>NC_059196.1:12094558-13318308 GCF_020615455.1 Coregonus clupeaformis | reverse complement strand
GTTGCTTACTTACCCCCGTTTTGTTCCATCTGCAGTCACCCGTCCGGAACCTTCATCCAACCTCTGCCTGGTGGTCGGCGGCTGCCGACCCAGGATGGGATCAACCACTGCACCCCCAACAACTAATCAACGCCGCCCGCTCTGTTCCCTGGATTATTCAGCATCACTCTTGAATTTGTAAATAAACACTCACCCTCGTTTCAACTTACCTTGTCCTGGTCTGCTTCTGGGTTCTGGCTTAGCAACTCGTGACAAAAATATTGCTTTCTGGGCCATGGTCATTTCCATTCAAATAATACATTTTAATGTATATCTATAGGTCTGTAGTAAGACTCAACACAGTCATCTGGCAAATTCCACACAATTCTGACTTTCACATATGATCTAATAATGTGTCAGGTATATACGGGGGGTGTGAGGTAGGGTAAACAACACTATTGGTTTCTACAGAGGGCCAGTCTGAAGTCTGAAGTCTGTTGACATCAATGTGGTGAGACCCACACAGACACGGTAAGACTGAGTCTTACTTTCTTTTGAGGGGAAATGTCTAATCCAATGTTAATAATTAGATATGGAGGTAATTTTTTGTTAAAACTAGCTGATAGGTTATACTCCAAAGAAAGGTTGTTGGAAAGGGGTGTCTGGTATTATTAATTAACCAAATATTTATATTTAATTTGTACTTTTGTTCATGTCTCTAAGAAAAAAAAACAAGCAGGTGTGATGAGTGTGATGGAAGGAGTCAGGCGCAGGAGGGTAATACAGAGTTTATTCCTTCCTTACACAAAATACGCTGGAATAACGACCAACGAAACAGGCACAGGGGAAACTATCTACCCTGGAAATACACTGTAACGGTATCTCCATACAATACATAGGCACAGGGGAAATATCTACCCTGGCAACAAAATGGTACGAGTAGCTCCACCGAGCTACACTACTCTCACATTCAAACAATCACCCACAAGGACAAGGGGGCAGAGGGAACACTTATACACGGACTAATGAGGGGATTAGAACAAGGTGTGTGTGATTGACAAGACAAGACAAATGTGATGATGATAATTGGGGCGGCAGTGGTTAGTAAGCCGGTGACGACGAACGCCGAAGCCTGCCCGAACAAGGAGGGGAGGCAGCCTCGGCGGCAGAAGTCGTGACAGTACCCCCCCCTTGGCGTGCCGACCCCAGCCTCGGGGACGGCCAGGAGGACGCGGAGCAGGGCGAGCTGGATGGCGATGGTGGAAATCCCGCAACAGGGAGGGATCGAGGATATCCCTTACCGGGACCCAGCACCGTTCCTCCGGACCGTACCCCTCCCACTCCACGCCTCTAATCCAGGATGGAACGGACAGAGTACGCCGGGGCCCCCTCGATGTCCAGAGGAGGTGGAGGAACCTCCCGCACCTCAGACTCCTGGAGCGGACCAACCACCACTGGCCTGAGGAGAGACACATGAAACGAGGGGTTAATACGGTAATCAGGGGGAAGTAATAACCTATACGTGACCTCGTTGATTCTCCTCAGGACTTTGAACCGGCCCACAAACCGCGGGCTCAGCTTCCGGCAGGGCAGGCGGAGGGGCAGATTCCGGGTCGAGAGCCAGACCCGATTCCCCGGGACGAAGACCGGGGCCTCACTGCAGTGATGGTCAGCGTTGGCCTTCTGACGACGCACGGCGCGCTGGAGGTGAACGTGGGCAGCGTCCCACATCTCCTCCGCGTGCCGAAACCAGTCATCTACCGCAGGAGCCTCAGTCTGGCTCTGGTGCCACGGTGCCAGAACCGGTTGGTAACCTAAAACACATTTGAATGGTGTTAGGTCAGTAGAGGAGTGGCGGAGAGAGTTCTGGGCATATTCTGCCCATGGCAAGAATACCGACCACTCCCCTGGCCGGTCCTGGCAGTAGGACCGCAGGAACCTACCTACATCCTGATTTACCTGTTCCACCTGCCCATTTGACCCGGGGTGGAACCCAGAGGTCAGGCTGACCGAGACCCCCAGACGTTCCATGAACGCCTTCCAAACCTTGGACATGAACTGGGGACCTCGATCAGACACTATATCTTCTGGCACCCTGTAGTGCCGGAAGACGTGAGTAAACAGGGCCTCCGCAGTCTGCAGGGCCGTGGGGAGACCGGGAAGAGGAAGGAGGCGGCAGGACTTGGAAAAGCAGTCCACAATGACCAGGATGGTGGTGTTACCTTGGGAGAGGGGAAGATCAGTCAAAAAATCTATACTAAGGTGAGACCATGGTCGTTGTGGAACTGGTAAAGGTTGTAACTTACCCGCTGGGAGGTGCCTAGGTGCCTTACTCTGGGCGCATACCGAGCAGGAGGAGACGTACACCCTCACATCCTTAGCCAAGGTAGGCCACCAGTACTTTCCGATCAAGCAGCGCACTGTACGACCGATACCTGGGTGACCAGAGGAGGGTGACGTGTGTGCCCAGAAGATCAGACGATCACAGATAAGAGCAGGCACGTACCACAGCCCAGCTGGACACTGAGGTGGAGATGGATCTGTGTGTAATGCCTGCTCTATATCCGCGTCCATCGTCCATACTACCGGCGCCACAATGCAGGAGGCCGGGAGTATGGGGGTGTTGTCTCTGGGCCTCTCCTCTGTGTCATACAGCCGGGACAGTGCGTCTGCCTTCACGTTTTTCGTACCCGGAATGTATGACAGTGTAAAATCAAACCGGGTATGGAATAGGGCCACCTGGTCTGGCGAGGATTCAGCCTCCTCGCTGCCCGGATGTACTCCAGGTTACGGTGGTCCGTCCAGACGAGGAAAGGGTGTTTCGCCCCTTCGAGCCAATGCCTCCACACGGTCACGGACAACAGCCAACAGCTCCCGATCACCAACGTCGTAGTTCTGCTCCGCCGGGCTGAGCTTCTTAGAGAAGAAGGCACAGGGGCGGAGCTTGGGTGGCGTGCCCGAGTGTTGTGACAGGACAGCGCCTATCCCTACCTCGGACGCATCCACCTCCACTACGAACGGTAGTGATGGATCGGGTTGGGCCAGTACCGGGGCTGAGGTGAACAGACCCCGGAGTCTTCCGAAGGCCAGGTCAGCCTCAGCAGTCCAGCGGAGCCGGGACGGCCCACTCTTCAACAGGGATGTAATGGGAGCTGCGACCTTGCCAAAGCCTCGGATAAACCTCTGATAATAGTTGGCAAAGCCAAGGAAGCGCTGCACCTCCTTAACCGTGGTTGGAGTCGGCCAATTACGCACGGCTGAAATGCGGTCTCCCTCCATCTCCACACCGGAGGTGGTAATGCGGTATCCGAGGAAGGAGACAGACTGCTGGAAAAACATACACTTCTCTGCCTTGGCATAAAGGTAATTTCCAACAGTCGGGCCAGCACTTTGGGAACCAGGGACACATGCTCGGCACGCGTTGCGGAATACACCAGGATGTCATCGATGTAGACCACCACACCACGACCAAGCATGTCCCGAAACACCTCATTCACAAAGGACTGGAAGACGGATGGAGCATTCATCAAACCTTAGGGCATCACCAGGTATTCATAATGCCCCGTTGTTGTGCTGAATGCTGTCTTCCACTCATCCTCCTCCCGAACACGCACCAGGTTGTATGCCTCCTAGAGTTCTAGCTTAGTGAAGAAGTGTGCCCCATGCATTGATGCAATCACTGAGGGAATGAGGGTGAGAGGATAAGTAAATCTAATCGTCTCCTTGTTCAGTGATCGATAATCAATGCACGGGCGCAGACCGCTGTCTTTCTTCTTCACAAAGAAGAAACTCGAGGAGACGGGTGAAGTGGAGGGATGTATATAACCCTGGCCCAGGGACTCGGTGACATATGTTTCCATAGTCTCCGTTTCAGCCTGCGACAGGGGGTACACATGACTCCTGGGAGGTACAGCGTCTACCCAAAGGTTTATCGCGCAATCCCCCACCCGATGAGGTGGTAATTTAGTCGCAGAAAACACGTGCGCCAAATCGAGGTATTCGGGGGGAATGCGCACGGTGGAGGTACCGTCTGGACTTTCCACCGTGGTTGCACCAATGGAAACACCTAGACACCTACCCTGACACTCTAGCGACCACCCCGTGAGAGCCCTCTGCGGCCATGAGAAGGTGGGGTTGTGGAGTGCTAGCTAAGGGATACCTAATACCACAGGGAAAGCAGGAGACTCAATAATCGAAAAAATAACCTGCTCACAATGTGTCTCCTGGGTGATCATGGTGACTGGTATAGTGACTTCCGTAACAAACCCAGAACCTAATGGTCAACTATCAAGTGCTCGGATGAGGAGTGGAATGGAGAGGGGAACCAATGAAATGCTTTGAAGTCGTGTGAATGCCCTGTCCATAAAGTTCCCAGATGCGCCTGAATCGACTAGCGCCTTACACTGGGGAACTACCATGTGATCGGGAAAGTGGATAGGTAGGGTACAGTGCGCAGCAGAGGGCTCTGAACAAGTGTGGGTGTTCGATACCTGGGGTGATGCGAGAGTGCCCTGCCTGCCGCCTCCAGGCCCAAAAGAACGATGACTACGACGTGTGGTGTACTGTCCCTTCGTGCCACCAGAGTGGCACTGTCGCTGTCTTCCTCCGCTCTCTCGGACGGCAGCTCCACCCAGCTCCATCAGCTCGGGATCCGAGTCGTCCGGGCTGGAAACGGGCAGACCCCTACCAGGACGTCATCTGGCTGCCAGCAGGTTGTCCAAACGAATGGCCATGTCCACCAGTTTCGTAAAGGACAACATGGTGTCCCGGCAGGCTAGATCCCGTCGGAGGTCCTCCCACAGATGGCACTGGAAATGGTCGATCAGGGCCCGCTCGTTCCACCCGGACCCCGCTGCCCGAGTCCGAAACTCCAACACGAAGTCCTGCGCGGTCATCGTCCCCTGCTTCAGGTGGGCCATCCGCTCGCCCGAGGGTGATCGAAGACCGTCCGAAGAAGGCGAGCGAACTCCCCGTAGTCCTCCAACGCGACTCCTCCTTTGTTCCACACCGCGTTGGCCCACTCCAGGGCTTTCCCACAGAGGCAGGAAACGAGGACGGACATCTTCTCCCGCTCCGATGGCGCCGACTTGATGCTGGGGAAGTAAAGCTCCAATTGGAGGAGGAATCCTTGGCAGAGCGCCGCCGTCCCATCGAACGCCCGTGGTCGGGATATCTGGATCCCTACGGGTGCTGGGGTGTAGGTGGCTGGATCCGGTTGGCCAGCTGGTCTTGACAGATCGAGTTCTGTCCTCTCCAGGCGTTGGACGACCTGAAGAACCCGATCCATCGCTTCCCCCAAGCTGGCCAGCATCGTAGACTGCTCCTGGAATTGTGCCACGACTCCAGGCATGCGCTCTTCTCCCGCTGACTCCATAGCGGGTGGGTGATTCTGTGATGAGTGTGATGGAAGGAGTCAGGCGCAGGAGGGTAATCACCGAATAGAGAATTGATTCCTTCTTTACACAAAATACGCTGGAATAACGACCAACGAAACAGGCACAGGGGAAACTATCTACCCTGGCAATACACTGTAACGGTATCTCTATACAATACAAATGCAGAGCTTTTAAAACCCTCGCTGACAGCCATCTAGTCTGACTGGAAAGTTATTAAGAGAGGAAAACACAGAGCTGGGAAGTTCTCTGCATTTGAAAAAGGAAGGCTTGATGACAGCCTTGTGCCCTTCATTAGAAAGGGCAAAAGCGAGGCTGAGGTACTAGAAAATGGCGTCCGTTGGGAGATCTGGGCCAAGAAAGTCAAGGCGCTAACAAATGAGGCATTACACGCCATATATACCAAATGCAGCCCTCTTCATGTTTATCTTATGGGAAACCATGTGCATATGAGAAGGATAATACTCTGTAAGGGTGACAGTCATCGTCATGGATGTTATGAATTACGGGGGTCTCTCCAAAGCTAAAGACCTTTCTGCCTGGGTGGTGATGGCCAACCTCTGGCCCTGCCGTCTGAGCTGGATCCTGCAATGCTCAGAGGACCGCCAGCAGAGGGCTGGCATTGATGGCGCTGACGGTGATATCAACCATGCCAGGACCTTATGGGAGGTGTTCAGTGAGACCAGACTGGAGCTCCACATGCTCAGAGATCGTCTGGAGACCCTGAGCTGTTTGAAAGGTTCCTTAAGGTGGACTTCCAGTTTACTCTGAAGGATGTTGATCAGTTCAGACTGTGTACAGTCAACCTGGACCAATCCATTAAAGAAAAACTGGCTTGGATTAGAGGGGGAGTCAGCCTGAGAGACAGTTATCAGTATGAGCACAGAGGACATCTGCAAAGAGGTATGTTAAACATACAAATCATTATGCTGTTTGAATTATTTTATGATATAGGCTAGTATATCATGGAGGTCAGTATACAGTGTCATGTATACATAATTATTATGGTATTTACATAACTCATATAGCTAAGTCCATTCGTGTATAAAATGAATTGCGTAATGTTACACTTTTGTATCAGACAGATCAGTCACAACAGAACCCAATACTCCCGTCAAATAAATGTTTGACAGTGTCCCTCAGTCTGCTATTGTGTACTTGTTAACACGGGAAAATGCCAAGTCAGTTACCTTGACATTTTCTGTTTCAGGAGTGATGTGTGCTAATAGCGCTCAGCTCACAAGCTTGGCATTCATAGCAGCAGAATGCATTCGGTACAGTCCCTTGCGAGCCATCGCAAATGGTGTAACTTCCCACACGCCATAACCTTTTCCATTAACCCCCGGTGCCCATTACAATGACGACCAACCATGTCCAATGGCACCATTCAAAATGACTGACGTGAATACAGCAATGCACAATTATAACAACCTAGAATTCAATGTTGTCATCATTTTGTTAATAAATGGGGATTCTGTAGTTTCTTCAACTCTAGGCCTATGCAGAATTCAGTATGTCTGTTGGCTGTAGACCACTATGGGGGCCCACTGGACACTGAGTCAAATATAGAATGTGCAGTGTGATACATCTAACACCTTCACATTCCATGTGAGGAGAGACACACATAGGTCTGCATGTCCTATGTACACTCACCGGCCAGTTTATTAGGTACAAAAATGTATCGTTCCTACAGACAGTGAGTCATGTGGCCGTGGCTTGCTATATAAAGCATGCAGACAGGCATCGAGGCATTCAGTTACTGTTCAATCAAACGTTAAAATGGGCCAAACGAGTGACCTAAGCGACTTTGAGGGTGGTATGATCGTCGATGCCAGGCGCACCGGATCCAGTATCTCAGAAACGGATGCCCTAAAAAAACATACAGTCAGTGGCAGTCCTGTGGGCGAAAACAGCTTGTTGAAGAGAGAGGTCGAAGGAGAATGGCAAGAATCGTGCAAGTTAACAGGCGGGCCCCAAATAGACAAATAACGGCGAAGTACAATAGTGGTGTGCAGAACGGCATCTCGGAACGCACAACTCGTCGTTCCTTGTCACGGATGGGCTATTGCAGCAGACGACCACACCGGGTTCCACTCCTATCAGCTAAAAACAAGAAGCGCCTCCAGTGGGCACGTGATCACCAACACTGGGCAATTGTGTTGTGGAAAAACATTGCCTGGAACATGACAACGAGTTCAGAATACTTGAGTGGCCTGCGCGGTTCCCAGACCTCAACCCAATAGAGCATCTTTGGGATGAGATGGAACGGGCTGTTCGCAGCATGAATGTACCGCCGTTACAGGAACGTTTCAGCTAAAAACAAGAAGAAGCGGCTCCAGTGGGCACATGATCACCAACACTGGACAATTTGGAAAAACATTGCCTGGATCGACGATTCCCGGTTCCCGTAGCGACATGCCGATGGCAGTCAGGATTTGGCATAAGTAGCATGAGTCCATGGTCCCATCCTGCCTGGTGTCAACGCTGGCACACTTTGGTCCCTTTATACCAACTGAGCAACATTTCCATTCCCCAAAAAATGTTGGCTGTTCTTGAGGCAAAGGGGTTCCGACCCGGTACTAGATGGGTGTGGTGTACCTAATACATATATCAATGTGTCTCACAATGTCATGTCGGCATTGTCCTCTAGATGGAGAAGCTGAACCTTCCAGGGAAATACCAGCAGCTGTTGACAGAGAATCAACTCGATGGAGCATCTCTAGTTTATGGGAGCAGCAGTGAGATCAGACATGCTCTTCAGATGACCTTGGGAGAATGGATCACTTTCAGTTCGCACTTCCTGGGAGCCAAGCCAAATGCTTAGTCTCACATGACATGTCAGTGACTCTGCAAAAATAATGGCTGGTCAAACCCTCCAGAATCCCATTGGATAAAAAAGTATCTTCAATTTTATAACACTTTCTATATCTTTGGGAAGATTAAACTCTTCCATCAATGTTCTCTGAAGTAGAGGCCTATTGCAGTTCAATGACTGACATGTGACTACAGTAATGCAAAATGATAACAACCTAGAATTCAATGTTGTCATAATTTTGTTAATGGGGATTCTGTAGTTTCTTCAACTCTAGGCCTATGCAAAAATTACCACAGCGGTCCCATCACTTGCAGTGCCTTGCTTACACCACAAGAGTGGGCTGTGCACAAGGCCTTACAGGGTTTGGTACATTAGAAAAGACAGCGATTGACAAGACATCTCATGTGGTTGTGAATGTGAACAGCTAAATACTTGAATGTATGATCGAGAGCAATAAGCATCCTTTGTTATGACCAACTACAATGAATAAGCGATCTGAATATTATCAGAATAACATGGAGCAGCTATAGTATAATGGCATGCATAATTTATTCACCTAATCCAAGTGCTGTTTACAAATATCGATACTCCTGTCCATTGTTTAAGACATAAGACATATGAAAACATTGAATGAGGAACATCATAAGGAACATCACTGTCCGGGAATAGGGGTAGTGGGAGAGGAGGGGAAGGTAATATCGGGGAGCAGATAGCAGCTGGTGATAATGTCTATTTTCTCTGAGACAGACTTGAGGTCCTCCAGAATGAGTCGGATGCTATGGGAGGCGTTGATGATGCCGTTCTGGGAGCTGTTCAGGTGGGTTGTGGCCATGCGTATCTCCTTTGTGGCATTGCCATACACCTGTTTGATAGTCTGGGACACATCCGTGCACAGATGTGCATTGCTCTCCTGTAATTTCTGCTGGAGTAAAGTGTTGTAGTAGAGCCCACTCTCCTCAGGCCTAGACACAACCCTGTCCTCTACCACGGACTGAATGTCAGGGTTATCTCTGATCACAAGCAGCGGAGTTAAGTCCTTGCGTAATATTTGTGGGTTTTCAGAGCTTGCAGCAATGACACATTTCCGTGCTTTCTCAACCTCCCCCTCGCTGTCAGTCTCAGATGCTTCCCCTGGTACCTTTTGCCCTCCGGCAGTTGAATGTGGAGAGAGGGAGGTGATGTACACCTCATCATCTGAGTCGGTCTCTGACGCCTCCCCTTGCACTACTATCTGGTATTTGTCACTTGCCATTCCACACCACCTAAATACACAAGAGAACTGTGAAGGCCTACAGTAGGAAGTAGAAACTATAATGTTATATGGGGAGGCATAGTTTCATGGAACAGGGAGGTATGTTCTAATGGTATTATTTAACGGAACTGTTGCATCATCAGATGATGCCTGGCTGCCCATCGGAATGTGCCTCACTCCACAATTGGGCGCTATCCCAAATCATTTTTAGCACGAGATGATACCCATCGAAATTTGCCCCCCTTTTAATAACATGTTATTAGATGTAACTATTTGGCATGTTATGTTAATCAATCTACATTAAATCTACATTTAAAAAACTACATTAAAAAAAGTAAATCAAATCACCAATGCGAATGTAGATAGCTAGCCTGCTATTATTCATAATATTCATAAAATGTATGTAAAACAAATTCTCATACCTCCACAGTCCTGCAAAAAATAATCACATGAGCAACGGAAAGTCAGTCAAAACGCTCACTCACGAGGGTTGGCCCAAACTAAGTACTGCACAAATTCGCTAATCTTTACAACTAAAATCTGTTAAATCCTTTTCAATTGAAAATTTACATGATTTGTAGATCTGAGAGTTTACGCAGCTGCTCGTACAGACTGACCCTCATGAGTATGCAGTACGATTCTTGACAAATCAGAGTACAGATCGAACGACATGTGACATTGGGAACGTCAACCATGTACAGTCATTGGCCGTGTTGGAGAGCATCAAAACCGTGATGTATCATGGGTAAATGGTGACTGACTGCCTGATCTACAAATAATAATGAGTCGTTATTTATGACGCACGGTGATTTGTAGATCAATCAGTCGGCAGTCTCCCCAACTGTCGGCTGCAAAGTCGAAGAAGCCAATTGATGTCAACAAACCCCATATGATCGCGACGCAAGCAAGCTTCCTCGACGCAGCGTAAAATATTTTGAGATGAAGGTATGAAGTGCAATCTGTAGCTTTAACAGTAAGCGCTATTTTATGGTTATTAACTTAAAACAATAGTTTGTGTATGAAAAAAAATGTTGACCGATGCACTAAGACATGGCCGCAGTGTTCTGTAAGAAATTACATTCTTCATCGGCAGCATTCGCCAGTGATGGCCACTGCAACCACCCAGCTACGGCCACTGTCAGCAGTGGCACTGGACCTGTCAACTAACCAGTGCTAGCTAGTAGTTAGGTTGTCAGTGGTCAGACTATTGATGACTAGTTAGCTATTTTTAAATGAGTCTGACTGTATGGTGTGTGATGTAGTTATCTGTCATTTCCAGTATCAGTGTTATTTCAAGTAATTAACTGTACCAAAAGGGAAAGACTATTGCATATGTATTTTTTGTTGTTGTAGAAGACAGCGTTATGTTCCTGAATGTCTGCATGAATTCACATTGCACACATACTACTCAGCTCATCATGTCTCATCTGAGTGGAATTGACGTGGGAAAGTCGTGATTTGCTGTTGGGTGAACTTCAAAGGGACTGGAGAAGAAACTGTCACTGTACTCTTGTGTGAATATTGTAATGAACATCTCTGGAGTGGTTTATGTCACAATGTATTTCTGTCATTTATATCCAGTATCCATTTTGGATGCTGTCTTGACTCATTTATTCTCCCATAGTGAGGTTGTCATATACATTTGATATAAAAAAACAAACAATGTTTCTGTCTTGAATACTAGCTTATTTTAATGCAACTTGAATGCTGCTCTTTGATGCATATTGATAAAAATATATATTTGAATAGAAAGTCTAACATTTATATCAGGGCATTTTATCATAATAATTCGGCTACCCCTCAGTCTACCTGTTATGTACAGAAATTACATTAGCCTAATTATGGTGGAGTACTTCAACCTCTTTCCATGTGTTCTTGTTTACTTCCAACCAGGAGGAGCCTAGGGGGCTGTTACCAGAGCAGGTACACCCAGTGAGGGGAGGGAGAGACCATGGACCTGAGTGAGAGGAGGCCCAACAAGTGGTGGACAGAGTCGGACACCTTCGCCATGCTGGCCCTCATCGAGCAGCTGGACCTGGTGCATGAGCTGGATAAGAAGCGCCAGCGCAATGACTCACACTTCCGCCGCCTGCGCTACAGCCTGGCCAAGCAGGACATCCACTTCACCGTCAACCAAATACGCAACCGCTGGAAGAGCCTGAAGCACAAGTACCGCAAGATCAAGATGGCAGGATATCGTAGCCCCGCTGCACGCCTGTCTACCATCGAGGCGTTCCGTTACTTCCGTATGCTGGACCGCATGCTGGCCAGGAGGGCCCGGGTGGGGGCCCCAGATCAAGGCATTGCAGATGGACACAATATGGTGGTGTTGACCCCTTTGGACATGGAGGATCATACTGATGGTACTACTTTCTGGCTTTAGGATTATTATACATTTATTATGTGACATTAAATAGTTGTAAAGAAGTGTATGCTTTGTGTTGGCCTGCTCTGCTCACTCTTCTTCTCTCTCTTCCCAGGTGATGTTGCTCAGCCCGACTCTGTGGCCCCTTGGCAGGACAGCCTGGCTCCAGCTCTAGATGGAGAAGGAGACGAGACTAACGCCATCCCAGAAGAGGCCAACGTCAGCACTCCGGGCTGGGCCCTGAAGTCAGAAGAGATTATGACTTTGGGTCTGTCTGGAGAGTATCTTTACCCAGTGAAGAGTGAGCCACATTCAGTACCCTCTTTACATGATGGTGAGGGATCTAGTGACCCCACTAGCTGCAGTCCAGAAGATGAAATTGGTGAGTGCTTTTATAACTGATGAGTTTAGAGTGGCTACATGACCACCTATATTCTATGTAATTAATGTGTTATTTTGAACTAATATCATGTAATTAATCTGTTGGAATTACTTTGTATTTATCAATTGTTTAAAGCTTTGGATAATAGATATTACAGCGATAACCTAAAACAAATACAAGTTGTCCTGCTGTTCATTTCTCTACAGGCACTTGTGAGGACACCAGCACCCTGATCCTCCAGCAGCTCACCATCCTGAACCATCAGCTAGGGGAACAGCTCGCTGAGCAAAGGGCCTTCCACTGCAGCATGCTGGGTATGATGGACCGACAGATAGAGGTCCTGGAGCAGCTCTCCAACTTCTCCACAGGCCGCCATGTCAAGACCGAACCCGAAGAGAGTGACACTCCTATCAGCCAGCAGGTCCACAACTCCCTGGTGCGCATCCTGAGAGGAGTGGAACAGGTCCAAACCCAGGGACACCAACCGTGCTCATGCAAGGCCTCCCCCTCACAGCCTACATCTCCCTCCTGGACGGTCTCTCTGTTGGAGGTCCACAAAGGATCACCCTCCAGGGATGAGAACTCAACTAGTGACACACCCAACCCTCAGCCCTCAGACAATGGGCGGCCTGAACCTCAAATACCATACCCCTCAGAGCAGCTTCCCCCTTCCCCACAGAAGGGTGTTCTGTTTAACGGACTCTCAAACAAGTGCCAGCACAAGTGAGTGCTCTTGAAGCTTCATCCAGTAGTGGAACATACAGTGCTCTGACAGAGGAAAGCATACACTCTTAGAAAAAAGGGTTCCAAAAGGGTTCTTCAGCTGTCCCCATAGTAGAACCCTTTTAGGTTCCAGGTAGAACCCTTTTTGGTTCCAGGTAAAACACTTATGTGTTCCATGTAGAACTCTCTGTGAAAAGGGTTCTACATGGAACCCAAAAGTGTTCTACCTGGAACCGAAGGGGTTCTACCTGGAACCAAAAAGGATTCTCCTATGGGGACAGCCGAAGAACCGTTTTAGGTTTTAGATATAACCTTTTTTTTTCGAAGAGTAGAAGAAAAAATATATGGGTGCTTACATTTATGAGGGACTCTTCAGTTTAATTTTGTCATGTCCAAATATTTTAATGTGCAGAAGTGAATAATCTGATGTTTTAATCAGATATATTTTAAAGTCTACTATCTAGATAATTTTGACAAACCATAGTGCAGAGGTTTATTTAATCTAGTCAAGGAGAGAGATTCCAATTTGCCAGCAATCATCCACTGAGACCTGCTAGATTCCCCAAATTATGTTTAAATGTATGTTTCCTTACTAGGAAAAAGCACACTTTCATGAGGACGTAATTGTGTTTGATTAACTCATACACATTTATGTGGAAGCTGGTCAAGCAAAGGCTTTATCCAAATTTCTCCTCTTTCCTAAATGTTCTCTTTGCTAAACATATTTTGGTAACTACATTTCCTAAATGAAGACTTGTTTTAAACAGGGACTTTGTAGAACTCCATTTGCACAGCTCTTTGCATAGTCATGGACACACATGGCTGCTTTAATTTAGGCCAGAGAATGTGTTTTACTTTTCTTTAGCGTTGCTGAAGATGAGAGGTACAGTAGTGTGTAAGTGCAATATAGTAATGAAGTCTACATTTGCAATCTCAGAAGAGACTCATCCAACATGTTTTTTTGATTTTGAGATCACTTCATTTGTGTCTTGGAATTGTATTACTACATATTGGCAGTACTGCAATTTGGCATGTTTTGCTTGTAATTTGTTACCTGTCTTAAGCAAGAATTTTGCTAGGACTGTCTGGGAGTGGTCTGAATGGGGAGGGGAAAACAGAAAATTAGTTGTTATTGGCAGAAAGGTTTGGAATTTGGGCTGCGTTCAGTACGTTTTTTCATTCTGGAACATTCAATTGAATGGAAACGATGTTGTACTGAACGACTAGTCATAAAACGGGGAGGGGTTGGGGAACGCTGTCAACATGGCCAATTTCAGGCGGTCTTTTCAAACAGCTCTTCCATTAAAAGGGCATTATCATAATTTTCACAATTTCACAGTATTATGCCAACTTCACCAAAAATCACGTTTTTGACCTCACTGGGACTTTAAGACAATTTTCACCCTCTCCAAAAGTAATTTTAATACATGACTTCCAGCTTCTATCAGAACTTTTATCAAGTCCATTGATATTGAGTTACTTAGTGTAATGTATGCACCTTGACATTAAACCTAGTCCAAATTAGTACAATAAAAAGAGGCATACTTGGGATGATAGTACATGTTTGTACATTTTAGCAGACACTCTTATCCAGAGCGATTTACAGTTACTGAGTGCATAATTTTTTTTTTTCATACTGGTCCCCCGTGGGAATCAAACCCACAACCCTGGTGTTGCAAGCGCCATGCTCTACCAACTGAGCTACACAGTCTTATTTATGGACTGAAACGTGTATGAAAATGTAATTGATACTATTGTATTTTTAAAAGTGAAGAATTAAACATACAATTAAAGACTGATTTTATATATGAATTGCGTAATTGCAAATTGCATCAGTAGCTTTAGCCATTTTGGAATTAGAAATGCATGTTGCAATGTCCTTCTTCAAAAGGAAAATATGATGTACATTTATTTCAAACGCAAGCTTTTTTTGCAGGACAACTATTTGAGTGCCCTTTTTCAGCCTCAGATAGTCCAAGATCTCCAAACTGTTTTGTAGTATACTCTAATAACTCTAAGCAATACCAGAATACCAATATACTTTTAGTCATTTAGCAGACGCTTTTATCCAGAGCGACTTACAGGAGCAATTAGGGTTAAGTGCCTTGCTCAAGAGCACATCGACAGATTTTTCACCTAGTCGGCTCTGGGATTAGAACCAGCGACCTTTCGGTTACTGGCACAACGCTCTTAACCACTAAGCTACCTGCCGCCCATAACATTGAAGCTGTAACAAAAGGTAGCCTAAAATGAGAAGATATTCAATAAAACATGAATTGTGTTTATTTTTACTTTTTGTGTGTTCCCAGACTGAAAATGTGCATCACCTCACCAATTGAAAACACATCTCTGTCCTGATATAACCTGTCAAATTAAAAGGACATGCATTGAAATTATGTGATGCTCTTAAAATATGAATAAGGGAATTTCACATAAACTGAGCTGCATGGAGAAACAAACTATTTGCATTGTTGACCTAGCTGGTGACCCTATTAACCAATGCATAGTTTCTGATGCTCTTAAAATATGAATAAGGGAATTTCACATAAACTGAGCTGCATGAAGAAACAAACTATTTGCATTGTTGGCCTAGCTGGTGACCCTATTAACCAATTCATAGTGTCTGACTGTTTTTTCTTTTGAACAAAACACTAAATAAAAACGTTTAGCCTTTCTTCCTGTAATCAGTCATCCAACTATTTCTGTCCTTCAGCACGCCTAAGCAAAGTTGTGCCTCCTTCGCAGCTTCCGTAGTCAGGAAGTAACGCTTTGTTTACATCGTGAGCAATTTAGCGGAAAGTAACTCAAACCAGAGCTGTAAAATAGGTAGTTTGTTGGATTTACATGCGTTAGCAATATGTGATCATATTGATTGCACATAGATAGCAAATTATATTTTAATTTAGAAGAAAGCATTGCCCGCAGTTTCAAGCACTAGCTAACGTTAGCTAGCTAGATGTTCTCCACCACTGTAACGTTACCAGGATCATTTAGCTTGCATGTTTTATACGTTTGTCAGTCAGCTAGAGAACGTTGCCTGTCATTTGGTATTAAGATTTTTTATTTTATTTCAGACATGGCCGACGACGTACTCTTTGAGTTCCTCCACATGGAGATGGTGTCCCATATTTACAAAGACCAAGCCTCGAGAGGGGAGATGGACAAGGTAGGTTAAGCCCGTAACGTCACTAGACAGCCACCTGACATACCCACTCAACATTGTTTGAAAGCTTGGTCATCATCAAAAGGTGTGTTTGTTGAATCCATTGTTGTCACATCTAGTTATTTATGGGGTTTTTTTCTCCACAGGATAGGGCTACTTGTGTGTCCACTCTGGAAGGCATGGGCTTCAGAGTAGGACAGGGGCTTATAGAAAGGTAGTACAACAGTTTTCGCTATTGCATATGCCCTGTATTTCAGTTTGACCTAAGTTCCACCTTTAAGTACTTTAGTATCACATTACCTGATTGAAATGGTGTTACCTGAAGGACATCCTCAATATATGTAGGCTAACCTTGTGTGTTTTCTGATCCTCCAGGTTTACAAAAGATTCGCCCAGCTTCAAAGATGACTTGGATATCATGAAATTTATCTGTAAAGACTTCTGGATAAATGTCTTCAGAAAGCAAATTGACAACCTTAGGACAAACCACCAGGTGTGCCCATGTTTGAAAAATAAAGCACTTTAGTTTAGGAATACAGCTGCTGATGTACCACATTACACATGGCCTTCCTCCCTAATATTCATGGTCTGTCTTTCTTATTTCTACACAGGGTACTTATGTTTTGCAAGACAACAAGTTTGCACTCTTGACACAGTTTTCCAGCGGGAAGCAGTACCTTGAGGAAGCTCCAAAAGTAAGACATCCAATCGTTTAAAAAAAGTAGACCCGGTCATTTATCGTTCTACAACAGTGGTCTTAAATCCTGGTTCTGTGGACGCAGGCTGGGAACACATTTGTTCCAGCCCGGCACTAACGCCAGGTTAAACTTGATAAGTTAAAGTTTGCATGTTAGTACTTGGATGGAACAAATGCTTGCACACCAATTTGGCCCTAGGTTTAGCATTAATCTAGAATATTCAGCTAAATAGATTGAAATATAGGCCTTCAGTGATTTAACTCAGAAGCAAATGTTCAGCCGTAACTGTCTGGTATGTTTCGCCACAGTATCTGGCATACTCCTGTGGATTGGTGAGAGGAGCTTTGTCTAACCTGGGAATGGACTGCGTGGTGACAGCTGAGGTCTCCCTAATGCCCTCATGTGAGTCTCTTTTATCATCATCATTTATCATATACCATCATACCACACCAAACATTACCGATACTACAGAGAGGTTTCAAATCAGAGAGTGTTCAGTGACAGGCACTTCCTGTAAAGGTTGTTAAGCAGACCAGGGCAGGACTTTGGCTAGCTGAGTGACAAACTCATCCCTTTTTAGAGTTTCTTAAAGAGCTGATTGTGTCTTCATTACATAGCCACGAAAGTAACAAAATTACACAATTCCATATTTGTCAAAAACTACTTTATTTCAAAGGAGTGCTGTACTGCACATGCACAGATCAGCAACTTCAGACGACCAGGTGTTTCTACGTAGTTAGCTTGACATGCTAAGATAGCGTTTCAGCAGTTTCTATTGAAACAGCCGTTAGAGGCACTTTCTATATGGGTCCTCTTTGGATACCAACACTGGTGAGTTCTGAGCAGACTATCTATCAGCTTGGTGCAGAACCTGAAGCACTTCAGTGATTCCTTTTCCATTGTTAAAGGAGCTACATGTAATATTTTTGTGGCCATCAAATATCTTGTCAAATTGACTGAGGCTGAGCGATTTGTATAAGTACCACGCGCTAACGGATTGTAATCGGTTAGCGTGCCGCTCAGACCCAGTTAATTTGACAACAAGAGCTGGTCAGTCTTTCGTTGAACAATAAGAAGGCTGCACCATTAGAATGCAATTTTGTGTGGGCCCAAAACTTTTTTTTGGGGGGGAATGTTGTGAAATAGTATAATTCCACTATTACTGTAGATATATTAGACATTTACTGAATTTATAATGCAAAAATATTACATGTAGCTTCTTTAATGAAAAGGTGCATAATATGTGTATACTTTGTCAGACGTTTGTCTATTTAAGTAATATTACCACCTTTTGTGTTCTCACACAGGTAAATTCCAGGTCGTGATTCAGAAGATTTGAATTGGACCCATCTCTTTTAAAATGGTATGTTCATCTGTGACAATAAAATAATGTGAATGTCAACCTTAAGGTCCTTAAATGTCATCACATTGAAGGTGGTTTACTACATATTATTTTTGTATTACATTTATTTAGTTTTCTTTAGAAAGCAATAATACATTGTAAAGAATTACACACTTATTTGAGTTTTATAACATACTTAAAAAAAGCTTAATGCAGTTACCAGATATCGATTCCTCTATTTAATTGTCTTTAACAGATCATTTTGTATCCTAACATCAGCTTCAAGTCTTTGTATATTAACAAAGAATTTGTCTTCAGTGTGACACTTGTGAAGGTATTGCAGTTAGTCTGTTGTAGGTGTCATCTCTGTTGTTGAGGGAAATCAAATACGAATAGCATTTTTATTCTCAAATGATTTTAATACTTATCCCATGTAATTTCCTTGGCTCTTTGTTGACTGTATTTGCTAAAGTAACAAAATAGTTGTTGGCGAAATAACTATTTTCTGCCACTAGAGGGTAGTCTCTGCAATATACTCTTTTCGACAGCATGCCTGTGAATGGAATCGGAGTGCATTATCCTTTGAAAAGAGAGCCCAGTTGAACATTATAGCAGTGATATCCAGCTCTCCAGTTGTCTCTTTCAAACTTTGTGAATCATGTTATTTTCTTGGGATATGATCTGTCTGCTTTACCCTGCATCAAAAGCAATTCATTTAAGTCCGGGATTGAAAATGTTGTTTGTACAAAATAAAACTTTAAAGGGGTGATCTGCAGTTGCTACATCCATTTTTGGACTTATAAATGAATAATATGTACCTATTGATTCTTTAAGAAAATAACTTAGAAATGCGTCATGAGCTTAGTTCAACTGTCGTACCCCATCAGAACCCAAAATATAAGCTTGTTTTACTCCAATGTTTGTAAATAAAGTAAATGTAAAGAAACACTATATAGCCTCAAAACATGGTTAAAACTATAATTTGGGATGGTCATAGCTCTGTCTATGAATTTCAGATTGGTTACATTTCTCCAGCCCATCCCCTCGGCTTTTTACCGAAAAGGGCTGCGAGGACGCTTGGTTATTGTTACAACTGCAGATTGCCGCTTTAAAACACTGTTTGAAACATATTTGATCAAGTTGGTAAATATTAATGAAATACCTCATCTCATGGATTGAAATGCATAATTCTGTTCTGTTAACGATCAATGCCTCAGGCTCTAGAAAGGCTCTGTGTTCAGCTTTCAGCATTTCAAAGGGAGCGCCACCCACAGCCAAAACCTCTGTTTTGTATGAAATTGTGCTTCAATACCAACTGGACAGGATTGATCTATTTGGCACAAAACTTTGTAATGGTCACAACTGCATATTGTTTTGAAGATCGTGAGAATAAATACAGAGCAGCAGAATTAGCCTAGGTTAGATAAATCTTCTTCTAGTTTTTACTTGTCCGGGGACTTTTAAGAGGAAGGAGGATGTACGTAGGCAATGTGACTGGAGTGTGTCCCAGATATTCATTCCCTTGTGATCTTGGCTTCATTCATTTTGACATCCAGCTGAATATTTTACAGTACAAATCCATTTGTATTCAACATGGAAACCTCTCCCATCCTCTGATGATAGTTTTTATACCCTTTTCAAAGACCCTGTCCTCTTCCTGATTTTGACATATCAGTCAAGTCAGGTTTATTAGTGCTCTCCTAAAACAAGCTGCCACATCTGTTATTTAATTCTCTGTAATATTTTGAGTTTGGCTTTGGGTCAGGTTACTTGTCCTGCCTTGCCCTTTTAAGGAAAGGCATTCTTAGGATAAAAGTATTTATGTCAGTACCTCCAAAACCAAACCTTGTATTGCTCCCCTTAACATAGCCAAAGGTCGATCGTTCCTTCACATTCATACGTCTTAAATCGCCATATCGAAGCACATAGTCACCACCACCACACCGGCGCCATCCCTTTGCTTAAAGGCCTTCTTTCCATTGATGAAAAGAAACAAATACAGAATGCTTTAGCTTTAAACTAAGGTACACAAAGGAGAACGTAGGGCAAGACTACCCGGGGTGAGCCATTCACCGGCTCTCTTTGTGGATAACTTTTACTTTGCCACAGGGAGAAGTAAATAAATGCTCTGAGCCAGAACTCCAGCTGTCTCTCTTCTCCTTTCTAAAGCCATAAAAAAGAGGCTGGAGCGAGGTGGTGTCTGCTCTGCCACTCTAAAGCAGAGAATTAACTATGACCAACTTCAAACGCCCCGTCTGGTCTGAATGTATGTAAACATCCTCCACAGTTCCATCTCTTCATTTATTTCCCCCCCATTCCTTTCTTTTAGGTCTGATGCAGTTCTCTGTTTTATTTGGGGGGTTTTCCCAAGCATAGCCATCTGTGCTGGAGAGCTTTCTTCACTCAAATGTTTTTTTCTTGTGTTGTGCACCATTTCTGTTATTTCTACCATATAGAGTTGGTTGTAGTGAATGTATTTCTGTAATTATTTCCAGGAAACCGGTTCAAAGACCTATGCAATTTTTACTACCATGATTGTTGTGCTATGAGTACCTGTACTTTAATAGCTGTATGGTCTTTAAATGTATTTTTTTCTCCAAATAAAGATCATTCTTTGAACTCAGTATATTAATCATGTCCACTGTGAAATAAGTGTCACACTGTCTTGTGATACAGAAGTTAGACTGATTCAACATACAGAAAGCTGATTTTACTAGGAGGCTGGCAGTGTGTCGGGAGTAATACACAGTGACCTCTGTTGTCCATATTGCATAGTAATATTTGCAGAATGAACTATATGTTCAGCAGCACCAAGCTCATCTTTTCTGACCATGAAAGGGAGTCCTGGGAGAATTGAAAAGAAGACATATAAAGAGAAAGGGAAGAGTATATGAATTGCCCATAAACATTGTGCATGTCATAACATTTACACAACAAAGTCAACGGGACAGAGACTATCTGGCTGACAGAATAAGGATCCTCCTCCCCAAACTCCAGTGAAATGGTCTCTGTCTCCAGAGCTTGATTGTGCTGGAGCAGTAAGCTTGTGGATTAGAGTGGGCAGGGAGCCAGCTGCTACCCTGCATAACGCTGCATGGCGTTCCCAGGCCTTCCCTGCATCACAATGTAATCAATAAAGTTACAGGAGGGGTAAAAGGGGGACTCTCTTTGGTTGGACTGATTACGAAAATCTCCCTGTCCCACCACCCCTCCTGCATCTCTCCCCGCCCCCCAGACCCAGCCTGTGGAAAACACTCTCCTCATCCTTCTCCTTACCTTCTCCTCCCCCTCCTTCATCAGTAACCTCTTCACACACACTCATTTATTGCTAGAATTTGGAAGATTTAATCTAAGTATGGGAACCGGAGCCCTGAAAACCATCTGCAGCTGGGGAGTGAATGAGTGAACACAGTACTTCTGACACAAAAGCAGCCCCCCTTCCTACACCCACTGCCCATAGCTGCTGGCTTTACTGATTTATGTCGCTGTCACAAGTTCTCTCAAGAATCCACTCTTTGCTCACGGCAAAAGAGAGATGCAGAGAATATTATTTATTATTAACATACCTATGTTATTACACATCTCATCATATTCAGTGTATCTGTATCTAATTGTATTTGTTTGTACTTCTCTCCCAGTCACACAGTACTGACAATAAAAAAGATGAGTTGCAGGTTTATTCAATTAATCAACTGTAAATATTTAACAAATACTCATATCTATGAGTTTCATATTTTTAAGTTCAAAATGTTGAAAGCTACATCAGAGAGACACATTTTGCAGAGTAGTTTATGGTATGCAGAAAGATTTATGTTCTTGAAACAGCTTAACAGTGTTATCCTGTTTGCAGCGTAGAGGGCTATAACCTCCGTCATTGCTCCAGGTTTATCTCAAACTGTTTGACATTTGCGCTCTCCAGATAACGTTCCCCCTATTGTTACTCCTATAAATCTTCCAGAAGGTTGGAATGAGGGAATGGGTGGTGGGTGAGTATGGGGCCCATATCTCCAAGAAAGTAACAATAACTTTTAATTTACCACTCTTTCCTCAAAAGGGAAGATTTGACCGTTTCTTTGTGGGTGAGAGAGGAAATCTACCTACAATACCAGGACGTCTGGGGAACTTTTTTCTCTTTTGCCGTTAGTGAAAGGATTGGGGGGTGGGGGGGGATGTAAGAGCTTGCGGCTAATCACTTCCCCCAGATAAAGCCCCCCTCTTGATTAAAAGACAGGCAGAGACCATAGGAGGTTATCAAGGGGATAGGAAGTCAGGTCTTTGAAGGGGGGAAGGGTGGTTGCTACCTGACCATTGAGCTTTGGAAAAGATTGTGTGGACTGGGGTTTGTGTGGCAGTTCACTAATTTAAGGGTTCTGTTGCCGTTATAAAAACCTATCCAGCCAAAGCCTGTGTTGTCAGACATCACTTCAGGCTATTCAAATGGGTAGATTTGTCTCTGGATTATTTGGGAATTCCATTGCTAATTTCAGTTAAGACATTGTTAACCAATCCCAACAATGATCCCCCACAACAAATCTTGATCATCTGATGCATTTTGGGCCAACAAGTCACATGTAGCCTACTGAGCCTATTCAAACTAATGGGATTGTTTTGGCTTTACACAAGCTGAAAAGCTAATGGTGCTACTGCTAAGAATTGAAAGAAAGAGTTGTTTAGAATCACATTGTTTTCCTGAATCTTAGCTTTCGCACTATAAAGAAAGTTATCATCATCATCATCATGAGCCACACTTCACATGTGCCATGACAAAGACATGGGGTGGCTTGTTTAGGCTGGACCTGGGTGGGGTCGCGTTAGAACCCCCCGGATTAAAGAGCACCTTTCTTTCAAATAACCTTAAGTGCTACTTTCTCAACTCCCAGACTGCTGTTACACATACACCCTCCCTGACCTGACTCCGGTGCCAAGGTAATGCAGGCAGACCTTGTGGGTTTTGGGTTTCACTGAGCTCAGGGCTAACTTAATGGATTGATTGGGCAAATCAGACACTTTCCATTATCACGCTTATTTTCATCCTTCAAGAAGACAATGCCCCAAATGACACTGGCTAAGAAAGCTGTGTCCAACTGGTATTTAATTAGAATGCCCATTTGGAACCGTCACATTTCATTTAGCCTGCATGTATGCTGTGCTGTTGGGGAGGGATGTCTCAAAGCATTACAATGGTGACTTTTGCAGTTTGACATTATTGGCTTGGGGAGGCTATGTCCTTAACTATTCATTAAACACAAGGCCTGATAACAAAACAAGCTGTCTACTTCACCTATTCAATTGTCTAATCTTTGGGACCAAATCTATTTACTATACCTACATTACTTGATATAACATTTGTTAAAGCTCTTAGTGGTTGAAAGTAATTAAACATCTACCCGGACTTTCTGCTTTTCATCCCCAACCTACATGTTCATAGTACTTCAATCAATCACCAAACCAAACCTACATGTACATATTACCTCAATCAATCACCCCAACTACCTCGTAACGCAGTACACTGACTTGGTACCGGTGCTCCTTGTATATAGCCTGTATATAGGCTCGTTATTGTTATTTTATTGTGTTATTTTATTGTGTTACTACTTTATTTTAATCTATTTGTTAATTTTGTGTGTGGGCTTGATCTTAATTTTTTTTTACTTTTTAACTGCATTGTTGGGAAAGGGCTCGTAAGTAAGCATTTGATGGTAAAGTCTAAACTTGCTGTATTCGGCGCATGTGATTTTTATTTATTTATTTGATTTGAAGTACGGTTAGTGTAATGGAATGTACAGAATGTACAATATACTATATCTGGCCTCAGTATGTGTGCAATTTGTAAACATTCTCATACTATTTGTTGCCTAACTTGCCAGCTTTGACCTACAGTATATTGATTTTCCACAGGCCATAGCCACCATGGTTCACTGTGATAGATCCTCCCCTCACCAGAGTACTCACTGGGTCATGAAGGATATGAGGGCACAGGCTGCTCTCGGGATCAAACCTTTAGGCGGACAGATTAAAAAGGAGATATTGGGTGGCTCTGCCTTCTCACCTTCCAAACCAGCTCATCATGACATACATTCAGGTGTGTGGGCTTGCTCTACCTTAAAAGCAACATTTTGATTTAAATCATGAGAATAAACAGTTGAAGTCGGAAGTTTACATACACCTTAGCCAAATACATTTCAACTCAGTTTTTCACAATTCTTGACATTGAATCCTAATAAATATGTCAGTTAGGATCACCACTTTATTTTAAGAATGTGAAATAATAGTAGAGAGAATGATTTCTTTCTGATTTAATTATTTCATCACATTCCCAGTGGGTCAGAAGTTTACATATACCCAATTAGTATTTGGTAGCATTGCCTTTAAATTGTTTAACTTGGATCAAACGTTTCGGGTAACCTTACACATGCTTCCCACCATATGTTGGGTGAATTTTGGCCCATTCCTCCTGACAGAGGTGGTGTAACTGAGTCTGGTTTGTAGGCCTCCTTGCTCGCACATGCTTTTTCAGTTCTGCCCACACATTTTCTATAGGTTTGAGGTCAGGGCTTTGTGATGGCCACTCCGATACCTTGACTTTGTTGTCCTTAAGCCATTTTGCCACAACTTTGGAAGTATTTTTGGGGTCATTGTCCATTTGGAAGACCCATTTGCGAAAAAGCTTTATCTTCCTGACTGATGTCTTGAGAGCACCCCCACAGCGTGATGCTGCCACCCACGTGCTTCACAGTTGGGATGGTGTTCTTCGGCTTGCAAGCAACCCCCTTTTTCCTCCAAACATAACGATGGTCATTATGGCTAAACAGTAATATTTTTGGTTCATCAGACCAGAGAACATTTCTCCAAAAAGTACTATCTTTGTCCCCATGTGCAGTTGCAAACCATCGTCTGGCTTTTTTATGGCGGATTTGGAGCAGTGGCTTCTTCCTTGCTGAGCGGCCTTTCAGGTTATGTCAATATAGGACTCGTTTTACTGTGGATATAGATACTTTTGTACCTGATTCCTCCAGCATCTTCACAAGGTCCGTTGCTGTTGTTCTGGGATTGATTTGCACCAAAGTCAAATCAAATCAAATCAAATCAAATTGTATTGGTCACATGCGCCGAATACAACAGGTGCAGACATTACAGTGAAATGCTTACTTACAGCCCTTAACCAACAGTGCATTTATTTTAAACAAAAAGTAAGAATAAAACAACAACAAAAAAAGTGTTGAGAAAAAAAGAGCAGAAGTAAAATAAAGTGACAGTAGGGAGGCTATATATACAGGGGGGTACCGTTGCAGAGTCAATGTGCGGGGGCACCGGCTAGTTGAGGTAGTTGAGGTAATATGTACATGTGGGTAGAGTTAAAGTGACTATGCATAAATACTTAACAGAGTAGCAGCAGCGTAAAAAGGATGGGGTGGGGGGCAGTGCAAATAGTCCGGGTAGCCATGATTAGCTGTTCAGGAGTCTTATGGCTTGGGGGTAGAAGCTGTTGAGAAGTCTTTTGGACCTAGACTTAGCACTCCGGTACCGCTTGCCGTGCGGTAGCAGAGAGAACAGTCTATGACTAGGGTGGCTGGAGTCTTTGACAATTTTGAGGGCCTTCCTCTGACACCGCCTGGTATAGAGGTCCTGGATGGCAGGAAGCTTTGCCCCAGTGATGTACTGGGCCGTACGCACTACCCTCTGTAGTGCCTTGCAGTCAGAGGCCAAGCAGTTGCCATACCAGGCGGTGATGCAACCAGTCAGGATGCTCTCGATGGTGCAGCTGTATAATTTTTTGAGGATCTGAGGACCCATGCCAAATCTTTTTAGTCTCCTGAGGGGGAATAGGCTTTGTCGTGCCCTCTTCACGACTGTCTTGGTGTGTTTGGACCATGATAGTTCGTTGGTGATGTGAACACCAAGGAACTTGAAGCTCTCAACCTGTTCCACTACAGCCCCGTCGATGAGAATGGGGGCGTGTTCAGTCCTCTTTTTTTTTCCTGTAGTCCACAATCATCTCCTTTGTCTTGGTCACGTTGAGGGAGAGGTTTTTTGTCCTGGCACCACACGGCCAGATCTCTGACCTCCTCCCTATAGGCTGTCTCATCGTTGTCGGTGATCAGGCCTACCACTGTTGTGTCGTCGGCAAACTTAATGATGGTGTTGGAGTCGTGCCTGGCCATGCAGTCATGGGTGAACAGAGAGTACAGGAGGGGACTGAGCACGCACCCCTGAGGGGCCCCCGTGTTGAGGATCAGTGTGGCAGATGTGTTGTTACCTACCCTTACCACCTGGGGGCGGCCCGTCAGGAAGTCCAGGATCCAGTTGCAGAGGGAGGTGTTTAGTCCCAGGATCCTTAGCTTAGTGATGAGCTTAGAGGGCACTATGGTGTTGAATGCTGAGCTGTAGTCAATGAATAGCATTCTCACGTAGGTGTTCCTCTTGTCCAGGTGGGAAAGGGCAGTGTGGAGTGCGATAGAGATTGCATCATCTGTGGATCTGTTGGGGCGGTATGCAAATTGGAGTGGGTCTAGGGTTTCTGGGATTATGCTGTTGATGTGAGCCATGACCAGTCTTTCAAAGCACTTCATGGCTACAGACGTCAGTGCTACGGGTCGGTAGTCATTTAGGCAGGTTATCTTAGAGTTCTTGGGCACGGGGACTATGGTGGTCTGCTTGAAACATGTTGGTATTAAAGACTCAGTCAGGGACATGTTGAAAATGTCAGTGAAGACACTTGCCAGTTGGTCAGCACATGCTCGGAGTACACGTCCTGGTAATCCGTCTGGCCCTGCGGCCTTGTGAATGTTGACCTGCTTAAAAGTCTTACTCACATCGGCTACGGAGAGCGTGATCACATAGTCATCCGGAACAGCTGGTGCTCTCATGCATGCTTCAGTGTTGCTTGCCTCGAAGCGAGCATAGAAGTGGTTTAGCTCGTCTGGTAGGCTTGTGTCACTGGGCAGCTCGCGGCTGTGCTTCCCTTTGTAGTCTGTAATAGTTTTCAAGCCCTGCCACATCCGACGAGCGTCAGAGCCGGTGTAGTATGATTCAATCTTAGACCTGTATTGACTCTTTGCCTGTTTGATGGTTCGTCGGAGGTCATAGCGGGATTTCTTATAAGCGTCCGGGTTAGAGTCCCGTTCCTTGAAAGCGGCAGCTCTACCCTTTAGCTCAGTGCGGATGTTTCCTGTAATCCATGGCTTCTGGTTGGGGTATGTACGTACGGTCACTGTGGGGACGACATCATCGATGCACTTATTGATGAAGCCAGTGACTGATGTGGTGTACTCCTCAATGCTGTCTGAAGAATCCCGGAACATGTTCCAGTCTGTGCTAGCAAAACAGTCCTGTAGCTTAGCATCTGCGTCATCTGACCACTTTTTTATTAACCGAATCACTGGTGCTTCCTGCTTCAGTTTTTGCTTATAAGCAGGAATCAGGAGGATAGAGTTATGGTCAGATTTGCCAAATGGAGGGCGAGGGAGAGCTTTGTATGCGTCTCTGTGTGTGGAGTAAAGGTGGTCTAGAGTTTTTTTCCCTCTGGTTGCACATTTAACATGCTGGTAGAAATGAGGTAGAACGGATTTAAGTTTCCCTGCATTAAAGTCCCTGGCAACTAGGAGCGCTGCATCTGGATGAGCGTTTTCCTGTTGATTAATGGCCTTGTACAACTCATTCAGTGCAATCTTAATGCCAGCATTGGTTTGTGGTGGTAAATAGACAGCTATGAAAAATATAGATGAAAACTCTCTTGGTAAATAGTGTGGTCTACAGCTTATCATAAGATACTCTACCTCAGGCGAGCAAAACCTCGAGACTTCCTTAGTATTTGATTTTGTGCACCAGCTGTTGTTTACAAATATACACAGACCGCCACCCCTTGTCTTACCAGAGTCTGCCGTTCTGTTCTGTCGATGTAGCGTATAGCCTGCTAGCTGAATGTTATCATTGTTGTCGTTCAGCCATGACTCCGTGAAACATAAGATATTACAGTTTTTAATGTCCCGTTGGTAGGATAACCGTAATCTTAAATCGTCCATTTTATTCTCAAAAGCTTGAACGTTGGCTAATAGGATTGATGGGAGAGGCAGTTTACTCGCTCGCCGTCAGATCCTTACAAGGCACCCGGATCTGCGTCCGCGATATCTCCGTCTCTTCCTCACGCGAATGACGGGGATTTGGGCCTTGTCGGGTGTTTGTAGGATATCCTTCGCGGCCGCCTCGTTGAAGAAAAAATCTTCGTCCAATGCGAGGTGAGTAATCGCTGTCCTGATATCCAGAAGCTCTTTTTGGTTATAAGAGACGATGGCAGAAACATTATGTACAAAATAAATTACAAATAACGCGGAAAAACACACATAATAGTACAATTGGTTGGAGGGCTGTAAAACGGCAGGCATCTTCTCCGGCGCTGTTCTGGTTGATCATCTGTATGTTCATCTGTAGGAGACAGAACGCGTCTCCTTCCTGAGCAGTATGACGGATGCGTGGTCCCATGGTGTTTATACTTGCGTACTATTGTTTGTACAGATGAACGTGGTACCTTCAGGCGTTTGGAAATTGCTCCCAAGGATGAACCAAACTTGTGGAGGTTTACAAATTATTTCTGAGGTCTTGGCTGATTGCTTTTGATTTTTCCATGATGTCAAGAAAAGAGGCACTGAGTTAAAGCCATGACATAATTTTCTGGAATTTTCTAAGCTGTTTAAAGGCACAGTCAACTTAGTGTATGTAAACTTATGACCCACTGGAATTGTGAACAGTGAATTATAAGTGAAATAATCTGTCTGTAAACAATTGTTGGAAAAATTACTTGTGTCATGCGCAAGGTAGATTACATAACCAATTTGCCAAAACTATAGTTTGTTAACAAGAAATTTGTGGAGTGGTTGAACAATGAGTTTTAATGACTCCAACCTAAGTGTATTTAAACTTCCGACTTCAACTGTATATTTGTGTATAGCCACCAAATAAACTCAGTAAAAAAAGAAACGTCCTCTCACTGTCAACTGCATTTATTTTCAGCAAACTTAACATGTGTAAATATTTGTATGAACATAACAAGATTCAACAACTGAGACATAAACAGAACAAGTTCCACAGACATGTGACTAACATAAATGGAATAATGTGTCCCTGAACAAAGGGGGAGGGGGTCAAAATCAAAAGTAAGAGTCAGTATCTGGTGTGGCCACCAGCTGCATTAAGTACCGCAGTGCATCTTCTCCTCATGGACTGCACCAGATTTGCCAGTTATTGCTGTGAGATGTTACCCCACTCTTCCACCAAGGCACCTGCAAGTTCCCGGACATTTCTGGGGGGAATAGCCCTAGCCCTCACCCTCCGATCCAACAGGTCCCAGACGTGCTCAATGGGAATGAGATCCGGGCTCTTCGCTGGCCATGGCAGAACACTGACATTCCTGTCTTGCAGGAAATCATGCACAGAACGAGCAGTATGGCTGATGGCATTGTCATGCTGGAGGGTCATGTCAGGGTGAGCCTGCAGGAAGGGTAGCACATAAGGGAGGAGGATGTCTTCCCTGTAACGCACAGCGTTGAGATTGCCTGCAATGACAACAAGCTCAGTCCAATGAAGCAGTGACACACCGCCCCAGACCATGACGGACCCTCCACCTCCAAATCGATCCCGCTTCAGAGTACAGGCCTCGGTGTAACGCTCATTCCTTCGACGATAAACGCAAATCCGACCATCCTTGCTGAGCGGCCTTTCAGGTTATGTCGATATAGGACTCGTTTTACTGTGGATATAGATACTTTTGTACCTGAT
The DNA here is from genome assembly GCF_020615455.1 of Coregonus clupeaformis. NCBI lineage: Eukaryota > Metazoa > Chordata > Actinopteri > Salmoniformes > Salmonidae > Coregonus > Coregonus clupeaformis. The sequence goes on along the minus strand of NC_059196.1, from coordinate 13,288,424 downwards.
TCCTCCAGCATCTTCACAAGGTCCGTTGCTGTTGTTCTGGGATTGATTTGCACCAAAGTATGTTCATCTGTAGGAGACAAAACGCGACTCTTCTGTGAAGAGCACTTTTTGCCAGTCCTGTCTGGTCCAGCGACAGTGGGTTTGTGCTCATAGGCAACGTTGTTGCCGGTGATGTCTGGTGAGGACCTGCCTTACAACAGGCCTACAAGCCCTCAGTCCAGCCTCTCTCAGCCTATTGCGGACAGTCTGAGCACTGATGGAGGGATTGTGCATTCCTGGTGTAATTCGGGCAGTTGTTGTTGCCATCCTGTACCTGTCCCGCAGGTGTGATGTTCGAATGTACCGATCCTGTGCAGGTGTTGTTACACGTGGTCTGCCACTGCCTGTAGCGCTGTCTTAGGCATCTCACAGTACGGACATTGCAATTTATCGCCCTGGCCACATCTGCAACCCTCATGCCTCCTTGCAGCATGCCTAAGGCACATTCACGCAGAGGAGCAGGGACCCTGGGCATCTTTCTTTTGGTGTTTTTCAGAGTCAGTAGAAAGGCCTCTTTAGTGTCCTAAGTTTTCATAACTGTGACCTTAATTGCCTACCGTCTGTAAGCTGTTAGTGTCTTAACGACCGTTCCACAGGTGCATGTTCATTAATTGTGTATGGTTCATTGAACAAGCATAGTGTTTAAACCCTTTAAAATGAAGATCTGTGAAGTTATTTGGATTTTTACTCATTATCTTTCAAAGACAGGGTCCTGAAAAAGGGGCGTTTCTTTATTTCTCACCCTAATAAAAAGTTATCACACATATGTACAGTGCATTCGGAAATTATTCGGACCCCTTGACTTTTTACAGCCTTATTCTAAAATGGATGAAATTGTTTTTTTCCCTCATCAATCTACACACAATACCCCATAATGACAAAGCAAAAACAGGTTTTTAGAAATGTACTCAGTACATTGTTGAAGCATCTTTGGAAGCGATTACAGCCTTGAGTCTTCTTGGGTATGACACCACAAGCTTGGCACACCTATATTTGGGGAGTTTCTCCAATTCTTCTCTGCAGATCCTCTCAAGCTCTGTCAGGTTGGATGGGGAGCGTCGCTTTACAGCTATTTTCATGTCTCTCCAGAGATGTTCAATCGGGTTCAAGTCCGGGCTCTGGCAGGCCACTCAATGACATTCAGAGACTTGTCCCGAAGCCACTCCTGCGTTGTCTTGGCTGTGTGCTTAGGGTTGTTGTCCTGTTGGAAGGTGAACCCTCGCCCCAGTCTGAGGTCCTAAGCGCTCTGGAGCAGGTTTTCATCAAGGATCTCTCTGTACTTTGCTCCGTTCATCTTTCCCTCAATCCTGACTAGTCTCCCAGTCCCTGCCGCTGAAAAACATCCTGACAGCATGATGCTGCCACCACCATGCTTCACCGTAGGGATGGTTCCAGGTTTCCTCCGGACGTGACACTTGGTGAATGCCAAAGAGGCCAAAGAGTTCAATCTTGGTTCCATCAGACCAGAGAATCTTGTTTCTTATGGTCTGAGAGTCCTTTAGGGGCCTTTTGGCTAATTCCAAGCGGGCTGTCATGTGTCCTGCTTTTTTGGGATTAAGTTCATTTTCATGGCAAATAACTTTGCAATTAATTGCAATTCATCTGATCACTCTTCATGACATTCTGGAGTATATGCAAATTGCCATCATCAAAACTGAGGCAGCAGACTTTGTGAAAATTAGTATTTGTGTCATTCTCAAAACTTTTGATGATTGATGAGTAAAAACATTTATTTAATCAATTTTAGAATAAGGGTGTAACTTCACAAAATGTGGAAAAAGGGAAGGGGTCTGAATACTTTCTGAATGTATTGTATACTGTATGCGTTTCATTTGCTTCAACATTGTAGTTTGTGTTTTGTTTGCAGAGCAGCACAAAAACATACACCTGCCCTATCTCTTCTCATCTCAGAACTGACACAGTCCTCAATAGAAAGCCACATCCCCTAAACTCATAGAAGATAATTAGTTACTCTTGCTTATCCTTCAATGTTTACCTAATGAAATGTCGTGTCAGTGGTAATCCATGCATTCGTGGCTAGTCGACCCCACTGAGTCCTTCACAGCTGACCCTATGTCATCGCTGTTGGGATCCAATGGGCTACCCCCAAAATAATTACCCCTTTGTCCAACCCCTGTACCTCCTCCACTCTCCCCCACCCCTCCCACCTCCACCTATTTGGCCTCTCCATGGTTACAGAGCATTTGTTTGCCTGTCTTTGGCTCTAATGGATGCCTTTTGCCTTCCATCTCTCTCCCTGACTGGCCTTGTATCTTTGCCCCCTTTGTGCGGGAGCGCCACAGCGTTCTTCGTGTTTAATTGAATCAACAGGATTGCTGTTATGAGGAATGGAATGGCAGGGTGGGGGGAGGCCAGCGGTGGGGAAGAGGCCATGTCAGGGGGCAAAGGGGAGGTCGTCACCTCTGGCCCCTGTGCGGTACCTGCTGGGCATGCCCGATGGGTGTCAGGGCCTCTGCGTTTGGGCTAAATTAAGCCTGTGTGTATTTTGATAGCTCTAATGGGACACAGATGGATAGAGGAGGCTGGCTGTTTTTCTAGTGAAGGGTGAGCAAGGAGAAAGATCCACTGGTGAATTTATTACCATGACCCGAGTGGGCTTTTTGTCTTCTGGCCACACTGATTAAACAATTGCAGTGGCTTTCCATAGAAAATATGTGACCCAATTACGATCCATTTTTGTCATTAGGAGTAATTGAGGATAGAATACAATTTAACATAATCTGTTTTAGAGTGTTAATGGAAAGTTTTAAAAGTTTGAATAACTATTGAGTTTCCCTTGCAAAAATAATATTCCAACCCTTAAGTAGCAACACTTCACATTATGCTTTGGGAAATTAAACATATCATGACATACTCACCAACATGAAACAACATGAAATTTGTGCAACATCACATGCGGCTGCCAGAAAAATATTTTTCCCATAGGGTCAGCCTTGCTTGGCCTTAACAGTGAGGGGATATGGAACCAAACAACACTCTGAACAACAGAAGGCCAACAAAGCAACCAAACCAAACATCGAACCAAACCGACATACGGCTGAGGGATCATAAAACCACATGCAGAAACCTGGAAGTTGGGGAATGGTTAGCAAGCTAGCGGCCTGTTGAGGCCTAATCATCTCCACATGTTCTGACCCAGAGCCCATCTGCCTTACCTCTACCAGGGGGTGGCTGGAGGTTTGAATGGAGCGCACACCTCCCCCCCTCCACTACCTCCCCCTCCCTATCCACCTCTCTTTCTATACCCTCAGGATCCACAAATCAGCCCAGTAACCAGATTATTTGTAAAGTGGCCTTAAGGAGGAATAAACAACAGAGACTAAAGAGAGGGTGAGGTGTGGGCCTGTTTTAGATTTTGGAGTTGTTCAAATGGTGACCTAGGTAGTGCTGGGGGTAGAGCAACACAGGATTTCTAAGCATACCCTCAGCTATACATTTTGTTTATAGGCTTTTTTAGAAATTGTTATTGTGTAAAAGTCATGCAGATGGAATACTAAACTGTGGTGCTTTGAGGAAAAGTGCTGAAATACTACAAGGAAATTCCATCAGTCTGAGATGCAGACAGAGAAATATAACTCTCTCTGTCTCTCTCGCTCTCTGTCTGTCTCTCTCCTCCTCTTTCACTAATTACTCTAATAAATGGTCAAACGTCTTTATGAAAGAACAGTCTGTGTTCTCTCATGGCAGTATGACATCTGATTCCTCCCCCAGCCCCAATGTGATTGTACTGATAACAGGGAACTCTGATAAGGTCATCTCATATGTCAAATCACTCTAACCTGGTTTTCCCTGCCATCCATTTTCACTCTGAACCAGCCATTTTGCTCCCCCGTGGACAGACATTGTATTGCAAAAAATACCAAGCACTGAGAGGAAGTTTTAGAAAAGCTTTACAATTGGGAGCGATGGGTGATAGGAAAAGCACAAAAGTTGTGTCACAGCCATTTATGATGAATTTGCACATCTATACCTTATACATTCCATCGGTATAACATCATGCATTCTTTCTGGTTGACTGACGGTAATAGTATTCAATTTCAAGCCTCATGCTAATACCTTATCACAATGGAAATTGTCAAATGTATGATAGTAAGAAATCTTAGTATCCCCTCTAATCAGTGTTAATTCTGTTCCCCCCCCAAAAGAGAGGAAAAATACAAGATGCCCAACTAGCTTCTTTTACCTTCACAGCGGGAGAAGAAATAGGAAGAAAAAAGGCACTTCATTCAATACGACCCCATTTCCTTCAGCTGTGAATACAGGTAACTGCCAAAATAAAGGAAACACCAACATAAAGTGTCTTAATAGGCCTTTGGGCCACCACGAGCCTCCAGAACAGCTTCAATGCACCTTGGCATAGATTCTACAAGTGTCTGGAACTCTTTTGGAGGAATGTGACACCATTCTTCCACGAGAAATTACATAATTCGGTGTTTTGTTGATGGTGGTGGAAAATGCTGTTTCAGGCGCCACTCTAGAATCTCCCATAAGTGCTCAATTGGGTTGAGATCTGGTGACTGAGACACACACACACACACACACACACACACACCCTTTAATCCCACTATGCTCCTTTGAGACCCCTCTTTCAAAGTCACTGAGATTTCTTCTTCTAGCCATGGTGACCAAAATAAATGGGCAACTGGGCATTTTTATGCATGACTCTAAGCATGATGGGATGTTAATTGCACCTCTCTGATTCAGAGGGGTTGGGTTAAATGCGGAAGACACATTTAGGTTAAATGCATTTCAGTTGTGCAACTGACTAGGTACCCTCTTTCCCTAATTAACTTCCACACACCTGTGTGGAAGTACCTGCTTTCAATATACTTTTTATCCCTCATTTACTCAAGTGTTTCCTTTTTTATTTTGACAGTGACATGTACATTCAGAGTCATTAACAACTTTTGTTCTATACCATTTCTTTACAATTCTATACCATCTATTTCCCTCATTGAGCACGGCCCTCAGCACGCTGCTGTAGACAGATTATTTCCTTTAGAAGAGGAGCCCCTCTACAGAGCGGTGGTGGTGGAGGTGGGCTCTTTGTTCATGTGAAGGATAATCACAATCACTGTGCTCAGGCATGCACAGTCAGTCGCTCCTCAGGCGGCAAGCCAGCCCTAATTAGAGCAGGCCCTAAAGTTTATTATGATTGGACGGCCATGGTGAAAGGAGCAGGAGACTGAAAGAGAGGGGGAGGGGGTGAGGGAGCGGAGGAAGGGACGTGAGGGGGCTTGCCTTTGCCTTGTTCACTGCGAGCAGATGTTCAGCAGCGTCCAAATAACTCCCGGGCCTTCAGAAAATCCCTCACCGGCATAGCTGTGCAGCACTCCCGAGCTGCATTCAATGGGGTTTTGTACAGCAGGCCGAGTTTTTTATATTTTCTCTCCCTCCCTCCCTCCCTCCCTCCACCCCTTCTTCCCATCTCCCTTCTCCCATTATGCACCCACATTTCCATGCTTTTGAATGGCCATTAAAGAGTGGCCATAAAGGGGGCCAGCAGGGGCAGGCTTTGAAAGCGTATCTGCCTGATGTGAGGCAAGATAGGGCCCTCGGCGGGGAGCGGGACAGAGCGGACCGCGTGTGGAACACAAGGGCCGTCCTGTGGGGCCAGCGCCGGAAAATAGGAAACAGGCCCTCTGAGAAATGAAAAAAAAGCACCCTCTCTCCTCTCATATCTAAAGATTAAAAGAAAAGGTTTTCCCACTCTCACTCTACCTCTCTAACTCTCCATTCTCCCATGAGTAAGGGGTTTGGGGCCAGGTTGTTGCAGCTGGTGTATATCAACATATTAAAGCCAAGGCTAAAATGATTTACTGGCTCCTCACAAGAGTAACCGAAAATGTCCACAGAAATGAAGAGGTCAGTATTGTTGCTAAATGATTGTCAGTGATCTAATAAGCATCACTTGACTAAAACGTTGCTCTAAATGCTCTGAAATCATACTCTATTAGACATTTATTAATTTTCCTGCCATTACTGCAGATTGTTTGTTTGTTCCAATGCATTGTGGGAAAGTGTTTCATGCCCTTTCTGGTCCCTTTGCTCTACTAGGCCTTTAACAACCGAGCTGACCCTTTGGATCGAATTGCCAAATACATGCCATTTGGACCCCTCAAAGCCATGACCTGCCATTCCCTAATGCTCTTTAAAAAACTCCACTTTTGTGAAGAGAGCATGCTGAGTAGTTTAAGGCCCAAATGCCTCATGTGGTTTTGCCTTATATCTGGTCACAGAATTCCAGTGAGAAGGACCACCAGAAATCAATCTTCCTCCATCCTCCCTTGTGCTTTATCTCACTGCCTGCGCTGGATGGCACATCCTCTAACAACAAACCTGAGTGATTCTAGATAACTCATCCATAACCCCTGGACAAACCTTGGAGTATTGCCAATCGTTAATTAGCTTGTATATGGTTGTGGTTCTCTGGAGACCTGATCTGTCTGTCAAGCCGTTTGTTTGTGTAGGGGTAACCAGACTCCTCTCTGCTCCAGGACTGTGGCTGAGTAAACTACCCACCCCCCATATCCCCTCAGCCTGTTCTGTGTCACACACTCTCATGCTCACAAACACAGACACACACTTATACAAACACAAACACACACACACCAACACCTTTGCAAGAGAGGTTGTGCTGGGGAGGGTTTACCTGTCATTCTGCCCTGACAGAGTGAATTGTTTTGGCTTGTCTTAAGTGGAGGTGTATCACCTGCTCCTGGCATCCCCTCAGGATCTCTCTGGCAGTTAACACTATCTACAAACATTTGAATCATTGCAGTGGGGTGTGCACTTCATCACCTGCAAATGAAATCACAACAGATTTACTGTGGAGAGGACAAACAAACGGGACGACCCGCTGTCACAGGGCTGTGTGCAAATGGCCCAGAGCAGAAGATCATGGGAGCTAGCCTGAAAGAGTAGGCTGCAGGTGGTACGCCTCTGATTCCAGGCCCTGACTGTTGTTGTTTGTCTCATTAGCAATGAAGTAGGACTAGGACTTGAAATAGGCCTCACAGACCAATATGAAGGCTACACACCAAAAGGCCTTGGGACGCCCTAGTTAGACCTGCCAGAGTATAGAACTGACTGAGGGACTGTCATGTCCAACCTAATTGGAACAGAATACTCAAGATTTCCAGAAACATACTTAAGCAATAAGGCCTGAGGGGGTGTGGTATATGGCCAATTTACCACGGCTAAGGGCTGTTCTTAAGCACGACACAACGCAGACTGCCTGGATACAGCCCTTACCCATGGTATATTGGCCATATACCACAACCCCCCCGAGGTGCCTTATTGCTACTATAAACTTGTTACCAACATAATTAGAGCAGTGAAAATATATGTTTTGTAATCCCTGTGGAATACCACAGCTTTCAGCCAATCAGCATTCAGGGCTTGAACCCCCCAGTTTATAATGTCTGATATACCACGGCTTTCAGCCAATCAGCATCCATGACCCAAACTACCCGATTTATAAAGACAAATAAACCTGGCCATTTTGCATCACAACTGTGGAAAGTGTTTTTAGAGTAGATTAATCATGTACTGTGGCTTGCGAAAGTATTCACACCCCTTGGCATTTTTCCTATTTTGTTGCCTTACAATCTGGAATTTAAATGGATTTTTTGGGGGTTTTTATCATTTGATTTACACAACATGCCTACCACTTTGAAGATGCTAAACATTTTTTTATTGTGAAACAATAAAAGAAAACTTGAGCGTGCATAAAACTATTCACCCCCCCCCCCCCCACCCCCACAAAGTCAATACTTTGTAGAGCCACTTTTTGCAGCAATTACAGTCTCTTGGGGTATGTCTCTATAAGCTTGGCAAATCTAGCCACTGGGATTTTTGCCCATTCTTCAAGGCAACACTTATCCAGCTCCTTCAAGTTGGATGGGTTCCGCTGGTGTACAGCAATCTTTAAGTCATACCACAGATTCTCAATTGGATTGAGGTCTGGGCTTTGACTAGGCCATTCCAAGATATTTAAATGTTCCCCCTTAAGCCACTTGAGTGTTGCTTTAGCAGTATGCTTAGGGTCATTGTCCTGCTGGAAGGTGAACCTCCGTCCCAGTCTCAAATCTCTGGAAGACTGAAACAGGTTTCCCTAAAGAATTTGTATTTAGCGGCATCCATCATTCCTTCAATTATGACCAGTTTCCCAGTCCCTGCCGATTAAAAACATCGCTTCACTGTGGGGATGGTGCTCTCGGGGTGATGAGAGGTGTTGGGTTTGCACCAGACATAGCGTTTCCTTGATGGCCAAAAAGCTCAATTTTAGTCTCATCTGACCAGAGTACCTACTTCCATATGTTTGGGGAGTCTCCCACATGCCTTTTGGCGAACACCAAACGTGTTTGCTTATTTTTTTCTTAAAGCAATGGCTTTTTTTCAGGCCACTCTTCCGTAAAGCCCAGCTCTGTGGAGTGTATGGCTAAAAGTGGTCCTATGGACAGATACTCTAATCTCCGCTGTGGAGCTTTGCAGCTCCTTCAGGGTTATCTTTGGTCTCTTTGTTGCCTCTCTGATTAATGCCCTCCTTGCCTGGTCCATGAGTTTTGGTGGGCGACCCTCTCTTGGCAGGTTTGTTGTGGTGCCATATTCTTTCAATTTTTTTATAATGGATTTAATGGTGCTCCGTGGGATGTTCAAAGTTTCGGATATTTTTTTATAACCTAACCCTGATCTGTACTTCTCCACAACTTTGTCCCTGACCTGTTTGGAGAGCTCCTTGTTCTTATGGTGCCGCTTGCTTGGTGATGCCCCTTGCTTAGTGGTGTTGCAGACTCTGGGGCCTTTCAGAACAGGTGTATACAGTATATACCGAGATCATGTGACACTTAGATTACACACAGGTGGACTTTATTTAACTAATTATGTGACTTCTGAAGGTAATTGGTTGCACCAGATCGTATTAAGGGGTTTCATAGCAAAGGGGGTGAATACATATGCACGCACAACTTTTCCGTTACTTATTTCTTAGAATTTTTTGAAATAAGTAATTTTTTTCATTTCACTTCACCAATTTTGATTATTTTGTGTATGTCCATTAAATGAAAGGCACTGTATTGGTGGGTATTACACTTTTAATCATGTGCTGTATATTGGTGGGTATTACAGTCTAAATATGAGTCTTTACTTGAATTTAAAAAAAAATATTGGGTATGGTGTCACATTCCCCATGCTTTGCTATTGCACAAATTACATTAGCATGACAATGTCTAACTGAGAAGTGTGTAAAGCAGTCTTTTCATATAACACTGAAGAATTGTGATCCTGTCAAGTCAGTCTTTGTTTTTAGTCCTGGTGCTTGGGGCAGGGATTTTCTGTCATAGTCCCTAATGGTGTCCCATTATTAGATCTCCCTCTACAGTGTGAATAGTATTATGCCAAAATGCCCATACTCACTGAGGCAAATTATTCAAACCACCTGTGGCATTTTGCCCCTTTAAGTAATTTCCCTTGCTACCCAAGTCTTGTTTTCAATGCCCTTCAGTTGAGATTTTACCTTCCCATGGTTCTTTGTTTGCTGCCTGATGGCACATTATGTAATAGTAACCACAGCTAAAGTTTTAGCATCTCACATCCTGCACGCACGCACGCACACACACACACACACACACACACACACACACACACACACACACACACACACACGTGTTAATCTGTGGTGCAATGTTGGCATGAGTGATGAAGGTGGTGGAGAGGACATTTGGGTCTGGGCTCCACAGTGCCTCCTGACACTGTTGTTTAGCACTCTCCTACCTAAACAATCACCCCTCATCCCCAATACCCCTCCCCCAGTCCCTTCCAGTCAAACCACTCCCCTTCACCTCCTCAACGGGGGAGGAAGGCATTGTCAGCCCAAAAACATATTATGCACTAAAGCCCTATTAACCAAGCTGCGCTAAAGGAGACAAGAGCGCACCTCCACCTCTTCTCCCTCCCTTCTCTACCTAGCCACACAAAACTCAGCCACACCCCCTGCTTTTGGACAACATTGCATCAAACATAGAAGCCCCTAATGCTCCGCTCAAACTACCCAAAACAAACTCACAGATTGTTGTTACCCACACTCTAATGGTCTTTAGACCAACAGTTTTGGAGGTCTGGGCTGTGAGGTGTTTGCATTTGTCATGGTCCACATAATCTATTCTATAGCTAGCACACAGGTCAGCTAGAACACTGGTCAGCTAGCACACTGATCAGCTACACTGGTCAGCTAGCACACTGGTTTTTCTGTCCTCTTTCAATGGAAACCAAAGTTATGGGTTATTTCACTGTGATTATAGAACAACAACTTGATATTTGAACGGTTAAAATATTGCAGAATCACAATTTTATTCAATTTCCTATTCTTTGCATGTGGCTCCAGAATTTGAAAACAGCCGTTCTTCTTCGTCTTGCCATAGCACATCACAGTAGACATTGATAATGAATAATGGACAAAATAATACATCATACTTGAATGCATTATATTAAATTATAGTAATGAGCTGTAATTTCTTAATTGTTGTGACAAATGTTATTTTTGTTGTGTCTTTCAAGTTCTTTTTAGAATTGATACTGGAGGGATGGATAGAGGAGCCTGTTTGGAACTCTGCTATAGTTTCCCTCATCTCATATAGATGAGTTGTTTCTAGAGGGCACAAACCATTGAGCTTTGAGCATAACCAAAACAAAGCCTTTCTTTCGGTATTGTCATGAGTTCAAGTTATGTTACTGAAAGACCTTAAGTGCATGGACATAAGACCTAAGTCAGCTTATTCACAAGTGCCCTTGTGTCTCCAAAAGCCCCTTTGGCCTAACTTAACCCTCTGTCCACCCCCATTCCTCCTTTTCGGTATTTTCTCCTTTCCCCAAACAAGGGAGAGAGCCTTGTTAGTGCAATGCTCAATATAGCAAAGGGGGACCATAATGGGAACCAACAAGTCGTCACTGACTACATACTAAGTGAGATAGGGAGAATGGGATAAAACTGCAATTGATAGGATCCTGCAAAAGTTTCTCAAAAATGATGTTTGACCTACTGAGAACAGTGTTGAACATCCAGGATCACATACTGTCTGTCTGCTAAACGTTCCCTGAACCATCTCCACTCACGCTACGTCTGGTAGGTTTTTAGTCTGCCGTCCCTGACCGTGCTATCTCTAAACGAAAGTCCCCAATGCTGGCTGCACCCAACGTGTGACCACGTCACCCCTGCCTGCCCTCCGTCAACTCCATGCAGCATTGGCTTTAATGTCTGTATCTTTGGCCTGGGGGTGAAAACATTCAACACCTACCACCTCAGAAATCAAAGGCCTTTCTCCAGGAGGTCTGTCATCTCTGTCTGTTTGAGCTCCAGGGTGACTGTGAGTTGGGCCACAACCCAGTGGCTGCTGCTACTGGTGGGCTCTGCCTGGTCTAGCCAGCACTAGATCCCCTGGCCCCTGGTCTCTTTTATCTGACCAGGACATAACTCCCCCGTGATCGTGACATCAAGGTACTTCAAGATCCTCCTCCATATGAACACACACTCATAAGGCGTTTTATGTTTTAATTTGGTGAGCCTTGAGGATGAAACTATGTCTTCATGTGTGGTATGAGATTTCTATAAGTTAATAATGTGGGCTACAGACGCCACAAGTGAGAAGGTTTGTGACCATAGCATAACCATACTGGCCAACCATACTGGACACAGCTTGTTGTTGGATTCATTGCATGTGTGATTGGATGGTATGCAGAATGCTGCTATTTTACATGAGGTACTGTTGCTCATTGCATTGCACTGACATTGGTATGAATTGCTACATTGTTATTGCACTTATCATCTGCTCATTAATATCATCTTGTCCAATTTGACCATGAATATGTGCTTGTGGCTTCTGTCTTCATCAAATTACAACATATATTTGGCATCTTTCTAAATTGTAATCACTCAAAATTAAAATGTATGAAAACAAGTTGTGCTTTGGATTGTAAGAGAGAAATGGGATGTGATGAGCTGTGCATCTCTCCGCGAGCCGTCAGTCAGCGCTCGTCCTTGTTTTGCTTGACTGGAATGCATGCAACTACTAGGCTGCACGGTGGGCGGGCCATACAGAGCGAAATTAGAGTTGGTGCGGGGGTGTGGCTATAGTATACACAGTGTAGCGTTAAAACCACACGTGGACCAGCACAAGGTTTGCAGTTCGCACAGAAAAGTTTGAAACGTTTTTACAACTGGAGTTAACAGGCTTTCCCGTTTGTGCCGTTGTGCAAGAGGGAACCCCATCTCAAGAAAATGCCATCATACGCGCTTGATCAATTTCTTGATTTGGAAGAGGTTATGTGCAAGGTAATTTGATTATTTTTATACCATAAAAAATAACTAGCTAGTTAGCAAATGTAGCTAGCCAGCTAACGATGACTCGTCTGGCAGCAAGTCTATGATGTTGCTAGCGTTGTACAAATCAACGGATGCCTTTTAAATTAGCAAAATCCAGCATGCTACCGTATATGTATATCATGTATAGTTTTGCTAGCTACCTAATTAGTTAAACTTGCCAACAAGTCTACTTCGAATGAATAACGGCAATGAGTGAATTTGCAATACAGCCATTTGTTTGCGATTGTTTGTAAGTTCAGTCCCCAGCTAGTGGTGTTGTTACCATTTGGTGGTATCGTGTTTGTTAGCTAGCTAACTATGTTTATTTGACAATTTGCATCTGACTAACTTACAAGTCAATGCATATAGTCGTGCAACTGCTAGTGACGCTGAGCATCTTGTCATTCATTGACGTACATGTATAACTTGTTGCGCTGTTCGAGTTTCACTGGAAATGACTCAACACATTGGTGGTTAACGTGAGTTAGATCAATTGCTCTTTTCAACTAACAATCGTTTCCAAAATAAGATTGACGCCTTCAATGCACAAACCAGCTGTGGAGTGCTGATGATTTTATCCATGTGTAGATAAACCAACGTGCATTTAAATTAGTTTTAATGTCGCGCTTCAAAAGTCAACAACGGGTATTAGCTAGCTACAGGACTGTAACGTTGTTCTGCTAACTTGCTAAAGTAACTGAATCCAAGCAACTAACTATACGTAATACCAAAACATAGGAGAAATTGCATTAGTTAAAATCACCCACAGCATATCTCGGAACTGCTTGGACAGTCTTTCTTGCACTTTTAATGATTGTCCATTTACAAAGTAAATCTTACAGCACCTAACTGTAGATGGTCGACTGTGTTGAACTATGCTGTTAAGCATTTTAAAGTATCTTTCTTGCTAAGTTTAGCCTACTCATGTTAGGCCTTTGGACATGGGCCTAGCTAAAGAATAGAACCTGTCTCAGTTTATTGACTTGATACATTTCCCTTGGTTTTGCTATTTCCTATCTTTAAAGAAAAGTAGAAGTGGGTCCTCCAGATGAAGTTAACATAAGATACTGTTCTTGACATGACTAATTTTCTTTAGGCAACAGACCATGTTTCGAAAATGTAGATGTCTGTATAACATTGTTAAATTTTTTCTTACTTTCCAGCAGCTTCTAAGCCTGGACCTCCGGGACGCATCCAAGCAGTCAACATTCCCAGTGAGACCTGTTGGTTACAATAAGCCCCGGACCCCCTGTGCCCCCTCTGCATCTAGCTCTGCCCTCTCAACAGACTCCACAGAAAGTGCAACCATGACCTCCTGCCACTGGGGGCAGAACACAGAGGCCTCACTCCCATCCAGATTGAACAAGATGTCATTCTGGGCTGAGCGCTCGGTCAGCATGGTGGAGCCCAGCACGTGCACCCTGGGCTGGGCCTCAACAGAGCCTAAACAGGCCCCATCCTCCCCTACTGGTGGCCCTGTCTCCGGGTCTCCCACCTCCTCACGGTATAAGACTGAACTGTGCCGCACCTTTGCTGAGAGTGGCATCTGTAAGTATGGGGGGAAGTGCCAGTTTGCCCATGGCTTTGATGAGATACGTGACCTCAACAGACACCCCAAGTACAAGACGGAGCCTTGTCGCACCTTCCACACCATCGGCTTCTGTCCTTACGGCATCCGCTGCCACTTTGTTCATAACAACGAGGACGACCTGGGCCCCGCCAGGCCTGGCCCTGGTCCCCAAGCCCCCCACACCAGACGACTCCCTCTGCTTAGGCAGAGCTTCAGCTTCTCAGGCTTCCCCTCTGACCCTCCACAGCTCCTGAAGCCCTCCCTCCCCCACCCCTTCCTCCTCGTGCCTTCAGTCTCCCCTCCCACCTCAGCTGACATCACCGACCTGCTCTCACACGCCTTCTCCGAGGTGGACTGTGTCTTTGAGCCGGCCCGTGATCTCCAGTCTCAGTTTCTCCCCTCTCCTGACTCAGGCTGTTCCCTCTGTGGACTGTCCCCCATGCCTTCCCCCGCTCAGAACCCCTGTACCTTATCAGAGGGCTGTGGCCTGCAGCAGAGCCAGAGTCCCCCCTGTGGGCCTGCTCTTAGGGCCAGGAGCCTCTCCTACACCTCCCTGTCTGACCACGAGGGCGGGTGTGGCAGCTCAGCCAGCAGCCTCAGTGGGTCTGACTCCTCTGGTCCAGATGGGTCTGGTCGGCGGCTGCCCATCTTCAGCCAGCTCTCAGTGCCTGACGAGGGCTTCAGCAGCGAGTGCTGCAGCGGCACTAGCTTCTTCCTATAGGTAGGGTGGTCTCCTCAAACCTTCCCGACCCACTCAGTGACTCTTGTCTTGTCCATTGAAAGACTTTTGTAATTTTTAAGGAACCTTGACTGTATACTATTGTATACCTGCTGTATTGTACGGGCAGATGCTTGACACACAAATGCGCTTCAGTTAAGCTCAAGTGAAATTAACCTGTACAATTTGAGGTCCAAGTCAACAATAAGGCAAGGTGCCAGAGTTGCGTTGAACTGACGATTTTGTCAATTGTGTAATCACAGTGTGATTGGTGCTGGAAGTCCTCATTTCCTGCCACCTGCAGTTGTAAGAAGCATACTAGTCATGTAAACGACAGTTTTGAGAAGCAATGAATGTTAAAAAAGCCAAAGACCTAGATACAAATCAATTTCTGCCAAGTTAGATTTCCCCCTGTGAATGTTGGGTGACTAATGTTGTGATATTTTGTATACTGGCGACGTGCTCTTTTCTTTATTGTACACTGTTCTTCTGACTGGGCTTAAGAAATATACTGTTTCCAAAAACCCACTTAGTTTATTTATGACTTCAGTGCCTGTATTTTTTTGTTGGAAACTGCAATTTTCATTGTTAGTTGCAGGGGGACCTTGTTTTTTCCATCTATTTTAGATCAAAGCTTAAATTGGTTTCCTAACTTTACTTGGCAAGGCGGCTTGTGAGAATAAGTAATTGTTTTCTCACTTGTTTCTGTGATCTCTGCAAATATGTTTGAAGTTGTATGTAGACGTTCTGAAGACGCACCAAGGGTACAGTGTGTATCCCCTGTGTGGTAGACTCTGCATGTAATCCCTGATTAGCAGAAAAATAAGTGTAAATGGAAACGTGCTTTGATTAAACTGGGTTGCTGTTGAAATCTGATTCTATTGAGTTGGACCTAAACTGCACCTGGTTCAGTAGATTCAATTGTAGTGTCTTTCTAAAAGTCCTTGGGAGATCAAATGGTAGATGTTTGTTTCTGAGATGTTTTGGTAGTTGGTTCTGAGAATGGAAGCTCTTTTTGCTTTCCATTTTATTTAAATGCCTTTTTGACCAACAGGTTTCAAGCTTGTTTAGTGTTAATGGAGAATCTTTAGTAAATTAATTTATTTTAATGTATTTATAGATAACTTTTTGAGTTTTGTATTACGTTTAATATATTGTTTTTGTACTGGAAATAAATAAATAAAATTAAACAAACTCTCTTACAATAAATGTTTTTCTGCTGTCTTCAAGGTGTTTGGGGGAATCTGCCCATAATGGTTGCATCTGTGAAATGCATTAATACATTTACAAAGATTGAATTTGTGTCATGGAGCCACCAGTGTTTTTGCATAATATCGACTGTATTCTCAAATGAACATGCCTCTTCAAATTGTGATGAGTCGCTCCAAATAACTTGTGTATACCTTGTGTAGTGGCACATTGAGAAACTCTTGGTATGGTCACCTATAGTGTCCTGTCGCGATAACCTACTTATAGCACAGCTACTCTGATTTCTTTGAAACGGTTGTTTCAATCTAAAGCCTCGACAAAACACTACCCACAGATGAATCTGTAGGCTACTGTAACAGGGGACTACTCTCTTCTATAGTTTGAGTCCTTTTTTGTTATTCACAGAAGAGTGTGGGAAGTTCAGTGTTTGCATAGGGTGGGGGCAGTCGAGCTGATCAGATTTCATATGGAGATAAGAGGGTTTTTGTTTCATCCCTAGTCTTTTCACCCCTCTGCTCACTCCCTGCATAGCAATAAAGCTGAATGCCATCAGATGACAGCTGACGCCTGGCCCAAACAACTGCTGTGTCATTTGCGTGGCTGCTATTTAAAGATGGCAAAAAGCTAATAGTAGCTCAAGATGTGAAATGGAGTGACACCGAGTCTCTATACTTGAGTTGCTGTGGGAGCAGTCAGGCTTCTGCTTCAATCTCCCTTTTTCTCAACGAAGAGACAATTACTTTCAATTACCATGTCAAATGAATGATATCCAATAAAAGTTTTCCGCCCTTTTAATATGTTGATCAGTTGCACTCCATCTCCAATGAGATCCATGCGTCATCGCAACAACAAAAAGAATCGGAACACAATAAAAGGGAAACTGAACCCACATCAGTTAGCATTTCAGTAATGAGAAACTGATATAGTTCATCATTCCCTTGTCAGTGCGACAATGGGATGGCTGCCATTGAGGAAGGCGTGGCCGGGAATGGGTTAAAAAATGTCTGACTGTTCTCCATTGTGGGGGTGGGGGGATGCGCCCAGTGAGTTTGTACAAAGGCAGGCACATTCTCACACAGCCACGTATCATCTGGAGGACGGAGCAGATGGCTGCATTCACGGGGACCACGGGTCAAACATGGTCCTGGATAGAAAGGAATATATTTTAGAGGAGCGATGGAAGGAGGAGAGAATGTGTCCACTATATCCCATAGAGATGAAGGGTGAGAGGTCTAAACACATGAATGAATACAGAAAGTTCCCAGTGGCTCACCCGAAAGGCCTGGTGTAACATGAACACCTTGTGGATTCTGTTTTTTTTTGTTGCTGGGAAAAGTAATTAAAGTTATTTTCTGTTTAAGCCTACTTTGTACCTGTGGTGTTTGATTGAGAAAAAGTGTTCCTGTCACAACAGTACTTGGCTCATATTGACATGCTCAGAAAGTGCGCTGAAACGCCTGCATATTTACAAGCCATGGAAGCGCTTCAAACAAACATTCCTGTTATTATTTACTTATGCTTATTATGTAAGAGCGTCTGCTAAATGACTAAAATGTAAATGTATGTTTGATCAGAACGATTTCCACAAAACGTTTATCTAAGGTCGTTTCCTCAGTTGTAACCCAACTCGTGTTTTTGTTCTACCTTAAGTTATTTTTAGTACTACATTGATATTAATTACTGCATTGTTGGGTTTGGAGCTTGAAAGAAAGGCATTTCACTGTACTTGTGCAAGTGACATTAATACTTGAAACCGGTCCAAATTATTTGTTACACATAAAATAGCAGTAATGATGTTCGCCACCAGAGGTCAGTAAAGGCTTGTTTAATCTGATCTGCACAGCTACCTATTCTGCAGTGCCTTAGGCCTACAGGAGAAAATCAACTGCATCTAAGGGTCAGCTTTAACCTGTTCACCAATGCAAAGCATACACTTACTGTTGTGTATATAATTGATATACGATCATTTACATACTGCCGGTCATGGTTCAGTGAACTTTGTATGTCCACAAGTATGTTTCTGATTTATGGGGATATTTTGCAAATTGATATTATTCCTGTTTACTCTTGATCTGTTTATGGCACATTCTGAAATTATTTAAATATCTAAAAGGGAATTATTTTAGTGAAGCATGTTTAAAGAATATATAATGTTGAAATTACTCACAACCCAACAAACCTTTCTAGAACACTTTTGTAGGTGCTCTCTAGAGTCGCACACTTCCCCTTTATAACTGTACATACACTCCACCAATGGAATTCACGAAAGGGTAAAACAGCATTGTCATGACTGGTACTAAAGCAATATCCAGCTTCTGACTTTTAGCCATATATGTCTGTTTGCTACTTCCTGTCCTATCACTTCCCATCACATGATTGGTCAGTATGGTGGTGGTTGATGGTCTTCTGAGCCCTGTCCAGTTGGTGCCAGCCCGGTGCTCACAGACCCCATCACCTTGGTTTCACTTCCTCTTCCTGCTCTGCTCACCTCCCCTCACGGACAAGCACCGCAGGCTCACAAAACAGGAAGTGGCCTAGGTCATCACCATAGCTCAGCCAAAGATGGTGGATAAATGAAGATAGTTTACTCAGGCTGTTTACCATTGCAAAAAATGGTCTGTTCCTATCTACTTAAGGTGGTGGCTTTTCCAATAGACACCAATGTGAAAGCAGCTGGGTCTGGTCTACTTAGTTCATTGACTTCCGTCTCTGGCTCAGCCAATTACAATGTCCTGGTTTTATAGACCAAGAGGATATACAGGCTTTGCAGCGAAATGCTGTTTTTGACCATCAGTCAACACACTGTAGTCATGGCTGGAGGTTAGAGTCATCTATCTTTTTCTGAGTTGACTTTTGTGTTATTTCTGTATTTCCTTAATGCCTTGACAGAGGATGGTGCTGCCCCAACCAAATACCAGAGGCACCTCCCAGGTTCATTTGTGTGCTGGATGTCAATAAGGGTGGCACTTTTTCTGCACCTTGAAAATAATGTAACATGGTAGGAACCAAAGTTTGGTCAGTGTTTCTCCTGGGACCCTAATTAGTGGTGAACACGTAAACAAAGCACACCTTAGACCACTTCAGGTGAGAGCTTTGACCTGTGTCCAATGTCCAGTGTAGAGTATGTGTTGTGTTGTTGACGTACAAGTTCACTATTTGTGTGAGGGCAACCATTTGAGAGAGGTAATGTTTGGTGTGTGGTCAATTGTACTGTGAAGGTATGTGTTGAATTTGGTTATCAGTGTTTGTTTATTTAAGTTTGACAAATTCACAGATGTTTATTTAAAACGTATGCCAGTGCAGTAATGCAATTTATTACACATCTTTGGAGAGAGTCAGATGGGGGTCCCAGCAGTGTTTTGAATCCTGAATCTCAATATCAAATAATTTCTGGGTAACAATTAAATACTTTACTGTGATTGTTTTTCAATTAAAGTGGTCAAAAATAAACAAAAATAGCTTCTTAGCAAAGACCAATTTCTCAAGCAAGAATTTAGCTAGGACTGTCTGTGAGTGGTCTGCGTGGGGAGGGAAAACTAGCTGTTATTGACAGAGCGGTTTGGAACTCTCTTTGTTATTGGTCTAATAACTCATTTACTGCCTGGTGATGCCAAGCCAAAACTCCATCTCTCGATTTGACTGCACTGGGCCTTTAAAGGCAAATTCCACTCCAAAACTAAATTTTCATATTTATTTTCATTAGTCCACTCTTGATGCAGTCCTAAAATGTTTTGCTGTCAAGTTTTCACGATATTGGTCTTTCAAGAAGCAGAGTGTCAACGGCCACATCATCATGTTCTGTATTTATATATTATTTGCTGTTTATGTAAAATGGAGTGGCTAACTGGGTTCTCTCTTCTTTCATCCAAACTTTTGTTTCTCACTGTTTTTGGCAACCCAA
The DNA here is from genome assembly GCF_020615455.1 of Coregonus clupeaformis. Classification (NCBI taxonomy): domain Eukaryota; kingdom Metazoa; phylum Chordata; class Actinopteri; order Salmoniformes; family Salmonidae; genus Coregonus; species Coregonus clupeaformis. The sequence goes on along the minus strand of NC_059196.1, from coordinate 13,268,608 downwards.
AGGAAACCTGGTGAAGAACCGTGGACAAGGAGATGAAGGACAGTGGCCTGTTATGGAAAACCATCCCCAACAAGTCAAAAGATAGGCAGCATTGGTGCTTTCTCGTGAAAACCTTATGTTCTGTACAGGAACAAAGACCATTAAGTAAGTATGCTTTTGGTCAGTTGTTTGAAACTCGTTCATCAACCATTTCTAGTCCTGTGAAGGCACTGTATCACTTTAGGTGTTCTATGCAGTGAAAATACAATAATGTGAATATTTCCTCAATGAAGTATAGGTGTGCAGCAAAGTTTGGGTAGCCAGCTTCGTAATGTCCAGAGGCCTGACAAAATTGAATGTTGAATCTTTCATAGCAAATCCATACGGCTGAATGATTCCCAAGACTGTAATACTGTTACAATGAGTGCTTTCACTGTAACCAAGTAGAAAGAGCACAAATACTTAATTTCAAAGGAATATCATTTCCAAGGAAAATCTTGTCAGTATTCTCAGTTATCCAGTTGACCTGGTAATTTATAAATATCAGCTGAATGATCTGGTGGATATTGTTAGGAAAACGGGCATGTTGAAACAGAGAGAAAATGGAAAGAGACAGAACCCTACGATGGTCCACTTGAATAGATAAGTGAGTGAAGTTTCCTGGGTGACGCAAACCTTTGCAGTTTTGAGAATTTCATGGGAAGAAGGGGGTGCACGTTGTTGTAAACAATTGGGGATAAATTAAGTCATCTCTCTGGTGATGGTGGGGTTGGAGCGGGAGCAGTGGGGAAAGCCTTGCTTTTCTTTCGGTTTTTGTGGCTCTGACTCCTCTTACTGCATGTATGGATTTGTCCCATTGCTGCAGGCACTCTGACAAGATAATAAATTGCACAATTTTGTTCCCTAAATGCTTATAAAAACATTTGTGGGTTTTGCAATGCACCTTGTTGTCAGTTAGATTTATCCCGAGTCAATTAGAACTCTCCCAACACTGCTTTTTCCCAGTTGTGTAAGATATGTCTGTACACAGTAACCTGGGTATATGCAAGGATTTTGTCAACATGCCCTTCTTTAAAGGGTTGAATTTCAGATTAGGGAGGATGGTACATTTTGTACCACACTGTATAAATGAACAGAGGATAAACAGTTTTGTGAACCTTACTCTCTTGTGTAATTTGTTAGAGTTTACTAAAGAGGTGGCCAATGTATTTTGTAAAGCAAGTGGCTGATAGCACAAACTCTTGTAGTTTCCCACTGGGCACAGACGTCAGTTCAACATCCAGTTTTGATTTACATTTGGTTGAGTTGTCAACTAACGTGAATTCAACGTGAAATCAACCAAACATTTCACACTGTCATTGGATTTAGGTTAAAAGTTAGTTTTTTTGGTGTTTTTTTTTATTCCCTTACGTTGATGACATTTTGCAAATCCAATCAGTTTTCCACATAGATTCAGCGTCATCACAATGTATTTTTGGGTTGAAATTATGTGGAAACAACATTGATTCAACCAGTTTTTGCCCAGTGGGTTGTTTGGTTAAAATGTGGGTGTTAAAAAACAAAACAAGTCCCACTCCATTGATAACAAAAGGTAGGGTGTGTCAAGCCTGAGAACATTTGTGAAACCTTGAAGACATAGCCCAGCTATTAGATGTCTGCTTAAACTCTTTTCGTATGTTTCAGCCTAGTTTACGTACTGCAGCAAATATTTCTATGAATCGACCGAACTCCTTTATGGGGTAATGTTTGTTACCTTGGATAAATAAAGTGGCAGGGGTTGGATGTGTGGAATGGTGAGTGTGTTTTCAGATGTTTGTGTGTGTTGACAAACACACCAAAAGACCACACGTGGCTTTAATATTTCAGAATGAAGCCCTTATTTAGAGATGGCAGACTCTCACAGACCTTTAACTTTCTTTGGCTCCTGGACTTACAGTCCTTACATGGCAATCTGAATGACTTGGATGATCATACATTTATGAACTAATAGATACCAAATGTATCTCCGTTTGGCAGCAACTCTTCATATTCATGACAGTATGTGATGACATATTGTGTCAAAACAATGGTATCTTAGAGACCTCCAGCGCAGGGAAACCACCTAAATTAGTTCATTGCGAAGCTGGCCTGGGTTGTGTAAGCCAGTGATGTAAGTCTAACACTGCCTAGCAATCACAATAATGCTCGGCTGGGCAGACATGTTGTTTGGACAGGAGTGTGTCACTGTATAAACTGAAACATGTCAAAGAGTCATTTAGCACTGAGAGCTACTGCTGATCCGACTCCTTAGTAGCGAACTAGGTCATGATGTTTAGTGGGAATAGGAGGGGCACTATGAGTCAAGCTCGGTGTCTGCTGCTGCCAGAGCAAACCTGACAGCAAATCATGATTTTAGCTAATCCTCCTGTAAAATAACAGACATATATCACAGGTTGTGACAGCACTCATGCGTGCGCAACTGGTCTGGTATTTGCATTGCAATGTGTTGTAATCCTAAAATGCAATTTCTGTATGTTCAATGGTTGTACGCAATGCTGGGTATCCAGGCAACTGTACAAAATATTGAGCGTGATCATGGATATTGATGATATACTATCATGTTGGTTGACATCTTTCTCTTTATTTCTTTCGAAAGAGGATTTACTATCTTTGTCTCGAGACCCTTACTAACTATTGCCATTCACCATATATTCCCATGTATTATTGAACCAGAATGGAAAATTACAATGGAAAATCTACATAGAGAAAACAGCCTTCAGACATGTGATCATTTGCTCCCCATTCCTAATATAGGACTGTCTGACCCATGGGACAAACATCTTAACAAGATCTGTAGTGACTCTTGAGAAAGGGAGCCATTAGCTAATTCAATTATTACTGAGTAATATCTTCGTGTTATGGCAAATTTGCAGTGTGACCAGCAAGTAGGCCAAGACTTAACTGTGAGTAATTATGTGTTCGCTAAAGATAGACATTTTATAAATTTTACATAATCCCAGTGCAAGAGGTACACAACAGGAGGATTGAATAACAAACTGGAAGCTTAACTTGACTGTCCCACATTTTGAACGATAACCTACAATACACAAAACAACCAGTGATTATCTTTAACAGTTTACGATGTGTACAGTCTACACTAACAATGGTTTTGTCCTGGTTATTGCTGTATTGAGAACCTAGATCCCCAAGTCGATTAATTCCAGGTGAATCCCCCTAACTCTCCAACCCCTGTGTGTGTGGTTGTGGGTGTGTGTGTGTGTGTGTGTGTGTGTGTGTGTGTGTGTGTGTGTGTGTGTGTGTCGGGAACATTATGTTTTTGGGCTACACTGTTTCCTGTAATCACTTCCTTCAAAAGGTTCCCCTCTCACTGACAGCTAAAGGTTATCTGGCCTCTACAGTAGCCTTGTGCCCATCGGAACACCACTCTATCAGATGAATATCTGAATCAGAGATTGATAGTCACATTGACAGTTGATGGGATTGAGGGGTTTTGGGCAATATCTTGTCCTCAGGCTTGAGATCATGTTACTGTAATCAGCTTAGTAAGGAATATATTCTCGCTTACCATGTGTATGGTCACCTGAGGGGTTCACTTAAAATATTTTTTTGTCAGAATAAGGAAGTTGCTACAAGAAGACATTGCAACATTAAATCGTATAGAGGTGACTCATTTGCGAAAAGTGCGTGGCACAGACTTTTCTTTAATTTCTACAGAGTTACAAGCCATATTATGAAATAGGGAAACCATCCATTGAGGCAAGCCCATCCTCCACCCTCTCTTTCACTCCTTCCTCTGATTATTTTCCTTATTCCTGCTGGTTCACAGGAGGAGCTTGTCTCCCCAGCAGACCAAAGCATGTTTGTTCCCCTGCTGCACCCTACAGCTATCCCTCTGTCACCCCCGGGCTGTGGAACACTTCATTCAGCTTCACATCCAACAAAACTACCATCCTGTCCCCCTGCCAGCTCTATTAGACTGCACTTGATTCCCAGAATGGGTCTGAGACTTAGAATAGGAAGAAGAAGAAGAAAAACATGAGGATGCATGTAACAGTGTACAAAACATTAGGAAAGCATGCTCTTTCCATGACATAGACTGACCAGGTGAATCCAGGTGAAAGCTATGATCCCTTATTGATGTCACTTGTTAAATCCACTTCAATCAGTGTAGATGAAGGGGAGGAGACAGGTTAAAGAAAGATGTTTAAGCCTTGAGACAATTGAGACATGGATTGTGTATGTGTGCCATTCAGAAGGTGAATGGGTTAGATAAAAGATGCAAGTGCCTTTGAACAGGGTTATGGTAGTAAGTGCCAGGCGCACCGATTTGTGTCAAGAACTGCAACCCTGCTGCTTTTTTCACACTCAACAGTTTCACATGTGTACCAAGAATGGTCCACCACCCAAAGGACATCCAGCCAACTTGACACAACTGTGGGAAGCATTGGAGTCAACATGGGCCAGCATCCCTGTGGAACGATTTAGATACCTTGTATAGTCCATTCCCCAACGAATTGAGTCTGTTATGAGGGCAAAAGGAGGGGTACAACTCAATATTAGGAAGGTGTTCCTAATGTTTTGTACACTCTGTGTATGTATATAAGTAGTTTGTCCCCTTTTCTTAAGGTCCTAGGCATCTTGACTGGATGAGGGCAAAAATCTTTTCATCAACTCTCTTCACAAACTAGCATTATTGGCCATGTCAGTCTTCTCCCAGGCAATACTAGATGTTTCTAATATATATTGCCTTATGTGTTGCCCTGTCATGTCCTCCAGTATTACCATAGAAAATGAAACTATTTCACAAAAACAGCTCAATCGTTTTCTCCTGTGCTCAGTTTGGTTCTAGCGAGAACAGTTCGGGCCTACATCAGCAGAGTAACCAAATGTCTAAATAAAGAAATGAGTGGAGTGTGACTATGGAGCACACAACGGGTAGCTGCATTTCAACTCGTAATGTCTGGGAGAGGTTGGCTTACTGCCAGAATCAATGTTGATCCTAAAAGTGTATCTTGAATGTATCAAGGCTGTAGGGGGAAATAAAACATTTGGCAACCCTCACTGTCTCCATGTAAACCTGTTTCACTTTCCTAAGGCTAATGTGGAAGATTTTATCTGTCTGAGTGAATGGCTGCAGGGCAATGAGCATTCCAAAATGTGTTACGGTTGTCTTTCTGTTATTTTTATGCAACATTGAAACCGTTTCTTTGCACACACAGCTTTTGTCTGGATGACAGGCAATAAAAACCAATTATTGCCTGAAACTATTTCCCAAGATGTAATGCCTTTAACTGAGAAGCTCAGGGCCAAAAAGCACTTACTGTAAAAATGTTTTATAATAACATTATAAAAATAACTATTTTCTAGAACATGTCATAACTATCGTAATTGCAGACAAATAAAGCTTAATGGCGTAGCTGAAGCAATTATACTATATTACAAGTTAAAAAGATAGCTCAGTTCCTGTTGTCGGCTTCATGTGAAGTTTGACGTTTTTTCTCCCTAAACTGCCCTTGAGTAAAACTAATATCATCCAAAAAATAATCAATATCAGGCAGCAATAATCTGAGTCTCTCTTCCCACAAATGTTTTCAAATCAATGTTCAAGTAACTTCTTATGATACACAAGGATTAGCCATCTTTGCTCATAGGCCAGCACCATTTATATGTGGTAAGTAAAAAGCCCATACCTGATTACTACATTATGATATCAATAAGCTATACCACCACAGATATCCTAGTTCATCATTTACGACAAAAACCACTGCTTATTGAGTAATTCATAAACAGCACGTCAGCATGAGTGTCAGTTCCCCTTTTATGGTCGTCACTAACTCCCAGCAGTCTGCCTCTGTTGTCATCAATGTTTGTTGATAATTCACCAGAGTAGGTTAATCAAGTCTGAGGGGATTGGAAGTGATGCAGACAATTACATTGATGGAAGTTACAATCTATCTGCAATATTAAGCTGATCTACCCCCCCCCCCAAAAAAAAAGAAAAAAAAGAAGTATGAGGTTGTCAACAAACACACACTAGCTCTGAGTGCTGCATTTTTTGGACCATAGTCCAGTCTGATCGGCAGCTCTACCAATCGGTATAACTTTAGAGTAGAAAGTATTTCAGAGACTATGAATGGTCCTAATAGGCCTTTCAGTATACTCTATCATAAAGCCCAATTGAGGCAGAAAAGTGGGGGGTTACATTCTGAGCGCACAGGTGTCCCATTCCCCAGGAGGATAAGAGTTGGTGGGAGTTTGGTCTCACCTTTTGAAGTGGCCTCTGCTATTCTGAGACTAGCCAAATAATGAGGCCTTGAAGATGGCAATTTAGTCTCAGCCACTTTCAAAACACATAAGGGCAGTTATTCTTCCACAGAACAGTAACAATGTTTCACTGGGTCCTTGACAAGCTGTTTAATCAACCAGAGAAATGTAATTTGATATATTCTTCAAGTCCAGAGAGATGTTAAGAAATGGTGGATGGAGAGAATGTTTACTGGAAACAGATGTCTTACGTTGAGTTTTGAATCGTTGTGGCGTTTGTTTCCATTGTTCTTCCACCATTTTGTCCTAGCTTCATTTTTCCATGATGGATTATTTTCACTGAGAGTGGGAATCATTTTGCTGTCCTCGGCAGTCGAGTTACCACAGTATGCCTGGGGAGGTCTGTCAGTAATATACCATTCAAAGTGCACTATACATACCTCCCTAACAGATTTCACACACCTGTTCAAATACCCAGCGTGGACACCCTGTCCACAAAGGGGAATTGTCCGCTACTATGTATTTGCAATGTCATGTGCTGTATTTCCAAACACTCGCCAGTGCTTATTTTAGACCTAAAAAACCACAGAATAGTAATTACCTATTTGAAGTATGACCATCTGTGCTATGCTAAGACAGTTTCCCTCTTGTGTGCAAAATTACTGAATTCTCAGCTAGACTCATAAAGAAAATGCGTGACTGTGCTTTGGGATCTCAGTGTAATGCTCTTTTTTTCTTCTTTTTTTTCTAGGCTATATGTTTTTTGGGGGGGAATCGCCATGAACAAGAAGGAGTGGTTGCCAGTTTCGTTCAAATGCAGATATACCTAAATGTATTGCCATTCATTTTAGGCACATTCACATGACAATAGCAACTTCATAAAACTGTAATAAAAGCTTCAGAAACACATTACTAATGAGTCTATCCCATCTGATTGTCATGCTTCATCAGAGTTCCATTCCCACCCACAGGATTCCCATACTCCATTATAGGGTAAGCCTATTTGCTGTTGTTATGTGCAACCAACACCTGCAAATATGCATGGCTTTGCCAAGGCATTTCTCAACTGTGTGGAATCAAATTCCGTCAGAACACCATTGTGTACATGTTATTTCAGTGGTTGTGTATTCTGTGAGTGGAAAGAACTCTGGGACAATACTTGAAGAGTTCCTGGTGTAAGATATCTGAGGTCAAGTTGAAAATGGAGCCAGAAATGTGATTTTATTGTGTTTGCCTTTCTATATGCACCTCGTAATGACCACCCAGGGCTAGGGTTTCACAAAGGAACATGAAATGGGAACTTTGGTCTGAACTTCTGCAGGTGGGTTGTGAAATGTCTTTTTTATAAAACAAGAAGATGTGAAACAGGCTGACAGGGTATTTCTTTTGCAGAAGAGAGTGACGCAAAGTATGCCGTGTACAGATCATCAGCCAATGGCAGGGTTCAAAAGGAGATGGCCTCACTATGTGAGTATTGCTTTGGTGTTGGTGTCTGTTTCCCTTTTTTGTGTCCATTTATACCCTTGTTTCACTTCCTTTTACATGCTCAATAGTAAAAGTGTAAGACAAGGAAAAATAGCTTGGGAGATGGTATGTCACAGTGGTGAATTATTAAAATATATTTGTACTCCTGTAAGATATATCTTTTCATTTACAAGATGGGTTGCCCATCACTTGATTTCAGGTGACCCAGGGCATCCTCCAAAGACCACTATTTATCCCCACCCTAGAAAGCTAAAGTAGTTTTTATTGAAAGGCATGCTGGACAAAAATGGCAAACTTCTAAACTGGTTTAGAGTCATCGCATTGAATGCAGCTGCAAGGCAGAGAATGAGCTGCTTTAGTTTTGCTTGTACAAAAGTGAATAGAGTAGAGGGAAATAGTTGTCCACTGACGTCAACGCCCATGAGTGGAAGTGCTCTCCTTTTATAGCCACATTCTCTCTGTCTGGTGCATTCCTTACAAGAGCACTGCGTCCCAGTGGCCTGGAGAGGGCTGTGACGCACACACAGGGAGAAATAGAGAAGTTTGCACATGCCGGGCGTTAGGAGAGGGAATAAAAATTCCCCCTCCCAAAACTGTTACTTTCCCTCGACAGGCTCAGTGAACTCAAAGCTCCTTATCTTTGAGGAAATGTAAGAACAATTTTACTTTAGAATGGACTGAGGTCACACTGAGACTTGGCAATGAAGTTTGATGAGGCGCAGAAATGGGCCTTTACAGACACATTTGGACTACTACTGAATCTGCTCTGCATTGACAAAACATGACGGATTACAATTACACTGTGAAGAAGATTGCTGTTTTTTAGCAGAAGGCACAGAATGTTAAATACATATACTTTTACTTCTGATTCAACATTTTCTTCCCTTCCACCCTTGGCACAGAAAATGACATGCCCCAGCATTATATTGTTAGGGACAGATAGACATTTACTGAGGGGGGAGGGTTGTGTGTTTAAAAAAAAAAATTGGTCACAGGGGAGGGTAGTGCGTTTTTTCCCTGGTTTACTTTCGCTCTTCTGCTTGCATTTTCCTAATAAACAATGGCTTGACTTACTTTTGATATTACCCTAATACATTTCGAAACATTTGTGAAGGTTTGTTATGGTGTGGCTATTATTAAGATTTAGCTACTGCAGGTCTATGATATGAAGGCAGTGCGCCCAGGCGCTCCAACTGACTCCAACAGTTGAACTTGAGGTGAGTTACTCCTATAATCAAACAATATAATGCTTATCTTTATACAAAATATTCGGATCGAAAATTAACAAATTAGCCTCCTTCTGTACATCTATATCTGTATAGCAGATGCAGAAGCCATCTGTCATAAATAAATACATGTCGGTGTTGTAGCATGCCACCGGCATATCTAGCTCTCTTGATCTCGCTGGGGTTAGGCCTAAGCTTTTCTTCCTTTTTATATAGGCTCTCTATATATGTATTTATTAAAATATTAATATCATAGAGTGGTCACACCTAAGCCTATAGGCCTATGCATGCAGTACCCTGATACATGTAGTGCTCAAATCTCTGACAGATTAACCGTGCGGTAGACAATTCATGTTTTAGGAAAGTGGCATAAAAAGCAATAAAAGGTTTTCCGTATGCTACACATCGAAACACAAGGAATAGTGTTTTTGTAATTTGTTTAGGCTGTTTTTAACGACACGTAAATGTGGCTCATTTGGCCAACATCCCTATTTGATTGCTGCGCCAGGTCGGATCTGAATGCATAGGGTAAATTAAAATCATCCCTGTCATGTTGTCTGGCTCAATTTTCCTAAAGGAAACTCTGAAATGACATATTGTTTTTATAAAGACTTTAGAATATTTGCATGAAAATCTGTCGCCAGTTGGATGAGAACCTAGCTATAGACACCCTAAAGGCTGTGCACTAGTCCAGTGTTCTTTGATTATGCTTCCACGTCATGGTTCCAGCAGCCCCAAACATCTAAAGAAAAAGCTAACAGCCAAACAAGCTTGTAAGAATTGTACTTAAACTCCCCCCTCATACTCATCTCGAGGTAGAGCATTTTTTGTGTCTGTCTCTGTAATGTGTCTGTATCTATGTAAATGTATATGTATATGTATGTATGCATTTATTTATTTAATTTGCAATCTAGGTCACTTTAAAAAATCTTTATGTATATAAGTGTTTTTTTTTACTGACAAATAAAATCTATCAATCAATCAATTCAAACTGTGCAGCTGCCGATTGATGAATGGAATGAGACATCTGTTACAAAACACCAAAAAGCCTTCAAGGTAGGGAGGGATTTACATGTATTTTATGTTTGTCGAGATTGACATAGTCTATATATTGTGGTGTTGAAAATGCAAACCATGATATTGAAGTGTCTGAAGTTGGTATGCTTTGTTTATTGGTTGTGTGGTGCATTGGCACAGAAACCTGTTGGTTGAACATTTTGTTGCATTTACAGTGCCTTCGGAAAGTATTCAGACCCCTTGACTTTTTCTACATTTTGTTACGTTACAGCCTTATTCTAAAATGTATTAAATTGTTTTTTCCTCCTCATAAATCTACACACAATACCCCATAATGACAAAGAAGGGATGGTGCCTAGGTTTCCTCCGGATGTGACACCTACATTTACATTTACATTTTAGTCATTTAGCAGACGCTCTTATCCAGAGCGACTTACAGTTAGTGAATACATATTTTTTTATACTGGCCCCCCGTGGGAATTGAACCCACAACCCTGGCGTTGCAAACGCCATGCTCTATCAACTGAGCTACATCCCTGCCGGCCATTCCCTCCCCTACCCTGGTCGACGCTGGGCCAATTGTGCGCCGCCCATGAGTCTCCCGGTCGCGGCCGGCTGCGACAGAGCCTGGATTCAGGCCAAAGAGTTCAATCTTGGTTACATCAGACCAGAGAATCTTGTTTCTCACGGTCTGAGAGTCTTTAGGTGCCTTTTGTTATTTTAGGTCGTAAAGATTATTTAGTGTTATTTCTATGAGGGGGGAGGGTGTTACATTTATTTTACAGTACAAGAGGAGGGTCATGTGAAAATATCTGTAAAGTTGGGGAGGGGGGTGCATTATTTTTTAAATAACACCTTGAGTTGGACCAGCCCCCAACCCCCCCTCCCCCCCTCCCCCCATTTCGATCTGTCCCTTATAAAAGCCTGTATCTGATGGCCTGACTTCCCACATAACACCCAATGAATAAAGTCAACACACCACAAAGTCCAAAGTCTTCAATGCAGCCTCACTCAGATTAACTTTATTAATAAAGCCAAACACATTTAAAGCCTATTTTCTAACTCTGATTCTTTAGTCGATTTGCCTCATTGTTCGGTTATTTGTTTAGCTTAAACGCTCAGCTCAAAGATGTGCCAACTGCCTATACACACACCTGCCAATGTACACGTTCATATACAGTAATATACATTTGAGTTAAGTTTTATAGCCAGCCCTGAATGATTATAATAGCACAGGGAGTGCACCGTTCAACTTTGAATGTGCCTGACTGAAAATACAAAACTCTAGCAGTGCTTAAATGTGACTGTTGCAATAACTTCTCCATCACTCATATTGCTGTGCACACATGCTCCACATTAGATATGTAGGAATTCTCCCTCTGTGTTGTTCTTGGCCGGAGGAGTCTTGATTGGATTTGACACTGACTTGCACCTGCAGAATAGAAACCAGACTTGTTTCCATGACACTGAACATGCCTGTTTCAAGAGGCTTTTGCAATTCATCTTGTGCTGCCTCAGTAACTTGTGCAAGTAGACCACTTCTATCTTTGAACTGCTGCTCAAGCAATCACCTCTCAGCAAACTTTGATAGAGAGTGGGGGTCTTGACGGTCCACAATGAAGCTCATGGAGTAATGGATTTTGTTTATATTTTATCTCTTACTAGTGGTAAACATTGATGTTGGGAGTGGTTTGGCCTCTGATTATGGATACGCTTGTTTGCACTAAGACAACCTTGCCAGGGCACAGGTACACCGCACTCTGCCAAGAGGCTGAGCGAACCTTATACATAAAATATTACTTTTCGGATCCCATCATGTCCTTCCTCTGTCCCCATTATGAGGTCCTGTAAGAACAGTTATTATTTTGGGTTTGGCCACAAGGCCAGTGCCCCCAAGTGAGTTATTGCAGACCCCTAGATGTCTCTAAAGGCAATGCAAGAAGGAATAGGGATTAGGATCAGTTTGTCATGCTAATAAATTATCATACTGTCAGTCCACAATAGACAGCCATAGAGCTCGCCAGCTTGTAGTCCTAAAAAATAGAAATGAGTTACCTCTGGTTCGTTCGGCCATTCATATGGGGGAAATGAATGGGGAAAGAATGGGGTTTTGGGATAAACACCGAAAATAAGGTCTAAGGTTAACACAGGTTTAAGAGATCTTGTATGTTTTGTTCTATGAGATAACATCAGTCAGTTAACATGACATTTATAAATTATGAAGCCTTTATGTGCTTGTTTGATTACATAAATGCTTCAAAATTCACAAAAAGTGACATTAGCTGATGAAGATTATCTCATAGAACAAAACGTATAAGTTCTCCTAAACATGTGTTTACTATACATCTTATTTTTGGTGTTTTGTCCAAAAACCCTCCAAAAAATACATTAATTTCCCCATAGGCTTTGGCCAACGAGTCATGGCGGAGTTAGTGCCTACAAAAATACGCCATTACTATTGCTCTCTATAACATTACCTGTGATACTGGATTTAAATCAGTTGTAGGGTATCACTGTTGAGTCTTAGAATCAGATCAAAGTAGAGCGTAATACTTGGGATTAATTTGTGACTCACCATGTGACCATTTTATATACAGCTAGGTCCATTACACAAAGTGCACAATTGTAAATGGAGTTTGTCATAGACTGTAAATATATCCTCCTTGGCACGAATCTACACATAGTATATAAACTAGCATGATACTCACAGTAACGATCTTTTAAAAGGCCAACTAAAGATAGGGATTTCACTAACCATTATAAAAGGCAAAAATAGACTAAAGGAACACACTATATGTGGCATTACAATGTTGCGGTCCAAACCGAAATGGATGGTCCACTAGCTGTCTATGTTTGCAGTGTGAGGCTAGGCCAAACCAAGAGAAAACACACTTCTCATTTGTGCTCTGTGTTGGTTATTTGCTTTTACTGGACGCCTCTGTTGTTATGGCAACACATCCTGTGTCTGTACTGACTTAAAGGACAAGATAAACTAAATGGACTGTGAATTTAACTCTTTATTGATGTAACGCATGGCCTGCAATCACAGTTCCCCTATGGTAGGAGTTTTTGTGTAACTGCATGGTCTTCCTAGGGGTGCTGTGAGGGTCCTCTGGTCTAAGGTATTGGGTAAAATACAGAGATAATATAATGGCAAGGTCATCTGTATTGACAAAAAACATTCTGTTCTTCAGATCAAACTTTAACTTCCTCCTTGTCGACTGACACCTCTACTACCCCATCTTTGCCCAAAGAGGAAGAGGGCAAGGCAACAAATAAATAGATGGTGCAAATGTGTCATATCATTTACCTCACTTGTAGCTGTCACAATTAGGTGTACCATGGTTTCAACAATGCTGTCTATCTCTATCTCATGCATCAACCATTGAGTGGGTGGTCTTTTTCCTTCAGCTAGAAGAGAAAACCACACTAGCAGCACCACGCAAGATAACACTATCTTAACAAATAACAATAGCTTGTGCTCCCACTTTATAGTATGTGGGCAATGTAGGTCTACATAGACAAAAACTTTTGCAACTATTGATCTGTCAGTATTGGTGACCTGTTCAAAGGTTGTGTTTTCCCTACAGATGGATTAGATCTATATACGTACATGCACAGATAACTGATCTCAGGACAGGTTTATCTGGTGGCATTAGCCTTTAGCACCGTCTCTTCACTGCTGATTGCGTTGACAGTGAGAAAATAGCATATCCAATCCATTGGCTTAGCCTGATTTGTACTAGTAGGCTATTCCCAGAAAGCTCTGATTTAGAGTAAATGGCAAACTGAAAAGAATATGAGCTTAGTAGCAAATAGGGTTACAAAGCTACTGGGAATATATCAAAGTTACTGTAATATTCAGTAATTTTTGTAATTAACAGAAAATGTATGGCAATCTATCGTAACTTTGGTTATTCATACGTAGTATTTATTTATTATATCTGTGTGACCATATTGTCAATGAGTTTCTAGTAGATAGACCATATTGTTCAAGGGAAAATAGCCTAATTAATGAAAAAAGCATCTAAATATCAATGGCTTTATTTTCAATTAACTCTGCAACTCTTCACAACTGCCACCAGTTTGACGGCAAAGCATTGACAACAACTACATATTGACATAGTAAAATAAATTGCGTCTGCTAAATGATGTAAATGTAAATATGTTTGTAAAAAAAAAAAAAAAAAAAAAAGGATATTTCATGCTGAAACTCTCATATTAATCACCAATGGTATTCAATAAATTGATAGTTTATATGTAGCATAATGTTTTCCAGCTTTATCATTCTATGTTTTTTTTATTTTATTCAACTATTTCATATACTGTATGTCAACACACATGGGTGATAGGTCCATAGATTATTACAGATGGAGGGCCATAGATTATTACAGACGCCTATGATAATCGGAAGTACCCAAAATGGCCACTAGATGTATTTTGATAGATTACATAAAATCCTTGAAAGATACCAAAATTCTGGTAGTTTACTGGTAAACATCTAAAGTTTCCAGTAATATACCCTCACTTTGTAACCCTAGTAGCATGTATGTGTTCTGGGTTCCTTTTTGACCCCTTCCTTATTCTTAGAGAAGGAATTTCTGATGATCCCATCAAAAATGTGCAGTGCATAGACTTTTGAAGACCTTACTGGGTTGAGGAAGAGTAGGCTATTGACACAGGGAGGTTGATTTAACACTATAAACCTCACATTTCAAATACCAGGTATAAGGAAGTGCTTGTATTGCTCTTTGTGTTCATCCTGTGCCCATATTAAAAACTACTCAATAAAATCCTGTCAACTATCCTTAAATGAACGCCTTTCTGATCCAATCCAGTCATATCTGACATCATAAAAATGGATACCCCATTGGGGGATAAGAATGGCAAGTATTGGGACACACTCAAGTGTATACAGAGCAGAAGGAAAGACTGTTAACCATGGCAACCTTGCCAGTGAGTAAACACAAGGGTGAGCCCCCTTGAGGAAAGGGCGTCCTAGGAGAGGAATGTCAAATATGAACAGGCACTTGACCACACAGCTAGGTTACAGCTCAGCTCCCTATCAACACACCAGCTCCAGCATATCCACATGGCTAGTTATGAAACTGAGCTCTATGCATGCAGGATAAGGAGTAAGTTGTTGTTTTGGGTCAAATGCCTTCAGTGATTGACACAGTATTTTGGCCAAAAACTGGACCTATCACCCATGTGTGTTGACATAACAGCCATAGACTGGTTGCTCACAGCTTACACTGAGGAATTGAGGGCGTCTTCTGTTTCTGTTTTTGTATTATTTAAGCACAAAATACAGTTTGATAATATGATAAGGTATTTGCTGTATGTGTCGTTGCATAAACCATGTATTCTGCCCTCCTACTGTATAGCTTCTGTTTGTGTTGCCATCAAGTAGTAAGAAATGTTTGCCTTATTGAATCAAACTTGAGACAAGCTGTAAAACTGACAAAAATACCATTAAATGCAAGAAATTACTTTCTTTGTCATTTATTGATTTATCTTGTTTAGGTGATCAAAAATAATTTCATAATTTTCTTCTCAATAATTCACACATTGTTTTTACAGACCCTGACATGTTCTTGATAAATAAGTACAAAATACATTGGTATTACCACAATAAATATAATAATAAATATATTAGTTAAGTCTATACAATTACAAAAGGCAAACAAATGCAAATAAGTATACCTATAGTCTATGGAAATACTGTGATGTTACAGTCCCTGATGAAATAGAAGTCACTTACTACAGTTGAGTAAGTGTGGCATACACAGAGGGTGTACTGGTACCTTCTCACTTTTGTCACAGATGTGTTAAAATATGATGGACGTCCAAAAATAATATGAAAAACTGCTCTTTCACAAAGAATTTGGCAAAAGTATAAAGCTTTGGTTAAATGCTACATAGAGAGACTAGTCTCCCAATACCTATTTTAAAGTGCATATCACAGTGAGAGAATGTCTTGTCATTTTTCAAGTCACATTGATGGTTTGAATATTTTCAACAGTTCTTGGTATACACATGAATACCAACAGTATAAACATACCTGACAAATAGTTCTGGCAGCTTACTAAATGGAGGGGAGTCTTGTTTCATATTACCATATATTTAAAGGACTAATCAAAGTAATCCAGCTAAATAGGGCTACTAGGCCCTTCTCATATTGATTGGTACAGGTAAAGGTACTTAAAACGTCTGTTACTGTCATAACCATCAAGGTCATTTTTAAAGAAAGCAATTAATGGAAGACAAGATGAAAAGTTAAATGAAAATATACATAAGTATAAAAAATATACAGATTTTGATAGCAGTTTGAGTACCAAATACATTTCACTAAGCAAGTAATTTACTAATATAAATAAACAACAGTACAAAGTGTTGATGCGCATCATATTGATAGGATTTCTGATTTGTGTATGCAGAACCTTCACAATTGATCAAGGTTCGTGATTTGGATTGTCTCTGTGTGATTTGGGTTTCCTAGTCAGAGAGTGACAGCCGCGCAAAGACGGTGAGGCGCTTGTTACCAGCCCCATCAAAGGTGGGGGACTCTGAACCGCTGGTGCTGCCTGTGCTGGTGTAACTATCCCGATCTGAGAGGGAATCTTCAGAAGAGAAGCGATGGAGGTTTGGCTGGGTGATGTAGACGTTGTTGCGGTCCTCCATAGCGTAAGATTTGTTCAGATTGTCTGGGAAGTTATTTCCGTGGCCACAAACGCAGCGTGAGGGCTTCTGTGGCTCAACTATCATAGGGATGTTGTGGATGTCACCAACACTGGGTCGGCTCTGACTAAACTGAAATGTGTCACGTTGGGTGTCATTGAACACTGGGGAGAGAATGTCCGCTGGGGGTGGTGACACCGAGGGCGCACGGGTGAAGCCAAGGGGGTCGTGGAGCGCAGGGGGAGGAGAGCTGCGTGATCCCAGGAAACCTGCGAAACTGACGCTCTGACGGAGCTGACGTGGTCTCTGATCAGCAAGTGCTTGCTTGTGGAACTTTTGGGTCAAGGGGGTGAGTTTCTCTTCGTGGATGAAGTGACAGCGGGCTCCATATGGACAGTAGCCAAAGTTGTAAAATGTGCGACAGGCCTCCGTTTTGTATTTTGGGTGCCTGTACAAACCACGCAGCTCAGGCTCGCCATGGGCAAACTGACACTTGCTCCCATATTTACAGCTGCCATTCTCCTGGAAGCTACGGCACAGTTCGGTCTTGTAACGGTTGGAAGGGAGAGGTGTCTGGTTGTTCAGTGGAGGAAATCCAGGAGGTGGAGGCACTTCATCCAGGGTCTTCATTTTACCGAAGGAGAGGATATTGGATTCGGTCAGACTCATGGAGCGGTCAGGTCTGATGGAAACCTGTTGTTTACTTGGAGCCATCTTACTCCAAATGTCAAGTGGCCAGGGGGTATCATCGTTCAGTTGCTCAGAGCTTAGACTATGGCTCTTTGGTGAGAAGAACGAAGTTGAACGGTTGATGCGAGGTACCATCGGTTGAATTTGTTGCTGGGTGAATGGTTCATTTAAACCCAGATTGATCAGATTCTGTGGAGAGAAATATGACAGTCAATAAATGATCACGTTATAACCATCCTATAGCCTACTCAAGATGCAGAATTGTAGCCTATGCCCTGCTACCCAGTAAGCTTTTAATTATGTTAAATATGTTTTGTGAATATTTCAACATGTAATCAAAGTTAAAAGTAGCCAACAACTTATAAAATAGTTTAGTTGAGGATTTCTTACGCACCAAAAGCATAACCATAGTTTATGTTACTGATCTGAACAAAAATATAAATAAACACAGTGAATAAAACTTACCCTCGTGATAATATCGTCGATCATATCCGACATGCTTCTATGTATTCTTGTCCTTTGAAAAGTTTTAGTTTGCCTGTCACTTTCAGCTGCAAGACATGGGCGATTGCGCTGCGCTGTTACTGTACGGCTAGCCTTTTTATATAGTTTATTTAGAGCAGGCGGGGTTTCCTGTGCTTTCTTCCCGGACACCACGCCCGTAAAGTTTCATACAGTCAGCCAACCAGGGTTGTCGTAAAGCCCTGTTTTTGTATTCTTTTGACAATTGTGAAATGTTTGAGTTTCACCAACATTCAAACATAAACGCATCATATAGACTAGGCTACGTATGTCCTCAAAATAATACGCCCACAAATATTGATACACTTGTTCATTATTTGCCTGTTCACGATGATGACTAGTTTTGGGGTAGTGAGCTATGATTAACTACTTCCTTGCTGGACACATTTTCCCCAAGGCTGTTATCAGAATCACCTCAGACCTTTCCCGCATTGGTTTCTATGCTTGAGACCCACTCTCTGTTTTTGTTTTTATTCTAGAACAGCTGTCTTTTAATATAATTTCCAGTCTTTACTTTCATTTTCGAACAGTTATAGGCTAGCCCTCAAAGGGGGGAAATATATTTATTTATATACCCTTAGGCTATAGAAGTAAATATGCCCATGTGCATTATTTAAACTCAATGTTTTCAATCACATCTTTAGACAATTACACTCACATTTTGGCACAAAACAGACATGGTACATTTTATGTAGGCTACATTTAGTTGGAGACTGGATGGTGGTCATGGGGCGGCGCACAATTGGCCCAGCGTCGTCCAGGGTAGGGGAGGGAATGGCGGGCAGGGATGTAGCTCAGGGTTGTGGGTTCGATTCCCATGGGGGGCCAGTATTAAAAAATAAAAATAATGTAAGTCGCTCTGGATAAGAGCGTCTGCTAAAATGACTAAAATGTAAATGTAAATGGTCATGTAGCCTATAGGTCTAACAAGGTGGCCTGAAATGTATTTGTATGTCCATTTTCATGACAATGTAAAAACAGGTGATATGAAGTCATGTAGGTAATGACTTTAGTATGATCTTACTGTAACAAACAACATTATCCCATAATCAGTCTAGACCTCAAACAAGGTTTATCAGGATATGGTTTAGTTTCTATTTGTGATATCATGTAGGCTAAGTCATGTGTGGTGCCATGACGAGGCTAAATTAGGTTATGTAAATCTTTTTTGTGTGTTTCTGGTAGCCCAATGGTAAACAGACAATGTGATTACTAGTCCCTCGATAGCAGGAAACTCTTGGATAATGACAATATGTTTCTGTTTCTGCTATTTAACCAACAATGAAACCATGGCTTTATCCCTTGCCTGACATAGCACCATTCACACGTGTGAGAAATGCATCTGAATTTGTGTGGCTAAATACTTAAGTCATAAGGCATTAACTCAGCGGCTAACCACCTTCCAACACCAATAAAGTAGGTGCAAGAATGGCCAGATTTCAAAGTGTGGAATAACCTACTCTGTCTTGATTAGTAGACTACATTCTGAGAGTATTTTGTACATTAGTTGTGCTACACTTGCTCATGTAAATAGTGTCAAGTTGAAGAAGTTGAGAGGGTTTAAAAATATATCCAGTCAAAATATATCCAGTGACAGCGTCCCATGGATCAACTGGCCCATGTTGAGTTGATCTACAGTTCTTAGAGGTGACTGTATCTCTATTTGTCATGTGGATTTGTTGTCACACAGTTCATAAGTCTGACAAGGAAGTGCAATAGAAAGTCATAGATTTACTTTGAAATGCTTACACTTGGATGTGCTTTGAGCTCTTTCAAATGAGTCATTTGATTGCAAAACTACCTAATGGAAGAAAGGACACTATTTAAGCTATTTCAGTGTTTGAAGAAACTGCTAATTTTACTTGAACCCTATCACTCCCTCAAAATGCTAATACATTGACTTCAGCACTGCTGTTCCTGGATCCTTAGTGTTTTTGTATTATCTACATGTGTCCTAAACTTTAAAGCCTATATTTAACTCAGTTTTAAGGTTGTATTATGGAGACAATGTGAGGGGAAACGGGTGCAGAGACTGGCCTTACAAGATGTGTAGTAACTGCTGTATACGTATCCCTGTAAGCCAACTCTTCATTGCCTATATAGCCAAGGGGTGGATGTGGAACTGGAGGCAGAAACACTCTATGTATCTTCCTCCCAATAAATATTACGTCAGTTCCCCACCATAGTGGTCACAGTGTACATTTCCCTTACATTATGCCATTATCCCAACAGCAGTGTGACGCGTCCAAATGGGGCCCTGTAAAGCTCAGGTTTCATCAGTTGCAGGAAGCATAACTCCTGGCCACAGAAACAGGTAGGGCAGGCATGCCTACTCATGTCCAGTTAAAAATAACCCCAAGCTTCCACTACCTTGTCAAATTTGGTTGGAAATGATATTTAAAAATGGTTAATGAGAAATGGAATATATTTCACTCCTTGGTCTCTTTCCCTTTTTTTTCTATTTTGTTTCCCAATCCACTTGTTTCGTTTCTGTGGATGGGGTGTGCACCTTTCTCCAAGTTTATTTTCCAGCCCTGGTCCCGGGAGTATGGAAACTTGCTCCTAGTGAGTTGGAAGTGGCGCGGCATACTTGCTCATACACGTGCTCACACAAATATACATACTAGCTAAGCCCTAAGGGACATTCTATGGTAAGCAACGATGTGCAATACGCCAAGCTTTCCATTGGGGCTTTCCTGTCTTTGCAAAGGTACAGTTTATACACTACAGATATCCCAATAGGCATGTTTAGGCAGGATCCCCCCGTATGAACACTCATGGTGACATATGTACATGGCGTGGGGTGGCTAAGGTATGAATTAGGGAAATTATCACAAAAACGTATGCAAAAAGAAAATCTGACTGAATTGAAATGTATCAATTTTATAAAGCACCTTTACAGCTTGTATTAGCAGCCCGACAACGTGTGCAAATAGATTAGTAAAAGCAAAACTGTAAATGTAACTCCATGTAATGCATACAGAAATCACATATTTTGTGCGTTGTGGATTGCCACTGCAAATCACGTATGCCATGTCCTTTGTCCCATTTTCCACCAATCATTAACCCACACAATCATTTACCGATACCACATCTGCTATGTGACCTGGGAGTGACTCAAATGGCCCAGTCATTAAATGTCTCATGTGCACAGGGACACACGTAGCTAAGCTCTCCGTTTTTGTGCTGTAGTTGTCTTATTGTTGACAATATTGTCAGCTTGTAGTGAGCTCCTCCTATTATAACTCCTCTCAATGCTGCTCAAGACATAAGTGAAGGGTTGTGTCCAGACACATCTGTGCTCAGCACTGTCAATAGACTCAACACCTAAATACAAATATGTTTTTCTTGTACAGTAGTCAGTATTTACAGTGCCTTCAGAAATTATTCACACCCCTTGACTTTTTCCACATTTTGTGTCACTGGCCTACACACAAAACCCCATAATGTCAAAGTGGAATTATGTTTTTAGAAATGTTTACAAATTCATTAAAAATGAAAAGCTGAAATGTATTAAGTCAATAAATATTCATAGTCATTGTAATGGCAAGTTCAGGAGTAAAAATGTGCTTAACAAGTCACATAATAAGTTGCATGGACTCACTCTGTTTGCAATAATAGTGTTAAACATGATTTTTGAATGACTACCTCATCTCTGTACCCCACACATACAATTATCTGTAAGGTCCCTCAGTCGAGCAGTGAATTTCAAACACAGATTCAACCACAAAGACCAGGGATGTTTTCCAATGCCTCGCAAAGAAGGGCACCTATTGGTAGATTGGTAAAAAAAACTAACATATATTGAATATTCCTTTGAGCATTGGTGAAGTTATTAATTACATTTTGGATGGTGTATCAATACACCCAGTCACTACAAAGATACAGTCGTCCTTCCTAAATCAGTTGCCGTAGAGGAAGGAAACCATGAGGCCAATGGTGACTTTAAAACATTTAGAGTTTAATGGCTGTGATAGGAGAAAACTGAGGATGGATCAACAACATTCTAGTTACTCCACAATACTAACCTAAATGACAGAGTGAAAAGAAGGAAGCTTGTACAGAATACAATTATTCCAAAACATGCATCCTGTTTGCAATAAGGCACTATCCAACACAACACATCACTGAGTACCACTCTTCATATTTTCAAGCATAAATAATATGCCATTTAGCAGACGCTTTTATCCAAAGCGACTTACAGTCATGTGTGCATACATTTTTACGTATGGGTGGTCCCGGGGATCGAACCCACTACCCTGGCGTTACAAGCGCCATGCTCTACCAATTGAGCTACAGAGGACTGCACCATGTTATGGGTATGCTTACCATTGGCAAGGACGAGGGATTTTTTTTTTTTTAGGATATAAAGAAACGGAATAGAGCTAAGCACAGGCAAAATCCTAGAGGAAAACCTGGTTAAGTCTGCTTTCCAACAGACACTGGGAGACAAATTCACCTTTCAGCAGGACAATAACCTAAAACACAAGGCCAAATATACACTGGAGTCGCTTACCAAGAGGACATCGAATGGCCTAGTTATAGTTTTGACTTAAATTGGCTTGAAGATCTATGGCAAGACTTGAAAATGGCTGCCTAGCAATGATCAACAACCAATTGGACACAGCTTGAACAATTTAAAAAGAATAATGTGCAAATATTGTACAATCAGGTGTGAAAAGCTCTTAGAGACTTACCCAGAAATGCTCACCGCTGTAATCACCTGTATTGACTCAGGTGTGTGAATACTTATATAAATGAGATATTTATCTATTTCATTTTCAATACATTTGCTAAAATATCTAAAAACATGTTTTCACTTTGTTATTATGGGGTATTGTGTGTAAATGGTTGTGAAAATAAATCAATTTAATCAATTTGAATTCAGGCTGTAACACAACAAAATGTGGAATAAGTCAAGAGGTATGAATACTTTCTGAAGGCACTGTACACATAACTGAATCCCCACACCCTCACCCCTTCCACTACCCCAAATGACAGATTTTTAATGTTTACCATAAATGATTATGGACCATAACTTCCACTCAAAAGGAAACGTATTCCTTACCTGTTGTGTGTATGTACTGACATCTACGTGTAACTGATATATACGCACACACACACTACCTGTTAATGTTTTTAAATGTATGTAAATTGTCTTTTGTCTGTAATGTCTTTTTCGTTATATGTCAGACCCCAGTAAGACTAGCTGTCGCATCCGCTAATGGCGATCCTAATAAATCAAATCGAAATCCAAAGTATTCCCTTTTTATTACCCTCCCATGTTCTCCAGGGTCCTAAGTTTCACCCCATTTTTCATCCTCTTGTCTGCTTGGTTTCAGTTTCATCAGATCACTTGAAGATGAGTCAGTAGCACCACATACCTTACATGGAGGAGGACAGAGGGCATCGACTGACTCAGCTGCTGCGGTTGGTCATGAGCCCGTATTTACAGACCTTTTAAAAGGGAAAGTACCTTCCTTTTCTGCTTGCCTTACATTACTAACAGTGAGTCTCACCCCTTAGAAATACAGTGGCTCTTATTTTTTCCAGAGGTGTTTCCGTGTTCTAATCCTTTGTTTGTAATCAGTGTGTCTTTGTGAAATAGGTGTATATGAGCACTTGTTCTGTATAGTATGCCTACCTTCTTTACCGTAGCGTTAATCTCCCTGAGTCCACAAATTCAGTTTAAGATGCTTTTTTAAAGATCTGTCTTTTGAAAAAATAAACTGAAATTGGGTAATACTTTGGTACATAGCATTTTCCAGGTATGTCTGTTTTTTAAAAACGACCTCAGCGAGTCAAGGTGGTAGTTTACTGTAGTGGTCCTCAGAGGGATTGCATTTTGCCCACTCTGTTTTCGCTATGGAGGTGTAGTTTTTACACTTCCCTCCGAAACACATTTTGGCAGTGTGAAATATTCCCAGAGGAACAAACATGGCCTTATATATGGAATACCACCCCTCGTCTTTCACACACTGGCTCTGTAAGTTGATGCTACCTCCCTTCTATTTACGTAACCCCTCTTAAACACAGCACTGTCAACCATACCTGGAAAACCTGAATGGATGTCAATACACATAGGCTACTGTGCCCTGTCTCCCTGTTATAGATAATGGGCTATCAATGAATATCAAAACTGAGAAACATAATCCGCTTGCTTCGTGCCAGTTGAAATGTGGATGCTTGTTTGGCAATCCAAGCGTAAAACCTTATTCTTTAACTTTTATATGCACCTGTCACTGAATATAGTGGCCATGTCTGCAGTGACAACACCCCGCAGTGGCAATGACGCTGTCCTTTCTGATGCACTATTTTCACACTGAGCAGAGGTTGGAGATGGGGTCAGTAGCCTGTCGGGGAATGAATGGAGGCTGTAGATAATTGTCCCAGGGATTGTCCCACAATTCAAGTTCACTCAAGGTTCAAGATTGCGTGGAGAACTAGATAGTCTTTGAAGAATCCAGCATGTTGAATTACAGATATTTGAGGCATGACTTCTAAGTCTGTGCGGCACTTCCCTTCTCAATACAGTCTATACAAATATCACTGCTTTACAGGTGTGATGTCATCACACAACATCTAGCCACATTTTGACATTGCACATGGAAAGCAGTGACATTCTATGATAATATTCACAATTGGTGGATGGCGACATCATCTCAGATTTGACCATTTGTGGGAGGGATAATTAAAACAAATACAGGAAAGGCCTTTATGATTCCAAGTATAAGTTCTGCACTGTCTTGTGCGGTGGGTATTTTGATGATTATTTTTATATTATTGTCTTGTGATACCTGTTACTAAAGGCAGTGCTAGTCTATTCTTGTTAATAACATGGATGATCCTAGGTCCTGATGGCCAGCCGCCGTGGGAATGATTGAGCCATCCCCTCACAGGCAAGTGTGGTATGGCAGTCAAAGCTGAGTGATGAATCTGCCGGTCCTGAGCTAGGTCTGAAGTCCCACTCACTCTGCAGCAGCACAGCTCTCATAGTCTCTCTCTGTCTCTCTCTCATGCTCTCTGTCTCTCAGTATAAAGTAGGGAACAGTATTGTCAGAGAACCATGTAGCTGTGTCCAGGGTGGGGACGCCTTGTGACAAAGGGGTCAGACATTGCCAGAAGACAGTTCCTATAGTGCAATGTTTATTTATTTTTTTCCCATCTATGTGAAATAGTTACAGTTGAAGTCGGAAGTTTACATACACTTAGGTTGGAGTCATTAAAACTCATTTTTCAACCACTCCACAAATTTCTTGTTAACAAACTATCGTTTTGGCAAGTCGGTTAGGACATCTACTTTGTGCATGACACAAGTAATTTTTCCAACAATTGTTTACAGACAGATTATTTCACTTATAATTCACTGTATCACAATTCCACTGGGTCACTAAGTTGACGTTGCCTTTAAACAGCTTGGAAAATTCCAGAAAATGATGTCAATGGCTTTAGAAGCTTCTGATTGGCTAATTGTGGCCTCCTGTAGCTCAGTTGGTAGAGCATGGCACTTGCAACGCCAGGGTTGTGAGTTTGATTCCCACGGGGGGCCAGTATGAAAAATGTATGCACTCACTAACTGTAAGTCGCTCTGGATAAGAGCATTCTGTCTCCTAGAGATGAACGTACTTTGGTGCGAAAAGTGCAAATCAATCCCAGAACAACAGCAAAGGACCTTGTGAAGATGCTGGAGGGAACAGGTACAAAAGTATCTATATCCAAAGTAAAACGAGTCCTATATCGACATAGCCTGAAAGGCCGCTCAGCATGGAAGAAGCCACTGCGCCATAAAAAAGCCAGTCTATGGTTTTGCAGCTGCACACGGGGACAAATATCGTACTTTTTGTCCTCTGGTCTGATGAAACAAAACTAGAGCTGTTTGGCCCAATGACCATCGCTATGTTTGGAGGAAAAAGGGGGTCGCTTGCAAGCCGAAGAACACCATCCCAACCGTGAAGCATGGGGGTGGCAGCATCATGCTGTGGGGGTGCTTTGCTGCAGGAGGGACTGGTGCACCTCACAAAATAGATGGCATCATGAGGAAGGAAAATTATGTGGATGTATTGAAGCAACATCTCAAGACATCAGTCAGGAAGATAAAGCTTGGTCGCAAATGGGTCTTCCAAATGGACAATGACCCCAAGCATACTTCCAAAGTTGTGGCAAAATGGCTTAAGGACAACAAAGTCAAGGTATTGGAGTGGCCATCACAAAGCCCTGACCTCAATCCTATAGAACATCTGTGGGCAGAACTGAACAAGCGTGTGCGAGCAAGGATGCCTACAAACCTGACTCAGTTACACCAGCTCTGTCAAGAGAAATGGGCCAAAATTCACCCAAAGTATTGTGGGAAGCTTGTGGAAGGCTACCCGAAACGTTTGACCCAAGTTAAACAATTTAAAGGCAATGCTACCAAATACTAATAGAGTGTATGTAAACTTCTGACCCACTGGGAATGTGATGAAATAAATAATTAAAGCTGAAATAAATAATTCTCTCTACTATTATTCTGACATTTCACATTCTTAAAATAAAGTGGTGATCCTAACTGACCGAAGACAGGGAACTTTTACTAGGATTAAATGTCAGGAATTGTGAAAAACTGAGTTTAAATGTATTTGGCTAAGGTGTATGTAAACTTCCGACTTCAACTGTAGCTGTGTTCAAGGTCAGGTGCCTTACTGCTGGATGATAACTGTGTGGATGTGGACCCACTTAGTGTTCTGTAAGACTATGACTCATCCTTACACACCTTTTGTGGTGTTTTCCCACAAGCCTTGTGACCTCACAGTTGGTAGGAATGACCCCTGACCTTTTGACACTGTCTACCTGTTACGTGACTGTCATGTGATTTTGCTTTCTTACTGGATTGTCAGTAATGAGTGGTCATAGACAACTACTCGTCATTACTGTGGTAGACTGTACGGCATATCAGGTTAGGGAGTCTTCCGTTGTTTCTGTCTGACTACTGACGATTTCTTTGTATGGATACCGTAAAACTGATGCATTGTCAAGGGCAAAGAACAAAATTAATGCAAACAATAGTAATACCTCTGTCATCCTTGGTCACACCTATGAAAATAGTACATTTCATCAAGATTAGGTTTCAAACGTCATGACCAGTATTGTTCAGTTTCAGTAATATCAATGGAGTTTCAGTGTTGGATTGGTTTTCATGTGGATCTTTTACAGGCTTGAAGTTGTGAATACTTTGTGTATTAGTACATATAGCAGATACTAATCCCTATGGGCCGTACTTATTTGAACTCCCCTCTGTAATTTAGCTCCATGACAACACCCCGTCCAGTCTATGTATTCCTTTCCCTCTTTATAATTCTCTCTCTCATTGTCTCTCTCTTTTCAATCCTGCTGCGAGTCTCTCCCTGGTTCTTCAGTAATATGAGAATCTGAAGTTGAAATATGCTTTCTCACTTTTCTTTCTGCCCCATCCCCCCTCTTTGCCTCTACCTCTTTCCCACTATCATATTTCTACATTCTTACCCCTCTCAAGGAAGTGGGGCCAGCATAGCCTAGCAGGAGGTTGAGGGGCGGGAGAGACGGGAAGCAGAAGTAGGAAAATTAAACAAAACGTCCTGAACTCTCTGACAGTGTTTCCGCAACAGCAGATTTTTTTGTCTTTCTCTGGTCTAGTGGAGAAAAAAAGAAAGGAGATGAGAGCGATTGGGAAACCAAGGGAGGCAGCTTCCCCTAAATGTTTCATAACATCAGCAGTGCCTGTAAATCATGTAGAGGGAAACACAGGCATGTGAACTCAAATGAGACGGGGAATAAAATAAAGGGAACGGAGTGTGTTCCAAAACCTTTGATCTGTCAATTAGCCTCCATTGCTATGGGAGGATAGCATTATTTGATGAAAGAGGGAAGGGGAGGAAAGTAAAGAAAAGGGCAAGAGATGGTTAGACGGAGAGGGGGATAGATATGGAGGAAGGGAGTGGGCGTGGAAGTCTGCCATGCGTCATGCCAGGCCTGATGTTCAGGCGCTACCTCAGCACTATTTCCCACTCCACTGATAACAGGCCCTACCTCTCTCTCTCTCTCTCTCTCTCTCTCTCTCTCTCTCTCTCTCTCTCTCTCTCTCTCTCATGGTCCCAACTCCATGAAAACAATCTCTCTCTTCCCTACACTCATTTAAATTTTTGTCATTTAGCAGACGCTCTTATCCAGAGTGACTTACAGGAGCAATTAGGGTTAAGTGCCTTGCTCAAGAGCACATCAACAGATTTTTCACCTAGTTGGCTCGGGGATTAGAACCAGCAACCTTTCGGTTACTGGCACTACGCTCTTAACCACTAAGCTACCTGCCGCCCAGCTTTCCCCAATTTCTGTATTTTTGTCATGTTTGACTGTCTTTCTATTTGCATCTCTCTTTCTCTCTCTCTCACTCAAGTGCCTGCTCTTTTAAAAGGAAAAAGTATTTCCCTCTAGGGGATGGGAGGCAAAATGTGCAGCGTAAAGTTTGAGGTATAAGGAGAGAGTTTCAATGATTTGTGCTGCCGGTTCTTCTCTGTATGTCATGTTGAAAAATGGACGACACTCTTGTGCCTGACTCAGGCCATTCATCAGCCATGTCTGATTGGAAAAATGTGAAAATATAATAAATTATCATAATAACAATAATCAGAACAGCAGTAGTAAATACCAATGGTTGTGTGGACACGTTGAGATGTATTTTTCCGTAACATAACTTCCCCATACTTTTTGGAAAGGTAATGTATGCTGAATATTTCTCTGCAGTCACATTTAAAGCGGGACATATTTGAGATAATACTTTCAAATTAAAGCACAGTGGATTTGAAAACGCATCACCTCATTGGTGTATCCCTTTCACCAATCAGATCTTTAGCTACTTTGTCTGGTGGCATCTCCCTACGAATGTTCTCTCACATAAAAGTAGGCCAAAGGTACAGTGCAACACCTTTCCGATATCTCACATGCCGCCTTGTATGTCTCCTAGGTCCTGGGTGCGTATGTGTGTTCCCCCTATTCCTGTCTGTATAGTTCCTCTGTCTGCTGAAGGAGGCATCTCCCTGCTGCCGTGCTCTCACGGATGCTCTATATTTGCCACCATGGCACTATTGACACTCACAGCAGAAAGAAGTGCAAGGCTAAGCAATAACAGCAAATGTGTGCACATTGACACAAATACACACATGGACACACACACACACACATACACAGTCCCTCAAGCTTTCAAAGGGGAGGTTGTGAAGGAGGTTACTGTTTGTTGTGTAGATGTCATGTTTATGCTTTGCTTGTCAAGGCCTATGTTATGTATATACCAGTGGAGACGCCTCAGAGGAGGAAGGGGATGACCATCCTCCTCAGTGAATAAATGTAGATAAAACAATATATTCACATCACCAAATAATTGATTAAAACACACTGTTTTGCAATGAAGGTCTACAGTAGCCTCGAAAGCAATCTCTGGGGTAGCACCATGGTGTAGCCGGAGGACAGCTAGTTTCCATCCTCCTCTTGGTACATTGACTTCAATACAAACCTAGGAGGCTCATAGTTCTCACCCCCTTCCATAGACTTACACAGTAATTATGACAACTTCCGGAGGACATCATCCAACCTATCAGAGCTCTTGCAGTATGAACTGACATGTTGTTAATCAAATCAAAGGATCAGAGAATGAATCTAGTACTGAAAGCATAAGCTACAGCTAGCTAGCACTGCAGTGCATAAAATGTGAAAAGTGAAAGACAAGAGTTGAAAAGTTTAGAAAAAATGTATTTATAAGAAAATGAAGAAGCGAGAGGGAGAGCTAGCTATATACTGTGTGTATATATATATATATATATATATATATATATATATATATATATATATATATATATATATATATATATATATCTTTACTTTTACTTAAGTATGACAATTTGATACTTTTTCCACCACTTGAGAGCGGTTAGATGCGAGAAGGAATTATACAATGATCAATTGATCATGCTGTTTGTATGTGGCTGCTATGATCAGGGGTCTATTCAATCTGCTGAATTTGTTGAAAAATGTTTCTTAAACAGAAGAAAACAAAACGAAACTAGGATAAACATACCTGAATTTGTCCAATAAAAACTATTGTTTGCAACTGTTGGACTAAGGATTACACTCTAGATCAGCTAGATGCAGGCAAGAGTGTGCAAGGCGTTATTTAATGTGTCACTGTCTGGATTCATCAAATTTTTCTCTCGATCTGTTGTAACAACCTCATGATGGGTATAGGGAAAATTTGAGTATCATGTAGTATCATAAACATATTGATGTTACATTGAGCTGAGTGAATGGAATATGAATGCCAGTCATACAATATGCTGTAATAGAAATAAGAAAAATCGTCCTCCCTCATCTTAAACGGCACCGACCGCCACTGGTATGTACTGATAGAAAAACTAAAATCTGACACAGTTACTTTTATAACTGACACTTTTACATTCAGCTGACATTGTCCCTCAATTGCAATACCCCGATTTAAGAGCACGTTATATTTCAGGGGCAACAATCAATTCAGAACCTAACCCATTCCGATTCCATGCATAAACATTTCCCTTCATCGAAACTTGGTTCCAGTCCACTCCTCTTATCCATCTACCAGTGACTCCTACTCCCCGTGCCCATGGACGTGACTGTTTATCCATGATTGTGAAGTGCAAATATTGCTCTGTGAAATGCACTCTGCCCTCAAAGGGCATAGCCGTGGGTTTATGTCTGGCCTGGTGTGAGTTCAGATTCAGGGGCCTCCACATCAAAGCAGGTCACCGGTGTCTTTTCATCACAACATCAAACCTCTCACTGAATGTGCCTCTTTTTTTAAAGGGGAGGGTTAATCTGAGCAATAATCCACACATCAAACGTCCCGGGACACGTGCGAGAGACTGTAGACCCTAGGATTATTTCTGATGAAATCCGCCTTAAGAAGGCAAACCTCCACAGTCAGCCCGATTTGTTTTGGCTGTGCTTGGGTTGTACGTGGTTATGTGAGAGTGAAATCTCCTGAATCAGAACCAAAACTCAGGCCTCCTGTATTCCGAACCTTGCCAAGCCATCCGAATGGAAGGCTATAGAGGGGGCCGGAAAAGGGACAAATAATCACCTCCATCTGGGACATAGGTGCATTTATGAACACTTGAGTCAGTTCTACCTTATCAGAGAAGTTAAAGTCATGGCAAGCATAGAAGAAATACATCTGACAGTTTGGGCGGTTTTAGTTTTGAGCTGCTCTTAAAGTTTGTGAGGATTTAAAAGGGGAGTTATCAGGGTCAGGAAGGGTAATAAGCAAGAAGCCAAAGAGCATCAGAGTAATGCTGTGACGCAGGCTGCGGTTGTGTTAATGGGTAATATCTGCACAGTTAATCCCTGTGTTTGCCAATCTCTGTTGTTTTGGATGGCAAACAACAGTACTAGAATTTAGGAGCTCTGACAACCTGTTCACATCAGTTCTTCTCAATGTGGGTACATCTGACATTTTCAGAAAGGGGACTGGAAAATGTCTGTTTGGCCATTTGATGTGGTGTAAATTACCTTCCACCTACGGATCTTTTCTGAATTGTCACGAAATCTAAAACTTTCTTTGTCTTGGTATGTAGGTCATATATCTTTCTAAGGTGAGCTTCAAAATGCCCAGGTTGAAGTGTGTGGGTTGTGGACTTTTTCAACTCACCCTTAACACCACACAGCATTGTACCATCTGACATACAAAGGAATCGCTTCTTCAAGTGACAACTTAATAAAGTGTAATTATTTTAAATAGATGATCAAAACCTTAACTGACTTTCGATTAAGCATGATTATCTAATCATGTGTGTGAGATTTTATGTCTTTGTATCAGTTATTGAAAACAGGAGTATGAAAACAGAAGACATATTGAGGAGTGTCGTCCATTGCGCAAGAACCACGTTAACATTTTTACATTTTACATTTGAATCATTTAGCCAACGCTCTTAGTATTACACTATCGCTAATACTGTACATTACACTATCACTACTGTATACATTTCTACAAAATTTGGGGTACTTTGCGCTCTGGGCCAACAGATATAGGCTTACAAATAGGGTTTACTGTAACAACGTTGAGGTTGTTAAAAAAGCATGATGTGAGTGATTAACTGAAAAGCAAAAAATGTGTCATTTGTTAATATGCAGGTTATTATCAACCTCAAAACTATGAAATGAATCCTTGGTTAAACATAAGCATCAGTCAACGCCATGTTATTATGAAGACATTAATCAGCCTGTTTAAAACGGTGTACCAAATCAGTGTGACTGAAGGGGGATGAAAAGAAGGGCAGAGGAGGGAATTCTCTGGCAGTGAGCGAGTCAAACCTCTCTCTCAGCTGGAGTCCGTATGCAGCCAGCCCAGATGCAGCCATCTTCCGTCCTGCATTGTGTGCATTCCTATGACTTAAGGCAGCAGGGTGAGTCACTGTGTTCGGTGCAAATGCAGCCTCTGATTCACACCCCAGTGACTAAGCCCCCAAACGGACCCCACTGAGAGACGAGGAGAGGCAAGGAGAAGCCTCTATCTATCTGCTATCTCCCCTGCCAGCCAAAACACAGGAAATCTGATAAGGGGACAAAATGCAAGACATTTATTTCTAAAGGTAATTGTCTATTGCCCCCCAAAAAAGGTTTTTGGTTGACCTCAAAGTATGCAATGAGTAACTTCCCTAGTTGGCCCAAGTCTTCAGTATACACATTTTTCTAGTGACATTTCATTGCTGAGATTGTTTAGTAGGCCTATATCCTTTCTTTCAATAATTTTCAATGAGTTTGTACCAGACCAGTATAAAGCTGAGAAGATGTGTCAGAAACCATTTCTAACCTAAATTACCCTGCAAATTAGCAAACTCTGCGCACGTACCACTTTCAATGTATCATGACTTGAATTATCAGACCTTTTCACTTTTCTTACAGCTCATTAAAATGTACAAAATAGACAAACGTGACATGTAACATGACGGCTCGACTCATCTAGCTAGGGATAATAGAGGCTCATCTGTTTTCTCTAAGACAGCCAAATAACAAGAAACATCCACTCTCTCTCTCTCTCTCTGCCAACTGTCTGACTTCCTGCCTGCTGCCAACAAAAAACTGGTTGCACCTGCTATGTGACATCATAAAGTATCTTTGCTCCATCATATCCTTACATGGTCTCTCCTATCATTGTTATGCGGATGATACTCAACTACTTTTCTCCTTTCCCCCTTCTGACACCCAGGTGGCAACACGCATCTCTGCGTGCCTGGCAGATATCTCAGACCTCTCCATCACGGTTGTCAACTCCACAGTGTCCCCCTCCCAGAGTGCAAAGAACCTTGGCATGACCCTAAACAACACCCTGTCATTCTCTGCAAACATCTAAGCAGTGACTCGACCCTATCTCACACAGGAAGCTGCCCAGGTCCTAATCCAGGCACTTGTCATCTCCCGTCTGGACTTCTGCAACTCGCTGTTGGCTGGGCTCCCTGCTTGTGCCAGCAAACCCCTGCAACTTATCCAGAACGCTGCAGCCCACCTTGTGTTCAACCTTCCCAAATTCTCCCATATCACCCCACTCCTCGGCACACTCCACTTGCTTCCAGCCGAAGCTCGCATCCACAACTTGCCTAATGAGCAGCAAGAGGAACTGCCCCTCCCTACCTTCAGGCTATGCTCAAACCCTACACCCCAACCCAAGTACTCTGTTCTGCCACCTCTGGTCTCTTGGCCCACCCCAATGGTGGAACCAGCTTCCCCCTGAAGCTAGGACAGCAGAGTCCCTGCCCATCTTCAGAAAACATCTGAAACCCTACCTCTTCGAAGATGATCTTAAATAATTGCACAGCACCCCTCCCCGCACCCCCCCAAAAAGCCTTTTGTGAACTTGCACGTTACTTTTTTCCCCTTAAGATCATAAAGCCATTCATACTGAGAGACCTTTCATGAGAGGTTAAAGCCCCTCTTAAAGGGAAGAAGGGGTCTGGGGAATGTTCAGATTTTTCCGTATGAAATGCAGTCCAGGCTTTCCCACATGTTTTTCATTTCCGTCCTTGTTTTTTCTTCTCTGCCCGTCATCTGGAAGCCCTTCTCATTTGTTAGTGAAATATAGCTGAGCGGTGTTAGTCACAGGCCGAGCTAGAGCAACTGTAGACGCTAGGAGATGTCGCGGAGAGGGCCCTGTCAAACAATCGCCAGATGCTGAGAGAGGAGGCGGACAAAGACCCTAGGCCTGGGCCTACTGTATGGAGGGGTGTGGTAGTGGGATAAGGGCTTTGGCCTACTGGACGGGTGTGTTAGTGGCCCAAATAATTATTTGCTGATTTTAACAAAGTGGTTTCAACAAGGGGCACTATTGTCAGGCAATCATGAAGTTTAGTCAAACCTAATGTATGTCTGCTCAAATAAATAATCTGCTGTACAAATTGTGTGGTTACAAACGTTGCATACATTATTTGTATATTAAATGTGTATTTAGAAATGTATTAGAAATTTGCTGTATTTGAAAGTGGCCACACATAATAGAAGGTTCCTGGTTTCTATTGTATTTGTAAAGTCAGCATATTGTCTGTTTGAGTCAACTTGGTGATATGGTGAGAGGGGTGTATACTTGTTGTCACTGGAGACCAAGTCATAACATGCTTCTCTACTAGTTCAGCAAAACCTTAAAGCAAACAAAACACCTGTCAGTGGCTTAAATTATGCCCTTTACAGGCTTGTTGAGTGTCAACACCTAATGCACAATAAGCTGAAACAATAAACTGAATGGAAGAATAAGTAATTTGATGCTCTCAATAAAATCTGTAATGCTTCTCATACATTATTACATTTTCCATTAGGATCTATAAAAGGTGGACAGGATCATTTAAATTATAGAGAACATTCAATGCTGATGCAAGTTTTTTGGTTTTACTTTAGCAAAATACATTTGCTTTCAGAAGCCCTGTGCCAATGCATTGACACCACCCACATCCTTTTGAATCAGTGTTTGTTTTATATTAGCAAGATGTGCATAATTACATGTTTATACAATTTTGCCAAAGTACGTACTTTGGGGGTATGGATTTCATATCCATCCATCTACCACAGCACTGAAAGTCTGTCAAAACCCTGAACGTTTTCCATCCCCCAGAGACCATGTCACAGTTTATTGCTCCGGCTTAAAACTCAGGCCATGTGTTGAAAATGTCTCCAGGGAGGTACCGTTCAAACCATGCTGGTCTGCACCCCACCCACGCTATCCTCAGCGCTTATCATGAAGAACTACGAAGAGCCTAGAACTAAAGCAAAACATCTCTCTTCCTAGATCAGTGAGGAGGAAGGTGCGAGCTGCATTCCTGCCCTGTGGAGGTGAGGTCCATGGGAGGAGAGATCTGCTGCTCGATTGGTGGGTTTTCTTTTCAATCAAGCTGCCAAGAGCATAAGCCAGCCAACGTGACCAAGAGTACATCCACAGGTTTCTAAGAATTCTGAGAACAATTCCAAGGAAGAGAGATTAACACACTTGCTGTAAGAACACCCACTAATTGCCCTCTCAACCAGAAATAATTTGTGATTCTAAACCTTAGGTTCCCACAGCCTACAAATGACTGGCAGTTGAAAATATGATGAAATCAAGGGGGTGGGTGATGTCTTTTCAACCTGACCATCTTCACAACTTCTCCACTTTGTTTTCACTGGATGTACATTAGAAAATTCATTGGCAAAAACATTGAGAAACATACCACTGCTTATGTTGACTCAGTCTACCAGTTTTTTGGCATTGACGGGTGTGACTGTAATGTTTGATTTGAACAGGTAAATGTAAAACTTGTTACATGTCTTCAAGTGGACTTCTCAGCCCGTGGAGAGGCTTGCTTTTTCTTTTATGTCCATATTGTCTCTTGTAAAATGCCTGATCTTTATCTAATAGGTCATGTGACACCATAATATATTTATACATATTTTATTTGTAGTTAAGCCTGTATGGAAGAACCCAAAGCTTGCATGGCCGGTGTTTCTGACAAATCTTAATCTCTCCGCTATAACTACTTTTTATTCCGCCATTCCTTCGCTGTGTCGTCACTGTATTGCTTATTATGCCTATCAACAGTGCTTCTTTGTCAAATGTGCAATGTTGTTTTTATCTGCCTTTAACACATGCCTAGGGAATTTGACACATAAGGAATTTATTTGAAAGAATAACACCCACAAAGCATGTATTCACAGCATCTAAGCATTTATTTTCTTGTTTTGATTGTCTGCTAAGTTGTGTCTAACATTAAGACAATCCATTTGTCTTCTTGTGTTCCCTCACAGATGAATCCATCTGAAGTGCCTAATGCTGTGCCAAAACCACAGTGAAACAGAGTCACATGAGGTGGAATGAACACGGAGGCCTAGTCACAGGCCACAATGACTCAGACCTAGAGGACCCAGTTACATCCACCCTCGCCAATTTACCCACCCGCTAGCTCTGAGACAAACACTCATTCTTCTCCATATTCACAACTATTTCTGCACATTCTGAGAACTTGGTTTACCGCTTCACAAAAGTGCCACGTGTAGTCTAAGAAAGTGAATCTTGTTTATGATGAGGATACAGGTTCGTCCCGTTCCCACACGTGACGAGTGAGAACAACATGAATAAGGTATTGGTACAGAGCCAATATTCTGCCTTTTCCAGCTCTTAAAGGGAAAAAATAGCCCTTGTGGTCAGCTGAACCGCAAATATTTGACTGCCGTGGTTTGCTGTAGTCATCACAATTCTTTGGTGGCAAATGTAGTAGTTTTTCCATTTGCTGTAAATAACATCATAACATTTGAGAGGATAACCTTTCATAAGACATAATGAAAAACAGCAAACTGGACAAATCTGAGGAAATCTAATAGCATCCCAGACCGTTAATTGGCAATACAACTCTGCTCTGCTGCTTACTAGCTTAAGCAATGGTACACTTATATAAAAAAAAAAAACTGAGTAAACCTGAGGAGTAATTGGTTATACAACACAGGGCACCTGATTGGTAGATTTATCAGTAGTGTCATAAATAATAAAAAAAAACATCATAAAATATAATCTGATTGGTGGAATAAGGGCCAGTGTGAGTCCCTGGTTTACAGCCTTACCCCTAGGTGTGTGTTGTGCCATGAGATAGGACTGATTTATGGAGCTGTCTTTGATTGGGCAATTCTCTGAGCTGGTGAAATGGGTTATACTGTCCCACAGCAGGGGCAGAACCCTGGAAGTCAGGGTGGGGCACAGGTAGGAACGAGGCCTCACATGACACAAAATCCACAGGACAACAATGAATCACCTGTCAAACTGTCACAGTGAGAGAAGATCTAGAGTACTCAAACTAAAAATGATGAAACCATGCGGATTACTACATTATTCCAATGGAAAAGTTTACAGAGTAGTTGCTTCATGTGTCACAATCCATCGTCTCTCAACAACAGTGAGATAATCATTCCTTGTCATACTATTTCAAAGAGTGAACTCTATGACTGAGTTAAAATAGCTGTAAAGACCTATACTCTACTGAACCACTTACACATTTCAGGTCAGGATAGTGAATGGTGAGGGTGCGGCAGAGGTTTTATACAGGTCGTAACACACAGACAAACACGCACAAGCACAAACAGCTGACTTTACGCTGGTAATGTTTTCTCTCAGTGGAAAAAAAGCAATGAAAGATGTATGTCAGTATAACTGGAAAGTATTACTATACTAATACTCCAGTGACATGCATTTTGAAGCCAACCTGATTATTGCCTCAAGGCCTCTTACATAAGGCAACAAATGATTGCATGGAAATGTTGAATAGTAAGGTCAGGTGGACTAATGACTAAAGTTCTGTCTTTTTGTTGGGATGACTGTGGTTTATTCCATGTTCTGTCTCTGTCTGTTGTCTATTCAGACAACCCGCACCCTATTTTAAATAGATTTTCCCACCCAGTTACCGATATTTAGAAAACTAGAAAGACAAGCTTAGTTTACTGTAAATCTTGCATTCCTAGACAGAAATACAGTGTATATAAATAATGCTAAAATTGAGGCTGTTCTGAGGGCAAAAGGGGGTGCAACTAAATATTAAGAAGGTGTTCTTAATGTTTGGTATACTCAGTGTATGTCAGCCACAATACAAAAAGGGACATACTAAACATCTGAGTGTGCACTAGCTGGTGCTTGGTTACAATGTTGACTGCCATTAGAAAGTTTCAGTTGACCTGCTCTGCTGGCCGCATGTCTTAACTACGTATCCGTCTCTCTGTCTCTCTCGCTCTCCCTCACCCATACACACACATACAACCCCACACATACTCATAGACGGATGTTCATACCTCGTAGCTTTAAAGTTTGAGCTGTTGCCTCATGTAGCCTGCTGTTAGCAGTGTTTGTGTGTAACGCTATGTAGGTGAGGGAAGAGCAGAGGCGGGCGGCTCTGCAGGTTGTTCAAGGAGCGGTTTGTGGTGTATGTCTCCCACAGCTGTGAGCTAGGAGGATGTTGTTCACCATTCACTAGCCAAACCTCCTCACAACCCTTATTTGCCATCCTTTGGGGACAAATACAGCATTTTTTCTGACTCTGTTTACCAGGCCTTCGGCAAAGTGTTTGCAGAGTGAGTTTGTGGTTCTGCCTGTGAGTAATAACAGCCCTCGGATTTCTAAATGTGGCCAGAATCACAGCTGGCTGAAAGGGGAGAGCTGTGGGCAGAGGGTTGGATGGGGGTGGGGGTGTTATTTTTTTTTACTAGTAATGTTGGGTCAGATCCCTGGATGTTGTGTTAGTGTATGCTAAATACATATTCCATAATCAATAGTAGAGTAGATAATAATAATAATAATAATAATAATAATAATAATAATAATATAATAATAATAATATGCCATTTAGCAGACGCTTTTATCCAAAGCGACTTACAGTCAGATATATAGTAGAAAGAAGAACAACATAGGAAAAGGTTCTCAGTGAAGTACCTGTTGTAATTACACAATAGAATCAAATGGGACACCATGTTAGCAATGATGAGGTACAGATTAACAGAGAGCAAAGGAAGAACATTAATTAAAAACTCAGTTAAAGATCAACTTCTCCTTATCAACGGTCATTTTTAGCTCATGTGTCAAATCAGTGAAGGAGGTTGGCAGAATTTAACCTTTACCATAAAACAATCATAGGACCTGAGTAACGTTTTTCCACAGACGGAGGGAAAGAGACTTCCTGGAAGAAAGTTCTGTCTCAAAAAGGCTACATTATTTATAGAATGACGTAATTCAGTGACAATCAACATTGGCATTGCTAACGCTCACCTGATTTGGCAAGGTGCAGGTGGCGAGCTGTAAGCTGGCCAATGTTAACAATAAACCTATGGGACAAATGACAGCTCATCAAAATACAGTATTTTACACCTCTGTAGTTCAAGGCCAGTCGTTGTGTAGCCAAGCTTATCTGCCATATGTAAATATAAAGATACTACTACTTCTACCAATAAGTCTGTGTCTTTATGGCTTAGCTGGTAGTGCAATTGATTTATAACCCAAGTCACAGGTTGTTGCCTCATATACTAGACACACATACTATTGTCCTCTATCAGTTCACTATCTGCATTT
The DNA here is from genome assembly GCF_020615455.1 of Coregonus clupeaformis. Taxonomy (NCBI): domain Eukaryota; kingdom Metazoa; phylum Chordata; class Actinopteri; order Salmoniformes; family Salmonidae; genus Coregonus; species Coregonus clupeaformis. The sequence goes on along the minus strand of NC_059196.1, from coordinate 13,229,155 downwards.
GGAATCAAAATAAACTGCAGTGATTAATGTTTAGTAGCTGCCCTCATTCTAATGGATGTAGGACTCAATTTCGGCACTTTATTGTACCTCTTATTTGGTCTGTACACTCTGCTGGCTGCGTTGTAAATGCTCTCTGACGTCAATGTCTTTGCTTGGCCTGAATACTGTTAGGCAAACAGCCTTTGGACTGTGTAGAGGTGGAACTGCACACTTCCTCTGTATTCTTGCATTGTGGTTTGCTTGTTCTACACTGCATTGTATTATACTATAACGGCACTAAAACCTTTTTTATGGCACAATGGAATAATTCAATGTTTATTCCATTGTGCGTCTTAGACCATCTCAAAATTGGAAGTTCTCATTATTGAGATGAATGTACCTGCTTGAACTTAAACTGAGGGTTGATTTTAAAGAACAGAACAAAACTAATGGTGGCTACACAGTATCTAGACATGGCCACTATTTACACTGCACTGGTCAAAGCTGGCCTGGGCCCGGGTGGAAACTGCACACCCTCATAGCGGTGCCTTTGTTTTTTCTTCTTACCTTCACGTCATGGTGTCTCCATTCTCGCCTGTTGGTGTGAAGCGCACGCTACCAGTACAACCACAACATCCTGTCCATGCAGACTGTTGTTGACTACTCATGGAGCTATTCAGAGGGGCGGCTGCTGATTTTAGATGTGTTAATAAGACGTGTGGGAGTGTTAACTGCCGGCGCAAACACGGTCTATTGAGAACAGAATAGTCCTTATGCGCAGCATGGGTTTGATGGTAATACCAGTATGTGCAGTGGCCTGAGTTTAGGAAGTAAAGGTGGTCCCTTTTTAGTGTCATAATGGCTGGCTTTGACTAGTCAGCAAGCACCATTTGGGTCAGTATGACGTGGTTCAAGTCATCTTTGCACTGTTTGAGCAAATGTTTTTTATCTGTTTGATCACTTCTGAGAACATGACTGTATCAGGTGCAGTGTAATGGCTATATAGTGTGTGAAGTAGGGCAGGTTGTGAAGCATGTACACATGCATTGTTCGTGCCTGTGTGACTGCACCAACCACAGTGTGACAGAAACTGGAAAGTCAACCTGCTTTTCTGCTCAGCATGTTCACACAAAACAAAAGTAGAACCATCTTACACCTATTCTTCTAGATTGATCGATAAGCTATACAGCAAGCAAACAATTTCCAATTTAATACATGTGTTTATTGTCAAAGCTTTATCAAGGTACCAAACTCACTATCTATTGGACAACAGTTGTAGTTAACTTTTAACTAGTGACTCATTCCATTCAATCCAATTTCTAGTTTAATGTTCAGGTGATACACTTCCCTATCACTGCAATTATAGCCGAAATATGATTGCTATTAAGTGTGTCACCTTTTTTAGTACATACAAAACACAAGGAAGAAGTTGTGTATGTGAAGTTGGTCACTCGTCTGGATTGTCTCCCTATCATTTTCCATAGCAACAGTTGTCATGACCCAGCAACAGTTCTCATGACCCAGCAACTAGCCTCAGAGGGACACCCAGCATCTGAGGGAGGGAAACATGTTATTGTTAGGCAAAGTCACAGTCAAGAAGCTGCTCCCTCGGTTCCAGTATTTCATGCAATAGAAGATGTTACAAATGTTCAGTCAGTGAATAGTGGATGGCTAGTGGTAATGGATGTGTTCCAAAGGGTTGAGATTGTGTGAGGGGTGGTGTGGGTTGGTGGTGTAGGGTGACTTCTCATTGTCACTGCTTATGGAGACGGGTGCTGAGTAAAGGAATGGGTGGGTTGTGATCTTATGCGTAGGCGAAGTCCTTTAGTCCAGTTGTGGTTAGATACTGCGGGGGCTTTTTTTGGTGTTGGGGGTGGAGGTTCATGTTGACCTAATCTCTGAGGAATGTCCTTCCTTCAAGGTCCGATTGTGCAAACTCAAGGACAGTGGGGGGACTATTGGCCTGACTGACTGACGTTCACTCAAATATCAGACTAAGAGTCAAAGACAAGGGCTTCAACAGATGTCTGCAAGCTGTATTCATTCTGTCAATGGTTTCTGCAACCAAAGAATCTCATATTATATCTTTGTCTCAGAGGTCGAATAGCCAGCCCATCGTGTTTCATAATGACATACAGTATCAGTCAAAAGTTTGGACACACCTACTCATTCAAGGGTTTTTCTTTATTTTCTACATTGTAGAATAATAGTGAAGACATCAAAATGATGAAATAACACATATGGAATCATGTAGTAACCACAAAAGTGTTCAACAAATCAAAATATATTTTATATTTGAGATTCTTCAAATAGCCACCCTTTGCCTTGATGACAGCTTTGCACACTCTTGGCATTCTCTCAACCAGCTTCATGAGGACCGCCACAGGAATGGAAGACCCGGAGTTACCTCTGCTGCAGAGGATAAGTTCATTAGAGTTACCAGCCTCAGAAATTGCAGCCCAAATAAATGCTTCACATAGTTCAAGTCACAGACACATCTCAACATCAACTTTTCAGAGGGGACTGTGTGAATCAGGCCTTCATAGTCGAATTACTGCAAAGAAACCACTACTAAAGGACTCCAATAAGAGGAAGAGACCTGCTTGGGCCAAGAAACATGAGCAATGGACATTAGACCGGTGGAAATTTGTCCTTTGGAGTCCAAATTGGAGATTTTTGGTTCAAACCGCCGTGTCTTTGTGAGACGTGGAATGGGTGAACGGATGATCTCCGCATGTGTAGTTCCCACTGTAAAGCATGGAGGAGGAGGTGTTATGGTGTGCGGGTGCTTTGCTGGTGACACTGTCTGTGATTTATTTAGAATTCAAGGCACACTTAACCAGCATGGCTACCACAGCATTCTGCAGCGATACGCTATCCCATCTGGTTTGGGCTTAGTGGGACTATCATTTGTTTTTCAACAGGACAATGACCCAACACACCTCCAGGTTGTGTAAGAGCTATTTTACCAAGAAGGAGAGTGATGGAGCGCTGCATTAGATGACCTGGCCTCCACAATCCCCTGACCTTAACCCAATTGAGATGGTTTGGGATGAGTCGGACGGCAGAGTGAAGGAAAAGCAGCTAACAAGTGCTCAGCATATGTGGGAACTCCTTCAAGACTGTTGGAAAAGCATTCCAGGTGAAGCTGGTTGAGAGAATGCCAAGAGTGTGCAAAGCACTGATTTGTTTAACACCTTTTTGGTTACTACATGATTCCATATGTGTTATTTCATAGTTTTGATGTCTTCACTATTATTCTACAAAGTAAAAAATTATAAAAATAAAGAAAACCCTTGAATGAGTAGGTGTGTCCAAACTTTTGACTGGTACTGTATGTGTTAAGGTATAACAGGTTCTGGCAGTCTTGTTAGGAGGGTTTGAGCAAACACAGCAAATTAATTGTTACAATACAGGTTATATTTATAGTTAACTTTAACAAAAAGCTCAACAGTATTTACAAGTTGCTTGACAGCTCAAAAATACTCCCTAAGCTGAGTATTATCAAGAGAGCGTCGCAACACACGTTGTATAAGCAGTTCTCTTGAACAATTAATATGAGGCATAGGTTATGTAGGCCTACCTGAACTTGACACCTAATAGGCCTAAACAGGTCGTTTTTTTCAAAGGTAAAATGCACATGGGCCTACCAAAGTAAATAAACAAACATTTACACCACAGACAACATCAATAAGGATTCTTTAGTCACTGACGATAGCAGGTGTTAATATTTTCAGTAGCCTATTACAATGGTCTATTTATCCGAAACGGAATAAACCAATGCAATTCCCGGAGTCACCAACACAATGTATAGAGGAAGTGAAGCGCACCATAGAGATAGTTAGAGGACTCATCTTTTTATCTGTGCCATTATAGCCTCTGTGACAGCATGAGCAGCGCCATTGAAGCCATCTCCATTTTAAAGTAGTCAATTTTCTTTCCCATATTTGCTGATCACTGCCAAATCATAGGAATCCCCACCCAGTTGACTACTTTAAAATGGTGGAAGCCTTCAATGGCAATGTCCATGCTAAGATGAGTTCTATCCACGATGAGTCCTCTATCTCTCTCTATGGTGTGCACCCTATGAAAGCGCCGATACAACGAGGAGAAGGTGAACACAAACACAGGTTGAAAATTAAATGTATGCCCTAACTTTGTTTAGAAGATACAATAAATGCTCACAATGATTTAATAAGAAGTTGTTTGTGAAGTCTTTATGTATTAGAGTCATTAGTAGCACAAACAAATATGTGTGCGCCACGGTGCACTCGTGAGCGCTTTTGTAGGCCTACATTTGTCAGAGTTCAAAGTGCGTTTGGCGCCCTATGGAAAAAGAGAGTGGGTGCGCTCGTTTCGACATGGCGGTAGTGCAACGGAGTTCACTTCGCCACAAAACGTTTTGATAAAAGCTGAACCAAGCGGTACCGGAGCGCCAAATCTAGGTCCAAAAGGCTCCTTAACAGCTTCTACCTCCAAGACATAAGACTGCTGAACAATTAATGAAATGGCCAGCCAGACTATTTGCATTGCTACTCACTGTTTATTATCTATGCATAGTCACTTTACCCCTACCTACATGTACAAATTACCTCGACAAACCTGTACTCCCGCACATTGACTCGGTACCGGTACCCCCTGTATATAGCCTCGTTATTGTTATTTTATTGTGTTACTTTTTATTATTTGGTAAATATTATCTTAACTCTATTTTCTTAAAACTGCATTGTTGGTTAAGGGCTTGTAAGTAAGCATTTCACGGTAAGGTCTACACCTGTTGTATTCGGCACATGTGTCAAATAAAATTTGATTTGATTTGAAAATACAAGTCAATATGTATTTTCAAAATTACTTAATTCATTTTTATTTTTTATTTTATTAGGATCCCTATTACCTGTTGCAAAAGCAGCAGATACTCTTCCTGGGATCCACACAAAACATGAAACATGACATAATACAGAACATTAATAGACAAGAACAGCTCAAGGACAGAACTACGTACATTTTTTTTTTTTAACGGCACACGTAGCCTACATATCATTACATACACACAAACAGTTAACCCTTACAGAGAAGTTTAAACCAAACTGGATATATTCACAACTTTGGGGGAGACCGGGCCTGAATGTATTGAGGGTAAGTTGTAAGAGGTTAAATAAATCAGCATAGAAACCTCTTCGAAAGCTCTTATTAAATGTGCTAATGCTTGGTTAGTCTACATGCCTATGATGTTTATAAATCCATAAATTATTGACCCGTTGAACACTCCATGTATCTAAACATATCATTTTTATCTGTAGGATGTGGTCTTTTGATTGGTATAGTTGATTACGATAATTATTGTTGTGTTTCTCACAAGATAGTTGGTAGACTGGTAAACAGTTAGGTTACCTCCATAAAATGAACAAATGGGGCGGAGATAGCCTACTTGTCTACCAGTCCACCAGAGAACTCTTGGTAGTCTTAAACCTCTTCCTGTCCTCAGTATTTATTTCCAAATATGCATTGTGTTTACATATATATTTCTTCACTCTTTTAAGAGAAACGGACCCCTTGTGCCCATTTTCTGCGCACAGTTAGCCAGCCACTGACTCGCTGAGGAATTCAGCGGATGGAAACGTGTCTTTGGCCGTGCTCCCACATTCCCACATGGCCATCATGTGCGGAATTGGAGTATCTCCACAGCCTTGAATGATCTGAGCGTTTCTGGAACGGCGGTCCAAGCCAAGCTAGGAGGAGATCAGATCTGGAGAGGAAGGACCAGGACAGGAGGCAAAGGCCATAGGCTTTTATTGTCTCTGGTGCTAGTGTCATATACAGGGCCGGCACCAGAACAAATCATTTGGATGGATGGGCCTTTAATATCCATAGGCGCGCCTGCGTGTTTTTTATATGGGTGTTACAGTAAAGACCTTTTTTCCCACCTTTATTTAACTAGGCAAGTCAGTTAAGAACAAATTATTATTTGCAATGACGGCCTACCAAAAGGCAAAAGGCCTCCTGTGGGGACGGGGGCTGGGATTAAAAATTAAAATATGGGACAAAACACACATCATGACAAGAGAGACACCACAACACTATAAAGAGTCCATTGTGGTCCATTGGCGGCTAAAAAAATGAACTCATAGAGATAGCCTATAGGCCAATGCAGCAGTATTTATTTTAAGAATGTGAAATGTCAGAATAATAGTAGAGAGAATGATTTATTTCAGCTTTTATTTCTTTCATCACATTCACAGTGGGTCAGAAGTTTACATACACTCAATTAGTATTTGGTAGCATCGCCTTTAAATTGTTTAACTTGGGTCAAACGTTTCGGGTAGCCTTCCACAAGCTTCCCACAATAAGTTGGGTGAATTTGGCCCATTCCTCCTGACAGAGCTGGTGTAACTGAGTCAGGTTTGTAGGCTTCCTTACTCGCACACGCTTTTTCAGTTCTGCCCACATATTTTCTATAGGATTGAGGTCAGGGCTTTGTGATAGCCACTCCAATACCTTGACTTTGTTGTCCTTAAGCCATTTTGCCACAACTTTGGAAGTATGCTTGGGGTCATTGTCCATTTGGAAGACCCATTTGCGACCAAGCTTTAACTTCCTGACTGATGTCTTGAGATGTTGCTTCAATATACCCACATAATTTTCCTTCCTCAGGATGCCATTTATTTTGTGAAGTGCACCAGTCCCTCCTGCAGCAAAGCATCCCCACAGCATGATGCTGCCACCCCAGTGCTTCACGGTTGGGATGGTGTTCTTCGGCTTGCAAGCGGCCCCCTTTTTCCTCCAAACATAACAATGGTCATTATGGCCAAATAGTTGTATTTTTGTTTCATCAGACCAGAGGACATTTCTCCAAAAAGTAAGATCTTTGTTTCAATGTGCAGTTGCAAACCGTAGTTTGGCTTTTTTATGGCGGTTTTGGAGCAGTGGCTTCTTCCTTGCTGAGCGGCCTTTCAGGTTATGTCGATATAGGACTCGTTGTACTGTGGATATAGATACTTTTTTACCTGTTTCCTCCAGCATCTTCACAAGGTCCTTTGCTGTTGTTCTGGGATTGATTTGCACTTTTCGCACCAAAGTACGTTCATCTCTAGGAGACAGAACGCGTCTCTTTCCTTAGTGGTATGATGGCTGCGTGGTCCCACGGTGTTTATACTTGCGTACTATTGTTTGTACAGATGAACGTGGTACCTTCAGGCGTTTGGAAATTGCTCCCAAGGATGAACCAGACTTGTGGAGGTCTACAGTTTTTGGCTGATTTATTTTGATTTTCCCATAATGTCAAGCAAAGAGGCACTGAATTTGAAGGTAGGCCTTGAAATACATCCACAGGTACACCTCCAATTGACTCAAATTATGTCAATTAGCCTATTAGCCATGACATCATTTTCTGGAATTTTCCAAGCTGTTTAAAGGCACAGTCAACTTAGTGTATGTAAACTTCTGACCCACTGGAATTATAATACAGTGAATTATAAGTGAAATAATCTGTCTGTAAACAATTGTTGGAAAAATTACTTGTGTCATGCACAAAGTAGATGTCCTAACCGACTTGCCAAAGCGATAGTTTGTTAACAAGAAATTTGTGGAGTGGTTGAAAAACAAGTTTTAATGACTCCAACCTAAGTGTATGTAAACTTCCGACTTCAACTGTAGGCCTAAAGCCAACAAATAAAAACAGTATAAAATATCCTGATGAAAGTTAATCTCTTTACTCCACCTGTCTGCCTCCTTTTCCATCTGTCTAGATTTGAGCTATCACTAGTGAAATGCAACATTGTATTAAATCATGAACTGGGTCAGGCAAAAAGCTGTGGCTAGCGAACTTGCAACATTGTATCAACTAGCTTATTACTGGCCCTCAGAGTTTCCTGCACCAGTGAGCTCGGGACAGACAGCTGTTTTTTATGACGTTTCCACTGGATATATGGGATAATCAGTTCATGATATGTTGCTCTTTCACACAGAGTCGTGGTGATCACCGAGGCCTGGGAAGTTGGAAAGATTTTTCAAATACTGAGGAACTATCATCTGCAATGGATGTAAAAAAAAACAGACTTTGTTGACAATGTGTGAGGTGAAGAAAACATTACTGAGAAGCTCAGCTTATTAGTGGTGGACATGGTGAGTTAAGACAATCAGACATTGCCAAATCGGCATCTTCCTACATACTGAGACAGAAGGGCGCTGTTTCGCTCACTCGGATGCTTTATCTGAGATTGATGCGTCTTTCTGTCGGCGTGCGTCTCGGTCAAATAATAAATTATCAATATTTCATTTGGACGGGCAAGGAGGCCCACCCATAACCCCAGCCCTGGCCATATATTAACCTGTGTAGTAGCCACTTTAGAAGTGGCATGGACGTGCTCTTTGCTCTCTCCGCAACTGTTCTTACTAGACTGTAAAAAGACCACTGTCACGCCCTGGCTCTGGGACTCTGTTATGTTGAGCCAGGGTGTGTAGTTTCTATGTGTTTGTGTTCTAGGTTCTTTATCTAGCTCATGTGTTTCTGTGTTGGCCGGGGTGGTTCTCAATCAGAGGCAACGAGTGTCAGCTGTTGCTTGTTGTCTCTGATTGGGACCATACTTAGGCAGCCTGTTTTCCACAGTGTATTGTGGGACTTGTTCCGTGTAAGGTTTGTGTTTGGTAACCTTGGACTTCACGTATCGTTTGTTGTTTTGTTCGTGTGGGTGAATATAAATAAAAGTATGTTCGCATATCACGCTGCGCCTTGGTCCACTGTGTTTGACGATCGTGACAACCACTCACAGTTCTCTTCAGTTAGATATCTTCATCACGTCGTTTGCACAGATTCATAAGCAGAAAAGCTTCAGATTTCCTCACTGATTAGAAAGTACAGAGGTGTATTGCTTTGCAGACAGTCTTTAGTCTTTAATCTGTTCTGAGAGCAGTACAGTGCTTTCACAGTCATCTTTGTCTGTCTACAACAGCATGTTCAACTGTGCTGATATAAGAACGGCTTATTGTCTTTGTCTCCGGCTCCGCTTCAGAGAAGTGAAACGTCAAAGCTGACCACAATCTGGGCTTAGTAACATCACCACCCATCCCACAGCTAATGCCTGCCGACTGTAAATGGGTGAGTTTTGTGTGTGCCCATGCCCTACTCTGAGATTCTTATAAATGTATATGGGGGTGTAGTAGGAAAACAGTGTCTGTCACGTTCGTCCTCCATGCCACCTCTACATTACTTCTTAATCTCATTAAGACTCACCTCAAATGGATTTTACTGTAAGTTATGCTTTTGTATTTCTGGAAAATAATGTAATTTTCAGTAATTTTTTTTTACTGTGAATACCACCCAAAAAGAAGACAGGCCTGTTTTTGAAAAGTTAACTCCTCAAATTGGGACAAGGGCTCATTAACAAATAGCAAATTACACTCAATGGACCAAAAAAAAACTGAACTGATGTACACACACACAGTTTTTACATATAAAAAAAATAAATTTCAGATCAAAACACGAGCACTTCCTTTGACATTTTAGTTTTTTTCCCTTCTAAATGTCACCAGCTTAATGTTCTAGGCCTGTCAGTAGTATATCACGACAACTGTCACCACTCTTCGATCAGTGACATTTAATTTCCCTCTTATCCACTAACAAGACATTTTACAGCATGTGAACTTTAACTAAAACCAAGCCCCTATTAACTTATGTCTTCCTCTTTGACCTTTATGTAATGTACAGTAGAGTTTGATGGGGGCTGATAAGTATTCTAGATGTAATCTCTCAACACTACAGGGCAGGGGTTCTGTTTCCGTTGCCTCTGCTCTGTCTCTCAGTCTGGGGGCTTTCATGGCTAAAAATAACAGGCGGGGTTAACCGTTTCCACCCTCTTGCCTGGATTTTTTTTACACCAACATGTTCATATAGAACAAAGTGTTGATGGGGTTTATTTCTGACAGGCATGGCTCCAAAAATAGATTATTTTCAGAAGATGGTCTGAATGCTTCACTGAATATTGAACAGTAGGTCTGAAATAGTATTCCATTGTGAAGTCTTAGTCACACATACAGTACAATGTTACAGTGCAGTCCTACTTCTTTCTCCTCAAAGTATACAATAGAAAGACAGTTGGTGTAAGAGATGCTTCTAGGTAATCGAAACATTGATCCATTGAACAACATAAGTTACTGTAGTTGTCTTTGATTGATTGTCTGCTATTTCCACTTCAGATGAACTATCAACATAACATACAACTTCTCAAGACCACATTTACTTGTCTGTGAAGTCATACTGAAAACGATGTGTCACTGAAAAGCAACTCATACAGTAGTAGTGATACTGCTCACCACACATTGTATTTTCAGTTTGAATATGACATTGTATCTGTAAAAGCCTCAAAATAACGACAAACCGAGCTCCAAATGAGGGCCTTCAATTGAATGAATCTAGAAAGCTTAGAAGTCATTTCTACTCAGTAAAACAAATCAAACGAAACAAAAGTGAGTTAGAGATGAATGGAGGGATGTCCATTGGGTTTGGTGGACGCGGAGCAGATTTATTTTCAGGATAATACAATGATGGGCTTAGTTTGAGTGCCAAATTAGCAAACACATACATGGCTTACTGACGTTTAATAATCACCTTATTGCTATTCTAGTCATGCCTTAAGGTTTATTGAGAGTCAAGAGGCAGACATTTCGCCTCAGCTACTTCAAGATCGCTTGTCCATGCGATGTGTCTCAGACACCACACATACATAAGCATAGGAATTTCAAACCTAGAGAGCCAGTGTTTATTTTCTATTTCAAAGAAATAGGAGATGTCAGCTAATGTGACAGGCTTCCTAGCCAAGCCTAGGAACTTCTAAACGCCGTTGGTCGTCCAATCCAAACACCATTTAGATTGCCTTGAGGGTTAAAGTGCAGCGCCAGCGCAAGAAATACACATTTTTGTTTATTTTATTTTATCCTTATTTTACCAGGTAATAACTCATCAAAGCAGTCAAAGCAAAAGGTTCTCTGAGTAGCCCCCCGTCTCACTCAGTTCAGCCCTGGCTGTTGGTGTTGGATCAGGTTTTGTCATTGCAGGTGGCATTGTGCATTGTTTCCTGCGACGGCTGCCAGCGGAGCGGTAGAAATGTGGTATTTTTAGCAACTGAGCTTCCTGAGGCCGGCCCAGGGAGAGATGATCATGGGAAACCACTCATGTAAAACTCCAGGGACTTTGTTACTTCACTGAACAAAAATATAAATGCAACATGTAAAGTGTTGGTCCCATGTTTCATGAGCTGAAATAAAAAATCCCAGAAATGTTCCATACGCACAAAAAGCTTATTTTTTCTCAAATGTTATGCATACATTTGTTTACATCCCTGTTAGTGAGCATTTCTCCTTTGCCAAGATAATTCATCCACCTGACAGGTGTGGCATCTCAAGAAGCTGATTTGATTAAACAGCATGATTATTACACAGGTGCACCTTGTGCAGGGGACAATAAAAGGCCACTCCAAAATGTGCAATTTTGTCACACAACACAATGCCACAGATGTCTCAAGTTTTGAGGGAGCGGGCAATTGGTATGCTGACTGCAGGAATGTCCACCAGAGCTGTTGCCAGAGAATTGAATGTTCATTTCTCAACCATAAGTCGCCTCCAACGTAATTTTAGAGAATTTGGCAGTACATCCAACTGGCCTCACAACCGCAGAACATGTGTATGGCGTCATGTGGGCGAGCAGTTTGCTGATGTCAACGTTGTGAACAGAGTGCCCCATGGTGGCAGTGGGGTTATGGTATGGGCAGGCATTGGCTACGGACAACGAACGCAATTGCATTTTATCGATTACATATTATTGATGGCAATTTGAATGCACAGAGATACCGTGACAAGAACCTGAGGCCCATTGTCGTGCCATTTGATATGAACTGTAACTCAGTAAAATCGTTGAAATTGTTGCATGTTGTGTTTATATTTTTGTTCAGTATATTTACTGTAGCTCCCAGTTAACAAATACATTATTAGCTGAGCTCAGAAAGAGCCAGAGTGAAAGGAAGAGATAGAGAGGTCTGAGCAGTGAGATTCAACAGGTAGGCCTGTAGGAACAGCAGGTATACCAGTACAATGTCCAAAACTCTCACACCAATGTACAGTGAGACAACATCAGAGGAGATGAGATACCAACAGTTATTGTGATGATTTTAATGATTTCAGGGCAGATTTCTCTCAAACGCAACCACAGGATATGGAAACCACACTACCGAACATTAAGTCACCTTCCACCAGAGATTTTTTTTTTTTAAAGGGCGCTTGCATCAGTGGGGTCTGACACGTTCCACTTGCAAAAGTGCTTTCATGTAACCTTAGCAGGCATACTGAACAGCACATAACAGCATCAGTTGTTAACAAACATCCAATATACCTTATTCATGTAGGGTACTGAACACATTTTATACATCTCAGGCCGACATTCAAAGCTATTTTACCTATTCTAACCAACACAGGTTTGTTGGCAATACTCCAACCGAATAAATGGTCTGCATAGCATAAATGTACAATATTTTACATTTACTTGACTTTGGGTGTAGATTAAATAAATATCCTGCATTCTTGGTGTTTCATCAACCCAGTAATGCAACCCTAAAAACCAACACACAGCTTATTGTAAAATACACACAAAATTACACGATTTTCATCACAACACATTTTGTGTGTGTTACATGGTTTTCTTTCTTCATAACGCATTCGTGTACATTACACAAATTCCAATTTGTTGTGGCTAACGTTAGCTAGGCTAGCTAGGTGGCTAACATTAGCTAGGCTAGGGGTTAAGGTTAGGGTTAGGTAGCATGCTAGCTAAGTAGTTAAAGGGTTAAGGTTAGGGTTAAGGTTAGGGGAAGGGTTAGCTAACATGCTAAGTAGTTGCAAAGTTGTTAATCAGCTAAATTGCTAAAATTGTCCATGATGAGATTTGAACACGCAACCTTTGAGTTGCTAGACGTTCACGTTATACATCCCCCCATTCTCCCCAACCAATCTTCCTCTTATCGTTTCTGTCTTAAGTTATCTACTGTCTTTCTCTGTGATTGAAATTCACTGTATACAGAATCATGTACTGCACACGAAAAAGGTAACTTTTTCTTGTGCCTGTCACGAATTTCCAATAAGCAATTTGTGTCTATTGAGCAGTGACTGGGTCTGTTGTCCAAGTTATGCTCCTGTTTTCATTTTTATTCCTAGTCTACAGTTTACTTTTTATGTTACAGTTGGACATCTAACCCTTTATTTTCAAGCCACATACTTGAGATACTGTGGTATTTTAATGGCTATTTAAAAGGATGCATTCATGACAAGAGCTTTTTAGCAACAACATGGCAGTTTCATGATTTCACAGGTCTCAGTTTGCATTCAGACTGTTTAATATGGCTGACAAGTGGTTGGAACCTGCGTATTGTACAAAACCTGTGCAGTTTTACAAGAAGAGGAAGACACATAACATGTCTCTGATTAGCCACAAAAACATGGGACTCCAACCTCTTAACTGAGGGGATACTCTGAGTGGGTCAACCATCAAAACTTTTCAGATGCTCTAGGTTTCGTGTGTATATATGACCGTTTTACAGTCAGTTTAGAGGTTACTGGCAAGTCGAACCTGTAATTTAAGTCCCCTGTGTTTATCATTGTCCTGGGGGAATCTACATAATTCTCACGGCTTGAGTCACACTCGCGTCACACTACTTTTTGACTGCTTCCCGACAGGACAGTGGGAGTGTGGGGAGGAGTGTGGTTATCCCTAAGATGACTTCAGATGATTCAGGTTAAGACATCTGTAAATTAACCTTGATTTCTGGAAGACAACCTTTGGTTGTGTTTCAGATTATTCTATGCCCAATAGAAATGAATGGTAAATAATGTATTTTGGAGTCACTTTTTTGTAAATAAAAATATAATGTTTCTAAACACTTCTAAATTAATGTGGATGCTACCATGATTACGGATAATCCTGAATGAATTGTGAATAATGATGAGTGAGAAAGTTAGAGGCATAAATATCATACCCCCTAAAAATGCTAACCTCTGTTGTTGTAATGGTGAGAGGTTAACATGTCTTGAGGGTATGATATTTGTGTGTCTGTAACTTTCTCAAGCATTGTATAATTTGTATCAAAGTGCTGGAGTACAGAGCCAAAACAACAAAACGTTTGTCTCAGTCCCAATACTTATGGAGCTCATTGTAAGTGCAACAAATCAGTAAGCTTTAATGATAAATTGGCTTTATGAGTTGTGGTCCTCATGTTTGTAATATATAGTTCAGTGACATGATATCATGTCTGTAGGGGGTCATGGCCTTTACAGTCTTTCACAATCTTGTATTTTCTGTCAAGGGTAGCAACTCCAACTGAACATAACGTACAGGTCAGTGGAGGCTACTGAAGAGAGGACGGCTCATAATAATGGCTGGAACGGCGCAAACGGAATGGCATCAAACACATAGAAACCATGTGTTTGATATGATTCCGCTCCAGCCATTTTCACGAGCCCATCCTCCCCAATTCAAATCAAATCAAATTTAATTTTGTCTCATGCGCCGAATACAACAGGTGTAGACCTTACAGTGAAATGCTTACTTACAAGCCCTTAACCAACAATGCAGTTTTAAGAAAAATAATTGTTAAGTAAAAAATAGATAAGTAAAAAGAAAAAAATAAGAAAAAGAAAAATAAGAAAAGAGCAGCAGTAAAATAACAGTAGCGAGGCTATATACAGGGGGTACCGGTACAGAGTCAATGTGCGGGGGCACAGGTTAGTTGAGGTAATTTAGGTAATATGTACATGTGGGTAGAGGTAAAGTGACTATGCATAGATAATAAACAGAGAGTAGCAGCAGCGTAAAAAGAGGGGGTGGGGGACAATGCAAATAGTCCAGGTAGCCATTTGATTAGCTGTTCAGGAGTCTTATGGCTTGGAGGTAGAAGCTGTTAAGAAGCAGTTTGGACCTAGACTTAGCGGTCTGGTAACGCTTGCCGTGCGGTAGCAGAGAGAACAATCCATGACTAGGGTGGCTGGAGTCTTCGGCAATTTTTAGGGCCTTCCTCTGACACAGCCTGGTATATTTTTATTTATTTTTATTTCACCTTTATTTAAGCCAGTTGAGAACAAGTTCTCATTTACAACCGCGACCTGGCCAAGATAAAGCAAAGCAGTGCGATAAAAACAACAACACAGAGTTACATATGGGGTAAAAAAAACATAAAGTCAAAAAATACAACAGAAAATATATATACAGTGTGTGCAAATGTAGCAAGTTATGGAGGTAAGGCAATAAATAGGCTATAGTGCAAAATAATTACAATTAGTAGTAACACTGGAATGCTAGATGTGCAAGAGATTATGTGCAAATAGAGATACTGGGGTGCAAAAGAGCAAAATAAATAACAATATAGGGATGAGGTAGTTGGGTGGGCTAATTTCAGATGGGCTGTGTACAGGTGCAGTGATCGGTAAGGTGCTCTGACAACTGATGCTTAAAGTTAGTGAGGGAGATAGGAGTCTCCAGCTTCAGAGATTTTTGCAATTCGTTCCAGTCATTGGCAGCAGAGAACTGGAAGGAATGGCGGCCAAAGGAGGTGTTGGCTTTGGGAATGACCAGTGAGATATACCTGCTGGAGCGCAGACTACGGGTGGGTGCTGCTATGGTGACCAATGAGCTAAGATAAGGCGGGGATTTGTATAGAGGTCCTGGATGGCAGGAAGCTTGGCCCCAGTGATGTACTGGGCTGTACGCACTACCCTCTGTAGTGCCTTGAGGTTGGAAGCCGTGCAGTTGCCATACCAGACAGTGATGCAACCAGTCTCGATGGTGCAGCTGTATAACTTTTTGAGGATCTGAGGACCCATGCCAAATCTTTTCAGTCTCCTGAGGGGAATAGGCTTTGTCGTGCCCTCTTCACGACTGTCTTGGTGTGTTTGGACCATGATAGCTTGTTGGTGATGTGGACACCAAGGAACTTGAAGCTCTCAACCTGCTCCACTACAGCCCTGTCAATGAGAATGGGGGCGTGCTCGGTCCTCCTTTTCATGTAGTCCACGATAATCTCTTTTGTCTTGATCATGTTTAGGGAGAGGTTGTTATCCTGGCACCAAACGCCCAGGTCTCTGACCTCCTCCCTATAGGCTGTCTCAACGTTGTCGGTGATCAGGCCTACCACTGTTGTGTCGTCGGCAAACTTAATGATGGTGTTGGAGTTGTGCTTGGCCATGCAGTCATGGGTGAACAGGGAGTACACGAGGGGACTGAGCACGCACCCCTGAGGGGCCCCCGTGTTGAGGATCAGCGTAGCAGATGTGTTGTTACCTACCCTTACCACCTGGGGGCAGCCCGTCAGGAATTCCAGGATCCAGTTGCAGAGGGAGGTGTTTAGTCCCAGGGTCCTTAGCTTAGTGATGAGCTTTGAGGGCACTATGGTGTTGAACGCTGAGCTGTAGTCAATGAATAGCATTCTCACGTAGGTGTCCCTTTTGTCCAGGTGGGAAAGGGCAGTGTGGAGTGCAATAGAGATTGCATCATCTCTGGATCTGTTGGGGCGGAATGCAAATTGGAGTGGGTCTAGGGTTTCTGGGATAATTATGTTGATGTGAGCCATTACCAGCCTTTCAAAGCACTTCATGGCTACAGACGTGAGTGCTACGGGTCAGTAGTCATTTAGGCAGGTTACCTTAGTGTTCTTGGGCACGGGGACTATGGTGGTCTGCTTGATACATATTGAATTTACAGACTCAGTTAGGCACAGGTTGAAAATGTCAGTGAAGACGCTTGAAGACACTAGCAACCTCCTGTGGTACAGGTAGAATATGCACCTAGCCACAGATCTAGGATCAGTTAACCCTCTCTAAAACCAGTGTTTAGGGCAACGTTCTATACCCACTTGCTTCAAATCCATTCTAATAGGGATCCATTGAGAGGAGGAAAAACAAGTGTCTCTTCTTCTGTTGTGGTGCCCCCTGGTGGAGAGTCCAACACTGGTCTGTGAATCAGCATTGTCGTGATATGCAGTTCGCAAATGACTTTTTGAACGACTCTTTTCACTGACTCGAGAGTTATGATTTATTTTTCAGAGTGACTCTTGAATTTTAGTCGTTCGTCTTGAGTCCTACAGCAGGATTAATACACGCTCCTCTGGCTCAGCGGCTCCAGAGACACGCTCCGACCACCAACTGTTTGTCTGTGCGCGCAGGAAAATAGATCATGAGCATAGAGAAGAAAATTACATAATGGAAATTGATTTCATGGTGCAAGAATGACTTCAATTGTTGAATGTTATGATGGACACAGCTTTGTAGAACCAAATGATACAGTACACAGCCTCTGCTTAACAAACTCGAACTCGAGAACAAATCGTTTGGGAGGCTGCAGTTCCTGAATGACTTGTGCTTATCACTCTCATGGCTGTCAAGCAATGCATTCCCCCAAGAGTCGTTCAGAATCTAGGCTGGTAGCAGCCACAGCTAGTCCTCGTTTCCAGTAGCTGTGCATGGGTAAAATCACTGGGGAAGCCAAGTCAGAAAGAAAAGCCATATTACAATCTATGTGTTGTGACAATTGCGTTGTTTGCTCTATAACCTGTTAGTTCATATGCCTTGCGACTGTGATGTATAGGCCTAATCCCGAGACAATAAGAAGACAGAATACATTCAACCATACCTTTGTTTCATCACAAAACAAGAGAGCAACCTCTGTCAGCTGATGTCCACAAAGCATGTTGCATGTAACAAACACTTACATGACCTACAGCAGTGGTTCCCAACCTTTCTTTGGTTACTGTACCACCAACTGAATTATGCTCTGTCCGGATTACGCCTGAAGTACCCCCTCATGTGGATTTTACCAGAAGGCCTATGGTCTCATGAGTCTTGTCAAGTACCCCCTGTGGGTAGGCCAAGTACCCCTAGGGGTCCTAGTATCCCTGGTTGGGAATCACTGACCTACAGCATGGTCAAGCAAGTTAATGTTTCCGAAATGTTTGGACTACTAAACAACTATTGATTTAGAACCATGGAGAGTTACCGCAAGTTGCAAAAAAAACAGAGCTGCCTCCACTATTCCAGCACCATTTCAACTTCAACATTTCAACATCAAATCACCTATGCTTAGTCTGATACAGTGACAACTAAAAGATACCAATAGGTCCATAGGCACAATATATGAATTTATGGTTGGATCAGAATCACCGTTATAATCATTGGCCAGTACCGAGAATTTCTGTAAGTAAAATCACAAGTCCAAATCCCTATCTCCATCCATGGCTAATTTAGGAAAGTGCCACTTTTAGCTAGCTAGCCAGCTAGCCACTGGAGGATAACAACACAGCGAGATGCAAAAATTCAAGTTGTTTCTGTCAATTACTTATTTCTCTCGATGCAATGTGACAGGAGTGAAGCCAAATCCAAACCATTCACAGTTGAGCTCACTCAGTTTAGCTCAACACTGATTGGCAATTATTTTATACTTTTTTTAATCAAGGGGGGCCAAATGCTCGATGGCTTCCCTTGCATTCAATGCTACGAGCAGCAACAATGTCATATTATTTTTGACCAGAAAGCATCAGACAGATGGCCTACACATACAGAGACAGAGGGTTGCTGTTTCTTCGCTCAGATGCTTTCTCCAGTGAGATACATTCAGCCTCTTGCGAATTGAAGGAGAATTATGAAAACAAAAAGAGGAAAGATAAATGGTCAATTTCTTGGTCAAGTTTCCCTTGGCTCCATGAACACACACCACTGCTCGTTTTAAAATGTATCAAGAAATAATCGTATTTGTATGCCTAGCAATCCTACAAAAGCACACGTTTACGAGTCTCAGTCACAAATGACAGCTCCAATAATCCCGTATGGTGAACGACATGTGAACAAGAAGCTCGAAGAATCCAGACTCTTTTTAGAGTTTTCAGTTCATCGTTCGCCGGTAGATGGTCCTGCGTGGTCTGGGCATTGCTGACTCGAATGAACAAAACTAGTCGAAGAATCATTATTTTGACTGAACAAGTCGAAAAGATCAGAGTCAGTAAAAAGAGACGAATTCCCATCACTAAATACATGGTAAATCCTGTTTCCACTCCAGTCAGTTCAGGACATACAGTTTTATCTTCATCCTAATTATCATAACACTTAAAATGTGATTCTTTATATAGAAATAAACCATCAGAATGTGTTGCCCACCAACTTCCTTGAACCACAATTGTGTGTGATGAGATGAAATTTTGTGAGATGATAATCTGGTTCTTACTGTAAAACCACATGTAGCATAAAGGAACTAATGGAACATTTCATTAACAGACAGGCTGCAACCAGTTGGGTTATTGTTCCCATTTCCTAGCATATGAGGAAGCACAACTAGACGAACCAGTACCTGATAATTCCACTTTCTGTAAAAAATCTAATTTTATTTGTCACATGCGCCGAATACAACAGGTGTAGACCTTACCGTGAAATGCTAACTTACAAGCCCTTAACCAAAAATGCAGTTCATTAAATATATTTACTAAATAAACTAAAGTAAACAATAAAATAAAAAGTAACACAATAAAATAACAAATAACGAGGCTATATACAGGGGGTACCGGTACCGAGTCAATGTGCGGGGGTACAGGTTAGTCGAGGTAATTTGTAGGTAGGAGTAAAGTGACTATGCATAGATAATTAACAGCGAGTAGCAGCAGTGTAAAAACAAATGGGGGGAGGGGGTCAATGTAGATAGTCCAGGTGGGCATTTGGTTAATTGTTCAGCAGTCTTATGGCTTGGG
Organism: Coregonus clupeaformis; assembly: GCF_020615455.1. Classification (NCBI taxonomy): domain Eukaryota; kingdom Metazoa; phylum Chordata; class Actinopteri; order Salmoniformes; family Salmonidae; genus Coregonus; species Coregonus clupeaformis. The sequence goes on along the minus strand of NC_059196.1, from coordinate 13,209,416 downwards.
GGTAGAAGCTGTTAAGGAGCCTTTTGGACCTAGACTTGGCGCTCTGGTATCGCTTGCCGTGCGGTTGCAGAGAGAACAGTCTATGACTTGGGTGACTGGAGTGTTTTACAATTTTTTGGGCCTTCCTATGACACCGCCTAGTATATAGGTCCTGGATGGCAGGAAGCTTGGCCTCAGTGATGTACTGGGCTGTACGCACTACCCTCTGTAGTGCCTTACGGTCGGATGCCGAGCAGTTCCCATACCAGGTGGTGATGCAACCGGTCAGGATGCTCTCGATGATGCAGCTGTAGAACCTTTTGAGGATCTGGGGACCCATGCCAAATCTTTTCAGTCTCCTGAGGGGGAAAAGGCATTGTAGTGCCTTCTTCACGACTGTCTTGGTGTGTTTGGACCATGATAGTTTGTTGGTGATGTGGACAACAAGGAACTTGAAACTCTTGACCCACTCCACTATAGCCCCGTCGATGTGAATGGGGGTGTGTTCGGCCCTCCTTTTCCTGTAGTCCACGATAATCTCCTTTGTCTTACTCACGTTGAAGGAGAGGTTGTTGTCCTGGCACCACACTGCCAGGTCTCTGACCTCCTCCTCCCTTTAGGCTGTCTCATCGTTGTCGGTGATCAGGCGGTAATAACCCAGTGTATCACAGCATACATCACTTCCCCTGCACAGAGAGATGTTCTCCGAGAGCCAAACCACATTTTGAATGTACTGCACACTCCTTCAGGAACCTCAGTTTCCTTGTAAACCAGAGATAACTGTCTGGGAAGTAAGGTGCCACCTCTGCAATATTGTGTAATCCCCTTCCGTCATCAGATGTGGATTCTTATTTTTTCAGTATATAACACCCACTTGGGAAATGTGTCACTATTTCTCCCACGTACTGTACGTTTTACACTGATGCAATGTTTTGGGAAGTGGGGGTGTGGGTGGAGAGAGGGGTAGAGCTGTAGACCAGTGTATCATTGGGGAGCACCACAGTCTGCCTCTCAGAACATATTATATATTTTTACACATCTCCAGGAGCAAAGTTGAGATTTATTTTGTGTGCCAGTATTATGTTGCGCACAGTTTTACATGTTTTCCCAATAAACCTTAATATCTATTTTGAGGATTTCGTTGCAGTCGGACAGCCACAGAACACAGCATGTATGGCAAGACTTCCCATGGTTTTTCCCTTTTGGCATAGTGGATGACTTGCAATTACCTCTGTGGTGTCTGATGGCCTGGGCCAATTTCCTCAAACCCTCACTTGCTCCAAACAGTGTCTCTCTGATGTCACCCGGCAGACAGGGGCACAAGGATCCGGCAGGTTTTCTCTGCCTCTGCTTCTGTGATTCCTTGGTCACATGTTTTTCACAGGACTTCCCAACTCAGAAACAGAGTCAGTCAGGGTTGAAAATTATGACAACAGTTTCCTGAAATGTGTGTGAATGAGTGTGTTGGTGTGTGTATGTACATGTACATATATTTGCATGTGAGTATGTTGACTGAAATGTTCTGCTATGCCTTCATTTCCCACCAGTGAGTGACACCATTTACCATACATTGCTGCCCACATTTCCCGCAACCATAACATACAGTAAGTACATTGACTAGAGAGCTAGGTAGTTTCTTCATATCTTTTTTCATTTACAACTTGTTTATTCCAGTCCTCAATCCCCTTTTTCCAGTTCCCCTCTTGGAATACAGGATCATTTATTACACCAATTAAATGTGGATATGGAGAGATGTAATTGATACACTGGGTATCACCATCTAACTCAGTAATGTTGACATAAAACCTGTATGCTGAGGAAATTAGCAGCCATGCCTGTAACTGTGCTGACATGTAAACAGTTCTGCTTCACATGGACATGTTTCATCGTGGCACATGTTACCTCCTCAAACACTATTGAAGATGTGAGAGGTGTGTTGTGAGAGGTGTGTGTCACAGTGGCACGGTTGAAATGTAGCTTCCAGGAAACACCACGTTCACAGATAGAGATCGGTCACGTTTCACTGTGACTCATCACTTCGAGATGGTTTTGTTCTGGTCGGAAGCACACACAGATACAGGCACACATACACAATCACAACAAAACATCCAGTAAGTAAAATAGAAGTGAGAAGAGTAACCAAGTAAACTCCTGTAACAGGCTAAATAATTATCTCGAAACTATGATGATGCACATTGTAAATTCTCTCCCATGAATCACATATAGGCAACTTAATTAAAATGTGTATAAAACATGTCTATTCATTTGATGCTGGCATTGGGGAGCAGTTCTACATCTGAATGTAAAACATTATTTTAGATGTTTTATTTGGCTTGCAGCAGTGAATTTATTTTCCCTCCAAGGTGAACTCCTATCGACTGAGACCTGTTTGTCGTTCTTTCAGGAACTTACTGTGTGATGCAGGTATCATAACAGATGTTTCTATGAGGCTGAGTCATGTTTTGGATTGTGAATGATTAAAATGGGATTGGAATAACATTTGATAGGCTTGAAACATTGTCTACAGTATTGTAGTTACAATGTAATGTGACTCAAAATCAAATCAAAGTTTATTGGTCGCGTACACAGATTTGTAGATGTTATCGCAGGTGCTGCGAAATGCTCCTGTTTCTAGCTCCAACAGTTCAGTAATTCCTAGCAATACAAAACAATACACACATAATCTAAAAAGAAAGAAAATAAGAAAAATCAGAATGAGCAATGTCATAGTCCGGTATATATACACACTACATATACAAAAGTATGTGGACACCACTTCTAATTAGTGGATTTGGCTGTTGTTGGTGCTGCCTGTTGCTGACAGGTGTATAACATTGAGCACACAGCCATGCAATCTCCATAAACAAACATTAGCAGTATAATTGCTTTACTGAAGAGCTCAGTGACTTTCAATGTGGCACCGTCATAGGATGCCACCTTTCCAAGTCAGTTCGTCAAATTTCTGACCTGCTAGAGCTGCCCCGGTCATCTGTAAGTGCTGTTATTGTGAAGTGGAAACGTCTAGGAGCAACAACTGCTCAGCCGCGAAGTGGTAGAAGACACCATCTCACAGAACAGGACCGCCAAGAGCTGAAGCGCGTAGCTCGCCTGTCCTCAATTGCAACACTCACTACCGAGTTCCAAACTGCCCCTGGAAGCAAGGTCAGCACAAATCTGGGTTTGGCAGATGCCATGAGAACGCTACCTGCACCAATGCATAGTGCCAACTGTAACGTTTGGTGGAGGAGGAATAATTGTCACGCCCTGACTCAGGGGACGTTTATTTGTTGAGTCAGGGTGTGTATATTCTATGTTGTATATTTCTATGTTGAGATTCTAGTATGTCTATTTCTATGTTGGCCGGTGTGGTTCCCAATCAGAGGCAGCTGTTGCTCGTTGTTTCTGATTGGGGACCATACTTAGGCAGCCTATTGGCACTAGAGGGTTGTGGGATCTTGTTCCGTGTTAAGGTATGTTGTGTTGTGTTGTGCTGCCTTGGACTTCATGTATCGTTTGTTTATTGTTTTGTCGTGGTGTTTATTCAATATAAATAAACATGTATGCATATCACGCTGCGCCTTGGTCCGTCTCTTCCGTCAACGATCTTGACAGAAGATCCCACCAAACGAGGACCAAGCAGCGTGCCCAGGAAGAGCGCATAGAGATGTCACAGGTGGGCAAATGGTGGTCATGGGAGGAGATATTCGCGGGGAAAGGGCCATGGGCGAAAGTAAATGCCCAGGAAGGAGAGGAGAAACGGCGCCAACCGTGCCGACGACGGAGACCCGAGAGGCAACCCCATCAAAATGTTGGGGGGTCACACGGTGTGGATGACGAGGCAGCAGGAGGCCGTTAAAGGGCGGATCTGCAGGTTAGGAGAGGAGGCCACCATGTTACGGGGGCTATTGGTTCAGAGGGAGCAGGAGTTATTAGGTCAGAGGGAGGAACTACAGGAGGCAAAAAGGAAGAAGGAAGGTGTAGAGGCACGGCGAGAGGAGCTGGTTAGGCAGCACCAAGCAAGTGGTGCGTGTCGCCAGTCCGGTCCGGCCCGTTCCTGCTCCCCGCACTAAGCCAGTGGTGCGTGTTCCCAGTACGGCCCGACCCATTCCTGCTCCCCGCACTAAGCCAGTGGTGTGTGTTCCCAGTACGGTCCGGCCCGTTCCTGCTCCTCGCATCAAGCCAGTGGTGCGCGTCGCCAGCCCGGTCCGGCCTGTTCCTGTCCCTCGCACCAAGACAGTGGTGCGCGTCGCCAGCCCGGTCCGGCCTGTTCCTGCCCCTCGCACCAAGCCAGTGGTGCGCGTCGCCAGCCCGGTCCGGCCTGTTCCTGTCCCTCGCACCAAGACAGTGGTGCGCGTCGCCAGCCCGGTCCGGCCTGCTCCTGTTCCTCGCACCAAGCCAGTGGTGCGCGTCGCCAGCCCGGTCCGGCCTGCTCCTGTTCCTCGCACCAAGCCAGTGGTGCGCGTCGCCAGCCCGGTCCGGCCTGTTCCTGCCCCTCGCACCAAACCAGTGGTGCGCATCGCCAGCCCGGCCCGGCCTGTTCCTGTCCCCCGCACCAAACCAGTGGTGCGCGTCGCCAGCCCGGTCCAGCCTGTTCCTGTCCCTCGCACCAAGACAGTGGTGCGCGTCCCCAGCCCGGTCTGTTCCTGTCCCTCGCACCAAGCTAGTGGTGCGCGTCGCCAGCCCAGCCCGGCCTGTCCCTGCTCTCGCACCAAACCAGTGGTGCGCGTCGCCAGCCCGGCCCGGCCCGTTCCTGCTCCCCGCACCAAGCCAGTGGTGCGTGTGTCCAGTCCGGCACGGCCCGTGCCTGTTCCACCGGTGCCTGGTCCGGCACCGGTCAGCTGCTCCACTCCGGAGCTAGAGCAGTCCGCTCCACCAGTGCCTGATCCAGCTCCGGTTAGCTGCTCCACTCCGGAGCCAGAGCAATCCACTCCACCGGTGCCCAGTTCAGCTCCGGTCAGCTGCTCCACTCCGGAGCCAGAGCAATCCGCTCCACCGGTGCCCAGTTCAGCTCCGGTCAGCTGCTCCACTCCGGAGCCAGAGCAATCCGCTCCACCGGGGTCCAGTCCAGCTCCTGTCAGCGGATCCACACCGGAGCCAGAGCAGTTCGATCCACTGTCGTCGGGTCCAGCTCCAGTCAGCGGTTCCAGTCCAGACCCAGACGTCAGCCCCTCTCCAGGTTCGGGGTCTCCCACACCAGGGTCCAGACAGGGCTTGGTACGTCGTGGGAGGAAGGAGAGGGGAAGCAGCGCGCCGAGGTCCAGACCAGACCAGGGGCGCAACAGGGAGGCGGAGAGTAAGTGGTCGTCACGCCCGGAGCCGGATCCGCCTCCAAGGCGGAATGCCCACCCGGCTCCTACCCTGTTATGTTTATGTTGTGCGGTCGGAGTCCGCACCTTTGGGGGGGGGTACTGTCACGCCCTGACTCAGAGGACGCTTGTATGTTGAGTCAGGGTGTGTATTTTCCTTGCTGTGTTTTGTTCTATGTTGAGAATCTAGTATTTCTAGATCTATGTTGGCCGGTGTGGTTCCCAATCAGAGGCAGCTGTCGCTCGTTGTCTCTGATTGGGGACCATACTTAGGCAGCCTATTGGCACTAGTGGGTTGTGGGATCTTGTTCCGTGTTAAGGTATGTTGTGTTGTGCTGCCTTGGACTTCACGTATCGTTTGTTTATTGTTTTGTCGTTGTGTTTATTCGTTAATAAACATGTATGCATATCACGCTGCGCCTTGGTCCGTCCCGTCTATAAACGATCGTGACAATAATGGTGTGGGGCTGTTATTCATGGTTCGGGCTAGGCCCCTTAGTTCCTTTGATGGGAAATCTCAACACTACAGCATACAATGACATTCTAGATGATTCTGTGCTTCCAACTTTGTGGCAACAGTTTGGGGAAGGTCCTTTCCTGTTTCAGCATGACAATGCCCCTGTGCACAAAGCGAGGTCCATACAGAAATGGTTTGTCAAGATTGGTGTGGAAGAACTTGACTGGCCTGCCCAGAGCCCTGACCTCAAACCATCGAACACCTTTGGGATGAATTGGAACACCGACTGCGAGCCAGGCCTAATCGGCCAACATCAGTGCCCAACCTCACTAATGCTCTTGTGGCTGAGTGGAAGCGAGTCCCCGCAGCAATGTTCCAACATCTAGTGAAAAGCCTGTTATAGCAGCAACGGGGGGACCAACTCCATATTAATGCCCATGATTTTGGAATGAGATGTTCGACAAGCAGGTGTCCGCTATTAATGCCCATGACTTTTGGTCATGTAGTATATAATAATAATAATAATAATAATAATAATAATAATAATAATAATAATAATAATAATAATAATGGTGTGTATAGACAGTATGGACAGTTAATGAATAGAAAACGTGTGTACAGCAGTAGTTAAATAAGATGAGCCATTACTAGAATACAGTATGTACATATAAAGTGGGTAAAACAGTATGTAAACATTATTGAAACACTTAGATTGAAGCACCAGTGCTTCAATCTAAGTAACATAATAGAAAACTCCCCATCAAAATCTGTCAATTTAAGCTAGATATATCAGGTTTTTTGCAATCCACTGCATCCGCCTCTGTCGCCCTTCCGAATCTGCGCTGCAAAGTGGCAAAGCTACAGCGCTGTTTGTCAGACCAGGAGACATCCCGAAAATCGGTCTTCTCACGAAAATGTCTATAGCATCCAAACGTTTTGGCCTACTAATATGACCACTCTATAGAAAGGGGAGACTATCACATACATGATGATGATCTCCGTTTTGCCCTACGACCCCCACAAGCCCCACGGGACTTGTCTGAATTTAGTAACGCTGATGTGCCTACTTCAGTCTGTAGCGTCCAAACTATTTGGGCCCGTCCCACAAGCATCATAGGGCTTGTCTAAAGGTAACCCATACAAATGAATGGAAGTATGAAGGTAGTTTTGTGCCAACAAAAATAAGGGGTTAAATATAGTATGTGAAAAAAATATATATATTTCTTGAGCTTTCTTATATCGCCTAGATATAAGACAGACACTTAAAAACCTTATTCCTTATGATGTTTTGCCATTTATGAATGCGTTATTCAATGCATTTCCATGGACTACTATCAATGCGTTTCCAGGCCAAATTCAATATTTTATACAGAAAAAAAGAAATATAATTTTCTTATACCTGAAGGGGTCCTAAAATTTGAAATCAAATAGCTAAATGATTCATGGTATGACCTTCTTAAAACCATTTCATATGTCAGCTTAGAACCCCCCACCCCCCAGTATTCAATGTGCAGCAGTCTCTAAGGTGCAGGGCAGGGTACTGGGTGGAGGCTGGCTAGTGGTGACTGTATAACAGTCTAATGGCCTGGAAATAGAAGCTGTTTATCAGTCTCTCAGTCCCAGCTTTGATGCACCTGTACTATCTCTGCATTCTAGATAGTAGCGGGGTGAACAGGCCGTGTCTCAGGTGGCTGAGGTCTGATTGTATTTTTGGCCTTCCTGTGACACCGGGTGCTGTAGATGTCCTGGAGGGCAGGCAGTGTGCCCCTGGTGATGCGTTGGGCTGACTGCACCACCCTCTGGAGAGCCCTGCGGTTGCGGATTCTAGAGTAAACAACCTGAGGATATTCCAGCCTGCCAGATAAGGACTTCCTGAATGGTACACCAAGGAATACAGTACACTTAAATTTACTTTAGTGTCTACTGTAATATATGATATAATGATTGGTCCAGAATATAACCTAGTTAGTGGTGTATTTTATTTGTTTATCTTGTCCAAATACAGTTTTGGCAGACATATACAGATGTAATTATTGTCCCGTCTCTGTTTATCAAAGACCAACCAGTAGATGGCAGTAATGCACCCCAGAGAGAGAAGGAAAGAGAGAGAGAAGGAAAGAGAGAAGGAAAGGGAGCGTGAGCACAAGAGAGTGAGAGAGAGGTGGATAGCTAGAGAGAAGTTAAGATACATGGTGAGGAGAGCATGTCATACTGTATGACTAAACAAGTTAACATATGGAGAGAGGTGGATTGAAAGAGAGAGACGAGAGAGATGTATGGATATACAGTGTAGTGTATGGAGATGTTGGAAGCAGCTGAGATACTCGTGGTGGTTATGTTTGAAGTTTGTGCTCCATGTATGGTTTAATTGGTGTCCAAGCACCCAGCATGATATCTATTCCAAGTTAAATTAATGTGGATGTTGAAGTCTGGATTCTATCTACCTCTCTATTCTCTTTCAGATGGGGTCTGTAGATAGATGGGCAATTTGAGGACAAATAAACCAAATGAGACAATAGCCGGTGCTTGACTTGGACTGAAATAGGTGCCGGTATTCATTTTGGGTGCCGGTACTGTTTATTTTTAGGTGCAGGAGCTCCACAATACTTTTTTTGCTAATATTCTATAAAAGGAACAGGAGCTCAAGCAGTAAAGAAATTCAAGGTGCTGATACTCCGCTCCGGTTGAGCTCCTGCACCTAAAAATAAACAGTACCGGCACCCAAAATGAATACCGGCACCTATTTCAGTCCAAGTCAAGCACCGGCTATTGTCTCATTTGGTTTATTTGTCCTCAAATTGCCCATCTATCTACAGACCCCATCTGAAAGAGAATAGAGAGGTAGATAGTCAAGCGCTTGCATTTGAGTAGGAATACAAGTTTTTATTTTTATTGCAATAATGAATAGAATATGTAGATGCATTCATTAGACAATGGGAAAATAATTGAAGAACACTTTAAACTGAAGCGCTGTGGCATGTGATTTGGACTGAGTCAGGGTAAATCACAGAGGTTTATTCCGTATATATGTCGATACAAAGTACAAGGAGCTCCACCAAGCTCATATAACCTCCACAATAAACAATCACACACAAAGACAAGGGGGCAGAGGGAAAACTTATACAGGGACTGATGAGGGGAATAGAATGATGAGAGAGGAGCGGCAGTGGCTAGAAGGCCGGTGACGACGAACGCCGAAGCCTGCCCGAACAAGGAGAGGAGGCAGCTTCAGAGGAAGTCGTGACAAGCGCCTCCTCAGCTCTGAAGTCACACAGCTCTCTGAATACAATATCATAACCTACACATCACCCATCTTTTTTAGTGTTCTTTACAAAATTAAGCAATATGATAACAGCAGAGCCAAGAAAATAAAAATAAGGACCGCCATGTTTTCAGTGCAGCCTCCCACACCATGATTGATTAATTCTCTACAAAATCATCACCATTAACTGCCGGTGTACCTCTTTGGGTAAACACACCACACACACCACCATAAATTACTTAAAAAAACTGCCTGTGCATATACAGTGTATACAACACATACTTTGCTGGTGGATAGTCCGTAGTGTTGTGGAGGACAAAATCATGGTTGACTTATGACTTACATAGTAACTTCATATAAACACACCTTGAACTGACATATAGTGGCTAAGCTGCAGCCAACATCTATGTCTGGACGGATACAATTGATGGCATCTTAGAAAAACAAATCATCCTAGGTTTGATTTGTAAGGTGATAATGAGCATGTTGACTTTGAGTTATGAATGCATAACCATTGGCCATTGCCACTGTGTGTCAATGTCATGGACACCTATGACATTTCAGAGATACAGAAGGCTGCTCTACAGTGAGATAATACAGCTGCCTACAGCTGGGTACTTTCTGTTTGTGTGTTTATCTTCATATTGACATACTTAAAGGAACGGTTTGTGCAGTCAAACCCACCCCAAATGTTTAAACCCACCTACAGACCTTGAAGGTTTGGGCTATTTTGGGCATCTGATGGTAGACTCATTGGTCAATGATCCCAAAATGTTTAATTGAATGACAGCTAAATTAAATTACAATTTCCAATATGGTACCATGACTGAAATAGACTCAGAACATCAGCAACTCTTCGCTCATCAAACATGCAAAGCAATGGGAGATTCCCTTGAACTAGGTCACTGGAGTAAACTCAACCTCTCCCATCAACAATGCAGCAGAATCTAGCAATACAATAACAATACAGACATAATCCAAAAGCAACAACAACAAAAAATCTAGAAATTAAAACATATCAGAACGAGCAATGTCAGAACGAGCAATGTCAGAGTCCGGAATATTAATATATATGTATCTGAATGGTGTGTATAGACAGTATGGACAGTATATGAATAGAAAAGGTGTACTTATACAGGATGGGCCATGACTAAAATACAGTATATACATATCTCCCCAGCCCCAGTGTGTTTGGCTTTCTATTCAGCCCTGGTAATGGGTGGGTGGGAGGAGAGCCCTCTGCCGTTTCCACTTTCCCCTCATTAGTGCTGAGCCTCCCATCCTAATGACAGCACGTGCATGATTGGAATGCTACAGGCTGTTACGACAAGAAGGAGAATCTGTCCTCGCTGCATATTCCCGCTGGGGATGACTTACTGGCATGAGGGGAATAAATGGTGCTGACGTGCAAGGCTGCTTTGGATTCGGTGAATACCAACTGCCGTTTTCCACAGAAAGTCGTAACTCCATCCACACTACCAGTTAAATCTTGTATAGATTCTGGTTACTGCAACCTCACTTACAGTATGAACCTAGCTAGCTCCTATATTTTTACTGGGTTTACTGTCAGACAGGTGAGCGACAGAGAGATATATCTATTATTTGACAGAAGTCATTAGAGGTTCACTGTAGCCTCTATCTGATCTCTGCCCTCTGTTCATCCCATTTCTGATATAGCGTCTTCTTCCAGCTGATATAGCGCCTTCTTCCAGCAGATATAGCACCTTCTTCCAGCTGATATAGCGCCTTCTTCCAGCTCATATAGTGCCTTCTTCCAGCTGATATAGCGCCTTCTTTCTGTTCCAAAACTATTTTGGCCTTCTTCCTATCTCCCAAGGTTGGTAGGGAGGGAGGCTGAATACCCTCTCACGAACACAGACTCCAAAGATGAGCGAGTGCCGTACAGGAGGAAATTAAGAGACAAAGCAAGACGTGTGACATGACGCCAAGCAGAGAGTAGAGGCGGTACACTGAATATAGCGCATTGTGCCGCCGAGAGCGAACACTGCAAGAAGATTACCAGGGCAATGAGTCAGAATCACACACATTCAGCTTCTCTATTAGTCATGAATTAGGCTGATGTGGCTCTGTTCAGTGGCCTGGTTCATCACAATGCAAATGAGTGCAGACGGATGTGTAATGTTCTCTGTGCTCATGTGCTAAGCTCCGAAAGCTTGCAAGTTCCCACCATGATACTCACATGGTACTTGCAGGAAGCTGAAAGAAAATACATCTTGTTAAAAAAAGCATACCACATCTGTCAAGACTGTTAGCATTACACAGCAGTGCTGGGATTCAATCACAGTGGGGAAGACAGACACGCGATGAAACAGCACAGATGCTCTGATGACCTTAGCCAAACTTGTTTGTGACCCTGAGCAAAGATTTAATTAGCGCTAAAACAAACACTCCAAGAGACCAAATGGTCTGAATAAATAAAACGGCGTCTGCTGTAAATCGCATCCCAGCAGTTTGACATGGAAAAGCTCTGGAGGCCCATGGAGAAACACCCATCATGTCATGTTAGCACACAACTCCTGCTCAGACATGGCATAGTGCTAGCGTTTTACTCACTTCAAAGGCAGAGTGCTAGCACTCTGCTAACATTCAGCATACAGCAGCCTACATAGCATTCTGCTATTCCACCCAGACACAACTTCTACTGATGCTGAATCTGCATGTGGACGAGGTGAATTATAATATAACGGTTCAAGGAGGATTAGAGAGAGACCAAGTGAGGATCTATAAAGGCTTGGCTTTAGTTATCCACATTTCTGTATTGAAATCAATATACCAATGATTGGATAGGCTCAAGATGTCTAGTGTGCTTCTCATGAGATTAATCTCCCAAACACTCCGTTGTTTTCCCATCTCCCTATTTATAATCACCCCAGTGGTATGTAAAGGGTTAAATCCTAAGTGGTTGGAAAGTACAGTAGTCTACGTGTGTGGGTGACTTTTGGCGATGGCCATGGCCATCTGTGAAGGGGTACGATAGTGGGGGAGGTGGAAGAGCCGGACTGGAGTCCGACTGAATTGGCTAGTCTCTCTCTGGGTTTCCCCCAAGCAGATGGATCTGATGATGGGGAGTTTGGACACCTTCAGGTGGGATCTATCTCCCTATCTCCCTGACAGAGTTGTGAATCAGTGGGATGTTTCCACTCGCTCTAAACAGAACACTGTGCTAAAGCCGAAAGCCGAACAAACATCCCTGCCAGCACCAGCCCCCAGGTTAAACCGAACCCCTACTCCCCTAACACACGCCTGCCTACAGGACTAACTCTTTCTGAGCTGGTCCCTCCCACGGCCCCAACACTAAAAACCTACAGTAGCAGAGCAGCAAACATACATCACACAGGCTTGTTTAGACATATATATATATATTTAAGAACAGAATATCTTCAAGAGGAAAATTTAAACAGTTTTACCTTGTCGGTAAATGTGGTAGGGGAGATTGGAGTTAGTATTCATTTCACTTTGTACTGTATGTGTAAAATGCATCTGAAAAGAATAAATTGACTTCTGTGCCAACAGAGTGCTTCATCCAAATCAATCCAATACAGAATATTAAGATACAGTCTTCTTAGAAACCTTTCTTTAATATACACTGAGCCAACATAGAGAGGAAAGATTAAAAGAGATGGCTTCAAAAGTTCTAATAGTTAGGTTGTCCCCCTCTCCATAAGGTGCTCTCCCTCTCTCAGAAATGTTGCCAATCTGACTGAAACTGTGTTTCAATTCCATTAGAGTGAGCTTCAGTTTTAACTTAAATAAGCCTCTAATGTCATCATTGTACTGTAGATATAGACAGGCTATAAGCTATACAGACCTTTACTATATGCAAGATGATATCAGCATAAATATTCTCCTTCATAGTGAACATGTAAATATGCAGTGGTGGAAAAAGTACCCAATTGTCATAATTGAGTAAAAGTAAAAGTCAGCCAGTAAAATCATACGTGAGTAAAAGTCTAAAAGTATTTGGTTTAAAATATGCTTAAGAATCAAAAGTAAATGTAATTGCTAAAATATACTTACGTATCAAAAGTACAAGTAAAAGTATAAATAATTTCAAATTCCTTATATTAAGCAAACAAGACGGCAAATTTTCTTGTTTTTTATTTATTTAGGGTTAGCCAAGGGCACACTCCAACTCTCAGACATCATTTACAAATGGAGCATGTTTGTTTAGTGAGTCCGCCAGATCAGAGGCAGTAGGGATGACCAGGGATGTTCTCTTGATAAGTGTGTGAATTGGACAATTTTCCTGTTCTTCTAAGCATTCAAAATATAATGAGTACTTTTGGGGGTCAGGGAAAATGTATGGAGTAAAATATAAATAGTAAAGTAAAGGACAGATACCCCCAAAAACTACTTAAGTAGTACTTTAAAGTATTTTTACTTAAGTACTTTACACCACTGTAAATATGCACATTGAAACAAAGGCATTTCCGTAACAATATATAATTTGGCTCATACATTATTACCCACTGGGCACAGATGTCATTTCAACATCTAGTTGATTTGCATTTGAATGAGTTGTCAACTAATGTGAATTCAAAGTAATACCAACAAACATTTAACCATCTCATTGGATTTAGGGTAAAAAAATAAACATCATCACATTGGATTTTATTTGTTGAAATGACATTGAAACAACATTGATTCAACCAGTTTGTGGGTAATGTCCAGCATTAGTGACTGATCTAGCCAACTGCAATTGTCATTCGTCCGAACTCAATGGTTTGAATATGGCACCTCCTGCTGGCCAATGGAGTGCATCACTAGCTACAAGAATCTAGCTTGTGTAGGCGAAGCACAACTCTTTCCGTCTTTCACAAAGATTTGTAAATATTCTTCCTTCCCCCTACTATCATTCCCCACCATGAGCAAACTGTGCTCATGGAAGTGAAGCCTTCAGTAGAATCCATTTGGTCCTCTTAGGAGTAGTCCCTTGAACAGGTCCTTGAACATGAGAAGCTGACCATATTGTGTGTTGCCTGATAAGCTCTGTTCACAGTAGGACTGCGGTGAAGTCGAACCTCCGTGAGTAAGGCTACCACATCCCAATGACTCCCTACTGGTTTGATTGAGTCTTGTAGGCTTTTATCTGCCATATTTAACCTGTTAATATTAAGTCTCCCAGTGGGTATTTCCCATATAGTCAACGCAAACAAAACTTAATTTTAATGTACAACCAGCTTAGATAGACCATACTGTTGCTTGTCATTTTCAAATTAAGCCAACAAAAAAAAAGAAAGTGAAAATTAATTTCACGTCTGTAATCCATCTGTTCAAAAAACAGTTGAGGCGTACTGTCAATATTAAATACAGCATAACTGTGTCTGAAACAGCCATTTATACTTTCTGTGTGGGTGCATCTGCAATTGCTATAGCGCTTAACAAACAGTAGTTCCACAAAATGGAGCGGGACATGTACATGATAAGGGGCCTTAGGGGAACAAAGGCAAATCTAGGTGTCCCATCCGTGGATACGAGTTCTCAATAAGGTTATAAAAAGTTATTCTGCTGTGATCATAGGTAAAATAGGGTAAGGTAGGACACTCATGTGTGTGTGTGTGTGTGTGTGTGTGTGTGTGTGTGTGTGTGTGTGTGTGTGTGTGTGTGTGTGTGTGTGTGTGTACTGTATGTGTGTGTTTGTGTGCACACACTTGTGTTTATGTGTTCAAATGTTATTTTTAAGCCCAAAATAAACATAGAAATGGCCAGCTAAAATGTCATCCCACATTCAATTCAAACCATACAAAAGTAAAGAATCCAAGAATGGTACTTTAGAAATCCTATTCACAATAACCTTGTTCTTTCAGGGCATTAAACTAATCTGGATACAAGGTTGACGTGTTCGCTGCTGTAGTCAAGTCCTGTACTGGGAGAACAGAACATTGTATGGGGAAATGATCTGGGCCAGCTTAGTCTAAGACATTCAATTAATACTTCCTGCCATTAGAGAGAGGGCAAAGTGCCCCCTATTAATGCCCACCCCTGCCGCTCTATGAGCACTTCAGTGATTTCAGAGAGGGGACAGCCACGGCCATCATTTCTGCACTTGCATCTATGAATGTCTTATTTTTATTTATTTATTATTATTACTATTTATATTTTTTTAGGGGGTAGATCAGCTTTAATATTGTAGATAGATTGTAACTTCCATCAATGTAATTGTCTGCATCACTTCCAATACCCCATTTCCCCCAAAATATATATATATATATATATATATATATATATATATATATATATATATATATATATATATATATCACACACACACATATACATACATACACACACATACATACATTTTCCATGCGAGAAATTGCCAAGAAACTGAAGATCTCGTACAACGCTGTGTACTACTCCCTTCACAGAACAGCGCAAACTGGCTCAAACCAGAATAGAAAGAGGAGTGGGAGGCCTCGGTGCACAACTGAGCAAGAGGACAAATACATTAGAGTGTCTAGTTTGAGAAACAGGCGCCTCACAGGTCCGCAACTGGCAGCTTCATTAAATAGTACCCGCAAAACACCAGTCTTGTCAGTTCACGTGAACAGTGAAGAGGCGACTCCGGGATGCTGACCTTCTAGGCCATATCTCAGACTGGCCAATAAAAATAAAAGATTAAGATGGGAAGTCTGAGTTATGGCTTTTTCATTGTAATTCTGCTTAGAAGGTCAGCATCCATTTTAATGGACAAAAAAATTGCTTTTCTTTCAACAAAAAAAATTACCTTTCTAAGTGACGCCAAACTTTTGAACGGTAGTGTACATTTTATGGACAAAGTCAATTTTATAATAATACTATTTTGTTTGTTTTTACTTCCTCAACCCTCAACCTCTTCGATCCTTTTCATGATGTCCATCCGGTTTGCTTCTATATGCCATATCTTTCACAAAAGCTCTCAACATATAACCTATATACGTATTATGGACACAGTACGCTTTACATTAGTTATCTTGTTGTTATTAGTTGTTGTTAGTCACATCCTTCAGCTCCATTCACCTCCCATCTATCTCTTAACACCATCCATATTGGTTTTCTATTTGCCGTATATTTTTCAAATGTACTGTAATGAAAATAAACATTTTTGCTAAAAGTATTATTATATTATTGATAGATTGACTATGACTTTTCATATCACCCAGTAGTGCTATCTGCAGGGTTAGCTCCAGGTAAATATTGCAATCCTTCAGCCATTCCTGGACCTGTGACCAAAAACAAGCTACAAATGGACAGTACCAAAACTAAAGATCTAATGATTCTGTCTCTTCAAAGCAAAATCTGCAGAGCTGGGAAAATTGTATCCCCCATAAAAATAACATTCCATTGGTAGCAAGAATTTTGTATAATAATTTAAATAGAAAAATCATAAGTTTTGAATATGTCGTCGTTTTGCGTATAAATTCATAAACATTATGCCATGGAATCGGTATGTCAAAAATCTCTTCCCAACTATTTTGCAATCTATATGGGACAGCTGTCAATCCTTTGGTCCTTAAATTAAACTGCTATTCTTTTTTATTTATCACAATTTTCTTTAACCAATTATGGTCTTTAATGCTGGGCCAACAGACAAGTTCCTTACTTTTCCCCCTTCCACTTTCCTCTTCCATTTTTTGCGGTAATGCTGCAATTATTTGGTTGTAATTTTGGGTAGAGCAGACATTTCCATATGTTTTTGTTAGCTGCATGTGCGACATAACTCCACCAGTCCTACCTATGATATAATTTACAAAGATTATACCTTTTTTAAACATTATAAAAAAAAAAGACTTTTTATCAATTAGTATATTTGAGTTTAACCACAATATTTGTTGCATTATTTGTTCAGTCATTTCTGGAGGATTCAATTGAAATTGCAACCAACTTTCTATGGCTTGATTTAGAAATAGTGATATTTAGGAGATAATTTCCTTTTCAAATAACTGAAAGTATGAGGTTGTAATCTGAATAAAGGGAAAAAGGCCATTCTTGAACATGGGGTGAGACAATTTTACTAATTTGCTAGAGAACCAGTTCGGATTTAAGTATAACTTTTGTATGACTGAAGCTTTTAGTCATAGGTCTAATGCTTTAATATTTAATAATTTCTGTCCTACGAATTCATATTCATTATATGAATAGGCCCGTTTAATTTTGTCTGGCCTGCCTTTCCAAATAAAAAGGAAACTTTTTTTCTCATATAATTTGAAAAAAAAGGTTTGCTATGCGTAGGCAAGACCATAAGCAAATAGGTAAACTGGAATAATACTAAAGAGTTAATCAGGGTGACTTTTCCACAAATAGAAAGGTATTTACCTTTCCACAGTAGCAAGATCTTATTTATGTTGCTAACTTTCTATTAAAATGTATTGGAGTGAGATCATTTATTTCATTTGGGATATGTATTCCGAGTATATCCACATCACCATCAGACCATTTTATTGGTAAACTACATGGTAATGTAACATTTAAATTTTTTTGTGATCCAATACGTAAAATAGTACATTTATCAGAATTTGGTTGTAATCCAGAGAGGTTAGAAAATGTATCTAGATCCTTTATGAGGCTGTGGAGGGATTGAAGTTGTGGATTTTAAAGAAAACATGAATCATCAGCGTACAATGACACCTTTGCTTTTAAGCCCTGGATTTCTAATCCCTTGATATCATTGTTGCATCTGATTTAATAGCTAACATTTCGATGGCCATAATAAATATATATGCCGATAGTGGACAACATTGTTTTACTTTTAAACTTTCTGAGAAATAGTCATTATTTAAAATGTTACACCTAGGGTTACTCTACATGATTTTAAACCATTTTATAAGACATTCTCCAAAATTGAGATGCTCCAGGCATTTTTATATATATACTCCAGTCGTACTTTATCAAATGCCTTTTCAAAGTCTGCTATGAATAGCAGGCCTGGTTTACCAGATTTTTCATAGCGTTCTATTGTTTCCAGTACTTGCCTTATGTTATCTCCAATGTATCGTCCATGTAAAAAACCTGTCTGATTAGAATGAATAATGTCCGACAATACCTTTTTAATTCTATGCGCTATACATTTTGCTAGAATTTTTGCATCACAACACTGAAGTGTAAAGGGCCTCCACTTTTTTTAAATGGACTGGATCTTTATATTTCCCACTTGTATCCTGTTTCAGTAATAATGAAATCAGACCTTCTTGAGTGTCTGATAATCTACCATTTACATAGGAGTGGTTAAAAGATGCTAATACAGGTCCTCTGAGTATATCAAAAAAGGTTTGGTATATCTCGACTGGTATGCCATCCAACCCTGGAGTTTTCCCGGACTTAGTCTTTAATTGCATCCAGAAGTACCTCCTCTGTAATTTCACCTTCACATGAGTCTTTCTGAATGGCTGTTAATTTTACATTATCAATAGAAAACAAATCCCTACAATTAGCTTCAGTTACAGGAGATGGAGGTGACTGAAATGAAAACATATGCTTAAAGTACTTTGCTTCCTCCTTCAAAATATCATTTGGTGAATCATGGGTGACTCCGTCATTTCTAACCAGTTTCAGTAAATTATTTTTGGTAGCATTTAAAGAAGAGATAAAAATAATAAAAATAATTTGGTGCATTTTTCCTCATATTCCATACAGTTTGCTTAATTTTTTATAATATATTACACTTGATCTTTCTTGAATAAGTTTCTCAATTTCTTTTAGTTTTTCCTCTAATTTATTCTGAGCCTCTATGTTACAGTTTTTTTTGCTATCGAAAAATTCATTTATAAATTCCTCTGTCCTAGTTAAAAACAAGTTATCATCCAATAGGCTTTGATAAAATGCGCAATGTCCTCGCCCACGTGGAAATTCAGTAAGAGTAATGTATATGCCAATTATATGATGGTCCGACCGCATTCTGTCCCCTATCAACACTTTTTAAACTTTT
This sequence comes from Coregonus clupeaformis, assembly GCF_020615455.1. Lineage (NCBI taxonomy): Eukaryota > Metazoa > Chordata > Actinopteri > Salmoniformes > Salmonidae > Coregonus > Coregonus clupeaformis. The sequence goes on along the minus strand of NC_059196.1, from coordinate 13,190,487 downwards.
GGTGCCAACGAGAATGACATAAGAAAGAAGTCAAGACTACAAGCTTGATTGAGTCTCTGCCATGCATATCTCACCAGCTCAGGATATTTAAGCCTCCATATATCCACTAGTTCTAATGTATCCATGACATTCATGATTTCCTTAAGAGCATGAGGGTGATAGTTTGTAGTGTGATTTCCTTTACAGTCCATTGAGCTATATAAACAGTATTGTAATCTCCGACCATAATAATAGTCTTGTATTGCTTGCAGGGTTGATAATGGAAGATCCATTTGCGACCAAGCTTTAACTTCCTGACTGATGTCTTGAGATGTTGCCTCAATATATTCACATAATGTTCCTTCCTCATTATGCCATCTATTTTGTGAAGTGCACCAGTCCCTCCTGCAGCAAAGCACCCCCACAGCATGATGCTGCCACCCCCGTTCTTCACAGTTGGGATGGTGTTCTTCCCCTTTTTCCTCCAAACATAACGATGGTCATTATGGCCAAACAGTCCCCATGTGCAGATGCAAACCGTAGTCTGGCTTTTTTATGGCGGTTTTGGAGCAGTGGCTTCTTCCTTGCTGAGCAGCCTTTCAGGTTATGTCGATATAGGACTCGTTTTACTGTGGATATAGATACTTTTGCACCTGTTTCCTCCAGCATCTTCTCAAGGTCATTTGCTGTTGTTCTGGGATTGATTTACACTTTTCGCAACAAAGTATGTTAATCTCTAGGAGACAGAACGCGTCTCCTTCCAGAGTGGTATGACGGCTGCGTGGTCCCATGGTGTTTATACTTGCATACTATTGTTTGTACAAATGAACGTGATACCTTCAGCGTTTGGAAATCTTCTGAGGTCTTGGCTAATTACTTTTGATTTTCCCATGATGTCAAGCACAGAGGCACTGAGTTTGAAGGTAGGCCTTGAAATACATCCACAGGGACACCTCCAATTGACTCAAATTATGTCAATTAGCCTATCAGAAGCTTCTAAAGCCATTGAGCTTCTACCCACGGGTATATGAAGTGATAATATTTAGTCTAATTTACTGATATTGAATATTACGTTTTTTCTTGAGGTGATTCGCACCGCTGTGTGTTCAATACGCCATCTTGTCACGTGACCTACACAGGTAGTACTCTTTTTATGCATGTCTTAATAACCTCTGTGATGTCCCTGTTTGGCTCTGTGTGGACACACAGTACAGACGGCCTATAACAAGGCTATAGCATGGGGCTACAGGAGGGCCGAGGCCATTAGCCGCAGGGTATCACACTCCAAATTCAGAAGGGCGTTGGCAGGGAGATCCAGGCCTGAACTTGGTACAGATTATCCCAACCATTTTAATTAGAGGCAGGGGTTGAAGAGGGGCAGGAGCTAAATGCCTGTGAGTCTCTGGTTGGCCTGTGCAGTGTGAAATATGGGCTCTCTCTGCCCAGCCTGTGATGGGTATTATTGTAGCCTGTCAGATGAATAAGGATTTAGTTTCTGGCCTGTAAATTGTAGTTTCACTATCAGATAATAATGGAGGAACATTAACAAGTCGTGATAAAGCCTCTGCATGAATAACGTTGATGAGAGATGGAGTCGTGTAGTCTTGTATATCCTCTATGAGGTGTTTTGGAGGTTGAAGAGGAAGGAGGTGATAGTGTATTGGACGTACTGTTAGGTAATACATTGTGTTTTTCTTTCTGTCCTCTAAAAGTAAATGACTGTTTGGGAAACACAACTTGTTTTCCTGTGTCCTCTGTCAAGGCTGTGTTATTTTTCTGAGACAAGCGCCTGAAGATGTTTGTGTTTACCAACAAGATTTGGACATTGTGATGCTAGCGTTTGTTTGGTTTATTGTTGGTCCTGTCACTTCCCTAAACTTCCTGGTGAGCTCCAGCGTCAAAGCCTTTAAATCATGTCATTGTCTCCTGCGAGGGAGAATTCATTATTAAAGTGTTTGTTACTTTTTCTGTAAACACACATCTTCATTTTGTAATACTTTGTACTAATGTAGAAGTGTATATCAGGGTGCCAGATGCAACTGCAGGTAAATAGCAATTCTAATTCTAACAGATCTTTGGAAGACTTCAATAGAATCCCATCAGGTTTCAAGTAACATATAGGGTATATGTAATTTTCTTTCTTGAAATGCCTCTGTTGTTAGAAACTATACCACAATCTTATTCTGTTAGGGTACATTACTAAACCATATGCTTTCCTTCCAAATGTTAATAAGCCAACAGTGCATTGCAACATTTGAACCTATTCACTTGTGTGGGGAACCGCCTCTTATCAGACACGCTCCTTATATTTACAGTACGTCTTGCATGAGAGAACAGCAGAGTGAAAAGTGATGACTCTGGCAGACAGTTATCATCTCTGTCCTCTTGAACCTTTGATATTAGTTTGCTACGCTTCCTCACAAGTTCCTAGTTCAAGTTTGACAGAAGTTGATTTAAGTAATCTCTGGCAGTGTCAATCCTTCTGAAGCTTCGTCTGTGGGGAGCTGTGAGGAGTGGTGCATGCTAGGGTCAGTACATTATGATAGCGTGAATAACAGCCACGATAATATGCCATTTATAATAATAATATGCCATTTAGCAGACGCTTTTATCCAAAGCGACTTACAGTCATGTGTGCATACATTTTTACGTATGGGTGGTCCCGGGGATCGAACCCACAACCCTGGCGTTACAAGCGCCATGCTCTACCAATTGAGCTACAGAGGACCACATGATGCCGCCGACGGTCTCCCAACTCCGGCTGTGCTCCACGGTGGCATTTTGCTGACATTTCCCTGGCAGGTGAGAGCAACAAAGGGTCTTAAAAGTCATGTGATAAGATAGCAAGGGCCACTGACACACAACAGATTTATTCAGGGGATAAGGCTGCCATCGCTGATTGACTATGGTCAGCCAGCCCTTACTCTGCAATATGGGTACGATGGGGATATCACCAATACTGGTTTGGTTGGACACAAGACACTCTCCAATTTCTAATGCATTCTGGGATGTAATCTCAGCCATATACTAGGAGTGTTAGCAGCTGGCAAGAAAATGTTGATGAGATGTGATTGAATGGATTTTGTTAATGTTGTGATTAATTATACATGAATTATTCCCTGATTGTGACTGTATTTTTTTATTGATGATCAATGCACTATAGGGAAATAACTATGAGCATATAATCGTAATTGAAGTGGTTGATGGTGGTTTATTGCCTTCTGGGCTCGGCAGTGTCCCAACCAAACAAGCCTTGGTGGACTACAAACAGAGGGACACTAAACAACATACTCTGGTCCCCTGTTTCATCATCAATGTTATGACCATTTACAACAGACACACAGCTACAACAGGCCGAGACATCTTAATTTTTGGGCACCAAGAGAAAACTATAATCATCATCTGTATAGAGAGAGAGAGAGACACAGAGACAGACAGACAGACAGACAGACAGACAGGCAGGCAGGCAGGCAGGCAGACAGACAGACAGACAGACAGGCAGGCAGGCAGGCAGGCAGGCAGGCAGGCAGGCAGGCAGGCAGGAAGAGAGAGAGAGAGAGAGAGAGAGAGAGAGAGAGAGAGAGAGAGAGAGAGAGAGAGAGAGAGAGAGAGAGAGAGAGAGAGAGAGAGAGAGAGAGAGAGAGAGAGAGAGAGAGAGAGAGAGAGAGAGAGAGAGAGAGAGAGAGAGAGAGAGAGAGAGAGAGAGAGAGAGGAGACAGAAGAGAAGAGAGCAGACAGACAGACAGACAGACAGACAGACAGACAGACAGACAGACAGACAGACAGACAGACAGACAGACAGACAGACATAGAGAGACAGACAGACAGACATAGAGAGACAGACAGACAGACATAGAGAGACAGACAGACAGACAGACAGACATAGAGAGACAGACAGACAGACAGACAGACATAGAGAGACAGACATAGAGAGAAAGAGAGACAGTGAGAGACAGTGGCAGATGAGAGAGATGTGTGAAGGGAGAGATTGACCGCCGCTACTCATTCCTTATACCTGACTAAAAGCAAGAGTCGTGGGCTTTGAAAATAATCTATTCAAAACGTTCAGGCATAAAATGGAAGGCTGCAGAACAAAGGCGATGACATGCCACAGACAGAAAACGTTTGTTGCCTCTGCCGCTTGAGCGGCCCCTTAGTGCCCATGGCAACTCTTCCATAACTTCCAACTGTCAACCATAAAATTTAGTAAAAGTAATAGAATTTATAAATGCACCTTAGCATTTCTGCTTAGCTGGTCTTATTTACTGGTGTGCACACCTAAAATGCCTTCTCCTACAGATCTTGAGCACTGCTGACAAGTCTCAGGGTTCACCATATGATGATTCTGTTCTGAGACAGGTGTTGTAAATAGATTTAGTCTCAATCAATCAATTTAAAATGATTTGAAGCACTGGACATCAAATGGCCTACTGTGTTTGCCAAATGATTTGTCCAATTTTGAATTAATTGGATTTGGATTCTGCTGCTTCCTGTATTCCCTTGAAGTAATGGGTCTGACTAAAGCAGTGACTGAAGCAAGGCCACCCCCACAATCACCAACACAGTGGCATGCATGCACAGACACACAAACTTACACACACTCCATTTCTTCCATCACCCACTCAGCATTATTTTATTGTATTTGTTCCTAGAACACTTGAGTGCAGAAAGATCTCCAGTATTCACAAGTGTATTTTTATTCAAAATCAAAACTGGTATTTTGTTATAAAAGTTATGTACCTCCTTTCCTGTTCTATTTTCCGCTATGTGCCAGAAATGTGGAGCTTAGAAAACAACATATTCTTCCCTTCCATTTTTTTTCACTTTGTTTCCCTCCAGTCGACCAAATCCAGTCTGTTGAAAGTAGCTGTACACTGTCCTGCCTTGGCTTTGAAAAGTGTCAAAAGTCATTTTGCTCCCTCTGCATCAGTGTGCGAGGGAGAGGCAGATCAAGAGAAGCAGGGGAGAGAGAAAAAATTGTTAGTGGTCGATTCAAAGGTGTGGAACCTGACTTTCATCTAATTTCTAACCAGATGGCCTTTGGCAAGAGATAAACACCATTTTGTTGAAGTAGCCTGGAGGGCATATGCACACCACAGGAGGCTGCTGAAGGGAGGATGGCTCAATGTAACTGCTGGAACGGAGCGAATGGAATGGCATCAAACACCTGGAAACCATGTGTTCGATGTATTTGATACCATTCCACTAATTCAGCTCCAGCCATTACCACAAGCCCGTCCTCCTCAATTAAGGTGCCTCCAACCTCCTGTGATGCACAACTATGACCTCCATGAGGAGACCCTGTCAGGGTAGCACGATCATCAATCTCCATTTCTATCAAAGGACATCAAACTCTGGGCACAGACTGGGATATGGTCTTGGGCCCAGCGCTGATCTGTTATAGGCCCGTTTTTTATGTTCCACCCAGATCAAGAGAAATTAGACATTCAGTTAAGTGCTGCTGCTCCTCCTCTGGGGTATGCTTGCACCAAATCGTAATGTATGTTATCATTTTAGTAAATAAGATATCCACACATACAATTCTATCCTTATTGACCATAATCTCATGGTCACTAATTTCATGGTCACACATTTTAAACCAGTTCACTTCCCACACATGGGTGACCATAAATATAGAACCTGCATGTATTTTCTATGAACCTGACCAACCACCCATCTCGCTTACTCAAAAGGATCAGTCTTGGTTCTTTAACGTCATTGAAATACATGCTCTGATCTGTAGGTGTACTCATGGTACAAAATACTCTTATTGCTTATATGTTCCCTTCCCTTGTTCTGTGCAGTATGTTGACCGCCCACCAGGCCAACCTTATTCATGCACTGTATTGTGAGAGCATCCCAAGGCATCAGTGTCTCTTTGTCTGACTGGGCACAGGCTACATGTTCTGTAACCCGCAGGCGCTGTGTTCAATGGGTGAAAAGGGATGAGAGGAATGGAAACATTTCACATCTTGTGAAGAGAGAAGCAAGGGGGGAAATCCCTTGTGACCATGCTTGTGTTAGAGCAGTTTTGTCTGCCTTCTTTGGAACGGGGACCGGCAAGCTATCGTCCTTCCCGAGACTGAAAATCTATCCCTCCCTGGAGGAGTGCATATTTTAAAAACTAGCATTTGAGGACGGACTAATTTAGTGTCAGCTAACAATCTGAAGGACTGGTCAGAGAGATCAGAGATTGGATCTAGCTGTTCAAACAGGAAGTTAAGAGACATGGTAAGAGGGGCAGGGGTGAGGGTAGCCTTGTGCCTCTAATGATCTGTGGAACAGAACAGTGGAGTAGTGTTTGGATACGATGACTAACTCGAGGCCTATTGAATGCAGGATCAGATTACATATAGATCGTCAGCTACTTGCACTTCTGTTGAACTTAAAGATGGATTATACGAACTGAATAATTATTTTGATATCTTCACGTTAAGGTGACTAAAGGAAACTGTTGGAAGGGAATGAAGGAGATACATGGTTCCAGTGTTTTGCAGTGTTGGTGTCTGTTGCTGTGTAGATCGCTTAACACATTTCTTGACCAATTACACATCCATTAAAGTGGTATAATTTCCCAAATGCTCCTTGAGAAATGTTAATACCCCCCAGTGCTGAAACATTATGGGAAAATCCATTTCAATCAGTGTAGATGAAGGGGAGGAGACAGGTAAAATAAGGATTTTTAAGCCATGAGACAACTGAGATATGGATTGTGAATGTATGCCATTCAGAGGGTGAATGGGTAAGACAAAATACTGCCTTTGAACGGTGTATGGTAGAAGATGCCAGGGGCAACGGTTTGTGTCAAGAACTGCAACGCTGCTGGGTTTTTCCACACTCAAGAATGGTATCAAGAATGGTCCACCACCCAAAGGACATACAGCCAACTTGATACGTCTGTGGGAAGCATTGGAGTCAACATGGGCCAGCATCCCTGTGGAATGCTTTTGACACCTTGTAGAGTCCATGCCCCAACGAATTGGGGGGGGGGGGCAATGCAACTCAGTAATAGGAAGGTGTTCCTCATGTTTGGTGCTCTAGCCTGTAAACATTCTAAGGAGGCTGTATTATGCAATAATTGGCACTCTACTGCAGTAATGACTACATTGTTAGAATATTATCTTCTGTGTCAACTTTGGATAAGTTCAACAAAACTATACAAAACTGTATTCTTGTGATTCATCTTCATGAAGCTCAGTTGTCTCAACAGTAGGAGGAGCAATAGAGAGGTGCACTGTAGGTGTAGGCGAATGGAGGTTACACACCTATGATTAAAAGGCAGATACCTGTCATTGACTGTCTAGAATTGGAATGACAGTACTGACAATTATCCCAAGACTTTCCCCTGGCACTGCTTTCACACATCTGACTTTAACTTATAGCTGTGCACCTGCCACAGTGAGTCAAATGTTTACCTGAATAACTGTAGAAGTGTTGTCTGTTACCCTGTTACCTAAACTTTGCTTTCGTTTTAAAAAATGCATAAGGGACTCTTAAAGATTGTGTTCAGAGTGAGAGAGATTATTTTTGCTATCAAAGTTGTGCTACATGTCCTTGATCAGCCAATGATGTGGCCTCCCTATGGCCATACTTTTGAGCTTACAGTATTTGAGCTTACATTCATTCCATAGAGATAGGATATTCCAGTGCTGTTGTATATTTAAATCGGCACTTGGCAAATCAGAGAGGGGCTGAGAAATTAAACATCTTTGTAAGCTGCTTTCATCCCTTAGAACTTGATAGGAGAGTGAATTGAATTACCGTAAAGCTCATTCTGATTCTGTTTATGTGGGGGCGAATTGAAGCTACATTGTTTATCATAGAGCCAAATGTCCTACCCTGTGATTCAGCTAAACCCTGTTTTGTGATAACAGCTTTGTGTTCATCATGTTTGGAGAGGAAGCCAGAAACCAATGTCTAAAAGGGACCTCTCCTCTTTTAGGGATATATTTTTGAGGAACACATTATGAAACATTGTTCCAAGTCTATGAATTTGAGAGAGTTACATTTCCCCAGCCCCATCCCTCAGCTTAAGCAGGGTTACACACATATGATGAAATAGGCAACTACCTGTCACAGACTGTCTAGAATTGGAATGACAGTACTAACAATTATCCCAAGACCTTCCCCTGCCATTGCTTTCACACATCTGACATTAGCTTATAGGTGTGCACCTGCCACAGAGAGTCTGATGTTTACCTGAATAACTGTAGAAGTGTTGTCTGTTACCCTGTTACCAAAACCTTGCTTTAATTTTTAAAATGCATAAGGGAATCTTAAAGATTGTGTACTGTGTAAGATATATTATTTTTGCTATCAAAGTTCTGCTGCTTGTCCTTGATCAGCCCATGATGTGGCCTCCCTATGGCCATACTTTTGAGCTTACAGTATATGAGCTTACATTCATTCCATAGAGAGAGGCACTTGGCAAATCAGAGAGGGGTTGAGAAATCAAACATCTTGGCAAGCTGCTTTCATCCCTTAGAATTTGATAGGAGAGTGAATTGAATTACCGTAAAGCTCATTCTGATTCTGTTTATGTGGGGGCGAATTGAAGCTACATTGTTTATCATAGAGCCAAATGTCCTACCCTGTGATTAAGCTAAACCCTGTTTTGTGATAACAGCTTTGTGTTCATCATGTTTGGAGAGGAAGCCAGAAAACAATATCTAAAATGGACCTCTCCTCTTTAAGGAACTCACTCACTCACTCACTCACTCGCCAACCCAGTCCCTCTCTCAGGTTGGACTGATTTATTTGTTTTCTGAGACTGTCCTTCTTCTGATCTGCTTCCTTACATCTCCATTATACAGTGGGGAAAAAAAGTATTTAGTCAGCCACCAATTGTGCAAGTTCTCCCACTTAAAAAGATGAGAGATGCCTGTAATTTTCATCATAGGTACACGTCAACTATGACAGACAAATTGAGGAAAAAAAATCCAGAAAATCACATCGTAGGATTTTTAATGAATTTATTTGCAAATTATGGTGGAAAATAAGTATTTGGTCACCTACAAACAAGCAAGATTTCTGGCTCTCACAGACCTGTAACTTCTTCTTTAAGAGGCTCCTCTGTCCTCCACTCGTTACCTGTATTAATGGCACCTGTTTGAACTTGTTATCAGTATAAAATACACCTGTCCACAACCTCAAACAGTCACACTCCAAACTCCACTATGGCCAAGACCAAGGAGCTGTCAAAGGACACCAGAAACAAAATTGTAGACCTGCACCAGGCTGGGAAGACTGAATCTGCAATAGGTAAGCAGCTTGGTTTGAAGAAATCAACTGTGGGAGCAATTATTAGGAAATGGAAGACATACAAGACCACTGATAATCTCCCTCGATCTGGGGCTCCACGCAAGATCTCACCCCGTGGGGTCAAAATGATCACAAGAACGGTGAGCAAAAATCCCAGAACCACACGGGGGGACCTAGTGAATGACCTGCAGAGAGCTGGGACCAAAGTAACAAAGCCTACCATCAGTAACACACTACGCCGCCAGGGACTCAAATCCTGCAGTGCAAGACGTGTCCCCCTGCTTAAGCCAGTACATGTCCAGGCCCGTCTGAAGTGCATTTGGATGATCCAGAAGAGGATTGGGAGAATGTCATATGGTCAGATGAAACCAAAATATAACTTTTTGGTAAAAACTCAACTCGTCATGTTTGGAGGACAAAGAATGCTGAGTTGCATCCAAAGAACACCATACCTACTGTGAAGCATGGGGGGTGGAAACATCATGCTTTGGGGCTGTTTTTCTGCAAAGGGACCAGGACGACTGATCCGTGTAAAGGAAAGAATGAATGGGGCCATGTATCGTGAGATTTTGAGTGAAAACCTCCTTCCATCAGCAAGGGCATTGAAGATGAAACGTGGCTGAGTCTTTCAGCATGACAATGATCCCAAACACACCGCCCGGGCAACGAAGGAGTGGCTTCGTAAGAAGCATTTCAAGGTCCTGGAGTGGCCTAGCCAGTCTCCAGATCTCAACCCCCATAGAAAATCTTTGGAGGGAGTTGAAAGTCCGTGTTGCCCAGCGACAGCCTCAAAACATCACTGCTCTAGAGGAGATCTGCATGGAGGAATTGGCCAAAATACCAGAAACAGTGTGTGAAAACCTTGTGAAGACTTACAGAAAACGTTTGACCTGTGTCATTGCCAACAAAGGGTATATAACAAAGTATTGAGAAACTTTTGTTATTGACCAAATACTTATTTTCTTCCATCATTTGCCAATAAATTCATTAAAAATCCTACAATGTGATTTTCTGGATTATTTTTTCTCATTTTGTCTGTCATAGTTGACGTGTACCTATGATGAAAATTACAGGCCTCTCTCATCTTTTTAAGTGGGAGAACTTGCACAATTGGTGGCTGACTAAATACTTTTTTTCCCCACTGTACTTGCTGTCAGTTACTGCAGTGAGCAGTGAACTGAAATGGTTCGGAAATAAAGAAACAAGTAACGGTTCATATAGTTCATTTTCATGAAGCGCTAAACATCATGACATGACTATTACTAGCATTATAACTTCACCGAATTACAGAATTATATACTAGACATTAGGAATATTTTTGGAACAAAAGATAACATTATTAACCGCTTCTTAAGATTTTAAAAGAATGGTTCTGTTCCAGAAGACTAGAGATTTCTTCTGTTCCCGGTCTTGTTTCCATTCCTCAAAAAAATGTGTTAGTTTTCTGTTCTGTTCCCTGAACCGGTTCCAACCCCTGCTACAAACAAAACATGATCTAGTCTTCTAAAGAAGTCACCAGTGGCCTCAATATAAATGTTTGCTCTTGTAACATGATAACGAGACAATAGACAAAAAAACAGAAAAGGTTCTGACAAAATGAGTGGGAAACATGTGAGAATGTAGCCAATCATTGGAGGTCTGGCCAGTCTTCAAATAGAATGTGGGATCCCGGAGGATAAATGAGAAGTCCTCTGTTTGATGTATTGCATTGTTTTGACCTGTTTGGCACATCCCACACAGCATGTGCACATAGATATTGTCAAAAAGGAAGGATTTAAAAGGCAAGTGTTTAGGACAGATTTAGGGCAGCTGGATAGACACACGGTTTCATACGAAGGTTTGGTTTCACTTGCATGTCAAGGTAACAATATACCTTCTGCATATACACTCTAAAAAAAGCAGTTGTGATGGTGATGACAATGTAATCAATATTTGAAAGAAATACTATGATTTGAAGTGAGGAAAGTCAGGAATCATATGTAAAGTAACAATGTAACTTTTTATATATTCTGTCTTAGAGAAGCAAATGCTGTACAAATGCAATTAAGTATCAGATTCCCATTAAAAGTGTGGCAGCAAGATCTTCAGAGGGTACTTGATGTACCTTTTGAAAAGTGTAGTGGATTCGGTGTCCCTCACTCATTACCACACACAAAAATCTCTAGAAATGCCATTAAACTGAAGGAGATGGACTACATTCATTATTGTCTCTCTGAAAAACAATGATAGCATTCGGAATCAGTGCTCTTTAGGAACCTTGGGAAACCTTGACAAAAAGCTCTACGACAGGGCTAAGGGTGTGCATTTTCTACCAGGAAGTGAATTCAAATAGAATAACAGGATGGCTATGAATACAGGACAGAGAATGCTTCTTCTGACTTTCTTCCCTGATTTGTATTGCTTATTTTTGTTAGCTTAGAAACATTTTGCTCTTGCTAGCTGAGTTTGAGTCTTATTTAGGGCTATTATGGTGACCTTATTACCGCCACACTGGCAGTCACGAGTCACGGACGCAGTCAAATTCCACGTGACCGCTTAATCACAGTAACTAGGCTTCTCCAAGCTCTGATGCTGCTGATGGTCATTAGTAGCCTACGAAACTTGCTAACTGCCTGGTACTCAGCACTCGATTGTCCCTGTAATCACTCTGACATCAATGCAAATGTAATCGAAAATCTAATCAAACACTCTATGAGAGCCCATGAGCTCATGTTGTGCAACATTTCTATAAGCCATGCAATTGTGTGAGAAAACAGAGTTTTGATGGCCTCTATTAAAAATAGGAGGATCAAATCAACTTTCTATAGGCTAGGCTTTTTCAACAGGAGTATAGCCTACCTGGATGGCATGAAAATGAACCACGTGAAAAGCTCCATTCGCTCTTTAAGTGCATAGATTACATAGTTATGCACTTAAAGATGCTGTGAGAAGGACCCGATCACGTGACGGGCATTGGCTAATAAGAATTTAGATATCTGAGAGAGCCATGTGAGTGAGGGGTGCTTCGGAGCACTCAGCCGGGACAAAGCAGAGCTCATGCCTTTCATGAAACTTTTTTCATATCATCATTGGAGTCGCATCATGCAGCCTTAGAATGTATAACAAATCTAAACATATAGCCCAACGTTTGAATCACAACTAAGGTTGCATAAATAACTCTAAATTAAGCATATAGGAGGACCTGTTTCTTTGTTAACCGCTCAACACAGAATAGCTGCATGTGCGCACTCCCTCAAATCGTTTGGAGAAAATATCCTTTCTATTTCATTCAGCTATGTTCATTTTGTATTCTTAATACTATAAAATAATCTAAAATTATGCCACGGAATTCTAAGCAAATATTGTCTGCTAAATGAACTAGTGTAGCCCACAGCCATATGGCATAGCCAGATCAGGGCCTAACATAAGGACAATTCAGAGTACACTATTCTGTTCTTCTGAAATAGACTACATTGTCTTTATATCGTGTTTCTTTAGACCTGTCTAAAATAAATAATGGATTTATTGTGATGGTGTAGGCTATATAAAATGGATTTATTCTACTTTTTGAAATGTAGATGTTTTGGCCTCCCGAGTGGCGCAGTGGTCTAAGGCACTGCATCGCTACAGACACGGGTTCGATCCCAGGCTGTGCCGCGACCGGGAGGATTTGGCCGGCTGGAATGTCCTTGTCCCATCGTGCTCTAGCTACTCCTTGTGGCGGGCCGGCCGCATACACGCTGACTTGTGTCACCAGTTGTATGTTGTTTCCTAAGACACATTGGTGCGGCTGGCTTCCGGGTTAAGCGGGCAGGTGTTCCGATGAGACAAGATTGCAATTGGATATCATGAAATTGGGGAGGAAAAGGGGATAAAAAATAGTAATAATAAAATAATATTAAATGTAGATGTTCCAAAGGTCTGCATCAGTGGCTTGTAGGCTATGCGTGGAAGCCAGGAGATGCTAAATGTGTGTATGTTAATTAACGGTAAATTACCGGCAGTTATTTGCTTGACAATCACCGGCTGGCAAATGTAATGACCGCCACAGCCTTAGTCTTATTGCTGACTGTGAGAGCATCAAGGTTAATACTTTTCTCTCTCTAAAATGGTAGCAGTTTCTGGGCTATCCCCATCTCCTAACTGTTTACTGATAGGATGTCTTTGTACAGTAGTTTGTTTGCTGCTTTTCTAAATGCTTGCACAGTCTAGACCTTGGCGTATGTATGCAGAGCAATTAATGTAATATTACATAATTACATCAATAATTAGGGACACAATGCACACCTGGCACACACTTGCCAGGTCCCTGTATAAATGGGTATATTGCAGAACACCTTTGAACAATTGTTCAAAGGTGGGAGACAACACAACGTGCTGTGGGCAAAAACCAAAGACAACAGCTGACACTACAATGCAAACATTAAAATTGTAATTAAAATTGACAGGGGGTACGTTATGCTCCAAAACATAGATTTTCTCCAACACATAGCCTCCCACACATGATCTGAGCTTTGAAACGTTGTTTTCATGACAACAGGTGAACAAGGAGATGCATATTCTGCTAAAACAAATCCATATAAATATGGAAAAAAAAGGACAATGTTTACTGTTCATGTTCTGCTGAAGTGTTTATAGTTGGATGAATTAACAAAAATTACTTAGATGCATGTCTATGTAATTTTCTGTCAGTACAATATGCCAGGAGTATGCTTGATACTAACATCTACATTACTAATGGAAAAACAAGAAAGGCTAAAATAGGATTAGGGTTCTGAACAGTATGCAAGGTTCTGAACCAAGGTTATTATGGTAAATTAATACTGAAACTAAATTGAACTATGATTTGAAGTGAGGAAAATCAGGAAACATACAGTATGTAAAGAATTATAAAATTCATTTTGACTATCTGGTTTGGAGGAACAACTGCAATATCAATATATCACTGTTTTAGTGTAATTCAAGGTTTAAAATCAATAAAACGTTTTATATATTCTGTTTTAGAGAGGCAGTTGCTGTACAAGTGCAATTAAGTATCAGATTCCTATTAAAAGTGTGGCAGCAAGATCTTCAGAGGGTTCATGATGTACAGTGAGGGAAACAAGTATTTGATCCCCTGCTGATTTTGTACGTTTGCCCACTGACAAAGACATGATCAGTCTATAATTTTTATGATAGGTTTATTTGAACAGTGAGAGACAGAATAACAACAACAAAAAAAAGAAAAACGCATGTCAAAAATGTTAGAAAATGATATGCATTTTAATGAGGGAAATAAGTATTTGACCCCTCTGCAAAACATGACTTAGTAGTTGGTGGCAAAACCCTTGTTGGCAATCACAGAGGTCAGACGTTTCTTGTAGTTGGCCACCAGGTTTGCACACATCTCAGGAGGGATTTTGTTCTACTCCTCTTTGCAGATCTTCTCCAAGTCATTAAGGTTTCGAGGTTGACATTTGGCAACTCGAACCTTCAGCTCCCTCCACAGATTGTCTATGGGATTAAGGTCTGGAGACTGGCTAGGCCACTCCAGGACCTTAATGTGCTTCTTCTTGAGCCACTCCTTTGTTGCCTTGGCCGTGTATTTTGGGTCATTGTCATGCTGGAATACCCATCCACGACCCATTTCAATGCCCTGGCTGAGGGAAGGAGGTTCTCACTCAAGATTTGACGGTACATGGCCCCGTCCATCGTCCCTTTGATGCGGTGAAGTTGTCCTGTCCCCTTAGCAGAAAAACACCCCCAAAGCATAATATTTCCACCTCCATGTTTGACGGTGGGGATGGTGTTCTTGGGGTCATAGGCAGCATTCCTCCTCCTCCAAACACGGCGAGTTGAGTTGATGCCAAAGAGCTCGATTTTGGTCTCATCTGACCACAACACTTTCACCCAGTTCTCCTCTGAATCATTCAGATGTTCATTGGCAAAGTTCAGACAGCCCTGTATATGTGCTTTCTTGAGCAGGGGGACATTGCGGGCGCTGCAGGATTTCAGTCCTTCACGGCATAGTGTGTTACCAATTGTTTTGTTGGTGACTATGGTCCCATCTGCCTTGAGATCATTGAAATGATCTTCCCGTGTAGTTCTGGGCTGATTCCTCACCGTTCTCATGATCATTGCAACTCCACGAGGTGAGATCTTGCATGTAGCCCCAGGCTGAGGGAGATTGACAGTTATTTTGTTTTTCTTCCATTTGCGAATAATCGCACCAACTGTTGTCACCTTCTCACCAAGCTGCTTGGCGATGGTCTTGTAGTCCATTCCAGCCTTGTGTAGGTCTACAATCTTGTCCCTGACATCCTTGGAGAGCTCTTTGGTCTTGGCCATGGTGGAGAGTTTGGAATCTGATTGATTGATTGCTTTTGTGGACAGGTGTCTTTTCTACAGGTAGCAAACTGAGATTAGGAGCACTCCCTTTAAGAGTGTGCTCCTAATCTCAGCTCGTTACCTGTATAAAAGACACCTAGGAGCCAGAAATCTTTCTGATTGAGAGGGGGTCAAATACATATTTCCCTCATTATAATGCAAATCAATTTATAACATTTTTGAAATGCGTTTTTCTGGATTTTTTTGTTGTTATTCTGTCTCTCACTGTTCAAATAAACCTACCATTAACATTATAGACTGATCATTTCTTTGTCAGTGGGCAAACGTACAAAATCAGCAGGGGATCAAATACTTTTTTCCCCTCACTGTAGTTTTAGTTTATTTTCTTCAAATGTTGGGCCAAAATTGAATGGGGTCTTCGATGGGGTTTTGATGCTTTTTTTCAAGTAGGGTTTTCAAGCTTCTGAATCTGGCGGGTCACATCGAGATTGACTTTAATTTAAAGGTAGACTCATTGAGATGACGTTGCCACGAGCAGCGCTACAGATATTGGTCTTGTTCTCCTGCTCAGACATCAATGACGTGGCACGTAACCATTGGTTGAAGCATGCAACATCTGAGCAGGGGAACGTGACCATAATGTGGTTAGCCGATAAGTAAAATACCTATCAAGGTGTTGTTGTAAGACAATCTGTACCCCCGCACATTGACTCGGTACCGGTACCCCTGTAGCCTCATTATTGTTATTTAATTTTTTACTTTAGTTTATTTAGTAAATATTTTCTTAACTCTATTTTCTTAAAACTGCATTGTTGGTTAAAGACTTGCAAGTAAGCATTTGAGCATTATTTGATCTGGCAGGCGCCAGCAATGTCTGAGCAGAGGAATGCGCCCATTGAGAAGAGTGTGATGCAAGACATTGCTCTCACACGGTCACACAGAGTATCGGCACATATGTACGAGTGCACTTCGCGCTGCTACAACGTGGTAGGTAAGGGACCAAAACAGCGGGGAAATTCAACGCTCCTGGTTGTTGAGGAAATTGACCCACTACTACTGTATACTTGGTGCATCTTCGTCATCTTGCTGACTCTACCTTTAAAATCTGTCCATCACCTTATGCGTTACTTGGGCAAAAAGTGACCCAAAAAACACCAACTATACAACACATAAATGGCTCCTAGCCCCCCACGCATAGGCTACCTCCGGTCCATAACACAAAAACAAAATTGAAATGTTTTTATCAAATGTCAACTAAATAAAAACGAGTAAATCAGATCTGAAAACTAACTGAAATTAAACTGAATTTCCCTCAAAAATTATTAAAACTAATATAAATAAAAACTAATATAAAAACACAAAACTATAATAATCTTGTTCTGGTCTATATACTATTAATGAAAAACAAATTGTTGGCATTCACAAAAATTGAATGTGAATAACTCCTTGCTGTCGAACATTCATGCCGCATATTGTATATCAACCCCTAGCCGCGTCAGAATATTTTTGTCCAGCAGAGTATTTCATCCCACATGTTTCCTGAGTGGATGTGTAACTGACAGCAATCCCGTTGTCCTAGTTACACACAACCTAGCCTCAGAAGCCCAGGCTTCTCATGCCGAGTGAACAAGATGGGATTTGGAAGGATGGCCACACGAGACTATACACAACCAGGCCTTAACTCTGTAGTGTTTTTCCAATATGAGGAGAGAGGAAAGTAAATCCAATTAATTCAGGAATGGACAGGCATTAATGCTGAGAATATCTTGAGAGCAGTAAAGGGAGAGTGAGACTGGATTTCATGGTGCAGACAGGAAGGGAGCTCTAACACCATAAATGTCATAACTGAGCAGCATTTAAATATTTAAGGGAGAGCTGTGTATTTATTTATAGAGATGTAAATCGATAGCGCATGTACCTCGCTTCCATTTGTTTCTCTGCACCTCCCCAGGACAAAGCTGATGAAATCAGCCTGGGAAATATGAGTCTCTTTCTGCTTGTTTCTGCCCGACAAGACGCTTGTTTACACATTAATCAGATGAAGCGAGTGCAAAGCATAGGACACCAATAGAGAAAAGGAGATACATCAAACTGTGTGTGTGTTAGTGCACACGTGTGTATTTGGGAAGGCTTGTTTGTGTGCTGCATCTGTTTGTGTAGCCTATACACATCTGTGCACGTGTTTGTGTATCCATGCGCACATTCATGTTGTGTTTGTCTGAGTACCTGTATGTCGGTGTGTACATTGCAAGCTGGTGTAGGGAACATCAGCTCCTAAGAACTTTAAATTAAGTTCTAAGTTAAAACCATTATGTGCATATTTGAATGAAGCAAACTTGAACAAGTATGTGCAGAGACTTGTAATTGGGCGTTAAGGCCACAAAGTGATTGAAAGCAAAAAGACACATTTCCGATAGCCCTCATGTCCTTTCTCAATTTAAGAGCATAGAAATACTTAAAAGTATTATAATATTAGCTTGATTCTCATCTACAGAGCTCAGCAGGTGGATTGTTAAATATGCCTCAGTATAAAATATACAGTTGAAGTCAGAAGTTTACATACACCTTAGCCAAAATACATTTAAACTCAGTTTTTCACGATTCCTGACATTTAATCCTAGTAAGAATTCCCTGTTTTAGGTCAGTTAGGATCACCACTTTATTTTAAGAATGTGAAATGTCAGAATAATAGTAGAGAGAATGATTTATTGCAGCTTTTATTTCTTTCATCACATTCTCAGTGGGTCAGAAGTTTACATACACTCAATTAGTATTTGGTAGCATTGCTTTTAAATTGTTTAACTTGGGTCAAATGTTTCGGGTAGCCTTCCACAAGCTTCCCACAATAAGTTAGGTGAATTTTGGCCCATTCCTCCTGACAGAGCTGGTGTAACTGAGTCAGGTTTGTAGGCCTCCTTGCTCGCACACGCTTTTTCAGTTCTGCCCACAAATGTTCTATAGGATTGAGGTCAGGGCTTTGTGATGGCCACTCCAATACCTTGACTTTGTTGTCCTTAAGCCATTTTGCCACAACTTTGGAAGTATGCTTGGGTTCATTGTCCATTTGGAAGACCCATTTGCGACCAAGCTTTAACTTCGTGACTGATGTCTTGAGATGTTGCTTCAATATATCCACATAATTTTCCTTCCTCATGATGCCATCTATTTTGTGAAGTGCACCAGTCCCTCCTGCAGCAAAGCACCCCCACAGCATGATGCTGCCACCCCCGTGCTTCACGGTTGGGATGGTGTTCTTCTGCTTGCAACCATCCCCTTTTTCCTCCAAACATAACGATGGTCATTATGGATAAACAGTTCTCTGGTCTGATGAAACAAAAATATTTTTTTTTCTCCAAAATGTACGATCTTTGTCCCCATGTGCAGATGCAAACCGTAGTCTGGCTTTGTTATGGCGGTTTTGGAGCAGTGGCTTCTTCCTTGCTGAGCAACCTTTCAGGTTATGTCGATATAGGACTAGTTTTACTGTGGATATAGATACATTTGTACCTGTTTCCTCCAGCATCTTCACAAGGTCCTTTGCTGTTGTTCTGGGATTGATTTACACTTTTCTCAACAAAGTACGTTCATCAGTAGGAGACAGAACACGTCTCCTTCCTGAGTGGTATGACGGCTGCGTGGTCCCATGGTGTTTATACTTGCGTACTATTGTTTGTACAGATGAACGTGGTACCTTCAGGCGTTTGGAAATTGCTCCCAAGGATGAACCAGACTAATTGACATCATTTGAGTCAATTGGAGGTGTACCTGTGGATGTATTCCAAGGCCTACCTTCAAACTCAGTGCCTCTTTGCTTGACATCATGGGATAATCAAAAGACATCAACCAAGACCTCAGAAAAAAATTTGTAGACCTCCACAAGTCAGGTTCATCCTTGGGAGCAATTTCCAAATGCCTGAAGGTACCACGTTCATCTGTACAAACAATAGTACGCAAGTATAAACACCATGGGACCACGCAGCCGTCATACCACTCAGGAAGGAGACGTGTTCTGTCTCCTACTGATGAACGTACTTTGTTGAGAAAAGTGTAAATCAATCCCAGAACAACAGCAAAGGACCTTGTGAAGATGCTGGAGGAAACAGGTACAAATGTATCTATATCCACAGTAAAACTAGTCCTATATCGACATAACCTGAAAGGTTGCTCAGCAAGGAAGAAGCCACTGCTCCAAAACCGCCATAACAAAGCCAGACTACGGTTTGCATCTGCACATGGGGACAAAGATCGTACATTTTGGAGAAAAAAAAATATTTTTGTTTCATCAGACCAGAGAACTGTTTATCCATAATGACCATCGTTATGTTTGGAGGAAAAAGGGGATGGTTGCAAGCAGAAGAACACCATCCCAACCGTGAAGCACGGGGGTGGCAGCATCATGCTGTGGGGGTGCTTTGCTGCAGGAGGGACTGGTGCACTTCACAAAATAGATGGCATCATGAGGAAGGAAAATTATGTGGATATATTGAAGCAACATCTCAAGACATCAGTCACGAAGTTAAAGCTTGGTCGCAAATGGGTCTTCCAAATGGACAATGAACCCAAGCATACTTCCAAAGTTGTGGCAAAATGGCTTAAGGACAACAAAGTCAAGGTATTGGAGTGGCCATCACAAAGCCCTGACCTCAATCCTATAGAACATTTGTGGGCAGAACTGAAAAAGCGTGTGCGAGCAAGGAGGCCTACAAACCTGACTCAGTTACACCAGCTCTGTCAGGAGGAATGGGCCAAAATTCACCTAACTTATTGTGGGAAGCTTGTGGAAGGCTACCCGAAACATTTGACCCAAGTTAAACAATTTAAAAGCAATGCTACCAAATACTAATTGAGTGTATGTAAACTTCTGACCCACTGAGAATGTGATGAAAGAAATAAAAGCTGCAATAAATCATTCTCTCTACTATTATTCTGACATTTCACATTCTTAAAATAAAGTGGTGATCCTAACTGACCTAAAACAGGGAATTCTTACTAGGATTAAATGTCAGGAATCGTGAAAAACTGAGTTTAAATGTATTTTGGCTAAGGTGTTGTGACACTCTGGCTCCATGGACTTTGATTATTGAGCCAGGGTTGTTCATTTTCTTTTGGGTGTATTTCTATGTTGGTTTCTAGTTGTTCATTTCTATGTTTGGTGATTAGTCATATGACTCCCAATCGGAGGTAACGAGTGTCAGCTGTCGGCTCCTGGACACGCTGCTTGGTCCTTCTATGGTGGGTTTTTCTGTCACGATCGTCTGAGGAAGCGGACCAATACGCAGCGCGTTGAGTGAACATGATGACTTTATTTAATCAAAGCAACCACGAAAACAAATAAACGAATGACGATAGTGAAGTCCACAGTGACAAATGACTGTACATGGAACAAAAACCCACAAACACACAGTGAAACCACAACAGTTTAAATATGGCTCCCAATCAGAGATAACGAGCCGACAGCTGACACTCGTTACCTCCGATTGGGAGTCATATGACTAATCACCAAACATAGAAATGAACAACTAGAAACCAACATAGAAATACACCCAAAAGAAAATGAACAACCCTGGCTCAATAATCAAAGTCCATGGAGCCAGAGTGTCACAACACCTTAGCCAAAATACATTTAAACTCAGTTTTTCACGATTCCTGACATTTAATCCTAGTAAGAATTCCCTGTTTTAGGTCAGTTAGGATCACCACTTTATTTTAAGAATGTGAAATGTCAGAATAATAGTAGAGAGAATGATTTATTGCAGCTTTTATTTCTTTCATCACATTCTCAGTGGGTCAGAAGTTTACATACACTCAATTAGTATTTGGTAGCATTGCTTTTAAATTGTTTAACTTGGGTCAAATGTTTCGGGTAGCCTTCCACAAGCTTCCCACAATAAGTTAGGTGAATTTTGGCCCATTCCTCCTGACAGAGCTGGTGTAACTGAGTCAGGTTTGTAGGCCTCCTTGCTCGCACACGCTTTTTCAGTTCTGCCCACAAATGTTCTATAGGATTGAGGTCAGGGCTTTGTGATGGCCACTCCAATACCTTGACTTTGTTGTCCTTAAGCCATTTTGCCACAACTTTGGAAGTATGCTTGGGTTCATTGTCCATTTGGAAGACCCATTTGCGACCAAGCTTTAACTTCGTGACTGATGTCTTGAGATGTTGCTTCAATATATCCACATAATTTTCCTTCCTCATGATGCCATCTATTTTGTGAAGTGCACCAGTCCCTCCTGCAGCAAAGCACCCCCACAGCATGATGCTGCCACCCCCGTGCTTCACGGTTGGGATGGTGTTCTTCTGCTTGCAACCATCCCCTTTTTCCTCCAAACATAACGATGGTCATTATGGATAAACAGTTCTCTGGTCTGATGAAACAAAAATATTTTTTTTTCTCCAAAATGTACGATCTTTGTCCCCATGTGCAGATGCAAACCGTAGTCTGGCTTTGTTATGGCG
Organism: Coregonus clupeaformis; assembly: GCF_020615455.1. NCBI lineage: Eukaryota > Metazoa > Chordata > Actinopteri > Salmoniformes > Salmonidae > Coregonus > Coregonus clupeaformis. The sequence goes on along the minus strand of NC_059196.1, from coordinate 13,168,484 downwards.
GTTTTGGAGCAGTGGCTTCTTCCTTGCTGAGCAACCTTTCAGGTTATGTCGATATAGGACTAGTTTTACTGTGGATATAGATACATTTGTACCTGTTTCCTCCAGCATCTTCACAAGGTCCTTTGCTGTTGTTCTGGGATTGATTTACACTTTTCTCAACAAAGTACGTTCATCAGTAGGAGACAGAACACGTCTCCTTCCTGAGTGGTATGACGGCTGCGTGGTCCCATGGTGTTTATACTTGCGTACTATTGTTTGTACAGATGAACGTGGTACCTTCAGGCATTTGGAAATTGCTCCCAAGGATGAACCTGACTTGTGGAGGTCTACAAATTTTTTTCTGAGGTCTTGGTTGATGTCTTTTGATTATCCCATGATGTCAAGCAAAGAGGCACTGAGTTTGAAGGTAGGCCTTGGAATACATCCACAGGTACACCTCCAATTGACTCAAATGATGTCAATTAGTCTGGTTCATCCTTGGGAGCAATTTCCAAACGCCTGAAGGTACCACGTTCATCTGTACAAACAATAGTACGCAAGTATAAACACCATGGGACCACGCAGCCGTCATACCGCTCAGGAAGGAGACGTGTTCTGTCTCCTAGAGATGAACATACATTTGTCCGAAAAGTGCAAATCAATCCCAGAACAACAGCAAAGGACCTTGTAAAGATGCTGGGGGAAACAGGTACAAAGGTATCTATATCCACTGTAAAACGAGTCCTATATCGACAAAACCTAAGAGGCCGCCCAGCAAGGAAGAAGCCACGGCTCCAAATCCGCCATAAAAAAGCCAGACTATGGTATGCAACTGCACATGGGGACAAAAATGTTACTTTTGGAGAAATGTCCTCTGGTCTGACAAAACAAAAAAATAACTGTTTGGCACTAATGACCATCGTTATGTTTGGAGGAAAAAGGGGTTGGCTTGCAAGCCGAAGAAAACCATCCCAACCGTGAAGCACGGGAGTGGCAGCATATACCATTTAGCAGACGCTTTTATCCAAAGCGACTTACAGTCATGCGTGCATACATTTTTTTTTTTTTGTGTGTTTGGGTGGTCCCGGGGATCGAACCCACTACCTTGGCATTACAAGCACCGTGCTCTACCAGCTGAGCTACAGAGGACCACAGACTGCAACTGTATAATGATATCTTCGTATCACGCATCTTTAAGCCGCTTGCCCACAGATGGAAAACATCTTCATTACTATTAAAGGATGGAAAACAAACCAAAAGTAAACCAACCAGCGTATGCCTTGCCAACTAAAGGCCACATGCTTCCTCCTAGCCTCCAGGTCTGCAATACTAACTACATGTCATTTACACTGAGGTAATCAACTCCACTTCTGTTATTAATGTTAGGTAGGAGATTGGTAGCCAGAGGCTTTTCTGTTTGATCCTGAGAGCCATGCGAGCCTGTGCTTAAGAAGTCATTAACCTTGCTACCTGTCATCCTACTAGCCATGTTGCTCTGATGTTTATCAGAGCGTGTTTACCCTGCCCCTGAGACAACTGTTGGGCCACTCTTTGGTCAAAAATATATGTACTTGCACACAATTGGTTATGACATTGGAAGGGATTGGTTGAATTTAAATATCTTTGAAGCCATTCTGTGATGACCTATTTGGAGCTTCGCTAACGACTCTCCAACAGCGAGGTCTGTACCTGTACCATCTCTGTGTGTTGCACTGCAGAGGTAAAGGTTAGAACAAAAACACACAGGACAGAGCTCAGAGATTGGAGATTTGATGTAGATAGGCTAAGGATACATTAAAACTATTTTGGCCTGAGGCCTCCTGAGTGGCGCAGCGGTCTAAGGCACTGCATTGCAGTGTTGCGGCGTCACTACAGCCTGGGGTTTGATCCCAGGCTGTGTCACAACCGGCCGTGACCGGGAGTCCCATAGGGCGGCACAATTGGCCCAGCGTCATCCGGGTTAGGGGAGGGATTGGCCGGGGGGGCTTTACTTGGCTCATCGTGCTCTAGCAACTCCTTGTGGCTGGCCGGGCACCTGCAGGCTCACTTAAGTCATCAGGTGGAGGCTGCTGAAGGGAGAACGTCTCATAATAATGTCTGGAATGGAGCAGATGGAATGGCATCAAACACCTGGAAACCATGTATTTGATACCATTTCACTGATTCTGCTCCAGTCATTACCATGAGCCTGTTCTCCCCCATTTAGGTGCCACCAACCTCCTGTGGTTGAACAGTGTTTCCTCTGACACATTGGTGCTTCCGGGTTAAGCAAGCAGGTGTTAAGAAGCGCGGTTTGGTGGGTCATGTTTCGGAGGATGCATGTCTCGACCTTCGCCTCTCCCGAGCCTGTTGGGGAGTTGCAGCGATGAGGTAAGATTGTAATCACGAAGTTGGGGAGAAAAAGGGGGTAAAAATGTGGGCCTCACACCAGTCCATCATCATATTTCACCCGCAACGAATCGTGTTTCAGCCATAAGCCGTGTTAGCAAGGACCATGCTTCTTTACAAATGGAACACAAGTAGTCAAAGCTTTGTCAGCCAAGAAGCCAAGCACATCGTTATATCTGCTTTTGCAGTAGATTAACATGTGTTATATATTCTTGACATTGACATTCAAGCCAGAAGGCATACAATTAGTGACAAAGTACCATGGCAGGACCTAATCCACGTGGGCACTAATGTATTAGTGGGTTATCCACCTTAGCCAACCCAAAGTGTTGGGAGTGCTCATACCCTTTTACAGACTCACATTAGACACTGTGATTCTTGGCATGGACGATGATGGGGCGAAGTAGTTGAAGGATTTACATCTTAAATGTCAGTCAGTGATTATACTTTATACGCACTTGATCGAAAAGAGTGTAACATTTTAATTAGGATTGCCGCCATAGTGACAGATGGCAATGTAAATAACCTCCCAAACATGGCTGCCTTTAAGGGGTCAGGAAGCAGTGGCATACAGTGTGTAGCAAATCATGGTGGTTATTTTTCTTTTTTTGTAATTATTTTTAGTCATTCAGTAGACGCTCTTATCCAGAGCGACTTACAGGAGCAATTAGGGTTAAGTGCCTCGCTCAAGGGCACATAGACAGATTTTTCACCTAGTCGGCTCGGGGATTAGAACCAGCGACCTTTCGGTTATTGGCACAACGCTCTTAACCACTAAGCTACCGGCCACTCTATTTATGACTGGAAGTCATGATAAACCTTAAAAGAATACTGCCTTTTGCTACAACGTATTACTAACAACCACTCTCATATGCTTCTTCACTTCAGTTATCTATCTCCCTGCAATTTAGCAGCCTAGTCAGGTGTGTAGTGATCTGCTAGATATCTCCAGTTTCCAGCAGTATGACCCAGGAAAACCAGTGGACAAATCCTCTAGCAATTTGTTTACTTATCTCTCTCCTTAATACTGTAAATCCTGAGAAGGGTCAATGCTTCCATCAGCAATGCAATGGATAATGCTACATAATACATAGCTGCATCTCCCCTTCACAGATGAATCATTTTAATTAAACTTTGAATTTTGCCACACCATTATTAAGCACAATGTGATAGAATATAACCCTGACCAAGGCTCAGGAGAATCCTAAAATAAATCTATAATTGATCCCTCGCCATATTCCACAGCACCTGCTTAGCTGAGCGGGCTTGCTTTTAACCTTGAGGATAAAAATAGCTGACAATATGCAGTGTAATTTGTCTGGAGTGTGCGTGAGAATTATACAGCAGTGGAGGGAGGGACAGAGATAGGGAGCGAGAGAGATAGAGAGGGAGGGAGAGAGAGAGGGAGGGAGAGAGAGAGGGATAAAGGGAGAGCGAGAGGCACGCACCCATGTCCATGGGACCGTAATGAGTATTGCAGGGGAGCGAGAGGAGGAAAGATGAGATCAAAAAACTAAAGAAACATCCACTTTGCATTTAGTTGTATTTGCCTTTGATGGTTATTGTCTCATGACAAAAACATCCACTACATAATCTATATATTGCCTGTTAGAAGATGAAATCAGATGATAGCATATGTTAGGGTAGCAAACACAATAGAAGATGATAATCCCCCGAGTGGCGCAGTGGTTTAAGGCACTGCATAGCATAGCTGTGCCACTAGAGATCCTGGATCGAATTCAGGCTCTGTCGTAGCCGGCCGCGACCGGGAGACCCATGGGGCGGCGCACAATTGGTCCAGGGTAGGGGAGAAAATGGCTGGCAGGGATGTAGCTCAGTTGGTAGAGCATGGCGTTTGCAACGCCAGGGTTGTGTGTTCGATTAAAAAAATAAATAAAAAAATAACTCACTAACTGTAAGTCGCTGTGGATAAGAGCGTCTGCTAAATGACTTAAATGTAAATGATTGAGTGTGCAGAATACCTCCCTGATTCTTTGTAATTCAATATCAGATGTGGCTTCTATTTTCTCTCATTGTTCTCATCAGCGGCCTATATTTTCATCTGAGGTGCTTGAACAGAGCGATGCCAGGGGAAGGGGAAGAGGAGGGAGTAGTGGGATGGGGGCATTGCCTGCAATCCCAGATTGGTTTCTCCTTCCTGTCTCAGTGTTTCAGCGTGGAAGCTAAACAAACTCCTCTGCTCTGGTAGAGGAGAAGAACAACACTATCCTGTATGTCTCGGGAGTGAAATTCTATCTAGTGAATGATTGCTAGGGCTTACTCTGGTGAAGGGATTCAATTAATCAAGACATTTGGCAGCAACAGAACAAATACACTGTGGGTCATCAGATGTACCGCACAGTGTCTAAAGCTACAAATTCAATGTTCCAGTCTAAGTAAACTTGCTACCCACTCATCAAACATTGGTTTAAAGAGAAGAGTATAAAAAGTGGTCAAAGTCAAGAAAAAAATGTCAGCTTCTACATGTGCTGAATGTGACCAAAGCAAATTCTGATTTCATACTGCTCTATGGAAAAGCAGCATAGCAAACACAACTTAGAAACACAACACAACTGGTATTGATTGATTAAGCTAATAGCTGGACTGGTCACTTAGAAGTTCCTATTGTTTTCAGTTTCATTTGGAGCTATGTGGCCTATTCAGATATCCCATTTCAAAGACTTACCAATTGCTTTGTAGTCTGGGTATATCAAAACAAAATGCTCAGCTCCTGGCATGAAAATTCAAGAGGCTTCTTATACAAAACAATAATACCACCGCCACCCCATGGTGTTTGAAGTTAGGCAGTTAAAAAACTACACTTGCAATATCAGTCAAAAATATACAAATCTGGTTAAGTAGGCAGGGGTTCCAGAAATCAAAGATACTTCAATATTTTGAAGCAGGTCTAGATGTCTACTAACACACTGAAGCCTCAGGACCAGAACATCCAATCAATCAGAATAAACCAAATGACAACACAGTCAAATCAAAACTACATTGCTTATTGGGAAACACAAGCACAAAGTAAAATGCAGTGCTATCTGACAGTACACCGTGGCTAACTGTTTGACTATGGTTACTGATCAAAACCTTAGAAAAACCTTGACAAAGTACAGGCTCAGTGAGCACAGCCTTGCCATTGAGAAGGGTAGACACAGGAAAACCTGTCTCCCTGTAGTGGAAAGGCTGTGCAACCACTGCACCACAGCAGAACCTGAGACAGAGCTGCATTTCCTGACAAAATGTCAAACAAATAAAACAATTAGAGTGTAATTTCCCCAAAGCTGAAGCCGTTTTTCAAGGTTTCAAATACCTCTCTGATGAGGATAGGCTACCCGTCCTGTTGGGGGAGGAGGCAGAGAGCTGTGGGTTGGCAGCGCACTACATTACTGCCTGCCAGAAGATGAGGGACAGTGTCTGACAGACCAACCAACCTGCACATGTCCTCTATATTGTTATTGTTCAATGGTTATTTTGATCCTTGGTTATTGTTGTTACTGTTGTCCCGTTGACAATATTGATTATTATTATTTTATTATGTAATTATTTAATAGTGTAAATATCCAAAGTAAGCTTTGGCAATATGTACATTGTTACGTCATGCCAATAAAGCAAATTGAATTGAATTGATAGCAGGTTTTATTAGGAAAATGGACACAGTATAAACAGAGATTTACACTGCTAAGGCTCCCACAAGCCCACCACCCCCACCTCCACCACCCTCACCTCCACACAAAGCCCTGGTCTAACTTTTATTGGTGGTTTATCAGTATGGGTTTTTGGCTGACGGACATGTAACTATGTACAATATGAAAGATGTGGGAAACATATTGATATAATGTTACAGCACTGTATGCTAGACTTTGGAAGGCAGTTCACTGTTTTATCTGTCATTGTCATCAAAGCAGACCTGTCTTACTTTGATGACTCAATCGTGCATTTGAAACTCCAAAGTCCCAGTGTTACTTTTTGACGGGTGCTAATGTTACACATACTGAGGACACACACAGTTCATTCTTTATTTTACAAAGTGAACACAAAGAAGCCTCTTTGGCGTGTAGATGTTTGAGGATGTGTTTAAAATCTCAGGATGGTGTTTGAGTCCTGGGTTCATCCTTGTACAAAGAGGTAGGACATATCAAAAGGGAGTGTACAAAGAGGAACGATATATCAATTGATGTCTCTGAGTGAGAAAAGGATGGGCTTATTGCTTTTGTCAGTGGAAGCACTGACATTTCCCCTTCCACCCCACTAGGTTTTGTGAAATGTTTAATCACCTCAGTTTTGCTTTTAAGTGCTGTAAATACATATATAGTGTTTGTGTCAGATTGTAAAGGTTTGATGTGGCTTCAGCTACCTACTTCATGTGATCAATCACAGAAATATTATAAAACAAACTGTTGCTTAGGAAGATGCTAGTTGAATCTATGTTTAGAGCACCAATTAGTTTTGTTGAGGTGAGGTTGTCAAGGAACTCGGAAATTTCAGCCAATTAATAAATAATGTGAATTAATAGAAGCCGACTGCGTGCTGACATCCTTTTTCAATCACGGTGCCAGCATGGGTAATCTGTCGCCGTGGTATGGATGTAGCACTTATTACTGCGCTGCTTCCCTTCCACCTGGCTGGATCAGCAGCCACTCTCTTTGTTTCTGTCACACATCTCCCTACAGGCCTGTCTGGCCAGACACTGCTAGCTAACCCCGCCCATTCCCCCACAAACTCCCTATTTATCTTCCTTGCTCTATGCCTTGCCCCTTTGCAGACAGGTCATGGACAGTCTGGCTAACACAGACGAATGGCCATGGCCTGGTGAAAGAGGACAATCAGGCAGGCTGTCCACTGGGAGAGGAGGGAGGGATTTATTCACTACTCTACTCACTGGGGGGGAATGTAGGCCTGATGAGGAAAGACAGAAGTGGAGAAGATGGAAGGGATAACAGTGAAGAACTGTAAGTCACTCTGGATAAGAGCGTCTGCTAAAATGTAAATGTACTCATCAATAGAGAGGGGGACAAAAGAGTATAGTACATATTATGTTGGTACTGTTGGTGGGCAGAGAAATGATAAACAAGAGAAAGCTGCTGATGACGCCAATTCATCCATTGACTCTCCCTGCTAGTGAGTTGTACTGTAATACAATAGAATGTGATAGATGAACAAGATCCCATCTTATTGTATTGACTGCTGTGCCTTCAGGATATTCAAACAGTTGGCTTGTTTGTAGACACTGTGTTCAAAATGGAAAGAATTTTATCGGAGCACTCAAGCGCTATACAAATTAAATCAAATACAATTTTATTTGCCACATGCGCCGAATACAACCGGTGTAGACATTACAGTGAAATGCTTACTTACAAGCCCTTAACCAACAATGCAAAGTAAAACAAAAACAAAAAAGTGTTAAGCACAACAACAAAAAAAGCAAATAACTAAAGAGCAGCAGTAAAATAAAATAACAGTAGGGAGGCTATATACAAACCAACGTGATAAATTAAGTATGTACTCTACAGCTTGAATGTGTGAGGAGAAGAGACCGGCAGATATAAATCATGGATGACAAACATATTTACGTCAATACCAAGCCTCACATACTCTTTCAGTTCTCTTGAAGTATGCCAAGGTTGTTTGAACCCAACACATCCAATTTGGATAAATGCACTTACCCTACATGATCAAAAGTATGTGGACAGCTGATCATCGAACATCTCATTCCAAAATCATGGTCATTAATATGGAGTTGGTCCTCCCTTTGTTGCTATAACAGCCTCGACTCTTCTAGAAAGGCTTTCCACTAGATGTTAGAACATTTCTACGGCGACTTGCTTCTATTCAGCCACAAGAACATTAACGAGGTCAGGCACTGATGTTGGGCGATTAGGCCTGGCTCACAGTCGGCATTCCAATTCATCCCAAAGGTGTTCGATGGGGTTGAAGTCAGGGCTCTGTGCAGGCCAGTCAAGTACTTACACACCGATCTCGACAAAACATTTCCGTATGGACCTAATTTGTGCTCGGGGGCATTGTCATGCTGAAACAGGAAAGGGCCTTTACCAAACTGTTGCCACAAAGTTGGAAGCACAGAATAGTCTAGAATGTCATTGTATGCTGTAGCGTTAAGATTTCCCTTCACTGGAACTAAGGGGCCTAGCCCGAACTATGAAAAACTGTGCACTATGCACTATGCATTGGGGCAGGTAGCATTCTCCTGGCATCCGCCAAACCCAAATTCATCCGTTGGACTGCCAGATGGTGAAGTGTGATTCATCACTCCAGAAAACGCGTTTTCACTGCTCCAGAGTCCAATGGCAGCGAGCTTTACACCACTCCAGCTGACACTTGGCATTGCGCATGTTGATCTTAAGCTTGTGTGCGGCTGCTCGGCCATGGAAAACCATTTCATGAAGCTCCAGACAAACAGTTATTGTGCTGAAGTTGCTTCCAGAGACAGTTTGGAACTCGTGGTGAGTGTTGCAACCGAGGACAAACCATTTTTATGCGCTACGCTAAGCACTCTGCGGTCCTGTTCTGTGAGCTTAGGTGGCCTACCACTTCGTGGTTGAGCCGTTGTTGCACTTACAGTTGACCGGGGCAGCTCTAGCAGGGCCGACATTTTACGAACTGACTTGTTGGAAAGGTGGTATCCTGTGACAGTGCCACGTTGAAAGTTACTGAGCTCTTCAGCAAGGCCATTCTTCTGCCATTGTCTGTCTATGGAGATTGGATGGCCGTGTGCTCAATTTTATACACCTGTCAGCAACTGGTGTGGCTGAAATAGCCGAATCCACTAATTTGAAGGGGTGTCCACATACTTTTGTATATATAGTGTATGTTGAGCTGCTCAACTTTACACCAATTATCAATGTTATCATCAACTATATCACCTAAGAAGATTGCCCCAAGCACATTGATATTTCTCCAAATCACACCTCTTTCCCATTCCCTCAGCATGGCTCAAGCTTAGCCCAGATATGCAGCCTACTGTGAGAGGTGAGGGATCGGAGATTAATGAAGCATCATTGATTAATCAGCACAAGAGTCTCCCTCAAGCCCTATCCACCACTCACCCTCTTTGCTAGGTTCACCATCAACAGCATTACTGTAAAGAGACTGTCCCAGGAAGGGGCTTATGGGGCAATCTCTTGACCTGACCCAACCTCCAGCGTCATCTAATTTCCTTTGGCTGTCAACTCCATGTGGACAATTCTGATGTTATTCACAGATCTTTAGGCAACAATAAGATAAGATAAATATCTGTTTTTGAGTGCACTTGAAATATGCAGCATGCAATACGAATGGTGTTGATCATATAAAGAGGTAACTCCGTTGACCATTTTAGCCAATGTAATGAAAGCTATACATATTACAGTTGACTAGCCTAGCCAGCTAATACTGTAAATGGTAATGTGCCAGCTCTCTCAGTGAATTAAATTTTTAATAATATTCTGGCATGATTGTCTCATTTCAAGTAACTAGCTGCAGGCTTAAAGAAACATTTAATCCTATAATTTGCATAGCAACCCGAATAAAATATGTGTGTGCGCTAGAATGGAGGTTTAAAAACTACAGCTGCATATGCATATTAGCCAATACACATGGCATAGCCTACACATATAGCATACCTTGTAATACAAACTCTGACTATCCCCCCGAGGTGGAGAGAGGAGAAAACTCTCCTCTCAGACAATTACTGGTACAGCTAAGTAGCTGTTCTGAGGAAAAACCCCACTGGAGACCAGACAACTAAGAAGAAGGACATTGTGACCTCTTGTGGACAATCAGAGCCTTACAAGTGGGCCGCGGAAAAGTAGCCAAACCCTTTCCAAGAAGGCTTTGTGCCGACAGAGATAAACGGCGAACGAAGGCATTCACACGTAAATACATTCATGATTTCTTACTCCAAACTGGCTGTGGTTCGTGTGCAAAGTAAATTATCACTGTGAGAGTAGTTCCTAAATGTACTTAAGTGTTGTGCCTCTCTCTCCCTCTCTCTCTTCCCCTCCCTCTTTTGGTAAACAAGCAGTCATGTTGTTGTTAGTCTGCTAGGGACTTTTTCTCATGTATTAAGTTTGTATGTTAATTCTGTGTTATTATTTAGTTAACTAGTAAATAAATAATTAAACCAATTTGTGTAGTACTGAATCATGAGTAAGGCTGGGGTTTTTGCAGATCGAAGAAGGTTTCGACTGTTCAGAATGATGATATGATTAGAGGTAATGATTAATAAGTGAGTGTTATTGATGTAATATATATATATATATATATATATATATATATATATATATATATATATATATTGTGATGTCACGAGAGGCTGTGTCCTGGAGGGACGTTACATCCCCCTGAGGTGGCTGCAAACCCAGACAGCTATGGCTCCATCTGCTGGTATGGTCGGGAACTCCACCCCTCTATGGCCAATCTTCCCACGCAGCTGAAACAAATCAGGAGCTGATGAGCTGAAGGTTTGTTGAAGGGAAGAGACACACTGAGGGTGAGTGTGTGGGTTGTGAAGAAACACAGTCTCCAACCTGGGCTCTCTGGAGGACAAGAGTGCTGCACGTCCACTTCCATGAGGAATATAAGGATTTGGAGATACTTACCTTTTGGGAAATACTCACCTTTGGATATATGCACCTGTGGAAATACGTGAGAGACATTTGGAAGGACTTTTTGCTGGGTTGGCCACTAGCTGCAACGTGGACTACAGTAAGGCTGGGGAAAAGTTATCTGAGCGAGTGAGAATTATGATTTTGGATGTGGAAGAGACATCCCTGAACTGTTAACCCTTAAAGAGCCACAAGAGAACAGAATTTTGTTATATTTTAGTTAATTTCCCAAGACCTATAATAAAATCCTTGTTTTGTTTGAACCTTGTCTCCTTGCACTACTTGAGCAATCCCGCTGAAAGCTGTGTAGCCTCTCGTGACGTCACAGATGGTGGAGAATACAGGCACGCTCAAGCGTTAATAGTGCATGTCAGAGGAGGATACCGAAGGTTTGATCACCCAGTTTTCCAAGTTGGCCGTAGGCTCCCCGCCCGACTGAAATGGAGGACATATTGAAAGCCCTTGTTGCTGGCCAGCAAGCCCAGATGCAAGCAAACGTGGCTCTCTTGGAGGAGCAAAAGAAAGCCAACCTTCTGAAGGCAGAGGAATTGCAGTTGCAGAGACAGAGGGTTGTCCAAAATACCCGCCCAATAAAGGCAAGTGACTTTATATCTAAGATGGGAGCTACCGATGACATTGAGGCATACCTGCATGCATTTGAGGCCACGGCCACTAGGGAAGCCTGGCCCAAGCAACAGTGGGTTGGTCTGTTAGCCCCCTTTCTAACCGGGAATCGCTGAATGCTGTCCGGGACCTGGGCCCTGACCAGGTTACTGACTATGATGCCCTGAAGTCTGAGATCCTCAGCAGATATGGACTCACAAAGTTTGGTATGGCCCAGCGCTTTCACGGCTGGACCTTCCAACCAGACCAACCTCCTCGGGCGCAGATGCATGAACTTGTCCGAATCGCAAGGAAATGGCTGGATCCGCAGAGGAATACAGCAGCGGCGGTGGTGGAGGCCGTTGTGGTGGATCGTTACCTACGCGCCCTGCCTTATGAGGCAAAACGGTTCATCAGTCAACAGGCCTTGACCACGGCTGATCTGACCGTGGAAGCTGTGGAAAAGTACCAGGCCACAGCGGAGATGCTGAATGCTTCCCGAAAAAGACCCCAGGAGTGCGGCCCCACCACCAATGGGAAGAACCCGTCCAAAGGACCCCAAGGTCTCGAACCCAGCCACGTCAGGACTTATCCGGCTCCAGGGGGAGCCAGAAACCAGGCGGGTCCAAGAAGAGTACACCAGGAGGGGGAAACTCGACAGTGTTACCGGTGTGGGGAGATGGGACATATCTCCTGGCAGTGTGGGAAACCAGCCGATGAACCTATGCCCACTGCGGAGTCCTCCAGCTCAGCACCCACACACCGTTTTGCCTCGCTCTTGGGAGTCGTAGATGGCGGCCCCGATCGACCCCCCACCTGCCCGGTAACTGTGAATCACCATGATGTGGAGGCCTTACTGGATTCTGGTAGCCGGGCCACCCTGGTGCGTAAGGATTTGGTGGGCCCAACGTGTCTGACCCCGGGAAAGTCCTCCCAGTTTCCTGTGTCCATGGGGACACCAGAGAATACCCCATTACTGAACTTACAATGACCAGCACACGGGGAACCATACACACGACGGCGGGGGTGGTTGATTCCCTCCCCGTCCCTGTCCTAATTGGGACGAGACTGCCCAGCCTTTTACCCACTCTGGAGAGAGTCTCAGGAGAGGATAACCCGAGTACCTCGGAAACGGAGAGGCAAGACTCATCCTGGGAAGGCTCCGGTGCAATCCTCCGAATTACTCACTCCCGCCCGGGCTCTGATAGGGATGGCAGGTGCCCAGACCGACACAGAGACGGAGCTACAGAATCTGGACAAAGAACTGTCTGGTCTGAAGGGGACCGCTGGAGAGGTATCGTTTGTTAAAGCAACAGTTAGACATGAAGACAGAAGAGTTAGATATCCTCCAGGCTAAACTCCAACAGAGCTCCTTCCCTAAGCAACAGGAGGAGCTGGAGAGGCTGCGCAGGACCATCGAGGAGTGTGAGGAGACCCTGCGCAGTAGTAAGGAGGTCCAGAAGAAGGCAGAGGAGAAGTACAAGGTGTTGGAGAACAAGATGAAGAATGCGGAGGCAGAGAGAGAGAAGGAACTGAAAGCTGCTCAACAGAAGCTAAACTCTGCTAAAACCAAGGCTGATGCGTTCAGTAAGAAACTCAAGGAGAGACAACAGGGGCTGAGTCCCTGGTCCTAGAGTTGGAGGAGTTGAAGAGAGAGCAGTCTGGCAAGCACCACGGCAATGCGGACGCCCTCTCGGCGTGATGCCTTCTTCGCTGCCTTTACCGCGAGGACGTCGGTCCCGAGGAGGGGGATGTGTGATGTCACGAGAGGCTGTGTCCTGGAGGGACGTTACATCCCCCTGAGGTGGCTGCAAACCCAGACAGCTATGGCTCCATCTGCTGGTATGGTCGGGGAACTCCACCCCTCTATGGCCAATCTTCCCACGCAGCTGAAACAAATCAGGAGCTGATGAGCTGAAGGTTTGTTGAAGGGAAGAGACACACTGAGGGTGAGTGTGTGGGTTGTGAAGAAACACAGTCTCCAACCTGGGCTCTCTGGAGGACAAGAGTGCTGCACGTCCACTTCCATGAGGAATATAAGGATTTGGAGATACTTACCTTTGGGAAATACTCACCTTTGGATATATGCACCTGTGGAAATACGTGAGAGACATTTGGAAGGACTTTTTGCTGGGTTGGCCACTAGCTGCAACGTGGACTACAGTAAGGCTGGGGAAAAGTTATCTGAGCGAGTGAGAATTATGATTTTGGATGTGGAAGAGACATCCCTGAACTGTTAACCCTTAAAGAGCCACAAGAGAACAGAATTTTTGTTATATTTTCGTTAATTTCCCAAGACCTATAATAAAATCCTTGTTTTGTTTGAACCTTGTCTCCTTGCACTACTTGAGCAATCCCGCTGAAAGCTGTGTAGCCTCTCGTGACGTCACAATATATATATATATATATATATATATATATACCTTCTAGAGTTAATTCGGGAGATGGTAACTCTTTAAACAACCTCTCATGTGGTGCCACAAATCCTAATGAGTTAATTGTTACATTATTAAATTAATCGAGTAACAATTAAAATTAGTTAGTTGATTCGATAAATAACAGTCAACAGATTAATGAAAGTCATGTCACGACACTTTCCTACTAACCTTCTAAAAGTTGATGGTGCCAAAATCTTGCCAAACCATTCATTATTCTTCTAACTATGACTGAGTGTGAGACATGTTTTCCATAATGTATGTTTCATGCATATACATTCAAACAAATAATACCATCACAAATAGTTTTTCACCATTTATTCAGTACGGAGACATAGCAAAGGTGTCTCAGGCAGTATTTGAAGTATCTAAATATAGTGTTACTTACCAATCAATGTATATAAAGTGCCATGGAGGGCACAATCTTCCAATGTTGCAGTCCAGAAATGAAAGCTTTACAATCTATGCCAAAAGCATGGGCCTCTGATGGAGACTGTAGAACTGTCATCAACACATGCTTCAGTATTCCCACTTCTCTCTAGGAGCATTTGTATGCCCAGGCCCCATAGGAGTATCGTAAGGATCCCACCCTGGTCACCAATGTAGCAGACCTATGTGAGAGACATGTGCCTTAACAGATCGCAATCTAAAGCTTGTGTGGTCCAGAGACGAGAACTCTACCATCTATGGCAAAATCCTGGGCTCCTGAAGGGGATAATATAATTTTCAGCACTGCATGTTACAATAGTTAGACAATCTGTTTGTCACCTGTTAAACTGATTGCTCAAACAAGCATGTGTATCTGTAGTTGGTGTTCAACTCTAAAATGCACTAGGCTGTGTAAGACAAAAACCCACAAAGAAAAGACACCATGCAAATGCATATATGTTCTCAACGTCTAAATAGTGACGCCAGGGCTAGTTCAAACTGCAGGACTTGGTGAATAGATCATGGGCGACAAAAGTGCGAGACAATAATGAATAAAGATACTCAAACAAGCATGCGTATCTGTGTTGGGTGTTCTTCAACTCTAAAATGCAGTAGACTATTTTTTTTTTTTAAACACAAAGAAAAAACAACAGGCAAATGCATATGTGTTCTCAATGTCTAAATAGTGACGGCAGGGCTAGTTCAAACTGCAGTAGAATGGTTCTCCTCACAGGTGAGTGAATCAGCTCATGCTTGGTGAATAGCACTTCGTTGATCTCTGGGACACAGGAGAGCTGAATAGATCATGTGAGACAAAGGAATGTAGTTTGTGAGCTAGAAAATGAATATCCTGACAATATGCTCTGCATTCATCCTACTCCAACTATTGTGGGATAATGTGGCACTTCTAATTTGTCAGAATGAATGAAATTAGTGGGTCCTGCTTTCATGACTGTATTAGCTTTACACTACTTGTCCTATAGATCTTTTTAGTCTTAAATTATTACTTGGTATAAACTGATGGCTCAAACACTCCTTGTCCCATAATTATATGCTAGCTAGTGATAAAGCTATCTGCTCCTGTTAGCTAGCAACATATCTACTTGTTGTAACTAGCTACCTAACTAGCAAGCTAGCTACATTACTAAGGTTGCTGTTTTCTAAGTTGGGAGTCATTTTAGAGCTTGCATTGGTATCACATTTCTATAACTAAATAGAAGATTTTACCTGATAGCAGTTTGTCGGACGGAGATGTCACCAGCTACGGATAATGTGACTTGCAGACGTGATCAGCAGAGATAGTACCATGGATAGTACACAAGTTTTGATTGGTTTACAGTTTAGTACTCGGCTGTGTTTGCCTGTCCAGCTAGCGAACATAAAATAAGTATTTTGAAAAAAATATGCAAGAAATTGACATTGCAAACAAAGTAAATGTGTTCCGAATAAATAACTATACACAATATGTAGAAATGAGCTCTTCCCTCGACAGAGATCGATCATCTCGAAAACTAAAGCAAATAGGTGGTGGACTGTAGTAAGCTAACTGAGGAAATTGAGGGAATAATCTTCCTTCAATAAACGTCCCTTGGCAAAGCCTGCAGCAGATGAAGTTGTCCCGCCATTTTGATGGTTCCTTAGTTTCATTTCCCATCTTGTCTTTCCATCTTGGTTTTAGCACTACCAAAATGTGACAGCTCATAACAACAGACTACAGTAGATGTGTAAACACAGGGAAACATTTAGGCTCTTGGCCATGCTTTCTCAGTCCAATAACAGCAGGACACATAAAAGGTTCCAATTCCATTAACTCACCTCTAAAGCTACAGCATAACCATCATTTTTTAGCTGAGGTCCACGTTTAACATTAGGAGTTAGAGCTCTCGGAGATAAACAAATCAACAAATAAATGAACACAAGCTGTAAGGGCTCTCATCTATAATTGAACAGCCTTAGCATTGCAGGATAATTCTCTGTTTGTAATTAGCACCAAACATTAACATTCATGAGTTGGACAAAGTATTCTCCTTATATCCTCTCGTTATTTTCCCCATGGTATTATGTTTCAGAAATGTATTAACGAAAGCAAAAACACCTTGGAACATTCCGGATGAGAGTAGCTACATTACAGTAGCAGTGTATTGAGAGGGCTCGTCTCCCAATTTCTCCCAGGGTTTGTTGTTCATTTAATTTAACTATTTTCATATCAAAACATGAAGTAAAAGTTTTTAAAAAACAGGCACTGTTTTTTTTAAAGCTCTTTGTGACCAAATGTACGTTGCACTAGTATAATTTGACACAATATAGTTGATTGACTGAATGAATGATTGACTGAACACATCTTCTTGTTCCAGGACAACAGCCAAGTGTTTTTCCTCAATGTGTGCTTTTGTCATAGAGTTACATGTTTGTTCTAACCTCCTTACATACAATATGTATACAGTAGCCTGTATTGTATCTATCCCAGTCCTGGTGACCCATATGTCAACTCACATGCCTGTCTAATTTCCTTTAGATCAACACTCCTACTTGACCTCCGATACGCAGAAGAAAACAGTTGTTGGACAGCAAGGTACTTACAGGAAAACAACTCAAGCTGTATCCCAGAAATACACCAACCCCATCCTTTGTCCTGCACCATCCACTTTGTAGAATTATTCAGGCTGATACCACCAAAAAGTCCACATCAATAATGAATGCTATCAATAAAAATGTCCCCTGGTGCAGAAACGTGGCTCTCATCATTCTCGCTTTTATTCCCCACTGTGGTGCAGGGGTAGTCAAGCTGAAAGCTCCCCAGAAACAACCTTTCAAAAGACACTCTGTACTGTACAAGTGATCGCAGGACCGACCCTGTCCACTAAAAACAGCACTAGAATGAATCCCTGGGCTGATCTTGTGATCATTTATTCTCACACAGCAGAAACTCGTCCGGTCCTGGTTTCCGGTGTTTGTAGACTTGGATCTATGTTTGCCAATATTTGCCAGGATGAGGTATGGAGAGATATTCAAGTGTGGTGATATAGGTTTAGAGCTTAGAATTCAATTGCTGCTCCAGGGGATGTCAAGTCCGTTGCTTACATATTCCTCTGTGTGACAGTGATGGATGTTTGGTCAGTGGGAGGGATCAACGGGTGGGTGTCTGGATGACAGAGGAGGCAGGAAGAAACATTTTAATATGAAAAACATTGATTTGTTCTTCAGCCCAGGTTTTTGTTGTCAATCTCTATTTGTCCACAATTTAACACCTGCAGTGTCATTCCTCATTCTCCGACTGGACACTGAAACGTGTCAGGTGTGAAACGTATCCGGTGTTGTGAAAACACATCTTAGACCAAGCTAATACACATTACTCAACTTAAATTTGCAGTGTATTCTGCAGGAATGAGGTGGGAAATCCACCTCACTTTGACATTGATGACTATAATACACTGTCAGTGAAGTGAAGGCGAAAACCATTATTTTGTGATTGAAGTTAATAGGGCCTGACAGAGGCTTAAAGGTCTCTTACTGTGAGAGAAAAGGGAAATGTAAACTTACTGAATAGGAAATAAGCTTCACTATATATTTCCAGTGCACTATGCAAATAATGTACAATCGAACACCATGGTAAACATTGACTTATTTATCTTTCAAGTTCATTAATATGGATTTGTGTCGAATACAATATCCACATACGTAAGCTCATCAATAAACATGACATTAAAACAACGATGGATGTCAGTGTCCTGATTAAGTGGACAGAGAGCAGGTGTCGGTATTCCCATTTTAATTTCCACACTGAATGTTTTTTCATGCTTTACTTGTGTGTGGCTGGCTCTTACTATTGTTCTATCTACCTGTCTCATCCTGGATTTTGTTAACCACGCTCCCTCTGCCCTGCTAGGTCATTCTAAACAGTGACAGAATTTTGGGCAGTGCCCACCTCAGCTCTAGAATGGTCACATCCCAAATTTAGAATAGGTTGGCCATATGTAGGACACTGGCTCATTGAAAGCCCTTCCCTGAAGCATGATCCATCCATTATTCATCTGTGAAATTATATGGCATGCTCTCCCTGGTACATGGCAGATGCATAGATACACTATGGCCTCCCAGTCTGCATGCTAATGATCTCATGCAAATTAGCAGTGCAGACGAGGGAGGTTAAGCAATGATTGCTGGATCATGCGAGAAATCTGAGATGCAGTGACGAACCAAACAGAGCCACTCTGAGCAATGAAAGGGCTGGCTACCACTGGGACAGTGGGATGACAGGATGGAGAGATGGGAAGAAAGAGAGAGAGAATTTGCATTTAGATCTTGTGTGTGTGTGTGTGTGTGTGTGTGTGTGTGTGTGTGTGTGTGTGTGTGTGTGTGTGTGTGCGTGTGCGTATATGTGTGTGTGCACGTCCACACACATATTACAGTTTTTCTCAATTGATAAAACACTAAACCCTATTGTCTGAACCAAATGCTCAGTTGCCTGAACCCACTGATTGAATCAATCACTCTTTTGGCAAAACCATAAGCACTTTTCACCTGTTTAGACATAACTTGCCAACACATTTTCATAGTGATGCACCCGTGCTGCATAATGGTGAGCACAGGTGACAAAAGTCAAACACAATTAGAGCACAGGTGTCACCACTTGAACACAACAACTCAAAATTGATCACACTTGTGGCTAATGATGTGAGGGAACATATACAGTAAGCCAGTTCAGAGAGCACTGGTTTGTGAGGCCCTACAATGGATAGAAATCTGAGAGGAAGAGTTCGTGTGAGAGGAGGTCGAGGTGGTCGAGGTGGTCAGCGAAGACAAAGAACAGTAATATCTGATGAAATCAGAGCTACTGTGATTGACCATGTTCTTGTCCATGGTATGAGCATGAGGGAGGCTGGACAAAGGGTACAACCAAACATCAGTAGATTCACTGTGTCCACCATAATCCGAAGATTTAGAGAAGAGAACAGGTAATTACCTTTTTTTGACATTATAGTACAGTATGTAAATGTTGACAGCAATTACTGTATGACATACTATATGCTGTACCACAGTGTCCTGTAAGTAAATATATGTTTCAGTACATCACTGTACCAATGTACTTTAGTATTGTAATGGAGGGTTGGTCTAACTGTTTGTAGGCCTAGTATTCCATGTATATTTTTTGTAACTCCATGTTCTCTTTTTGTAGAATTGAAAGACTGCCACATGGGGGTGGGAGGACAGGTATGTTCTCCCCACACCAAGAGACCCTAATTGTTGATATGGTCCGTGAGAACAATGCCATTAAACTGAGCGAAATTCAGCAGAAGATCATTGAGGACCATTTAAATTTTGAGGGTATCAACAGTGTCAGCCTCTCTACTGTTGATCGTGTCCTCAAGCGCAACAGACTGCGCATGAAACAGCTATACAGAGTGCCCTTTGATCGCAACTCAGACAGAGTCAAAGAGCAAAGATTCCAGTATGTACAGGTTGGCATATATCCAGACACATTCAATGTTGATTACTCTAAGTAGTGATTTACTGTAGTGGCCTAAATCACTTTTTCCGTATCACTTACAAAACTATATCTATTTCTACAGAGGGTTTTTCAACTGGATGCAATGGAAAGACCCCATCAATACATCTACATGGATGAAGCTGGGTTTAATCTCACAAAAAGGAGAAGGAGAGGCCGTAATGTGATTGGCCATCGGGCCATTGTTGGTGTTCCTGGGCAGCGTGGTGGCAATGTCACATTATGTGCTGCCATCAGCAATCATGGGGTTGTCCACCATCATGCCAACCTGGGGCCCTACAACACTCACCAGCTCCTCATTTTCCTCAATCACATGCGAGATGCTTTGTTAGGGCAGCAGGATGAGCATCCCATCTATGTTGTTGTTTGGGACAATGTGAGTTTTCACAGAGCCCTCCAGGTTAGAGAGTGGTACAATATGAACCAAGGTTTTATCAATCTTTGCCTTCCACCGTACTCCCCTTTCCTAAACCCCATTGAGGAATTCTTCTCCTCATGGCGGAGGAAGGTATATGAACGCCAACCTTACACCAGGGTAAATCTCCTGCAAGCCATGGGACTTGCCTGTGGTGACATAGGTGTGAAGGCATGCCAAGCCTGGATACGGCATGCCAGGGGTTTTTTCCCCCGTTGCCTGGCCAGACAAAATGTGGCCTGTGATGTGGATGAAGTCCTGTGGCCTGACCCAGTACGGAGACATGATACTGTGGCTGAGTAATGCACTTATTTGTATATTTTTTTACTTTATTTTTACATTGGCTTACTGTACACAAGTGGCAAACGCATAAGATTTCTGTTTGTTTTTACAAGAGCTACATGTAAATGCACAAGATTTCTGTTTTGTCTTTTTGTACAAGTGCTAAATGCACAGGTTTTTTGTGTTTTGCAACATGCATTTAGCCTACAGTGAACAATAAACATTTATTTCTCCAGCTTCATGTCCTGAGCATTGTGTTTTCTATTTTTCTACGTAGTGTTTAGTGACTGTTCAGTAGTGTTTTTTTATTTTGATTGACTCGGGGCACGATTTGACAACATAGTTCAGTTTTGAGCACAGATTGAACTGTTTTGAGGTGAAAGTTTGGTTTTGCAAGAAGAGTCTGAGGTTTTGTGAATGTAGCTTGAAAATTGGGTTTTGTGTTCACAGTTAAGAGAAAAGGAGAGCAGCTTTCAAGAAATGTGTCTTAGCAATCGAGAAAAACTGTAACATAATCAGCAAAATGGCTTCAAAGTAAATTACAGAATCCCAAATATTTCCATGAAAGTATGACCGACAGTGAAGTCTGCACAAATGATCTTCCCAAGTGAGTACTGCTGTCATACAAAGTTCCTAATCTTCATCATTGTAGGACAACATTATGTACAACAGTGTGTAAAATGTCAGTTGTCACAAGATTATAATTCTGCATGTCTGTGTGTGATAATGATATGCTGTTTCTATTTTCCCTCACTGCATGATTGCCTTTTGAATGTAATGCTTTTATTCTGCCAGAGCTTTATTAAATCACCACTGGGCGTGAAAAACATTTAGCATTTCTACATGGCATCGCTAATGCTCTGATATGAGAGAGAGAGAGAGAGAGAGAGAGAGAGAGAGAGAGAGAGAGAGAGAGAGAGAGAGAGAGAGAGAGAGAGAGAGAGAGAGAGAGAGCCTAATCCCTTTTGTCTGAATGTTCCTTTTCCCCCTCTTTTGTCGATTTTCTCTATATTTTCTCTTTCTATAACTCTCTCGAAATGGATGGGATTAAGTATGAAGTCAAGTCCTGGCTATATAGACTACACATTTTCCACATAGCATGTTCATAGAGTGCCTACGTCTGTTTACAAATGCATTATATTATTGTTTGGCCTGGAAATGATTTCACAACTGTGTCATTGTCCTCTGTTTATATAAAACGCAATGTTATTAACACTTCAGTTATTGCATAACCCTTAGAGACCTGCAGATCAGCAAACAGGATGTACAGAATGCTGCTTGCAATGTTCGATAACAAAGGCATCACAGAAACATAGTCACAGTTTCTGTGGTGTCACACACACACACAGACGCATGCACACGCACACAGATAGCAAGGGCAAACAAGATCTGACCCAGTTAATGAGTATGACACAAAGAGCAGAGGGAATTAAGTCAGACTTATGATTAGCGCTTCACCAAACCAAGGGACCAATTAAGTTGTGAATCGTGTGCATTTCCAGCTCACAGCCTCTGGAATAGCCTGCCAGAGAACCTGACGGGCACCTAAACTGTGGACTTCTTTAAAAGAGTTCTTAAAACACACCTTTTTAGCATTGCATTTCCTTAGGGTGCTTTTTTAGTCTTTCAGTTTTTATTGTAATTCTTTAGTTTTTTATCCTCTTATGTTTACTTTGTAGTAAAAATTTCTGTGCTTATTCTCATTGTTTTTTATTTCAGTTTTTTTCCTGTGAAGTGCATTGCGTTGCATTCATGTCTGAAATGTGCTATATAAGTAAAGCTTGATTTGATTTGACTTATAACAACATAATTAAAAGAGACGTAGGACAGCAGCAGAGCATGAATAATACACCATGCTAATGCTAGCTTGTCTGTTTTCCCTCTCTCCATTCACATTGACGCCAAAATTGCGGTGATGTAATATGGCATGTTTGCAGTGTGTTCACTCTTCTAAAAGGAACAAGTCATTGTATTGTGCAAAACATACCTTCTGAAACCCTGTATAGCTATGGTATTTCAGGTTTGCACTGAACCTAATCAGTATGAAACAATCTGCTTGAAAGTCTAGTCGATGCATAGCACTCTCAGTTAAGCATATGATGCATGGCTACATACATTCACATTGTAATGTTAGTTCAATCCAGTACAGGCTTAACTGAATGACAACAGAGACAAAAGACAATATGGAATTTGATTGACTAGTTTGGGGTAGGCCTCGTCTCCGAGGAATGCTCCTCAGAGCCTGATGCTGATGACAGGTTTCCCTATGCTGGGCAGCTGGTATCGAACCCCCCCAGTTGGAAGACTATTGCTACAAAACAGCAAGTGGGAGACAAGGTTTGAGTTGAGATATAAATACTTCCCTAACTTCATGCCCATTGGTTGAAAGAAAGGAAAGTGATTATTGCACGAGTGAGCCCATAGATTAATCAGCAAGTGTGGTGGAATTGCCTTAGTGTGCCATGCTCATACATTCCGCACGCTTGCTAATAGTAAAGGTCGGAGGAGAGACGTATCGCTATGCTGATTAGGTAACGTTATAGACACTACCATAGATAACTGCTATGCTTATGAGGTAACGCTATAATCATTACCATATAAATACCTGCCATGCTGATGCAGTAACATTCTAAATGCTATCATATAAATACCTGCTATGCTAATGAGGTAACATTACAGACATTACCATAAATACATGCTATGCTGCTGAGGTATCAATATAACCGGTGTGAAATGGCCAGCTAGTTAGCGGTGCGCACTAGTAGCATTTCAATCGGTGACGTCACTCGCTCTGAGACCTTGAAGTAGTTGTTTCCCTTGCTCTGCAAGGGCCGCAGCTTTTGTGGAGCGACGGGTAACGGTGCTTTGAGTGTGACTGTTGTCGATGTGTGCAGAGGGTCCCTGGTTCAAGCCCAGGTAGGGGTGAGGAGAGGGACGGAAGCAAGACTGTTACTAGCTAGTCATTTCACACCGGTTACACTCACCACCCTTTTGACCTCCTCCTTTTCCGCAGCAACCAGTGATCCGGGTCACCAGCCTATCTGATTGAACTTTGGTAAACTACATTTTGCATTGTAGCTCATCACTATCACACATGGCAGACATCACATAATCTAAACACATTCTAATGTGCCATCATTACGTTCTCCATCTACATGCCAATACATCTAAATTACTGGTTATACTTAGCTAAAACATAGTTACATTCAGCTGTCAGTCCAGACACACTGTGTGACTCTGTAATGATGCATGTTTGGGTGGTTGTACCTCCCTATCATCAGTACCATCAGTACCACACACCCTGCCTGCATTTAGTAGTCAGCCCAGAGACATTATTCCGTGCTCATTAATTCTACCAATTAGACTGGGCATGGCTAATTATACCCATTAGTGCCGTCCGATGCCAGTCAAGGACACCTTCATCGGGCAGCTGCGACCCGCCATCATCGCCGACCTAGCGTCATCACCAAAATGCTTCCTCCCTGAAGGGGCCGTAAATCTGATGACTCAGGTCTTTCTCAGCCTAGAGGAAAGATATAGAGGGGATCCCACTCGTATTAGCAGCAGTCTGAAGTCTGTCTCATTCGGTTTGGTGTTGTAAAATAAAATGTAGTCGGTAATGACAATGTCATTACAGTATAATGACATAGTTTTAGTGTCACCCCGTATCACCGCAATCTGTGAACATGACATAAATCAGTTTTCTAATTCTCAACTACATTCCAACGCATCCATTTACCATTACTATCACAGCGTAATGACTCACAGCAGAGAGAACAAGAACAGACAAACTAGACACTCAAACGCCATTACCGCCATCAAAATATACTGTTGTTTTGTGAAACTCCACAATAACAACAACGGTAAAGTGCTCAGGAGGTGGTACTTTACCAAAATGACTAGTATTGTTTATTTCTAAGAAGAATACAAGGAAAGAGTGATGATGTTAACTAATAAAGTCACAACAGTCACATTTTGTTTCTTTAAAAAAAAAACATTTTTGTTTGTTTCTTGGTACATAAACGACGCAGCAGTGGGCTCATATTTCTCTGTGATGCTGAGCTAGTCTTGTTTAGTGGGGTTAGACACATTGGGGTTTCCAGGGCAGCCCTCCCCTGTAAAAGTGCTGCATTGGCACACCCATGCCCTTACTATGTTAGAGCTGCAGTGATGACTGCCTTGCCACTCACATGCACACCCAATTCTGTATACATTTATTCTTGAAACGTGTGTTCAGAATATAAATTTAAAAAATAAATGTATACAGGATTGGGTATGCATGTGGCTGGCTATAGAGTATTATAAATTGAACAACAATGACAGCTGGTGTCTGCTGTGATGAACTCCATATGTTTCTATGTGTGGGCTGGAATGAAAACGAACATGAGTTGTTAGACCTCATGTATGAGTGTGTTTGTCTTGAAGAGAAGCGCCAAAATAATTCACCAACCTCGAAAAGAAGATAAATGATACCAACATGATAAATTGAGCCGTATGAGAGACTGTCTTTTTGTCAAAAAAAAAAACTAATGAAGTGGGTGAAAATAATGGTTTGGAGAAACAATGGTTTGTTGATGGCAGATCCATCCTTCACCTTGGCAGAGAAAACTACATCTCTCAGATGCCTCTGCAAAGGGAATTGTAGTTTCCATATTGTGGTTTACATGGACATCATGACTCAGATCCCAGAGACAAGAAGGCTCTCTAAAAATGCCAGGTTTCTGTTAACTTATTCTGCTTAGATGGAGCTTTTGTACTCTGTGTACATATATTTAAGGGCAATGACCCTATGTACTTGTAATTTAAATTAGATACTGTATTCATGTACCCTATCATTATAGACAAAATAACAGTTATTGACAAATTCAAGGCAATCCAGGTACTTGGAAACAGTGTACTTTGCCTCACATTTTTTCCATTCCTTATACACGTGTGGGATGTTGACTGTATAAATACTTAAATCTATTTATTTTCCACCTTGTGTTGTCTGTCTTACTGCTGTAAGTCGAGGTCTATGAGCAGAAACCCATTGGCAGTAGGAGAAGAAACACAGTTTCTTTACTCTTGTGGCGGAAATGGACTGTCTCTGACTGCTGTTGGCTTCTATTTCATGCTTGATTGTTTTAAATTGTTTCTTTTGAAAGCAATTCTGCTTTGGGGTATGGAAAGGATGAATGGCATATGGTAGTCAGTGTGTCCTGCTGAACGCGGAACAAGGGAGAGCTCGGTTTGTTGTTTTGGAAAATGTGTTGTTTTGAAAGTGTATTAAAAGGTTTCTTAGTAGCTAATTTTTGAGTTTGGATCCCGCAAACGCAGTTGGCATCAGTTGCTGGGACTGCTACTCTCTGTCCAGTGATCCTGCCGACCAAGGCCGGGTCTTAGGAGCTATTAGGCATAGCAGCTAGCCTAGCTGCTAGCTAGCTGCCTATCAAGCTAGCAGGGTTTTCTTGAGGGCTTGAACGCAGCCCGCGACGTGGTTAGCCATTGTGGCTGGGACCGCGGATTGTCCTGGGTTTGTGGCTGTCTAGATCCCTGATGTTTGTTGTTGTTTTCAATCTTCCCTATGACCTGCCCTGTCTGGAACTGCGAGGAGTAACAGTGTAACCTAAGTTGCTAGCTACCATGACAAAGACCAAAGGTGGCGGGAGTACCGTTGAGGACAGTGATGTCTCTCTATCACAGATGAAGGATCTTTTAAACAAACAAAGAGTTCGACAAGCATTTGTTACAACAACAAGAAAATAACTTCACTTTTTTGTCCAAATACTGGTGGAGTCAACTAATAAAAGAATGGACGACCTGAGCAGAGAGGTCCAGGACCTGAAGAACAGTTTTCAGTTCTCCCAGGGTGAGTTTAAACTGGAGAACGGCACAATAACAGCAATCTGTAAGTCATTGAGAGATGACATCAGTTCTGTGTGTGAATCGATGATAACAATGACAGATAAATCAGATTATCTCGAAGGACAATCAAGGTGGAACAACATGGTTGTTGACGGAAGTGAGGGAAATTATCTCTGAGAAATTGAAGATGGACCACAGGAAGATTGAGGTGGCGCGCACCCACAGAACTGGAAAACCCACCACCGGCCCAGGTGACAGGCCCAGGCCGATAGTGGTCAAGCTCCTGAGGTTCAAGGACAAGGTAGCTGTTCTGGAAAGAGCCAAGAACTTGAGAGGAACATATATCTTCCTCATAGAGGACTCTCCTAAAGCTGTGCGCCAGAAGAGGAAAGAACTTATCCCAGCCATGAAAGCTGTCAGTGCACGTGGGGACATTGCTTACATCCGCTATGACAGGCTCATTGTCCACCCTCCCTCCCAGAAGCCTGGAAGGGATGAGAGAGCCAAGCCCATGGGTTCGTAGCTTCAACCCCGCAGCACACACACACACACACCAATTGATTAATGGACTGCTGAATGTATATTTTTTTCTCTTGCCTTGTTTGATCTTTCCATATTATGTCTATCTCTGATAAGCTGCCCAGGAAAGGACTGAAAATAGACCATTTTAATATATATAGCCTTAGAAATAAGGTTAATGAAATCAATAACTTGCTAACATCAGATAACATTCATATATTAGCCATTTCTGAGACTCACTTAGATAGTTCATTTGATGATACAGCAGTAGCAATACAAGGATATAACATCTATAGAAGAGACAGAAATACTTATGGGGGAGGTGTTGCTGTACAGTGGGGAAAAAATGTATTTAGTCAGCCACCAATTGTGCAAGTTCTCCCACTTAAAAAGATGAGAGAGGCTTGTAATTTTCATCATAGGTACACGTCAACTATGACAGACAAAATGAGAAAAAAAATCCAGAAAATCACATTGTATGATTTTTTATGAATTTATTTGAAAATTATGGTGGAAAATAAGTATTTGGTCAATAACAAAAGTTTCTCAATACTTTGTTATATACCCTTTGTTGGCAATGACACAGGTCAAACGTTTTCTGTAAGTCTTCACAAGGTTTTCACACACTGTTGCTGGTATTTTGGCCCATTCCTCCATGCAGATCTCCTCTAGAGCAGTGATGTTTTGGGGCTGTCGCTGGGCAACACAGACTTTCAACTCCCTCCAAAGGTTTTCTATGGGTTGAGATCTGGAGACTGGCTAGGCCACTCCAGGACCTTGAAATGCTTCTTACGAAGCCACTCCTTCGTTGCCCGGTCGGTGTGTTTGGGATCATTGTCATGCTGAAAGACCCATCCACGTTTCATCTTCAATGCCCTTGCTGATGGAAGGAGGTTTTCACTCAAAATCTCACGATACATGGCCCCATTCATTCTTTCCTTTACACGGATCAGTCGTCCTGGTCCCTTTGCAGAAAAACAGCCCCAAAGCATGATGTTTCCACCCCCATGCTTCACAGTAGGTATGGTGTTCTTTGGATGCAACTCAGTTGAGTTTTTACCAAAAAGTTCTATTTTGGTTTCATCTGACCATATGGCATTCTCCCAATCCTCTTCTGGATCATCCAAATGCACTCTAGCAAACTTCAGATGGGCCTGGACATGTACTGGCTTAAGCAGGGGGACACGTCTGGCACTGCAGGATTTGAGTCCCTGGTGGCGTAGTGTGTTACTGATGGTAGGTTTTGTTACTTTGGTCCCAGCTCTCTGCAGGTCATTCACTAGGTCCCCCCGTGTGGTTCTGGGATTTTTGCTCACCGTTCTTGTGATCATTTTGACCCCACGGGGTGAGATCTTGCGTGGAGCCCTAGATCGAGGGAGATTATCAGTGGTCTTGTATGTCTTCCATTTCCTAATAATTGCTCCCACAGTTGATTTCTTCAAACCAAGCTGCTTACATATTGCAGATTCAGTCTTCCCAGCCTGGTGCAGGTCTACAATTTTGTTTCTGGTGTCCTTTGACAGCTCTTTGGTCTTGGCCATAGTGGAGTTTGGAGTGTGACTGTTTGAGGTTGTGGACAGGTGTCTTTTATACTGATAACAAGTTCAAACAGGTGCCATTAATACAGGTAACGAGTGGAGGACAGAGGAGCCTCTTAAAAGAAGTTACAGGTCTGTGAGAGCCAGAAATCTTGCTTGTTTGTAGGTGACCAAATACTTATTTTCCACCATAATTTGCAAATAAATTCATAAAAAATCTTACAATGTGATTTTCTGGATTTATTTTTCTCAATTTGTCTGTCATAGTTGACGTGTACCTATGATTAAAATTACAGGCCTCTCTCATCTTTTTAAGTGGGCGAACTTGTACAATTGGTGGCTGACTAAATACTTTTTTTCCCCACTGTATATATTCAGAGCCATATCCATGTGTAGAGAAAATCTAATGTCAAGTGTTATTGAAGTGCTGTGGTTGCAGGTTCACCTGCCTCATCTAAAGCCTATTCTTTTGGGGTGTTGCTATAGGCCACCAAGTGCTAACAGTCAATATCTAAATAATATGTGTGAAATGCTTGATAGTATATGTGATGTAAACAGAGAGATCTACTTTCTTGGGGACCTGAATTGTAACTGCCTCTGTCGCCAGTTTATTTCATGTATTTGCACTTTTTATTATTTAATTTCTTCTGAATTGTACGTTTACAGCAAGACGGAACTAATTATTGGTTCCGCCCCGAGTGTTGTCACCCGAGCGCCTTTAGCGGCGCACCGAGGAAACTTTACCGCCAAAAGCGAATTATTTTTCCACTGTTATCGTGTTTAAGTGCATACTTACAAAGAAAGTATACAGAAGAAGATAAAGGACATTTAAAAGGATGTTTAGCACCTCTGTGTGATAAGCAGCAATGAGGTTTGTTGACTACTTATTTTGCTATGAGGGTGTTTGTGTTTACGTGCGTCAGTTTTGGTGTAAAATATACATAAAGTGGCTAGCTGTATGAGCTTGATTATAACGCCAGATGTGTGAGACATGCATATGGCATTATTTTGTTAATGTATTTTTTCTTTCTTTAAACCAGTTCTCACGGGTTGACCAGCATTAAAGCCCTGTATTTGAATCAAGATCTCTTGCCTCATGCCTGTCACTGGAGGAGCTACAGTGAGAACTCATCTGCTCTGCATGAGTAGACGAGGAAGACAGTACCAAAGAGCCGTGATCCATGGACAAGAAGGGACATCTCTACATCCAAGAGTGTGCATCTGCTCCTGACATTTACACAGCCGCAGCATCCACAGAAGAATCCAGGCGCCTTACCATGAATCCAGCTGATGCAAAGAAGCTTAAACTATTTCCCACAAGAGACTGACACATTTTTGCCTTCATATTCATACGGTATAGTTGTGTGTATGTTTAAGTGTTAACTAAGCTACAACCAAGAGACTGAATTTTGCATTTCATAGAACAACGTGATATTGATTGTGTGAAGTAGATGTGAATATGTTCTAAAAAATAATATTAGTGGTAAAAATAGTATAAATGTGAATAGCTAATGGGAGCTGAATCACTTAGCTACAGGCCAAATTAGATTTAACCCACATTTAAGTACACCAAGTAACAATGTCAGAGCCTAGTCTTACCTCTGGGAGAAAGCAGGTTAATGTAGGTGAAAGTATAGAGCAGCAGTGCATAGACATGCAACCACAGACTACTAAAGGCACAAGAGCTAATGACCACACTTCCTCACAAGAACCACGAAGAAGCCAAAGAGACCGAAAGTTAACAGAAAAGGGCCAAGAACTGTACAATGAGCAAATAAGAAGATTTGTTCACCGTTTCACTGTGAGCTATGAGGAGTGGAAGGCTATTGCTAAAGACGCCAAGCAAGCTTTGAGTGGACAATACTCAAACAACCTGCTACATGAACACATAAGCAAAATAAGTGCTGCCTCAGAGAATCTGAACATTGCTTATGATGAGTTAAGGAGCATAGACAACCCTGACCATGACACACGTCGCAGAATTGACACCTGTGATGCTGTAACCAGGAAGATCATCCAAACTGCAAAAGATCGTTTGGAGACAGCAGATAACGGTGGAGGAGATGAACAACGAGGCAACAGGGCGACATCGTCTATATTCAAGTCTGTAGCCTCAGACAAGATAAGTATCAAATCCCAATGCACTAAGTCCTCTCACGCTCAAAGCAGCTCCAGACATTCAAGTTGGACTTCTGTTAGCAGACAAGATGCCGCTGCTGAAGTTGCTGCCAATGAAGCTACTCTAGAAGTACTACTAGAACAAGAGTGTTGCATTGAGGAATTGGAAAGGCTTGAAGCTGAAGCTGCAGAGAGACAAAAGGTGCTAGATGCAAAGCGGAGACAACTGGAGCGACTAGAGACAGTTAAAAAGTTAAAGGCTGCTAAGGCACGTCAGCGAGTGTATGATCAGAGTGAGTGCTCAGATAAAGAAATAAGCAGTCTACTCCATCAAAGTGTCTGTATGAAGGAAAAGGAAGAAGTTAAACATGAAAATAATCTGTTGCAGCACCATTCTTCACCACAAGACCGGGCACATTCAAAGCAGGATGACAGCACAGCAGCTCTTGTTAGAGCACTTGCAGAGTCCATCAGTGCAGGTCGTCTTCCTATACCTGAACCAACAATATTCAATGGCGACCCACTCAGATTCAATGACTGGAAGGTTTCATTTCAGACACTCATTGATCGGAAAAACATTCCAGCCGAAGAAAAGATATATCACTTGCGAAAGTATGTGGGTGGACCTGCTAAAAAGGCTATAGAGAGCTACTTCCTGCTTGGTTCAGAGTCAGCCTATCACGCAGCATGGAGGATTCTCGAGGAAAGATATGGAAATCCATTCCTCATAGCCAAAGCATTCAGAGATAAGCTGGAGGCATGGCCCAAGATAAGCTCCAAAGGCAGTATCGAACTTCAAGAGTTTGCTGATTTTCTTCGGAGCTGTGAGGCTGCTATGACTCAGATCAGAGGCCTCGAAGTACTTAATGACTGCAATGAGAACCAGAAGTTACTTGCAAAGCTTCCAGACTGGCTGACCTCGAGATGGAACAGAAAGGTCATAGAAGTGGAGGAAGAAAGTCACACATTCCCAAGCTTCCAGCAGTTTGTAAAGTTTCTCACACGTGAAGCTAAGATTGCAAATAACCCAATAACATCTCTCCATGCTCTGAAACCTGCTGAAGGTGAGCAGATCAAGGTTTTAAAGAACAGAGCTCTCGGAGCAAAGGTACTAGCAACTAACTCAGATGAAAAAGCTTCCTCCACAAGCTGTGTTTTTTGTGAGAAGTCAAGTCACAGTCTACACAAGTGTTGGAAATTTATGAATAAAACCATCTCTGAGCGAGTCAAGTTTGTTCAAGGGATGAAGTTGTGCTTTGGCTGTCTGAAGCCTGGCCATCGCTCAAAGGAGTGTGAAAATAGAAGGATCTGTGATACTTGTGAGAAAGGACATCCAACCTGCCTACACGATAATCGCAGCAAAGAAAGAGGAATATCAACAAGGACTGGTGGAGAAAGGGAGAGTGACAAGTCAAGAGAAGGAACGACAGATCGTTCACAAGAGAGGGTGACAAAACCACCACGCGAGGTAACATCTAACAGAGTTATCCAGAATGTTAAAGGCACCCATACATCCTCAGTCATTCCTGTGTGGTTGTCCACTACAAGTAAGCCAAATCATGAAGTTCTTGTGTACGCTCTTCTCGATACACAGAGTGACACGACCTTCATCCTTGAAGAGACAGCAAAGGTTCTTCACACTAAAAATGAACCAGTCCAGTTAAAGCTCTCCACAATGTCTTCAAGAAATACAGTGGTGCCTAGCAGAAGGCTGACTGATCTACAAATAAGAGGATTCTACTCCAATAAGATAATCTACCTGCCAGTAACTTACTCAAGAGAATTCATCCCTGCAAACAGAGATCATATTCCCACACCAGAGACTGCCAAGGCATGGTCTCATCTTGAGCACATCGCAGATGAAATTGCTCCTCTGCAGAGCTGTGACATCGGCCTACTAATTGGCTACAACTGTCCTCAAGCTCTTGTACCAAGACAAGTGGTTGCTGGAGAAGAAAATGAGCCCTTTGCTCAGAGAACAGACTTGGGTTGGAGTGTAGTCGGCTATGGCAACCCATGTCTTGACTTTGGAGATGCCTTTGGAATAAGCCATCAAGTCATTGTGAAGCAAGTGACATCAGTTCTTCCAAATCTCCCCAAACGAAGTGCACTATGTCTGTAGAACACAGATCAAAGAAGTAGTCCTTCCAACAGACGTCATCAAGGTGTTGGAATCTGATTTTGTAGAAAGAGCTTCAGAAGACAACCCAGCTGACCACGCCTCAAGGGGTGTCACAGCAGAACAACTCACAGCTTCTAACTGGTTCACGGGTCCAGACCTTCTTTGGCAAAAAGAGCTACCAACTGGAGTTGTCATGGTGGGAGAGATTGAGAGCAGTGACCCAGAGGTCAAGAAAGCTCAGGTTCATGACACTCAGGCAGAAGAAGCAAAAACAATTTTAGATCGTCTACACAAGTTCTCAGACTGGGCAAGAATGGTGAAGGCTGTTGCCAGACTCAAGCGCCGTGCTAAGGAAATCAAAGGTCTCAAGCCAAAGTCCTGTGAGGCCTCGAACTTGGAGGAAAGGAAAGAGGCGGAGCTGACCATAATCAAGATGGTCCAGGAAGCAACTCTCTCTCAAGAAATTCAACGCCTTAGACATCATAAGGAGACAAAGGTCAAAGACAAAGCCAACCAGTTGCACAAACTATGTCCGTTCCTGGATGATCAAGGTGTAATCAGAGTAGGAGGCAGCTTAGCTAATGCTGCCCTACATCCACATGTGAGGCATCCAGCAGTACTTCCTAGAGACAGTCATGTTTCTGCATTGCTCGTCAAGCACTATCATGAGAGAGTGTACCATCAAGGTCGAGGAATGACTATAAATGAACTCCGATCCAATGGCATATGGATCCTGGGTTGCAACAAGCTTGTTTCATCCCATATTCACAAGTGCACAAGTTGCAGAAGGTTCCGAAGATGCACAGAGCAACAAAGGATGGCAGACCTTCCAGAAGAGCGGATGGAAACAACTGCTCCATTCACTTACTGTGGAATGGACTGCTTCGGACCATTTCACATTAAGGAAGGAAGAAAGGAGCTAAAGCATTATGGGCTGTTGCTCACCTGCATGTGTTCAAGAGGAGTTCACATTGAAGCACTTGATGACTTGACCTCAGATGCCTTTATCAATGCTCTGCGTTCATTCATCGCCATTCGTGGATCAGTAAGGCAGATAAGGTGTGATCAAGGGACAAACTTTGTCGGAGCAAGGCGTGAGTTCATTGAAGCACTGAAAGAGATGGATCAAGAAGAGCTCAAAGATTTGGGCTGCGAGTTCATCATGAACACCCCTGCCTCAAGTCATATGGGTGGAGTCTGGGAAAGACAAATCCGCACTATCAGAAGTGTCCTGGCGTCCATTCTAGAACAGTCGTCCAGACAACTTGACTCCTCTTCCCTACGAACATTTCTATATGAGGTTATGGCGGTTGTGAATAGCAGACCTCTAACCACTGATCATCTGAACGATTCTACCAGTCCAGAGCCCTTGACACCAAACCACATCTTGACCATGAAATCCACAATCATTCTCCCTCCTCCTGGAAAGTTTGTCAAGGAGGATCTCTACCTCCGCAAAAGATGGCGCAGAGTTCAACTCTTAACCAACAACTTTTGGGTACGATGGAAAAAAGAGTATCTCCTGAATCTCCAACACAGACAGAAGTGGACCAAAGATCGCAGAAATGCAAAGGTCGGTGACATTGTTCTGTTACAAGATGCTGCCACACCACGAAACCAATGGAAGCTAGCAAGAGTCATCGAGGTCTATCCTGGAAGTGATGAAAGAGTGAGGAGACTCAAGTTACTCATCAGTGACTCCTCCCTGGATGGAAGAGGAAAGCGTACAGCCAAACCTGTTTACCTGGAGAGACCCATTCAGAAAACAGTTACATTGCTAGAAGCAGACTGATGGTTCTATCATACACTCACACACAGTTTATTAGTTGTTTATTAGGACAGAGTTTCATTTTATTTATTCATGCAGTAGGTTTGTCTCCAAGTTTTAAGAAATCACTTGTGATTTGGTGGGAGTGTAACTGCCTCTGTCGCCAGTTTATTTCATGTATTTGCACTTTTTATTATTTAATTTCTTCTGAATTGTACGTTTACAGCAAGACGGAACTAATTATTGGTTCCGCCCGAGTGTTGTCACCCGAGCGCCTTTAGCGACGCACCGAGGAAACGAATTATTTTTCCACTGTTATCGTGTTTAAGTGCATACTTACAAAGAAAGTATACAGAAGAAGATAAAGGACATTTAAAAGGATGTTTAGCACCTCTGTGTGATAAGCAGCAATGAGGTTTGTTGACTACTTATTTTGCTATGAGGGTGTTTGTGTTTACGTGCGTCAGTTTTGGTGTAAAATATACATAAAGTGGCTAGCTGTATGAGCTTGATTATAACGCCAGATGTGTGAGACATGCATATGGCATTATTTTGTTAATGTATTTTTTCTTTCTTTAAACCAGTTCTCACGGGTTGACCAGCATTAAAGCCCTGTATTTGAATCAAGATCTCTTGCCTCATGCCTGTCACTGGAGGAGCTACATGAATATTGACTGGTTTTCATCAAGCTGTCCGCTCAAGAGGAAGCTTCTCACTATAACCAGTGCCTGTAATCTGTTTCAGGTTATTAATCAACCTACTAGGGTGTTTACAAACACTACAGGAACAAGGTAATCCACATGTATCGATCACATTTTTACTAATACTGTAGAACTTTGTTCTAAAGCTGTAACCGTCCAATTGGATGCAGTGATCAAAATATAGTGGCTGTATCCAGGAAAGCCAAAGTTCCAAAAGCTGGGCCTAAGATAGTGTATAAGAGATCATACAAAAGATTTAGCTGTGACTCTTATGTGGATGATGTTAAAAATATTTGTTGGTCTGATGTGATTAATAAGGAGCATCCTGACGCTGCACTTGATGAATTTATGAAATTGCTTCTTCCAATTATTGATAAACATGGACCTGTTAAGAAACTGACTGTTAGAACTGTTAAGGCGCCATGGATTGATGAGGAATTTAAAAACTGTATGGTTGATAGAGATGGGGCAAAAGGAGTGGCTAATAAGTCTGGCTGCACATCTGACTGGCAGATTTACTGCAAATTGAGAAATGATGTGACTAAACTCAACAAAAAGAAGAAGAAACTGTATTATGAAGCCAATATAAAAAACAACAACTTTGAAGTACTTTAAATGAAATGATGGGCAGAAAGACAAATTCAACTCAATTTTTCATCCAATCAGATGGCTTAATCATCAAAAAACCTTTTGATGTTCCCAATTATTTTAATGATTACTTCATTGGCAAAGTGAGAAAACTTAGGCAAGAAACGCCAACAACGAACAGTGAGCCATCATATTGATGCATTAAAAAAACAAATAATGAAAGAAAAGCATTGCAAGTTTGAATTTTGTAACGTTAGTGTTTTAGAGGTGGAAAAAGTATTGTTTTCGATCAATAATGACAAACCTCCTGGCATTGACAACTTAAATGGAAAGCAACTGAGGATGGTAGCTGGCTCTATAGCCACTCCTATCTGTCATATATTTAATCTGAGCCTAGAGGGAAGTATTTGTCCTCAGGCCTGGAAGGAAGCCAAAGTAATTCCGCTACACAAGAGTAGTATGAAAATGTAGGCACTCACTAACTGTAAGTCGCTCTGGATAAGAGTGTCTCCTAAATGACTAAAATGTAAAATGTAAAATGTAGTAAAGTGTCAAAAAGTTATACTTTTGACTCATCTGTCCATAGAACATTCTTCAAAGAGTCTTGATGATCATCCAGGTGCTTCCAGGTGCTTTTTGGCAAACTTGTGTCAACCTTTTGGACGAGATGGGTCCCATTACACTACAGGTCAAATGTTTTTGAACACCTACTCGTCCAAGGGTTTTTCTTTATTTTTACTATTTTTTAACTGTAGAATAATAGTGAAGACATCAAAACTATGAATTAACACATATGGAATCATGTAGTAACCATAAAAGTGTAAAATAAAAAAACTTCAAATAGACACCCTTTGCCTTGATGACAGCTTTGCACACTCTTGGCATTCTCTCAACCAGCTTCACCTGGAATGCTTTTCCAACAGTCTTGAAGGAGTTCCCACATGCTGAGCACTTGTTGGCTGCTTTTCCTTCACTCTGCGGACCGACTCATTCCAAACCATCTCAATTTGGTTGAGGTCGGGGGATTGTGGAGGCCAGGTCATCTGATGCAGCACTCCAACACTCTCCTTCTTGGTAAAATAGTCCTTACACAGCCTGGAGGTGTGTTGGGTCATTGTCCTGTTGAAAAACAAATGATAGTCCTGCTAAGCCCGAACTAGATGTGATGGCGTACTGCTGCAGAATACTGTGGTAGCCATGCTGGTTAAGTGTGCCTTGAATTCTAAATAAATCACAGACAGTGTCACCAGCAAAGAACCCCCACACCATAACACCTCCTCCTCCATGCTTTACAGTGGGATATACACATGTGGAGATCATCCGTTCACCCACACCGCGTCTCACAAAGACAAGGCGGTTGGAACCAAAAATGATGGACTGTACTTTCTCTTTGTTTATTTGAGCTGTTTTTGCCATTATATGGACTTGGTCTTTTACCAAATACGGCTATCTTCTGTATACCCCCCCCCCCCCCAACTGATTGGCTCATACGCATTAAGAAGGAAAGAAATTCCACAAATTAACTTTTAAGAAGGCACACCTGTTAATTGAAATGCATTCCAGGTGACTACCTCATGAAGCTGGCTGCGAGAATGCCAAGAGTGTGCAAAGCTGTCATCACGGCAAACGGTGGCTATTTGAAGAATCTCAAATCTGAAATATATTTTGATTTGTTTAAAAAAAAATTGGTTACTACATGATTCTATATGTGTTATTTCATAGTTTCGATGTCTTCACTATTATTCTACAATGTAGAATAAAGAAAAATAAAGAAAAACCCTTGAACGAGTAGGTGTTCTAAAACTTTTGACCGGTAGTGTATGTCTGGCAAATAACCAAACACTGCATTCCACAGTAATAACCTTACCAACGGTCAAGCATGGTGGTGGTAGTGTGATGGTTTGTGGATGCTTTTCTGCCTCAGGACCTGGACAAC
Source organism: Coregonus clupeaformis (assembly GCF_020615455.1). Classification (NCBI taxonomy): domain Eukaryota; kingdom Metazoa; phylum Chordata; class Actinopteri; order Salmoniformes; family Salmonidae; genus Coregonus; species Coregonus clupeaformis. Next base: position 13,130,704 of record NC_059196.1, on the reverse strand, counting down.
TTGCCTTAATAGAAGGAACCATGAATTCTGCTCTGTATCAAATAATTATACAGCAGAATGTCAGGCCATCCATCTGTGAGTTGAAGCTGAAGAGCAGCTGGGTCATGCAGCAAGACAATGATCCAAAACACACAATCAAGTCTACATGAAAATAGTTAAAAAGCAACACATTTGAAATGTTGTAATGGCCTAGTCAAAGTCCAGACCTAATTCCAATTGAGAGGTTGTGGCAAGACTTGAAACTAGCTGTTCATGCTTGAGAACCGACAAATGTAGCTGAGTTAAAGCAGTTCTGCGTGCAGGAGTGGGCCAACATTCCTCTGCAGCGATGTAAGAGAGTGGATCAACAACTACAGGTAGCATTTGGTTGCAGTCATTGCAGCTAAAGGTGGCACAACCAGTTATTGAGTGTAAGGGGGCAATTACTTTTTCACACAGGGGAATTGGGTGTTGCATAACTTTGATAATTAAATAAATAAAATAAGCATTTTTTTTGTTAGTTGTAAACTCAGGTTCCCTTTATCTAATATTAGGTTTTGGTTGAAGACCTGAGAACATTCATTATCAAAAATATGCAACAATAGAGAAAATCAGAAAGGGGGTGAATACTTTTTCATGGCACTGTACATACAGTGCATTTGGAAAGTATTCAGACCCCTTGACTTTTTCCACATTTTGTTACGTTACAGCCTTATTCTAAAATTGATTAAATTGTTTTTCTCCCCTCATCAATCTACACACAATAGCCCATAATGACAAAACTGAAATATCACATTTACATAAGCATTCAGCACCTTTGGAAGCGATTACAGCCTTGAGTATTCTTTGGAATGACGCTACAAGTTTGGCACACCTGTATTTGGGGAGTTTCTCCCATTCTTCTCTGCAATTCCCCTCAGGCTCTGTCAGGTTGAAAATAGCTGCACAGCTATTTTCAGGTAACTCAAGAGATATTAGATTGGGTTCAAGTCCGGGCTCTGGCTGGGCCACTCAAAGACATTCAGAGACATTTCCCGAAGCCACTCCTGCGTTGTCTTGGCTGTACGCTTAGGGTCATTGTCCTGTTGGAAGGTGAACCTTTGCCCCCAGTCTGAGGTCCTGAGCGCTCCGGAGCAGGTTTTCATCAAGAATCTCTGTCCTTTGCTCCGTTCGTCTTTCCCTCGATCCTGACTAGTCTCCCAGTCCCTGCCGCTGAAAAATATCCCCACATTATGATGGTGCCACCACCATGCTTCTCCGTAGTGATGGTGCCAGGTTTCTTCCAGACGTGACGCTTGGCATTCAGGCCAAAGAGTTCAATCTTGGTTTCATCAGACCAGAGAATCTTGTTTCTCTGAGTCCTTTAGGTCCCTTTTTGGCAAACTCCAAGCGGGCTGTCATATGCCTTTTACTGAGGAGTGGCTTCCGTCTGGCCACTCTAGCACAAATGCCTGATTGGTGGAGTGCTGCAGAGATGGTTGTCCTTCTGGAAGGTTCTCCCATCTCCACAGAGGAACTTTGGAGCGCTGTCAGAGTGACAATCGGGTTCTTGGTCACCTTCCTGACCAAGGCCTTTCTCCCCCTGATTGCTCAGTTTGGCCGGGCGGCCAGCTCTAGGAAGGGTCTTGGTGGTTCCAAACTTCTTCCATTTAAGAATGATGGAGGCCAGTATGTTCTTGGGGACCTTCAATGCTGCAGACATTTTTTGGTACTCTTCCCCAGATCTGTGCCTCGACACAATCCGGTCTCAGAGCTCTACGGACAATTCCTCCAACTTCATGGCTTGGTTTTTTCTCTGACATGCACTGTCAACTGTGGGACCTTATATATACAGGTGTATGCCTTTCCAAATCATGTCCAATCAATTGATTTTACCACAGGTGGACTCCAATCAAGTTGTAGAAACATCTCAAGGATGATCAATGGAAACAGGATGCACCGGAGCTCATTTTCGAGTCTCATAGCAAAGGGTCTGAATACTTATGTAAATAAATATTGAAAAAAAAAATATATATATATATATATATACACATTTGCAAAAAATCTAAAACCTGTTTTCACTTTGTCATTATGGGGTATTGTGTGTAGATTAATGAGGACATTTTTTATTTAATCAATTTTAGAATAAGGCTGTAACGTAACAAAATTAGGAAAAAGTAAAGGGGTCTGAATACTTTCCGAATGCAACGTATATTCCTTCCTTACAGGGAAATAAGGACACATAAGGTAGCTGAGCTATTTGATATGTTCATTAGTGTAGTTCTTGCTTACTGCATATTTATTTGATCTATTAGGATCACCATTAGCCAACGTTAATGGCGGCAGCTAGTCTTACTGGCTTCCGACACATATTACTGGGGTCTGACATATTTCAAACGTTCAAAATACATTTCAGGACAACATACCCCTCACATGTCTGTACAGGTAGCCTACAGTATGTATGTGGGTTTGTGTGTACTTCATATGAATATTACTGTGTGTGTGTCTGTTGCTGTGTGTGTGTGTGTGTGTGTGTGTGTGTGTGTGTACGTGTGTGTATACATGTAGGTGTTTGTGTATGTATACGTGTGTTTGTGTGAATGCTCCTGTGTGTGTGTGTGTGTGTGTGTTTATCTATTGTAGAGGGCAATTCATTCTGGAGGTGCCTGGCTTTGAAAGTCAGTCAGACTCAATGGATTGCTAATAAATAGCCTTTACCGACACAACAGCCTAATTATTGCTACTGCTGCTGCCGCTGAGCTGTCCGCACTGGAGAGCCATCCTTACACTGCTATTCATTCACAGGCTCGCGTAGAATACTGTTCACCACCTTATTACTTGGCTTTTCATCTTTCTATTGTTTTCTCTGAGTGGTTGGAAAAAGTTAGTCTGAAAGTGTGAGTTTTTAAAATGTATAGGTATTTTTCCTTCACTTTGAGTTCTGTTAAAGCCATTCTGTGCTCTGATAGGAGACTGTGGCTTTCAAAGGGTACTTTAGGTTAGTGTCAAGAATTAACTGGAAAGTATTTTCTATACTAGCAGTGTTTTGCAGCTCCATAGTTATACCCACACCCGTCGCTATGGGCGGGCCATAGGGTCCGGGCCCGCCCCCAAAAATGCTTTTGCCCCCCCCACTTGAGGGAATTTATTATTAAATATATGTACTGTAGGCTAATAACAATTGTGCCCTGCCCTCCCATGCATTTCATATGCCCCCCTTAAGACTGAGGTCTGGCGACGGGTCTGGTTATACCCCCGACATGTTTATCAACCTATAGCACACACAGGCGGAATAGAAAAATAGAGAAACAGAAAAAACATTTAGAAATAGAAAAAAAATAGAATTTTCAAACTTTACTTTTTACTCATTACTTAGTCACCACAGTATGAAAACATTTTTTCTGTCATTCACCAGGGACCTTAACTTCAGTGGAACAGGTGCAGACCTAGCTGTGACTGAAGTGAGAGTGTAAAGAGAATTTCTACTTCATAAATTACCTCCTGCTGTCAGTCATAATGTTAAAGCTTTGTAGCCATGTTGAAGGGAGAGAGAGGTCCAGGGACCAGAGAGCTCCCAGCTTTCTTAACACCACCAAAACAAAATGCTGCAATTCCATCCTTTAAGAAAAGAGATCAATCATGTCAGTCGTAACATCATTTTGCTCTAGGTAAATTCACTCATTATCTGAAGGGATTCTGTTAATATATTTATATTATTAACCATGTTTCCATCCATAGTTTTTATTCGAGTAAAGTCATAACGTATTAAAAAATAATAATGCCAGCTGTGATGGAAACAGGAAGTTTTGGTACAATTTTATAAATGCTGACAGGTAATGTGTTTGTTCGACATGGTGGGATCTTTTTGTGTTGGTCAAATTAATGACGTGAGAAATGACGGTGGAAACGCCTTTATGCTCAATCATATCGAAATGAACTTGGAGTCACGCGATGATATAGTGTGTGGTCCTCCCACTATGACTCGGGAATCATGCAGTTTAATAGGCTACAGATGAAATAACTAATGATTAACTTCACAGGGTGGTGAAAGTGCCCGTGATCTTGATGCTCCTTTCCAATAAACATCAAAGGTCTGATTCTGGTGATTGCTTGGGCATGCTTGGGCATTTCCGGTTACCAGAAAAAAACATTAGACAGTGACAGTAGACCGTTATGATGGCAGAGATGAAGTTTACAAGGTGTTTGCTGGAGTTGCCTAAAGTATCTGTTAATGATATACGGAGGGTCGTCCGGACATCCAGTACGACACCACGTAGCAAACTGGATAAAGGCTTCAAATTTTACGTTTCTTCTTTTCTTTGCAACTTTGAAGGTAATATGCTAACGCTAGCTAGCCTGAGCTAGAACCCTTGCTTTGGTGTTTTAAGTAATGACTCCGTCCTGCTTCAGGTTAATCATGCTTTAAATCAAGTTTAATCATGTGTATATACCTCTCACTTCATGTGTTTGTACTTTTATGAAAGTATCAGGTAAAAACAGGGCTACAAATTAGATCTCTGTAAGAGCCCACTGCTACCGCTCAATGAAGAAACTAAAGCCACCACACCAGCTGAGAGTAGGACTAGATTAAGTGACACGTTCAAAGTTCTGTTGAACTTGTTCAACACATGTTTTACTCGTTTAATGTTACCACAGCTTAGATTGCCATTGCTAAGAGAACACTTTAGAACTTTAGTGGTTTTCACGATAGCTGAACAGTGGTAGCCTAATACAGACCAGGGTTGCTGAGTGGGAATTGCCATGCTTTGTTGTTGGGTCTGTTGTAAACAAATTGGAGTTTGGTTTGAAATGTAAACAATAATGAGATTACTACTTTTTCCTGACTTGATGACTGCAATGACAGTAACATATTCCACTCAGCTATTCTTCAAACTGCTGATGTTCTACTCAAAAATGTCCTGTCATCTTAACTTCTTTCTTTATAAACATATGACCCAACTTCCTTGCTTTTGTTCTTGATGTTTCTACTTTTCAAGAGGAATTAGGAGCAAAACCTTCACTCTACTGTTGTTATTGGTACTAGGCTACAATGTTGCACCACTCACCTACTGCTCTGCCAATACTGTTTGAAGGTAGGTAAATAGCACAAGACAATAGGTAAGTGGTGGGAGACAGTATAGCCAAGTGGTGCAAGACAGTAGGAAAGTGATGCAGAAAGCACAAAAGTGACACGAGACAGTAGATATGTTGCTTACACCAGTAAAAAGTAGAAAGAACAAGTTTTGCTCCTACTCCTGCTGCTGTAGACCCTCGTCTTTCAAAACCCATTAAATTATGCTTCTGTGTATTTCAGATGACATTGCGGGATTCACAGCCAGTTGTGCTTGTTAAAAGCTACTGTTCCTGTGTGGCTGGGTGCGGGATATGCAATCATTTGGTTGCATTACTATATCAGACTGCCCATTACTCTGATTGTGGCATGTCTGTCGTCCCTCCTGTACTTTCGTGCACTGAAACAGAGCAGAAGTGGCATGAACCACGAACAATGGTTTGTATCATTTCAATACCAGACAGTTGTGTCACATGCATACTAGCATCTCTCCTAATAAATAAATAGGGAGTGAAGCCAGGACCTGTGGATGCCATGGTTGTAGTGAAGCCCAAACCAGATGCTACTCCGGCAAGCGGAATTAGGTATGCAGAGTCCAATTAAATAGGCAGACTACAATGTGTTTTGCGAAATAAATGTTATTAATTGCTGTTAGATTCTGGTGTATTTCCTAGTGAACCCTTTACTTTTCCTGATATTGTTATTCCAGATCTACACTTTACAAGAGCTACAGCGGTGAGCTACCAGACCCATCAACCCTCAACCCACTACCTGCCTATGCTGACATGGAACCAGACTCTCTTCCCCTTATCTGCAGAATGAACATCACATCTGACAAACCACTCGTGGACTCCATTTTTGGCAAGGTACAAACTGGCAGTATCCTGTCATATCAACACCCATCACCTCCACCTGGCAGTGTTGTCATCCTTGAGGATGCACCCCCGTTCCCAAAAGTGCCACTGGACGGTTACCATTTACAACCAACAGACTGTTCATACGAGATCATGACGGATCAAGAAAAGCTTCACCTCAGTTCTCTGTCTGTGACTTTGTCACAGTCACACCTGATTGAGGAAGCAACCAGATGCCAAAGTGAAACACCTGAGTGGCATTCACTGAGGAAGGAGAGAGTGACTGCTTCACATTTCCGGGAGGTAAGCCATGTTAGGAGTACAAGCACAGCAGAAAAACTGGCAGAAAGAATTATCAGAGGGACAAGACAAACACCACTAATGAAAAGGGGGCTGGAAATTGAAGCAGGTGCATTGAAGGACTATGCATTTCTAAAAAATCTTAATCTGACAAAGTGTGGGCTAGTCGTGCATCCAGACGTACCTTGGCTGGGTGCATCGCCTGATGGGCTGGTATATGACCCACTTGAGAGACCATCATTTGGTCTAGTTGAAATGAAATGCCCAAATGTAGCCAGCTACATAGACTGCAAGTTCCTGAGATTTGACCACGGCCTACACAAATTGAAGGAAAGCCATTGTTATTATTGGCAAGTCCAGGGTCAGTTACTCATCACAGGCATGGAATGGTGTGATTTTGTTGTCTGTGCCCACATGACATTTTCGTGCAGCGCATTTGCCGAGACAGCACTGTATTAAGCTCCCTGAAAGAGAGATGTGATTTGTTTTTCTTTAACACATACATGTCAAAAAACCTCTCTATGAAAAGTAACTGAATAGACACATGAATTATTGTACAATCATTTTAAAATGTATTTTGTCAACTGTCTTATTTACAACATTGTAATATTAAAGGGGCGCTATGCAGTTTTGGTCATTTCTTCGTTTTTTTCTCTGTAGAGCTCCCCCTACATATAGATATTTGGCAGCTCCTATGTTTACTTGTGTCTGACTCCTCGCTCAGTCAGCCTTCCATTTCCTCTTTCTCTGTTCCTCCGACAATGCTTTCCTAGCTTTCTGCTTCTTTTTGGCCGGCTCAGCCATGACGATAGTGTGAAAAACTCCATCGCTACCTTGTTAGCCGGTTCCTGAATGGGTGTATGTGTGCAGTGCTGTGAAGCAATTTGTTACATCGCGAGACCTGATATCACGCGATACTTCCTGACGCTGTGGACGGCGGCTCGCCGGCCGAAAGTTGCAAGGGTGTTTTTTCCGCTCACAGGCGGTAGGGGGAAGGGACACGACCACCATTCAACTCGAAAAAAGTCATATAACCATTCCAATGACTCCGAAGCTGTTCAGTTAAGGTAAATTAAGCTAAAAAAGCTGCATAGTTCCCCTTTAATTGTCACATATACAAATTGTAACATATCAAATTATAACATACAAATACTGAGACTTTCTTGTATGCACTCTTACCTTTTTTTTTTTCTCTATCCTAATTTCTTTATTATTTATGGTCTGGTTTCGCACTGTGTGCTTTAATTCTGTTTTTCTGTACCGAATATTGTATGTATACAGATTAATAGTTGTAACTTTACTGTTACCATTCTAAAAAATTGAGCGCTGACTTGACTAATTTACTGTCTGTACGATAATCTGTGGCTCAATAAAAACATTTTTGAAAAAAAATGACATGAATTTTATAACATATTTCATCACAGCCTATTTGTTCCATAGCCATCCATGAGTGTTCATTTTAGGATTGTGCTGCCAACGTTAGCCATTGGTTGCCCAGGCTTTAACCAAGGGCCCATTTTGATCATTGACCAAAAGACAGGCAACTGTATAAAGTTGATTGATGCTGCCCGTCAATGAAAGAGGGATTACTGTACTGAATAATTTATGTTCCTTAACCCTGCGAATGAGCCGCTCAACGTGGACTCTCAGTCTGGCAATAGATTGTGTCTTCCTGACCTCTGGCTCAGACAGTTGTGCTCTCTTACACAGAAAGGTAGGTATGTGGACCTTGCAGGGCACACAGTCTTCTACAAGGAAACCCTTGTCAACCATTATGGCCATAGATGGGTTTAAGATAGCCACAATGCCAGACTGCTTCAGAATCTCTTTATCGCTGATGGCACCTTCAAAGAGAGACGACACAAAGGTTACTGCGCCGTGAGGGGCCATGCCAATGAATCCTTTAAATGTACAGTGTGATTTATAGTTCGAGAACACCTCACTCTGGAGGAGAAGAGAACTAGGTGTTTGGCAGCGTATTTTGGTACAGTCCAAAATAATTTGTGTGCCAGAGTAACCCTGAAAAACCTCTGGCATGTGAGATTTGACAGTCTCCTCATCCAGCCAAATACCCACAGACCCTAGTACAGTATACAGGAAGTTAGCCCATGTATTTATGATGCGGCTTACAGTTGACTGGTGGATTTTGAATCTGTGGGCCAGATCCTTCTGCATCAGACCCAATGACAAGTAATTCATGAAGAGAAAACATTTGTCAATTGGTTGAAGAACCTGAAAAGAGTAAGAATTCCATTATTACCTCATTACACAAATAGATTGTTACTGGCTTAACTTTCAAGATAATAAGATGATGCAATATATCTTGCTTTGTAAGAACAACTGTAAAATATATTCACTGTTGCATTGCCAGTGTGAGGGACCTCATCAGTCTTTGCTACACTTCGTGCTCTTGTCACCCATATGATCTTGCTGGTGGATGGCTCTATCTGCTTCCAAAAGGCAATCAGGTGGGCATGACTTGCAAACCTGTGGGACATACGTGTTACATTTCTATATGTTAAGTGTCCATACACAACATTAAATTGCAAGCATGTTAGCATCCTTATTGACAGTCATACAACATCTTAGAACATTTGGCACTAAGGTCAGAAACTGGACCACGCACACGTCAGTCCTTTTGCTTACTGCTCTTCTCAGTATTTTAAAATACAATTAATGCGCTAGTAGATAGCCTAGATCTAGATAGTTTTAGATAGATAGTTTACTCATCCCGAGGGAAATTCAAGGTTTCCAGTAGCTTACAACAACACACATCACACATGCAACATTTAAACAGATAATAATACTAGTCATTGTTGACAGCTGAAATACATAGGCCTATATATTAAACACATTGGACATTTTAATTTACCTTGTGAAAAACCTTATGTCATCATCAGATCCAGCAAACTGCTCCAAGCAGAACTTGCTGCTGATAGTTATCTCCTCAATTTGATTTCGGAGCCTTGCTATCTCTACACTAAGTTCTTCATTGTGGTCAAGGGACATATCCAGCGCAGCAGGTTCAGTACTGTTGCAGTAGTCATGGTCAGGAGGACAGTCCAATTCCACAGACAGATCATTCATGGTTTCTGTATGCCAATTATATGATGGTCCGACCACATTCTGTCCCCTATCAACACTTTTTAAACTTTTGGTACCAACGAGAATGAAATAAGAAAGAAGTCAAGACGACTAGCTTGATTGAGTCTCCGCCATGTACATTTGTATTAGATAGTTACTTAGTCAAACATGTTTTAAGCTCGCAAAATCATGTTTACATTTTCACCCCCTCCCTGTGTGTGCATGTATGTCTGTGCGAACTCTCAATGACAAATGCAGTAAAAGAAAATGAGAGAGCTGTGCATTCTCCTTACCAGAGTTTTGTTAGGCTGTGATGCATTTCACTTTATTGCTGAGTGACAACTGTAATAGCTAGCTAGTGATATTATTCTCATACCAGTGGAATAACTGTTAACTGTCATGGTAGGATAATATCAACAGAACAGCTTTACAATATGTTACCATGCCAAGGCAAATGTTAGTTTTTTTGTTTTTTTTCACAGATCAGCATGGTGTTGGTGGGCTGTTACACAATGTAGGTCATGTAATAGCTGGATTTTTGCATAGCTGATGTTAAAACATAAAATACATTTGAATAAGTTTTATTACAAACTCAATGTATCCACTGGGGGGTATTTTTCCCTTTCAGAACAATCCGATATGTACAGTGCCTTCGGAAAGAATTCAGACATCTTAACTTTTCCACATTTTGTTACGTAACAGCCTTATTCTAAAATTGATTAAATAAACAATTTCCTCAGCAATCTACAAACAATAACCCATAATGACAAAGCGAAAACAGGTTTTAAGAAATGTTTGCAAAATTTAAAACAGAAATACCTTATTTAAGTAAGTATTCAGAACCTTTGCTATGAGACTTGAAAATGAGCTCAGGTGCGTTCTGTTTCCAATGATCATCCTTTAAATGATTCTACAACTTGATTGGAGTCCACCTGTGACAAATTCAATTGATTGGGCATGATTTGTAAAGGCACATACCTGTCTACATAAGGTCCCACAGTTGACAGCGCATGTCAGAGCAAAAACCAAGCCATGAGGTCAAACGAATTGTCCGTAGAGCACCGAGACAGGATTGTGTCAAGGCACAGATCTGGGGAAGGGTACCAAAACATTCATTCAGCATTGAAGGTTCCTAGGAAGACAGTGGCCTCCATCATTCTTAAATGGAAGAAGTTTGGAACCACCAAGACTCTTCCTAGAGCTGGCCGCCCTGCCAAACTGAGCAATCGGGGGAGAAGGGACTTGTTCAGGGAGGTGACCAAGAACTCGATGGTCACTCTGACAGAGCTCTAGAGTTCCTCTGTGAAGATGGAAGAACCTTCCATAAGGACAACCATCTCTGCAGCACTCCAGCAATTAGTCCTTTATGGTAGAGTGGCCAGATGGAAGCCACACCTCAGTAGAAGGCACATGACAGCCTGCTTGGAGTTTGCCAAAGCGCACCTAAAGACTCTCAGACCATGAGAAACAAGGTTCTCTTGTCTGATGAAACCAAGATTGAACTCTTTGGCCTGAAGGAGGAAACCTGGCACCATCCCTATGTTGAAGCATGGCGGTGGTAGCATCATGCTGTGGGGATGTTTTTTTGCGGCAGGGACTGGGAGACTAGTCAGGATCGAGGCAAAGATTAACGGAGCAAAGTATAGAGATCCTTAATGAAAACCTGCTCCAGAGCGCTCAGGACCACCGACTGGGGTGAAGGTTCACCTTCCAATAGGACAACGACCCTAAGCACATAGTCAAGAGATCACAGGAGTGGCTTCGGGACAAGTTTCTGAATGTCCTTGAGTGGTCCATTTCATTGGCTTTTATATAAACATCCTTAGACTGCGCTGGAAAGAACCTGTCAGGTTCCGAGGTTTGTATGTCCATGCAGAAGGTAGTAATTATTTTATGCAGTATAGTACATTCTGATTATCAAATCACATTTTTATTTATCACATGCGCTGAATACAACAGGTATGGACCTTACTCTGAAATGCTTACAAGCCCTGAATCAACAATGCAGGATGCAATCAACTTTTTTTTAAAGTTAGGAAGAAAATATTTGCTAAATAAACTAAAGGAACCCCTAAGGTCAAAATCTAATTGGCATAATAAAAAAAATCTCCACAACAATTTGTCAGTTTAAATACATGTAAAATACTTTTTTTTCCCTGATCTTTCTTTTTGGGGGTACTATCTGTTAATCCATGTAGTGAATCTGTTATTCAATACATTTTTATGGGCTAATACCAGTAAGGCCAAATTAAATGTTTCATCAAATATTTTTTTTAGATAGTTTTTGGATACTTCAAGGGGTATTGGTATGACCTTCTTAAAACAATTCCACAAGGCTTAGTAGAAGCTTTATGGAATTGGGTTTGGCGGATGCCAGGAGAACGCTACCTGCTCCAATGCATAGTGCCAACTGTAAAGTTTGGTGGAGGAGGAATAATACTCTGGGGCTGTTTTTCATGGTTTGGGCTAGGCCCCTAGTTCCAGGGAAGTTAAATCTTAACGCTACAGCATACAATGACATTCTAGATGATTCTGTGCTTCCAACTTTGTGGCAACAGTTTGGAGAAGGGCATTTCCTGTTTCAGCATGACAGTGCCCCCGCGCACAAAGCGAGGTCCATACAGAAATGGTTTGTCGAGATCGGTGTGGAAGAACTTGACTGGCCTGCACAGAGCCCTGACCTCAACCCCATCGAACACCTTTGGGATGAATTGGAACGGCAACTGTGAGCCAGGCCTAATCGCCCAACATCAGTGCCCGACCTCACTAATGGTCTTGTGGCTGATTGGAAGCATGTCCCCACAGCAATGTTCCAACATCTAGTGGAAAGCCTTCCCAGAAGAGTGGAGGCTGTTATAGCAGAAAAGGGGGGACCAACTCCATATTCATGCCCATGATTTTGGAATGAGATATTTGACAAGCAGGTACCCACATACTTTTGGTCATGTAGTGTATGTGTATTTATGACAATGTTGTTGATTGTGTGTGTGATTGTGCGTATGTGTGTCCAGGTGCTGCTGTCGCTGTACCAGGACTGGGCCAACCCCCTCTGGAGCAGCAGCTCTATGTGAGCCGGGCTCTGCTGCTGTGTGCGGAACTACTGGGTGATGCAGAGCTACAGGAGCTATGCTCAGGTACACCCCCAATACTATGGCACAGTAATGTCACATGATCAGAGCTGTTAACAGTACTTACTGACATGTCCGCCTCCTGGTTGTATTCATTTGAGAAATGAGGAAAACGACTATGAGCGTTTTGTTATGGGAAGTGTCCATGTAGTCTCACCTTGTTGAAGTCTTTTGTTCTCTTTGGTACCTAATGATCACAACCCTCATGTTGTTTACCCTGTCAGAGCTACTGCAGTTCATGCTGGAAGGTGTTGTGGAAATTCTAACCACCAAGGAGAGACTTTGTTATTTCGTGAAACAATCAACCTTTATTTAATAAGAATTGCAATAATGAAGCTGGTCAACCCCACACTCTGAAGTATAAGGCTGAGAGCTTAATCATACAGAAAATACAGAGGTCTTATATAGCAGACCTAAAAATGCTTAGTCATGGCTGGTTCCACCCCTCCCCGGCAGATCGGGGCATCATAAACTACCTTGTGTTCATCTTCTGATTATGTGTACCAGGTGTGTGAGGTCATAGCGCACAAACAAGTGATAACGCCAGTTCCGTTACTCCTTTCTGCTCAAGCTAGCCTCTGCTCTCTTCATATCTCCACACAGCTGTTCCCTTGAAAGATACAAGAAGAACAGGATGGACTGAAAAACTGTCCTGGACCTATGGCAGTCTCTATGGGGGTGCCACAGGGTTCAATTCTTGGGCCGACTCTTTTCTCCGTGTATATCAATGATGTCGCTCTTGCTGCTGGTGACTCTCAGATCCACCTCTACGCAGACGACACCATTTTGTATACATCTGGCCCTTCATTGGACACTGTGTTAACAAACCTACAAACGAGCTTCAATGCCATACAACACTCCTTCAGTTGCCTCCAACTGCTCTTAAACTCTAGTAAAACTAAATGCATGCTTTTCAATCGAACGCTGCTGGCACCCGCCCACCCGACTAGAATCACTACTCTCGACGGGTCTGACCTAGAGTATGTGGACAACTACAAATAACTAGGTGTCTGGTTAGATTGTAAACTCTCCTTCCAGACTCACATTAAGTCCAATCCAAAGTTAAATCCAGAATCGGCTTCCTATTTCGCAACAAAGCCTACTTCACTTATGCTGCCAAACATGCCCTCGTAAAACTGACTATCCTACCGATCCTTGACTTCGGCGATGTCATTTACAAAATAGCCTCCAACACTCTACTCAGCAAATTGGATGTAGTCTATCACAGTGCCATCCGTTTTGTCTCCAAAGCCCCATACACTACCCACCATTGTGACCTGTACGCTCTTGTTGGCTGGTCCTCATTACATGTTCGTCGTAAAACCCACTGGCTCCAGGCCATCTATAAATCACTGCTAGGCAAATCCCTGCCTTATCTTAGCTCATTGGTCACCATAGCAACACCCACCTGTAGTATGCACTCCAGCAGGTATATCTCACTGGTCATCCCCAAAGCCAAAACCTCCTTTGGCCGCCATTCCTTCCAGTTCTCTGCTGCCAATGACTGGAACGAATTGCAAAAATCTCTGAAGCTGGAGACGCTTATCTCCCTCACTAACTTGAAGCATCAGTTGTCAGAGCACCTTACCGATCACTGCACCTGTACACAGCCCATCTGAAATTAGCCCACCCAACTACCTCATCCCTATATTGTTATTTATTTTGCTCATTTGCACCCCAGTATCTCTATTTGCACATAATCTCTTGCTCATCTATCATTCCAGTGTTAATACTGATTGTAATTATTTTGCACTATAGCCTATTTATTGCCTTACCTCCATTAATTGCTACATTTGCACACACTGTATATATATTTTCTGTTTTATTTTTGACTTTATGTTTTGTTTTACCCCATATGTAACTCTGTGTTGTTGTTTTTATCGCACTGCTTTGCTTTATCTTGGCCAGGTCGCAGTTGTAAATCAGAACTTGTTCTCAACTGGCTTACCTGGTTAAATAAAGGTTAAATAAAATAAAAACATATATTTTAAAAAAAAATCCACAGGGCTGCTGGCCCATGATGACTCTAGTGCGTCCCACACTTGTGTCAAGTTGGCTGGATGTCCTTTGGGTGGTGGACCATTTTTGATACACATGGGAAACTGTTGTGAAAAACGTTTAAATTGATTAAAAGAGTAAAAATAGGATGCAATGTCCAACCCCAAATAAGCTTGTTTTACTCCATTGTTTGTAAACAATATAATTGTACAAATACATTCTCAATTGGTTGCATAAATAATGCTGATTACTAAATGTTACATGAAATGTCAAAACTGAATGTAAAACCCCTATGTTAAACTGTGTTGGCAATAACTCACTTAATGGTGAGGCATGGAATAGTTAAAAATGTATATTTTGTCACACTGGATGTTTTAAATATGAGTAGGTGATTGGAGTCTTGCCTCTTCAGGAGTGGAATAAAGCCAATTAGCACTTGAATTTTGTAAATAAATACTGTGTGTAAACACTTGAGTGATGTGTGATTGTAAATACAATTGTTTATGGACACATTTTTGATGCTGTCCATGTGTATGCAAATACGTTGAAATTAGGTTGTTTTCAAGTTGTTGAAACAACGACCTGAAAGTACGTCTTTTCAACTTTCACTTAAAAAAAAAAAAACTAACGTAAACAGGCGTCTTTGTATAGTCGTCTTTTCAACAACACAAAAGATAAAGACAATTTCTAAACTTTCAATCAAAACCGAACGTAGATTGGACTTCGGGCGTAGTTGTCTTTTCAACTACATTTTGCTAGGTGGGAGGTATGTCATAACACACTGATTTGTATGATTTTGATCTGCAACAAGTCCATTCGGTGGAAACACTCCATTGGTGGCTAAATGTGCATATTTTCTTTATGCACATTTTTTGAATATTCACATGAAAATCGGTCGCCAATTGGATGGGAACCTAGCTATAGTTGAAGAAAGTAGTATAAAAAAAAATATATATATATATATAGTGAGGGAAAAAAGTATTTGATCCCCTGCTGATTTTGTACGTTTGCCCACTGACAAAGACATGATCAGTCTATAATTTTAATGGTAGGTTTATTTGAACAGTGAGAGACAGAATAACAACAAAAAAATCCAGAGAAACGCATGTCAAAAATTTTATGAATTGATTTGCATTTTAATGAGGGAAATAAGTATTTGACCCCTCTGCAAAACATGACTTAGTACTTGGTGTCAAAACCCTTGTTGGCAATCACAGAGGTCAGACGTTTCTTGTAGTTGGCCACCAGGTTTGCACACATCTCAGGAGGGATGCAGATCTTCTCCAAGTCATTAAGGTTTCTAGGCTGACGTTTGGCAACACGAACCTTCAGCTCCCTCCACAGATTTTCTATGGGATTAAGGTCTGGAGACTGGCTAGGCCACTCCAGGATCTTAATGTGCCTCTTCATGAGCCACACCTTTGTTGCCTTGGCCGTGTGTTTTGGGTCATGCTGGAATACCCATTCACGACCCATTTTCAATGCCTTGGCTGAGGGAAGGAGGTTCTCACCCAAGATTTGACGGTACATGGCCCCGTCCATCGTCCCTTTGATGCGGTGAAGTTGTCCTGTCCCCTTAGCAGAAAAACACCCCCAAAGCATAATGTTTCCACCTCCATTTTTGACGGTGGGGATGGTGTTCTTGGGGTCATAGGCAGTATTCCTCCTCCTCCAAACACGGCGAGTTGAGTTGATGCCAAAGAGCTCGATTTTGGTCTCATCTGACCACAAAATTTTCACCCAGTTCTCCTCTGAATCATTCAGATGTTCAATGGCAAACTTCAGACGGCCCTGTAGATGTGCTTTCTTGAGCAGGGGGACCTTGCGGGCGCTGCAGGATTTCAGTCCTTCACGGCATAGTGTGTTACCAATTGTTTTCTTGGTGACTATGGTCCCAGCTTCCTTGAGATCATTGACAAGATCCTCCCGTGTAGTTCTGGGCTGATTCCTCACCATTCTCATGATCATTGCAACTCCACAAGGTGAGATCTTGCATGGAGCCCCAGGCCAAGGGAGATGGACAGTTATTTTGTGTTTCTTCCATTTGCAAATAATCGCACCAACTGTTGTCACCTTCTCACCAAGCTGCTTGGCGATGGTCTTGTAGCCCATTCCAGCCTTGTGTAGGTCTACAATCTTGTCCCTGACATCCTTGGAGAGCTCTTTGGTCTTGGCCATGGTGGAGAGTTTGGAATCTGATTGATTGATTGCTTCTGTGGACGGTGTCTTTTATACAGGTAACAAACAATTTAGATTAGGAGCACTTTAAGTGTGCTCCTAATCTCAGCTCGTTACCTGTATAAAAGACACCTGGGAGCCAGAAATCTTTCTGATTGAGAGGGGGTCAAATACTTATTTCCCTCATTAAAATGCAAATCAATTTATAACATTTTTTACATGTGTTTTTCTGGATTATTTTGTTGTTATTCTGTATCTCACTGTTCAAATAAACCTACCATTAAAATGATAGACTGATCATTTCTTTTTCAGTGGGCAAACGTACAAAATCAGCAGGGGATCAAATACTTTTTTTCCCTCAGTGTATATACAGTGGGGAGAACAAATATTTGATACACTGCCGATTTTGCAGGTTTTCCTACTTACAAGGCACGTAGAGGACTGTAATTTTTATCATAGGTACACTTCAACTGTGAGAGACGGAATCTAAAACAAAAATCCAGAAAATCACATTGTATGATTTTTAAGTAATTAATTTGCATTTTATTGCATGACATAAGTATTTGATACATCAGAAAAGCAAAACTTAACATTTTGTACAGAAGCCTTTGTTTGCAATTACAGAGATAATACGTTTACTGTAGGTCTTGACCAGGTTTTCACACACTGCAGCAGGGATTTTGGCCCACTCTTCCATACAGACCTTCTCCAGATCCTTCAGGTTTTGGGGCTGTCGCTGGGCAATACGGACTTTCAGCTCCCTCCAAAAATGTTCTATTGGGTTCAGGTCTGGAGACTGGCTAGACCACTCCAGGACCTTGAGATGCTTCTTACGGAGCCACTCCTTAGTTGCCCTGGCTGTGTGTTTTGGGTCGTTGTCATACTGGAAGACCCAGCCACGACCCATCTTCAATGCTCTTACTGAGAGAAGGAGGTTGTTGGCCAAGATCTCGCGATACATGGCCCCATCCATCCTCCCCTCAATACGGTGCAGTCTTCCTGTCCCCTTTGCAGAAAAGCATCCCCAAAGAATGATGTTTCCACCTCCATGCTTCACGGTTGGGATGGTGTTCATGGGGTTGACTCATCCTTCTTCTTCCTCCAAACACGGCGAGTGGAGTTTAGACCAAAAAGCTCTATTTTTGACCTTCTCCCATTCCTCCTCTGGATCATCCAGATGGTCATTGGCAAACTTCAGACGGGCCTGGACATGCGCTGGCTTGAGCAGGGGGACCTTGCGTGCGCTGCAGGATTTTAATCCATGACGGCGTAGTGTGTTACTAATGGTTTTCTTTGAGACTGTGGTCCCAGCTCTCTTCAGGTCAATGACCAGGTCCTGCCGTGTAGTTCTGGGCTGATCCCTCACCTTCCTCATGATCATTGATGCCCCACGAGGTGAGATCTTGCATGGAGCCCCAGACCGAGGGTGATTGACCGTCATCTTGAACTTCTTCCATTTTCTAATAATTGCGCCAACAGTTGTTGCCTTCTCACCGAGCTGCTTGCCTATTGTCCTGTAGCCCATCCCAGCCTTGTGCAGGTCTACAATTTTATCCTTGATGTCCTTACACAGCTCTCTGGTCTTGGCCATTGTGGGGAGGTTGGAGTCTGTTTGATTGAGTGTGTGGACAGGTGCAGTTAATACAGGTAATGATTGGAGAACAGGAGGGCTTCTTAAAGAAAAACTAACAGGTGTGTGAGAGCCCGAATTCTTACTGGTTGGTAGGTGATCAAATACTTATGTCATGCAATAAAATGCAAATTCTTACTTAAAAATCATACAATGTGATTTTCTGGATTTTTGTTTTATATTCTGTCTCTCACAGTTGAAGTGTACATATGATAAAAATTACAGACCTCTACATGCTTTGTAAGTAGGAAAATCGTCAGTGTATCAAATGCTTGTTCTCCCACTGTATATATATGTCTGTAGCTGAGGTGACATTCAGCTTCTTTCAACAGTGTAGTATTTGAAATTACATGGCTGGTGTACATAGAACGTGTGTGTGTGCAGAGATCTTGGAGGGATGTCCCTCCCTAAGTACAGAAGAAAGAAAAAGCTAAGATGTTTTTATATTCAATGGTCCATGTGTTTGAGCCTGGTGTCTCACCCTTGTCAAACCTTCCAGTGGAAAACTGAGGTCCACAGTTGGCTCAGTAGTTGCTGTCTGATTTGCATTGTCCCACTCCCTCCTCACCCATCAACTGTCACCACCTCAGCAATTGCTGCAGCTTGACGTAAAGATGGCTGATGTCAGTTCTATGATATTTGAACCAGTAAAGAGTTCCTTTCAAGAGAATATTTCTTGTCTTACACTTGTCTTTTTTTAAATAGCTTTGAAGTTTCCCACTGCTCTTCCCTTCTTCCCACATCGCCCCCTAATCCATTTATGAGGCTAAGACTCCACTGTAGCAATTCAGGTGAAGCTTCCTCATTTAGCAGCTTCCACAGCCCCTGCCTGCTCTGGGTAACCGCTCTTCTCCGCTCCCCACGCAAATGATCCCCGACTTTAAACGGAGCATGATATTTAAATGAGTACAGTGCAGAGAGTGGGAGAAAAAAAAGTGGTTCCACCACGGCAGCTGGCTTAGAGCAGAAATGGAGCAGAGAAACAAACACTTCTCATTATCCCAGACTACTGCAGGGAGAGCAGAGGAAAACCCATAACTTCAGGGCATCCACAACATACTTTTCTGGTAGAGACAATGATACATGCTCTCAGCCAAGGACTTTGTTGCTCTCTGGCACAGGACTTGATTAATTACAATTTCACTCCTTCATGAATCTTTCATGACTATTTGAACTTTCTCCCATGTGCTCAGGCTTCCCTACTGGGACGAGTTGGAGAAAGTAATGAACCAACCACCAACAGAGGAAGAGATGCATCACTTGTATGCTTCTTGCTGGAAACACTTGGGACTATGTACATCCTTGACTTTGGTTTATTTACTCTTGAATATTCAAAAACCTACTGCAGGATTTGAAATGGGAAAGCTCCAAAAGTGTAATAGTGTCATAGAGAGATAATGGGCCCAATATGTGGTTATGTGGTCACAACAACCATTATGTATTTTCCATATCATTTTTGAATTATCCAAACAAAAATAAACATATTACAGTATAGGTCCATTAGCAATTTCTAAAGGTGTGGCATACAGTAAAATGTGTGTCTTGTACACTGCAGATGGGAGAGTTTTGCTGCCTTGTCATTGTTAAAAAGCTAGAGATCCAGAACATTGAGTACCATCAGTATAAAGAGGTCTCCAGAGGATGCTTCTGTTGAAGTAGTATAGACATCAGTCTAGGAACAGTCGCTGTCTACTGTCTTTTCCCTTCCTCATATCTCTGTCGCCCCTCCCCACTATCTCGGGGGACGACAGAAGGCTGGACCAGCCAAAGCCCAGCCAAGCATCCTCAGCTAAGCGCTGTTAGTGTACCCCCACAATACATAACAGACCATCAAACTTTCTCCCATCTATTTTCTTTCAAAAGTTTGATATGGATCACAAATAAATATGCTAGAACAAAACTCCAAGAAGTAATTTTTTATATTGGATGATTTTTTATCGCTATGATTTATTTTACTATGTAACTGACATGTCTAGCTAGATATTATGGTAATTTGTAAGAATGCAATTATTTAAGAACTGACCAACATCATCTCCAGTCACATCCTTGACCACTCATTTGATATATATCTGTGCCCTGACGGTACCTTTGACTTCCAACTTCTAGTTCTGTCCTGTTTTTGTAGCTCAATCAAGTTTCCAATGTCATGCCTCATTTCACCCCCAACACACAATATTCTGTCCCTCACCATAAAGGTCCAGTACCTTCAATCTATCACTGTGGCAAAGACCCTGATATCATCTGCATTTAAACACATGTAGGAATACTGACACAATGATTGATGATGTCGTGGTAGAAGCAAAACCATATATCTTGACTTTTCTCCTTCTAACTAAATATATACTGTATGCAAACTTCTTGTAGTATCTATACTATTCAGTAATCCTTGTCATTTTCCAGGTCACTGATTTCTGAAAAATATGTATGTGCATAGTTGTGTTAAGTATGTTTTAGCGATACTTCTGTGTCAAGTGAGTTTGAATCCAAATGACAACACTCTATTTGGAAAGAAACATAAAAAATAAACATTTTAAAAATGTTGCTGTGGTACTTTGTCTGACAACATTACATTCACTAACATTTTCATAGGTGATTTTAGAGCCTGTCTGAGATTTGAGGACATGAGGAAACATTAATTTATTCTGGGGGCAGCACAAGGGCGTGAAAAGCGTTTCAGCTTTTCTGAGGGAGTGTTGTGGGCCCAGACAAAATGCAGGCTACATAGTTATATCTCTTCCATATGTTGAGTCGACAAACACAATGCAGAGGGAGAGAGATTTATCCTTCGATTCCATCAACTGCGGCCTCTAAACTTCAAGAACCTTGGATACCTGACAAAGTGAAAAACATGCCGGTAAAAGCGCTCTTTGGAAAGAGTGGGGTTGTGAATGGAATCATTCAACAATCAGTTATTAAGACTGGCTCTAGAGGGTATCACAAGGACACTGACAATATGGTTCCAACAGTTAAGCAAAACAATATTGTATGGCCTAACTATACATTTTAGAGGCCACAGCTCTTAAACGTCCTTTTAATATTACACTTCTTGGCACCTCAGCAAGCACAGGGCCCAAACTAAAGTCCAACGTTACAGTTTAGAAAGTCCCTGTTTCCTACTTTGTTAGTGTGCTGTCTCCCCCAAGGGATTTGAGCATCACCTAGCAACAGGCACACAGCATGACAGTGGAAGTGTATGTGCTATAGCTAGGGGAAATTCTCTGACACTGTTAGGGAAGCAGCGACAGTTTTCAGGGTTGGGTAAATATAGTCTGGCATATTCACCAAATAATTAAGAGTTCATTTTAAGCTGTATCTGAAAGCAACAGACCTTATATAACCTTTTAACAATTAAAGTAGTCCCTGAAAATATTTCTAGCTAAGTATTAAAGTATTGTTATGTGGTTTCCCACACTGAGCATCGAAGTATTACCTATTCATCAATCAGAGGAGGGGGAAGACCGCAGAGAAAGAGGGATTATCTTCTGTTTGAGATTTAATTTCAAAAGAATAAGTAGATCATGCTTAAAATGTGAATGGTGTGTACACTACCAGTCAAACGTTTTAGAACACCTACTCATTCAAGGGTTTTTCTTTATTTTGACTATTTTCTACATTGTAGAATAATAGTGAAGACATCAAAACTATAAAATAACACAGATGGAACCATGTAGTAACCAAAAAAGTGTCAAAATATATTTTATATTTGAGATTCTTCAAATACTGTAGCTACCCTTTGCCTTGATGACAGCTTTGCACACTCTTGGCATTCTCTCAACCAGCTTCACCTGGAATGATTTTCCAACAGTCTTGAAGGAGTTCCCATATATGCTGAGCACTTGTTGGCTGCTTTTCCTTCACTCTGTGGTCCGACTCATCCCAAACAATCTCAATTTGGTTGAGGTCGGGGGATTGTGGAGGCCAGGTCATCAGATGCAGCACTCCATCACAGTAGTGGTTTCTTTGCAGCAATTCGACCATGAAGGCCTGATTCACACAGTCTCCTCTGAACAGTTGATGTTGAGATGTGTCTGTTACTTGAACTCTGTGAAGCATTTATTTGGGCTGCAATTTATGAGGCTGGTAACTCTAATGAACTTATCCTCTGCAGCAGAGGTAACTCTAGGTCTTCCATTCCTGTGGCGGTCCTCATGGGAGCTGGTTTCATCATATTGCTTGATGTTTTTTGCGACGGCACTTGAAGAAACTTTCAAAGTCCGTATTGACTGACCTTCATGTCTTAAAGTAATGATGGACTGTCATTTCTCTTTGCTGATTTGAGCTGTTGTTGACATAATATGGACTTGGTCTTTTACCAAATGGGGCTATCTTCTGTATAACACCCAACCCCCCCCACACACCTTGTCACAACACAACTGATTGTCTCAAACGCATTAAGAAGGAAATAAATTCCATTAATTCGCTTTTAAGAAGGCACACCTGTTAATTGAAATGCATTCCAGGTGACTACCTCATGAGCTGGTTGAGAGAATGCTAAGAGTGTGCAAAGCTGTCATCAGAGCAAAGGGTGGCTATTTGAAGAATCTCAAATATAAAATATATTTTGATTTGTTTAACACTTTTCCGGTTACTACATGATTCCATATGTGTTCTTTCATAGTTTTGATGTCTTCACTATTATTCTACAATGTAGAAAATAGTAAAAATAAAGAAAAACCCTTGAATGAGTAGGTGTTCTAAAACTTTTGACCGGTAGTGTAGTCGCATGAGCTTCGAGAAATGAACTTCTGCCCGGGGCTTGTCTGCTGCAGAGGAAGCAATGAAAAGAGAAAAAATGGATGCCGACAAATCAAATTAGTGCACCCTCGCCTTGAAATCAGGTTTGACGTTTTCACCTCCACCAGAATGCAATTTTATTTGATCAATGATAGTGTTTCACTACTACATTTCATGCACACATTACATACAATCTTTTCACACAGGCTGTTCAGGACTACATTTAGTGGATGGGGGAACCAATCTACACATGAAGAGGAGTATGTGGTCTGTTTTAACAGATATGACTAAGGAAGGTGGAACTCTGGCTGGGAGACTATGTGTGCAGTACTCCTATTGTGACTCATGGCCCTTTGCTTCCTCATTTGGACCTCATTCTGTGAAATTCTAATAGCTATTAGTCTTTCATTTCTGTGGCCAACTGTCTCTGAAGATAATGGCATGCGTCACATGAAGTGTAACCTTTGGCTAAAGCTTCAGCCAAGATCTGGATTTCTATTCAAAGTCATCATCTGCTGTATGACTAAATTGTTCCATTCTCCACAAATCAACAAATGACACAGAGGGGCAGGATACAAGACCAAATTAGTCTAGTTGTGTAGGCTCTTACAGGAGTATGAAAAGGGACAACATAACCAAATGTGCAGGTATTTTGATGTCACGATGTATTCTTTCTTGTAGCAGTAACATATTATGTTGTAAAGATGTATGTGCTTGTATGTTAATACCTTACTGTATGTGCCTCATATTCATTTTCAAACAAAAGCCCCCGCAATCCACAAAACCACACTTCACATGTTAGGGTTGGTAGATGTTTTGTGCCTGCTTGGTACCTTTTTTTCTTTCTATTCGCCAGAGGTAAAGAAGAGTCATTACTGAGTCAAATCACATCTGAACAGCTCCCCATTATTACTGCCAAGACACAAGCACCTATTTCTTTATGAGGCGTGAAGCACTTGCATGATGGGAATTTGGGTATCAGGTATCACCGTTGAAAATGATACTAGTCAGCAAGGTCATAGCAGTGCCCATTTCTCATACGTATGTAGCATGCATAGAGTCTCATCGGATGCTTTACGACTTGCCATTAAGGCAAGATTCCCATCAGTGATCTGCAAGAACAGCCAAAGTAAAGAGCATAGAGTTGCATTAAATCTCACTTAAAATGATCAAATACCCCTAGATAGGCTCTAATTGGTACCACGTAACACTTAACTACAGTTGAAGTCGGAAGTTTACATACACTTAGGTTGGAGTCATTAAAACTCATTTTTCAACCACTCCACACATTTCTTGTTAACAAACTATCATTTTGGCAAGTCAGTTAGGACATCTACTTTGTGCATGACACAAGTAATTTTTCCAACAATTGTTTCACTTATAATTCACTGTATCACAATTCCAGTGGGTCAGAAGTTTACATACAATAAGTTGACTGTGCCTTTAAACAGCTGGAAAATTCCAGAAAATGATGTCATGGCTTTAGAAGCTTCTGATAGGCTAATTGACATCATTTGAGTCAGTTGGAGGTGTACCTGTGGATGTATTTCAAGGCCTACCTTCAAACTCAGTGCCTCTTTGCTTGACGTCATGGGAAAATCAAAAGAAATCAGCCAAGACCTCAGAAATAAAATTGTAGATCTCCACAAGTCTGGTTCATCCTTGGGAGCAATTTCCAAATGCCTGAAGGTACCACGTTCATCTGTACAAACAATAGTACGCAAGTATGAACACCATGGGACCATGCAGCCATCATACTGGTCAGGAAGGAGAAGCGTTCTGTCTCCTAGAGATGAACGTACTTTGGTGCGAAAAGTGCAAATCAATCCCAGAACAGCAGCAAAGGACCTTGTGAAGATGCTGGAGGAAACAGATACAAAAGTATCTATATCCACAGTAAAACAAGTACTATATCGATATAACCTGAAAGGCCGCTCAGCAAGGAATAAGACACTGCTCCAAAACCGCCATAAAAAAGCCAGACTACGGTTTGCAACTGCTTTTTGGGGAAATGTCTTCTGGTCTGATGAGACAGAAATAGAACTGTTTGGCCATAATGACCATCGTTATGTTTGGAGGAAAAAGGGGGTTGCTTGCAAGCCGAAGAACACCATCCCAACCGTGAAGCACAGGGGTGGCAGCATCATGCTGTGGGGGTGCTTTGCTGCAGGAGGGACTGGTGCACTTCACAAAATAGATGGCATCATGAGGAAGGAAAATTATGTGGATATATTGAAGCAACAGCTCAAGACATCAGTCAGGAAGTTAAAGCTTGGTCGCAAATGGGTCTTACAAATGGACAATGACCCCAAGCATACCTCCAAAGTTGTGGGAAAATGGCTTAAGGACAACAAAGTCAAGGTATTGGAGTGGCCATCACAAAGCCCTGACCTCAATCCTATAGAAAATGTGTGGGCAGAACTGAAAAAGCGTGTGCGAGCAAAGAGGCCTACAAACCTGACTCCGTTACACCAGCTCTGTCAGGAGGAATGGGCCAACATTCACCCAACTTATTGTGGGAAGCTTGTGGAAGGCTACCCGTAACGTTTGACCCAAGTTAAACAATTTAAAGGCAATGCTACCAAATACTAATTGAGTGTATGTAAACTTCTGACCCACTGGGAATGTGATGAAATAAATAAAAGCTTAAATAAATCCCTCTACTATTATTCTGACATTTCACATTCTTAAAATAAATGTATTTGGCTAAGGTGTATTTAAACTTCCGAATTCAACTGTATCTGTACTGGATGTTTAAGAAAGGATTGAGCCAAAATCCCATTGCTCAATTTTCTGAGATTTTAATCACAATCATTGACCATGAGCTGTGTAGTTTCATTGAAGGGTTTGAGCAAGATGGTGGGTCCTGTACCACCCATATAGCATCCCCTTTTGCTTATTTGAGAAAACCGTACTTCACTTTTCACTTTTTTTGGAAGCTGTGGACTTTGAAAGTAATTAATCTTGGAGTTTGACTTCGCTGTTGTTTTAAGACGTTTAACAAAGGACAGTATTCACCTCCCTCCAGTCACCTGGAATGGATCCCTATCAGTTTACATCTTCCTCAAAGATAAAGAGAGGTCATAAAAAATGACAGACATGAAAAACATAGCCTTGGATAGCCTTGGAAATTAAGCTTGTGAAGTTATTTGAGTATATTCTTACTCTGGGCAAAATGCTAACTTTCAGTTAATAATATAGGAATTATAATTAGCCTATCAGTCTTGGGTACCTTGATGATGTGCCAGTCAATAACAATGCTCTCTTGTTGATCACACTTTTTTATTTATATGTTAGTCATTTAGCAGACATTCTTTTCCAGAGCGACTTACAGGAACAATTAGGGTTAAGTGCCTTGCTCAAGGGCACAGACAGATTTTTCACCTAGTCGGGAATTCAAACCAGCGACCTATTGGTTACTGGCCCAAAGCGCTTAACCGCTAGGCTACCTGCCGCTAGTGGCGATTAAATATAACTATCCATTGTTTTGCATAACTCACATCACTTACATAACGTAGGTATAACCTCAAGCTGTAGACAATTCAACTTTCAGCGAAGTCTCCATTATATCAGACCACCTTTCCTGCTAGGTACAGTATGCGCAAGTCTTTTTTTTTGTATCACTCCATCATCTGGGGCCCAGGGCTACAGCCTACACACTGCAGTACTTAATTGAAAGCAATTGAAGCTTCTCAGTATAAAGAGCAAACCAATGTGCTGTGAAGGTTAGGACAAGTGAAGAAAAGAGGAAGACAGACCTGTTATAGTGGAGATTATGCTTTAACCCCCATTACTGAGGTGTCTGGCTACTGCGTGGTTTTGGGATAATTTTCCAGATTTCATCTCACTCAAGCCCATATAATATGACTGTCCCTGAGCCATTTTCATTTACTGTCTCACAATTGATTCTTATTGATTGGAATTTCTTTAGACAATGAATTATATTGTGAATTGCTGGTTAAGACACACAATATCATTTTGCAACGACAGGGATTGGAGGTGTGACACTCTGGCTCCGGGACTTTTGTATTTGAGCCAGGGTGTATTTGTTTTGTGGGGTTTTGTTGTATAGGGTGTATTCGTTTGGTTGTGTTTTGGGTGAGTTATTTGTAGTGTCGTGTGACTCCCAATCGGAGGTAACGAGTGTCAGCTGTCGGCTCGTTATCTCTGATTGGGAGCCATATTTAACTGTTTGTGTTCTCATGAGGGTTGTGGGTTTTTGTTCCGTTTCGGTCAGTGTACCGTGGACTTCATTGAGTCGTCTTTTGTTTTGTAGTTCGATACGTTTTATTAATAAAGTCATGTTTCTTGGACACGCTGCGCCTTGGTCTCCTTCACTCCTCGACGAACGTGACAGAAAAACCCACCGTAAAAGGACCAAGCAGCGTGTCAAGCGGCAACAGGACCTACCTACACAGGATTTATGGACGCCTATCAAGGATTCATGGACATGGGAGGAGATACTGGATGGAAAGGGTCCTTGGGCACAACCGGGAGAATATCGTCGCCCTCGTGAAGAGCTGGAGGCAGCTAAAGCCGAGAGGAGGCGGTATGAGGAGGCAGCACGGAGTCAAGGCTGGAAGCCCGTGGGTACTACCCAAAAATTTCTTGGGGGGGGGCTTAAAGGGAGTGTGGCGAAGTCAGGTAGGAGACCTGCGCCTACTCCCTGGACTTACCGTGGAGAGCGAGAGTACGGGCAGACACCGTGTTACGCAGTAGAGCGCATGGTGTCTCCTGTACGCAGGCATAGCCCGGTTCGGTACATTCCATCTCCACGTATCGGCCGGGCTAGATTGAGCGTTGAGCCGGATGTCATGAAGCCGGCCCAACGCATCTGGCCACCAGTGCGTCTCCTCGGGCCGGCTTACATGGCACCAGCCTTACGCATGGTGTCCCCGGTTCGCCCACATAGGCCGGTGCGGGTTATTCCACCTCCCCGTACTGGTCGGGCGACGGGGAGCATCAACCCGGGTAGGGTTGGGCAGGCTCAGTGCTCAAGGGGGCCAGTAAGCCTGCACGGTCCGGTATTTCCGGCGCCACCTCCCCGCTCCAGCCCAGTACCACCAGTGCCTACACCACGCACTAGGCTTCCTGTACGTCTGCAGAGCCCTGTGTCTCCTCCACGCACTAGCTGTATGGTGCGTGTCTCCAGCCTTTTCCCACCAGTGCCTACACCACGCACCAAGCCTCCTGTGTGTTCCCCGAGTCCTGTGCGTCCTGTTGCTGCTCTCCGCACTAGGCCTTATGTGCGTCCCCAGGGTCCAGCATGCCCTGTTCCTGCTCTCCGCACTAGGCCTTATGTGCGTCCCCAGGGTCCAGCATGCCCTGTTGCTTCTCCCCGCACTAGCCCTGAGATGCGTGTCCTCAGCCCGGTACCTCCAGTTCCGGCACCACGCACCAGGCCTACGGTGCGCCTCAGACGGCCAGAGTCTGCCGTCTGCCCAACGGGGCCTGAACTGCCCGTCTGCCCTAAGGCGCTTGAACTGGCCATCTGTACTGAGCCTGCAAAGCCGCCCGTCTGCCATGAGCCTTCAAAGCCGTCCGCCAGACCGGAGCCGCTAGAGCCTTCCGCCAGACAGGATCAGCCAGAGCCTTCCGCCAGACAGGATCAGCCAGAGCCTTCCGCCAGCCATGAGCAGCCAGATCCGTCAGCCAGCCATGAGCAGCCAGATCCGTCAGCCAGCCACGAGCAGCCAGATCCGTCAGCCAGCCATGAGCAGCCAGATCCGTCGGCCAGCCATGAGCAGCCAGATCCGTCAGCCAGCCATGAGCAGCCAGATCCGTCAGCCAGCCATGAGCAGCCAGATCTGTCAGCCAGCCATGAGCAGCCAGATCCGTCAGCCAGCCATGAGCAGCCAGATCTTTCAGCCAGCCATGAGCCGTCCAGCCAGGATCCGCCAGAGCCGTCCAGCCAGGATCCGCCAGAGCCAGCCAGCCAGGATCCGCCATTGAGTCCGGTGCTGTCCCTTAGCCCGATGCTGTCCCTTAGCCCGGTGCTGCCCCTTATCCTGGTGCTGCCTCTTAGCCCGGTGCTGCCCCTAAATCCAGGTGGGGTAAGTTGGAGGGTGGTCATGTGGAGGAGGCTAGGGAAGCGGGTGGTGACTAAGGTGGGGTGGGGACCACGACCAGGGCCAGAACCGCCACCGTGGACAGACGCCCACCCAGACCCTCCCCTAGACTGTATGCTGGTGCGCCCGGAGGTCGCACCTTTAGGGGGGGGTACTGTGACACTCTGGCTCCGGGACTTTTGTATTTGAGCCAGGGTGTATTTGTTTTGTGGGGTTTTGTTGTATAGGGTGTATTCGTTTGGTTGTGTTTTGGGTGAGTTATTTGTAGTGTCGTGTGACTCCCAATCGGAGGTAACGAGTGTCAGCTGTCGGCTCGTTATCTCTGATTGGGAGCCATATTTAACTGTTTGTGTTCTCATGAGGGTTGTGGGTTTTTGTTCCGTTTCGGTCAGTGTACCGTGGACTTCATTGAGTCGTCTTTTGTTTTGTAGTTCGATACGTTTTATTAATAAAGTCATGTTTCTTGGACACGCTGCGCCTTGGTCATACTTAGACGACATAGACGACCGTGACAGGAGGAGCCACTTGAGAAGATGTATACATCTGTATTAGGAAATACAGTTGCTTGCGAAAGTATTCACCCCCCATGGCATTTTTCCTATTTTGTTGTGTAGTATCTGAACATTTATAGCTTTGGCTGAGGTTTTCATATTGTTGGTTAAATGAACTTTGCTCTGCTGTGCTGAAACATCTGGAAAGTGTTACTATAGGGGCCCCCTAAAACAGTGGAGGCCAGGGATTGGTCTATTCAAAACACGACATTTTGTGTTACATAGGATGTATACCATGTTTGAACAAAGAGACGAGAGATATCATACACTGCTAAAAAAAATTAAGGGAACACTAAAATAACACATCCTAGATCTGAATGAATTAAATAATCTTATTAAATACTTTTTTTTTTACATAGATGAATGTGCTGACAACAAAATAACACAAAAATTATCAATGGAAATCAAATTTATCAACCCATGGAGGTCTGGATTTGGAGTCACCCTCAAAATTAAAGTGGAAAACCACACTACAGGCTGATCCAACTTTGATGTAATGTCCTTAAAACAAGTCAAAATGAGGCTCAGTAGTGTGTGTGGCCTCCACGTGCCTGTATGAACTCCCTACAACGCCTGGGCATGCTCCTGATGAGGTGGCGGATGGTCTCCTGAGGGATCTCCTCCCAGACCTAGACTAAAGCATCCTCCAACTCCTGGACAGTCTGTGGTGCAACGTGGCGTTGGTGGATGGAGCGAGACATGATGTCCCAGATGTGCTCAATTGGATTCAGGTCTGGGGAACGGGCGGGCCAGTCCATAGCATCAATGCCTTCCTCTTGCAGGAACTGCTGACACACTCCAGCCACATGAGGTCTAGCATTGTCTTGCATTAGGAGGAACCCAGGGCCAACCGCACCAGCATATGGTCTCACAAGGGGTCTGAGGATCTCATCTCGGTACCTAATGGCAGTCAGGCTACCTCTGGCGAGCACATGGAGGGCTGTGCGGCCCCCCAAAGAAATGCCACCCCACACCATGACTGACCCACCGCCAAACCGGTCATGCTGGAGGATGTTGCAGGCAGCAGAACGTTCTCCACGGCGTCTCCAGACTCTGTCACGTCTGTCACGTGCTCAGTGTGAACCTGCTTTCATCTGTGAAGAGCACAGGGCGCCAGTGGCGAATTTGCCAATCTTGGTGTTCTCTGGCAAATGCCAAACGTCCTGCACGGTGTTGGGCTGTAAGCACAACCCCCACCTGTGGACGTCGGGCCCTCATACCACCCTCATGGAGTCTGTTTCTGACCGTTTGAGCAGACACATGCACATTTGTGGCCTGCTGGAGGTCATTTTGCAGGGCTCTGGCAGTGCTCCTCCTGCTCCTCCTTGCACAAAGGTGGAGGTAGCAGTCCTGCTGCTGGGTTGTTGCCCTCCTACGGCCTCCTCCACGTCTCCTGATGTACTGGCCTGTCTCCTGGTAACGCCTCCATGCTCTGGACACTACGCTGACGGACACAGCAAACCTTCTTGCCACAGCTCGCATTGATGTGCCATCCTGGATGAGCTGCACTACCTGAGCCACTTGTGTGGGTTGTAGACTCCGTCTCATGCTACCACTAGAGTGAAAGCACCGCCAGCATTCAAAAGTGACCAAAACATCAGCCAGGAAGCATAGGAACTGAGAAGTGGTCTGTGGTCACCACCTGCAGAACCATTTCTTTATTGGGGGTGTCTTGCTAATTGCCTATAATTTCCACCTGTTGTCTATTCCATTTGCACAACAGCATGTGACATTTATTGTCAATCAGTGTTGCTTCCTAAGTGGACAGTTTGATTTCACAGAAGTGTGATTGACTTGGAGTTACATTGTGTTGTTTAAGTGTTCCCTTTATTTTTTTGAGCAGTGTATTTGAGATTGGGTTTCGTGGCTCTCCAGACTCTGCAGAAGTCTGTAAATTGATGCTGTAATCTATGATGTAATAAAAGTTATAATCAAGTACAGTGTCAGCGGATTCCTTGTCAACACAGCATTGCAGCATGTTCGGCCACCACAGTTGCCTTACAACCTGGAATTGGGGGTTAATATCATTTGATTTACACAACATGCCTACCACTTTGAAGATGCAAAATATTTTTTATTGTGAAACAAACAAGAAATAAGACAAAAAAACAGAAAACTTGAGCGTGCATAACTATTCACCCCCCTAAAGTCAATACTTTGTAGAGCCACCTTTTGCAGCAATTACAGCTGCAAGTCTCTTGGGGTATGTCTCTATAAGCTTGGCACATCTAGCCACTGGGATTTTTGCCCATTCTTCAAGGGAAAACTGCTCCAGCTCCTTCAAGTTGAATGGGTTCCGCTGGTGTACAGCAATCTTTAAGTCATACCACAGATTCTCAATTGGATTGAGGTCTGGGCTTTGACTAGGATATTCCAAGACATTTAAATGTTTCCCCTTAAACCACTCAAGTGTTGCTTTAGCAGTATGCTTAGGGTCATTGTCCTGCTGGAAGGTGAACCTCCGTCCCAGTCTCAAATCTCTTGAAGACTGAAACAGGTTTCCCTCAATAATTTCCCTGTATTTAGCGCCATCCATCATTCCTTCAATTATGACCAGTTTCCCAGTCCCTGCCGATGAAAAATATCAAAACAGCATGATGCTGCCACCACCATGCTTCACTGTGGGGATGGTGTTCTTGGGGTGATGAGAGGTGTTGGGTTTGTGCCAGACATAGCGTTTTCCTTGATGGCCAAAAAGCTCAATTTTAGTCTCATCTGACCATAGTACCTTCTTCCATATGTTTGGGGAGTCTCCCACATGCCTTTTGGCGAACACCAAACGTGTTTGCTTATTTTTTTCTTTAAGCAATGGCTTTTTTTCTGGCCACTCTTACGTAAAGCCCAGCTCTGTGGAGTGTACGGCTTAAAGTGGCCCTATGGACAGATACTCCAATCTCCGCAGTGTAGCTTTGCAGCTCCTTCAGGGTTATCTTTGGTCTCTTTGTTGCCTCTCTGATTAATGCCCTCCTTGCCTGGTCCGTGAGTTTTGGTGGGCGGCCCTCTCTTGGCAGGTTTGTTGTGGTGCCATATTCTTTCCATTTTTTAATAATGGATTTAACGGTGCTCCGTGGGATGTTCAAAGTTTCTGATATTTTTTTATAACCCAACCCTGATCTGTACTTCTCCACAACTTTGTTCCTGACCTGTTTGGAGAGCTCCTTGGTCTGCATGGTGCCGCTTGCTTGGTGGTGCTCCTTGCTTAGTGGTGTTGCAGACTCTGCGGCCTTTCAGAACAGGTGTATATATACACTTTATTTAACTAATTATGTGACTTCTGAGGGTAATTGGTTGCACCAGATCTTATTTAGGGGCTTCATAGCAAAGGGGGTGAATACATATGCATGCACCACTTTTCCATTATTTATTTTTTTGAATTCTTTGAAAAAAGTTATTTTTTTCATTTCACTTCACCAATTTGGACTATTTTGTGTATGTCCATTGCATTAAATCCAAATAAAAATCAATTTAAATTACAGGTTGTAATGCAACAAAATAGGAACAACGCCAAGGGGGATGAATACTTTTGCATGGCACTGTAACATCAGTTGGGATATTTGAATGGGATCATCATGCAATCTTTATTGGAACCTGTCACTGATGAAAAGTTACACAGCTTGTTTTTGTCACTATGTTGTATAATCAGTCACATACCCATGGCATTATCACCAATAATCCTATCTAAACCCTAGGTTTGTCATCAACAACAACAAGTATGTTAAATTCAAATATGACGACTGGCTGGGAGTGCAAACTATTGCAGTGGATCCCCTCTGTCTTCCACTTTGTCCTAGATTTCTCAGTATGCAGAGGACCCCGTGCTGTTACCACCCTGGGAGAGAGAGAGAGAGCTCCGTTATTAGGCTAGACATTGCCATGCCAATAGACTGACTGCACAACACACAGACAAGAATGAAACACCAGCTACTGGGTGAAATTACATGCAAATCAGTGTTTAATTCAAGGATTGATAAATGAGGTTTGCACAGCCAGCTTGGAATTAGTGTGAAATATCAATTAGCTTTCTAAATAACCTGTTATTAGTCATTACCGGCTCTTCTTTTGTTAGTGGGCAACAATCACCATAAAATGACATGAGGGCTGTGAGCCTTGGGAGACCAATGTAACGATGCAGACCGATAAACATCACCCTGAACCTGTATTATCATGCAATGTGGCCTATGTTATAGTCATTCGATAGGAATACACACAAATATAACTATACTGTCTTTCAGCTGTAGAACTGTAAATGCTATATCTATACCTCTTTGTTACTGCTGGATTTGCTCTGCCCCATCAGTGTGTGTGTGTGTGTGCATGCATCTTTGTGTTCTGTAGCAGCTTGCTGAGATTTTATAAAGGGATAGTTCACCCAAATTACAAAATTATACATTGGTTTCCTTACCTTGTAAGCAGTCTATGGACAAGGTATGACAGCAATCCATGATTTGGTTAAGTTTCCTTGGCACCGTTTCCACATGCAAACGTTTCCCTGGCACAAATCCCATTCAAGACATGGGACTGATATTAGCATTTTTCACAAATCATGTCCAAATCATCCGAACGTATCTAAAAATGATTGTGAAGCTCAACAAAGTCACTTATAGATTATTTGAACATGATTTGAACAAGGGATTTGTGCTACAAATGCTAAAACGTTAGCATATGGAAACAGTGCCAGGAAAACTAAACCAAAGGATGGATTGCTGTCATACACTGTCCTTAGACTGTTTACAGGGTAAGGAAACTAATATGTCATTTTGTAATTTGGGTGAACTCCCATTGACAGAGTGAGAGACAGTTGACACACCGATTAACTCTGCCCTACTTGTGCTAGCCCTCCATTTAATTATTCTTTAATCAAATGCAAAGGAGATAATTTAATCAATCAGTCAAAACCATACCACTTTACTGCGCCTAATCACGCTGATATTTTGACCAAACCCAAAACATCCTAGGACAGAGGAGCAGCCTGAAGAACAATTATTTTCCAAATGACCTATAATGTATCCAGTCTGACTTCAGGAATACACAGTGGGAGCCAGTTCAGTTCAAAGGAAATGTAGCAAAGCTCCAGAAAACAATCAATTCACTGTTGCACAAGGGCCAGCCTTCATTGTAAAATCCAGCTGCCTCTTTGTTTAGTCATCCGTCTCTTCTAAAACAGAGTTCAGATTTACTCACTTTGGATCATATTTCCCTCGCAGGACAAAACAGAGAATTCTGGGCATCATTCAAGTCATCAATTACGTAAATACACATAGTACATTTGCCTCTAACCTCTAGCAGTTCATAGCAAATTGAAGAGGCAACCCACTGGGCACACCACGTCATTTCAAAATGGAAATGTGGGTAATATTTGGTTGAGGAGTTGATCAATGAGATTTCAACCTTAATTCACCCACTCAAAAAGACTACCAAAAGTTTGTTGAATTCCTAATGTGACGGCATTATGCTTTCAACCATCTAAAAGCACAACCCAATTCCAATGGAAAAATTATGTCAGATTTCTGGTTTAGTTGTCATCTACAGTGGGGAGAACAAGTATTTGATACACTTCCAATTTTACAGGTTTTCCTACTTACAAAGCATGTAGATGTCTGTAATTTTTATCATAGGTACACTTCAACTGTGAGAGATGGAATCTAAAACAAAAATCCAGAAAATCACATTGTATGATTTCTAAGTAATTAATTTGCATTTTATTGCATGACATAAGTATTTGATACATCAGAAAAGCAGAACTTAATATTTTGGTACAGAAACCTTTGTTTGCAATTACAGAGATCATACGTTTCCTGTAGGTCTTGACCAGGTTTGCACACACTGCAGCAGGGATTTTGGCCCACTCCTCCATACAGACCTTCTCCAGATCCTTCAGGTTTCGGGGCTGTCGCTGGGCAATACGGACTTTCAGCTCCCTCCAAAGATTTTCTATTGGGTTCAGGTCTGGAGACTGGCTAGGCCACTCCAGGACCTTGAGATGCTTCTTACGGAGCCACTCCTTAGTTGCCCTGGCTCTGTGTTTCGGGTCGTTGTCATGCTGGAAGACCCAGCCACGACCCATCTTCAATGCTCTTACTGAGGGAAGGAGGTTGTTGGCCAAGATCTCGCGATACATGGCCCCATCCATCCTCCCCTCAATACGGTGCAGTCGTCCTGTCCCCTTTGCAGAAAAGCATCCCCAAAGAATGATGTTTCCACCTCCATGCTTCACGGTTGGGATGGTGTTCTTGGGGTTGTACTCATCCTTCTTCTTCCTCCAAACACGGCGAGTGGAGTTTAGACCAAAAAGCTCTATTTTTGTCTCATCAGACCACATGACCTTCTCCCATTCCTCCTCTGGATCATCCAGATGGTCATTTGCAAACTTCAGACAGGCCTGGACATGCGCTGGCTTGAGCAGGGGGACCTTGCGTGCGCTGCAGGATTTTAATCCATGACGGCGTAGTGTGTTACTAATAGTTTTCTTTGAGACTGTGGTCCCAGCTCTCTTCAGGTCATTGACCAGGTCCTGCCGTGTAGTTCTGGGCTGATCCCTCACCTTCCTCATGATCATAGATGCCCCACGAGGTGAGATCTTGCAAGGAGCCCCAGACCGAGGGTGATTGACCGTCATCTTGAAATTCTTCCAACAGTTGTTGCATTCTCACCAAGCTGCTTGCCTATTGTCCTGTAGCCCATCCCAGCCTTGTGCAGGTCTACAATTTTATCCCTGATGTCCTTACACAGCTCTCTGGTCTTGGCCATTGTGGAGAGGTTGGAGTCTGTTTGATTGAGTGTGTGGACAGGTGTCTTTTATACAGGTAACGAGTTCAAACAGGTGCAGTTAATACAGGTAATGAGTGGGGGACAGGAGGAGCTTCTTAAATAAAAACTAACAGGTCTGTGAGAGCCGGAATTCTTACTGGTTGGTAGGTGATCAAATACTTATGTCATGCACTAAAATGCAAATTAATTATTTAAAAATCATACAATGTGATTTTCTGGATTTTTGTTTTAGATTCCGTCCCTCACAGTTGAAGTGTACCTATGATAAAAATTACAGACCTCTACATGCTTGTAAGTAGGAAAACCTGCAAAATCGGCAGTGTATCAAATACTTGTTCTCCCCATTGTAAATGTGTTACCACTGCGCTTTCAACAATTTAAAAGCACAACAAAGTTCAAATGAGAATACAATGTCAGATATTTTCATGTGTTATCACTGTGCTCTAATAGCAGAACCAAATGACCTGGATAGCAGTTAGGATTACATTAAAAGTACATAGTGCAAGTGATTGATGCTATTTGAGATTCTGCGCAGAATATTATAGCAATTGTGAAGATCTCAACAGACCTGCGACCTTTGCATGCTATGTTGAACATGCACACTTTCTTTGATTAAATAAGACATTTATAGTTACAGTAGGCTAACCTCAAAACGTGGACGTGAATAAATACTGTTACAATAGTTTATAAGATAGCCTTAACTTTTGTATTACAAAAGTAATATTGAATTGTGTTTGGTTGACAACGCAACCAAATATCTATATTTATAGGAGATGTATCTAAAGCTTGGATAGTTTCATCTGAGCCACTGGCTTAATCTTATTCTTTAACTTACATGTTTAGTTTAGTTGGAGATGTGAATCCAACGTATAATTTGTTAACTTTTCGACAAGTTAATAGGCTATTTACTGTATTGCAAAAGTGATATTGAATTGTGTTTAGTTGTCAACGCAAGCAAATATCAACATTTGAAGGAGATGTATATTTTGTGCCACTGATTTAGTCTGGCTTTAATTTAATAAATCTAAATTAAAGAATAGGAATAAATCAAAACAAACTTTATTTGAAGTGCATTTAAAGTTTGATTTAATTTAGTGCTAATTGTTAACTTAGATTTGGGGTTGAGATAGAGACGTGAATCCAACATATAAATTATTCATTTGTAGACAAACTGGAATTAAAGCCAGACTAAGTCAGTGGCACAGATGGAACTATCCAGAGCCATATATTTAGAGTTAGGCCAACTTTTAGAATTGTTCATATTGTTCTAATTCTAGATGATCAGTTACATAGCATTATTGAAATATTCCCCATGTAATGTTAATGGGGAGCTATCATGGCTGCCATAGAATGTTGTAGTGTAATGTAAATGCATCATAATGCTCAGTCTAGACATTCAGTTACATAGCATTGTTTAAATATTCCCATGTTATGTTAATGGCTGCCATGGAATGTTGAAGTGTCATGTATATGCATCATAATGCAGAAACCACATAGATGCTGTAAAGAGGTCAATGGAACACAAACCATGGGGGAAAGAAGAAGAATGCAGGATTGGTGCATATTCAACAAATCTGATATAACAAAGTGGATATTCGTCAAATCCATCATGATTGATGTATTGTAACAAGCCCATGATGTGGTTTCTAAAGTCTGATTTGGATATATTTAGCTGTTTTCACTACATAACATTTAGAAGTAGTCCCTTTTCAGGTTTAGAAGAAGTGACTGCTAAATGCTAACTCCTGTTCGTATAAGCTGGTAGCATAGAGAAATTGGTGGTGGTAGACAAAGTCGTTTTTAACTGTAATGCAGTTGATTGGTGACAATGACATACAAGCATTATACTCCGATTTTTACCTCATAATAGTGTGAAATACACATAAACATTAGCCTAAATGTATGCTAATTTTGCTGGGGGTTAAAATTAGCCATCTTTCCCCGCATTTCCATTGTTTTGGTCAAGTTCCATTGACCTCTTTATAGCATATATTGGCCCAACTCTCTAAATGCATGGCTCTGGAACTATCCAAGCAGAATATCTCCTTCAAATGATATTTGGTTGCTTTGACAACCAAACACAATTAAATATTCAGCTTGTCTACAAAGTAATAATTAATATGTTGGATTCACGTCTCCATCTCAACCAAAAATCTAAGTTAAGGAATAGGAAGTTAAGGAATAGGACTATATCAAATCAAACTTTATTTAAAGTGCATTTAAAGTTTGATTTGATTTAGTCCTATTCTTTAACCACGATTTTTGGATTGAGATGGAGACGTGAATCCAACATATTCATTATTAACTTAAAGATCACATTTTAAATCAACCAAAGCTTGAAACCCCTAGGCCTATATGATTGTCTATTTTAAGTCTATTTTTAGTTGAACACTGGGTTGAATTTAAAACAATAGCTGTTGATGACTTCGCAAATGTTATATAGGTCTAGTATCATTGATGATATATGACTTCTAAAGTATGGTTACATTTAATTAGCTCTGTTAAACCTACCCTTTGGAATGACTTTGATAACAACAGTGAATCTATTTAGTTATTTAGCCATATCTCAAAAACCATTCTCATGGTAGCACATTGGTAGTAGTCAGTGACAAATATCAATATCAAGGTTAAGCAGGGCTTGGTTAAAACCCTGGATGGGAGACCAAATGTATAGTCGTAGATTTTCCAGAGGGAGGTGCTGCCGAGCCTATTGTTTTTTTCTTCTGATAGTGGATATACCTCTTTAAGGAATACCTGGAATAGTTTAAAGTAATCCTTCTACCCCCCCCCCATATAACAGCGTCTGCTAAATTATGTAAATGTAAATGGATACAACGTTGAAGATCTGACATTGTATCAAAGGTAGAAATTCAACATATTTTATACAAGGTTTGTCTATGTTGAAAATGTGTAAGTCGCTCTGGATAAGAGCATCTGCTAAATGACGTAAATGTAAAATGTAAAAAAAATTGGTTACCATGATGACATAATCCAGTTGATGAAATTTCACTCCCAAAACAACAGTTTACGTTAATTACTTTTTATCAAATCCAATGTTTTTTCCACATAGAGTCCACGTCACAATACATTGAAAAATTGCATTGAAACAATGTTGATTCAACCAGTTTGGCCCAGTGGGAAATAAAGCACTGCAAATGGCCATTTGTGTCACCAAATCCCATTATACTAAATATAAAGTATAATGTATAATTTGTGCAGCTGTTACTTGCTCGACTGCTTAGCATTTTAACAGTGGACCACATATTGTAAAAGCAGAATTAAAATGTCCTACACATGCACATTTGTCCCCACAAGCCTATTTCAAGTTCTCAGCATGTGGGCATTTGAGAGGAATCTTCCTTTTGCGTCTTTTTTCTTTTTACAGGTTTTTCCCAGAAGCATTTGAAGATGGGCTTAATGCAACAAACCCTTTTCTTTTCCTAGATGCCAAAACAACATACTTTTTTGGGGGTTAGATGTATTTTCTTTTTACTTTAGTCATGTCTGATGTCCATGAAATATATAGTGCCAGTAAAAATAACACTTATTTTTATCTTAGGGCTTTAATCCACTATAATAGTGCCCAAACTTTCCCTTCAGTGCATAGAGGGATATCGCCATGCCTGTTCCAGTTCAGTGACACACCATCATTTAGCTTGATGTAAGGTACTGAATATGAAATATGGATTTGGAATTGCATGCGGTGATCCAATGATTGGGTACTGTTTGACCTCAGACTTGTTTAATGGTCCTGAGGAAACATGTCAATAAGCCTATTACATGGGAAGACTGGTTTAGTTTGGATGTTGACGGGGTAGTAGTTCAAAGTGCACATCCTGAATGTCAGTTAAATGGTTGACTGGTGTACATCTGATTTCCCTTGATCAAACCAAAGTCCATATATGATGGTAGCTAATGGTCCCTGAAATAGTTTGATCTAATAGTTTGGTTTTACAGTGGAGAGGATTATTATGGTCAGTACAGTGGATTGATTTATGCTTGACAAGAGGACTGGTTGAATGGTGAGCTTAACCATTCTTTTCCTTTACTATTGATTTCTCAACTTTACAGCCCGATGGTTAAGTGATTGAAGCAAATCCAATAACACTTTTGTATGTCCACAGACAATTCTGACTGGGCTTTGTGTTTTTCAGTTGGGGATTTGATATTGCCTCAGATATTTCCACAAAAAATAGAGCCTCACAATGTATAGTGGTTTCAATTATTAAGGTTTAGACCTTTTAGGTCTGTATCAACCCAATGTGTGTGGTTGATTGAATATGAACATGGTTCAGTTGTGCTCACACACATTGAAGAGAGTTGCCTGGAAGAGAGTTGCCTCTGTTCAGCTATTCCATTACACTCCTTGCCACTCCTGTCATTTGCCAAATAGACATGGCCTTACACCAATCTTCAAATATGAACATTATATCATTAATGAGCTCGAGGAGATCATTAATGATCCTGATTTGATAACCCTCACAGCTATCTTCAAATCACAATATTTATGCAAATTAGACTGATAGGAAAACTTAATTCATACATTTGATTGGAAACATTCTAACATTGGGCATTGATGTAAAAATGACATTGTAAACATAAATATATGGCACAGGGAGAACAGAGGATTCCCGTTAACTGCATTTTTACCACCAGCCAATGTGATCACATCACACCAGAGAAGCTCTGGCCATTCAAACTTCCCCGCCAGTTCATTATGAACGCTGTAGCCTATTTAATACCCAGCAAGCAAGAGCAGGGTGCTTCTTTCCCCTATATATATATATATATATATATATATATATATATACACACTGAGTATACCAAACATTAGGAACACCTTCCTAATATTGAGTTGCACCCCCCCCTTTTGCCCTCAGAACAGCCTCAATTCGATCAGGAATGGACTCTACAAGGTGTCGTAAGTGTTCCACAGGGATGCTGTCCCATGTTGACTCCAATGCTTCCCACAGTTGTAGTTCTGGCATCTACTACCACACCCATTCAAAAGACACTTAACTTTTTTGAATGGCACACATACACAACCCATGTCTCAATTGTCTCAAGGTTTAAAAATCCTTCTTTAACCTATCTCCCCCCTTCATCTACATTGATCGACGAGGATTTAACAAGTGACATCAATAATGGATCATAGCTTTCACCTGGATTCACCTGGTCAGTCTATGTCATGGATAGTGTGTTTTGTACACTAGGTGCGTATATATATATATATATATATATATATATATATATATATATATATATATGTAATATGTATGATATATGATATATATACAGTGAGGGAAAAAAGTAATTGATCCCCTGCTGATTTTGTATGTTTGCCCACTGACAAAGAAATGATC
The DNA here is from genome assembly GCF_020615455.1 of Coregonus clupeaformis. Taxonomy (NCBI): domain Eukaryota; kingdom Metazoa; phylum Chordata; class Actinopteri; order Salmoniformes; family Salmonidae; genus Coregonus; species Coregonus clupeaformis. The sequence goes on along the minus strand of NC_059196.1, from coordinate 13,089,019 downwards.
AGTCTATAATTGTAATGGTAGGTTTATTTGAACAGTGAGAGACAGAATAACAACAAAAAAATCCAGAAAAACGCATGTCAAAAATGTTATAAATTGATTAGCATTTTAATGAGGGAAATAAGTATTTGACCCCCTCTCAATCAGAAAGATTTCTGGCTCCCAGGTTTCTTTTATACAGGTAACGAGCTGAGATTAGGAGCACACTCTTAAAGGGAGTGCTCCTAATCTTAGCTTGTTACCTGTATAAAAGACATCTGTCCACAGAAGCAATCAATCAATCAGGTTCCAAACTCTCCACCATGGCCAAGACAAAAGAGCTCTCCAAGGATGTCAGGGACAAGATTGTAGACCTACACAAGGCTGGAATGGGCTACAAGACCATTGCCAAGCAGCTTGGTGAGAAGGTGACAACAGTTGGTGTGATTATTCGCAAATGGAAGAAACACAAAAGAACTGTCAATCTCCCTCGGTCTGTGGCTCCATGCAAGATCTCACCTCGTGGAGTTGCAATGATCATGAGAACAGTGAGGAATCAGCCCAGAACTACTCGGGAGGATCTTGTCAATGATCTCAAAGCAGCTGGGACCATAGTCCCAAGAAAATAATTGGTAACACACTATGCCGTGAAGGACTGAATTCCTGCAGCACCCGCAAGGTCCCCCTGCTCAAGAAAGCACATATACATGCCCGTCTGAAGTTTGCCAATGAATATCTCAATGATTCAGAGGAGAACTGGGTGAAAGTGTTGTGGTCAGATGAGACCAAAATGGAGCTCTTTGGCATCAACTCAACTTTCCGTGTTTGGAGGAGGAGGAATGCTGCCTATGACCCCAAGAACACCATCCCCATCGTCAAAAATGGAGGTGGAAACATTATGCTTTGGGGGTGTTTTTCTGCTAAGGGGACAGGACAACTTCACCGCATCAAAGGGATGATAGACGGGGCCATGTACCATCAAATCTTGTGTGAGAACCTCCTACCCTCAGCCAGGGCATTGAAAATAGGTTGTGGATGGATATTCCAGCATGACAATGACCCAAAACACACGGCCAAGGCAACAAAGGAGTGGCTCAAGAAGAAGCACATTAAGGTCCTGGAGTGGCCTAGCCAGTCTCCAGACCTTAATCCCATAGAAAATCTGTGGCGTGAGCTAAAGGTTCGAGTTGCCAAACGTCAGCCTCGAAACCTTAATGACTTGGAGAAGATCTGCAAAGAGGAGTGGGACAATATCCCTCCTGAGATGTGTGCAAACCTGGTAGCCAACTACAAGAAACGTCTGACCTCTGTGATTGCCAACAAGGGTTTTGCCACCAAGTACTAAGTCAGATTTTGCAGAGGGGTCAAATAGTTATTTCCCTCACTGTATATATGATATATATATATATATTTTTTTTATTGCTCAAAATAAGTGACCAAACTATATTGCTACTTCTGGGACACACATTGGGCTAGGCTGCTTTTTCGGTAGCTAGAAGGAAGAGAGTGGAGATGCATGAATTCTGCAAGAAGGGAAAAGTTAAGACAGAGAAGGTTAAGTTATAAGTTAATTCATAGGCTGGGCTATGAATCCACCATTCGTATGCTAGCCTATATATTAGGCCTAGCCTACTACAGTGAATTCAGGCGACCACCACCTGTGCTATTGAAGACCCCCCCCCCCCCCCGAAAAAAATATGACTGACATGTTTTGTGCCATTGAATTGAAGTTTAATTAAATGTGCAATAAAAAAGTATAGTGCCTAGGCCTATTTAATGAAACCCTGGCTTTTGAAGTGGGCAACTGATCAAAAAGCAGGGAATCCCCAATTCCCCACTGAGCTAATTTTAGCCTTGTATCATCTTGACATGTTGAAATCTTCACGCCTAAAATAAAATAAAAAATGTGTTTGAATTACACAGCTATAAATAAAGAAAAAGCTAATGGCCCCCTGTGGCTATATAATGCTCTCTGGTGTCGTGTTTTGAAGGATTTTATTTAATTTTTGTATAGACAGGAGTAGTTATATAATTTTGGCAAGTTCAATTTACTTAGATTCGGTACATGGACTACAGCCAAGATGGACTACAGCCAAGATTTGAAGGTGAGCTTAGGTTTTGAATATGTTTTTAGGAAAGGAGAAATGTGATTAGTGTGTGTCTGAAGAGCAGCGGGGGCTTTGATTAATGGGTCCTTTTAGTGAGTTTGCTAATTCGCTCTATGTCCATTCAGAAAGTTTCCTAAAGTAGCCTGTCTGGACTTCATCTCTTAATAGGAGAGGATGGACAAATAATGTAACTGAAATGAGCATAACAAAGTCATAAACATTTAAGCAAGTCATGATGATCAGCATATGTGCGAGGCATGACGGAAGGTGCCAGTTTTGCGTTTCTTTCCTCTCATTAATGGGATGCAACTAATGCAAACGTAGCTCGATTTAATCTTGTAGGCTAATATTTTCCATATCATTATTTCTCTGTCTCATTATGGAGTCCTCTCTAGCCACTTTGAACAACATGATCTTGCATTGACACTGCTTTCAGACAAGGGAATTTGATTTGAATTTGATTTGGACAAGGGTAATGACCGCAGCAGGTCGTAACGGTATTGTTGTTGTTGTTCTTAAAATGTAAATTCTATATACTCCAAGTCGGTATTCATGTCATAAGAAGGAATTTCCCTTGACCACGCCCACAAATTGGGGAAAACAAACATACTTTCCCATTGACCCCCATTGTAAAGAGCCAACTTCGTCATATATTTTTTGTTATATGAAAAAACAAAACATGCAGAAAACCTGCTGTGTTGTCCAATGTACATGTAACCAGGTCAAAAATCCTGACCTATGGTTTGCAATGCTCCCATGTAGGGAAATATAGCCTTCGAGAAGAGCCTTGTGGCTTCAGGCTATTTGGTGTGGATGAGTGGGCAATTGTGGGGACACGGTGTCCAACTAGGCTACACGTAGCTATGTGTGTGGAAACATTTAATCACAGGTAAGACATTTAACTTGTTTAGTATAGTCCATCTATAACTCCACTCACTACTTGTAGCTTTATAGTCCGTTTGTTTGTGTTGTTGGTCTTGACTAGCTTAATGCTCTGGTTGGTAGCTAGCTAGTTCTCACTCACATGGCTAAAGTTAGTGCTGTCATGAAAAAGGGCACGAAGGAAGCCCTACAATATTACGTTTTTCTAAGTAGTGAGAATGCTTGGAAGCAGACAATGTTGAAAAGTAATCTTTAGACATGTTGTAATTTTCTTAAATGTAGTTTTGTAATTGAATAAAACAAGCAGACAACAAGAAAATTGCATTTTCTGTGAGCCAATTTAGTAACCAAGGTAACCACAGGTTGTTTTCCCCACAGGCGGGGTAAACAACATTGTCATGGAAAATAATGTTGTTTCCAACTACCAATCAGCAACTGCGCCGTAAATCCGGCTGCATATTGAACGTTGAGATTGCCGAAAGGCCAGTCTGTTAAATGACAGGAGTGGCAAGGACTGGAATGTTTGCTAAAAAGACTGGTACCCAGACTAGGAAGAGAGTGTTCTGTACACATATCCCTGTACACGTGTTGTTGTCTGAGTTGGTTCAGGTGGTGGGTGAGTTGGAAGCTTTGTTCCTGACTTGACACTGTCACTGCCTGACTTGACGCTGTCACTACCTCTTAGGGTTTGCTCCATCAATCACACCTTCTGTAGACACTATAGCTAGAGGGGCCCTGCATGACCACTTTGTATATGTCCCCGAAAACACAATCTGTTACCATCAGTTACTGTGCATCATGAAAGCTGTGCCCCTGGGCCCTAACTTTAAGCAATCAGTCACTTTCATGTGAAATACTCTGCAATTGTTAAACAAGCATATGCATATTCTGTGCTCAATGCATTTGGAAACACATCTCTACAGAGACAAAGCACCATTATTGTGAAATGTGTCTTCTTGATAGGCATAACAAATGATTGAGAATGATAGGTATGTGAGTGCAATCAAAGTACATTCCAATGAGGTATGGGAAGTGAAAACAGTGTTTAAAGCTGCATTAGCAGTTGGTTTATGATAATTTCTCTGACTGTACACAAATTAATGGCAAAAGTGGGGAGGGTATTTGAGAAACAAGACCACTTTCTCAAGTGTTCAAGATTTTTGCAATCTATTGGAGGTTGTCCAATTTTTTTTCCATTTGACTATTATGTTGAATATCTTTAAATTGCTCATAAGACATACTATTCTTTCAAATATGGTTCATCCTGAATCATCATTATCCAATAATGTTCAATTGCAGTTAGTTCAAGAAGGTGTTTCAAGAGCTTGGGACTATTGCTTATATCTGCATTTTTGTCAAAATTGAGTTATTGACATAGCCTTGTTCTGTTCAATCTTCTCTACCTATATAGCACTCTAAATACCCCAATTCATGTTGTTAAGTTCAAAATAATACTAGATAAAGATTGGTTTGAATGGTGTCAGCAATGAGCGTTCAGAACTTTAAAGCCAATTTTCTCAGAATCCTCTTTTTGCAGATATAACCTTATAGTCCCCAGCTCTCGATTTTTCACTGTCTCAAACATTCCGTATGAGGAATTAGTCATTTCTCACCACCTCAAACATTTATGGAAGGTATTACATCTCTGCATTTGTGATAAATGTTTCCCTCTTATTTATCCGTGACGAAAACATTTGTGCAGTGGGCCCTGCAATTAATCCAATACATGACATATTAATGTAGGGGCAGGCGCAGTATATATGTTTGTGATGTGGAGTCGTATTGACTTTTGTTTGTTTTATGAGAGCTCCCTTGAGTAAATGTTATTGGGTGAGAACAGAATGTGCGTTGAAACAATTGGAACAACAAATATCGCACTGATTTAATAATATACTGACGAGAACACAAAGGAGAAGGAAAACAAAACAAAACTTTTACATCATTAGTTTGCTCTTAGCACATTTAAATTCTGCCCCCTTGTGATGTAAAGTTACTGTATTTCTCGAACATTTGGTACACCGATTAAATTAGCATTCAGTCTAACGCGTTAAATTATCTGGATTAACTCTGGATAAAACAAAAGCAACACATAGGAGGACTTAGCGCAGAGAATCAGTCACTTGTGAGCTCAGACAGTGAACAACGAGTCTGTTATTGTTCTTGAATAAGGTGGCCAGGGTAAACTATGACAGAAACAGCCTGATGGGACAATAGCATGCATTGTACTGTTCTCATCCTCAGGTAAGTAACATCGTAGAGAAGTGCTGGTTACAATCTAAAAACTCCACACACATCTCAGAGGTCAGAGGCTGAGGTAGCCCTATATAGGATTCAGCACATCAGTGTCTGGCATCCTAGGTGGCTACAGTGCGGAGGCCAAAAAATATTCAGCTAACAATTTTAAAGGGGTTCTTGTTTTCAAATATCCTGTTACTTAAGGCATGTCTATAATCCGTAACTCCTTGTCCGTCTGTCCAGATTATATCATGTGTGGATATCTGTATAGAAACCGTCTGGACCAAAGCTTTCTCCAAACTGGCACCAAGCTCCAGCTATTGTAGACAGATCGCGTAACCTACCACTATCTACCACAGCTGAGTAATAGGTGCCAGTTTGGATAATATGTTTGGTTCAGACAGTTTCTACACAGATATCCACGCATTATACAATCCGGACTGATGGACAAGGAGCTACGGATTTAGTTCCGACTATTTTGAGGAGGTGTTATGTCTATGTTGAAGCTACGGTGGCTCAAGAGGGACAAACAGTAATATTGCACAATAGTGATGATGATTGTGATCATGCTGATGATGAGAAGGAAGGCATTTCCTTCCCAGTATAATCTTGAAAAAGTACAAACTGTTTATAAAATGAATTGTCATTCAGTAGAAGAAGTTCAGTTTGGTGCTTATTGGATTAAAATTTTCCATAGTGTTTGTGTTCCTTTTAGTTTTTCCGTGTAAACATGTCATGCTGAGAGAGGTGTGCTGTGCAGGGAGGATCTGAAGGCTTTGTCTCCCTGAGTGTCACAGACAGCTTGTCTCAGAGCCTGAAAGCACTGCCACCGGTGACAGAACACACCAGCTCTGTTCGCCTGTCACCAACGCCCATGTCCCCTATTCAGTCATCTCCAAGTTAGGCCCTCTTATTCCACTCCACCTGTGCAAGTGATATATTTAGCAAGGCTTTCCCGATGGGATAAATGACACCCTAATAGTATATGTTTGGTCACGAACACCTGTTTCCAAACACAAGCCTATCCAAAGAGAGCATTATAGAGAGCACATTACAGCAAATTCCCTGCTCTGGCCGCCAACTCACTGCCAATCACAGAGACGGCAGCATTCAACTTCAAAGTTCCGACATATTTTGAACTTATTTTGGCAGTATGCATGGGATGGAGGTAATTTGCATTTGCTCAGATGGGTAGGAAGGGCAGCTTGTTCACTTCTTTCCTTTTGATTGACTTTGCAGTGAACAGCACTACCCCTGAATGAGATCCAGGGAGATGGTAAGCGCACCAGAATGGATGCAGCCTCCCTAGCGTTTGGAATGTTCACATTTTCAGATAATAGAGTTTGATTTGAGGGTTATTTGAGGGTTATTGTTCAGCAGAGTGCCCTTCCTCACATCTGTTTCTAAACAGTCAGTGGGATCTTGTTTCGACAGGGGTGAAGTGAGGATTTAATAGAAAAGTTAGATTCCTCCCACCACATACATGTACAGTATGTCTGATATACTGGAAGCTCTCAGTAAGTTAGCTGAAGATAATTATTTTCAACTAAGTTCACTCATTAACCTTTTTAGCGCTCTAAATTGGAAAACAGTCGCATTAGTCTTGCAAAAAAAAACTGCCCACACCAATGATTTAGGAACTTTTTTTAGTTTGTGTAAATGTCAGTTGGTTTCTATGGAATTCCATGAAGACATATTAATGTACCAGGGTCTAACTGACAAGCAAGTAATACCCTCATGATATCAACTAATGGAACTTTAAAAAATAAATAAAATAAAGGATATTCTGCTTATGTGTTCATACCCTTTGCATCTTGGCTGTAAACCAATAGGATTTGTTTTCTTCTGTCTGTTTTGATAAAAACTGCTGTGTGTAATTTTTGTCAAAAACGGTATGTGTATGTATGTCTATATCTTTGTCTTTGTGTATGTGCTGGGAAGTGAACATAATTCATACATAGTCCCAGGGAGCTTGATATTCAAATTCCTGGGCAGGTTTAATTTAGAAACGACATAGTAAATCTATTGGTATGTGTCCAAGCGATCTGCTAGATGAAAGACAACATTTGCTGCATATTTTTGCAGGTGTGGTGGTGGATCGGTGACAATTTGTCTTCCTTTCTGCATGCTAGGATTCTCTGCACTATCATTATTTTTGGGTTATTCAGTTATTATTCCACTGGTAGTTAATCCCATACAAGGCATATAATATCTGGTCATATATTGGCAAAATGTTAAAGTTTGGGGTTTGGTACTATAATATTTCTTCTAACTGAGACTTCTTGAAGGTTGTGGTGCAGACCAGCCTAATTAAAGAGCGCGAGAATGAGACAGATCTGATGTTATGGTCATTCAGGCTAGCTGTTTATATCTCTAATTATTCACGTTTGACAAGAGGAGTATAATTGTACTGTCCACATAAACATGATAATAATGCAGCCACAGACATGTATGTCCTTTGTCACTCGTTCAGAAGTGATAATATTTGCAGCAGCCCCCTTCAACCCCGTTATGAGAGATATCATGCTTCTAGTGCTTTCTACTGTTCAGATGGGCAGAGGGAATCCCTTGTGGTGCCATTAGGCCTAACTGGGTGAGTTTCTGTTATGTTCTTAGTTTTCTCTTCCTCTAATTGCTTAGCCATTCATTTCCTCAAATATGTATTTGGAGAATAAAAAAAGAAATGTTTCACCCAGATTCTATGAAAGATTAATTCTGCGCTATATTGGGTAGTCGGTGAAGTGAATTAGTATCTATATGTGTCCCTCAAAAATCAGGCGAACACCCTCGAGACATACTACCAAACAGACTATGTTCAAAACTTGTCCGGGTGCCATGACTCGGATCACACAGCTACTTGGGTTACTACAGAGAGGAGGGCAAAGGATGGGTACATTCTAACAGTAGGACACAGTGCTTCTGTCGTCATATTTCCCTTGGTCATGAGACTTATTTTAGCTTCTGAAGCTAATGACAAGCATTCATCTTAAAAAGTTAATGGTGCATCTTGAATCACTCCAACAAGCCGGGTTCAAAAAGTTTGGTCCAATACCTGGTTTGTTACATTGTGATTGTAAGACACAATTATGCAAACCTCTGTGTCAATATTGATGAACCAGTCCTTACCCCAGAGAGACCATGTACAGACCATGGGAAAATGGCAGAGGGAACAAGTGAGTTGCAACAGTTCACCCATCAAATGTCTGCCACCACCACGTCTCTGAGCAAAGAACGATCACTCTCAAGCATTAGGCTGGCTGGTCAGTGAAATTGCATTTGTGGGCTGGGTAAAGGAAGTGGAACAATTCTGCATTACTTCTCAATTGAACAGTTTGCTGGATGAGGTCTACCACGTCTAAACCCATCGACAATCCCAGCTCCAACTTGATGTTCGTCTGATCTTAAAGAGGTTGATGCTTCCATCAACATGCTGGATGGAGATTCATGTCGGTAATATAGGTCTCCACATATTTCACTGGTGCCAGACACAACAAGGCTGTATCTAACCTTTACTTCCCAGCTCTCCTTAATGTGTTTACCCAGCCGAGGCAGGAAAAAGCCTGAGAAAACCCGTCTGCCCTGGATGTCTTGTTTGGTGGAGGCCACTGCTGCAGGAGAACGACACCCAGCCTCTGTGGCTTATTAGCGCCCAAATAAAAATGTGGAGAAATGCCAGAGGATCCATTCTTGCAGCTTTCAGAGAGAATTCTGGCGTAGAGATTGTTTGCTCTTAACCTGCTGATAGCGTCAAATGTAGAGGAAATTGTGTTCGTTTGTTTCACAGCACGTCAGCACCCGATGAATAAGAGATAGTCAAAATGAGGCCAAAACTGTTAAATAACCATTATCTAACAATTGTTTGCTGTAGGAACAGACCTTAAATAAGAATGAATATTTTTTGTTCTACAGATAAAAAGTGCCTTTGCGGGTATGAACATAGAGGCATTTTTTTCACTTCAATTTTTGTGAATTGTTTAGACAATAAAGCAGAAAAATTGTACAGGCAATGGTTAAAACAGTAATTAACAACTGGTAAAAACATACCTCAAATGATCGCTCCAGTAACAGTACTGTAACAAATAGTGTATGAACTCATCCAAGGCTAACATGATGTAGACACAAAGTTTGACTGACAGGAAGGGTTTAGATTAGTTCAGACAGTGGAGATCTTGCATTGTGTCGAATGCAAAAGCTCACAACACGATGTGAATGTCTTGGAAGAAAGCCATTTGGTTTGTATGAGTCTGCTTTATGGCTATTGTGAGACGGTTTGGCAGCTTGACCAGGAACGCACTCTGAAATGGTTTCTCTCAGAAGATTCTTGTAATTGGGAACCATTGGAGGGAAGAAATAGCAGTCAGTTGAGCTGAACTAAGTGCCATCCTCAGAGTTATCAATGTTACCCATCCAGTGCCGCCTCTAGCCTTTTGTGGGCCCCCCAAAAATAACAAAAATCTATGTGGGCCCCCTGGAGGTCAGGGCCCCTGAGCACATACCCTGCATGCCCGGTCAGTAATCTGGTAATTTGTAGGGCTATTACAAAGTTATGATAGCTGGCTAAACTACATTACTTAGCAATCTAAAAACATTTAGCTGACATGCTTGAAACATGTTGGTATTACAGACTCAGTCAGGGACATGTTGAAAATGTCAGTGAAGACACTTGCCAGTTGGCCGAGCATGTGCTGACCAACTGGCAAGTGTCTTCACTGACAATTCAACATGTCCCTGACTGAGTCTGTAATACCAACATGTTTCAAGCAGACCACCATAGTCCCTGTGCCCAAGGACTCTAAGATAACCTGCCTAAATGACTACCGACCCGTAGCACTGACGTCTGTAGCCATGAAGTGCTTTGAAAGGCTGGTCATGGCTCACATCAACACCATTATCCCAGAAACCCTAGACCCACTCCAATTTGCATATCGCCCCAACAGATCCACAGATGATGCAATCTCTATTGCACCCCACACTGCCCTTTCCCACCTGGACAAGAGGAACACCTACGTGAGAAAGCTATTCATTGACTACAGCTCAGCATTCAACACCATAGTGCCCTCAAAGCTCATCACTAAGCTAAGGATCCTGGGACTAAACACCTCCCTCTGCAACTGGATCCTGGACTCCTGACGGGCCGCCCCCAGGTGGTAAGGATAGGTAACAACACATCTGCCACACTGATCCTCAACACAGGGCCCCTCAGGGGTGCGTGCTCAGTCCCCTCCTGTACTCCCTGTTCACCCATGACTGCATGGCCAGGCACGTCTCCAACACCATCATTAAGTTTGCCGACGACACAACAGTGGTAGGCCTGATCACCGACAACGATGAGACAGCCTATAGGGAGGAGGTCAGAGACCTGGCCGTGTGGTGCCAGGATAACAACGTGACCAACGTGACCAACTCTCCCTCAACGTGACCAAGACAAAGGAGATGATTGTGGACTACAGGAAAAAAAAGAGGACTGAGCACGCCCCCATTCTCATCGACGGGGCTGTAGTGGACCAGGTTGAGAGCTTCAAGTTCCTTGGTGTCCACATCACCAACGAACTATCATGTTCCAAACACACCAAGACAGTCGTGAAGAGGGCACGACAAAGCCTATTCCCTCTCAGGAGACTGAAAAGAGTTGGCATGGGTCCTCAGATCCTCAAAAAATTCTACAGCTGCACCATCGAGACCATCCTGACTGGTTGCATCACCGCCTGGTATGGCAACTGCTTGGCCTCCGACCGCAAGGCACTACAGAGGGTAGTACCCCCCTGTATATATAGCACCGGTACCCCCCTGTATATATAGCCTCCCTACTGTTATTTTATTTTACTTCTGCTCTTTTTTCTCAACACTTTTTTGTTGTTTATTCAACTTTTTTATTAAAAATAAATACACTGTTGGTTAAGGGCTGTAAGTAAGCGTTTCACTATAATGTCTGCACCTGTTGTATTCGGCGCATGTGGCCAATACAATTTGATTTGATTTGATTTGCATTTAGCTGACATGGGCTAATTGAGTGACTGTCAGTGACTGACTGTCCTTAGGAAGAATGGAGTATAACCAGAGGTAGAACCTCTTGTACCGATGGGGATTCCTAGATCCTACTCCAGCATTTACTGTACAGCCACTATCTTCCAGAGGTTTTACATGCATGGTCTTGACTCAATTGTGCTGTGTTTGTTCACATTTAACAACAGGTCACAGACCTCACTGTTGGGAAATCTATTACTGGTAGCAGAGGTCTCAGTGTATCACTTCATACTTTCACAGCTGAAGAAAACATCTTTGTTTGGGTCTAAGACAAATAAACATAAATACCTGTGCATTCATAAGAAACAATATGCTAATATCTACCTACCATGTGACCTCATCTCAATTTCTGCATCAAGTAGACACATAAATTGCCTTCAGAAAGTATTCATACCCCTTGATTTATTCCACATTTTGTTGTGTTACAGACTGAATTCAAAATTGATTAAATTGATTATTTTTCTTACCCATCTACACACAATACCACATAATGACAAAGTGAAAACATGATTTTAGACATTTGTAAAAAATGAAAATTAAAATGAATGAACGTAAGTGATGGAACAATGCTTGAAAGCGTTGATTGTTTGAGATATCTGGGTTTGAGGACATATTCTGAATGATCATTTGGCAAGCATATTCATTATTAGAAAAATGATTAACTTTAAGATTGGGTTACTATACAGATGTAAAAATTTTAGTAACCCAACTGCTGCTTCCTATCCTAGACTCTGGTGACTTAATTGATCAAAGGACAACCAAGACCTTACCTTGAGAATTAAATGTAATTTATAACAATCTTTGCAGATTCATTATTGGATGCCATTATAAGACGCATCATTGCACAATGTATGAATCACTAAATTGGTTGTCACCTCCAAACAGAAGACAACTGCAGTGGTACCAATTTATTTCTAAATGTATCAACAAAAATGTTCCTGTGTGTATTAAGGAACACCTAACTTTACAAGACTCACAGTACTCCTTTTGACAACAGCAGACATTACAAATGCCAAGGGTATATCCTGAGGTTGGAGTAAGATCTTTCAGATACGAAGGCCAAATTGACAGGAATAATTTACCTGTAGAAATCACACAGTGAATTTAAGAAAGCCCTTTTTCAAATGTTAAGGTCAAACTGTATGTGTTTAAAAAAATTGTAAATATGTATGAATATAGTATAGGTACAAAAATATAAACGCAACATGTAAAGTGTTGGTCCCATGTTTCATTAACTGAAATAAAAGATCCCTGAAATGTTCCATATGCACAAAAAGCTTATTTCTCTCAAATGTTGTGCACAAATTTGTTTACATTCCTGTTACTGAGCATTTCCCCTTTGCCAAGATCATCCATCCACCTGACAGGTGTGGTATATCAAGAAGCTGAATAAACAGCACCTTGTGCTGGGGACAATAAAAGGCCACACTAAAATGTGCAGTTTTGTCAAACAACACAATGCCATAGATGTCTCACGTTTTTAAGGAGCGTGCAATTGCCATGCTGACTGCAGGAATGTCCACCAGAGCAGTTGCTAGAGAATTGTTATTTTCTGTACCATAAGTCGCCTCCAACGTCATTTTAGAGAATTTGGGTGCACGTCCAACCGGCCTCACAACTGTAGACCATGTGTAACCACACCAGCCCAGGACCTCTACATCCGGCTTCTTCAACTACAGGATCGTCTGAGACCAGCCACCCGGATAACTGATGAAACTGTGTGTTTTCACAACCGAAGAATTTCTGCACAAACTGTCAAAAAACATCTCAGGGAAGCTCATCTGCATGCTCATCGTCCTCATCAGGGTCTTGACCTGACTGCAGTTCGGCGTCGTAACCGACTGACACCCTAGAGAAGTGTGCTCTTACTGATTAATCCTGGTTTCAACTGCACCGGGCAGATGAAAGACAGAGTGTATGGTGTTGTCTGTGCGAGCGGTTTGCTGATGTTAATGTTGTGAACAGAGTGCCCCATGTTGGCGGTGGGGTTATGATATTGGCAGGCATAAGCTACAGACAACAAACACAATTGCATTTTATCGATGGCAATTTCAATGCACAGAGATACCATGATGAAATCCTGAGGCCCGTTGTCGTGCCATTCATCCACGCCATCACCTCATGTTTCAGCATGATAATGCACAGCCCCATGTCGCAAGGTTCTGTACACAATTCACAGTTCTTCCATGGCCAGCATACTCACCAGACTTGTCACCCATTGAGCATGTTTGGAATACTCTGGATCGATGTGTACGACAGCATGTTCCAGTTGCCGCCAATATCCAGTAACTTCGCACAGCCTTTGAAGAGGAGTGGGACAACATTCCACAGGCCACAATCAACAGCCTGATCAACTCTATGCGAAGGAGACGGTGGTCACAACAGATCCTGACTGGTTTTCTGATCCACGTCCCTACTTTTTTGGTATCTGGGACCATCAGATGCATATCTGTATTCCCAGTCATGTGAAACCCATTGATTAGGGTCTAATTAATTTATTTCAATTGATTAATTTCCTTATATGAACTGTAACTACGTAAAATCTTTGAAATTGTTGCATTATGTGTTTATATGTTTGTTCAGTACAGTTGTATTAGTAGTTGTAGCAGTAGTTTTCATTAGTTGTAGGCCTATTAGTAGTTGTACGACAACTATTTTATTATGTTAATGTACATTTGTATTATTATTATTATTTCATTGTTATTATTATTATTATTATTAGACAGTGGTTGCCATATTATTATTGTTACTATTATTATTTTTAATTTTCTTTCATTTGGACACTCTTGAAAACGAGATGGTGCATCTAACGAGATTTCATCCTGCAAAATTAAAAGCTGTGAGTCTTTCTGTGTAAGCCATTTGTAAGTCTTACCATAGATTTTCAAGCCGATTTAAAACAAATTGTAACAAGGCCACTCAGAAACATTCAGTGTCGTCTTGTTAAGCAACTCCAGTGTATATTTGGCCTTGTGTTTTAGGTTATTGTCCTGCTAAAAGGTGAATTTGTCTCCCAGTGTCTGTTGGAAAGCAAACGGAACCAATAGGATTGCCTCTAGGATTTTGCCTGTGCTTAGCTCTATTCCATCTATTTTAATCCTAAAAAAACTCCCTTGCCGATGACAAGCATACCCATAACATGATGCAGCCACCACTATGCTTGAAAATATGAAAAGTGATACTGACTGATATGTTGTGTTGGATTTGCCCCAAACATAATGCTTTGTATTCAGGACATACATTTAATTTCTTTGCCACATTTTTTGCAGTTTTACTTTAGTACCTTATTGCAAACAGGATGACATATTTGGAATATTTGTATACTGTACAAGCTTCCTTCTTTGCACTCTGTCATTTAGGTTAGTATTGTGGAGTAACTACACTGTTGTTGATTCATCCTCAGTTTTCTGTCACCATTGGCCTCATGGTGAAATCCCTGAGCTGTTTCCTTCCTCTCCAGCAACTGAGTTACGAAGAACGCCTGTATCTTTGTAGTGACTGGGTGTATTGATACATCATCCAAAGTGTAATTAATAACTTCACCATGCTCAAAGGGATATTCAATGTCTGCTTTTTTTATTTGTACTCATCTACCGATAGGTGCCCTTCTTTGCGAAGCATTGCAAAATCTTGCTTGTTTTTGTGGTTGAATCTGTGTTTGAAATTCACTGCTTAACTGACTGACCTTAGAGATAATTGTATGTGTGGGGTACAGAGATGAGGTATTCATAAAGAAATCATGATGAACACTATTATTGCACACAGAGTGATCCATGCAACTTATTATGTGACTTGTTAAGCAAATGATTACTGCTGAACTTATTTAAGCTTGTCATAACAAAGGGGTTGAATACTTAATGACTCAGGACATTTCAGCTTTTCATTTTTTATGAATTTGTAAAAATGTCTTAAAATATTATTCCACTTTGACATTATGGGGTACTGTGTGTAGGCCAGTGACAAAAAATCTCAAATTCAGATTGTAACACAACAAAATGTGGAAAAAGTCAAGGGGTGTGAATACTTTCTGAAGGCACTGTACATGATGATGAATTTTGTTCTGTTTACAAAAATAATGTGTTTGTCTCACAGTCTACTTAAAAGCTTTTGGACATATTTGAATGAAATGCATGTCTATAATGTCAAGATTCATATGTAGACATCATAACATTTTGACAAGGACATATTTCCTTGTACATTTTCAACATGTATGGTCCTTCAAGAAGCTGTAAAACTGCATGGATCTATTTATAGTTTCATATAAATGCACATCAAGTTATTTTCCTCCACCTTCATTGCCAAGTTAATTTGGGTTCTGTTCAGATCTAAATCTTTCCTTTATTTGTAAAATCTCCATGGGTAAACAGGATTAGTTAATCAGGGAGATGGATTATCAAGCTCAATTAAATGCTGCCCACACAATTACATTTCACAACGTTGTCCTCCAAATTGTTTATGAAACCAGCGAAGGCTTATGTTTTCAGTGGATACCAAGTTCATTGACGTGCGTATGTGTTTGAATGAAAGCACAGTGCATTCGGAAAGTATTCAGACCCCTTGACTTTATCCACATTTTGGTACGTTACAGCCTTATTCTAAAATTTTCCCTCATTAATCTACACACTATACCCCATAATGACAAAGCAAAAACAGGTTTAGACATTTCTGCACATTTATTCAAAATAAAAAACTGAAATATGACATTTACATAAGTATTCATACCCTTTACTCAGTACTTTGTTGAAGCACCTTTGGCAGCGATTACAGCCTTGAGTCTTCTTGGGTATGACGCTACAAGACTGGTACACCTGTATATGGGGAGTTTCTCCCATTCTTCACTGCAGATCCTTTAAAGCTCTGTCAGGTTGGATGGGGAGCCCTGCTGCACAGCTATTTTCAGGTCTCTCCAGAGATGTTAGATCGGGTTCAAGTCCGGGCTCTGGCTGGGCCACTGAAGGACATTCAGACACTTGTCTCGAAGCCACTCCTGCGTTGTCTAGGCTGTATGCTTAGGGTCGTTGTCCTGTTGGAAGGTGAACCTTCACCCCAGTCTGAGGTCCTGATGAGGTTTTCATCAAGGAATTCTGTGTACTTTGCTCGGTTCATCTTTCCCTCGATCCTGACTAGTCTCCCAGTCCCTGCCGCTGAAAGACATCCCCACAGCATGATGCTACCACCACCATGATTCACCGTAGGGATGGTGCCAGGTTTCCTCCAAATGTGATGCTTGGCATTCAGGCCAAAGAGTTCAATCTTGGTTTCATCAGACCAGAGAATGTTGTTTCTCATGGCCTGAGAGTTCTTTAGGGGCCTTTTGGCAAAGTCCAAGCGGGCGGTCATTCCGTCTGGCCACTCTATCATAATGGCCTGATTGGTGGAGTGTTGCAGAGATGGTTGTCCTTCTGCAAGGTTCTCCCATCTCCACAGAGGAACTCTGGAGCTCTGTCAGAGTGAACATCGGGTTCTTGGTCACCTCCCTGACCAAGGCACTTTTCCCCCGATTGCTCAGTTTGGCCGGGCGGCCAGCTCTAGGAAGAGACTTGGCGGTTTCAAATTTCTTCCATTTAAGAATGATGGAGGCCACTGTGTTCTTGGGGACATTCAATGCTGCAGACATTTATTTGGTACCCTTCCCCAGATCTGTGCCTCAACACAATCCTGTCTCTGAGCTCTACGGACAATTCCTTCGACCTCATGGCTTGGTTTTTGCTCTGACATGCACTGTCAACTGTAGGACCTTATATAGACAGGTGCGTGCCTTTCCAAATCATGTCAAATCAATTGAATTTACCACAGGTGGACTCCAATCAAGTTGTAGAAACATCTCAAGGATGATAAATGGAAACAGGATGCACCTGAGCTCAATTTCGAGTCTCATAGCAAAGGGTCTGAAAACGTATGTTAATAAGGTATATTTTTATTATATTTAATAAATTTGCAAAAATTTATTAAATCCCGTTTTTGCTTTGTAATTATGGGGTATTGTGTGTAGATTGATGAGGATATTCTTTTATTTAATCAATTTTAGAATATGGCTGTAATGTAACAAAATGTGGAAAAAGGGAAGGGGTCTGAATACTTTCCGAATGCACTGTATGTGTTTGTATGTCAGATATGTGTAGGTTGGTGCTATCACCAGACTGTTTCAAATTACCTATGAGAATAGATCGATCGATGCTTTTCACTCTCAACAAGGTCGTTTTTCACAGCTTGCAGTTGTCCTTATTTACCACAACCTAACACATTAAGAAATTGCTGTATCTGCATTGAATGTCCCCTGCCTGTCCAGTCCAGTGTCGAAACATTTTCAATAGATTTTATATTATGATAGCATGCAAAACATATTTTCTTATGAACACATCCCACTTTATCCTAGGGAACTCTTGACAGTGATAGCCTGTGCAGCAGATCTCTGTATAACTCCAGCTAAGTGCAGAGACATACTTGTCTCACACGTTGTTAGCTCGCCGCCCTGTTAATTCCACTCGCTCTTATATATGTTGTTGTCAGGGCCGATGCGATCCTCTGAGCAGTAAGTTCCTTGTTGTGGCTAGTTGTGCTGTCACGGCCCATTCGTCTCCATTCAGCCTGTGCACTCGGGTAGCTTCCTCCCCCAGCGAGGGCTGCCGCGGGGCTGGCTGAGATGATGGATCTGTGGGGCTGGATTAGACTTGGCACGTCGATGTATGGCCGTAAGAGCCCACCCTGCCAGTCCTTTCCTTACGTTGGCGAATGAAATATGTGGAAGCGCTGTGGAAAAGTGTTGACCTCGGAGGCGGGCCCAGACTCGGTGTTAGCGTCCAGTCGACGAGGGTGTCCCTGGCAAATGGAGCTGAACAAGGGAATGACTTTGCCATCAGGAAGCGAGCGGACCTCCCCCTCGCTCTGTCGCTGCCAGTGGTGTGAATCAGTGAGATGTTTTAATTTGCACTTTGTGCTGAGGCTGCCGAGGCTGGCTGCGAAGCCAAGGTAACCCCTGACAGACTGTAAAGTGTTTCCAAGGACAGCTTTCTGGAACGGCTATGAAGTAACAAAACAAATGGGATGGTATATTTCTACCTCAACCATAGTTGCATTAGCGGTAGAGAGGACACGCTGCCAGTGAAGAGTGTGTTGCCTGGATGGGATAGTTGGAGCAGCAGATGCTTAGTCATAAAGAGAGATGCATGATTGTTTCAGCAATGTGAGCTTGAAGAGACCTGTGGGAGTTTTTAGGATATTATTAAAGCATTTGAGGGGCTGAATAAGGCTTTAACTGCAAGAGAGCAATACAATTTCTAGACTTGATAACTACCTTTGATTGGCTGACACATCCTATTATAGTATAGACAGTGATAATTAGCAGACAGCTCCTGCTAAAGGAAAGTCTCTTCATTCTGTGTGTGTGCGTGCGTACGTACGTGTGTGTATGCGTGCATACACGTGTGTGTGTGTGTGTGTGTGTGTGTGTGTGTACATGTGCCTGGCCTCTGTGTTTAATTCTGATGACATACCACAGTAGAGACTGCATTAGCGATCCTCAAATCAATGCTAATTGAGTTGGTCTGGGATAGAGCGCAAAACATAAATATTATATTACACAGAGAGAGGTAGACAGAGAGATAGACATTCACACATGCAGTTGGCCTCTAGATTATATTATCCCAATGCAGATAATGACCACCCTTGCTGTTTCTTCCCCACATTGCTAATCCATGTAATGGAGCATCTGCAGTTAAGATAAAAACCCTCCCACTTTTCTCTGTCAGAATGTTATAAGAGCTCAATCCACATTGTCCAAACCAATAATGCAAAGTGATTGAGTGATGAAAAATGTGTTAATACATCACTCTGTACTTAGTTCAACACAGTACCAAAAGTAAGAGTCATAATTAGGCAACAATTAAAGAAGCAGTGGAATATACTGTATATCCTAAGACAACACAACATACCCAATGGATTTTTTGGCATTGGGCCATGGATCTTTTGAAATGATAATTCAATAGCGTATGGATTTCCACTGTATTCATGCATCTCTCTGAAGCGTTCATGAAAAATGTTGCATGTATGCAGCTTACATTCTATAGAGTAAATGAAAAAGCACACTTCATTATGCACTAGCCTGAGGTAGCTTGTTAGTTGATGTGCTATACTAATCCATACTAATTAAGTCTCTCTCTGAATGCTAATTGAGCTATATATGTTGTGAAGTAACTAGAATCTCACAATGTTTCTCCAAAGCTCCCTACAGCTTCTCTGTAGCCCCCGGCAATCATTTTGAGTTTTTATTTTTATTTTGGTTCTGCCAATTTACTTGTTCTATTATTGCACATTGTTGACAACATGTTTACTTCTTCCTATTCCAAAACAGATTACATACAATTTCATTTAACGTACACTCAGTCATTACCCACAATGATAGACAGAAATACAGTAGGTGTTAGGAGCATTTGATTACTCTATGACGTTATACCGCATCCTCCACCATTTCTCACCTTGACTTAATTTGATAGGTGCAAAAAATGGGGTCCACCAAGATCTCCCACGTCATCTGTCAATATATTCCATCACTCGGAATGGATCAGATTCAGCAGGCTGACAGGAGGCTTACACTGATAGCTCTCAAATTGGCACATTGACCTTCCGCTGTTTTATATCCTGAGACATGTGCTGAATGATTCACTCCTCTTTAAATATCTTCTTGTTCTTATTGTGAATGGTGGGCAGTACAGCAGCAGTGCAGCAATGAGTCTGATAATGAATGCAATCAGAAAGAGGCAGAGTTGCTAGGCAGTTACTCGTCCCTTTCTGGAGAGGAAAAGGCCTATTAGTATGCATGTAGGATAGGAGGTTGTGCAGGGAAATATGAAGGATGGGTTGTTAATTGAAGACAGTGTAAAATAGAGAGAAGCCTCTTCTCCACATTCAATCAACAGTTCCTGATGGAGCAGAATGGAATTTTGAATTAATTCCTGTCACTTTTGAATTTATTCCTGTCACCCATCTTTGAGACTTTCTACCATGTCAAATTACATGTTCAAAAAGGTGACAGGAAATTGTACAGTTTCTTGTATAAAATAATAATGTTGAACTTTGCCAGGACTATGCCAAGGCCATCATTAGTTTGAACAGGCTGTGTGAATTCGGTCTTTATTTAAATAAAAAAAATCAATTTCCTTTGTATCTGGGTCAAATTTAATCATTGCAGTGTCCCCCCCTGGAAGGTCAGTTGAAAATCTTTTACTTTATGATAATAGTCACGTATTACATATTTCTTGAAATCTATCTAAATTCATATGATGTGTTTAATTAACCACATTGGTTATTGTGTTATAGAAATATGCCAAAACTGTAGTTTTGAGCTTGTATCATGCAACAATCCATCAAAGCAGGATAAACTGTATGCATAACTCACAAGAGGCTGCTGAGGGGAGGATGGCTTATAATAATGTCTGGAATGGAGTAAATGGAATGGTATCAAACACATGGCATCCACCATTCCATTTGTTCCATTCCAGCCATTACTATGAGCCCATCCTCCCCAATTAAGGTGCCACCAACCTCCTGTTGTATAACTTCAGCATGAAATAATTGCCACGTTTTGGAGGGTAAGCATGTTAATCGGACTGTACTAATGACATGCTTACTGGTCAGCTGTTGAGTGGGAGGCTGGGTAGTATCACTCACACCAGCAGAGGGAGGACCTCTGGGAGGATACAGAGTGCTGGGAGATTGGTATCCAGGACAGCCCTGCCAGCTGGGTCTCCCACCCACCTCTCCCCTACTATTTGCAGTTGTCACTCAGAGAAGGGCACAGAGGGGATGAAAGAGGGTTTTCATTTTCTTGTGGTCTTACATAGCATGTTATTAACGCAATACCATGACATATCGACACACTGTTTTTCAGAATGATCATGTGCTGCTATTTGTTATGACGAGCCACGAATTTTTCTGTTGACTTCAGCACTGTAGGTATTATTAAACTGGGGTATTTTAGAAAACAATGTCAACATTGTGTTGCTAAATCCTCCAATATCCTAAACATGGGGGCTTACATGGCCAACCTACACAAGGGGCATGTACAGTGAGGGAAAAAAGTATTTGATCCCCTGCTGATTTTGTACGTCTGCCCACTGACAAAGAAATGATCAGTCTATAATTTTAATGGTAGGTTTATTTGAACAGTGAGAGACAGAATAACAACAAAAAAATCCAGAAAAACGCATGTCAAAAATATTATAAATTGATTTGCATTTTAATGAGGGAAATAAGTATTTGACCCCCTCTCAATCAGAAAGAATTCTGGCTCCCAGGTGTCTTTTAGACAGGTAACGAGCTGAGATTAAGCGCACACTCTTAAAGGGAGTGCTCCTAATCTCAGCTTGTTACCTGTATAAAAAGACACCTGCCCACAGAAGCAATCAATCAATCAGATTCCAAACTCTCCACCATGGCCAAGACAAAAGAGCTCTCCAAGGATGTCAGGGACAAGATTGTAGACCTACACAAGGCTGGAATGAGCTACAAGACCATCGCCAAGCAGCTTGGTGAGAAGGTGACAACAGTTGGTGCAATTATTCGCAAATGGAAGAAACACAAAAGAACTGTCAATCTCCCTCGGCCTAGGGCTCCATGCAAGATCTCACCTCGTGGAGTTGCAATGATCATGAAAACGGTGAGGAATCAGCCCAGAACTACACGGGAGGATAATGTCAATGATCTCAAGGCAGCTGGGACCATAGTCACCAAGAAAACAATTGGTAACACACTACACCGTGAAGGACTGAAATCCTGCAGCACCCGCAAGGTCCCCTGCTCAAGAAAGCACATATACATGCCCGTCTGAAGTTTGCAAATGAACATCTGAATGATTCAGAGGAGAACTGGGTGAAAGTGTTGTGGTCAGATGAGACCAAAATCGAGCTCTTTGGCATCAACTCAACTCGCCGTGTTTGGAGGAGGAGGAATGCTGCCTATGACCCCAAGAACACCATCCCCACCGTCAAACATGGAGGTGGAAACATTATGATTTGGGGATGTTTTTCTGCTAAGGGGACAGGACAACTTCACTGCATCAAAGGGACGATGGACGGGGCCATGTACCGTCAAATCTTGGGTGAGAACCTCCTTCCCTCAGCCAGGGCATTGAAAATGGGTCGTGGATGGGTATTCCAGCATGACAATGACCCAAAACACACGGCCAAGGCAACAAAGGAGTGGCTCAAGAAGAGGCACATTAAGGTCCTGGAGTGGCCTAGCCAGTCTCCAGACCTTAATCCCATAGAAAATCTGTGGATGGAGCTGAAGGTTCGAGTTGCCAAACGTCAGGCTCGAAATCTTAATGACTTGGAGAAGATCTGCAAAGAGGAGTGGAACAAAATCCCTCCTGAGATGTGTGCAAACCTGGTGGCCAACTACAAGAAACGTCTGACCTCTGTGATTGCCAACAAGTGTTTTGCCACCAAGTACTAAGTCATGTTTTGCAGAGGGGTGAAATACTTATTTCCCTCATTAAAATGCAAATCAATATATAACATTTTTGACATGCGTTTTTCTGGATTTTTGTTGTTGTTATTCTGTCTCTCACTGTTCAAATAAACCTACCAGTACAATTATAGACTGATCATGTCTTTGTCAGTGGGCAAACGTACAAAATCAGCAGGGGATCAAATACTTTTTTCGCCTCACTGTATTACCATAAATAATGCCTGATAAAATGTAATCATGTTGGAATACAAGGCGCCAGAGAGACTTGTAAAGGAAACCAAACTAATGGCCGATTCAAAATATAATTGTATTTCCCTATGTTCTCTGTTATTTGTGTTCTCTGCTGTGTGATATTTCAGAAATTAAGAATGAACAAGATTGAGGATGATTGCATTCCCAGCTAATTTAAATGTGATGTACATTCAATCTGTCTGGTTGTGCACAGACAGAGCATTACGTCCAGCTGAAACATTCCGCTCTCATCATTTTCTGATGTTTAATATTGTCCATGTATTTGCATCCCACATGTCATGACTAACATCACTAGTGAAATAATGTCTGAGTGTCACTGTTGATTATGATGATATGTGTGAAGCATGATTATGTCTATATTCCTCCTTATATATGTTGTTTTATATGCATGTCAGGGGATAAAACCCAATGTAGCTTTCCATCTTTAATGTTAAAGTCATATATTTTTGAGTCAGAAGGACGTAAGCAGAAGAAAGGAAGTGCATTGAATTCCATCCATTATTCACCGCATGCCTACCGTGCCATCTATCTTAGTATCCCTACCCACTCTCAATCTGTTCAGCTGTAACTATGCACCAAAACCGGGAGGAGGAAAAATAAAGAAATAATGATATTGGGTTTTGTACAACGGGCTGCTTGTATGGCTGGGAATGTGTATGCTTCTGAGGTGCCTCAGCCACTGGCTAGCCTAATGTCATATGACCAAGCAGTAAAGGGGGGAGACTTTTTTAATATCTCTCTGAACTGCAGCCTGAAATAGACTGACAGGTCCAATTACAGAGCCCAGCTCCACATTGACTGCTCAGTGGACAAATTCAACCTCCACATATCCCCAAGGATAAGCCATCCTCGTCCAAACAGAGAGGTAAAGAAGAAAAACAGAATTAGGTGTGACTGATACGCCTCTTACAGTGGGGAAAAAAAGTATTTAGTCAGCCACCAATTGTGCAAGTTCTCCCACTTAAAAAGATGAGTCTTTCAATTGATCAAAATGGTTCCTATTAGCAACGATAAACGTTCCCCCTCCCAACCCCCCTTGATAGTTTGGAGGGTGATGCAGGAAATGCACCACCAGTCAGTCAAGTTGATAGATTAAACATTTCTGTTTGTATCTGATATTCGCTGTAGAGAAAGTCATAAGACAAATGTGTGAAGTGATGACAGCCAACTACAGATGTAGGATCTTAATTTGGCCACTCTTTTTGTTGCTGAGAAATGCAAACTTGTAGTGAATTCAAGGTTTAAAAAGGCTTCTAAAGTTTGTAATTTCCACTTAAAAATTTCAGATTTGATTTGCCCTAACGAAAAATGTATTAACCCCTACAAAAGATTTCCATTAATTACATTCCACATAATAATTCACACGTCTTGTTGCTCCAGGATTATTTTCCTGCTGTAGCAAACTGGCTATAAACCAGCCAACTAAGTATAGTCATTTGAGATGAGATGGAGATGGACTTGGGGTCAGAGAGTTAGGAGGTTCATCCATAGCTGCCCCCCGCCTTTCCTCTAACTCATTGTCAACATCTTCATCTTCAGTCCATCCCCATCTGTTTCCACAGCTGTTCACTGCCAGGGAATAAAAATGTGATTTTTAATTTACAGACTCATGCTTTTTAGACGCTCCATAACCAATTTGCAACTGAAACACCAGCAGAACTGTTCTCTATTCCTCTATGCAATTAGTTGCAAAATGGAACCCAAATAAAAGCTAACAGACAATTACTAGCAACACTCCTTACTCATAATATGATTACTCCCTATCAACCCCAGGATAATGAATGTGATATGTAATACAATTTCTGAAAGACTGTTTTTGCCCAACAAAATCCATTAAGGGGTCGGATGGAGATAAAATAGTTGGTAATGCTATGAGCCCACTAGCCTGTCAAGCCCATTAGCCTGCTATTAGCTCCCTGGTTCTGGCTATGTCCCCTTCAGGAATTAATCAAACTTCTAACGTTCCCCTTTCCCCGTCACAGTGAAACGATTGGCCTGTGTCAGCATCACTGAGCCTTCAGGCCCCAAGTTTCAAGTTTGTATTGTCATGTGCACTTACAGTGAAATGCCTTTCTTGCCTGCTCTTTCCCAACAATACCGCAGTACTATAAAAATGTAAATAAAAAAGTAAAGTAGAACAAAAACACACGAGAAATATAAATAAGAAGAACACGAGAAAGTAAGTAAGTAAGCTATATACAGGGTCAGTTCCAGGTTCAGTGCCAAAATCATATTTACAATGTGCAGAGATACTGGAGTGGTATGGTTAGATATGTATAGCGTAAGGTGACTAGGCATCAGGATATATGATAAACAGAGTAGCAGCAGCGTACAGTTGAAGTCGGAAGTTTACATACACCTTAGCCAAATACATTTAAACTCAGTTTTTCACAATTCCTGACATTTAATCGTAGTAAAGATTCCCTGTATTATGTCAGTTAGGATCACCACTTTATTTAAAGAATGTGAAATGTCAGAATAATAGTAGAGAGAATTATTTATTTAAGCTTTTATTTCTTTCATCACATTCCCAGTGGGTCAGAAGTTTACATACACTCAGTTAGTATTTGGTAGCATTGCCTTTAAATTGTTTAACTTGGGTCAAACGTTTCGGGTAGCCTTCCACAAGCTTCCCAAAATAAGTTGGGTGAATTTTGGCCCATTCCTCCTGACAGAGCTGGTGTAACGGAGTCAGGTTTGTAGGCCTTCTTGCTCGCACACGCTTTTTCAGTTCTGCACTCACATTTTCTATAGGATTGAGGTCAGGGCTTTGTGATGGCCACTCCAATACCTTGACTTTGTTGTCCTTAAGCCATTTTGCCACAACTTTGGAAGTATGCTTGGGGTCATTGTCCATTTGGAAGACCCATTTGCGACCAAGCTTTAACTTCCTGACTGATATCTTGAGATGTTACTTCAATATATCCACATAATTTTCCTTCCTCATGATGCCATCTATTTTGTGAAGTGTACCAGTCCCTCCTGCAGCAAAGCAACCCCATAGCATGATGCTGCCACCCCGTGCTTCACGGTTGGGATGGTGTTCTTCGGCTTGCAAGCCACCCCCTTTTTCCTCCAAACATAACGATGGTCATTATGGCCAAACAGTTCTATTTTTTTTTCAGACCAGAGGACATTTCTCCAAAAAGTACGATCTTTGACCCCATGTGCAGTTGCAAACCGTAGTCTGGCTTTTTTATGGCGGTTTTGGAGCAGTGGCTTCTTCCTTGCTGAACGTCCTTTCAGGTTATGTCGATACAAGACTTGTTTTACTGTGGATATAGATATTTTTGTACCTGTTTCCTCCAGCATCTTCACAAGATCCTTTGCTGTTGTTCTGGGATTGATTTGCACTTTTCTCACCAAAGTACGTTCATCTCTAGGAGACAGAACGCATCTCCTTCCTGAGCGGTATGACGGCTGCATGGTCCCATGGTGTTTATAGTTGCGTACTATTGTTTGTACAGATGAACGTGGTACCTTCAGCCGTTTGGAAATTGCTCCCAAGGATGAACCAGAATTGTGGAGGTCTAAAAAAAAAAACTGAGGTCTTGGCTAATTACTTTTGATTTTCCCATGATGTCAAGCAAAGAGGCACTGAGTTTGAAGCTAGGCCTTGAAATACATCCACAGGTACACCTCCAATTGACTCAAATGATGTCAATTAGCCTATCAGAAGCTTCTAAAGCCATGACATAATTTCCTGGAATTTTCCAAGCTGTTTAAAGGCACAGTCAACTTAGTGTATGTAAACTTCTGACCCACTGGAATTGTGATACAGTGAATTATAAGTGAAATAATCAGTCTGTAAAGAATTGTTAGAAAAATTACTTGTGTCATGCACAAAGTAGAAGTCCTAACCGACTTGCCAAAATGATAGTTTGTTAACAAGAGTGGTTAAAAAATGAGTTTTAATGACTCCAACCTAAGTGTATGTAAACTTCCGACTTCAACTGTATATGATGATTATATGTGACTGTGTGTGTCTGTGTGTAGAGCAGGGATGAAAGTAAGCCGGTACAGTCCGGTATAGCATCCTAACAAAATAAATAGTGGGGGTATGCTGTAGGCTACAGGTAACACATGAGCCTATCACAATTCAAACAAAATCTCAAGAAAACTATATTCTATTACACCATTATTTAACGTTACCGCATGTCAGCTACATGAAAAATTAGAGAATTGACCGGGTGGTAAATGCTCCAAATTGCATTTTGGTTCAATAAGAAAACTTACATTTTTCCAAGGTGGAGATGATCAAGACAAGGCGGAGATGAGTGGCCGAGACCGAGCCGTGCAATTCAGTCTACAAGTGTAGGCCTAATGACAATCACAGAATGTCACTACAATACACCTAAGTGTTTTGTAATGGATGTCTCTTTCCATTCCACAAATTACGGGTACACAGTGCACTGTTGGGGTTTGGATGCTGGAAATATATTGTGAGTGGACGAACGTGCATGGGTAGCCTACAGGAGTGCCTTTTTGAAGTGATTGTTTGACAATCAGATGAAAACATCATGACTGGTTGTGTTTCTGCCACATTAAAACGCATAGGCGGTGTGTCCATAAGGCTAGGGAAAGCTAAGCTTGACCTAAAGTAAATTGAACTAAATTGCCAAAATGATGTAGCTTAATTAGCTTTCTCCTGTCCATACACGAATAAATAAAATCATAAAAAATTGGCTACTACACCAGAAAGCATGATTTGGCCACAGAGGATCATTATCCTCGTTAAAATTAAAAAGCTGTGGATTGTTTTAAAATCGCATAGCCTACAGTCGGAAGGGCCCACAATTTGGGCAGCGTGCGCAACAAATACCAAATAAATGATTGTTGAGTTGCGACTGTCAGTGAAAAGCAGAGAGACCCAGCCAGGCATACCGCAAAATTAAAAAATATGCGAAAACACAGTTTGGAAAGCAAATGGCTATTGCTGTAAAGAGAAGAAAATGAAAAGACTCCAATCAGAATATTTTGCTATCAAAATTCTCAACTTAATTTAGCGATCAGTAGCCTATCTTGTTGGCACCAGAACATCGGCCATATCCCGGTGAGTGTACATATTCACTGTCTTTATCATTGGGTCACTGCCACTTTTGTTTGTTTTGGACAATAATTTGCTCCTCCAGGTTAGATGGATGTCAAATTGTATTTGTGTCTCCCCTTTTCATAGGCCTACTATATGGATCAGACATTGTAGTTTTTATTGCTCTGTTTGTCCGTGTCAGCAGAGTACGCTACCCTGTAATTTTTGTCGTATTAAAAAAGATTCTGCTAATGTCTCCAGTCATATAAAGTGTGGTAGAATAGCATGAAATTTTTTCATAAAAGGCCAACATTTCCCTGTGCAAAGAAAGGAGAGAAAATGTATCTGATACTCTACGCCACTACGAATTGCATTCAACAGTCTTTATTTCGGAAACAGTGATTTAGTTAAATTATTAGTCTAAATTATGGCTATACAATCTAATCACCACATTAGGAATAGTAGGCTATCTTACATACGTCTTCAAATGCTTTATCATAAAAGTGCATTGTTATGGTGAAAATGAGCTTCCCCAAACTTGAAACCCACACACCGCCTATGTTAAAACGTATTGCATGTTGAAAGTGGTATGACAAATCTTTACTATGCCTAGGCTACTAGAACCACAGAGATCATATTTGAAATGAATAGGGATTCTATGTGTAATTCTAGGATTACACCTAGGCTTAAATATATATATATATATATATATATATATATATATATATATATATATATATATATATATATATATATGTGTGTGTGTGTGTGTGTGTGTGTGTGCAGGCGATTGTGTGTCCCGTACTGGTAAGAAATTACATCTACTTTCACCTCTGGTGTAGAGTCAGTATGAAAAGTGTTATGTGTGTGTAAGCACATTAAGTGTGTGTGTAGGTGTGTTGGTGTGAGTGTGTGTGAATGAGTGTGTAGAATGTGCATAGAGTGGGTGTGTGAGTGTGCATAGAGACCATTTTGTCTTATTGCTTGGGGATAGAAGCTGTTCAGGAGCCCGTTGGTCTCACACTTGATGCTCCGGTACCCATTGCCGAGTGGAAGCAGAGAGAACAGTCTATGATTTGGGTGGCTGGAGTCGTTAACAATTTTCTGGGCCTTCCTTTCACACCGCCTGATAAAGAGGTCCTGAATGGCAGGGAGCTCGGCCCAATTGATGTACTGGGCTGTCCGCACCACCCTCTGTAGCGTCATGTGATTGAGGGCAGTGCAGTTGCCATACCAAGCTGTGATGCAGCCAGTCAAGATGCTCTCAATGGTGCAGCTGTATAACTTTTTGAGGATTTGAGGGCCCATGCTGTCGCGCCTTCTTCACAACTGTTTGTGCATGTATGGACCATTTTAAGTCCTTATTGATTTGGACACAAGGAACTTCAAGCTCTCGACCCGCTCTACTGCAGCCCTGTCGATCAGGTCCTTGATCTTGCTAACGTTGAGCGAGAGGTTGTTGTCCTGGCACCACACTGCCAGGTCACTGACCTCCTCCCTGTAGGCTGTCTCATCGTCGCCGGTGATCAGACCTTCCACCATCGTGTCGTCAGCAAACTTGATGATGTTGTTGGAGTCGATGCGTGGCCATGCAGTCATGGGTGAACAGGGAGTACAGGAGGGGACAAAGCGCACTGCCCTGTGGGGCCCCTGTGTTGAGGTTCAGCATGGCGGAGGTAATGTTGCCTACCCTCACCATCTGGGGTTGGTCCGTCAGGAAGTCCAGGATCCAGTTGCAGAGAGAGGTGTTCAGTCCCAGGGTCCTAAGCTTGGTGACGAGCTTGGAAGGGATTATGTTATCTTTATTTAACCAGGTAAGCCAGTTGAGAACAAGTTCTCATTTACAACTGCGACCTGGCCAAGATAAAGCAAAGCAGTGCGATAAAAACAACAACACAGAGTTACATATGGGGTAAAACAAAACATAAAGTCAAAAATACAACATAAAATATATATACAGTGTGTTCAAATGTAGCAAGTTATGGAGGTAAGGCAATAAGTAGGCCATAGTGCAAAATAATTACAATTAGTATTAACACTGGAATGACAGATGTGCAAGAGATGATGTGCAAATAGAGATGCTGGGGTGTAAATGAGCAAAATAAATAACAATATGGGGATGAGGTAGTTGGGTGGGCTAATTTCAGATGGGCTGTGTACAGGTGCAGGCAGTGATCGGTAAGGTGCTCTGACAACTGATGTTTAAAGTTAGTGAGGGAGATAAGAATCTCCAGCTTCAGAGATTTTTGCAATTCGTTCCAGTCATTGGCAGCAGAGAACTGGAAGGAATGACCATGTGTTCTCGCATACCCCGAGAGCATCTGGTCAGCGGGGTTGTGGCACAGGAATCCTCATCTCTCCCAAGTGGACATTCTCTCTTTTTCCCCTGACCCATCTGTCTATCTCCTCATTTGAATTCCATGCTGTCACAGTCACTAGCCCATTCAAGCTTAACATCCTTGTCATTTATCACCCTCCAGGTTCCCTTGGAGAGTTCATCAATGAGCTTGATGCCTTGATAAGTTCCTTTCCTGAGGATGGCTCACCCCTCACAGTTCTGGGTGACTTTAACCTCCCTACATCTACCTTTGACTCATTTCTCTCTGCCTCCTTCTTTCCACTCCTCTCCTCTTTTGACCTCACCCTCTCACCGTCCCCCCTACTCACAAGGCAGGCAATACACTGGACCTCATCTTTACTAGATGCTGTTCTTCTACTAATCTCACTGCAACTCCCCTCCATGTCTCCGACCACTACTTTGTATCCTTTTCTCTCTCGCTCTCCTCCAACACTACTCACTCTGCCCCTACTCAGATGGTAATGCACCGTCGCAACAGCTCTCTCTCTCCCGCTACTCTCTCCTCTTCCATCCTATCATCTCTTCCCTCTGCTCAATCCTTCTCCCTCCAATCTCCTGATTCTGCCTCCTCAACCCTCCTCTCCTCCCTTTCTGCATCCTTTGACTCTCTATGTCCCCTATCCTCCCGGCCGGCTCGGTCCTCCCCTCCTGCTCCGTGGCTTGATGACTCATTGCGAGCTCACAGAACAGGGCTCCGGGCAGCTGAGCGGAAATGGAGGAAAACTAGACTCCCTGCGGACCTGGCATCTTTTCACTCCCTCCTCTCTACATTTTCTTCCTCTGTTTCTGCTGCTAAAGCCACTTTCTACCACTCTAAATTCCAAGCATCTGCCTCCAACCCTAGGAAGCTCTTTGCCACCTTCTCCTCCCTGCTGAAAAGAAGGTTGACGACATCCGATCCTCGTTTGTTAAGTCAAATGACACAGCTGGTCCTGCTCACACTGCCCTACCCTATGCTATGACTTCTTTCGCCCCTCTCTCTCCAGATGAAATCTTGCGACTTGTGACGGCCGGCCGCCCAACAACCTGCCCGCTTGACCCTATCCCCTCCTCTCTTCTCCAGACCATCTCCGGTGACCTTCTCCCTTATCTCACCTCGCTCATCAACTCATCCTTGACCACTGGCTATGTCCCTTCCGTCTTCAAGAGAGCGAGAGTTGCACCCCTTCTCAAAAAACCTACACTCGATCTCTCCGATGTCAACAACTACAGACCAGTATCCCTTCTTTCTTTTGTCTCCAAATGTGACGATCCCGGCTGTCTGAGTCGGGTCCTGTCTGGTGACTAGTGTTCCTGCTCGTATTCTCCAGTTTCCCGAGGGTTCGGGAACGCTCCGGGGAGCGCTCTGGTTTTCCGCACCTGCATCCCATCAGCAATCTGCACACCTGGTCCTGATCATCACCCTTCTTAGGCTCTGGCCCAACATCCAGTTCCTGCCGGATCGTTAGCCATGAACAGTATGTTGTCAGCGTATCAGTCTCTGAGCCAGTAGTGTTAGTTTTGTTGTTTTGCACCTTTTTTGACTTGCTGTGTACTGACCTCCGTTTTGTTCTGTCTGCAGTCTCTCACCCGGAACCTTCACCCAACCTCTGCCTGATGGTCGGCGGCTGCCGAGCCAGTACCGGACCAACCACTGCACCCTCAACAACCCATCCACGCCACCCGCTCTGTTCCCTGGATTATTCAGCTTCACTCGGACTCTATTAATAAACACTCACCTTTGTCTCACGTACCGTGTCCTGGTCTGCTTCTGGGTTCTGGCTTAGTTAACCGTGACAGAACGATCCGGCCAGTAATGAACCCAGCGGACCTGGACTCTGTTCGCCATGCTATTACCCAGCAGGAGAAGATGTTGGGCCATCATAGCACGGTACTACAGGAGATCGCGTTGTCAGTTCGAACCTTTCTACCGGTCTGACGGAGGTCCAGAACCAACGCAAGTGTCCGGTGGAGGATCCACTACCGGTTTCACCCATCTCGCCTGCCGCTTCTGAAGCTGTGTCCATCCGTGAGCCCAAGGTTCCGACGCCGGATAAGTATGAGGGAGAGCTGGGAAGATGCCGTTCCTTCCTTATGCAGTGTGGACTAGTGTTCGATCTACAGCCCTACTCTTATGCCACAGACAAGGCTAGGATAGCCTTTGTGATTGAGTTGCTGCGTGGTCGAGCGCTGGAGTGGGCTTCAGCCGTTTGGGAACGACAGGATCCCTGCATGGCTTCATACCAGGGGTTCACGGCCGAGATGAGGAAGCTCTTCGACCATTCCGTCCGAGGGAGGGACGCAGCTAGGCGCCTGTTTTCGCTTCGCCAAGGAACTGCACGCGTGGCCGACTTCGTGATCGAGTTCAAGACGTTGGCTGTGGAGAGTGGGTGGAACGAGGAGTCTCTGCAAGCGGCCTTTTACCAGGGTCTGTCGGAGCAGCTCAAGGATGAGTTGATCTCCTATCCGGAGCCTAGTGACCTGGACAGCTTGGTAGCTTTGTCTATTCGGGTGGATAATCGAGTCCGAGAGCGAAGGAGGGAGAAGCAATGGGTTCCGTCCAACCGATCAGCTTCTCAGGATCCAGTCGGGTCGTCAAACTGCGCGGCTCGCTAAAGTTGGGAGGACTTTTAGCGAGCCAGTTTCGACCTCTCAATACCTCTGTCAGACCCCGTTTCCGGCTACCCTTATGAACAGGAATCAGAGCTTAGCGATTAACGCTTTATCGATTCAGGTGCCGATGGAAGCTTTCTAGATGCCGAGTTGGTGGAACAGCTGGGGCTTTCCAAGGAGCAATTGCCGGAAGCCATTGAAGCTACCACTCTGAACGGCAGTAGTCTGGCACGTATCACGATGAGGACTGAACCGGTTAAGATGCGGTTGTCGGGGAATCATTCTGAGATGATTTCATTCTTCATTCTGCCGTCTTCCCATGTTCCTCTGGTCCTTGGATACCCCTGGCTGAAGGAACACAATCCCACGTTCGATTGGGTGACGGGCAAGGTAACGAGTTGGAGCCTTGATTGTCATGCTAACTGTCTCAAGACTGCCTGCCCCATTCGGTTCCCAGTCAGGTGATTGAGGCTAAACCCCCAGATTTGTCCCTGGTTCCCGAGACATATCACGATTTGGGGGAAGTTTTCAGTAAGCAGAAGGCTCTGTCACTCCCTCCCCACCGACCATATGATTGTGCCATCAACCTGGTCCCTGGAGCTGTCTACCCCAAGGGAAGGTTATACAGTATCTCCCGACCTGAACGTGAGGCGTTGGAGACCTACATCAAGGAGTCCCTAGCTGCTGGTCTCGTTCGTCCCTCGTCATCACCCCTGGGGGGCAGGATTCTTCTTTGTGGGTAAGAAGGATGGCTCTCTTCGACCGTGTATTGATTATCGGGGGTTGAATGACATCACGGTCAAGAACAAGTATCCCCTGCCCTTGATGAGTTCTGCCTTCGACTCCTTACAGGGTGCTACGGTGTTCACCAAGCTAGACCTACGCAATGCGTATCACCTGGTCCGGATCAGAGAGGGGGGACGAGTGGTTGACGGGTTTCAATACACCGATGGGTCACTTCGAGTATCAGGTGATGCCGCTTTGACTGACCAATGCTCCAGCGGTATTCCAGAGTATGGTGAACGACGTCCTGAGAGATATGATCGGTCTCTTTGTGTTTGTTTACCTGGATGACATTCTGATCTTCTCGAAGGAACCTTCCGACCACGTCCAGCATGTCCGGCAGGTTCTGCAGCGATTGTTGGAGAATCGCCTGTTTGTGAAGGCCGAGAAGTGCGAGTTTCACGCCCACACGACATCCTTTCTCGGGTACATCATCTCCAGGGGAGAGATTAGGATGGACCAGGAGAAGGTTAGAGCGGTTCTGGAATGGGCCCAGCCCGGTACGAGATTGCAGCTCCAGAGATTTTTGGGGTTTGCGAATTTCTACCGCAGATTCATCCGGGATTACAGCCGTGTGGCCGCTCCGTTAACTGCCTTGACTTCCAGCATCAGGACCTTCAAGTGGAATCCGGAGGCGGATCGAGCGTTTCTGGATTTGAAGAGGCGATTCACCAACGCACCGATTCTCTCTCAACCGGACACGGCCCGTCAGTTCGTCGTTGAAGTGGACGCGTCTGATGTGGGAGTTGGCGCCATCCTGTCGCAGCGATGCTCCACGGACAGTAAACTCCATCCCTGCGCCTACTACTCTCGTCGCCTTTCGCCTGCGGAGAGGAATTACGATGTGGGTAACCGGGAGCTTCGCGGTGAAACTTGCCTTGGAGGAGTGGCGCCACTGGTTGGAGGGGGCGGAGCAACCGTTTATTGTCTGGACGGACCACAAGAATCTTGCTTACGTGCAATCGGCTAAACGCCTCAACTCCCGTCAGGCCAGGTGGGCGTTGTTTTTCGGACGATTCAAGTTTGCCCTGACGTTCCGACCTGGATCTAAGAACGGCAAGGCGGACGCCTTGTCCCGGATGTTCTCCAAGACGGAGGAGAGTGGGTCCAAGACCGAGACAATCCTCCCCCGGAACTGCGTCGTGGGAGCAGTTATGTGGAAGATTGAGGAGGAGGTGCTGGCGGCCCCTTCGGACTCAGCCCGGTCCCGGTAACGGTCCACCCGGTCGGTTGTTTGTGCCTGAGTCGGTTCGTCCTGCTGTCCTCAAATGGTCCCACGCCAGCAAGATGGCTTGTCACCCTGGCGTGGCTCGGACTATGGCGTTTCTTCGCAGACGTTTTTGGTGGCCTGCCATGGCCGAGGATACTCGGGGTTTTGTTGCTGCCTGTCCAGTGTGTGCGCAGAATAAGAGTACCAATCGGCCCAGCTCTGGACTACTTCACCCCCTTCCTATTCCCCGGCGACCATGGTCGCATCTGGCCCTGGACTTCGTCACGGGGTTGCCCGCTTCTGAGGGGAACACGGTCGTTCTGACTATCGTGGACAGATTCAGCAAGTTCGCCCACTTTGTGCCAATTGCCAAGCTTCCTCTGCCTCGGAGACGTCCGAGATCCTGGTTAGGGGAGGTTTTCAGGGTCCACGGTTTGCCCAGTGATATCGTTTCCGACCGTGGCCCTCAGTTTACCTCTGCTGTCTGGAAGTCCTTCTGTTTGGCCATTGGAGCTACGGTCAGTCTCACATCTGGTTTTCACCCCCAATCCAATGGTCAGGCGGAGAGAGCCAACCAGAAGATGGAATCAACGCTACGCTGTCTGGTCTCTTCCAACCCCACCTCCTGGGTCTCTCAGTTGCCTTGGGTTGAGTATGCCCACAATACTCTTCCTACATCTGCCACTGGGATGTCTCCCTTCCAGTGCCTGTATGGCTACCAACCTCCCCTGTTTCCTTCTCAGGAGAAGGAGCTCTCAGTGCCTTCTGTTCAGGCCCATATTCGGCGTTGCCACCGGACCTGGCATCGGGCCAGAAAGGCACTCCTTAGAGTTTCGGACCGGTATCAGCTCCAGGCGAATCGTCGCGGATTCCCGCTCCCACCTATACCATCGGAGATAGGGTTTGGTTGGCCACACGGGATCTTCCGTTACGGACTGAGTCTAGGAAGTTGTTACCGAAGTTCATTGGTCCGTTTGTGGTGGAGAAGGTGATCAATCCAGTGGCAGTTCGACTCAAACTACCGAGGACGCTCAGAGTCCATCCCACCTTTCATGTCTCCTGCCTCAAGCCTGTCTTCCTCAGTCCTCTGTTGCCTCCTCCGCCTCCTCCTCCTCCTCCTCGGATGATCGGAGGTGGTCCTGCCTACACGGTGCGTCGCATCATGGATTCCAGACGGCGGGGCCGGGGTTTCCAGTATCTCGTGGACTGGGAGGGGTATGGCCCTGAAGAGAGGAGTTGGATTCCGCGGCGACAGGTCCTAGACGCAGAACTCATCAGTGACTTCTACCGCCTCCATCCTGGCGCTCCGGGAAGTCCGCCCGGTGGCGTCTGTCGGAGGGGGGTACTGTGACGATCCCGGCTGTCTGAGTCGGGTCCTGTCTGGTGACTAGTGTTCCTGCTCGTATTCTCCAGTTTCCCGAGGGTTCGGGAACGCTCCGGGGAGCGCTCTGGTTTTCCGCACCTGCATCCCATCAGCAATCTGCACACCTGGTCCTGATCATCACCCTTCTTAGGCTCTGGCCCAACATCCAGTTCCTGCCGGATCGTTAGCCATGAACAGTATGTTGTCAGCGTATCAGTCTCTGAGCCAGTAGTGTTAGTTTTGTTGTTTTGCACCCTTTTTTGACTTGCTGTGTACTGACCTCCGTTTTGTTCTGTCTGCAGTCTCTCACCCGGAACCTTCACCCAACCTCTGCCTGATGGTCGGCGGCTGCCGAGCCAGTACCGGACCAACCACTGCACCCTCAACAACCCATCCACGCCACCCGCTCTGTTCCCTGGATTATTCAGCTTCACTCGGACTCTATTAATAAACACTCACCTTTGTCTCACGTACCGTGTCCTGGTCTGCTTCTGGGTTCTGGCTTAGTTAACCGTGACACCAAAACTCTTGAGCGTGCCGTATTTAGCCAACTCTTTTGCTATCTCTCTCAGAATGACCTTCTTGATCCAAACCAGTCAGGTTTCAAGACTGAGACTGCTCTTCTCTGTGTCACGGAGGCTCTCCGCACTGCTAAAGCTAACTCTCTCTCCTCTGCTCTTGTCATTCTAGACCTGTCTGCTGCCTTTGATATTGTGAACCATCAGATCCTCCTCTCCACCCTGTCCGAGTTGGGCAACTCCGGCGCGGCTCACTCTTGGACTGAGTCCTACCTGACCGGTCGCTCCTACCAAGTGGCGTTGCGAGAATCTATCTCCGCAACACGTGCTCTCACCACTGGTGTCCCCCACTGCTCAGTTCTAGGCCCTCTCCTATTCTCGCTATACACCAAGTCACTTGGCTCTGTCATATCCTCACATGGCCTCTCCTATCATTGCTACGCAGACGACACACAACTAATCTTCTCCTTTCCCCCTTCTGATAACCAGGTGGCGAATCGCATCTCTGCATGTCTGGCAGACATATCAGTGTGGATGATGGATCACCACCTCAAGCTGAACCTCGGCAAGACAGAGCTGCTCTTCCTCTCGGGGAAGGTTTGCCCGTTCCATGATCTCGCCATCACTGTTGACAACTCCGTTGTGTCCTCCTCCCAGAGTGCAAAGAGCCTTGGCGTGACCCTGGACAACACCTTGTCGTTCTCCGCTAACATCAAGGCGGTGACCCGATCCTGTAGGTTCATGATCTACAACATTCGGAGAGTACGACCCTGCCTTACACAGGAAGCAGCACAGGTCCTAATCCAGGCACTTGTCATCTCCCGTCTGGATTACTGCAACTCGCTGTTGGCTGGGCTCCCTGCCTGTGCCATTAAACCCCTACAACTCATCCAGAATGCCGCAGCCCGTCTGGTGTTCAACCTTCCCAAGTTCTCTCACGTCACCCCGCTCTTCCGCACACTCCACTGGCTTCGAGTTGAAGCTCGCATCTGCTACAAGACCATGGTGCTTGCCTACGGAGCTGTGAGGGGAAGGCACCTCAGTACCTTCGGGCTCTCATCAGTCCCTACACCCAAACGAGGGCATTGCGTTCATCCACCTCTGGCCTGCTGGCCCCCCTACCTCTGCGGAAGCACAGTTCCCGCTCAGCCCAGTCAAAACTGTTCGCTGCTCTGGCAGCCCAATGGTGGAACAAGCTCCCTCACGATGCCAGGACAGCGGAGTCACTCACCACCTTCCGGAGACACTTGAAACCCCACCTCTTTAAGGAATACCTGGGATAGGATAAAGTAATGCTTCTACCCCCCCTTTCCCCACCCCAAAGAAAGAAGAAAAAAAAAACATATTGTAAAGTGGTTATCCCACTGGCTATAAGGTGAATGCACCAATTTGTAAGTTGCGCTGGATAAGAGAGTCTGCTAAATGACGTAAATGTAAAACGTAAATGAATGGCGGCCAAAGAGGTGTTGACTTTGGGGATGACCAGTGAGATATACCTGCTGGAGTGCATACTACGGGTGGGTGTTGCTATGATGACCAATGAGATAAGATAAGGCGGGGATTTGCCTAGCAGTGATTTATAGATGGCCTGGAGCCAGTGGGTTTGGCGACGAATATGTAGTGAGGACCAGCCAACAAGAGCGTACAGGTCACAGTGGTGGGTAGTATATGGGGCTTGTAATGGCATTGTAATAGACTACATCCAATTTGCTGAGTAGAGTGTTGGAGGCTATTTTGTAAATGACATCGCCGAAGTCAAGGATCAGTAGGATAGTCAGTTTTACGAGGGCATGTTTGGCAGCATGAGTGAAGGAGGCTTTGCTGCGAAATAGGAAGCCGATTCTAGATTTAACTTTGGATTGGAGATGCTTAATGTGAGTCTGGAAGGAGAGTTTACAGTCTAACCAGACACCTAGGTAATTGTAGTTGTCCACATACTCTAGGTCAGACCCGTCGAGAGTAGTGATTCTAGTCGGGTGGGCGGGTGCCAGCAGCGTTCGATTGAAGAGCATGCATTTAGTTTTACTAGTGTTTAAGAGCAGTTGGAGGCTATTGAAGGAGTGTTGTATGGCATTGAAGCTCGTTTGGAGGTTTGTTAACACAGTGTCCAATGAAGGGCCAGATGTATACACAATGGTGTCGTCTGCGTAGAGGTGGATCTGAGAGTCACCAGCAGCAAGAGCAACATCATTGATATACACAGAGAAAAGAATCGGCCCAATAATTTAACCCTGTGGTACCCCCATAGAGACTGCCATAGGTCCAGACAACAGGCCCTCCGATTTGACACATTGAACTCTATCTGAGAAGTAGTTGGTGAACCAAGCGAGGCAGTCATTTGAGAAAGCAAGGCTATTTAGTCTGCCAATAAGAATGCGGTGGTTGACAGTCGAAAGCCTTGGCCAGGTCGATGAAGACGGCTGCACAGTCATGTCTATTATCGATCGTGGTTATAATATCGTTTAGGACCTTGAGCGTGGCTGAGGTGCACCCATGACCAGTTCGGAAACCGGATTGCATAGCGGAGAAGGTATGGTGGGATTTGAAATGGTCAGTGATCTATTTGTTAACTTGGCTTTCAAAAACTTTCGAAAGACAGGGCAGGATGGATATAGGTCTGTTACAGTTTGGATCTAGAGTGTCACCCCCTTTGAAGAGGGGGATGACCGCGGCAGCTTTCCAATCTCTGGGGATATCAGACGTTATGAAAGAGAGGTTGAACAGGCTAGTAATAGGGGTTGCGACAATTTTGGCGGCTAGTTTTAGAAAGAAAGGGTCCAGATGATTGTCGAGCCCAGATGATTTGTAGGGGTCCAGATTTTACAGCTCTTTCAGAACATCAGCTGTCTGAATTTGTGTGAAGGAGAAGCGGGGAGGGCATGGGCAAGTTGCAGCGGAGGGTGCAAAGCTGGTGGCCGGGGTAGTGGTAGCCAGGTGGAAAGCATGGCCAGCCGTAGCAAAATGCTTGTTGAAATTCTCGATTATTGTAGATTTATCGGTGTTGATAGTGTTTCCTAGCCTCAGTGCAGTGGACAACTTGGAGGAGGTGCTCTTATTTTCCATGGACTTTACCGTGTCCCAAAACTTTTTGGAGTTACAGGATGCAAATTTATGTTTGAAAAAGCTAGCCTTTGCTTTCCTAACTGCTTGTGTATATTGGTTCCTAACTTCCCTGAAAAGTTGCATATCGCGGGGGCTAATCGATGCTAATGCAGTACGCCACAGGATGTTTTTGTGCTGGTCAAGGGCAGTCAAGTCTGAGGAGAACCAGGGGCTATATCTGTTCTTAGTTCTGTTTTTTTTTAATGGGGCATGTTTATTTAAGATTGAGAGGAAATTACTTTTAAAGAACAACCAGGCATCCTCTACTGATGGAATGAGATTGATATCCATCCGGGATACCTGGGCCAGGTCAATTAGGAAGGCCTGCTCGCTAAAGTGTTTTAGGGAGCGTTTGACAGTGATGAGGGGGTGGTCGTTTGACCACGGACCCGTTACGGACGCAGGCAATAAGGCAGTGATCGCTGAGATCCTGGTTGAAGACAGCGGAGATGTATTTAGAGGGTAAATTAGTCAGGATGATATCTATGAGGGTAACCATGTTTACGGATTTAGGGTTGTACCTGGTAGGTTCGTTGATAATTTGTGTGAGATTGAGGGCATCTAGTTTGGATTGTAGAATGGCCGGGGTGTTAAGTATATCCCAATTTAGGTCACCAAGCAGTACGAACTCTGAGGATAGATGGGGGGCAATCAATTCACATATGGTGTCCAGGGCACAGCTGGGGGCTGAGGGGGGTCTGTAGCAAGCGGCAACAGTGAGAGACTTATTTCTGGAAAGGTGGATTTTTAGAAGTAGAAGCTCAAACTGTTTGGGCACAGACCTGGATAGTATGATAGAGCTCTGCAGGCTCTCTCTACAGTAGATTGCAACTCCACCCCCTTTGGCAGTTCTATCTAGACGGAAAATGTTGTAGTTGGGGATGGAAATTTCAGAATTTTTGGTGGCCTTCCTAAACCAGGATTCAGACACAGCTAGAACATCAGGGTTGGCGGAGTGTGCTAACGCAGTGAATAACTCAAACTTAGGAAGGAGGCTTCTGATGTTAACTTACAGAAAACCAAGGCTTTTACGGTTACAGAAGTCAACAAATGATAGCTCCTGGGGAGTAGGAGTGATACTGGGGGCTGCAGGGCCTGGGTTAGCCTCTACATCACCAGAGGAACAGAGGAGGACTAGAATAAGGATACGGCTAAAGGCTTTAAGAACTGGTCTTCTAGTGCGTTGGGTACAGAGAATAAAGGGGGCAGATTTCCGGGCGTTGTAGAAAAGATTCAGGGCATTATGTACAGACAAGGATATGGAAGGATATGAGTACAGTGGAGGTAAACCTAAGCGTTGGGTAACAATGAAAGAGATAGCATCACTGGAGGCACTGATTGAGCCGGTCTCTGCGTTTATGGGGGATGGAACAAAGGAATTATTTGAGGCAGTTTGAGAGGGACTTGGGGTTCTACAGTGAAATTGTATAATAAGAACTAACTGGAACAGCAATAGGCAAGGCATATTGACATGGGAGAGGGGAATAAAGCAATCACAGGTGTTATTAGAGAGAGCTAAGACAACAACTGGTAATGGCGATAAAGTTTGGGCTGAGGCTAAACAGATAAACAGGACAGGGTACCGTGTAAAGGAACAGTCCAACATGCATCAGCTGTGCAGCTGAGTGATCATAAGGTCCAGTGAACAGCAATATGTGAGTCCGAGAGCAGTTTGAATTGGTACTACAGCACAGCGATCAGGAAACACGGCTGTCATTTGCGTGTGCTAGCGGGCCAGGGCTAGTAGATGGATCTTCGTGGTCGTCGCAACGGGAAGCCTGTTGAAACCACAGACGATTACGTCGGCAGACCAGTCATGATGGATCGGCGGGGCTCCGTGTCGACTCTAGGAGGTCCCGTCTTGGTTGACAGAGAGGTAGATAGCCGGGAGATGTGCCTGACTCAAGGCTAGCTCAAGGCTGATTAGCCAACAACAACGTTAATTTGGTTGCAGCTAGCTAGTTGCGATTATCCAGTGTTAAAAGGTCCAGTGATTCAGTGATTCCGGCAGAAAATCCGATAGGTTCTGGGTCGATAACGCGCTGTGCAGACAGTGCAGACTGGCCGATAATAGTCCAGGCTAGAGCTGGCTGGTAGGTAGTGCAGGCCACGGACAATGGTGAAAAAACGGTGGCTAATAGCAAGTAGCTAGTTAGCTGGCTACTCCCGTCCGGTAGACAGAAAGGTAGATAGCCGGGATATGGGCCTGCTCGAGGCTAGCTCAAGGCTAACTGAAGCTTGCTTCAGGGGCAGTGGTGATTAGCCTACAGCAACATCCATTCGACATCCATTCGGTTGCGGCTAGCTAGTTGCGATCCGGTGTTAAGGTCCAGTGATTCAGTTATTCCGGCAGAAAATCCGATGTTCTGGGTGAAAACCGCTAACGGTGGATAATAGCAAGTAGATAGTTAGCTAGTTAGCTGGATGGCTAGTTTCAACTGGAGATTCTAGATAAAGGTGAGTAAATAATATAATCTGTTCTACATTGAGTGAGGCGGGTTGCAGGAAAGTATATTTAGTAGAAGGATGAAAAGTGTGATAGGGAAATATATACAGTGGGGGAAAAAAGTATTTAGTCAGCCACCAATTGTGCAAGTTCTCCCACTTAAAAAGATGAGAGAGGCCTGTAATTTTCATCATAGGTACACGTCAACTATGACAGACAAAATGAGATTGTTTTTCTCCAGAAAATCACATTGTAGGATATTTAATGAACTTATTTGCAAATTATGGTGGAAAATAAGTATTTGGTCAATAACAAAAGTTTCTCAATACTTTGTTATATACCCTTTGTTGGCAATGACACAGGTCAAACGTTTTCTGTAAGTCTTCACAAGGTTTTCACACACTGTTGCTGGTATTTTGACCCATTCCTCCATGCAGATCTCCTCTAGAGCAATGATGTGTTGGGGCTGTCGCTGGGCAACACAGACTTTCAACTCCCTCCAATGATTTTCTATGGGGTTGAGATCTGGAGACTGGCTAGGCCACTCCAGGACCTTGAAATGCTTCTTACGAAGCCACTCCTTCGTTGCCCGTTGCGGGTGGGTTTGGGAT
This sequence comes from Coregonus clupeaformis, assembly GCF_020615455.1. NCBI lineage: Eukaryota > Metazoa > Chordata > Actinopteri > Salmoniformes > Salmonidae > Coregonus > Coregonus clupeaformis. Next base: position 13,046,063 of record NC_059196.1, on the reverse strand, counting down.
CATTGTCATGCTGAAAGACCCAGCCACGTTTCATCTTCAATGCCCTTGCTGATGGAAGGAGGTTTTCACTCAAAATCTCACGATACATGGCCCCATTCATTCTTTCCTTTACACGGATCAGTCGTCCTGGTCCCTTTGCAGAAATACAGCCCCAAAGCATGATGTTTCCACCCCCATGCTTCACAGTAGGTATGGTGTTCTTTGGATGCAACTCAGCATTCTTTGTCCTCCAAACACGACGAGTTGAGTTTTTACCAAAAAGTTCTATTTTGGTTTCATCTGACCATATGACATTCTCCCAATCCTCTTCTGGATCATCCAAATGCACTCTAGTAAACTTCAGACGGGCCTGGACATGTACTGGCTTAAGCAGGGGGACACGTCTGGCACTGCAGGATTTGAGTCCCTGGCGGCGTAGTGTGTTACTGATGGTAGGCTTTGTTACTTTGGTCCCAGCTCTCTGCAGGTCATTCACTAGGTCCCCCCGTGTGGTTCTGGGATTTTTGCTCACCGTTCTTGTGATCATTTTGACCCCACGGGGTGAGATCTTGCGTGGAGCCCCAGATCGAGGGAGATTATCAGTGGTCTTGTATGTCTTCCATTTCCTAATAATTGCTCCCACAGTTGATTTCTTCAAACCAAGCTGCTTACCTATTGCAGATTCAGTCTTCCCAGCCTGGTGCAGGTCTACAATTTTGTTTCTGGTGTCCTTTGACAGCTCTTTGGTCTTGGCCATAGTGGAGTTTGGAGTGTGACTGTTTGAGGATGTGGACAGGTGTCTTTTATACTGATAACAAGTTCAAACAGGTGCCTTAATACAGGTAACGAGTGGAGGACAGAGGAGCCTCTTAAAGAAGAAGTTACAGGTCTGTGAGAGCCAGAAATCTTGCTTGTTTGTAGGTGACCAAATACTTATTTTCCACCATAATTTGCAAATAAATTCATTCAAAATCCTACACTGTGATTTTCTGGATTTTTTTTTCTGAATTTGTCTGTCATAGTTGACGTGTACCTATGATGAAAAGTACAGGCCTCTCTCATCTTTTTCAGTGGGAGAACTTGCACAATTGGTGGCTGACTAAATAATGTTCTTCCCCACTGTACGTAAAATACAAAAAAAATACAAAAAACTGGCTATTTACATGGACACACAAGAGAACACGACCACACTGCTACGCCATCTTGGAATCTTGAACGCTGAGCTGTAGTCAATGAAGACCATTTTCACATAGATATTCCTCTTATCTAGGTGAGTGAGGGCAGTGTGGAGTGCAATTGAGATTGCGTTGGGGCAGTATGCAAAATGGAGTGGGTCTAGAGTGTCTGGGATGATGGAGTGCCACTTCATGACTACAGATGTTAGTGCTACAGGGTGGTAGTCATTGTGGCAGGTAGCCTTAGAGTTCTTGGGAACAGGAATGATGGTGGTCAGCTTGAGACATGTGGGGTTACCGACTGGGACAAGGAGATGTTGAAAATGACTGTGAATATGCCTGCCAGCTGTTCTACGCATGCTCTGAGAATGCCTTGCGAGTGTTGACCTGATTAAAAACATTATTCACTTGGAGAGTGAGATCACCCAGTCCCCTGGGTCAGGGGGGCCCTCGTGCACAGCTCGGTGTTGTATTTGTCGACGCGTGCATAAAATGCATTGAGTTCGTCTAGTAGAGGGATCATTGGGCAGATCACGGCTGGGTTTCCTTTGTAATCCGTAATGGACTGAAGCCCCTTCCACATGCGTCGGGCGTTGGAGCCTGTGTAACAGAGACACCACCTTGTTCCTATATTGTCCTTTTGCATGTTTGATGGCTCTGTGGAGGTCATAGCAGGACTTCTTGTACTTGTTCGTGTCCTCAGCAGTACAGATGTCAGATCGTAATATGATTTTGTCGCAGGAGGAAAATAATCCTGCAGCAGGAGGATTTTAATATTTTTTATGTATAATCACCGCCAGGGGGCAGCTGGAAGCAGTGTTTGTAGGCTATACAATGCAGTACCGTGCCTATGGGGCTATGGTTTTGGGAAGGCTCTGCAAACCAATGGACCTCATACCATCAAGTATCATCAAGTATTCTCACGGCTTGCTAGAGCATTGTGAACTGCAGTAGTGCAATGGTCTGAGAATGTCACTATTCCAAAGCTATACGAGATTACAGAGAATAATTTAATTATCTCACATCTTGGAAAATATTTGCTTTGTTGTACTTCTTGTTCACAAATTTCATGCTAATGTTTGGTTTCTGAGCTAGCGCCCAATTGATTCCCATTCACTCCTTGAAGGAGAGATCTCCTTGTACCAGAATCAGACAGAATGCCACTCGCGGCCCATTAATGACGCATGGGCAACATACACAATGGGTGTTAATATGATTCTAATGGAGTTTCCCATCTATTCAAAAGTATCTCTGTGGGAAAGAAATGTACTCTGCTCAAGCTCTGGGCAGAGACTAACTGCAAGTTGAACTCGTGAGAGACTCCTACATTGATAGTGCAGTTTGTTTAGCCGATTTTACAGCTAGCTAGCTACTTCACATGCTGATATTGACTTTTGTATTATTGTGTGTAGCTATGTTTTCTAGCCAGGCAGCCCAGAGAGAGAAAAAGCATTGAATTGTAGGTTTTCTAGTAGATTTGAGCTGCAACAGATTTCCCAAAACTATTTCCCATGTTTCTACCAACCTTGTTATAAGGATAAAATGAAATGTTTGTTCACAAAAATTATTGTTTTCATATTAGTGTTATTTAACACTATTTAACACTGTTAAACATAGGAATTAGTGGGGTGGATTATCACTTTAAGTAGTAGAACATGTTAATACTCCAACCTTGTGAAAGTGACAAACTGACATTTACATTTTTGTCAAAAACAACTTTATATCGAAGGAGTGCCTTCAATTTGATGGCCTGCACATGCGCAATTCGGCGCGAGACGACCGCTTGAACCGATTACGTGTTTCTGCTCATGAGTTTAACTAGCCAACGTCGCCATGACATCACCTAAATTGTGATCGAGAATTTCTATTGGAGAAGCAGTTCTGCCTGTCTTCATACTGTACTGTCTTTGGCCACATTGTAGCCACTGTAACAGCGTGAGAAGCTATTGCTAACAATTCAGTGAACAACTATCCCAAAATGGAAATATCTAACACAAATAACAAATAAACAAACAAGTAACAGAATCGATCTCCTCAGCACCTTAATGATTGAAGTTGATTAATTATACATAATAATTATACTACGGTATAGGGTCCTCCTCGCAAACTGCTTGGTCTGCTGCTCCATCATTGTGGACATGACAGGTAAGCTTGCAGGCATGATTTTATACAGGCGCCGATCTTTTGAGATTTTACTGACTGTTTAAGAATGATTCATAGCCAGAATAGTGGTATTTCAACGTGAAACCAATAATGCATTAGCGCTGCTGTTTTCTTCTAATGAGTAGGCTTGCACTGTGATTAATTTGTAAAACTATTACACCCGTGCGTATTATTAAATGATGCCGATGTTCAAGATAACATGGTTTTATATTCGTTGACAACTAATATTGAAAGGTGAAATGATGCGATCTAACTAGATTAGAGGGCCTAGGCTACTTCATCCTAATGTAAGTTAAATGCATTGGATACAAAACAAATAATGGCATCTGATGAAGGATAACATGTCCAATATAATTATATAAATGCAATCCCCTAAGACAGAAATCACGTCTGTTTTTTAGAATGAGCTTCATAAGTTAATGTCCTGACAAATCTGCATGATAAACAATAACATGGGTGCATCTATTTCTATCTAACATTGTGATGTTGCACACTCCTGAAAACTATCCTGGGACATGGTGATTATCCTGGTGGCTGGGAGGTTCACAACAAGTTCTTTACATCTAAAGGGATTTCCTTCAACCTAGAACAAGGTGGGAGAAAGTAACCTCACTGCTCAAATTTCAGTGCTGGTTCAAGTTGCTGAAGCCACTACTACCTTTATTAATCTGCAATCACTTTGTTAACAGTTTTGCATATTTTTAGGCTTGGTCAAGTTGTTGCCAGTAAGAGTAGAATAACTTAGCTAATTTTAACTAGTAACACCTACCCCAATGGTCCAACTAACGTTAGCTGGCTGGCTGGCTCGCTAGCTAACATTACGTGTATGATCTGTGTAGTAATAATATTCGTATCTCAGAACCATTTGTATTGCTCGTTATAGCCTAATGTTAGCTAGCTAGCTAACATTGAACCTAGCTAGTTGGTTAGCTTTGGCTACCTGTAGATTTAGCAGGGTAGTAATGCTATGAGTTGGGATTATGGTTCATTGTTAAAACATAAGACTCCACTATGCAAGTAACCATTTCACTGTACCGTTTACACCTTCTGTAGCCTGCGCATGTGACAAATAAACGTTGATTTTATTTGATATAGTGTGTGTTTACCAGAGACAGTAATGTGAAGAACAACATGACCTGCACTAAAGTCAAATTAGGATATAACGTTAGGCCAACGAGACAGTGTCCAAGTTCAAAGATTCTCTGGTAGAATGCCCTTCTTTTATTTCGTCACACTCACAACCATAAGCTATTTTCTGTAATTAGCTCACCATTAACTTGTAAATAATTATCTTGTTGTGAGTTTATTTTCCTGTCATAATGAATACAAATTAGCTAAAGTTAAGACGCTGTCAGTTATATGATATGGTCATTATTTGAACTGGTTAGCCAGCTAACTTAACGTTAGCTAGCTAGCTAACAAGATAGAAATGAACCAAAATATTGTTTAGAAAGTTGCTTTTAGTTGCCTGGTTTGCTAGATTGACGTATACTACATTCATTTTAAAATGGATGGGTTTATTGGTGTTAAAATACATAAGTTATGCTATTTTGGACCACCAGGCATGCAGCCTGTCGTTTTTGTGTTCATACTTTTTCATAACGACAATGACAAGTTTGATGTCGGACGACAATAGAACGTTAATGATGTCACTGCGACAACTGTCTTGAAATCTTTGGTTGTACACTACCGTACTCACTGTTTAGCACGTGGCCTCACGTGTGAATCCTTATGGAGATGGATGGGGCTAAGGCTTAAGAGGGTGTGAAAGATGCTGAATGGGTGTAAACAAAGAAGAGCTTTCAAGTAGGTGTACCAAAACATTCAAGGACAATTTTCTCAAAAGTGGGGTTGGAAGTTTATCAACTTTCAAAGCAGAATTACTTTCCCATTGTACTTCAACTGTAGTGTATGATATACCATTTTCTAGCTCTGAGTCTCTACTTTTATCCAATGTAAAAAACATCATTTTGCTACATAAGACCGAATCAAGCTGGTTGGTCACAAATAAATTGGCTGGCTAGCAAGCCTAGATTGAACAGAACACAGCTGGCAACATTTTTCATCAGATGTTGTTAAAATGTCTTACTTACAAACGAGGACAGTTTTTTCCTGCCAAGCCAATACAATGGAGTGAAACACGATGGGAAATTTTTGATTTTTTAGCTGGCTAGCAAGTTCACCAATTCAGTATTTAAAGACGTGTCAACAGGCTTAAAAACACCAGTTACTCAACATTTAAATTTACAATTCATAGGATAGTAATTTGATGTACCTTTTAACATAATTTGGTGAATAAATAAACAATATACTTACATTTTGCATAATTCCTAATTCTTCTGGAAAATGTTATCCCCAGCGGGGACTTAAATCCCGAAATGTTTAGAATTTTCGCTGCACAGCAAGGTGTTATGGGATAGCCTCTCCGGCAAAGGATACATGGGATTTGGTATGCCAATTTTGACATCCTGCCTAAAAGTTCTGCCTCAAACGGCAACACCCTTATTATCGCCAGCTGATGTCTCGTTAAACCATCAATACGTGCTAAATTCACCGGTGCAGCTGATCTCAATTGCAACCATTATTGGTCACCTCATTACCACTCCCAAAAAAATGACGTTGGTGTCCTGGTTACAACCAAAGTCTTTCAAGATATGTTTGCTCTCTGGTTGGTATTGTCATCTCAACAACATAGTTCTTTTTTTTCAAACGAAGGGCGATTTATCTATTTGACAAGCATTCCGTACAATATAAATAAAGTATTTCCTTATTGCCTACGGCAAATCTACTGTGGCAATTTACCCAACACTTTGTATGTATGGAAACTAATGTTGGTGTAGCCTACTGAGTGTTATCATTTTATTTGTTTCCTACTGATGTTATCCAATAGTGTGGTCATTTTTTATCAACATCTGGGGTAAAATAACCCTGGACTGTCCATATTTGAAATGTGTAACTACATCAAATCAAATTAGTTTTTTGTGCCAGAAGAGCGTGGCCAGAATCAAACCCACAACAATACGATAGGCCTATACACTACCAGTCAAAAGTTTGGACACACCTACTCATTCAAGGGTTTTTCTTTATTTTTACTATTTTCTACATTGTAGAATAATATAAAGACATCAAAACTATGAAATAACACAAAATATATTTTAGATTTTATTTTCTTCAAAGTAGCCACCCTTTGCCTTGATGACAGCTTTGCACACTCTTGCCATTCTCTCTACCAGCTTCACCTGAAACGCTTTTCCAACAGTCTTCAAGGAGTTCCCACATATGCTGAGCACTGGTTGGCTGCTGTTCCTTCACTCTGCGGTCCGACTCATCCCGAACCATCTCAATTGGGTTGAGGTTGGGTGATTGTGGAGGCCAGGTCATCTGATGCAGCACTCCATCACTCTCCTTCTTGGTAAAATAGCCCTTACACAGCCTGGAGGTATGTTGGGTCATTGTCCTGTTGAAAAACAAGTGATAGTCCCACTAAGCGCAAACCAGATGGGATGGTGTATCGCTGCAGAATGCTGTGGTAGCCGTGCTGGTTAAGTGTGCCTTGAATGCTAAATAAAATCACAGACATTGTCACCAGCAAAGCGCCTGTAGTATCTGAACATTCCAGAACTTGGCTCTGCTTGCGGAAACATCTGGAAAGCATTAATATAGGGGCCCCCTAAAACAGAGGAGAGTCTGCTATGTGAAGGTCAGGGATTGGTCTATCAAAATCCACCCATATTATGTTACATAGGATTAAATACCATGGTTGGAACAAAGGAGGGGGAGAATAATCATTTTTAGATTGGGTTAGTTGTTCTCCAGATTTCTGCAGAAATCTGTAAATTGACGCTGGAACCTTTGATATAATAAACCTTTATAATCAAGTACAGTGTCAAGCGGATTTCTTGTCTACACAGCATATCAGCATCATTGTCCTGACACCACATTAAATGGCGACGAGGATTTTTGGGACGTGTTGCGTCTCTTCAGCATTCCATTCATGGGCTACGAAGTGACTCCCGCTCAAGAGGCCGGTAGATAAGGTGAGCTTTCTCACAAATTTGGGCGCTGGTTGGTTCGTGTGGCTGTGTGTATGCGTTGAGGGGATGTACCGTCAAAGGACTTGTGTGTGCGCCTTGCTGTTATTTGCTTTGGGATGACAATCCGTTCTAAATTTCTAAATTTGTTTGCGTTGAACACAACGCAAACAGGGGGGAGTGTCTATAGGAATTGATAACACTGGGCACAGGGATATTTGGCTTGAATTCATTTAAAGGAGTGTCCAGGAATAGAATGAAGGTATAAGACAAGGAAATAAGGGAAAAAGTATACTGTTAGGATGTCGCTGATCTACGGAAGCCCTCAAATGAGGCGATCATTAAGATGGGCCGTAAATCCTAGGAAAGTCACTAGGTTGACTTTCGGGTCAGTTCTGGGAACTGGAGATTGTGGAATATACATTCAATTGTATGTTACCTCTCGGCATATAGTTGACGAGGTATATGTTCGATGTAGCCTCTCATTGAATATCTGCAACTCAAGGTAGCAGAAATTTAGGAAGGAATATAAAGGAAAAAAGGAGCGACATAAGCATGCTTTAGAGTATTGTATGAACGGATGCATTCTTGTTTGAATATGTGTGTGTGTGTGTGTGTGTGTGTGAAAGAGAACCTATGCGTGTGTGTACATGGGGAGGTCTCTGCTGTGTTCCAGCTGTGTCGACTCATGCTATGATAACATTTATGCTTTTAGCTACAGTGGGGGAAAAAAGTATTTAGTCAGCCAACAATTGTACAAGTTCTGCCACTTAAAAAGATGAGAGAGGCCTGTAATTTTCATCATAGGTACACGTCAACTATGACAGACAAAATGAGATTTTTTTTCTCCAGAAAATCACATTGTAGGATTTTTAATGAATTTATTTGCAAATTATGGTGGAAAATAAGTATTTGGTCAATAACAAAAGTTTCTCAATACTTTGTTATATACCCTTTGTTGGCAATGACACAGGTCAAACATTTTCTGTAAGTCTTCACAAGGTTTTTCTTCAAACCAAGCTGCTTACCTATTGCAGATTCAGTCTTCCCAGCCTGGTGCAGGTCTACAATTTTGTTTCTGGTGTCCTTTGACAGCTCTTTGGTCTTGGCCATAGTGGAGTTTGGAGTGTGACTGTTTGAGGTTGTGGACAGGTGTCTTTTATACTGATAACAAGTTCAAACTGGTGCCATTAATACAGGTAACGAGTGTAGAACAGAGGAGCCTCTTAAAGAAGAAGTTACAGGTCTGTGAGAGCAAGAAATCTTGCTTGTTTGTAGGTGACCAAATACTTATTTTCCACCATAATTTGCAAATAAATTCATTAAAAATCCTCCAATGTGATTTCCCGGAGAAAAAAATTCTCAATTTGTCTGTCATAGTTGACGTGTACCTATGATGAAAATTACAGGCCTCTCTCATCTTTTTAAGTGGGAGAACTTGCACAATTGGTGGCTGACTAAATACTTTTTTCCCCCACTGTAGCTAAAAGTTTTTTGGGTTTACAAATTAATTATTTTAAAATAATAATAAAATAATTCACAATAAAGGAATATAAAAGAGTGGTTACAATGGGGAAAAAGGACATCAAAACTATGAAAGTAATTACTCCTGTTGGTGTAGTACAAAATAGTAATCCTCTAGTTAATGGTATTGCAAGGTTATCTGGAAAATTGAATAAACGTTGGCCTGACATTGAACAACCATGGCCAGTGGTAGGGACTCTTAACCCAGACGTCATCAAGATAATGAAAGTGCTTGTGTCGACGTATAAGGCAGATCAAAAGAAGGGGAAAAAAGGGGAACAACGTAAAGAAAAGAGACAAAGAGAGCTGGGTGTTCTTAAGTTGTTTGAAAATGAGGGACAAAAACTGATAAAAGATACAAAAGATAAAAGAGACAGAAGTATAGAGAAAATGGCAAAAGAGGCGAAGGTAACAGAAAAACTAATGGCAGAAGTCAATACACCTTTCTCACATACGGATTCAGCAAAGAGGCCCCCACCTTACGAGGAAAAAGTAGTGTTTAAGGACGTCTATCCTCAGCTTCCAATGATCATTCAGGAGGGTGATTATTGCATCAGAGATGAAGATGAACGAATAATAGAGAGAGGACAAGCAGAAACGACCATAAAGATGAATCCAAACTCCAAAAGTAAGAAGAAAACGACATGTCTGGAAACTAAGGGTAGAGTGAGGTTCAGGAGGATGGCATTTGAAGATGATGATGATGATGATGATCAGAGTGATTCAGAAGAGATCATGGGTGGATATGACCCTGTGATCAGACAGAGGTTGGCCAGAGCGGAAAGAAGGGGTGATGGAAGTTGGAAGGAGAAGGATACAAGGGATCCGAGCTCTAATGAAAGTCAAGATGAAGACAGCGATAAAGATTTGGAGATTAAAGGTGCTTCATGTTCAAGAGGATTTTATTCTACAATGACTAGCACAGAAGAAATAGAAAGAGATATAGACAGATGCATATCATGCTTGGATAAGGCAAATAATTTAGAAGAAGTAAGAGAACTGGAAGAACAACTCAAGAAGCTGAAGATACAGAAGGAGAAACTGCTGAAAAAAGAATCTCAAAAATTGGAGAGGAAATACATAGAGGCCAAGAAAAGGGAACACAAGTAAGAAGATGATGCCAGTGATAATTCAAGGACAGAACCTGGAGTATAAGCCTTTGCAGAATACCGATATGTCAGATATACTTGAGAAGCTGCCTACTCTTCAAGATGGAGCATATCCTTGGATTTCAAAGTTGGAAGAAATTACGGTGGGAACACAGTCTGCCATAGGACACATTAAGAGACTTTTGGCTAATCTCCTTGGGATTCCAGGTATGGAAGACATTTTTCAGAGAGCTGGACTTCATCGATATGTGGGGACTGCGGTGAATGATCCTGAATTGTTGGCTGCAAGCAGAAATCGGCTGTGGAGAGCACTGAAAGATACGTTTCCAACAAATGTGCATCCTGACAACATTCTGATTGACCCACTAGGACAACAAAAAAATCCGAGAGCCTATGTGTCAAGAGTTCATCAAGTGTGGAGAAATATTACCGGAAATGATCCAGATGTGAGTTTTTTATTTATTAATTTTTGTATTTAACCTTTATTTAACCAGGTGAGCCAGTTGAGAACAGGTTCTCATTTACAACTGCGACCTGGCCAAGATAAAGCAAAGTAGTGCAATAAAAAAAAACACAGAGTTACATATGGGGTAAAAAACATAAAGTCAGAAATACAACAGAAAATATATATACAGTGTGTGCAAATGTAGCAAGTTATGGAGGTAAGGCAATAAATAGGCTATAGTGCAGAATAATTACAATAGTATTAACACTGGAATGCTAGATGTGCAAGAGATTATGTGCAAATAGAGATACTGGGGTGCAAAAGAGTAAAATAAATAACAATATAGGGATGAGGTAGTTGGGTGGGCTAATTTCAAATGGGCTGTGTACAGGTGCAGTGATCGGTAAGGTGCTCTGACAACTGATGCTTAAAGTTATTGAGGGAGATAAGAGTCTCCAGCTTCAGAGATTTTTGCAATTCGTTCCAGTCATTGGCAGCAGAGAACTGGAAGGAATGGCGGCCAAAGGAGGTGTTGGCTTTGGGAATGACCAGTGAGATATACCTGCTGGAGCGCAGACTACGGGTGGGTGCTGCTATGGTGACCAATGAGCTAAGATAAGGCGGGGATTTGCCTAGCAGTGATTTATAGATGGCCTGGAGCCAGTGGGTTTGACGACGAACATGTAGTGAGGACCAGCCAACAAGAGCGTACAGGTCACAGTGGTGGGTAGTGTATGGGGCTTTGGAGACAAAACGGATGGCACTGTGATAGACTACATCCAATTTGCTGAGTAGAGTGTTGGAGGCTATTTTGTAAATGACATCGCCGAAGTCAAGGATCGGTAGGATAGTCAGTTTTACGAGGGCATGTTTGGCAGCATGAGTGAAGGAGGCTTTGTTGCGAAATAGGAAGACGATTCTAGATTTAACTTTGGATTGGAGATTCTTTATGTGAGTCTGGAAGTTGAGTTTACAGTCTAACCAGACACCTAGGTATTTGTAGTTGTCCACATACTCTAGGTCAGACCCGTCGAGAGTGGTGATTCTAGTCGGGTGGGCGGGTGCCAGCAGCGTTCGATTGAAAAGCATGCATTTAGTTTTACTAGTGTTTAAGAGCAGTTGGAGGCTACTGAAGGATTGTTGTATGGCATTGAAGCTCGTTTGGAGGCTTGTTAACACAGTGTCCAATGAAGGGCCAGATGTATACAAAATGGTGTCGTCTGCGTAGAGGTGGATCTGAGAGTCACCAGCAGCAAGAGCGACATCATTGATATACACGGAGAAAAGTGTCGGCCCAAGAATTGAACCCTGTGGCACCCCCATAGAGACTGCCAGCAGTCAATTTTGCGAGCTAAACTGCAGATGGCACTGCCCTCACCAGTAAGGAGCAAACTGGCAGAGGTGGTTGGACTTGGAAGCATGACAAAAGGTGTCTATACAGATCATATAGCCCATCAAGTGGATCTGTACCGGAAAAAGGAACACAACCAGAAAGAACAGGACCAAGAAACTCTCAGAAAACTCAATCATATACAACTGGTGGAGAATAAGAAGGAGAAGAAACAGGCTTTGGTTATGCAGAATCAGTGTTCACCAAATCAACAATCACTGCCACAGCTTCAACCTAACCAGGTCCAACCGCAATTGCACCAGCCACCACTAGTGGGACCAGTTGTTTCATATCCACAGCCAGTTTCTGGACAGACACAGAATTGGAGAGGAAGAGGACGAGAAGGCTTAGGAAAAGGAAGAGGAGGAAGATTTAAGCCATACTTCCAGCAATCTTCAGAAGTGTGTTATAATTGTGGACAGGTTGGTCAATTTGCCCGTGAGTGTAATGGGCCAGGAGGAAACACCAGAGGGAATTTCAGAGGAAGATACAGGGGCCAGTCAAGATCATCTGGAGGACCGGTGAACCCTTATAGTGGCCCGGAGCAAGGATTCTAGAGGTGCCCAGAAGATCCGAAAGTGGGGTGTCAGCTGGTAGCGTCAGGACCGGAAAAAGATCCAACAATTGAGGTGAAAGTAAACAACCGACCATTGGAGGTGATGGCGGATAGCGGAGCTGCTTTTACCTGTGTTCGGCCTAAAGATGCTACACATCTCCCTATGTCCAATCAACTAATTAGGACAATCGGATTTGAGGGAGTGAAACAGCTGATTCCTCTTACGGAACCAATTGAGCTCTGCTATAAAATCAGAAAATTACAATACCCACCTATTGCATTGTTGGGAAGAGATGCATTGTGTAGATTGAACTGTACAATAAAATGTACGCCAGACGGCTGTCTGGTAGAAGTGCCAAAAGAAAAGGTTTACCAATTGTTGATGACGACAGAGATAGATTCTTCTTCAGTATTTTGGATTGGAAATCTCAGTGCAGATTTTTTGAAGCAGGCTAAGATATGGGAGAAATTCATTGTGGCAAACATGCCAGGTGCGAGGCTTCCAGAATATCCATTTCATTGTACGCTCAAGTATTTCAAGAATGCTGCCCAATCGAACTCAGAGGAATGGTTGAGTCATCAACCAAAGAAAGTTCAACTCAGCTCATGTTGCATTATTTTAGGACCACAAGGAGCAGCTATGAAGATAAACACAGACGATTATCTGGATAAAGAATTTGAGATTGAGAAGAGTGTGCCACATGTGACCTTGTTGGTTTCTGAAGGCTATGAGCAGAAGCAAATATGAGAAATGATGACAGAAGCAGAGAAAGCTGTTTTTGTACCGATGAAAGAGAATTTGGCGATTTGGAGGAGTGAAGATCAGCAATTTCTCAAAATCATGATTTCGGCTCAAGGACAAGGACAGCCACAAGCTGTACGGATGACACATTAATCAATTTGCAGTGCGAAGATGGATTCAGACTCTATGAAAGAGGAGATGTTGCAACAAGTTCCAGAATGTTTGTGGTCTCAACACAGTACCGATATTGGACTTGTGAAATCAGTCCAACCGGTGAAAGTTGAACTTCGACCAGGAGCCAGACCTCCTTGGAAGAATCAGTATCCATTGAAAGATGAAGCAATCCAAGGGATCGAACCACAAATTGAAGGACTTTCGAACGCAGGTGTGTTGAGGACAACAAAAAATCCTCAGAGTAACACATCTTTGTTGCCTTTGAAGAAACCCGATGAGACTTATCGTATGGTTCATGATTTGAGAGCAGTGAATTAAGTGGTAACTGATTTTCCAGCAGAAGTGCCAGACCCGCATACCTTGTTAGCCCAAATTCCTCCTGATGCGACACATTTCACAGTGTTAGACTTATGTGGTGCATTTTTTAGTGTTCCACTTAGTGTAGAAAGTCAGGGTTTATTTGGGTTCACATATAAGGGACAGTTCTATGAGTACAGTTGTTTGCCACAGGGGTACAAGCATAGCACGCACATTTTCAATAAAGTACTGAAGGATGATTTGGTAGAGATAGATCAGATATTGCAAAGCACTGTCATTCAGTACGTGGATGATATAATTATCTGCTCACAGAATGAGGAAACGTGTCATAAAGACTAAATTAAATTGCTACAGGTATTGGCAGAAAAGGGGCATAAGGTTTCACAGAAAAAGTTGCAATATTGCCAGGAGAAGGTTGTTTATTTGGGTCAGAAAATAACGCATGGACACAGAAGCATTTCGGACAGTCAATTGGAAGCTATTCGTAAGGCTCAGAAGCCTAGAACTGTCAGAGAGATGATGACATTTCTTGGTATTGCTGGTTATTCTTCAGCTTGGGTTGAGAGCTATGCTAGTTTCACGGGACCTTTGAGAGCTATGGTTAAAGATACTGGGAGTGGTCAACTCCATAGCAATCTTTCCTGGACACAGGAAGGCCTTGTGGCATTTGAAACGATCAAACAGAGGTTACAGGAGGCACCTGCACTCACACTACCAGACTACTCTAAGAATGTTTTGCTATATGTGTCTACTTCTACTGGAGGTAAATATGCATGTGCAGTTCTTTGTCAGCCGACAGGTACAGGGACGAATCCTCAACCTATTTCCTACTACTCTACTGCCTATTCAGAAGTAGAACTAGGGCTACCACTGTGTTACAGAGCAATGGTGGGAGTATATTCAATGTATGACAAAGCATAAACTGTTACGATGGGTTACCCAGTAACAATTCTTACCCATCACAGTCTCAGAAATCTTCTGAACTATGGGAAATATACATTGACTATGCCTAGGCTCAGAGACTATCATAGGCTCTTAGAGCAGGAAGATGTCACCCTAGTGAGGTGTGAAACGGTGAATCCAGCCGAGAATTTGCCAACTTCAGAGGATGGTGAGCCACATGATTGTGTTCAAGAAGCAGAGAAATACTAGAGGCTTATATCAGATTTGCAAGCCTTTCCATTACGTGAGGCAGACCTGGAGTATTGGACTGATGGTTCTTGTTATCGTGTGGGAGATAAATTGTGTGCTGGCTATGCAGTAGTTAAAGCCCAAGGAACTGGATTTGTTGTTGAAAAGGCTGAAGTAATACCACAGCCTGCGTCTGCACAACTTGCTGAACTTGTGGGGCTAAGAAAAGCGTGCTTGTTAGCAGAAGAAAAGCGAGTGACGATATACACTGATTCTGCATATGCACATAGTGCATGTCATTTGTTTGGAGCAGTGTGGAAAGGTCGAGGGTTTAAGAAAACGGACGGTTCTCCAATACAACATCATGCGCAAATAATGAAATTGTTGCATGCTATGATGAAGCCTAAAGAGATAGCGATAGCTAAGTGTGCAACTCATAAAACCGATGTGTCAAAAGTCACACAAGGGAACAAAGCTGCTGATGAAGCTGCAAAAGCCGTCACAGGAGCGGACAAATTAGGCAAAGTTTTTCTGGTCACTCATGGAGTGGACTTGGAAGACAAAATTACGCTTAAGGATGTGATTTTGATGCAGGAAGCTGCTTCTACGATCGACAAACAGTTATGGCTAGACCGAGGTGCCGTCAAAATGCTACTGGTCTTTGGAGAAACCATGAGGGGTTGATGGTAGCACCTCTAGACCTATTAGGTCTGATTATTCAGGAAGCACATGGGTTAGCTCATGTTGCAAGGGGGGAGGTTAGGAGAAAGATCACAAAGGAGTATGGTTTTTGGGAACTATATATGCTTGAACAGGTTGACTATGTCATAGGCAGGTGCACAATCTGTCTGAAAAATAATGTTCGCAGGGGTGTGACTGTTCTTCCTGGTCACATTCCTACACCGAGAGGTCCTATGCGTGAGTTGGTTATCGACTTTGTTGATCTGATAAAACCAGTTGATGGGAAAAGATACATGCTGGTGGTTGTAGATAGATTTTCACGATGGCCGGAGGCCTGTCCAACCAAGCGAAAAGACGCTCAATCGGTTGCTAAGTTTTTGTGTAAAGAAGTCATAAGCAGGTGGGGATTTCCCGATTTAATATCCTCAGAAAATGGGAAAGAGTTTTGTGGATAAATCAGTGAAATTTATTTTAAAATAAAAACAAAAAAAATATTGGGGGAAAAAGTCAGATCAAAATGTTAGGAAAACTAGGGTTGAAGTAACTCTAGGAAATTTTGAATATCTGATTGTGTGATAATTTTTCACATTTCTTTGCATTTGTTGTGATATTTAGTGTTTTCTTATGAATCAAAGGGGGGAAATGGAATGTGATTCATTTTATATATCATTTTTATATTATTGTTGATATTGATGTTTTAATTTGCATGTGTTGTTTTGCAAAAGATACTGGTTGGTGTTTTAATTTCTTCCAGAAGTATATGGGGATGTGTAGAGTGGGATTCAAATACTCAAACATGGACGATATGAATGGACTGGAGGAAGTGGAACAAGGAAGGTGTGGAAATGTTCAGATTCCATCATCGACGTTGCATTGAAAGTTGACACTGCTGAGA
Organism: Coregonus clupeaformis; assembly: GCF_020615455.1. Classification (NCBI taxonomy): domain Eukaryota; kingdom Metazoa; phylum Chordata; class Actinopteri; order Salmoniformes; family Salmonidae; genus Coregonus; species Coregonus clupeaformis. Next base: position 13,029,750 of record NC_059196.1, on the reverse strand, counting down.
AGATGCAGAGTAGTGGACTACATTCCAGTGTCTGCAATGATATATAGACATATTTGTATGTGTAATACATAATTTGTGTCATATTCTTTCTGTATTAATTTTTTGAAGAATGATGTTTTCTGTTGTTGGGTACATGTGGGGACCTCAGATGTTTTTTGTTTTTTTTCGTGGATGCTTAGGGATATTGGGTCTAGGCAGGGACATAGAGAATCCACAGGAGGGTCCGATGGGTCGACCAGCCTGAATGTGGACAATTTTGATTGTATTTTATTTTCTGAGGTTTTCATGTGTATTCAATTGCATCATAGCTTAAAATGCATTGATAAAGATTTATAAATTGATCTGGAGTACTTAGATTGTCGCCTGGGGCAGAGGGGCTGTGAGAGAATTTTCCTGTCTTGATTGATTGATGGATATTTGGAATGAAAGCTGCCAGACAGGTTTTTTGCTCTCACACTCCATAGAAATGTGTTCACACTCCATAACAATTTGTTTACACTCCACAAAAATGTGTCTACATAAAAATGTGTTTACTCTCCATAAATTTTGTTTTATTGCTAAAGTTACACAAGAATTCTGATGTAATAAAAATTGTTATTTGTCATAATCCTATTCTTTTAGTTTTCGAGACTTAATTAGTCTCGAAGGGGGGAAATATGTAGTATCTGAACATTCCAGAACTTGGCTCTGCTTGCGGAAACATCTGGAAAGCATTAATATAGGGGCCCCCTAAAACAGAGGAGAGTCTGCTATGTGAAGGTCAGGGATTGGTCTATCAAAATCCACCCATATTATGTTACATAGGACTAAATACCATGGTTGGAACAAAGGAGGGGGAGAATAATCATTTTAGATTGGGTTAGTTGTTCTCCGGATTTCTGCAGAAATCTGTAAATTGACGCTGGAACCTTTGATATAATAAACCTTTATAATCAAGTACAGTGTCAAGCAGATTTCTTGTCTACACAGCACATCAGCATCGTTGTCCCGACACCACACGCCCCCACACCATCACACCTCCTCCTCCATTCTTCACGGTGGGAACTACACATGCAGAAATAATCCATTCACCTACTCTGCGTTTCACAAAGACACGCCGGTTGGAACCAAAAATCTCAAATTTGGACTCATCAGACCAAAGGACAGATTTCCACCGGTCTAATGTCAATTGCTCGTGTTACTTGGCCCAAGCAAGTATCTTCTACTTATTGGTGTCCTTTAGTAGTTGTTCCTTTGCAGTAATTCGACCATGAAGGTCTCTCTGAACAGTTGATGTTGAGATGTGTCTGTTACTTGAACTCTGTGAAGCACTTTTATCTGCAATTTCTGAGGCTGGTAACTCTAATGAACTTATCCTCTGCAGCAGAGGTAACTCTGCGTCTTCCTATCCTGTGGCGGTCCTCATGAGAGCCAGTTTCATCATAGCGCTTGATGGTTTTTGCGACTGCACTTGTGGAAACTTTAAAGTTCTTGACATTTTCCGTTGACTGAACTTCATGTCTTAAAGTAATTATGGAGTGTCGTTTCTCTTTGTTGTTCTTGCCATAATATGGACTTACCAAATAGGGCTATCGTCTGTATACCACCCCTACAATGTCACAACACAACTGATTGGCTCAAATGCATTAAGAAGGAAATACATTCCCCAAATGAACTTTTAAGAAGGCACACCTGTTAATTGAAATGCATTCCAGGTGACTACCTCATGAAGCTGGTTGAGAGAACGCCAAGAGTGGCTACTTTGAAGAATCTCAAATATAAAATATATTTTGATTTGTTTAACACTTTTTTGGTTACTACATGATTTCATATGTGATATTTCATAGTTTTGATGTCTTCACTATTATTCTGCAATGTAGAAAATAGTAAAAATAAAGAAAAACCCTGGAATGAGTAGGTGTGTCCAAACTTTTGACTGGTACTGTATGTGTGCGCTAAAGGCAGCAGCCCTAACTGCCAAACCACCCCAGGCCAAGTCAATTTTGAGTTGATTCGTAACCTTACGATACACTAGACACTCGTAGCCAAGTGGAGACCAATATATATCGTGGTATTAAGCTATATAATACGACTGTTGTAGGTTTGTATGGCTGCATTTCAGATAAATGTTTTGTACATTGTTGCAGTAATAGGACCCAGGCCTTGCGTTTGAGCGAGCGACAGAGAACATAATTTTGAAAGCAAGCCCTGATCCCAGTGACTCGACTGCTCCCACATGGAGAGAAACAGAACTGCATCAGGAAAATTCTCTGCTACAAAAGAGTGATCAAGTTAAGATCCGACATCTGAAGCCTCAGGGTTGATAACTTAGCGCCAACCTCTGTGTTAATCAAGGGCTTTTGATATGGGAAGCAGCGAACCTTCACTGTGGGGACAACGTCGGCGATGCATTTCCTAATGAAGTCCCGGAACATATTCCAGTCAGCGCTAGCAAAGCAGTCTTGTAGCACGGAGGACCATTTCCCAACGGAGTGTATCACGGTACTTCCTGTTTGAGCGTCTGCATAGAGTCATGATCTGATTTTCCGAAGGGGTGACAAGGGAGGGCCTTGTATGCTTGCTTGTGGGTAAAGTGACAGTGGTCTAGGACCTTATCGCCGTTGTGGGCATCACATGGTGATCTCTCTAGTCTTTGTTTTGGGGACCTCTGCCACCACAAATGAACCCAGCATATAAACTCTGCCAACCTATGCCCTTTCCTCCTGATGTCCCCATGACAGGTCTCCCTGGAGAAAGACAGACGTTATCTTGCTGGGATTGTACAAGGCACCATTAAGACCAAATTGCTTCACTCCCTCTCTGGCCAGCAGTCCCATGCTGCTCTCTACCCACCAGGCCAATATTAAGGAGACTTATGCTTCCTTTGACCCCTGCATCGCACTCAGCCTCCCCTTCTTCCTCTCCATCTATCTGCTCATTTGTTTGATAGAGTAGGTAATTACAGGAAGTCACTCAATACCCAGAACACCTGAGAGTAATGTTCCAGTAATGATGAGGGATTAAGATGTAAATTATCAGCGCTGTTCAAAATGCCAAGACAAGGTTTTGTGTTTGCCTTCCTATCATAACGTCCCTTACACAGGCTTACACTGTGGTAAATACTGTATATAAACAACATGGATAGGATATAACAGGTGCTGTTTGACTCTAACGTGAGTCAAAACAAGGAAGTTGAATCATACATTAGCATATAACCTTTTTGTAAATCGTAAATTGGATTATTGTTTATTCTTTTGCATATCGGTCACATGTTTATCAGGTTGAAACCCTAGCATCCTTGACATGTGACCTCTGTGCAGTAGTGGTGCTAGGGTAAAATCACTGGGGAAGCCAAGCCAGGGAAAAAAGCAATATGAACCTATGTGTTGTGATAATTGTGTTTTTTTATCTATAACCTGTTAGTTCATATGTCATGCCACCGTGATATATAGGCCTAAGGCCGAGACAATAAGAAGACACAGTGGCAGAATAAATTCAACCATACCTTTGTTTCATCACAAAACGAGAGCGCAACATCTGTCCAGAGAAGTCCACAAAGCATTTAGCATGTAACAAACAGTTACATGACCTACAGCATAGTCAAGCAAGTTAATGTTTCCGACATTTTCAGACTACTAAACAACCACTGATTTAAAACCACGGAGAGGTACCGCAAGTCGAAAAGAAAACAGGAGCTGCTTCCACTAAAGATACCAAAAACAATTTAGTCCAATCAACTTAAACTAAATATGATGTGGCTGTCCATGGGACCGATGTTTGTGTGTAGTGTGTGTGTGTCCGTGCGTGCGTGCATGCAAGTAAAAAAAAACATGTTGACTCACCCTACCTGCAGAGAAACACCAATGACATCCTCCTCTCTTTCATGTTGCCAAAACAGTCACACAGCACACCCTTTTAGTTTTTTGTCTTAGGCTACCTGGCTAAAATGCTTGCTCGCTAGCCTAACTTACTTTCATGGGCAATGACAGTTCAGCTCACACAGTTTAGCTCAACACTGATTGGCTATTATTTTATTTGTATACATTTGTACACATCAAGGGAGGCCAAATGCTCGCTGGCTTCCCTTGCATTCAATGCTATGGGCAGCAACAATGTCGCACTCTTTTTGTTTTTGACCAGACAGCTTCAGATAAATGGGCTACACATACTGCAAAAGCGGGGCGCTGTTCCGCTCGGTTGGATGCTTTCTCCTGTGAGATACATTTTACCTCATGCAAATTTAGAAAATTAAGAAACAGAGAGACGAAAGATACATTATTTTTTATTTGATTTTTGCTTGGTCCAGTTTTTGGGGAAGCCTGGTTTCCTTTGGCATCTATGAGTACACGCCACTGCCTCTGTGTGTATATTTTACCTACTGAGTACCCTTGGCACAAGACATCAGTGAAAATTGTATTTGTGGATTTCACATTTGTGATATCTCTTGAACGTAACCCTTGGGAAGGTCATAAACATGTGTGCCACTGTGTGCTTTCGAAAATACTCTCTGCATGTTGTATTAAACCTTTCACATCCAGTGCTAGAGTGCATCACATGATCAGGACCTTCAGTTGCAGCTGAGGAGGGAAAACATCACCAAAGTGGAACTGGCCTACATTTGGCCACAATTCGCAGAAGAAGGGTGAGATAGAGAGAGACAGAGGAATGGATATAAGAAGAGTGGACAGGAACAGAGGAGTATACAGCGAGAGTGTCTGGCAGAGCGAGAGAGCGAAAGAGATAGGCAGAGAAAGAGAGTAATATAAAGAAGAAGGGACAAGCAGACAGTAAGAGGCAGAGAGCGAGAATCAGGAGAGAAGGGAACAGAGTGATGGATGGACAGATGGAAAAGAAGTGGAGCAGAGGAAGAGGCTGGAAGAGAGGCTACCCAGGGAGCGCTGAAGAGGAAGCACCTTCTTTTCCCAAGAGACATACATCTTTAATGGGATAGTATAAAGTTTCAAGATTTAATGTCACATATACAAGTACAGTGAAATGCCTTTCTTGTAAACTCAAAACCCAACAATGCAATAATGAATAACAATGTTAAACTAGAAAAAGAAACAAACGAGAAATAAGAAGAAATATTAAGAAAACAATAAGTAAGTAAGCATGCTATATACAGGGTGAGTTCCAATACCGTATGTACAGTGGGGAAAACAAGTGTTTGATACACTGCCGATTTTGCAGGTTTTCCTACTTACAAAGCATGTAGAGGTCTGTAATTTTAATTTTTTAACTGTGAGAGACGGAATCTAAAACAAAAATCCAGAAAATCACATTGTATGATTTTTAAGTAATTCATTTGCATTGTATTGCATGACATAAGTATTTGATACATCAGAAAAGCATAAACCTTTGTTTGCAATTACAGAGATCATACGTTTCCTGTAGGTCTTGACCAGGTTTGCACACACTGGAAGACCCAGCCACGATCCATCTTCAATGCTCTTACTGAGGGAAGGAGGTTGTTGGCCAAGATCTCGCGATACATGGCCCCAGCCATCCTCCCCTCAATACGGTGCAGTCATCCTGTCCCCTTTGCAGAAAAGCATCCCCAAAGAATGATGTTTCCACCTCCATGCTTCACGGTTGGGATGGTGTTCTTGGGGTTATACTCATCCTTCTTCTTCCTCCAAACACGGCGAGTGGAGTTTAGACCAAAAAGCTCAATTTTTGTCTCATCAGACCACATGACCTTCTCCCATTCCTCCTCTGGATCATCCAGATGGTCATTGGCAAACTTCAGACGGGCCTGGACATGCGCTGGCTTGAGCAAGTGGACCTTGCATGTGCTGCAGGATTTTAATCCATGACGGCGTAGTGTGTTACTAATGGTTTTCTTTGAGACTGTGGTCCCAGCTCTCTTCAGGTCATTGACCAGGTCCTGCCGTGTAGTTCTGGGCTGATCCCTCACCTTCCTCATGATCATTGATGCCCCACGAGGTGAGATCTTGCATGGAGCCCCAGACCGAGGCTGATTGACCGCCATCTTGAACTTCTTCCATTTTCTAATAATTGCGCCAGCAGTTGTTGCCTTCTCACCAAGCTGCTTGCCTATTGTCCTGTAGCCCATCCCAGCCTTGTGCAGGTCTACAATTTTATCCCTGAGGTCCTTACACAGCTCTCTGGTCTTGGCCATTGCAGAGAGGTTGGAGTCTGTTTGATTGAGTGTGTGGACAGGTGTCTTTTATACAGGTAACGAGTACAAACAGGTGCAGTTAATACAGGTAATGAGTGGAGAACAGGAGGGCTTCTTAAAGAAAAACTAACAGATCTGTGAGAGACGGAATTCTTACTGGTTGGTAGGTGATCAAATACTTATGTCATGCAATAAAATGCAAATTAATTACTTAAAAATCATACAATGTGATTTTCTGGATTTTTGTTTTAGATTCCGTCTCTCACAGTTGAAGTGTACCTATGATAAAAATTACAGACCTCTACATGCTTTGTAGGTAGGAAAACCTGCAAAATCGGCAGTGTATCAGATACTTGTTCCTCCACTGTAAAATGTACAGGGACACTGGAGTGATGGAGGTAGATACAGTGCCTTCGGAAATTATTCAGACCCCTTGACTTTTTCCACATTTTGTTACATTACAGCCTTGTTCTAAAATATATTAAATCATAGTTTTTTTCCCTCATCAATCTACACACAATACCCCTTAATGACAACACACATTTACATAAGCATTCAGATCCTTTACTCAGTACTTTGTTGACATGCCTTTGGCAGCGATTACAGCCTTGAGTCCTCTTGGGTATGACGATACAAGCTTGGCACACCTGTATTTGGGGAGTTTCTCCTATTCTTCTCTGCAGATCCTCTCAAGCTCTGTCAGTTCGGATGGGGAGCGTCGCTGCACAGCTATTTTCAGGTCTCTCCAGAGATGTTAGATCGGGTTCAAGTCCGGTCTCTGGATGGGACACTCAAGGACATTCAGAGACTTGTCCATAAACTACTCCTGCGTTGTCTTGGCTGTATGATTAGGGACGTTGTCTTGTTGCAAGGTGAACCTTCGTCCCAGTCTGAGGACCTGAGCGCTCTGGAGCAGGTTTTCATTAAATATCTCTCTGTACTTTTCTTCGTTCATCTTTCACTCGATCCTGACTAGTCTCCCAGTCCCTGCCACTGAAGAACATCCCCACAGCATGATGCTGCCACCACCATGCTTCACCATAGGGATGGTGCCAGGTTTCCTCCAGACGTGACGCTTGGCATTTCGGCCAAAAAGTTCAAACTTGTTTCTCATGGTCTTAGAGTCTTTAGGTGCCTTTTGGCAAACTCCAAGCGGACTGTCATGTGCCATTTACTGAGGAGTGGCTTCCGTCTAGCCACACTACCATAAAGGCATGATTGGTGGAGTGCTGCAGAGATGGTTGACCCTTTGTTATGAAACTCGAAATTGAGCTCAGGTGCATCCTGTTTCCATTGATCATCCTTGAGATGTTTCTACAACTTGATTGGAGTCCACCTGTGGTAAATTCAATTGATTGGACATGACTTGGAAAGAAACACGCCTGTCTATATAAGGTCCCACAGTTGAAAGTGCATGTCAGAGCAAAAACCAAGCTATGAATCTGAAGGAATTGTCCATTGAGCTCCAGCACAGATCTGTGGAAGGGTACCAACACATTTCTGCAGCATTGAAGGTCCCCAGGAACACAATGGCCTCCATCATTCTTAAATAGAATACGTTTGGAACCACCAAGACTCTTCCTAGAGTTGGCCGCCCGGCCAAACTAAGCAATCGGGGGAAAAGGGCCTTGGTCAGGGAGGTGACCAAGAACCCGATGGTCATACCCAAGAAGACTCAAGGCTGTAATCGCTGCCAAAGGTGCTTCAACAAAGTACTGTGTAAAGGGTCTGAATACTTATATAGTATTTTATTTGTGATACATTTGCAAACATTTCTAAAAACCTGTTTTTGCTTCGTCATTTTGGGGTATTGTGTGTAGATTGTTTAGAAATAAAAACAATAATCAATTTTTGAATAAGGCTGTAACGTGACAAAATGTGGAACATTTCAAGGGGTCTGAATACTTTCCGAAGGCACTGTATATATTTTTTTATGTTTGTATTGTTATTTTTTCCCCAATTTTCGATCTTGTCTCATCGCTACAACTCCCCAACGGGCTCGGGAGATGAAGGTTGAGTCACATGTCCTCCGAAACTTGACCCGACAAACCGCGCTTCTTAACACCCGCCCGCACCAATGTGTCGGTGGAAACTCTGTTCAACTGATGACCGAAGTCAGCCTGCAGGCACCCAGCCCACCACAAGGAGTCACTAGAGAGTGATGATCCAAGTAAAGCCCCCCCGGTCAAACCATCCCCTAACCCGGACGACACTGGGCCAAATGTGCGCTGACCTGTAGGTCTCCCGATCATGGCCGGTTGTGACACATCATGGGATCGAACCCCGGTCTGTAGTGACGCCTCAAGCACTGCGATGCAGTGCCTTAGACCGCTGCGCCACTCGGGAGGCCCTTTATTTTAAATGTTTTATATAAATGTGCAAACATTTCTAAAAACCAGTTTTTGCTTAGTCGATTGTGTGTAGATTGATGAGCAAAAAAAATCCATTTCAGAATACGGCTGTAACGTAACAAATTGTGGAAAAAGTCAAGGGGTCTGATTACTTTCCTAATGAACTGTATGTATAGGGGTTAAAGTGACAAGGCAACAGGATGTAAGATAAACAGAAAAGCAGCAGCTTGTATGTGAATGGGTGTGCGTTCACATAAAGCATCCAAGGCCTGATCTGATGACTAACCTCTGCTACTCAAATGATCTACAAGACTAATCAGCTAATGACCACTTGTCACATTCTGCCACCTTGTCCAGGGCCTTGTCTGTCTGGCTGCATTAATAAGCAGGCTGTCCGGGCCACCCTGGAGAGACGTTTAATATTTATGACGCTGCCGCTGCTGCAGAGGGAAGGGACAAAGCCACTGGGTCAGAGTGAATGTGCCCTTCACAGCGCATGACTGTTGATGTCCTTTCACTCATTTCCCTCTGTTAATTGAATTAAAGGAAAATAGGGCTGTGGGCCAAACCATTTATTTTTTCTGTCTCAATTGTGCAGTGGCAATCCCATCTTCTTATCACAGTGCATATTTCCATCTTGATTACATCAAAATATTGTTTTCAACTAATGTCCCATAGGCCTTTTTCATAAATTTTTGATAGTGCTAAAAATAATAACCACCTCACAAAGTGATAATGTTTTTATCACTTGGTAACAGTCAATGTTTCATGAAAAAATATGTAAGTGATTCTGTGCCCCCTGGACTTGGCCCTTTACGGTCAGATTGAGGTCAACTCACCACTGGTTTGCACTACATCCCTTCACATATACTGTAGTAGACATTTAAAAAGCAGACTTTCAAAACATTGTCTGAATACCCTCAATCCATACCCTAAAAAAATTGTCCAATGAGACTCTAATAAAGTCTTATGACCAAACATTGGGCAGTAGAAATATACAACTTATTACCATAGCCTCAGGTAAAAAATATGAACATTTTGAGGTGAGTGATTTGGAGGCTGGTTTTAGGAATTTCAGGTGGACACAGACGCATATGCATAATTATTTTTCCAATTGGCAGTGATGCCTGATGAATTTTAACAACACAGTCTACTCACAGCACCTGGAAATTGCTGTGTAACCAACAAGGTTCCATGGTTCCTTGAGATGTGTATAGACGGGTTGGTTGTTTAGCAACAAAACTGACACGCCAACCATTGGGCAAAACAGATGGGGTTGGCTTAGATTGTTGACAACATGTAAACTATATTTCTTCTCCAATGCTTATTGATATCATAAATACATTTGCACAATCACTTGTTGTCTCTCAAACACATTGTTACAGTTGATGGTTAGCTAGCTGGTGAATTTGAGGCTGTGGTCTCCGCCCCGGTCACTCCCGAGCCACACGTATAGTCATTTCCTGGTTTGACTGCATGTTTTGGTCAGAAATGTTTGGTAACTAGTAGCACAATATTGTACCTCTGATTCATTATTTCATTAATGAATAAGACAACGTCTAAGGGCATTCCATAGCAACTGCATTTGAGATAACTCATGGTTCAATGACTGTACCTGCTAGCAGCATGTGTCCTTTGTCTGAAGCCTTCATCCATAATTGGTAGATGGTTCTGATAAGAGAATAACTGTTTGCAAAAAATCACTGTTTGCATCGCCGAGCAGTGAACAAGAAACTGTTAAAACCAGTTTTTAGATGGTACCCCCTGCCCAAATAAAAATCTAATATGGATGCCAATGTTTTTGTTTTCACTTTGCACTCAAACTCTCTGTGGTTCACACCTGTCTGTTGTTAGCTAAGGAGTCCCTAAAAACGTGCTGCCCCAGACAGAAAGTAAAGGAAACGTGTGCATGCAAAACTAGAACAAAACATTGGCATCCATATTAGAGTTTGATTTGGGTAGGAGGATAGCATCTAAAAACTGGATTTAATGGTTTCTGGTTCACTGCTCGGCGATGCAAATGGCGATTCTCCAATCAGAACCGTCTACCAATTATGGATGTAGCTTCAGACATGGGACACATGCTGCTAGCAGGTACAGTCATTGGACCATGAGTTTTCAAATGCAGTCGCTGTGTGTAGTCATTTCATAGTGTTGTGTGACCCAAGGTAGAGTTAGTAGATAAATGACTTGGTGCCACAGAGTCTGCATTCCTTATGTCAAAGGATATTACTTATGTTGATCTTAGAATTATTGATGGACAGGATATACTGAATTGGGGTAAAGGGTAATAACATCAAAGAAGGTAATGCCCACTGAGGGGTAACAGATGTTCGTGAAGAAACTTGTAACAGAGTGTATATATAGAGAGAGTTTGTTCTGGAGTTCGGGAATGGCCAGAGGCAGGGCTATGTCCTTCTTCTGTTATAACGAACCATGGTACCATATTAAATATCTTATATGAACTTCCCAGCTAAGTGTCTAAGTATATCCTTACATTCTTAATTACTTGATAACCGAGAAACTCAGCATAACACTGTGGAATACCCTTAGTTAATAATGAAATAATTAATCAGAGGTCTAATATTGGGCTAGGTAACTAGGATACTGTTTATAGTTTACAAGCCTAGTTCTCACTTCACACCCTTTCATCTAAGAACTTTCTCAAATACTTGTAAGGGATATTGTACATATTGATGTTGCAAGGCCCAATACATTCTGAGATACAGGCTCCCTAATTCTAAAACTGATAGGTCAAAACTCTCCTTCATCCCAGCTGCTATTAGCTTTTTCAATAAGATATATTACTGTGCTGTTTAGGTATAATAACATAATATGCCATTTAGCAGATGCTTTTATCCAAAGTGACTTACAGTCATGTGTGCATACATTTTTACATATGGGTGGTCCCGGGGATTGAACCCACTACCCTGGCATTACAAGCGCCATGCTCTACCCATTGAGCTACAGAGGACCACTAGGTATGGACTGAGAGCTCTATTCATGTCTGATGTAGAGGTCTACTTTTGCTGTATATATTGTTTTGTGTATTTTTATTATCATGTGTCTATTGGTTTTACTATATGCTGCAAAATGAATTGCCCCTCGGGAATAATAAAGACTACTCAATATTAAAAACGTCAATCACGGAATGAAATCCAGCTCTAGAATGTTTGGAAAAGGTCAACCTTCTATTCACATGTCACTCAAAAGTCAGTGAATGATGATAAAATATACACCCAACACAATGTATCTGACATTTGGGGAAAACAAAAGCTGATAGGAATCCCACGACCAATGATGTTGTTGCGGTGAGAAAGCCAGGTAGGTCTCCCCTGTGTCCTAAACTAATTAGAGAGGAGAAGAGTTCTGCCAGGGGCGGACCTTCCTTATTTACATATTTAGGGAGCCTGTTTCAAGGTTGGGCGTGGGAGAGAATAGATTTATGACGCTTGGGTCCTCAAAAATATTATATCCAAATAACCTTGACGCAGAGCTTACAAACCAATCACTGAAGTGAAGGGAGAGAGGAATCCTGCAGTCTGATACTAGTTGAATATCAGAGTGAACATTATTCAGTGGATTATGCAGGTGGCAAGCATATTCTGGCAACAGCAATGCACATCACTTTATCCTAATCTTAAAATTGCAATGTTTCTCTCCATGAAGTCAACAAGGGAGAACGCGGGTCATAGATCAACTGGTGACAGAGTCAGTGACACCCCTCCCCACATTGAAAGGAAACCTGGCTGTGGCAAATTGTGCTTTTGTGTGACCAGAATATTGGTGCTCAGATAGGCAGAGGGTTTAATTCTGTGATTTATCGTTGAGCTGTGTCATCGCTCATTATGTAGCCATAGCCACTAAACTGAATGGATTTGTTTATCATGCTCTGCAGTTGGGTTCACTTTAAATGGAACATTGGCGTAGAGCCTTGGCAACATGTTCTGACAAAAAGCATAGCTGCCAACCTGATCTGGATATGGTCCAAGGGAGCTGTTTGTCCCCACTGTTCTCTATTCTTTTGAAAGTGCACAAATGGCGCATAGTTGGAGTAATGAACACAGGTTACATATCTTCTGCAGTAACTATAGGTGCAGAGAGGTAGAGCAACTTATTCATACTCAAGACAATGATTTAGTGGAGTCAATGCACTTGCAAAGCCTTGATTCAGCAAGATTGATCTAGACTGATTGAGCATAACAGTCCTGCCGGCAGATAGAGCACCATGTCACTGTATGTCGAAGAAATTGGGATTAGACAATGAGTGAAGATCAGACTTAAATGGGGATGAGCGCGTAGTTTTTTCCTATGCTTTTTCAGTGGCTTTGTATCAATAGTTAGGTTTCCATCCAATTGGCGACAGATTTTCATGCGAATAGTCTAAATTCTGCATTAAAAAACATGCATTTCCATCAAACAGACTTGTTGCGGATAAAATACTGTGCGTAATAACGTAATGCACATAAAAAGCATTTTTGGGCTCAAGTTTCCATGTACCAAATAAAAAGCAGAAGTTCAATGTGTTTCCTTCGCATTTTCAACTCTACCAATGGTTTTGTCACAAAAGCTGTTGCGATAAATAGCAAACTTGCCCAATCTGGTTTTGTTGCATGCTCTCTAGACAACAGTTCTGTGGTCCTCTGTAGCTCAGCTGGTAGAGCACGGTGCTTGTAACGCCAAGGTAGTGGGTTCAATTCCCGGGACCACCCATACACAGAAAATGTATGCACGCATGACTGTAAGTCGCTTTGGATAAAAGCGTCTGCTAAATGGCATATTATTATATTATAGTTTGCTGATAAGTTGGACAGGGTAGGATATATGATGAGATAAGAGCAATATAATTTTATTTGATAATTGGCAGCCAATCATTGAACATCATAGCACCAGCATTCAAATAAAACCCTAGATATTTATTGGAAATTTGAGTCTAGCTCATCACTGTCCATCACTTATAATTAACCCATCATGAAGTTCATCAAAACGTATTTTATCAGCCTATTAACTCTTAATAATTTTCCACGCCGTAGTGGTAGTACAATGTAGCATATCATCTCATGACTACAAGTTAACTTTGACATTATGGTTTATTATCAATATTTCAGCATAAAAGAGTTTCCTGCGCAATTGTCGCATAAGTTATTTTACCGACGCAAAAAGATCCCACCATGTCGAACAAACAAATTGTATTTTGGTATTTATGAAATTGTATTGACACTTCATGTTTCCATCTGTGATGAGGTGTGAATGAAGGAGTCAGGTGCAGGAGGTAAAACACCGAAGTCCAGAGTTTATTCAGTTTACATAAATAAAACGCACCCAGCGCCATCACAAGGGAACTATTCCACCTTGGCAATAACAACCGAGCTACTCGCTCTCACATTGAAACAATCACTCACAAAGACAAGGGGAACAGAGGGAACACTTATACACATACTAATTAGGGGAATGAGCAACAGGTGTGTGTGATTGACAAGACAAGACATGACAAGTGGAGTGATGAGAATGGGATCGGCAGTAGCTAGTAAGCCGGTGACGACGAACGCCAACACCTCAGACTCCTGGAGTGGACCAGCTACCACCGGCCTGAGGAGAGACACATGAAAAGAGGGGTTAATACGGTAATCAGGGGAGAGTAACAACCTGTATGTAACTTCGTTAATCCTCCTCAGGACTCCTCAGTAAGAAAATCAATACTAAGGTGAGACCATGGTCATTGTGGAACTGGTAAAGGTTGTAGCTTACCCGCTGGGAGGTGCCTAGGTGCCTTACTCTGGGTACACACTGAGCAGGAGGAAACATACACCCTCACGTCCTTAGCCAACGTAGGCCACCAGTACTTCTCGGTCAGGCAGCGCATTGTAAGACCGATACCTGGATGACCAGAGGAGGGTGTTGTGTGTGCTCAGTAGATCAGACGATCACGGATAAGCGCAGGCACGTACTGCAGCCCAGCTGGACACTGCGGTGGAGATGGATCTGTGCGTAATGCCTACGCTATATCCGCGTCCATCGCCCATACTACCGGCGCCACAATGCATGAGGCCGGGAGTATGGGGGTGTTGTCTCTGGGCCTCTCCTCTGTGTCATACAGCTGAGACAGTGCGTCTTCGTACCCGGAATGTATGAGAGTGTGAAATCAAACCGGGTGAGGAAGAGGGCCCACCTGGCCTGGCGAGGATTCAGCCTTCTCGCTGCCCGAATGTACTCCAGGTTACAGTGGTCTGTCCAGACGAGGAAAGGATGTTTCGCCCCTTCGAGCCAATGCCTCCACACCGTCAAAGCTCAGACAACCGCCAGCAGCTCCCGATCACCAACGCCGTAGTTCTGTTCCGCCGAGCTGAGCTTGGGTGGCATGCACGAGCGTTGGGATAAGACAGAGCCTATCCCTACCTCGAACGCATCCACCTCCACTACGAACGGTAGTGATGAATTGGGGTGAGCCAGTACCGGGGCTGAGGTGAACAGACCCAGCAATCTACTGAAGGCCAAATCAGCCTCAGCAGACCAGCGGAGCCGGGACGGCCCACCCTTCAACAAGGAGGTAATGGGAGCTGCAACCTTGCCAAACCCCCAAATAAACCTCTGATAGTAGTTGGCAAAGCCAAGGAAGCGCTGCACCTCCTTCACTGTGGTTGGAGTCGGCCAATTACGCACGGCAGAAATGCGATCTCCCTCCATCTCCACACCTGTGGTAGTAATGCGGTATCTGAGGAAGGAGATTGACTGCTGGAAAAACTCACACTTCTCTGCCTTGGCATAAATATCATTTTCCAGCAGTTGGACCAGTACCTTGCGAACCAGGGACACATGCTCAGCGCGCGTAGCGGAATACACCAGGATGTCATCGATGTAGACCACCATACTGCGACCAAGCATATCCCAAAACACCTCGTTCACAAAGGACTGGAAAACCGATGGAGCATTCATCAAACCGTAGGGCATCACCAGGTATTCATAATGCCCCGATGTTGTGCTGTTGTGAGGTTTTCCACTCATCCCCTTCCCGAATACGCACCAGGTTGTAGGCACTCCTGAGGTCTAATTTGGTGAAAAAACGGGCCCCATGCATTGACTCAATCACTGAAGGAATGAGGGGAAGAGGATAACTAAATCGTACTGTCACCTTATTCAGTGGTCAATAATCAATGCACGGGCGTAAACCGAGATCTTTCTTTTTCACAAAGAAGAAACTTGAGGAAGCAGGTGCAGTGGAGGGACGTATATACCCCTGGCGCAGGGACTCGGTGACCTATGTTTCCATAGCCTCCGTTTCAGCCTGGGATAGGGGATACACTTGACTCCTGGGAGGTACAGCGTCTACCAGAAGGTTTTCCGCGCAATCCTCCCTCCCTATAAGGTGGAAATTTAGTCACTTGCGTCTTGGAAAACGCGAGCGCCAGATCATGGTATTCGGGGGGAATGCGCACGGTGGGGGGTACAGTCTGGACTTTCCACCGTGGTCGCACCAACGGAAACACCTAGACACCTACCCAGACACTCACGCAACCATCCCGTAAGAACCCTCTGCGGCCATGAACAATTGGGGTTGTGAAGGGCTAACCACGGAATACCTAAGACTACAGGGTAAGCAGGAGACTCAATAATCAAGAAAGTGATCTGCTCAACATGCGTCTCCTGTGTAATCATGGTGACTGGTACAGTAACCTCCTTAACCAACCCGGACCCTAATGGTCGACTATCAAGTGCTCTGATGGGGAGTGGAATGGATAGGGGAACCAATGAAATGCCTTGACGGCGTGCAAATGCCCTGTCCATAAAGTTCCCAGCTGCGCCTGAATCGACTAGCGCCTTACACTGGGAAACTACCAGGTGATCGGGAAAGGAGATAGATAAGGTACAGTGCGCCGCAAAGGGCTCTGAACAAGTTTGGGTGTTCGTTACCTGGGGTGATGGATGAGTACCCTGCCTACCGCCTCCAGACCCAAAGGAACGTTGACTGCGACGTGAGGTGGATTGTCCCTTTGTGCCACCAGATTGGCACTGTCGCTGTCCTCCTGCGCCCTCTCGACCGGCGGCTCCCCCCAGCTCCATCTGCTCGTGGTCAGAGTCGTCCGGAGTGGGAACGGGCAGACCCCTACCAGGACGTCCTCTGGCTGCTAGCAGATTGTCCAGCCGGATGGCCATGTCCACCAGTTGGGAGAACGATAGCATGGCTTCACGGCAGGCTAGCTCCCATCGGATGTCCTCCCTTAGGTGGCACCAGAAATGGTCGATCAGGGCCTGCTCGTTCCACCCGGACCCCGCTGCCAGCGTCTGGAACTCCAGTGCGTAGTCCTGTGCGGTCCTCGTCCCCTGCCTCAGATGGACCAGTCGTTCGCCCGCCTCTCGACCCCTAGGCGGGTGATCGAAAACGGCCCGAAAGAGGCAAGCAAACTCCCCGTAGTCCTCCAACGCGGCACCTCCCTCGTTCCACACCGTGTTGGCCCACTCCAGGGCTCTCCCACAAAGGCAGGAAACGAGGACGGATACCTTCTCCCGCTCCAGTGGCGCCGGCCTGATGCTGGAGAAATACAGCTCTAGTTGAAGCAGAAATCCCTTACATCGCGCTGCCGTCCCATCAAACGCCGGTGGCCGGGATATCTGGATCCCTCCAGGGGCTGGGGTGTAGGTGGCTGGATCCGTTTGACCAGCTGGTCTCGATAGATCGGGTCCTCTCCTCTCCAGGCGTTGTACTACCTGAAGAACCCGATCCATCGCTTCCCCCAAGCTGGCCAGCATCGAGGAATGCTTCTGGACCCTTGCCACAACTCCAGGCATGCGGTCTTCTCCTGCTGATTCTGTGATGAGGTGTGAATGAAGGAGTCAGGCGCAGAAGGTAAAACACCGAAGTCCGGAGTTTATTCCGTTTATATTAATAAAACGCACCCAGCGTCAAAACGAAACTATCACAAGGGAAATATTCCACCTTGGCAATATCAACCGAGCTACTCGTTCTCACAATGAAACAATCACTCACAAAGACAAGGGGAACAGAGGGAACACTTAATATGCTAAATGGCATATTAACACTTATACACATTCTAATTAGGGGAATGAGCAACAGGTGTGTGTGATTGACAAGACCAAGACATGACAAGTGGAGTGATGAGAATGGGATCGGCAGTAGCTAGTAAGCCGGTGACGACGAACGCCGAAACCTGCCCAAACAAGGATGGGAGGCAGCCTCAGCGGAAGTCGTGACACCATCAAACCTGTCATGAATTTCTTTTACACGGCATGACTCGCATAAAAACTGTGGATGGAAACGTGGTTACTGTGTACTTCAGCTACATATACAGTACAATTCCTACTGCGCCTTGGTGATTACCTGCTCAATGTTTACTTCAGTTACTGCTCTTTGAAGTGGTGTTTACAAACCCTCCCCTATGGAAGCAGAATCTAGGAATAAGCTGGAGATGCACTGCATTTCCTGCTCATGTGGGTGGAGCGTATGAGAGGAGCGAGAGGTAGAGGATGAGAGGGTAGCGATCAGTCATCATCCATCATACAGATAGACTGCTACAAACATGTTGTCACAAAGCTCCTGATTTTATTTAGCCTTCCTCTACTGTGTCTGAATGGTAACATGATGGTGGTTTATAAAGGGGTTATTTACGTAATGTAGCAGACGCTCTTATCCAGAGCGACTTACAAATTGGTGCATTCACCCTATAGCCAGTGGGATAACCACTTTACTTTTTTTTTTGGGGGGTAGAAGGATTACTTTATCCTATCCCAGGTATTCCTTACCAAATGAAGCTACAGAGTATTGATGAATGTGCAAAATACTTTATGTTTTTGTAATGCGTATATGTAGGTCACTGCATCTTTCTATTTCACAAGCTTGCCACTATTCAATATTGTTCTGCCTGATTATATTATGGTTTGGTAGACAAGGATACAACATTGCTGGTTCTAGTTGTGGTCTGTCGGCACATCATTACATCTCACCAGTCAGGCAGCTTTTATGTCTGTAAACTCCAACACCATTACTTCCTCCTGATATACAATGCATGGGTCTAACAAGTAATTTGAGGTTGTACTGCACTTGTCTGCCTAGCAAACCATTTTATAAAGTGGGCCTGTAGACGTCAACAGTGGAAGTCTTGTGACTGTTTTATGATGTGCAGTTAAGCATTTAATTGTCTCTGCTTCATTATTAGGGTGTTATTTGGCTGAGAGAGAATTAGCCCTGTAGTCTCTTTCCTCTATAAGTGAATTTGGCTGTTCCAATCTGGGTAAATAGCTAAACTAAGTGAGTTGCAAAAATCCACTCCCCGACAGTGATGTTAGCATAGACCTTGGAGTTGGTGGTCCATGCTGCGTTGCATGCACCAGCTGACACAGGGTGATAACTCCTGTAAGATGAGCTTCCCAAACATGAATCAGGTGGTGTTTTTTTATGCCTCTTGATAGAGGCAGTGCCTCTTTCCCTATAAGAGATAACTGAATGTTGGAGTAGCACTCCAATAGTGAAAAAAAGCATGCACTTTGAGCAATGGTGGATTTTTCTGGCAGAAATTTGGAGAGTGGCATTTGCCACATTGCTTATTCTTTCATACCGTAGGATTATGGGGTGAATTGTTGCTCAGGAGAAATATTAGTTTGATGGTTCCCAACCTGAGATCATTGTCAGACAGCATACTTTTGGTTCAGAGATGATGGGATCTTGGCCTGAGAGCTGGCTTCAAACTGCATCACCTCTCTCTCCAAGTAGCTGGAGGTGGTGTTTCTACAAGGTTGACTCCAGCTCTTATGGGGCAATGCCACACTAACGGAATTGCGTTGAGACTCAAATTTTTCACTTAAAATGTATGCCAAACTAAAATAATTGATTTTAAACTCTGTTAAATATCTGCTCTGAACTAAGATTCAAAGATGTCTGCAGAAAGAATGGGCTGTCAGCTATGACATGGCACCTTGAGTTTGAAAATATCTCTTTTGGTTATTGAAGTAAAGTAAGTGAAGTGCATTTACAGCCGGTAACAGAATTGCAGTAACGGAATTTCATCATGGGTCCCTGATCTGTACTACACACACATGCTTAATTATGGATATGAATGTAATTGTCTTCATGGTGATGTATCCTAAATAGGTACACAAAGGTAGAAATATTCAATATCCTCCTTTGTATATTTAGGTATTATTCTACACACTTGCTATTATTTTGCTACAGAAGAGGCAGAAGAATGCGCAATCGTGAGGGGATATAGAGAGCAGCTGTTGCTTCGCGAGGTAACTCTACCTGAAAATACATGATCTAAGTGATTGACAGTCGGTATTCAGCAGTCATAAAAGTATGCCTTATTTACCTTGAATAACTACAAAATAGTGGTTTGTCAGACAGCAGCTCTATAGAGATGAGATGATGACTTGGAATGAAATAATGAAGTCATACAATAAAACAAATGTAATATACACAACAACTGAAATATTTTATTAAAATGTGAAAAAAGTATGGTTAATAAGTGATATGCAGTACCATAATGGGACTGTTATTAATTATTTTATTCTGTGTCACAGCATTCAACCCAAATTTATCAAAATTGAAAACAGTTAATATTTCTTCATAATAATCACACTGAAACCGAACCGACCTCAAAAAGCACTAATCGCTCAGCACTAACAGTACAGTACAGCAATGTACTATGATTTCCCAATGTACAGTGCCTTGCAAAAGTATTCAACCCCCTTGGCGTTTTTCCTGTTTTGTTGCATTACAACCTGTAATTTAAATTGATTTTTATTTGGATTTCATGTAATGGACACACACAAAATAGTCCAAATTGGTGAAGTGAAATGAAAAAAATAACTTGTTTAAAAAAATTAATAATAATAATAATAACGAAAAAGCAGTGCGTGCATATGTATTCACCCCCTTTGCTATGAAGCCCCTAAAAAAGATCTGGTGCAACCAATTACCTTCAGAAGTCACATAATTAGTTAAATAAAGTCCACCTGTGTGAAATCTAAGTGTCACATGATCTGTCACATGATCTCAGTATATATACACCTGTTCTGAAAGGCCCCAGTCTGCAACACCACTAAGCAAGGGGCACCACCAAGCAAGTGCCACCATGAAGACCAAGGAGCTCTCCAAACAGGTTAGGAACAAAGTTGTGGAGAAGTACAGATCAGGGTTGGGTTATAAAAAAATATCTGAAACTTTGAACATCCTACGGAGCACCATTAAATCCATTATTAAAAAAATTGAAAGAATATGGCACCACAACTAACCTGCCAAGAGAGGGCCACCCACCTAAACTCACGGACCAGGCAAGGAGGGCATTAATCAGAGAGGCAACAAAGACACCAAAGATAACCCTGAAGGAGCTGCAAAGCTCTACAGCAGAGATTGGAGTATCTGTCCATAAGGCCACTTTAAGCCGTACACTCCACAGAGCTGGGCAAACACGTTTGGTGTTCACCAAAAGGCATGTGGGAGACTCCCCAAAGACATGGAAGAAGGTACTCTGGTCAGATGAGACTAAAATTGAGCTTTTTGGCCATCAAGGAAAATGCTATGTCTGGCGCAACCCAACACCTCTCATCACTCCGAGAACACCATCCCCACAGTGAAGCATGGTGGTGGCAGCATCATGCTGTGGGTATGTTTTTTCATCTGCAAGGACTGGGAAACTGGTTGAATTGAAGGAATGATGGATGGCACTAAATACAGGGAAATTCTTGAGGGAAACCTGATTCAGTCTTCCAGAGATTTGAGACTGGGACGGAGGTTCACCTTCCAGCAGGACAATGACCCTAAGCATACTGCTAAAGCAACACTCAAGTGATTTAAGGGGACACATTTAAATGTTTGGAATGACCTAGTCAAAGCCCTGCCCTCAATCCAATTGAGAATATGTAGTATGACTTAAAGATTGCTGTACACCAGCAGAACTCTTCCAACTTGAAGGAGCTGGAGCAGTTTTGCCTTGAAGAATGGGCAAAAATCCTGGTGGCTAGATGTGCCAAGCTTTGGGGGGGGTGAATAGTTATGCACCCTCAAGTTCTGTTATTTTGTCTTATTTCTTGTTTGTTTCACATTTTTTATTTATTTTGCATCTTCAAAGTGGTAGGCATGTTGTGTAAATCAAATGATACAAACCCCCAATTCCAGGTTGTAAGGCAATAAAATAGGAAAAATGCCAAGGGGGGTGAATACTTTCACAAGCCACTGTAGCCAATTCTATTGCAGAAATGTTGTTACCTATTTTGTAATATAATTTGGAGTTTTAATCACTTAATAGTTCATAAACAAAATGTACAGTGGAGAGAACAAGTATTTGATACACTGACGATTTTCCTACTTACAAAGCATGTAGAGGTCTGTAATTTTTATCATAGGTACACTTCAACTGTGAGAGACGGAATCTAAAACAAAAATCCAGAAAATCACATTGTATGATTAAGTAATTAATTTGCATTTTATTGCATGACATAAGTATTTGATCACCTACCAACCAGTAAGAATTACAGCTCTCACAGACCTGTTAGTTTTTCTTTAAGAAGCCCTCCTGTTCTCCACTCATTACCTGTATTAACTGCACCTGTTTGTACTCGTTACCTGTATAAAAGACACCTGTCCACACACTCAATCAAACAGACTCCAACCTCTCTGCAATTGTAGACCTGCACAAGGCTGGGATGGGCTACAGGACAATAGGCAAGCAGCTTGGTGAGAAGGCAACAACTGTTGGCGCAATTATTAGAAAATGGAAGAAGTTCAAGATGACGGTCTGGGGCTCCATGCAAGATCTCACCTCGTGGGGCATCAATGATCATGAGGAAGGTGAGGGATCCGCCGATAACTACATGGCAGGACTTGGTCAATGACCTGTAGAGAGCTGGGACCACAGTTTCAAAGAAAACCATTAGTAACACACTACGCCGTCATGCATTAAAATCTTGCAGCGCACGCAAGGTCCCCCTGCTCAAGCCAGCGCATGTCCAGGCCCGTCTGAAGTTTGCCAATGACCATCTGGATGATCCAGAGGAGGAATGGGAGAAAGTCATGTGGTCAATGAGACAAAAATAGAGCTTTTTGGTCTAAACTTCACTCGCCGTGTTTGGAGGAAGAAGAAGGATGAGTACAACCCCAAGAACACCATCCCAACCGTGAAGCATGGAGGTGGAAACATCATTCTTTGGGGATGCTTTTCTGCAAAGGGGACAGGACGACTGCACCGTATTGAGGGGAGGATGGATGGGGCCATGTATCGCGAGATCTTAGCCAACAAACTCCTTCCCTCAGTAAGAGCATTGAAGATGGGTCGTGGCTGGGTCTTCCAGCATGACAACGACCCGAAACACACAGCCAGGGCAACTAAGGAGTGGCTCCGTAAGAAACATCTCAACGTCCTGTAGTGGCCTAGCCAGTCTCCGGACCTGAACCCAATAGAAAATCTTTGGAGGGAGCTGAAAGTCTGTATTGCCCAGCGACAGCCCCGAAACCTGAAGGATCTGGAGAAGGTCTGTATGGAGGAGTGGGCCAAAATCCCTGCTGCAGTGTGTGCAAACCTGGTCAAGACCTACAGGAAACGTATGATCTCTGTAATTGCAAACAAAGGTTTCTGTACCAAATATTGTTCTGCTTTTCTGATGTATCAAATACTTATGTCATGCAATAAAATGCAAATTAATTACTTAAAAATCATACAATGTGATTTTCTGGATTTTTGTTTTAGATTCCGTCTCTCACAGTTGAAGTGTACCTATGATAAAAATTACAGACCTCTACATGCTTTGTAAGTAGGAAAACCTGCAAAATCGGCAGTGTATCAAAGACTTGTTCTCTCCACTGTATATCAGCAAAAACACGACCTTATTGATAGGTCTACCTTTACTTGTTACCTCATGAGGGAGAGAAATTAGAAAATATCTTAAAGGTTTTTCGTAACGGAATTTCAAGACACAAGGCAATGTTCCTTAAACTTATAGAAGATTATCCTAAACTAAATATGTGTTGATATTAGTTGGCAGGGTTATTTACTTCAACATTATTGTGTTTTGATGTATTTGTAATATCTTTTTAAGACTTTTTCTGGTAGATGTTGTGAAAACAATGTGTTTTCATAGGACGCAAATCACAACTCAGTAGAGGAGTACCTCAAGGCTCAGTATTGCCGCCTTCTTTTCTCTAATTGTTCAGAATACACATGTTCACTTACACACTGATGATACAGAGATCTATACATCAGGTTAAAATATTTTACACATACTAGCAACTCGCCAAGATGATTTGGTTTTAAATCAAACAAAGTTCTATATCATGCTGTTTGGTACAAGGCAAATAATAAACTCCACAGCTTACTATTTCAATATTAATGAAGTAATGGAAAAATGCTTGAAAGTGTTGATTGTATAAATTATCTGTGTTTGAAGAGATTCTGAATTATGTTTTGGAAAAACAATTAACTATAATCTTGGGTTACTATTCAGATCTAATAATTGTTTTGCTGTATCCATTAGAAAGACCTTAGTAACCCAACTGCTGCTTCCTATCATAGACTATGGTGACATCATACACCAAAACACAACCTTACTAGAATTAGATGTCATTTATAACAATCTTTGCAGATTGGATGCCATTATAAGACACATCATTGCACAATGTATGAATCGCTATATTGGCTGTCACTCCCAAACATCTGCATTGGCACCAATTTCTTTTTAAGTATATCAACTGAAGCCTAAATACGTTCAGGACTAAACATTAGCTTAAAAAGTCACATAATAAGTTCCATGGACTCACTCTGTGTGCAGTAATAGTGTTTAACATGATTTTTGAATGACTATGTCATCTCTGTACCCCACACATACAGTAAGCAGCCTTCTTGGCCCCGGTGGCAGACTGAAGATACTGGGGCTGTGGGAGTCAAACCTGTGCCATATGGCTCATAAGAAGAGAAGCAATGACATGCTCTGAAACTCCAGCCAACACTACGAGATTAGTGACTTGGCTGCCAGTCAGTCAGTCAGTCAACGAATCTGGGTCAGGATCAGAAAGACCAGATTGAAGAAAGATCATGTTTATCTACTGTTGGAAAATAATCCATGTCATGAGAGAGAGAGTGGGTGGCCGACCAGTGTTGACATGGTGTACTGTGAATATGTAGCATTTCTGGTCTATCCTGTAGTCTGTCTTACTGTATACATCAAACAGCATAACTGGCAAAACAGAGGTGAAAACTACAGTATTTTGACAGAACCAGAATCCAACATGAGGCAATCAAAGTCAACCCTACATGAGTGTTCATTTGGTTGGGGGAATTCTTTCATGAAAGCGATAGGTGAACTTCTTTGGAGCCTTGTCAATGACTGAAAACCCATCCAATTTCCCTTTGTCACTGGCCGTGTCAGACAGCAGTATGCTGTAATATAGAGTATGAAAAGAGAGGCCGGGACACAAAAACAGGTTTTCACTGGAAATAATTGACTGCTGCCTTCCGTCCCGGCTCCTGAGCACATCTGCTATGGTCAGATAGGCCCTGAGAAGGCGTTGAGAGCCTGTCAGGAAGCGAATGGAAGTGAATTGAGGGTCGGTCCTTGACAGTGACTTATCAGACGCTAGTTCTTTATGTTGACACTGGGGTGAGGCTAAGATTAGGGATGTGTATTATCTGGTGGCTATGTTTAACATGGGCTACAGTGTGAGCCATCAGAGGACGAAGGGAAAAGATGTGACATGTTTACGCTGGCACCTTCCTCTGATGAAGTCCGCACAGCATTACTCATGCGGTGGTGCACATCACAACCACTTTCAGACCAGAAGGTGACATGTTTTTTTCAGACCTACATAGACAGTTATTTGTCCAAGGGTGATCATACCAGTGCAGACTATGTCATAGTGTTCTAATTAAATGTAATGTGTATAAGGCCAAATCATTGCACAGCATGATTTAACTTATCAAGGAAGTGTGAAAAAATATATATTGCAGGTGGAATCATTGAGAAAGCTGGAACATAATGTGCATGAGGCCAAATCATTGACCATTACTCAGCATGATTTTACTTCTCAAGGACTGGAACTGTGAAAACAAATAATTGCAGGTGGAATCATTCAGAAAGCTGGAACTCAGCAGGAATCACTCTATCATGTTATCATGTATATCTTTGGTGTCCACCAGATGAGAACGCTCCAATTGAGCTCATTGGATTTCTCAGAATTGTGACCTGACTACTGATCTCTCCCCCACGCTATCTTCCTACAGAGTGTGAGATGAGGATGGTAGGGAATCTAATATTGGTGTCCTCATATGACACAAGCAATTAGACAAGGACAGACACAAGCAGTGGAGCGTTCATATTATTTTATATTGTATTGTTTTGTGATTTATTTTGGGTATTCTTTCTTAAAACTGCATTGTTGGTTAAGGGCTTGTAAGTAAGCATTTCACTGTAAGGTCTACACCTGTTGTATTCGGCGCATGTGACAAATAACATTTGATTTGATTTGTACCAAGCTTTGTCAGCTTATGTTCAATAATTTGTTAATAATTAACTTAGATTTTTCAAAGCTTTTAAGTCTTTTCACAAATACACTGAACAAAAATATATATGCAACATGCAACAATTTCAAAGATTTTACTGCGTTACAGTTCATATTAGGAAATCAGTCAATTGAAATAAATAAATTAGGCCCTAATCTATGGATTTCACATGACTGGGAATACAGATATGCATCTGTTGGTCAAAGATACCTTTTAGAAAAGTAGGGGTGTGGAACAGAAAACCAGTATCTGGTGTAACCACCATTTGCCTCATGCAGCGCGAAACATCTCCTTCGCATATGGTTGATCAGGCTGTTGATTGTGGCCTGTGGAATGTTGTCCCACTCCTCTACAATGGTTGTGCGAAGTTGCTGGATATTGGCGGGAACTGGAACACGCTTTCGTACACGTTGATCCAGAACATCCCAAACTTGCTCAATGGGTGACATGTCTGGTGAGTATGCAGGCCATGGAAGAACTGGGACATTTTCAGCTTCCAGGAATTGTGTACAGATCCTTGCGACATGGGGCCGTGTATTATCATCCTGAAACATGAGGTGATGGTGGCGGCTGAATGGCACAACAATGGGCCTAAGGATCTCGTCACGGTATCTCTGTGCAATCAAACTGCCATTGATTAAATGCAATTGTGTTTGTTTTCCATAGCATATGCCTGCCCATACCGTAACCCCACCGCCACCATGGGGCACTCTGTTCACAATGTTGACATCAGCAAACCGCTTGCCCACATGACACCATCTGTCCGGTACAGTTGAAACCGGGATTCATCCATGAAGAGCACACTTCTCCAGCGTGCCAGTGGCCATCGAAGGTGAGCATTTGCCCACTGAAGTCGGTTACGACGCCGAACTGCAGTCAGGTCAAGACCTTGTTGAGGACAACGAGCACGCAGATGAGCTTCCCTGAGACGGTTTCTGACAGTTTGTGCAGAAATTATTCGGTTGTGCAAACCCACAGTTTCATCAGCTGTCCTGTTGGCTGGTCTCAGATGATCCCGCAGGTGAAGAAGCCGGATGTGGAGGTCCTGGGCTGGTGTGGTTACGTGTGGCCTGCAGTTGTGAGGCTGGTTGGACGTACTACCAAATTCTCTAAATTATGGTAGAGAAATTAACATTAAATTATCTGGCAACAGCTCTGGTGGACATTCCTGCCGTCAGCATGCCAATTGCACGCTCCCTCAAAACTTGAGACATCTGTGACATTGTGTTGTTGTGTGACAATACTGCACATTTTAGAGTGGCCTTTTATTGTCCCCAGAACAAGGTGCACCTGTGTAATGATCAGGCTGTTTAATCAGCTTCTTGATATGCCACACCTGTCAGGTGGATGGATTATCTTGGCACAGGAGAAAAGCTCACTAACAGGGAAGTAAACACATTTGTGCACAACATTTGAGAGAAATAAGCTTTTTGTGTGTATGGAACATTTCTGGGATCTTTTATTTCAGCTCATGAAACATGGGAACAACACTTTACATGTTGCGTTTATATTTTTTTCAGTGTACTTGAGAATGTCACCTTAGTTTGCAGATTCTGATTCATTTATTAAATTCAGGCAGGATTTTTCCCACATGAACCAGTGCTATGTCTCATCTGAAAGCAGATGATGAAAATGTGGTTGCATCATCCACCGAAAGTCATTTCTGCTCTAAAGAGCAAGGTGTCCTTAGATATCATCAAGATGCTAGGTGGAAATAGTTTTATCATAATTGTAGCCTGTTATTCGTGAAACCCCCTCTTGGTTCCACGGCTTAGCTGATAAGCTTATTTGGTTTTAAGGGCCATATCTTCACACCGTGTGTCTCTGTGTGTTCATCTCATTTTGGGTTAAAGCTCTCTCCTCCTGCTCCCTCTTTGCTCATTTTATAATGTTATTAGTGGTACTTTTAAAGTCACCTTATGGTGTTGCTAACATTTTTCTATTGTTCCTTGGGAACAAAAATGCAATTGAACATGGTAGATTTGGTCGGACTAGCAAGCGTCTCAATTACTCCAGACAGACAGAGAGTTCCACTGCAATAGGTTTTTGTCGCTTCTGTTTTACCAATCCAATAGATGGTTGAACAAAAGCAATTTCCAGTTACAAGGCTACAGTTGTATTTAAGACTACATGGTGCCATGGTATAAGTTCTTGCTAAAGAATATGTGTGGAAATTCCATGATTTAGCTAATTGTGTGCATCGATGTGCGTTCTAAAACTCAAATGAATCAAGATCTGTGTGATGTTTAAAGCTGCATTATGTAACTTTTTGGGCGACCCGACCAAATACACATAGAAATGTGTTATAGATCTGTCATTCTCAATGAAAACAAGTCTAAGATGCGGTAGATCTGTTCTATGTGCAATATTTCTATGCTTCCCGGAATTAAGTTTTTTTTTGCGTCTTTTACTTTCAGTTTTGTACGCAGGCTTCAAACAGCTGAAAATACAATATTTTTGATTATGGAAAAGATATTACACAGCAGTTTACATGGTACAATGATTCTCTACACTATACTTGCTTGTTTTGTCACATAAACAATTAGAATTTTTGCAACCAGGAAATGGCAGAGTGATTTATGCTTGGAAAAGTAGGCCCCAGGACACACCAGGGCAACCTGGAAACCCCCAATACATACAGCGCCTTTGGAAAGTATTCAGACCCCATGACTTTTTCCACATGTTGTTACGTTACAGCCTTATTCTAAAATTGATTAAATAAAACAGATTCCTCAGCAATCTATGACAAAGCGAAAACAGGTTTTCAGAAATTGATGCACATAAAAAATAAAATAAAAATGAAATACCTTATTTACATACGTGTTCAGACCCTTTGCTATTAGACTCGAAATTGAGCTCAGGTGCATCCTGTTTCCATTGATCAACCTTGAGATGTTTTTACAACTTTATTGGAGTCCACCTGAAGTAAATTAAATTGATTGGAAGTTATTTGGAAAGACACACACCTGTCTATATAAGTTCCCACAGTTGACAGTGCATGTCAGAGCAAAAACCAAGCCATGAGGTTGAAGGAATTGTCTGTAGAGCTCCGAGACAGGATTGTGTCGAGGCACAGATCTGGGAAGGGTAGCAAAACATGTCTGCAGCATTAAAGGTCCCCAAGAACACAGTGGTCTCCATCATTCTTAAATGGAAGAAGTTTGGAACCACCAAGACTCTTCGTAGAGCCCGACCAAACTGAGCAATCGGGGGAATAGGGCATTGGTCAGGGAGGTGACCAAGAACCCAATGGTCACGCTGACAGAGCTCTAGAGTTCCTCTGTGGAGATGGGAGAACCTTCCAGAAGGACAACTATCTCTGCAACACTCCACCAATCAGGCCTTTATGGTAG
Organism: Coregonus clupeaformis; assembly: GCF_020615455.1. NCBI lineage: Eukaryota > Metazoa > Chordata > Actinopteri > Salmoniformes > Salmonidae > Coregonus > Coregonus clupeaformis. The sequence goes on along the minus strand of NC_059196.1, from coordinate 13,000,427 downwards.
AGTGGCCAGACGGAAGCCACTCCTCTAAGCGAGTTTGCCAAAAGGCACCTAAAGACTCTCAGACCATGAGAAACAAGATTCTCTGGTCTAATGAAACCAAGATTGAACTCTTTGGCCTAAATGCCAAGCGTCATGTCTGGAGGAAACCTGGCACCATCCCTACGGTGAAGCATGGTGGTGGCAGCATCATGCTGTGTGGATGTTTTTCAGCAGCAGGGACTGGGAGACTAAGTCAGGATTGAGGCAAATATGAATGGAGCAAAGTACAGAGATCCTTGATGAAAACCTGCTCCAGAGCGCTCAGGACCTCAGACTTTGGTGAAGGTTCACCTACCAACAGGACAACGACCCTAAGCACACAGCCAAGACAACGCAGGAGTGGCTTCGGGACAAGTCTCTGAATGTCCTTGAGTGGCCCAGTCAGAGCCCGAGCTCGAACATCTCTGGAGAGACCTGAAAATAGCTGTGCAGCAACACTCCCCATCCAAGCTGGCAGTGCATGAGAGGATCTGCAGAGAAGAATGGGATAAACTCCCCAAATACAGGTATGCCAAGCTTGTAGCATCATACCCAAGAAGACTAGAGGCTGTAATCGCTGCCAAAGGTGCTTCCACAAAGTACTTAGTAAAGGGTCTGAATACTTATGTACAAGTTATTTCCATTTTTAATTTTTTATAAGTGTAAAAATCTCTTAAAATCTGTTTTTTCTTTGTCATTATGGGGTATTGTGTATAGATTGAGGGATACAAATAAAATAAGGCTGTAATGTAACAAAATGTGGAAAAGGTCAAGGAGTCTGAATACTTTCCGAAGGCACTGTATACCCAGATGTCAGGACAAAGGCAACACAGTTATTCTTGTCAGGGACCCTTAGCTGCTGTCACTCTTGGATGTGATAAAAAGAGCAGTGGCATGCAGAATACACCTCCTTTCCTATCCTGACCTTTACCCTCCAAAAGAACTGTGTAAAATTGTCTTCAATAAACTTTTTCCTTGTTGAGACAGCCCACGCTGACATTTAACTGAAACATTTATCAAAAGGAAATGGTTTCAAGAAGGTCTTTCCCAGTGGAGAGTACAGAGATGTGATGATGATAAGAGAGCAGTGACAGGGTGACAGGAGAGGGGAAGTCATGCAGGCGAGTCACTCATGGGTGTCACTATGGAATCGGAGTCGGAGGTTGTTGTGGTAGGTGCATGGGTGGATGTATCTTTAGGAGGGTTCCATCTCCAGCAAACATGGTTGATGCCAGGGGTGCATTGTTTTCCACTCTGCATTGAGATAGATGCACGCTCTGCTTCAAATCAGATCAGACAAAATTTTCTTCAATCTGATGTTCTACCCTGATTGGATATGCAATGTGGTGCTATGCCAATTGTAAATACAGCCTCCATTATCCTGATTTTAAAAGACCACATTTCCTCTTTGAACTCAAAACAATTGTTTTCTTCTACAAAATGCATATCAAGCTTTTTGAGTGCGTATTGAACAAATACCTTCTAATGATGTGACATCATTAGAAAATGCTAAAATATTTCAAAGGAGAAAATCATCAAATAGGCCATGTGCACATCAGATGCCACTATTACAAGCATTACAATACAATAAGCTTGCACAACTTCTCCTGATTCTGCCATCATCTCCGTATCAACCACTTCATTAAAGTCCAATTATCATCAATCAGAAGTGTGAATAATTATCTCCCTGATTCTGATTTTAGAACCTTAAGCTCTCTTTTTTGCCCTCTTCCTTCTTCCTCTCAGTTCTTTTTACCTGTTTCCATGTGATGTAATGTGGCTGTCATTACCTCTGAGTTCTTGCTCCCTTCACATTGGAACGGGTTGCACATTTATTGTCACAAGGTATGAAATGTGAGGTTCTTTTAGGTCTGGGTTGAGTAAGTATATATGTTTAATAACTCTAGCACATTCCTTTATCTAGTAAGACTTGTTCTTATACCTGAGTAATACACAATAGTAATATACAACAGTAACAGCATTGTAACTACATGACTACAACAGACAACCAATAGCAAAGCTTCATTGTGAGGTTCCTCAGACCTCCCCATTAGCCCAGATATCGCTCAGACTCAGTGTGGACGAGACCTTTTTTTTTTATGACCAATGTGTATGTGATTACCATGGTGTCCACTATTGGCAATGCATTCAGGCTTTGAGACCTCAAGGTCACTTTTAATTCAAAAGGGCTCTTTAATGTCACACTCCATGTCATTCCCCCAGCCTGCAGTGCTGCTAGGGCTCCCCTCTTAAATGCATGGCACAAAACGTTTTCAACGAGGAGGATGTCAAGGGAGTCCCACCTCAATCAAAACCCTTGTACTGGCTCTTTAAGTCCGGCACTCTAGGGAGGTTGCTGTTTTTGCCTCTTACTCCTCTATTCCTTCTTCCTCATGGTATGTTTTGAACAAATGGTTTTTAGCAGTCCCGACAGCAGGCCTGTAGTTTTAGAGCTATCAGAAAAGCTCTAGCTAACATTGTGCTATGCTCTGATTTTACCACAACAACCCTTCCATTTGCAGGAGCAGGTTGCTGCAGGAGCTAACAGAGAGGCTATTTGGTCATCTTCCGGCCACACGCAGCCACGCGTTTGGTCATCATCTTCCTTTTGTTATTTTAAGTGCCTTCGTTCGTAGTCAAACTCCTCCATCTGCCCGAGGACAGTGCATCAGAGGCCCCTGCCCGATGACATCATCCTCTCCCCTGTGTAGAAAAAAAGACACATTTAAGCCACGTTTGATATTTATCTGCTTATAATTTCCTAAATTGGATGGGCTATTTTTGTCAACTTATCTAGTCAAATCTTAGTGTAGGCCTGCAGCTTCTCTTCAGTAATAACTTCTTGCCCTAGAAGACAAATAAATCATTACACATAATAAATAAACTCGGTACTCACAAGAATAAATGTTTTAGGGGACCTGCGTGGTTCTGGTACCGGTTCCAACATACATTTTTGCTTATAAATCAATCTGTGGACACTGTAGATTGAAATTGTTTGCATTAAGCAATAGCCCTGGTTCTCGTGGACACAGTAGCATATTTTTTGTGCCTATGTGATGTAGGATGTGAAATCTGAAAACCCTTTAAGCTGAGATGTCCCTCCTACCATTTAATTAGCTCTTCCGACTGTCCATCAACTCCTGGCTGAACCATACGTTACAGCCACTGACAAAGCACATACCTGCAATCCTTACATCGTAGAGCAGCGGGAAAGAGTGGCTTCATCACTATAGCACACTCAGAGGTAGAATTATAGCCATTAATCTAAAATAATTCATAGATTTTAAACAAAAAACATATTCTGTTTGTCATAGATGGACAATATTAATATGAGATGAAAGGCGAGTTCCTAATGAGTTCAGAAAGACAGAGCTCTGTGTGGCGTTCTCTCTTGTTTTGATCAAGAGAGACCTTTAGAAAATATGCAAATGTTCTCCAACACTAAACATACAAATATGAATTTTACAGTTACAGTGGGGAAAAAAAGTATTTATTCAGCCACCAATTGTGCAAGTTCTCCCACTTAAAAAGATGAGAGAGGCCTATAATTTTCATCATAGGTACACGTCAACTATGACAGACAAAATGAGAAAAAATTATCCAGAAAATCACATTGTAGGATTTTTAATGAATTTATTGGCAAATGATGGAAGAAAATAAGTATTTGGTCAACAACAAAAGTTTCTCAATACTTTGTTATATACCCTTTGTTGGCAATGACACAGGTCAAACGTTTTCTGTAAGTCTTCACAAGGTTTTCACACACTGTTTCTGGTATTTTGGCCAATTCCTCCATGCAGATCTCCTCTAGAGCAGTGATGTTTTGAGGCTGTCGCTGGGCAACACGGACTTTCAACTCCCTCCAAAGATTTTCTATGGGGTTGAGATCTGGAGACTGGCTAGGCCACTCCAGGACCTTGAAATGCTTCTTACGAAGCCACTCCTTCGTTGCCCGGGCGGTGTGTTTGGGATCATTGTCATGCTGAAAGACTCAGCCACGTTTCATCTTCAATGCCCTTGCTGATGGAAGGAGGTTTTCACTCAAAATCTCACGATACATGGCCCCATTCATTCTTTCCTTTACACGGATCAGTCGTCCTGGTCCCTTTGCAGAAAAACAGCCCCAAAGCATGATGTTTCCACCCCCATGCTTCACGGTAGGTATGGTGTTCTTTGGATGCAACTCAGCATTCTTTATCCTCCAAACATGACGAGTTGAGTTTTTACCAAAAAGTTATATTTTGGTTTCATCTGACCATGTGACATTCTCCCAATCCTCTTCTGGATCATCCAAATGCACTTCAGACGGGCCTGGACATGTACTGGCTTAAGCAGGGGGACACGTCCTGCACTGCAGGATTTGAGTCCCTGGCGGCGTAGTGTGTTACTGATGGTAGGCTTTGTTACTTTGGTCCCAGCTCTCTGCAGGTCATTCACTAGGTCCCCCCGTGTGGTTCTGGGATTTTTGCTCACCGTTCTTGTGATCATTTTGACCCCACGGGGTGAGATCTTGCGTGGAGCCCCAGATCGAGGGAGATTATCAGTGGTCTTGTATGTCTTCCATTTCCTAATAATTGCTCCCACAGTTGATTTCTTCAAACCAAGCTGCTTACCTATTGCAGATTCAGTCTTCCCAGCCTGGTGCAGGTCTACAATTTTGTTTCTGGTGTCCTTTGACAGCTCCTTGGTCTTGGCCATAGTGGAGTTTGGAGTGTGACTGTTTGAGGTTGTGGACAGGTGTATTTTATACTGATAACAAGTTCAAACAGGTGCCATTAATACAGGTAACGAGTGGAGGACAGAGGAGCCTCTTAAAGAAGAAGTTACAGGTCTGTGAGAGCCAGAAATCTTGCTTGTTTGTAGGTGACCAAATACTTATTTTCCACCATAATTTGCAAATAAATTCATTAAAAATCCTACGATGTGATTTTCTGGATTTTTTTTCCTCAATTTGTTTGTCATAGTTGACGTGTACCTATGATGAAAATTACAGGCATCTCTCATCTTTTTAAGTGGGAGAACTTGCACAATTGGTGGCTGACTAAATACTTTTTTTCCCCACTGTATAATGAAGGTGAAATCTTAAAGTTAGTGGTTTTACAATTTGATTATACCATAATTAGAAAGCATTAAGTCATTTCAACCTTATTCATACAGTTTGTTGAATAGGAAATACGTCATATAAAATATTTCATATTTTCATATTTGTACTGTGTACTTGAGCTTGTCTCCTCAAAAGTGACTACATCTCAACAATGTACAACTATTTTTACCAGAAAGGTGAGATTTTAACCTTTCTTGGAGTATGCAACATTACTAGTTACAGTGAGGGAAAAAAGTATTTGATCCCCTGCTGATTTTGTACGTTTGCCCACTGACAAAGACAGGATCAGTCTATAATTTTAATGGTAGGTTTATTTGAACAGTGAGAGACAGAATAACAAGAAAAATATCCAGAAAAACGCATGTCAAAAATGTTATATATTGATTTGTATTTTAATATGGGAAATAAGTATTTGACCCCTCTGCAAAACATGACTTAGTACTTGGTGGCAAAACCCTTGTTGGCAATCACAGAGGTCAGACGTTTCTTGTAGTTGGCCACCAGGATTGCACACATCTCAGGAGGGATTTTGTCCCACTCCTCTTTGCAGATCTTCTCCAAGTCATTAAGGTTTCGAGGCTGACGTTTGGCAACTCGAACCTTCAGCTCTCTCCACAGATTTTCTATGGGATTAAGGTCTGGAGACTGGCTAGGGAAGGAGGTACTCACCCAAGATTTGACGATACATGGCCCCGTCCATCGTCCCTTTGATGCGGTGAAGTTGTCCTGTCCCCTTAGCAGAAAAACACCCCCAAAGCATAATGTTTCCACCTCCATGTTTGATGGTGGGGATGGTGTTTTTGGGGTCATAGGCAGCATTCCTCCTCCTCCAAACACGGCAAGTTGAGTTGATGCCAAAGAGCTCCATTTTGGTCTCATCTGACCACAACACTTTCACCCAGTTCTCCTCTGAATCATTCAGATGTTAATTGACAAACTTCAGACGGGCATGTATATGTGCTTTCTTGAGCAGAGGGACCTTGCGGGCACTGCAGGATTTCAGTCCTTCACGGCGTAGTGTGTTACCAATTGTTTTCTTGGTGACTATGGTCCCAGCTGCCTTGAGATCATTGACAAGATCCTCCCGTGTAGTTCTGGGCTGATTCCTCACCGTTCTCATGATCATTGCAACTCCACGAGGTGAGCTCTTGCATGGAGCCCCAGGCCGAGGGAGATTGACAGTTATTTTGTGTTTCTTCCATTTGCGAATAAATCGCACCAACTGTTGTCACCTTCTCACCAGGCTGCTTGGCGATGGTCTTGTAGCCCATTCCAGCCTTGTGTAGGTCTACAATCTTGTCCCTGACATCCTTGGAGAGCTCTTTGGTCTTGGCCATGGTGGAGAGTTTGGAATCTGATTGATTGATTGCTTCTGTGGACAGGTGTCTTTTATACAGGTAACAAGCCTTTAAGAGTGTGCTCCTAATCTCAGCTCGTTACCTGTATAAAAGACACCTGGGAGCCAGAAATCTTTCTGATTGAGAGGGGGTCAAATACTTATTGCCCTCACTAAAATGCGAATCAATTTATAAAATTTTTGACATGCGTTTTTCTGTATTTTTTGGTTGTTATTCTGTCTCTCACTGTTCAAATAAACCTACCATTAAAATTATAGACTGATCAATTTCTTTGTCAGTGGGAAAACGTACAAAATCAGTAGGGGATCAAATACTTTTTTCCGCTCACTCTATTGTTTATGGTCCTCTCATGATAAATAATTACTTTCAGGGATTACGTAGATTACATTTTAGATTACATGTAGTTACATTTATGAGTTAAATTGTAGAATTAATGCATCAATCATCTAGCTGACATCTGTAAAGCTTTCCCTTTTAATGTTGCACCTCTCGACGGGACTGGGAAGAATACGCAATAGCTCTAGGGTAGCCTAAATATTATTCCCTTGCAAACATTTTCAGATTAAAAGCAGTGAAACCCATATTTCTGATAAGAATTCACTTTTTAGTCAATGATGCATATTTTACATAGCACAATTAAATAGTAGCCATACATACAGTAATGGCAGTGTAGTACAATGGTGCAATAGAGGCAACAGCAGTGTGGGTGTGGAGATGTGCAGAGTCATCTTGTGACAAGAACATGGAGAGAATATATACTTTATTGTCCATTGGTTAGAATGGAAATGTGTCTTCTGCTTTCCCCAACACCCTGCAGTACAGCACCCCTGGATGGAGAGCAATTGTGTGGAGTTAAGTGCCTTGCTCAAGGGCACAATGGCAGGAGATGATACATGGGAGCCTTCCAGCTGCCAGTTCAGTTCCATATCCATTGTTGTGTCGTCCTGGGCTTGAACCATTCTAGTCATGGCACCACACTTATTCATTGCTCCTGTAATAGCCCATAGCAGTATTTCCTGATCCTGGTCCTAGGGATCCAAAGGGGTGCACATTTTTGTTTTTGCCTTAGCAATACACATCTGATTAAATCCTCAATGCTTGATATGTTAATCATTTCAAATCAGCTGTGTAGTGTTAGGGCAAAAATAGGAATGTGAACCCTTTGTGTCCCCAGGACAGGGATTGAGAAACAGAGGTTGGAGAGGCAGACCAGCAGCTGGAAGGTTGCTGGTTTAAGCCCCGGGCCGGGCAACACAAAAATGGGAATGGAACTGAACTGACAGCTGGAAGGCTGCTGGTCATTGATCCCATGTGCCATCTCCTGCCATTGTGCCCTTTAGGAAGGCACCATACCCCGAACAATTGTTCTCCATCCATGGGCTCTGCACTGCTGCTGACCCTGTGTCAACTTGTGTGTATTTGTTGGTGTTAGGAAATGAGAGGACACATTTTCCATTCTAACCAATGGATTATAAAGTTGTATGAAATTCCTCTTTGGAGTCATCCACGTTGTCCATCTAGAGAGGGATAGACAGCCCTGACAACACAAGCTGGCTCCCCATGTAGTCCACTCCAGGAATATATGTCTGCCATCAAGCATTATTGTCTGAAAAAAAGGACAGCACATTAGACTCCACTGCATAGGCATTTGTTGAAATATAATCAGCACAATGTAGATGGGACACATGTCACTTTGACTATAACCCACAGACCCCCAAGATTAATATGAATTGCTAGCCTAGGCAGCCGATAGTGCATGCTAGTTATATTGGATGCCTAGGCTAATGAATTGTCTAAATCATCCTCTAAGTTACTCATCCTCATCAATATATATATGTGTGTTTATATATTTTATACTGGAGAGATATGCATGCCACTTTCACCTAGTAGTAGTAGACACATTAGACTTATGATTATGGGCTGGCATTTCTATAGATATCTAGCTAGCTAGCTTGGCTAACGTTAAGCCTAATAATAGAAAATAATGTAGCGAAGTCCTCTACTTTAGTTAGTTAGCTAGGTCCATTACAGGGTTAACTGGGAAAGACAGCCCATCAGCTTTGGAGGTATAAAGCTATAGCTATGTAACGGTTGTTTGCACAAAGAGCAGCTATGGTAGCTTACCAACAATACATGGATGTAGCTAGCTATTATTGTGTCTCTCAGAATTAGCTATTCAAGTTAGCTAGGTAACGTTAGCTAGTTCGTCTAAGTCTTGAAAAATATGGCCAACATTCTGCATTCTCTTTACAGTTTTCAGGCATTAGCTTTGCCCACGACTAACTCCCATGAACTACAATCCTGACGCTGTGTTTTAAAGTTTAGAAACTTCAATCATTGCTTGTGATACGGCTTTTGAAACATATGGCCCTGATCCTTTATCAGCGGTTCCTCCATCCGACAAAACTACACTTCGGCTACACTTCCTGAGTTACGCTTACACACAGGTGTTCGGAGCATGCCAGATAGCTAATTAGCACAGGTAGTCGCCTATTTTCTTCCGTTAACAAGCGCTGTGACATGAAGATACGGCCATGTGGGAACACTAACCCTAACCCAATCAAGGTGTGTATCAATTTAACCTTTTGTTTAAAAATAATAATAATTCTCGCTGATATGAAATATAAGGTCCTTATGCTTCCAAAACCGTACCGCAAGTGATTGTGTTAATGTTCAGATTGAGAGTTGGGGCTCTTAACAAAACTTACCTGTACAGAAGACACCCAATCCAATTACACTTGTGTAGTGTAATGGAACTGCAAGTCATGATCAAGGACTAGTTAGAGTCAAGAGCTAGCCAGTTAGCTACTGGCTAGCTAGCTGAGATGTTACAGCAACCCACAAGCAGATGTATTTTCCTGTTGCACAAAGTTAGCTATTTGGGTGGCATAAACAGCTGTTAACAGAATATACAGCTTTTGCTAGGGCTTTAGATACTGAGTGGAAAACAGATAGATAGCTAGCAGATTAGCTAGACAAATAACACATTCACGTTACCTGAAGTGAAATGTTGCCAGACCTTATAATAATAATAATAATATGCCATTTAGCAGACGCTTTTATCCAAAGCGACTTACAGTCATGCGTGCATACATTTTTGTGCATGGGTGGTCCCGGGGATCGAACCCACTACCTTGGCGTTACAAGCGCCATGCTCTGACAATACAGCACTCAACCCTTCTAGTAGCTAAAGCTAGCTAGCTAGCTAGCTAAACTTGTTGTTGTTGTTGTAGTAGACTTCTGGCAGATTAGACATCATCCTTTCCCCTGTGCCGAAAATGCTTTCTCATGCCATAATGAAGTGTGATTAATAAGAGTCTGAGGAAGGTTCTGGCAAATATAGTAGGTAGACCTTGTGGCACTATTGTGTGAATGTATGACACCCTGGAGCAGAAGCCGCTATCGCTTGCGAGTCAGCTCCTTTCCTGTTCTTCTTGTTGGTAATGCATTGCCCCTGAATATAGAGAGTCTTGCTCAGAAACAATGAATCCCAGACAAAAAGAAGCAATGCTACGACATCAAATCAGATATGACTGTAACACTGGACAAATCAATGATTTATAGACTTAAGCCAATTCCATGTAAAAGGACCCATGAGCACCAACAAAGTTTATAGGAACATGTCAAATTTGGTGTCAAATGAAAGCGAAGAGTCTATATTCTTAAGAAATTAAGGCATGTATTTTTCATTGATTTTCCATTTTAGAAATTAGGAATAAACAAAGGCTTAGATTTCTTGTCTTAAAAAAAAACAAATCTCTTGAGATGGATCTCATTTTCAAGAGTATCCAAACAAAATTACTTAGTAACAATAATAATTGTCACGATCGTTTATGAACGAGAAGGACCAAGGCGCAGCGTGATAAGCAAACATGTTTATTTAAACGAGTAAACACACGACAAAAACAACAAACGAAACGTGAAGTCCGAGGTAGCACACAAACATACCATAACACGGAACAAGATCCCACCACTAACAGGTGCCAAAAGGCTGCCTAAGTATGGTCCCCAATCAGAGACAACGAGCAACAGCTGCCTCTGATTGGGAACCACACAGGCCAACATAGATCTACACATTCTAGATCTTACACATAGAACATCGACATAACAAACACAACACAGAAAATACACACCCTGACTCAACAAATACAAGTCCTCAGAGTCAGGGCGTGACAGTACCCCCCCCCCCAAAGGTGCGGACTCCGAACGCGCCACATAAACATAACAGGGTAGGGGCCGGGTGGGCATTCCGCCACGGAGGCGGATCCGGCTCCGGGCGTGACCACCACTTACTCTCCACCTCCCTGTTGCGCCCCTGGTCTGGTCTGGACCTCGGCGCGCTGCTTCCCCTCTCCTTCCTCCCACGACGTACCAAGCCCTGTCTGGACCCTGGTGTGGGAGACCCCGAACCTGGAGAGTGGCTGACGTCTGGGTCTGGACTGGAACCACTGACTGGAGCTGGACCCGACGACGGTGGATCGAACTGCTCTGGCTCCGGAGTGGAACCGCTGACCGGAGCTGGATCAGGCACCGGTGGAGCAGACTGCTCTGGCTCCGGAGTGGAGCGGCTGACCGGAGCTGGACTGGGCCCCGGTGGAGCGGATTGCTCTGGCTCCGGAGTGGAGCAGCTGACCGGTGCCGGACCAGGCACCGGTGGAACAGGCACGGGCCGTGCCGGACTGGACACACGCACCAATGGCTTGGTGCGGGGAGCAGGAACGGGCCGGACCGGGCTGACGACGCGCACCACTGGCTTGGTGGGGGGAGCAGGAACGGGCCGTACCGGACTGGCGACGAGCACCACTGGCCTGGTGCGGGGAGCAGGAACAGGCCGGGCCGGGCTGGCAATGCGCACCACTGGCTTGGTGCGAGGGGCAGGAACAGGCCGGGCCGGGCTGGCGACGCGCACCACTGGCTTGGTGCGAGGGGCAGGAACAGACCGGATCGGGCTGGCGACGCGCACCACTGGCTTGGTGCGAGGGAACAGGCCGGGCCAGGCTGGCGACGCGCACTACTGGTTTGGTGCGAGGGACAGGAACAGGCAGGGCTGGGCTGGCGACGCGCACCACTTGCTTGGTGCGAGGGTAGGGAACAGGCCGGGCCAGGCTGGCGACGCGCACTACTGGTTTGGTGCGAGGGACAGGAACAGGCAGGGCTTGGCTGGCGACGCGCACCACTTGCTTGGTGCGAGGGTAGGGAACAGGCCGGGCCGGGCTGGCGATGCGCACCACTGGCTTGGTGCGAGGGACAGGAACAGGCCGGGCCGGGCTGGTGACGCGCACCACTGGTTTGGTGCGTGGGGCAGGAACAGGCCGGGCCGGGCTGGCGACGCGCACCACTGGTTTGGTGCGAGGGACAGGAACAGGCCGGGCCGGGCTGGCGATGCGCACCACTTGCTTGGTGCGAGGGTAGGGAACAGGCCGGGCCGGGCTGGCGACGCGCACCACTGGCTTGGTGCGAGGGACAGGAACAGGCCGGACCGGGCTGGCGACGCTCACCACTGGCTTGGTGCGAGGGACAGGAACGGGCCGGACCGCACAGGGAACAAACACCACTGGCTAGTGCGGTGAGCAGGAACGGGTCGGGCCGTACTGGGAACACGCACCACTGGCTTAGTGCGGGGATCAGGAACAGGCCGGACCGGACTGGCGACACGCACCACTTGCTTGGTGCGAGGAGCGGGACTGGGTTCCCTTATAAACCCCTGCTCCTTCTGCTGCCTAACCAGCTCCTCTCGCCGTGACTCTACACTCTCCTTCTCCCTTATAGCCTCCTGTAGCTCCTCCCTCTGACCAAATAACTCCTGCTCCCTCTGAACCAATAGCCCCCGTAACCTGGTGGCCTCCTCTCCTAACCTGCAGATCTGCCCTGTCACTGCCTCCTGCTGCCTCGTCGTCCACACCGTGTGCCCCCCCCAAACATTTTCTTGGGGTTGCCTCTCGGGTGTCCGTCGTCGGCACGGTTGGCGCCATTTCTCCTCTCCTGCCTGGGCATTTACCTTCGCCCATGGCCCTTTCCCCGCGAATGTCTCCTCCCATGACCACCATTTGCCCACCTGTGACATCGCTATACGCTCTTCCTGGGCACGCTGCTTGGTCCTCGTTTGGTGGGATCTTCTGTCACGATCGTTTATGAACGAGAAGGACCAAGGCGCAGCGTGATAAGCATACATGTTTATTTATATGAGTAAACACACGACAAAAACAACAAACGAAACGTGAAGTCCAAGGTTGCACACAAACATACCATAACACGGAACAAGATCCCACCACTAACAGGTGCCAAAAGGCTGCCTAAGTATGGTCCCCAATCAGAGACAACGAGCAACAGCTGCCTCTGATTGGGAACCACACAGGCCAACATAGATCTACACATTCTAGATCTTAAACATAGAACATCGACATAGCAAACACAACACAGAAAATACACACCCTGACTCAACAAATACAAGTCCTCAGAGTCAGGGCGTGACAATAATATGCTACTACTGTCTAATAATAATAACAATGAAATAATAATAACAATAAAAACAATAATAATAATAATAATAATAATAATAATAATAATAATAATAATAATAATAAAACATACATTGACAGCATAAAGAAGTTTTGTACAACTACTAATAAACTAAAAAAACTAAGTACCTATAATATATACATGCACACATGGTGCCTTCAGAAAGTACTCATACCCCTTGACTTATTCAAAATGTGATTATGTTACAGCCTGAATTCAAAATTCATCACATTTTATTTTGTTTCTCAATAATCTACACACAATGTCCCATAATGACAAAGTGAAAACGTGTTTTTAGACATTTTTGCAAATGTATCTCATTTACATAAGCATTCATGCCCCTGAGTCAATACAGCAATTTCAGCTGTGAGTCTTTCTGGGTAAGTCTCTAAGAGCTTTCCACACCTGGATAGTGCAACATATGCCCATTATTATTTTGGTAAAAATTCAATCTCTGTCAAATTAGTTGCTGAGCATTGCTAGACAACCATTTTCCGGTCTTGCCATAGATCAAGTAGATTTAAGTCAAAACTGTATCTCGGCCACTCAGGAATATTCACTGTCTTCTTGGTAGCAACTCCAGCGTAGATTTTATCTTTCTGTTTTAGGTTATTGTCCTGCTGAAAGGGGCATTCATCTCCCAGTGTCTGGTGGAAAGCAGACTGAACCAGGTTTTCCTCTAGGATTTTGCCTGTGCTTAGCTCCTTTCCATTTATTTTTATCTGGGAAAAACTCCCCAGTCCCGAACGATTACAAGCATACCCATAACATGATGCAGCCACCACTATTCTTGAAAATATGGAGAGTGGTACTCAGTAATGTGTTGTATTAGATTTACCCCAAACATAACACTTTGTATTCAGGACAAAAATGTAATTGCTTTGCCACATATTTTGCTGTATTACTTTAGTAACTTGTTGCAAACAGGATGCATGTTTTCAAACAATTTTATTCTGTACAGGCTTCCTTCTTTTCACTCTTTCAATGAAGTTAGTATTGTGGAGTAACTACAATTTTGTTGATCCATCCTCAGTGTTCTCCTATCACAGCCATTAAACCCAAACTGTTTTAAAGTCGACATTTGCCTCATGGTGAAATCACTGAGCGGTTTCCTTCCTCTCCGGCAACTGAGTTAGGAAGGATGCCTGTATCTTTGTATCTCCTAGTGTATTGATACACCACTCAAAGTGTAATTAATAACTTCACCATGCTTAAAGGGATATCCAATGTCCATTTGCGAAGCTTTGAATAGGTGCCCTTGTTTGCGAGGGATTAGAAAACCTCCCTGGTCTTTGTGGTTGAATCTAAGTTTGAAATTCACTACTTGACTGAGGGACCTTGCAGATAATTGTACAGTCGTGGTCAAATGTTTTGAGAATGACACAAGTATTGGTCTTCACATTTCGCTGCTTGAGTGTTATGAGATATTTTTGTCAGATGTTACTATGGTATACTGAAGTATAATTACAAGCATTCCATAAGTGTCAAAGGCTTTTATTGACAATTACATTAAGTTTATGCAAAGAGTCAATATTTTCAGTGTTGACCCTTCTTTTTCAAGACCTCTGCAATCCACCCTAGCATGCTGTCAATTAACTTCTGGGCCCCATACTGACTGACGGCAGCCTATTCTTGCATAATAAATGCTTGGAGTTTGTCAGACTTTGTGGGTTTTTGTTTGTCCACCCGCCTCTTGAGGATCGACCACAAGTTCTCAATGGGATTAAGGTCTGGGGAGTTTCCTGGCCATGGACCCAAAATGTCGATGTTTTGTTCCCCGAGCCACTTAGTTATCACTTTTGCCTTATGGCAAGGTGCTCCATCATGCTGGAAAAGGCATTGGTCGTCACCAAACTGTTCTTGGATGGTTGGGAGAAGTTGCTCTCGGAGGATGTGTTGGTACCATTCTTTATTCATGGCTGTGTTCTTAGGCAAAATTGTGAGTGAGCCCACACCCTTGGCTGAGAAGCAACCCCACACATGAATGGTCTCAGGATGCTTTACTGTTGGCATGACACAGGACTGATGGTAGCACTCACCTTGTCTTCTCTGGACAAGGTGTTTACCGTATGCCCCAAACAATCAGAAAGGGGATTCAAAGAAAATGACTTTACCCCAGTCCTCAGCAGTCCAATCCCTGTACCTTTTGCAGAATATCAGTCTGTCCCTGATGTTGTTCCTGGAAAGAAGTGGCTTCTTTTCTGCCCTTCTTGACACCAGGCCATCCTCCTAAAGTCTTTGCCTCACTGTGCGTGCAGATGCACTCACACCTGCCTGCTGCCATTCCTGAGCAAGCTCTGCACTGGTGGTGCCCCGATCCCGCAGCTGAATCAACTTTAGGAGACGGTCCTGGTGCTTGCTGGACTTTCTTGGGCGCCCTGACACCTTCTTCACTACAATTGAACCTCTCTCCTTGAAGTTCTTGATGATCTGAAAAATTGTTGCAATCTTACTAGCAGCAATATCCTTGCCTGTGAAGCCCTTTCTGTGCAAAGCAATGATGACGGCACGTGTTTCCTTGCAGGTAACCATGGTTAACAGAGGAAGAACAATGATTTCAAGCACCACCCTCCTTTTAAAGCTTCCATTCTGTTATTCTAACTCAATCAGCATGACAGAGTGATCTCCAGCCTTGTCCTTGTCAACACTCTCCTGTGTTTTGTGGCAGGGCTGAAATGCAGCGGAAATGTTTTTTGGGGGATTAAGTTAATTTTCATGGCAAAGAGGGACTTTGTAATTATCTGATCTCTCTTCATGACATTCTGGAGTATATGCAAATTGCCATCATCAAACCTGAGGCAGCAGACTTTGTGAAAATTACTATTTGTGTCATTCTCAAAACTTTTGACCACGACTGTAGACTGTTGGGTAAAGGGGGCCTGAGTGATTCTCTGTGTTTCTCCCACTGTGGGTAACTGAATTTGATCCCTTTGACCCCTTGAGGGGACAAGCCACACAGAGTGTATTCTGGCAATCCCACTCATACTTATTTGATTGTGTAGCAACATCAACATGAATAAATAATAAGTTCCAGTTCTAGGCCATGTTTTACAGAACAAGCATCCTTATGGGTCATTTTGTCCATGCCTAGAATCATTGCACAAATGTATCAAATTATATATTTGGCATGCTGAAGTTGTACTGTGATACCCAGCTTTCAATGATTGAAACAGGCTAAACATAACCCTTAAAGGCATGACATTTGATAACACACTGAACGTATCAAATTAACCAGATTCCCTCAACAATTGTTTCCCTTAAAAGAGATTCCAACAAATTGATTAACCAAGTCCTATTCTGAAGGCAGATTAAACACCTATTAGTTTGGGTGTAAATCTGTTGTAAATCAAGTTTCTTAATTTTTTGCTATGTAGGCCTATTTACTGTCAGGGCCAGCACCAGAACAAATCAGTTGGACAGGCTTTTGATTTCCATAGGCGGGCACATTTTTTCACAGGACCTACTATGTGTGCACGGGCTTGCGTGTTCACTATTTATTTTTATAGGTGATATAGTAAACACCATAAGCAGCTCGTGAGTTTCAAGTTTGGGGAAGCTTACAATTTATCCTACCATTTCTACCGATCTGCTTGCCTGTTATGATTATTTTTATATGCACACTTTCGTGGAACAGTTTCATTTCAATAATAACGATTTAGTTTCTCAAAATCATTGTCACGTGGTTAATCATAAAAATCTGAAGTAAAACGATAAAAATCTAAAAGCCATATGGACACATTGATACACTGTGATCCATTGGCAGCTAAAGAAATGAGTGCATAGAACTTAGAGATAGCCTTAAACTTCATCGTCAACTAAGCAAAACACAGAAAAATAAAAACAGAAAATATTTCACATTCATCTCTCTACTATGGCTGTCTGCCTCCCTTTCTATCTGTCTTGACTTTAGCTATTGCTAGTGAAGTGCAACATTGTTTCAAATCATCAACTGGGTAGGCCGGAAGCTGTCTCTAGCAAACTTGCAACATTATATCGACTAGCCTATTCCGGGCCCTCAGAGTTTCCTGCGCCAGTGAGCTCCGGACAGACAGATGTTTTTGTATGACGTTTCCACTGGATATATGGGATCATCAGATCTTGATATTTTGCTCTTTCACACTGAGGTTTGATGATTATTGAGGCCGGGAGTGTTGGAAAGATTTTTCAAATACTGAGGAGCTATCATTCGCAATGGATGTGAAAAAAAAAAAAAAAAAAAAAACTTGGTTGACTTACTTTGTGAGGTGAAGAAAATAATGACTGAGAATCTCAGGTTATTAGTGGTGGGCAAGGTGAGTTATGACAATCAAAAATAAGACATGAGCTAAACTTTCCTACTTTTACACGCAGCAGCCCAGGTAGGCTTACTTCGGTGTGTGCTCAGGCGCGCTCCCTCAACGTATCAGGAAAGAGAAACCAGACACATGCTCATTGCCCACATGGAGCACTCCAAACAAAAGACAATGAAACAATTTACTAAACTCGTAATGGTCATGAAATAAACTAAAACTTGTTTCTCACAAGTGTAGCAGGTTGTGATTTCCGCAAACAACCTTTCCACTCCGAGAATAAGAATGTTAAATGACTGTAATTAATACATTAATTAACATAAATTAATGTAACCAAATGACGGGGGATTAACAGCACCTTTACTAGGCCTACTGGTGACATATAAAATGGGGAATTGATAAAAAATATACAAAGGGCAAACAATTCACACAATTAAACAATGAATGCGCATGAATTGGCGGGAGACAGCTGAGTGCATTCTGGAGATCTGAGTGCATGCATTCTGGAGAGAGACAAGCCATATCTTTGCCACACACCCCTCCCCTTCTTCTTGTTGCAACATTTTAAATTATTCTCAAGAAACATTATTGTGACGAGTACTGATATACGAAGAGGCAGGACGCAGATGCAGGAATTAACATGGTCAAGGTTTACTTAACAATGAGAAAGAGTATAACAAAGAGAGAGTAAACGACACTACGCTTAACAATCACACAAAACACAATACAGAACAGTCCAGGGCTAAATAGGGGTGGTGATGAGATGATGAGGTGCAGGTGCGCTGGAGGTGATTAGGGTGCGTTGGGTTTCCATTCCGGTGTTGCCGAGGTGCTGCGCTCAGACTGGTGGCTCAGTAGACCGGCGAATCAGAGCGCCGGAGGGGAGCAACGGGAGGAGACGTGACAATTATCTTCACACCTATTTTAGATGCTTATCACTGACAGCCGCATCTCAATCAGCTAGACTTATTGCAACATGTGCACTACCCAAATTGCAGGCTTCCCAAATAGGCATAGGCCTACGCACTTGTGATTTGAAACAATCCACAGCTATTCTTTTTTTAAAGAAGCTAATGATCCTCTTTGGCTAAGTCATGCTCCCTGGTGAATAATTTTGAATGATTTTATTTAGACAGGAGTAATTTTAGCCTATACTTTTGGCCAAACCTCAATTTACTTTAGG
The DNA here is from genome assembly GCF_020615455.1 of Coregonus clupeaformis. Classification (NCBI taxonomy): domain Eukaryota; kingdom Metazoa; phylum Chordata; class Actinopteri; order Salmoniformes; family Salmonidae; genus Coregonus; species Coregonus clupeaformis. The sequence goes on along the minus strand of NC_059196.1, from coordinate 12,981,956 downwards.
GGAATCTAGCATCCTAACATTGCACCTGCCAACTTTCCTTTACAATTTGCAAGACGCTGAAACCAGAGATCTGTATATAATGACGAGATGCCCTAACAATGGGAGTCTTTGTCCTAAAGGTGGGAAGGCAGGAGACAAGCTTAGGTCTGCATATTATGCTTATAGAAACGCATTGGGCTTATTCTGGCCAGATTTTGTCGAGAAAGAGCCCTCTCGCTTCACCTCTACCTCCCTGCTGAAACTATCTCACCTTAGAAATAATCTGAGTGAGCGAAACAGCGCCCCTCTATATGTAGCCTATGTATCTGATGCTGTCTGGACAGAAATAGACCCTTTTCCAGTACATGACACACTGATGTCACACACAGATGCGCGCAACTCTTGGCAGTGGTAAGAAAGCCATCGCCATCTGCACCCATTCAACATAGCCTAGATTTACATATTTATTACTTCTAAACAAAATAAAATGTTGGGTTCTCACGCTTACGCTGTTTTGATTCTTGCTTGAACAGTCGCTAAAATTATATTTGGTTGTGATCTTTGCAAAATAACTATTTTGGATGTAGCAGTTGTTCGCTAGATTGCTAATGCTCATTGATATAGTCTGTAGCAAAAGCTAGCCAAAGAGCCATTTTACTGGTTGAAGTTGAAATGTTTTTTAAAAGTATAATGCAGTTGATTTTCGATGATGAAACAAACATTATATTAAGCAGAACATTCATATGAGCCTTAAAATCCAATTATAATACAAAAGTAGTGTGAAATGCACTCATCAGTAACATGTAAATAGAGACTTTTTTTATGCTGCCGTTCTATAAGAACTCCCCCTTGTTCTGCCACCATCTTGCGCGCATCGCCCTCCGGCTGCAATGTTTGCAAACACAGAAAGGGGTCTATAGTATGACATGCCATAGTCTTTTGGTCCAGACAGCATCAGAGACATGGTCTATACGTCAGTGGACGCTGCTGAGGGGAGGATGGCTCATAATAACGGCTGGAACGGAGCATATGGAATGGCATCAAACACATGGATACCATTCCACTGATTCCGCTCCAGCCGTTACCACTAACCCGTTCTCCCCAATTAAGGTGCCACCAACCTCCTGTGCTATACATATTGAGACAGAGGAGCGCTGTTACGCTCGCTCGGATGCTTTAACTGAGATTGATGCATCTTTCTGTAGGCACCCGTCTCAGTCAAATAAATGATCAATATTTAAATATTTTATTTGGACAGGCAAGGAGGTGCGGGTGGGCCTGCCCATAACGCCGGACCTGCTTACTTTACATGCATACAAATAAACTACTGATGTTTTACAGATGCCATTGCATTTCTCGAAAACAATTTCCGGTATACGTATCCTCTTAAAGCGTATTTATTTGTATGTACAGTTGATTTTATCTGGCTGCAAGACTGGTTTAACCCAAACAGATGCAATTCATTCCAGGAGGCACTCAGAAATAGACAGGTGTTATCTCTGTCTGGAGCTTAAGGCCTGGCAACCCCTGCTTACAGAACAAAGTTCCCCTGAGCTCGCTGTACACATTTCAATTTGGCTGATAGGAAAAACTCATAATCCCCATTGGTAAAAAATAAGTAAAAGAGTGAACTGAATGTTATTATCAAACCATGATTTGTGACCGTGATTAGGGGTTGTTGACAGACTACACAATGTAACGTACTGATGTGTACTGAAATAACCACTCCATGGCTAACAGGTTCTGTAGATAATTCAACAAACATGAATCATGCAAAATGCAAGAACAGTTCATCCATAATCATTAAACTACTGTAAAGCCTCTGTGTTATCCTGATAATCTGACAACTGGAATCCTCAAACATTTCTCTGTAGGCCCACTGGTTTAGATGGCTGGAGGACATACTGCTTGGCTCAGCAGATGTCTGTGGATTGATGACATGGCACAGGGTTCTCAGGGGTGTGTTTTGTCAAGCACTCACCAGAGCAACACTCAATTTGATGTGTAATTTAAGTCGTTGAAGAGAGATTACTGTTGCCGGTGAAATATTGATTTCCCTTAGTCCTCCATCTTCCTGTTTCAGGTACTGGATGTCCCCAATGATTGCCAGCTGTAAGCTAGCCTGAATATTTAATTGACAATGTTACACAACTGACAACAGGTTTAAACACAACAATTTATCTGAAAAATTGTACTTTTATTCACTTCAATAGCAGACACTTGGGTATACTAATATGGCTTTCACATAGGATTTACAGTATTTTGCCTGTAAAAATAATAATAATTGGGTAATGTTTATATGACCCTCTTACAAACAGGCCCATTATTACCACATTCTTGCCTGCATACACCTTTTATAGGTGCGGCTCACGGCCTGTCGGCAGGGTGACTGTTCGGCGGCGGACTACTCCGTGGAGTTCCGGACCTGGGCTCGAGAGGCAGGATGGGAGGAGGCCTTTACACCCAGGGGCTATCGGAGGGGATGAAGGACGAACTCTCCTTCAGGGAGCTGTCTCAGCGACTGGACAGCCTCGTCGACCTCGTAGACAATCGGCATTGTGAGAGGGCGCACGAGAGAGGCATGATGCAAGGTGTGCCTCTGCATCCCCTTATCAGCCCGGAGAAGACGGGAAAACGGGAGGGCTCGCTAGTATCGGCGGGGTCAACTCCAGAGACTCTCAGACTTTTCTCCCCGTCAGGGTTCAGTGGGCCCGCGCTGCACATCGTGCATATGCACTGGTGGATTGTAGGGCCACGGGAAACCTGATGGACGCGGGGCTGGCCCAAGGGCGTGTCCGGGTGGTGGGGGGTCTAAGGGAGGATATCCCATTTTTCATTGTGGACTCTCCGGAGTGTCCCCTCATCCTCGGCCACCCCTGGCTGGTTGCCCACAAACCCCAGATAGACCGGTCCATGGGGCGGCTCATCCTGGAGGGAGGCTCCGCCCCCGTACCGTCCTGGTCTCCACCACTCATCAGCCCAAACCACCGTCCCAGACCACCTACCAGTCCTCACCTCTTCCCCAGGTCCCGCGTTGGTTGCCAGCGGTTGCCAGGTGTTCCCCGGGAGTATTGGGATCTGGGGGAGGAGTTTAGTAAGAGGCATGCCAAGGGCCTACCTACTCACAGGCCATTTGACTGCGCGATCGATCTCCTGCCGGGCGCCATGCCCACACGAGGGTAAATGTTTTCCTTGTCCCGGCCGGAGACGCTGGCCATGACGGAGTATATCGATGAGGCACGTATCGAGGGTCACATCCGTCCCTCTACCTCAACCGTGGGCGCGGGCTTCTTCTTCGTGGGGAAAAAGGACGGTGGGAAGCGGCCGTGCATTGATTACCGGGCACTCAACGACATCACGGTTAAGAAACGTTACCCAGTCCCCCTGATGATGACGGTATTCGAGTCGTTGCAGGGAGCCCGGATCTTCACCAAGCTGGACTTACGTAATGCCTACAACCTGGTGAGGATTCGGGAGGGGGACGAGTGGAAAACGGCGTTTAACACACCCAGTGGGCATTACGGGTACCAAGTCAACACCTGCGGTGTTCCAGGCGTTGGTCAATGACATGTTCCGGGAGCTCCTCGACTACAGCGTCTTCGTGTATTTGGATGACATCCTCATATTTTCGAAGGACATGCGTTAACACCAATAGCACGTTCGTCAGGTCCTCCAACGCCTTCTCCGTCACCAGCTCTACGTCAAGACGGAGAAGTGTGTGTTCCACACTGAGACAGTGTCCTTCCTGGGGTTCATCGTCACCCAGGGAGACCTACGGATGGAGCCAGCCAAGGTCAGCGCGGTACTGGATTGGCCCCAGCCCTCATCCCTCAAGCAACTACAACAGTTTTTAGGGTTCGCTAATTTTTATAGGTGATTTATTGGCAATTTTAGCTCCCTAGCTGCTCCCCTGACAGCCCTCACCCAGACGAGCGTACGCTCCTTCGCCTGGACACCGGAAGCGGGGAAAGCATTTGATGCGCTAAAGCATCGCATTACATCGGCCCCGGTCCTCGGGCATCCTGATCCGTCCCTGACGTTCATTGTGGAGGTGGATGCTTCAGATGTTGCAGTGGGAGCAATCCTGTCCCAGCGGTTCCTCACGGACGGTTTTTCTCCCGTCGGCTGTCCCCGGCGGAGCGAAATGACGACGTGGGGAACCGTGAGCTGCTAGCGGACAAGCTCGCCGTATGAACTGACCACAAGAACCTAGCCTACATTCAGGGGGCCAAGAGGCTCAGCGCCAGGCCAGGTGGGCATTGTTCTTCACCAGGTTCTGGTTTACCATCTCATACCGTCGAAGAACACCAAGCCTGACGCGCTCTCCTGGCAGCTCAACCCCGTGGACCTGGTGGAGAGGGACGACTCCATTGTCCCCAACGCCCTGATTGCTGCCCCAGTTTCGTGGGGAATTGATAGGCTGGTCAGAGCAGCGCTACGGCGGGAGCCCGATCCGGGCGAAGGTTTATCGGGAGGATGTACGTACCCAAGGCTGTGCGCTCGCGACTGCTTCAGTGGGCACACGCGTCCGACCTCACCAGCCATCCGGGTGGCGCCAGGACATTGTAGTTCCTGTGTAGGAGGTTCTGGTGGCCATCTGCTGAGGGGGATACGCACACCTTCGTGGCAGCTTGCCCGGTGTGAGCGCACACAAAGAGCTCAAGTCAGCCCGCGGAAGGGCTGCTCCGACCTGTGCCTATCCCTAAGCGCCCCTGGTCCCACATCTCGCTGGATTTCATTTCCGCCCTTCCCCCCTCTGATGGATACAGTCATCCTGGTCATGGTGGACCAGTTCTCGAAGGCTGCCCACTTCATTCCCCTTCCCAAACTCCCTTCGGCCCGGGAGACGGCTAAGTTGGTGTTGCAGCACGTTTTACGGCTCCATGGCCTTCCCCAAGTTGTGGTGTCGGATCGGGGCCCTCAGTTCGCCTCCAGGTTCTGGAAGGCATTCGCCACCTGCCTCGGCACCTCCGTCAGCTTGTCTTCCGGCTTCCATCCCCAGTCAAACGGGCAGACGGAGGGCGTCAACCAGGATCTGGAGGGGGTGCTGAGGTGCTACGCCTCCAGCAACCCAGCTACGTGGAGTCAGCGACTGCCGTGGGCGGAGTACGCCCACAACACCCTTCTCTGCTTGTCCACCGGCCTGTCCCCCTTCTAGTGCTAATACGGATACCAACCCCACCCCTGTTCGCTGAGCAAGAGGAGGAGGAGGCGGTCCCGTTGGTCCAGGCCCACATCAGTCGCTGTCGCCGCACCTGGAGGCAGGTACGGACTGCACTTAAGCGGGCCTCGGTCAGGTTTCAACATCAGGCCAACTGCAGGCATCGCACGGCCCTGGTCTTTCGCCCGGGACAGAGGGTGTGGCTCTCCACGCGGGATCTTCCCCTCCGCGTGGAGTCCAGGAAGCTGTCCCTCCAGTTCGTCGGGCCACTGTTACAGGAGGGACAGCTTCTGTCTGGACTAATCATGATCCTATTGGTGTCACCTGTGTCTACCTGTTCACCTGTGTATTTATGCCCTCAATTCCCTGTGTTCCCTTGCTCTGTTTTTTCTGCTAGTTTCATTATGCCAAGCAGTACTAATCAGTGTCTGATCGCAGGACGTATGGACAGGTACGTGAGAAGTGTTCTCCCTGTTCATTTATTATTTCGGTCATAGTTAGTATTTCATATTTTTGGCTGTCTGCCTGTCTTTTGGAGTCTTATTTGCTCCACCTTTCTTTTTCGTGTAAAGTCCATTATTTTGTATCCTGGCTTCGGGACAATCAGTAAAGTTTCTTGTTTCACCATCTCTGCCTACTGTCTAACCTGCACTGCACTTGTGTCACACCTCACACCAACCCTTACAGTATTTGGTTTTAAATATACTCAAGTATCAAAAGTAAATGTAATTGCTAAAATATACTCTATGTGAAGGCGATGTGTAGCGCTGCATTAAGCAAATGGTGGTCACACCAGATACTGACTGGTTTCCTGATCCACGGCCCTACTTTTTTTAAGGTATCTGTGACCAACAGATGCATATTTGTATTCCCAGTCATGTGAAATCCATAGATTAGAGCCTAATGAATTTATCTCAATTGACTGATTTCCTTATATGAACTGTAACTCAGTAAAATCTTTAAAATTGTTGCATGTAGCATTTATATTTTGTTCAGTGTATTTTCATCCGACTCATGATGTGAAAGGATTTGAACAGATGGCAGATGATGGAATAAGGACTATTCTACTCGGCATAAATATTATATATTAAGGGAGCTATGAATTTCACAGAAAGAGTGAACACCTCTGTCTCGCACCACCTCAACTTTCATTCCAACAAGTCCCACACCTATCAGTTGACAATACTGTAATCATAGAACATATATAACCTCAATCTCAAACCCAACCTCAGCTAGAGAATAAACTAAATCCGCCATATATCCACTGTATGATTGTCTAACTGAGAAAATGAATATAAAACATGAGAAGAGACAAGGAAAGACAGAAAGGCAGTAGAGTGAGGGATGTGGTATGCCCATTTGCTGGCAGCTGCTTCGAGGCACAGTTCTCTCCGCTGACAAAGCAGCTCATATCACTGTGGCTGAGAACAGCAGCTCATATCACAGTGGCTGAGAACAGCAGCTCATATCACAGTGGCTGAGACTGAACCCAGATACCGACAGAGACAAACAGACAGACAGAGATGGAGAAGTAGGAAAAAAAGAGAAAGATAACCCTGTGGTCCTTTGTAGCTCAATTGTTAGAGCATGGCGCTTGTAACGATCCCCAGGACCACCCATACGTAAAAATGCATGCACACATGACTGTAAGTCGCTTTGGATAAAAGCGTCTGCTAAATGGCATATTATATTATTATAAAGATAGAGTAGAGAGACAGAAAATGAGAAGAGTTAGAATCTGAGAGAGAAAGGGAAAGAGATAGAGAGAGGAGTCAGATAAACTGGCAAAAATGAGGGTCAGAGGTGAGGATTTAGACAGAGTCAGATGGGAGAGAAAGTCAGAGAAAGAACTCTGAATCAGACATGGCTGAGTGTATGTTGCATGCTGTCCCCTGGTCATTGTCCTGGCCTTCCCCACGTGAACCTCTGTCAGCTGCCTATCAGTCCCCATTCCTCGTGTAGGCCTAATGGTCTCCCCTACGGTGTCTCGACCTGTCAGGCCTCACATAACACTGGCTGACTCACACAGACACTTCAGCCCTCCACAGCACAGATATATCATCAGAGGACCAAGGAAAACAGGCAAGCCCCAAATACAACTTTACTATAGTGTGGCAAATCTACAACCACGTGTGCAGCTGAACTGTATGTAGCTAAGCCTACATGTACAGCATTGTTATGATGAGTTTCTCTGGTGTCAAGTAATTCGTGATGCAAGAAGTAATTTAACACTTAGATGGAGAGTTGATGCAAAGTATTTAATTGATTACGGTACCGGGTTCGTATAACAAACGGCACGTGCTTTGCCTCTTGTCATCCGAACACTGGACAAAGGAAATATCTATTTATATACTTCATGTTAAATGTTTCTTCAACAACATCTGGTAACCATCAGTGGGCACCCCTCACTCTGATGGTATCACCCTGTACCCAAGTCAGTATATTCTATCGATCAATCATTCTAAGATAAACCCAAGTAAGCTCCCTTGACATACTGAAATCCTTAGCATTCAGACTCTGTGGCACCAAGATTTACCTATCTAACAAATTTAACTTTGTTATATCAACCCCCCATTTATTTTTATTTTGTTGTACGTAAAATTCCCCTTGTCTAACCTTACCTAAACCCAACAAGTCACATAAAACTTCAGATCAACTAAAATGTTCCCCAATCAGTAGTATAGATAAACTATGCTAGATACCTGAGAATTCATCCCCCTCTACTTTCTATCCCTGAATCCAACCAGATTCTCAATATATTTAATCAACAAAGGTATACATTCTCAGTAGCTCATGCACAATCAAACCTCTCAAACCTCTATGGACTCAGTTTGAGTAAAAGATCGATACATGATTAACTACTATATTCACGCTTACTACAGTTGAAGTCCCAAGTTTACACACACTTAGGTTGGAGTCATTAAAACTCATTTTCCAACCACTCCACAAATGTCTTGTTAACAAACTATAGTTTTGGCAAGTCGGTTAGGACATCTATTTTGTGCATGACACAAGTAATTTTTCCAACAATTGTTTACAGACAGATTATTTCACTTATAATTCACTGTTTACATACACTAAGTTGACTGTGCCTTTAAACAGCTTGGAAAATTACAAAAATTATGTCATGGCTTTAGAAGCTTCTGATAGGCTAATTGACATCATTTGAGTCAATTGGAGGTGTACCTGTGGATGTATTTCAAGGCCTACCTTCACACTCAGTGCCTCTTTGCTTGACATCATGGGAAAATCAAAAGAAATCGTAGACCTCCACAAGTCTGGTTCATCCTTAGGAGCAATTTTCAAATGCCTGAAGGTACCACGTTCATCTGTACAAACAATAGTACGCAAGTATAAACACCATGGGACCACGCAGCCATCATACCGCTCAGAAAGGAGACGCATTTTGTCTCCTTGAGATTAACGTACTTTGGTGCGAAAAGTGCAAATCAATCCCAGAACAACAGCAAAGGACCTTGTGAATATGCTGGAGGAAACAGGTACAAAAGTATCTATATCCACAGTAAAATGAGTCCTATATTGACATAAACTGAAAGGCCGCTCAGCAAGGAAGAAGCCACTGCTCCAAAACCACCATAAAAAAGCCAGAGTACGGTTTGCAACTGCACATGGGGACAAAGATCGCACTTTTTGGAGAAATGTCCTCTGGTCTGATGAAACAAAAATAGAACTGTTTGGCCATAATGACCACCGTTATGTTTGGAGGAAAAAGGGGGCAATTGCAAGCCGAAGAACACCATCCCAGCCGTCAAGCACGGGGGTGGCAGCATCATGCTGTGGGGGTGCTTTGCTGCAGGAGGGACTGGTGCACTTCACAAAATAGATGGCATCATGAGGAAGGACAATTATGTGGATATATTAAAGTAACATCTCAAGACATCAGTCAGGAAGTTAAAGCTTGGTCGCAAATGGGTCTTTCAAATGGACAATGACCCCAAGCATACTTCCAAAGTTGTGCCAAGATGGCTTAAGCTATTGGTGTGGCCATCACAAAGCCCTGACCTCAATCCTATAGAAAATGTGTGGGCAGAACCAAAAAAGCGTGTGTGAGCAAGGAGGCCTACAAACCTGACTCAGTTACAGAAGCTCTGTCAGGAGGAATATGCCAAAATTCATGCAACTTATTTTGGGAAGCTTGTGGAAGGCTACCCGAAACGTTTGACCCAAGTTAAACAATTTAAAGGCAATGCTACCAAATACTAATTGAGTGTATGTAAACTTCTGACCCACTGGGAATGTGATGAAATAAATAAAAGCTGAAATAAATTGGTTATCCTAAATGACCTAAGACAGGGAATTTTACTAGGATTAAATGTCAGGAATTGAGTTTAAATGTATTTGGCTAAGGTTTATGTAAACTTCCAACTTCAACTGTATCCATGTAGGCAAAACCTCAATTATACATAAGGAAAAATCCCACATAGACCATACAAGAATAACATACATAAAATGAATGTTGAACATCATGCCATCCAAGAAAATACATTGCCTCCTAACAATTTCTAAGTTACATGTAAACTACAATATACAGTGAGGGAAAAAAGTATTTGATCCCCTGCTGATTTTGTATGTTTGTCCACTGACAAAGACATGATCAGTCTGTCATTTTAATGGTACGTTTATTTTAAACAGTGAGAGACAGAATGACAACAAAAAAATCCAGAAAAAAACGCATGTCAAAAATGTTATAAATTGATTTGCATTTTAATGAGGGAAATAAGTATTTGACCCCCTCTCAATCAAAAAGAATTATGGCTCCCAGGTGTCTTTTATACAGGTAACGAGCTGAGATTAGGAGCACACTCTTAAAGGGAGTGCTCCTAATCTCAGCTTGATACCTGTATAAAAGACATCTGTCCACACAAGCAATCAATCAATCAGATTCCAAACTCTCCACCATGGCCAAGACCAAAGAGCTCTCCAAGGATGTCAGGGACAAGATTGTAGACCTACACAAGGCTGGAATGGGCTACAAGACCATCGCCAAGCAGCTTGGTGAGAAGGTGACAACAGTTGGTGTGATTATTCACAAATGGAAGAAACACAAAAGAACTGTCAATCTCCCTCGGCCTGGGGCTCCATGCAAGATCTCACCTCGTGTAGTTGCAATGATCATGAGAACGGTGAGGAATCAGCCCAGAACTACACGGGAGGATCTTGTCAATGATCTCAAGGCAGCTGGGACCATAGTCACCAAGAAAACAATTGGTAACACAATACGCCGTGAAGGACTGAAATCCTGCAGCGCCCGCAAGGTCCCCCTGCTCAAGAAAGCACATATACAGGGCCATCTAAAGTTTTCCAATGAACATTTGAATGATTCAGAGGAGAACTGGGTGAAAGTGTTGTGGTCAGATGAGACCAAAATCGAGCTCTTTGGCATCAACTCAACTCGCCATGTTTGGAGGAAGAGGAATGCTGCCTATGATCCCAAGAACACCATACCCACCGTCAAACATGGAGGTTGAAACATTATACTTTGGGGGTGTTTTTCTGCTAAGGGGACAGGACAACTTCACCGCATCAAAGGGACGATGGACGGGGCCATTTACCATCATATCTTGGGTGAGAACCTCCTTCCCTCAGCCAGGGCATTGAAAATGGGTCGTGGATGGGTACTCCAGCATGACAATGACCCAAAACACACGGCCAAGGCAACAAAGGAGTGGCTCAAGAAGAAGCACATTAAGGTCCTGGAGTGGCCTAGCCAGTCTCCAGACCTTAATCCCATAGAAAATCTGTGGAGGGAGCTGAAGGTTGGAGTTGCCAAACGTCAGCCTCGAAACCTTAATGACTTGGAGATATGTGCAAACCTGGTGGCCAACTACAAGAAACGTCTGACCGCTGTGATTGCCAACAAGGGTTTTGCCACCAAGTACTAAGTAATGTTTTGCAGAGGGGTCAAATACTTATTTCCCTCATTAAAATGCTAATCAATTGATAACATTTTTGACATGTATTATTCTGATATTTTTGTTGTTATTCTGTCTCTCACTGTTTAAATAAACCTAACATTAAAATTATAGACTGATCATGTCTTTGTCAGTGGGCAAACGTACAAAATCAGCAGGGGATCAAAACTTTTTTCCCTCCCTGTAGGTAGATTAATATATCCCAATAAAAATAAGTCTTCATTTTCTTGATTCATTTTGAGGAACCCCAAGATTTTCTCTGGTTACTTGGGATGCTATCTGATCAACTGAAGTAGTCCCGTTTCCACATGTTCAATCCTGTAAACCTTATATTCAACGTTATACAATTCCCACATCACATTCCCAAATCCTCAATCAACAATATCAATGGTCTCTACACTTGAATAAGATGATATAGATATAGAATTTGTACTTTCCCTCCTTGCATTAATATTGACTGATACATCGTCTAGCTGTAATCACTGGCATGTTAGTAATCATTTGTACAGATCTCAAAATCAATCCCCCAAATATGCCACTAAAGGACATAGAATGCTTGCCATCCATGTTCCTATTGACTTATCACTAAAAAACCTTGAAAATACTTAAACAGCGTTGAAATTGCTATATCCCCCTAATATTTTTGCATCCCTATTCGTATTCCTTATTTCATCCTGTATTTCTCTAATATTTCCCATAGTTTTAGTTAAATTCCCCAGATCTTCCTGTTCTGATGGCAAGTATGCCCAACATGTTTCTCCTCCTACAATTGCACACACGCCCCTTTAGCTTCTGTAATACCGTCCAATGCTATGCGAGTATCAATTCCATATTGTCTGATGAGTCCCCTTTCAGACCCAATTGCTTGAAAACCCAATACTGTTACTAAGTACCATGTTTAGTCTGAACTCTGTTCAACATGTTCCTGATATAAGGCACACTTGCATCAACCTTATCTTCCAAACAGTAATATTCAAAATTGTCTACTCGAAATAAATAATATAAGTGTATCCTAACACCTTAAAACGAATGTAGCATTAAGACATTTATCTTGCGATTGTACCAGCACTACCAGGGCATGCTGAGAATAGTTTCAACATCTTTAGCTCACATAACTTCTTTACCCATATCACAATTAGTATAACAATCAAAAGAGTCAATACCAATAACTAATATATTAATTGCAGTGTCAACTTACTTAAATCACTCAGTCATCTTATAAATCATAACCAAAATCAAATTAATTATCCAACACGAATTTAGAATGACAATTCTTAGTGATTCACATTTGTCCTATCACTCAAAGTTAAAACCCTCAACTTAGCACCCATGAGACTGGCAGAATGTACAATTATATTAACATACCGTATAACTATCTATAATTCTAGTATTACCTTCCTCATCATGAGAATAACTACAGATCATTATCACAATGCATTCTTAGTCCAAATTACTATGCATTTAATAGTGTATATACCTTCTACATCAACCTCATACCCAAATTATCAAATTTAGAGAAGTCCAAATTAATTATGGACACAGCTGACCAACCCCGTCCTTCCCCAGCACTTAATCTTCTGGCATCCCTTCATTATGTTCTTCAGACAGCTTCATATTTCAACTTGAATTGCCCATAACAATGTCCCAATTTCAATGTCTCATCCGAGCAGCTACCATCTCTACCCCCCATTTTGTCTCGTCCATTTTCCAACCAGTATACCAACAACATGAGAAATGTTGTATTTAATGGATCTCTCTCCATTCCCACTCCACATGGACTCCTGTCACACTCCCGTGAGAAAAGCATGAGATAAAAGACTGTTGATAGCTTCGATTGGATGCTGTACATCGGTTGCTGGTAGAAGTGTTGCTGTAAAGGAACGTCTTCAATGCCTCTGATGCTCATCTTCAGCCGGTTTAGAGGGGTTTTGAGGTTCATACCGTTCTTCAGAGTCCCTCTCAATCCATCAACATCGATCTGTGGAGTGTATCCTTCTTGCAGCATACCAGTAGGGAAGCTGGGAGTCACTGCTGCAAAGACACACAGACACAGACAGACACAAAAGAAAACAATGCTCCGCAGTGGCGAGGCCATCTTCCTCTTCTGGAGTTGGAACACTCCTACAGTGAGACACCTGGATCTAGGCATCTGTCTCTGCTACTTTCCCCTCCATCGAGGTAGCCAGCAACACCTATTACTGACCTCCCCACCTAGAGTCTGTCCAGCTTTTACTTCTGTAATCCTTTCCTGCCACAAAGGCTCCAGGGTGCAGAAAATGCCCAGATTCTTCTGTTAGGTTGGGCAGAGTTGCCTTCACCCATGGGAAGAAAGTAAAAACATTGTTAGGTGATACACAGTATGCTACTGTACCATGTATTCTCATCAGTCAGGTGAAGCCTTGAGATTAGGAAGTGCACATTCTTACAGCTCGTTGTAGTCCACTAGTTTCAGACACAGGCCTCCTCTACACCCTGCCTCCTACCACAAATACACATTTTTATAACCCATAACACATTAATTACTACTGCTCATATTCTTAATACAATTTGCATATTTACCAAAATAATAAATTAAATTAAAATGACAACCTTTGATAATACCTTAACTTAAATGTATCCCATAAGGTAATTCAAGAATAGTAAAATCGACTAGCAACAGGTATCCCTCATTCAGGGCTAGCGCTCTCTCTCTGTCCTTGTCATGGTCCAAATCATTTATACGATTATTGCTAAATTATAAACTTCTTCCTAATTATCAGTATAATAAATCACCTTCAATTCCTCATCCTATGTCTCTCGGTTTTCCAGTGTGGGTGATCAAATCACACTAGAAAGTCAGGACAGAGGTCAGAGGTCATTGAAACCCTTCAAATAAGTGTTTCACCCTATAGTAGACTAATTATTAACAACAGTCAAAACATTTCATATATTGTGTATCCCAAGTGTACAGTAAGTCCTCATTACATTTCTTCTCAAAATAAATCATGTGTTTACCCAAAACTTACTCAGAAAACAAAAACGTCTGAAAATGCTGTGTGCCCCTTTAAGACTTATCATCTCCAACCCATGAAACCCCCCTAAAAAAAACATATAGTAAAACAACAAACAAAAATGTCCAGGCCTTATTTAATTTGGTAGGTCCCTTTTACAGCCTAATTATAAGACTGCCAAATTTTACTAACTGCTCCCCCCAGCCCACGGACTTGGGAAACATTCCAATGAGAGATGAGGAAATCCCCATTCTCCTGGAAGAGAAAGTATACATTTTGTTAACATTCAGTTATAATCAGCAATCCAAAAATAGTAATTACACACAAAACATGATGCAGATATACACTGTCCTACCTCACATCAATAATTGAAACTATCTAATTCCTCATAACTACTCCAGAAGAAGATTACATAAAATATCTCAAAAGATGAAAACCACTCAAGTGTCTCTGAGTTTACAATGAGTATTTTTAATTGATTACCCTTTAGACTTCATCCTCTGTAATTTTCACAATGATTATTCAACCCCAAAATCGGCTCCATTTGATCAAATATCAAATTATCCTAGTATCGTTACTTGATCAACAACATAGGAAATATCTGTTTCCCCTTATATTGTTCCTGTCACCCCTCTAAATGTCATATTTTATTCATTCGCCAATATAATAAATTACTCTGCGTAAGGAAGCCGTGATATTTTATCCCAGGCATCTATTAAAAAAGTTGTTTGAGACGTTGTCTCCTACTTTTTCCCTTAACATATACTGTATGGGCCTTCCATCAATCCTGGAAAAAAAACTCAAAACACATCAGATAATACCACGTTTCATTAAGTTGACTACACCTTCTAATATAAACCTATAACCCCTTTCCGGTGTGGTGTCCAAGACAGCGTTGCTGAGAATGCCGTGATGATAAGAAGTCTGCTTACACTGTTCTTTGATTATAAAGATTTATTGTATCAAAGTTCACAGTATTAATTTACAGATATCTGCAGTTATATCTGGAGAGAAACGGCCAATCTGTTGATCCAATATGTTGTCTCTCTCCCAGTCCTTTGTTTAAGACACAGTATTTATATCCAATGTAACGTAATATGGCGTGATTTTAATAAACCAATCCCCGGCTTTCACATATCTCCAAATGTCCTCTATTCCAAGAAACCTATGTAGCAATGCTTTTCCAAATGCTTCAGCAAAGCAGAGTAAAGTTCATCTATTACACCATTTGCAAACATCAGCAAAATCAATAGACCTTCAGACACTACATATTTCCCCCCTCGAGACTAATTAAGTCTCGAAAACAAAAATAATAGAATTATGACAAATAACAATTTTTGTTCTTGAGTAACTTTAGCAATAAACCAAAATGTATGGAGAGTAAACACATGTTTATATAGACACATTTTTGTATGGGGTGTAAATAAATTGTTATGGAGTGTAAGAGCGAAAAACCTGTCTGGCAGCTTTCATTCCAAATATCCATCAGTCAATCAAGACAGGAAAATTCTCTCACGGCCCCTCTGCCCTAGGCGACCACCTAAGTACTCCAGATCAATTTATAAATCTTTATCAATGCATTTTAAACTATGATGCAATTGAATACACATGAAAACCTCAGAAAACAAAATACAATCAAAAATGTCCACATTCAGGCTGGTCGACCCATCGGACCCTCCTGTGGATTCTCTCTGTCCCTGCCTAGACCCAATATCCCTAAGCTTCAACGAAATAAACAAAAACATCTGAGGTCCCCACATGTACCCAACAACAGAAAACATAATTCTTCAAAAATTAATACAGAAAGAATATAACACTGGAATATAGTCCACTACACTGCAGCTCCTCCACAGTGTCGACTTTCAATGCGACGTCGATGATGGAATCTGAACATTTCCACACCTTCCTTGTTCCACTTCTTCCAGTCCATTCATATTGTCCATGTTTGAGTATTTGAGTCCCTCTACATATTCCCCCTATGCTTCTGGAAGAAAAGAAAAGACCAAACAGTATCTTTTGCAAAACAACACATTCAAATTAAAACATCAATATCAACTAAAAATGATATATAAAATGAAGCACATTCCATTTCCCCCTTTTGATTCATAACAAAACATTAAATATCACAATAATATAATTATCCCACAATCAGATATTCCAAATTTCCTAGAGTTATTTCAACCCTAGTTTTCATAACATTTTAGTCTGACTTTTTCCAATTTTTTTCTTTCTCTAATTTTTTCAAAAACCATTTCACTGATTTATTCACAAAACTCTTTCCCATTTTCTGAGGATATTAAATTGGGAAATTCCCACTTGCTGATGACTTCTTTACACAAGAACTTTGCAACCGACTGAGCATATTTTAGCTTAGTTGGACATCTTATGCACCTCTTGGTATATGAATGTAACCAAGAATAACAGTCAAACATTATTTTTCAGACAGATTATGCACCTGCCTATGACATAGTCAACCTATTCAAGAAAATATGGTTCCCAAAAATCCTACTCCTTTGTGATCTTTATCCTAATCTCCCCTCTTGCAACACTAGCTAACCCATGTGCTTCCTAAATCATCATGGTTTCTCCAAAACAATAATTGATTGCTACTCTAAGGATTTTGTTTTTCTATTGTCTTCAAATCACCTGCTTTTGAAAGTCCTTCAATTTCTGGTTCAATCCCTTGGATTGCTTCATCTTTCAATGGATACTGATTCTTCCAAGGAGGTCTGGCTCCTGGTCGAAGTTCAACTTTCACCTCGATTGGGCTGATTTCATAAATCCAATATCAGTACTACTTTGATATCACAAACATTCTTGAACTTTTTGCAACATCTTCTCTTTAATAGGGTCTGAATCCATCTTCACACTGCAAATAGATTCGTGTGTTATCCGTACAGCTTGTGGCTCTCCTTGTCCTTGAGCCGAAATCATGATTTTGAGAAATTGATGATCTTCACTCCTCCAAATCCTTCTCCTAATTTGTTGATTTGACATAGTGAGATGTGTAACCTCTTCAGGCTGAACACAGATAAAAGCAGCTCCGCTATCCGCCATCACTTCCAATGGTCGTTTGTTTACTTTCACCTCAATTGTTGGATCTTTTTCCGGTCCTGATGCTACCAGCTGACACCCCCCTTTCGGATCTTCTGGGCACCTCTAGAATCCTTGCTCCGGGCCCCTATAAGGGTTCACCGGTCCTCCAGATGATCTTGACTGGCCCCTGTATCTTCCTATGAAATTCCCTCTGGTGTTTCCTTCTGGCCCATTACACTCACGGGCAAAATGACCAACCTGTCCACAATTATAACACACTTCTGAAGATTGCTGAAAGTGTGGCTTAAATCTTCCTCCTCTTCCTCTTCCTAAACCTTCTCGTCCTCTTCCTCTCCAATTCTGTCTCTGTCCAGAAACTGGCTGTGGATATGAAACAACTGGTACCGCTATTGGTGTCTGGTACAATTGTGGTTGGAACTGGTTCGTTTGAAGCTGTGGCAGTGATTGTTGATTTGGTCTACACTGATTCTGCATAACCAGAGCTTGTTTCTTCTCCTTCTTATTCTCCACCAGTTGTATTTGTTTGAGTTTTCTGAGAGTTTCTTGGTCCTGTTCTTTCTGGTTGTGTTCCTTTTTCCGGTACAGATCCACTTGATGGGCTATATGATCTGTATAGACACCTTTTGTCATGCTTCCAAGTCCAACCACCTCTGCCAGTTTGCTCCTTACCGGTAAGGGCAGTCCCATCTGTAGTTTAGCTCTCAAGATTGACTGCTCAATTTGACTCACATCTGGATCATTTCCGGTAATATTTCTCCACACTTGATGAACTCTTGACACGTAGGCTCTCGGATTTTCTTGTTGTCCTAGTGGGTCAATCAGAATGTTGTCAGGATGCACATTTGTTGGAAACGTATCTTTCAGTGCTCTCCACAGCCGATTCCTGCTTGCAGCCAACAATTCAGGATCATTCACAGCAGTTCCCACATATCTATGAAGTCCAGCTCTCTGAAAAATGTCTTCCATGCCTGGAATCCCAAGGAGATTAGCCAAAAGTCTCTTAATGTCTCCTATGGCAGACTGTGTTCCCACCGTAATTTCTTCCAACTTTGAAATCCAAGGATATGCTCCATCTTGAAGAGTAGGCAGTTTCTCAAGTATATCTGACATATCGGTATTCTGCAAAGGCTTATATTCTAGGTTTTGTCCTCGAATGATCACCGGCATAATTTTTCTTACTAGTGCCATCTTTCCTTGGCCTCAATGTATATTTCTTCTCAGATTCTTGGGATTCTTTTCTCAGCAGCTTCTTTTCCTTCGTCTTCAGCTTCTTGAGTTGTTCTTCCAGTTCTTTTACTTCTTCTAAATTATTGGCCTTATACAGGAATGATACGCATCGGTCTATATCTCTTTCTATTTCTTCTGTGTTAGTCATTGGAGGATAAAATCCTCTTGAATATGAAGCACCTTTAATCTCCAAATCTTCATCGTTGTCTCCATCTTCATTTTCATCAGAACTCGAATCACTTGTATTCTTCTTCTTCCAACTTCCATCACCCTTTCTTTCCGCTCTGGCCAACCTCTGTCTGATGACAGGGTCATATCCACCCATGATCTCTTCTGAATCACTCTGATCATCATCATCAAGTTCCATCCTCCTGAACCTCACTCTACCCTTAGTTTCCAGACATCTCGTTTTCTTACTGCTTTTGGGGTTTGGATTCATCTTTATGGTCGTTTCTGCTTGTCCTCTCTCTATTATTTGTTCATCTTCATCTCTGATGCAATAGTCACCCTCCTGAATGATCACTGGAAGCTGAGGATAAACGTCCTTAAACTTGGCTTCTTTCTCATAAGGTGGGGGTGTTTTTGCTGAATCCATATGTGAGAAAGGTGTATTGACTTCTGCAATTACTTTTTCTGTCACCTTCACCTCTTTTGCCATTTTCTCTGTACCTCTGTCTCTCTTATCTTTTGTATCTTTTATCAGTTTTTGTCCTTCATTTTCAAACAGCTTAAGAACACCCAGCTCTCTTTGTCTTTTTTCTTTGCGTAGTTTTCCTTTCTTCCCCTTCTTTTGATCTGCCTTATACGTGGATACAAGCACTTGCATTATCTTGATGACGTCTGGGTTAAGAGTCCCTTCCACTGGCCATGGTTGTTCAATGTCAGGCCAACGTTTATTCAATTTTTCGGATAATCTTGCTATACCATTAACTAGAGGATTACTATTCTGTACTACATCAAGAGGAGTAATTGCTTTTGTAGTTTTGATGTCCTTTTTCCCCATTGTAACGACTCTGTTATGTGTTTCCCTCTTTTTCTTTCTTTTTTTTTCTTTTTTTTCTTCTTTTTTTTAATTTAAAAATAATTAATCAATTAATTAATCAATATATCAATTTATTTTATGAATTTTATTTTACCAAATTATTGATTAGTGGCAGTCTTACCACATCCGATCAGGAAAAGTAAAGGAAAGTAGTCAACTTCAGAGCAATCCAAAAATAAAAGACCTCTAATCCTGCAACACTACAGCACTCACAAACCAATTGCTTAATAAGCACCTAATTACCTTAATTTTACAGAATAATGTCAATGCTGGAATTCCAACACAACTCTAATCAAAACAAGTCATTGACAAAAACTCTAATGTGCAATTATCAATTACATCAATTCATCAGTCTGTTGCCAAGTTCCTGCGAAATGGTCACAACATGAAATATTCTATGTAGACACAATGTATCAATTATATCCTGTAAGGGAAAGTAGGTTTTGTGGATAAGAACAATACTGGCCTTGATTTGGCTGGGTGGTTGTCATTGATGCCAGCTGATGTTAGCACCTCCTCTCTCTCTCTCTCTGTCTCCTCCTTCTCGTCTCTCATATGACAGAAAGACAAAAGAACAAACAAGAATTTAGTTTATTATTATTTATATATATATACAGTGGGGAGAACAAGTATTTGATACACTGCCGATTTTGCAGGTTTTCCTACTTACAAAGCATGTAGAGGTCTGTAATTTTTATCATAGATACACTTCAACTGTGAGAGACGGAATCTAAAACAAAAATCCAGAAAATCACATTGTATGATTTTTAAGTAATTAATTTGCATTTTATTGCATGACATAAGTATTTGATACATCAGAAAAGCAGAACTTAATATTTGGTACAGAAACCTTTGTTTGCAATTACAGAGATCATACGTTTCCTGTAGGTCTTGACCAGGTTTGCACACACTGCAGCAGGGATTTTGGCCCACTCCTCCATACAGACCTTCTCCAGATCCTTCAGGTTTCGGGGCTGTCGCTGGGCAATACGGACTTTCAGCTCCCTCCAAAGATTTTCTATTGGTTTCAGGGTCTGGAGACTGGCTAGGCCACTCCAGGACCTTGAGATGCTTCAAATGACGAGCCACTCCTTAGTTGCCCTGGCTGTGTGTTTCGGGTCGTTGTCATGCTGGAAGACCCAGCCACGACTCCATCTTCAATGCTCTTACTGAGGGAAGGAGGTTGTTGGCCAAGATCTCGCGATACATGGCCCCATCCATCCTCCCCTCAATACGGTGCAGTCGTCCTGTCCCCTTTGCAGAAAAGCATCCCCAAAGAATGATGTTTCCTCCTCCATGCTTCACGGTTGGGATGGTGTTCTTGGGGTTGTACTCATCCTTCTTCTTCCTCCAAACACGGCGAGTGGAGTTTAGACCAAAAGCTCTATTTTTGTCTCATCAGACCACATGACCTTCTCCCATTCCTCCTCTGGATCATCCAGATGGTCATTGGCAAACTTCAGACGGGCCTGGACATGCGCTGGCTTGAGCAGGGGGACCTTGCGTGCGCTGCAGGATTTTAATCCATGACGGCGTAGTGTGTTACTAATGGTTTTCTTTGAGACTGTGGTCCCAGCTCTCTTCAGGTCATTGACCAGGTCCTGCCGTGTAATTCTGGGCTGATCCCTCACCTTCCTCATGATCATTGATGCCCCACGAGGTGAGATCTTGCATGGAGCCCCAGACCGAGGGTGATTGACCGTCATCTTGAACTTCTTCAATTTTCTAATAATTGCGCCAACAGTTGTTGCCTTCTCACCAAGCTGCTTGCCTATTGTCCTGTAGCCCATCCCAGCCTTGTGCAGGTCTACAATTTTATCCCTGATGTCCTTACACAGCTCTCTGGTCTTGGCCATTGTGGAGAGGTTGGAGTCTGTTTGATTGAGTGTGTGGACAGGTGTCTTTTATACAGGTAACAAGTTCAAACAGGTGCAGTTAATACAGGTAATGAGTGGAGAACAGGAGGGCTTCTTAAAGAAAAACTAACAGGTCTGTGAGAGCCGGAATTCTTACTGGTTTGTAGGTGATCAAATACTTATGTCATGCAATAAAATGCAAATTAATTACTTAAAAATCATACAATGTGATTTACTGGATTTTTGTTTTAGATTCCGTCTCTCACAGTTGAAGTGTACCTATGATAAAAATTACAGACCTCTACATGGTTTGTAAGTAGGAAAACCTGCAACATCGGCAGTGTATCAAATACTTGTTCTCCCCACTGTATATATATATTTTTTTTTTTTCACATTCACGCTAAGAAATAAGCAAACAGCTTAACTCAGGAATATTATAAATAGCTCAATAACATTTTATTTTATTCATTTATTTTATTATTATTATTTTTAATCCGTCAATATATCTCTCATTCACCAACTCAACCGATTATCAACCAAACAGTTTTACAGTCAAGCAACAGTTAATTCAACAGAACATTTCACTTGTGTGCAAGATTCCCCCTCCCTTTTCTTTTTGTCTGCTCTGAAACTGCCTCTCCCAACAGTTCAGTGCAGGGGAGTGGCATATCTGTTGTTCTAAACTCATAAAATCCTACGCGTGCGCAGTTCAGTCACTCATGCGATTTCAGAGTGAAAGGAACTACAGAGTAGACAGACCCGCTGTCGCTCCGCTCTCTCCTCCCATAGACAAACAACAAGACTCTACAGAACTCACAAACGAACACGAAACACACAGAACACAGAACACAAATCCCACTTCCAAGCTTGTTATCTTTCACTTAACCTATAGTTATGTTGTTATCAATTACAAAACATCTCTATGCACTCTTAAAAAGTCCTCCCTGTAGGCTCATGATTAGTAAGTAAACGTTCTCTTTTTTTAGAGACTCATAAGATTTTTTAACTTATTGTCCTTCCAGGGGGCTCATAGTTTATATAGTTAACAATTATTAACGTTCTCACAAACAGAGACTCATAAGATTTTTAACCTTAACTTCATTCTAGGGGCTTAACTTTATTCTAGGAGCTTAACTTCTTACAAAAATCCCTGTTCTCAACCAAAATATATATATATGTGTATAAATCTCTAACATAGATTTTATCCTAACATGAGTCGACACACAGTTTAAACACAACAGAGACGTCTTTATTTTATAATTTTTCTCTCTCCCACACACACACACACACATAGGCTCTCTTCCTCTCACACACACACACAATTCAAGAGGAATGCATCCGTTCATACAATACACTAAGCATGCTACCGTCGCTCCTTATTTCTCATTGTTCCTTCCTAAATTTGTGCTACCTCGAGTTGCAGATATTCAATGAGAGGTTACTTCGAACATATACTTCGTCAACTATATTCCGAGAGGTAACGTGCAATTGAATGTATCTTCCACAAACTCACAGTTCCCAGAACTGACCCGAAAGTCAACCTAGTGACTCTCCTAGGATTTATGGCCCATCTTAATGATCGCCTCGTTTGAGGGCTTTCTTAAATCAGCGACGTCCTAAAAGTATACTTTTCCTTATTTCCTGGCCTTATTCCTTCATGCTTTTCCTGGACACTTTCTCACACTTTTTCCAAGCCAAAATATGTGTGCCCAGTGTCAATAATTCCTATAGACTCTCCCCCCTGTTTGCGTTGTTCCCAACGCAAACAAAGGTAGAAATTTAGAACGGACCTTCATCCCACAGCAAATAACAGCAAAGCGCACACACACAAGTCCTTTGACGGTACACCTGAACAAACACAGACACAAGCACACGAACCAACCAGCGCCCAAAGAACTGTGAGTAATCTCACCTTATCTGCCGGCGTCTTGAGCGGGAGTCATTTCGTAGCCCATGAATGGAATGCTGAGAAAAGACGTAGCACGTCCCAAATCCTCGTCGCCATTAAAATGTGGTGTCCAAGACAGCGTTGCTGAGAATGCCGTGATGATAAGAAGTCTGCTTACACTGTTCTTTGATTATAAAGATTTATTGTATCAAAGTTCACAGTATTAATTTACAGATATCTGCAGTTATATCTGGAGAGAAACGGCCAATCTGTTGATCCAATATGTTGTCTCTCTCCCAGTCCTTTGTTTAAGACACAGTATTTATATCCAATGTAACGTAATATGGCGTGATTTTAATAAACCAATCCCCGGCTTTCACATATCTCCAAATGTCCTCTATTCCAAGAAACCTATGTAGCAATGCTTTTCCAAATGCTTCAGCAAAGCAGAGTAAAGTTCATCTATTACACCATTTGCAAACATCAGCAAAATCAATAGACCTTCAGACACTACACCGGTAATGTAATTATTGCAACCTGTTGCATTGATGTATTGAAATATAAACCTATTGTTTAATAAATCCAGAACCTACATAAATTGGTAATTCCCCATCAGATTATCGTTTTTAGAATTAATTAACTGTCTACATAACTCACTGGTGTACAGCGCAAGGCAAACAACTACTTCAAGGTCTCAGAGCGAGTTACGTCACCAATCGAAACGCTACTAGTTCGCACCGCTACTAGTTAACACCGGTTACACTCACCCCCCTTTGACTTCCTCCTTTTCCGCAGCAACCACTGATCCCACTACACCAAACTTAACCCATTATGTCCCTTACAGCCCGCTCGAGTTCAGGGAGCCCCAGTCGCTAACACCCGCAGACAAAACATGGAACTCTTCCATTCTTACTAGTAGACAAAAATAAAACCCATTCTCAAACAGCGTTCTGCATTTACCTCTATCGTAGGGTTAAAAAACTAAGTTGACAACTTTCACAATCCTAGATTGCTGTTGTAGCTTCATGTTCTGGTTCAGTGTCTCTGTTAGGATATTGGGTCAGTAATATTTCTGTAGTGATCTCAGCTAAAAGTTTCTATATTCCTCAGTTAATGGTATATTTCATACTCTGCTTCTTCCAACACTGCTTTTTTATCCCTGGAGTTTTTTTTATACTATTTTTATTCTCTTTGTCCCCTTGCTTCACTTCAAATTAAGAAAACACACTCGCTTCCTGTGCTCCGGCACTATATCCTTATTTCCCCCTGTTATCAACTAAGATCATAGCCACAGCTCTAATGAAACCACCAATCCACCATTATTAGTAGTAAGCAGGTCTAGGTAACTGTCCTTTATGATTAGGCTACAGGTAACAAACCAAACACTTGCTGTAGTTGACAAGCATACATTCAATTTGTATCCATAGTATTCATATTCAATTTAGTTATTTAAATTACGACTCCATTCACAGTAGTTTAAGCTAGCAAACCATTTAGGTAACTCAAAAAATGACTACCTCGACATTGTCTCGCTATTCCGATGGCATAAGTGATTCTTTCAATTTGAAACAAGCACGCTGCTATATTGTCCATTCTACATCACCAAACCAAACACTGGCTGCAGTATCTGTCTCAGAAAAACATACCAACAGTTGACTTACACTCAGAAACCCAGATTTTACTCTATACCAGCCAACCCCAATAAGCGCAAGAGCCAAATGTCTGGCCCACACTGACAGCATTGGCATTCACTTGTTATAATAAACATGAATTTAATATCCGCGGCTCTGCTTTATTTTGAAATTATCCCACACCTTGACCTGTGGCCTTTACCGCGTGCATACGTAAGACGTGCTTCGCGCGCTTTGCGTACTCGTCTCCACTCGACTAGCTGTGTGGAAAAATGAAAGTGACCATGGATACTGTGACTCGACTAGTTAACTTTGTCCGTGAGAGCTCTAGTCTGCAGCATCGCCTTTTTAGAGCATTACTCGAGGAAATGTCAGCTGAACAAAAGGATATTTTGCTCCACAATGACGTTCGCTGGCTGAGCAAAGGCCGTGTGTTGGAGAGGGTGTGTGACCTGCGTGATGAACTTGTGTCATTTTTATCCAGCCTGCAGAGCCAAAAAGCCAGCAACTTTTTGAGCTTTTTAACTGACAACAAGGTGATATCAGATGTTACTATTTTGTGTGACATCATGTCTCATCTAAATCACCTTAACCTGCGACTACAAGGCAAGAACCACACTGTTGCTGACATGTATGAGGCGATTGAAGCTTTCCGGTCAAAGCTGCACCTCCTGGAGAGAGACATTCATGGGAGAAAGTTGCACTTTCCACGTCTGCGTGAGCATTGTGAGAAGAATAAAATGCAGGAAGATCCAGCAATGAAGGATTTTGTGTCCAGGCTGGCAGAAAACGTCAAGGAAAGATTTGAAAGCTCCCTTAAACTCTCATCTGACATCCTTCTCTTCGTAAGACAGCCATTTTCTGTGTCAGCTGACGGCCAGTGGACTGCAGAGGCCAAAAAGCTGGTGCCTTCCAAAGATGAGGCTGCTCTTCAGATGGAAATCTTGGAGATGGGAACATCTGATTTGCTCAAAGCTCAACACAAGGATGCACTGGTGAGTGACTTTTGGATCAACGTGGTTCCCCAAGCTCATTTTAAAAACACCAGAGATATTGCAATGCTCCTACTCACGATGTTCCCCTCAACGTACATCTGTGAATCAGCATTTCCTTCAATGCATGCTATCAAGAGCCAGGACAGAAACAGACTCTCAGATTCACATCTTGGACAGTGCCTCAGGATTGCCACAACAGAATACAAGCCTGACATCAGAAAGGTTGCCTCATCCCGTCGCTCTCACTTCTCTCACTGATTGGTGAGTGAACCAGATCCAATTATTTTTTTGCTATTTTTCAATCTTCTTGTGGTATAATAATTATTACAATGAAATAACCATTTCATATTTAATAGCATGTTTCCTACTAAATATGCTACACAGCTTAAATAAAAGTAAATGGCATCCAACTAGTTAGTAAAATGTAAAACTTAATACACAGCAATAAAAAAAGAATACACAAATAAAAGCTAATTAATTATATTGTCACATTAATATCAAACACTTTTGGTTGTTAACAGCTTGATATTATTTGGTTCACATATTTTAAAAGTTTAAAAACTAATGTGGCATATTCTGATAACACATTTGAAAAACTAAAAATCTCTGTCTGTCTGTGTTTGTCCTTCTGTCTCTTCTCTTAGAAAGACAGCCTGAACGCAGATATCCAAAGCATGGGTGTTCCAGACAGAAGTGGGCTCTGTGTGTGTGTGTGTGTGTGTGTGAATGTGTTTGCTGGACTTTTTGTTTGCTGACTGTTTGCACAGAATATGATCCAGGGGCATTTCATAATTAAATAGTTGGTTTTGGACTAATTTAGTATTTTTCATTTTTCTCTTATGTGATTCCTAACACCACTACAAATAATTATAAAATCACAATAGAAGTGAAAACTGATAAAACATAAAACTGTCGCCAAAAAAACAAACATATTGGCCCTCGGCTTGGCATGCCTGACCAAATTTGGCCCTTTTGGAAATCTAATTGGGGAACCCTGCTCTATACCATTGACCCACTGCTATTGAAATAACAAAGAAATCCCGCAAATAGCCCGATTACAATGGTTTGTCGTCTTAACATCTGATCCATAATCAAATTCCTTCACTTCCTCAACATAGCTCCTCAATTATAATATATTTAATTGAATTGCTGAATTGGCTTTGTACTATGTTATAAGTTATGTCTAAAAATTCCAGTCCTTATGGGCAGTTTATTCCTTAAACCTTATCTCTATCACATGATCCATCAATGGCACTAACTCCTAAAACGTTTATTTACTGTTTCTCACACCCAACGTTCGTCTATGTTTTGGGGTTAACGTATTGTATACTAATAATATTCCAATTATTACTTCATCAAATCTCTAGTAATTGCTTAAACACATAAAATTCATCATATTTTCATATATTCACATAATCCACCTAGAACGTTAGAACTCCTAGGTACTCACAACAAACAACCCCTTCTTTTTTAAGCGATTCTCAATCGACACAAATCAACTTCTACAAACATCCTCCCAGCGGAACCAAAAAACAGACTGTATATTCCAGGACACTGCCCTGCCTGTCAAGGGATCCTCCCAGAAAATACAGACATTCTACTACTTTGTAAAACACCATTCCATGCTCAATACCACTCCATGATCTTCTATGACCTAATTATGTTGACTCCCCATTGCTCCTTTTAGTTCATGCAATGTTAGTAATTAAATATTTGAATCAAATCCCCAACAAAATTTTGTTTGCCTGTTTTGTCATTGGTGCCATGATTCAACATGCTCATTGTATCTGCTATCTCTCCTGGCCGTTTTGAGTAATTCACAAAGGAGTAATTATCCCTTGACCAAGGTACTCTAACTCTCAGAGGACTGAACATAGGCCTCAAACCCATTCTTTATGATGTTTATAAACATCCAAGGACTCAAAGCTGTAACAAAATGACTACAACTTTTAACAAATGTTGTTCAGGACTTGAACCTCATAACAAAGAACTCTAACCTTTATCCCTAAGTTTGCTGAGGACTTGAACCTCAACTTTTCACATTAAAGGACTCAAACATTTATCTTTATCCTCTGTAGTCTTTACTCACTAATATGAACAAACCCTGTTTAGAATCATAGCACCATGTCATTGTCTAATTTGATATTTCTCCTTATATCTGTTTACGTACTTGAAAACCACTCATCGATTCCCCTCAAAAAAATATAGAATTTTAAACGTCCATTACAGCTCAGCTTTACCACAGATAAGCAGAATTTGACATAATCAAAAAAATTAAAGTCTGCTTACCTGTCAGTTCGGCTGAAAACTGCATCCTGTTCATTTAGACGCCAATACGAGTTTCTCTAGTATCAAGTAGTTCATGATGCAAGAAGATATTTAACACTTAGATGGAGAGTTGATGCAAAGTATTTAATTGATTACGGTACCAGGTTCGTATATCAAACGGCACGCGCTTTGCCTCTTGTCATCCGAACACTAGACAAAGGAAATGTCTCAGTTTATATACTTCATGTTACACGTTTCTTCAACAACATTTGGTAACCATCAATTGGCACCCCCCACTCTGATGGTATCACCCTGTACCCAAGTCAGTATATTCTATCTATCAATCATTCTAAGATAAACCCCAGTAACCTCCCTCGACATACTGGAATGCTTAGCATTCAGACTGTGGCTCCAAGAGTTACCTATCTAACAGATTTAACTTTGTTCATACAATACTATGACAAGACATTATATCAAGCATATTGATTGAAGTTCATGTTTTCTCCACTTTATATAGATAGCAATTATTTACTAGCACAGAGAAAACATAGCCAGCTGAATGAAGGCACACAGCAGTGGTTCATTACAATAAATCGCAACATCACCCAAACATGAAACAAAACACACATCTAAAGAAGTCACCCAATCCAGGAACAACGCGACTGCTGTCTTGACTTATCGTTCTACAATAGAAGAAGCTTGAATGCTGAGATAGCATCTAGGTCTGGGACAATACTAGTATCATGATACTCGTTAGTATGGTGGCAAGGAAACAAAACACAAAGCGGATTTAACTTCTTTAGGAAATCAGCCCTAATGTTGGAAACAAACATCATTGTGTTCACACAATGTTCATCCAGAATCATATTTATTTATTTCCCAAGCTACAGTGAGGGAAAAAAGTTTTTGATCCCCTGCTGATTTTGTACGTTTGCCCACTGACAAATACATGATCAGTCTATAATTTTAATGGTAGGTTTATTTGAACAGTGAGAGACAGAATAACAACAAAAAAATCCAGAAAAACGTATGTCAAAATTTTTATAAATTGATTTGCATTTTAATGAGGGAAATAAATATTTGACCCCTCAGCAAAACATAGTAGTTGGCCACCAGGTTTGCACATATCTCAGGAGGGATTTTGTCCCACTCCTCTTTGCAGATCTTCTCCAAGTCATTAAGGTTTCGAGGCTGACGTTTGGCAACTCGAACCTTCAGCTCCCTCCACAGATTTTCTAAGGGATTAAGGTCTGGAGACTGGCTAGGCCACTCCAGGACCTTAACGTGCTTCTTCTTGAGCCACTCCTTTGTTGCCTTGGCCGTGTGTTTTGGGTCATTGTCATGCTGGAATACCCATCCACGACCCATTTTCAATGCCCTGGCTGAGGGAAGGAGGTTCTCACCCAAGATGTGATGGTACATGGCCCCGTCCATCGTCCCTTTGATGCGGTGAAGTTGTCCTGTCCCCTTAGCAGAAAAACACCCACAAAGCATAATGTTTCCACCTCCATGTTTGACGGTGGGGATGGTGTTCTTGGGGTCATAGGCAGCATTCCTCCTCCTCCAAACATGGCGAGTGTTTTGGTCTCATCTAACCACAACACTTTCACCCAGTTCTCCTCTGAATCATTCAGATGTTCATTGGCAAACTTCAGACGGCCCTGTATATGTGCTTTCTTGAGCAGGGGGACCTTGTAGGCACTGCAGGATTTCAGTCCTTCACGGCGTAGTGTGTTACCAATTGTTTTCTTGGTGACTATGGTCCCAGCTGCCTTGAGATCATTGACAAGATCCTCCCGTGTAGTTCTGGGCTGATTCCTCACCGTTCTCATGATCATTGCAACTCCACCAGGTGAGATATTGCATGGAGCCCCAGGCCGAGGGAGATTGACAGGTCTTTTGTGTTTCTTCCATTTGCGAATAACCGCACCTGGGAGCCAGAAATCTTTCTGATTGAGAGGGGGTCAAATACGTATTTCCCTCATTAAAATCCAAATCAATTTATAACATTTTTGACATGCGTTTTTCTGGATTTTTTTGTTGTTATTCTGTCTCTCACTGTTCAAATAAACCTACCATTAAAATTATAGACTGATCATTTCTTTGTCAGTGGACAAACGTACAAAATCAGCAGGTGATCAAATACTTTTTTCTCTCACTGTAAATCACACAATGTTTTACATACAGCAGGTTTTTAAAGGACCAAAGAGTTTGATCTACTTAGTGTTTTTAATTTTGCCATGGAAAACATATCGCCAGTGGTGGGAAAAGTACCCAATTGTCATAGTTGAGTAAAAGTAAAGATACTTTAATAGAAAATGACTAAAGTAAAAGTGAAAGTCACACAGTACAATAGTACTTGAGTAATAGTCTAAAAGTACTTGGTTTTAAATATATGTACGTATCAGAAGTAAATGTAACTACTAAAATATACTGAAGTATCAAAAGTAAGTATCACATCCCTTCTATTAAGCAAACCAGACGGCACAATTTTCTTGTTATTTACGGATAGCCAGGGGCACACTCCAACACTCAGACATAATTTACAAACAAAGCATTTGTGTTTAGTGAGTCCGCCAGATCAGAGGCAGTAGGGATGACCAGGGATGTTCTCTTGATAAGTGCGTAAATTTGACCATTTTCCTGTCCTGCTAAGTATTCGAAATGTAATGAGTAAAAAGTACATTATTTTCTTTAGGAATGTAGTGGAGCAAAAGTAAAAGTAGTAAAAAATATAAATAGTAAACGTGAAGTACAAATACCCCAAAAAACTACTTAAGTACTTTACACCACTGAATATCGCGATACTGGTATTGTCCCGGCCCTAATAGCATCACTCCTTTCATTGAGATCCTGCCATTTCAACTAGATGAAAAGTAAGTGTTCCTCTTCATAAGATATCTAAGAAGAAATAATTTCTGTTTTTAATTTGTAATAAATTAGCAACATTTTCAAAAAAACTGTTTTCACTTGTTCATTTTGGGGTATTGTGTGTAGATTGCTGAGGAAAATGTTTTATTTAATCCATTTTAGAATAAGGCTGTAATGTAACAAAATGTGGCAAAAGTCAAGGGGTCTGAATACTTTCCAAAGGCACTGTAGTGGTGTTATATACAGACATCTGGGCCTCGCCATTGTTGTTTGTTTGCCCAGCTTCTTGAATTAATGTTTGTTGGTGATCACCTGAAAGCTGCCAAAATGATGCAAAGGTTTGGCTAGAAGAAGCTAATCACACGCTTCTTGCCGAGCGTCCTCTTTCAGGTGATATTTTTCAGCCCTTTATTATGAGCATAGTTTGTTCATTGTAACAGTAATCCTCTGAGAATGCTCTTTGGGGGACATGTTTATTTGATTCTCCATCTATTAAAAAGATTTCAAGCCTGCTCCATAATCATCCACTGACTGGGAGATAATTTCTTCTAGAGGCTGCAGGTAGCCCAGCGTTGGGTTAGTAACTGAAAGGTTGCTGGTTTGATTCCCCAAACCAACTAGGTAAAAAATCTTGAGCAAGGCACTTAACCCTAATTGCTCCTGTAAGTTGCTCAGGATAAGAACGTCAGCTAAATGACTTAACTGTAAAATTAGTAACAATCTGGGAATTTTTCTGTTTATGCAATTCACCGATTACAGTGAGGCCATGGTCCAGTGCACAAGGCGAAATCTACGTATATTATATAGACTAATTATATTGTCACTGTTAACTACTGTAACAAAATAATGTTTGCATGTTCTTTTGATGGAAGCCCTAGCCAGTGTTTTGACCAGGCCAGACAGCAATGGTAGACAGGGTCTGGAAAACAACTGGTAGACAGAGAGTAGACAGACGGCTGGTGATGAGGAGAGGGAGGTAGGGACAGAGTGGGAGGTTTAGCTAAAAAATCATATTGAGTTGACATTATATTTTCTATTAGTGCCCACTGGAACCCTCTCATCCACTACAGCTTCCGTTCATGCTTTATCATTATCTAACACATTGGCATGGTGCAGTGTCAGGCAGCTGAGCTGGTAGCTCTGGTATCCAAGCGCTTCAACACAATACAGACCTACTACTACTACTACTACTACTACTACTACTACTACTACTACTACTACTACTACTACTACTACTACTACTACTAATGTATTCAACTTTTATAGAGCTATTCATTACATAAAAAAATCTCAAAGCGCTGTAAAGCAACAACAACAACAAAACAAGCAATTTAGCTTGCGTGATGTCAGCGGATGGAGGAGGTGGTCAAAGGGGAGTGCCAGGAGCAGGCAGGCAGCACGTTGTCATCACAGTGTCTCGCCGTCCACGCCGTCTGTGGCTTCATAGTAGGAATCAGTCCGATGAAGTAGAGTTCCGTACTAGCCACTGAACTTGTAGCTAGCTAGCTACTCTTCACTACTACCAAAATCAAGCGCCAGAAAGCCAACCACACTTCAATAATAATTCAGGAGTAGCCTTATAACTTAGTCCTCCATACAGTCATAGTCATCTGTCATCTCTGTATACCTCTGTGTTTGGGCTTCTCTCCATCATCAACGTCTGGACAGTTGGCATAATCTAATCAAAATATTGTATGCTAGCCAGCTAATATTAGCTAGCTAGCTAGCCAAAAAAACAACCACCAACTTCAGTCTTGAAAACGTGCTGGATTCAAGCTATTCAGACTATAATAATAAGCTAGATCAACATAGCTAGTTCATTCATAAAACAAACTTTGTATGAAAAAATGCAATAAAAACAATTCATTATAAAATTTACAAAATGAAAAGGAGCTCTCTGCCTAGGTGACCTCATGATATAGACATAACAAAGGACACATATCATGGCACAGAAACAGACACAGACACATATGAAGCACAAGTTCAAATTCAAGCAACTTCTATACACGCTATCAATATGCTCTATCATCACCACCTATGATCCTTGAGAATGTGTCTTGCACAGAAATCTTAAAGAGAATATACCAGACCATGATTGCTAGTTTGATTGAGCATATTTTCTTCAGCAATGGCTATGGAATACATTGACTGAGCTGATTGCTTTCAATAATTAAAATGCATATTGCACCGTGACAATGACTGAATTAAGTTACATTATTCATTTTGTCTGCACCACAAGTGTGAGTGTGACCAAATTGAAATTGATGTGTTTTTCCTCCACTGGCAATCTTTTAAGATCATAGAACATTCCTAATTGCCTCTTTAGACTCATCTCACATAACTTACTGTTCCTAACAAACATATAGAATAGTGTTTGCATTTCAATTTGACTAATGCATAAAATTAAAGATGAATGTCCCATCTTATGCTGAGACCTCTACATGGTGTGAGTTAATAAATGGGAAAATAAGTATAAACGCTTCACGCTGTGTAATATGTGCATACAGTACATGGTACAGCAAGAACATAGCCTTTTCCATCACAATAACTCATTTGTCACATCAATTGGAAAGTGACCTATCCTTGATACCATCCTTTATGTCATTATTGTCTTTACTTATTGTTCAGTTGCTAAGAGACACATTTTCCTGTCGCCCCAAGATAAAAACAAATATTTTCTCCCAAGTTTGGTCTTCGAAGGGTAGCACTCTCTCATCTCCCAACTTTAATATGGATTTTTGGGATGTATTTGTCGTGACTTAGAAAGGAATAATTTTTCTGAGTCTGACTAAGACAATACTTCCTGACTGCTGCGACATTGACTCCCAACTCTTAGAATTTATGAAACTCCAGCCAGCCTTCATCTCTTTCAAAGCCTATTGATCGAAGGAGATAACTGTCTGTGTCGTGATGTACTGAGCTTCTTCCTATAAGGACATTTGAGTAAAAACATCTTGCTTTGCATTCAAGTTACACAGTGAATGTCTATCACTGGTAGGAGGCTAGATACAGTATATCAAATGTCTGTTGATTATCACAACTTTTATTTTACAGCCGGATGGTCATAGCTACAGT
Source organism: Coregonus clupeaformis (assembly GCF_020615455.1). Lineage (NCBI taxonomy): Eukaryota > Metazoa > Chordata > Actinopteri > Salmoniformes > Salmonidae > Coregonus > Coregonus clupeaformis. The sequence continues at coordinate 12,947,983 of NC_059196.1, read as the reverse complement.
ATAACATATTGCGACCTTTACCTGTATCCTGGAAGCGAAAGGGGTTTAAACATTGACGAAGACTAAACACTAAAGTGAACTTGATCAACAAATGCTCGTCCACATAGTACAGTGAGTTGATGTCAGCCCAAAGCAGCTGATGGGGGAGGACAGAGGGCATAGTCCTCAGGGGTTAGAGGTTAAATAGAGAGAGCTCTGGAAGGAGAAAACCCTTGAAGGGCCCTCATTTTCCTCTCAAGCATATTGGCCAATCCTGACAGCAGACACAAGCAAGCTTGACAGCCTCTAACCAGGGCCCTGCCAACCACATGCCTGCTAATCCCTCTCCACTTCATCTGGTGGGGGGAAGTTTCCCCCGGGGACAGGCACGCTACATCACATTTTCACCAATGTTCTCTAAACGTTTTACAAGCATATCCTCAAATGACCAACCAGAGCCAGGGGGGTTAATGTATTTCTGTTGCTTTTTTTCTTCTCCCCCCACTGCCACACACAATCTTGAGTGGAGCCAGATTCTACAAAGCTATATGCAATGTACCTGCTAAACCAGTTGCCATTATTACTGTGATTACTTTCACAGAATGTGTGACATTTGTAAGTGGTAGATTAGTGTTGCAGATCTTAAACCTGATCAGTGGATTGTTATATTTATCAACAGTAAATTTGTATGGTAATCACTGAATGCTGCATGCAAACTTGATCATATCTGACAAATACAGACAATGTAACGGGCTTGATTATGTGCATAATGTTGAGGTAATCATATAGATTTCCATATGAAAACATCAGTGATTACACACTGTTAAAATTAAGTGCTTAGTAACACCAAAACTAATGGCAACTGCGCTGCCACCAACTTGAAGGAGATTAAACCTTCACTTTGCTGGAGTGTTGAAACACATCATATTGAGATGTTTGGTAATATTACATGGTGTGTTGTAACACCACAGGGGGTGGGAGCACTAACAGAAAATACTGAAAACACTATTTTGGTGTTCCGTGTCCTTTTTAGTGCAGAATTAGATACCTTCTCTTTTGCTGTCGTTTCCTTTCTCTAAAGCTTCTCAACACTAATGATGTGCAGTTCGCGAATGATTCATTATTTTCGAACAACTCTTTTTACTGACTTGAGGGTGGTGATTTGTTTTTTGGAGTGACTCATTCATTTTAGTCGTTCGTTTGACCTGCTGGTGCTGGCCGCAATGAGTCCTACATCAGGATTAATACACACTACACCGACTCAGTAGCTCCAAACATGTGCTCCGACCACCAACTGTCTGTCAAATGCACTCAGGAAATTTGATCATGAGTATAAAGAAGACAAATACATGTTTAGAACCGATTATTGATCACAGGGTGCAAGAATGACTGCAATTAATTGATTATTGAATGTTATGATGGACACAGCTTTGTAGAACCAAAACATACACAGCCTTTGCTCAACAAACAAGAAACTCAAGATAAATCTTTTGGGGGGCTGGAGTTCTCGAACGACTGTGTTTATCACCTTGCCTGGCTACCCAGACGCCCTCTGACATTAGCTTCTCCTCCGCAATAAAGTATGTAGCGAATGACAGAGCAGCGGAAGAATTAAGCGTGAGTCATAAGGCTACTTATCACCCTCACGGCAGTCAAGCAGTGCATTCACAATTGTTCACAATCTAGTCTGGTTGTGACCACAACTAGACCTCGTTTCAAATGTATCAAGAAATAATCTTATTTGTATGCCTAGCAATCAACAAATGTTCATTGTTTAAAGCACACATTTACAAGTCTGTCACAAATGACAGCTCCAATAAGCCCCCTATGGTGAACCACATGTAAACGAGAGGCTTGTAGAATTATGACTCTTTCGTGTTTTCAGTTCATCACTCGCCGGTAGGGGGTTCCGCGTGCTCTGGGCATTATTATTATTATTATTATTATTATTATTATTATTATTATTGTTATATTATTATTACTGACTCAAATGAATGAAATGAGTCAAAAGATTAATTATTTTGACTGAACGAGTCGAAAAGATCAGAGTCAGTAAAAAGACCCGAACTTCCCATCACTACTAAACACCATTATGATGTTTTGAATCCTGTCTAGTGCAGAATTAGATAATTTTCCTGAAGTGTCTTAATGTTTAACAATGTTTTATGTATTTGATCACTTGTCATGTTATACCTTTTTGGCAGTCATCGTTGTCAGGTCTGTAACCTGTTTTAGCGTAATTCAGACTTTCAGACAGTACCTACCCTTATATGGGTCGCACTGCCATTTCTGGTAATTCCCTACTTTCACAATACTACACCTGTCCTTAAACTGTGTATGGAGATTGACATATCCCCCCCCCCGCTCGGTATGAGCACCTACATAGTCCCAGGATGTACATGGTGACATACATATGGTGATGTCCTTCCCTACAGTCCCTAGTACTTCCCCTTTCCCTACGTCTAGCTGTCTCCTATGCCTTCGTAGACTGTGCTCAGGTATTATTTTATCAACTTGTGTTAGGTTAACTACTACTTCTGGCTGATCAGGAGGGTTTGAGTGTGTTATGAATATGGCCCCCACAATCAGACAGCTACGGCAGAATATTTGAAACGCTAAAACGAAAAACAGACAAAGCCTGTTCCCACTGGACACAGAAGGGAGAGCCGCGAGGGGAGGGGCTGGAGACAGCGAGAGTGAGGCTTTTGGAGCCAGGAAAGACTGGTAGTTGGCTGGGAACACCACGGGGCGATTGTTTGAGAGGTGCCTGTGGGTTTCTGACGATATATACGTATGAACTTGCTCACCCGAACGTAGACGAACATCATGGCTGAGAAAGTAGAGAATATTTACATTTGCGGTAATTTGGCAGACGCTCTGGTACAGAGCGACTTATGGGAGCGATTGTGGTTGGGTGCCTTGCTCGAGGGCACATCGGCAGATTTTTCGCCTGGTCGGCTACCTATGATGAAAATTACAGGCCTCTCTCATCTTTTTAAGTGGGAGAACTTGCACAATTGGTGGCTGACTAAATACTTTTTTTCCCCACTGTATGTATGTCACCATGTACATCCTGGGACTATGTAGTTGCTCATACCGAGCGGGGGGGGATATGTCAATCTCCATACACAGTTTAAGGACAGGTGTAGTATTGTGAAAGTAGGGAATTACCAGAAATGGCAGTGTGACCCATATAAGGGTAGGTACTGTCTGAAAGTCTGAATTACGCTAAAACAGGTTACAGACCTGACAAGTGAGATATCCTCTTCAACTGGGGCACCCTATAGAGTAAACCTCTCTGAGGGAGGTAGTGAGACCGGGGCTATGGTAAAGATAGTGCAATCTATAGACCTGAAGGAAGTAGTACAGGTGGAGACGGGGTATAGAGATCTTAACCTGTGGTTGGAATGGATTCAGTATACGGCAAGAACTATGTCTAAAGAGGACTGTTATGCCTGTGGGACAGCCAAACCAAAGTTAACAATTACTCCGTTCCCCTTGACAGGCTTTAACTCTCTGTCAGGTTTATCCTCCATGATTAAATTGTTCAAGCCACCTGGGAATGTGGTGAAGGAGTCTTGTAGTAACTTGCACTATCTGTATCCCCCGATAACAAAGTCACCCCGACCTAGGTTGCCTCCGTTTGAAGTCTCAGGGGATTATTATTATTGTTTTTCTAGGACTAATAAGATAGGATACAGGGTAGGGCATCTTAGCTCCTGCTCCCACACAGAGAATGTCACAACTAAAGAGACCATGACTAATCTCTCCTCTTTGTTGCAGCCAGAGGATTTTAGGAACCAAAACCAGGCCCGTGCTGACATCTGATGGTTGTGTGGTGATAACAGATTGTGAACTCACCTACATATGCAAACAATCAAACGTGTCAGAGACTGGTGAGTTGTCACGTAGAAAGTAGGACCTCCTCCCGGGATCCTTTGATGAAAGGATATATATTGATGGGATAGGAGTACCCCGAGGGGTTCCAGAAGAATTCAAAGCTAGGAATCAGATCGCAGCTGGGTTTGAATCAAGTCATTTCTGGTGGTCAACAATTAATAAAAACGTAGATTGGATAAATTATATTTACTATAACCAGCAAAGATTTATAAACCACACTCGTGATGCAATAAAGGGATTGGCTGAGCAGACAGCGGCAACTAGCTTAATGGCATTGCAGAATAGAATAGCTTTAGATATGCTTTTGGCTGAGCGGGGCGGAGTTTGTGTTCTGTTTGGATCTATGTGCTGTACTTTCATCTCCAACAATACAGCACTGGACGGGTCCATGACCAAAGCGCTTCAGGGACTCACCACGCTGGCGAACGAACTGGCTGAGAACTCTGGTATTGATAGCTCCCTAAACGGTTGGTTTGATAACATATTTGGTAAATGGAAAACTATTGTTGTAACTATTCTGGGTGAAGTTATAGCTTCTATGGGTATACTTGTTCTTTGTGGATGTTGTCTTATTCCCTGTGTCTGAGGGTTGGTGAGAAAGGAGATGGAGTAGGCGGTTTCCCAACAGATGGTGAGATATGGCCCAATCCCGGACTCCAACCTAAGGAATGAAGGATATGACCTACCAGGCTTGGTGGAGTGACATCCTAGATGGTGTCTAAAGGGGGCCAAAATTTACTTCCCTGTTTGTGTTTTATGTTTTAATAATCTTGTGTTTTGTGTTCTATTAATCCTGTGTTTTATGCTTTATTAATCAAGTTAACCATTGTGAATGTTTGTCTTTCCTTATGTGAAGGTTTGAAGTTCCTGGGTGACTGGTAGCCAACTCAGTACATGTTAGGTGTAGGGGAGGATGGAAGGTTTTTAACATTTATTTTCTTTTATAATAAAATGTTAGTGTGAATCAATTTTTGTTATGCTGTTATCCTCATGCTTACTTATATTCTGTTCAAACTGTTATTTGGAGTGACACCATAAATGGGTGTGAAAAGGGGGGTTGTGGGGCTCTATTTTCTCATAACTGGATGTGATGACTAGCTTAGAAAGAATGCATTAATGATTAAGCATAAAAGGTTTGTACTGTACTGATATAAATTGTTTCACATAACAAGCTGTGATTCATGTGAGGAGCTGTTTTAGGAAGTAGGGGGAGATAAGAAAATACTAGACTACACTGCCTCTTTGTGATCTCTGAACCGTCCTTGAACGTAGGTACATAGAGTACAGTGGAACGGTGTCTATGGGTGCTGACTCTACAGGTTGTTATGATAACAACTTATGCCTGGCAACAGTGTGCAACAGTGGAGCGCCAAGGGTCTGGGACCAGCCTGAGCGCCAGCGATAGGTTGGGCAAGTCTAAACCACGCTCAACCTCTACCCTGATAGGCCCAGCAGGGAGCGGGAACTAAAACTGTCAGGGTATTTATGGAAGAATTTGTAATGAGGAAGTCAGTTCTCTGTCTGCCCTGCGTGGTATTTCAGTGAGCCCGTATACGAACCATCATACTTATCATACATACATTTTGCATATAATACATTTAGCTTGGATTGAATATCTCTTGATTATGTTTTCTCTTATTCCAATATCAGATTTGAATTACGCAATTTCTAACATCGTCAGGCACAGTGTTCAAACGACCAGCACTAACTGGAGGTTGAACTGCAAGAACTGAGGATTCTGCACTTGCCTCTTGTCAGGAGGTCAGTGTGATGCGGTAGGACGAAGTCAGGCACAGGACACAGAGCTAATCGAAAACGTACATTACTCGTAGGTAACGTAAACAACATAACCTCCACGCAGGGAGGAACAAACCCGCTCACCAGACGACAACCAAACATGAATCCGTGACACCTCTTCCGTTGACAATCTTGAATGTGGGAATGGGTGCTGTCCTCATTGAATGTCAATTTGCCTGATGATTTTTCCATTACACCTCATGGCACAAAACGTTTACTACTAATATAAAAATATACTTTTCTTTCTTCAAACTTGCATACAACGTCACAACATTGTGTGAAAGAATCATGTAGAGGAGCGTCGAATTAATACATCCTCGCCGGGGGGATGTCTATATCAAAGATCCTCCTAACAGCACAAGGGTGGCCAGTTTAACCAAATGGTTCTCAGACAGCCTGCAGGAGACATGGACACAGCAGATCTCGATGAATACTGAGGATGACTACGGCTCAGTCAAGTAACTTCTCCCTTGGAGAACAATAAACTGCCTCAAACGCTCTTATTATGCTTCAAATGCTCTTACCACACAATGTTCACACGGACATTGGAATTCATTATGAGAGTATACAAAATACCCTCCTTTTGTGTGGACAAGTGATTAATTCATAGGCTGTGCAGATCACAGAACGATGCAGGCAATGAATGTGGGCGGACTCGTTCCCTGGAACTTTTCCCTCACCTGAGCCAATCATAGCTCTCCTGACGAGTGGCCTCACCACTTCCTGGTTCCAGGACTATAAACTGAACGTGTGAACACCACTCCTTGTGTTCGGATGGCGACCAGCCATATGGTTGCTGTCATTTATGAACTAAAAAAACATTCAAGGACTCCCCCCTCATGGCGAACTTGAGATACTGGTCTGCTGACCTTTGGTTCCAGACAGAATATACTGTACGTAAGATTATCCAGCTCGATTTCAACTATCTTTTCCCTGTTTTGAATATGAGCGTGTATCTTACTTTTATTATTGCTGTCTATATTACTCCTATAATCCCTGCCTTGTTTCGTTCTGAAATAGCTGTTTGTTTGATCTTAGGCCCAATAATCCTTATTCTCTGTTTGTGACTGATTCTATAACCTATGATATTAGTACATCATTTTGCCATTGTCACGCCCTGGCTCTGGGACTCTGTTATGTTGAGCCAGGGTGTGTGGTTTCTATGTGTTTTGTGTGCTAGGGTGATTGTCTAGTTCGTTTGTTTCTATGTTGGCCGGTGTGGTTCTCAATCAGAGGCAACGTGAATCAGCTGTTGCTTGTTGTCTCTGATTGGGAACCATATTTAGGTAGCCTGTTTTTCCACAGTGTTTGTGGGATCTTGTTCCGTATGGTTTGTGTTGTAACTAAGGACTTCACGTTTTGTATCGTTTGTTGTTTTGTTCGTGTGGTGAATAATAAATAAGTATGTTCACTTATCACGCTGCGCATTGGTCCATTTCCTCCGACGATCGTGACAGAAGATCCCACCATAACTGGACCAAGCAACGTGTCCAGGAGCCAACGCCAGAGGTGACTCTGAAGGATATCAACCTCGACTGGGTCAAGCAGCGGGAGGAGGAGAGAGGCTGGACTTTGGAGCAGAGGAGCGAGAGTCTGGCGAGAGCCATGGAGGACTGGCCCACGTTGAGGAGAGACGCCCAGACATTTTTTAGGGGGGGGCTCACGCCGTGGACGACGGGGCAGCAGGAGGCCGCCAGGTTACGGGAGTCACTGGTCACCAGGGGGAAGGAGGATGTAGAGGCACGGCGAGAGGTACTGGGATGTGTTGCCAGTCCGGTCCGGCCCGTTCCTGATCCCCGCGTAGGGCCAGTGGTGTGTGTGCCCAGTACGGTCCGGCTTGTTCCTGTCCCTCGCACCGAGCCTGTGGTGCGCGTCGCCAGCCCGGTCCGGCATGTTCCTGCTCCCCACACCAAGCCTATGGTGCGCGTCACCAGCCCGGCCCGGCCTGTTCCTGCTCCCCGCACCAAGCCTATGGTGCGCGTCGCCAGCCCGGCCCGGCCTGTTCCTTCTCCCCGCACCAAGCCAATGGTGCGCGTCGCCAGCCCGGCCCGGCCTGTTCCTGCTCCCCGCACCAAGCCTGTGGTGCGCATCGTCAGCCCAGTCCGGCCCGTTCCTGCTCCCCGCACCAAGCCTATGGTGCGCGTCGCCAGCCCGGCCCGGCCTGTTCCTGCTCCCCGCACCAAGCCTATGGTGCGCGTCGCCATCCCGGCCCGGCCTGTTCCTGCTCTCCGCACTAAGCCAATGGTGCGCGTCGCCAGCCCGGCCCGGCCTGTTCCTGCTCCCCGCAACAAGCCTGTGGTGCGCATCGTCAGCCCGGTCCGGCCCGTTCCTGCTCCCCGCACCAAGCCAGTGGTGCGCTTCGTCAGCCCGGTCCGGCCCGTCCCTGCTCCCCGCACCAAGCCTGTGGTGCGCGTCGTGCCTGTTCCACCGGTGCCTGGTCCGGCACCGGTCAGCTGCTCCACTCCGGAGCTAGAGCAATCCGCTCCACCAGTGTTCAGTCCATCTCCGGCCAGCAGGGCCAGACCGGACCAGGGGCGCTTTGGGGGGTTAGAGAGGGAGTGGGGGTCATGCCCGGAGCCGGAACCGCCTCCGAGGAGGAATGCCCACCCGGCCCTCCCCTGTTCGGTTTATGTTTGGCGCGGTCGCAGTCCGCGCCTTTGGGGGGGGGGGTACTGTCACGCCCTGGCTCTGGGACTCTGTTATTTGGAGCCAGGGTGTGTGGTTTCTATCTGTTTTGTGCGCTAGGGTGATTGTCTAGTTCGTTTGTTTCTATGTTGGCCGGTGTGGTTCTCAATCAGAGGCAACGTGAATCAGCTGTTGCTTGTTGTCTCTGATTGGGATCCATATTTAGGTAGCCTGTTATTCCACAGTGTTTGTGGGATCTTGTTCCGTATGGTTTGTGTTGTAACCAAGGACTTCACGTTTCGTATCGTTTGTTGTTTTGTTCATGTGGTGAATAATAAATAAGTATGTTCACTTATCACGCTGCGCATTGGTCCATTTCCTCCGACGATCGTGACAGCCATCATAATCTCCATTATTCATTCATCCTGTACATTCATTGCCTTACCCTGGTTATTTATAAGTACATTTTCTTTGTTTTTGTAAAATATCTACTGCCTCCAAGAATGCATTACCATGTCATTTTAAGAACTTAATTGCCTTCAGAATGATAAGTTAAAAGTAGTTATAATTTTAACTATTTTATAGTTTGTTGCTGACTTATAGCAAGTGGTGCCCCGTTAATAATTTCCTAGTAATAAGTGTACACACTCCGTTATAATCATGAAGTCTAAAAACTACCCACAATCCTCTAAAAACAGAGTCACGTGGCAAGGTATGAAATACAAGGTGATTAAAACCAAATACTTCCAATGAGTTCAATCACTCTATTGTCTCTCTCTTTGGTTATCCTCATGAACAATGCTTTATTTTGGTAAAATGAAATTAACAAATCATTGAAACAAATATACAGTACCAGTGAAAAGTTTGGACACACCTACTCATTCCAGGGTTCTTCTTTATTTGTACTATTATATACATTGTAGAATAATAGTGAAGACATCAAAACTATGATATAACACATATGGAATCTTGTAGTAACCCAGAAAGTGTTAAACAAATCCAAATATATTTTAGATTTTAGATTCTTCAAAGTAGCCACCCTTTGCCTTGATGACAGCTTTGCACACTCTTGGCATTCTCTCAACCAGCTGGAATGCATTTCAATAAACAGGTGTGCTTTCTTAAAAGTTAATTTGTGGAATTTCTTTCCTTCTTAATGCGTTTGAGCCAATCAGTTGTGTTGTCAAATGGTAGGGGTGGTATACAGAAGATAGCCCTATTTGGTAAAAGACCAAGTCCATAGTATGGCAAGAACAGCTCAAATGAGCAAAGAGAAATGACAGTCCATCATTACTTTAAGACATGAAGGTCAGTCAATATTGAACATTTTAAGAACTTTGAAAGTTTCTTCAAGTGCAGTCGCAAAAACCATCAAGTGCTATGATGAAACTGGCTCTCATGAGGACCGCCACAGGAAAGGAAGACCCAAAGTTACCTTTGCTGCAGAGGATAAGTTCATTAGAATTAACTGCACCTCAGATTGCAGCCCAAATAAATGCTTCACAGAGTTCAAGTAACAGGTACATCTCAACATCAACTATTCAGAGACTGCGTGAATCAGGCCTTCATGGTCGAATTGCTGCAACGAAACCACTACTAAAGGACACCAATAATAATAAGAGACTTGCTTGTCCAAAAAACACAAGCAATGGACATTAGATCGGTGGAAATATGTCCTTTGGTCTGATGAGTCCAAATTTGAGATTTTTGGTTCCAACCGCCGTGTCTTTGTGAGACACAGAGCAGGTGAACGGATGATCTCTGCATGTGTGGTTCCCACTGTGAAGCATGGAGGAGGAGGTGTGATGGTGTGGGGGTGCTTTGCTGGTGACACTGTCAGTGATTTATTTAGAATTCAAGGCACACTTAACCAGCATGGCTACCACAGCATTCTGCAGCGATACGCCATCCCATCTGGTTTGGGCTTAGTGGGACTATCATTTGTTTTTCCACAGGACAATGACCCAAAACACACCTCCAGGCTGTGTAAGGGCTATTTTACCAAGAAGGAGAGTGATGGAGTGCTGCATCAGATGACCTGGTCTCCACAATCACCCGACCTCAACCCAATTGAGTTGGTTTGGGATGAGTTGGACCGCAGAGTGAAGGAAAAACATTCCTCATGAAGCTGGTTGAGAGAATGCCAATAGCGTGCAAAGCTGTCATCAAGGCAAAGGGTGGCTACTTTGAAGAATCTAAAATCTTTGTTTAACACTTTTTTGGTTACTACATTATTCCATATGTGTTATTTCATAGTTTTGATGTATTCACTATTATTCTACAATGTAGACAATAGTAAAAATAAAGAAAAACCCTGAACTTTTGACTGGTACTGTATATTTTGGGAGTGTTTTGACAGTTTATTGAGACAGTTATGAAGTGAAAGAGGGATACAGATTGAAGGGTTGGAGTGGAACATTTAACCCCGGTCTTTGGTGGGGAGAGGAGTGACGTGTCTGAGGCGGGTACGTTACCGCTAGACCACAGGCTCTGTACAACTTGCATTCATTTTTATTATGTCTGTGTTGTTGTTGTTGTTTTTTGTGTCAATTTCAATTCACCTCAGAAGAATTTCTTACAGTGTGGTTGAGTGGGTAAAATTTCAACAAAATGTTCCATCTTGCTGCCCCTCCTGTTTCTAATCTGTCTAAATCAAGCATTGAAAAAACAATTACACATCAAATATTCTCCGTAGGCCCTTTTTTCATCAATCAATATTAAGGCTATAAACCATTTTGTGTTTTCCAATCCAGAGTAGGGAAGCAGCACTGAGTGTCAGACAGTTAGCACTGTCCTTCTGCTGGGAAACCCCAGTCATCAGCTAAGGATGCAGAGTGTACATACCTATAACTCACTGATATTGGGGACCCCTGCTGCACACATTGAAATTATGGTAATTATATGGTAAATCTCAAATGTTCTGCTGCAGTTTTAATGTTTCTGAAAACCTTTGAGCAGTTTTGAGCTAATGATGGTGGTAATTAACTCATTACCTTCAAAGGCAGAAAAAAAAAAAAACATAAAATACAGCACACTCAAAGCACTCCAGGAAGGGTAAAAGTCTCCAGAACACTTGCTCAAATTGAAGGGGATTTAGTGTCACTTGTGCTGATTCATTCAACACCGTCAGTATAAACATTGTATAGTAGGTAGTGGAATAGCACTAAAAATGGAATGACTTTCCACCACCATTTAAAATGAATGTACCATCTTCATAACTGCTGCTTTATCTATGATATATCAATTGGTGATCTCTACATTAGATAATTTCAAGGTTGGCCCCTATTTGTGTGTATTCATTGAAACAGTAGCTCAGTTGGTAGAGCTTGGCGCTAGCAATGCCAGGGTTGTGGGTTCGTTTCCCACGGGGGGCCAGTATGAAAATGTATGCACTCACTAACTGTAAGTCGCTCTGGATAAGAGCCAATGCTAAATGACAAAAAAAACTTTAAAAAACCGACAGTGGTGTAAAGTACTCAAGTAAAAATACTTTAAAGTACTACTTAAGTAGTTTTTTGGGGTATCTGTACTTTACTTTACTATTTATATTTTTGACAACTTTTACTTTTACTCCACTATATTCCTAAAGAAAATAATGTACTTTTTACTCCGTACATTTTTCCTGAAACCCAAAAGTACTCGTTACATTTCAAATGCTTGGCAGGACAGCAAATGGTCCAATTCACACACTTATCAAGAGAACATCCCTGGTCATCCCTACTGCCTGTGATCTGGCAACTCACTAAACACAAATGATGTAAATTATGTCTGGGTGTTGGAGTGTGCCCTTGGCTATCCGTAAATAAAAAAAACAAGAACATCATGGCGTCTAGTTTGCTTAATATAAGGAATGTGAAATGATTTATACTTTTACTTTTAATACTTAAGTATATTTTAGCAATTACATTTACTTTTGATACGTAAGTATATTTTAGCAATTACATTTACTTTTGATACTTAAGTATATTTAAAACCAAATACTTTTAGACTTTTACTCAAGTAGTGTTTTACTGGGTGACTTTCACTTTTACTTGAGTCATTTTCTATTAAGGAATCTTTACTTTCACTGAAGTATGACAATTGGGTACTTTTTCCACCACTGGAAACAGACATGTCATCCATCTTAAAGTGATAGTCTTCTATCCTTTAATCTGTAATCATGTTGGTGATCTAGCCTCAGCCCTCAGTCTCCCTCTCCCTCCATCTTCCCTCTCTCCCTCTCTCCCTTTCTGCCCTCCTCCCCTTCTCGTATGAAAGAGGTTTGCTTCCCTGCACCACAGTCTCCTCTATTTTGCTTTGCTTGATTGCACTTTTGATTTCTCTTCCACTTGTGGAGTCTCACCGGGATGTAGATTTGTGGAGCCGTGGGAGAGAGAGAAATGTGCTTTTCAGACCCCATCCTCTCCTTGGGAAGCCAGGGCTGTAATAGCAGTGCTATACACATAATTGGCAATCCTTATTATTTGATCCCTCTCCAGCGTTAATGTTCAAATGCAATCTCTGGTGTGTTTACTTTGTTAAAGCAATCCTTATCTAGAGAATGTGATGTAGGTAGCTAGAGAATGTGACAGAAGGTGGCTGTTCAAAGCTCCAGTCCTTGGCCAGTGTGTGGCCTAGTGCAGCACTGAATGATACCTCCTCAGTTGTAAAACACCATATTCCATCTCTGGGACAACAGAGGTCATGTTACAATTCTCTTTTATAGTTTTTAATCCATGTCTGCTCTCCTTCATAACGAATTGCCTGGAAGGAATTGATCGCTAGCAGAAGTACTGCTACAAACCATCTCTCGTTGCATCCCTTCATTCTAGCAGCCCAGTCATATTAGTTAACGTGGTCTAGGAACTAGGAATCAGGACATAGCAAAATAATTGGAGTATTTGGACATAGCCAGGGATTTGGTGATTATTACACGTGACTCATCATTGTACTGATGAGACCAAAGCCTCCAGCTCCTCTTTATTACTTACCAACGGGAGGGAGGGCATCAGGGCCAGATCTCGCCCACCTGTAATAAAGACAGACTGAAAGATATTGTCTGGGACTGGGACGCAGACAGAGGCGTGCTCCAGAGCCTCTATTGTAGTTAGATGAGGATGAGGTTGGTGTAATTAAAGATAAGATCTCTGTGATGTCCCCCCACTAACCAACTCCACTTTTGATTGCTTCAGAGAAAATTAGAGCTTTGAAGCCTGTACCGCCGCCGAGATTGGTCTGGCACGCCAAGGAAGGGATTTGTTTGGAGTGTTATGATGAATGTATGTGTTGTAATGGAAAAGGAACCATTATTGGAATTTAGCTATTTTTCTCAGCTTGTTGTTGGTAAATGCTATGTTTGACCGTATTTCTGACTATACAGTGTTGAAGTAATGGATCTTCACATTAAAGTTTCTCACTTTTAACATTATGTGGCAGTTTGTCCTATCACAATCCACTGGACAATTGTCACGGTTTCGGCCGAGGCTGCCTCTCTTCCTTGTTCGGGCAGGCTTCGGCGTTCGTTGTCTCCGGAATACTAGCTGCCACCGTTGCATGTTTCTATGTTCGTTTGCTTTTGTCTAATTGTTGTCACACCTGTTTTCGTTTAGTGTATTAGTGTCCTATAAGTTCTCCTTGGGTTTGTGTTAGTGTTGTGTGTGATTGTTTTCACTGTCGTGCTTTGTTGCTGGATGTATTTACTATTTGCTCGGTAGAGCTGTCCTCCATAGTTTGGAGAGTTTTGTCGCACCTGTTTGTGCGCCCGTTTTGTTTCGCCTGCACGCGGAGTTTCGCCTTCGGGCTATTTAGTGCTTGCACGGTTAAAGATTTCACTAAAGTCTTTGGAACTATACTTCTGCGTCCTGCGCCTGATTCCACCACCACACCCACTTACAACATCCTTGACAGAATCACACACCTTTAAATGGAATCAGCAGGAGCCGAAGCAGCGCAGGCGTCCGCCAGCAAGATGACCAGATCCTGCGGATGGGGTCCGCACTGCAGGAGGTGATCACCACCATCAGAGGCTGGGAGACCCGAGGGACACCTCCACTACCATCGTCCCTGCCCGCGCCATCGGCAAGTCAGCCTCTTCCCGCTCCGGAACCCAGAGGAGTTCGACTCTCGCTCCCGAGGGCCTACGATGGGACCGCTGCCGGGTGTCAGGGATTCCTTCTCCAGGTGGAGCTTTACCTGGCCACCGTGCACCCGGCACCCTCGGGGCACGAGAGCGTGTCCGCCCTGATCTCCTGCCTTTCCGGTAAAGCGTTGGAATGGGCCAACGCAGAGTGGAGGAGAATAGACGCTAACACCATCACCTACGACGAGTTCTCCCGCCGCTTCAGGGCGGTGTTTGACCATCCCCCGGAGGGGAAAGCGGCGGGGGAGCGTCTGTTCGGCCTCCTGCAGGGGAGGAGGAGTGCCCAGGAGTTCGCCTTAGAATTCCGCACTCTAGCGGCGGATGCAGGGTGGAATGAGCGGGCCCTCATCGATCACTATCGATGTAGTCTACGTGAGGACGTCCGTAGGGAGCTGGCCTGTAGGGACACCAGTCTCTCGCTCGACCAGTTGGTCGACATGTCCATCAGGCTGGATACCCTGCTAGCTACCCGCGGACGTCCCCGAGGGGGGTCCGTCCATTTCACCCTCCAGCGCTCCGAGCCGTGCCCCATGGAGCTCGGTGGCGCTGGCGCTAGAGAGAGGAGGGGTCGGAATACGAGGGGGTCCATCTCCTGCACCAACTGTGGTCGGGAGGACACACCACGGCTAGGTGCTGGGGATGGCCTCCTAGGGGGAAGACGACAGGTCCCGCACTGGGGAGTCCTTCCAGGTGAGTAGGCGCCCCACTCACCCAGAGCTCTCTGTTGCACACTTTTGTATACCTGTGCGTTTTCCACAGGTAGCACCTCATTCCCAGCATAAGGCGCTGGTAGATTCAGGCGCGGCTGGGAATTTTGTTGATAAGCAATTTTGTTTAGCCTTAGGGATTCCCCTTCTACCTGTTGACGTTCCTTTCCCCGTTCATGCCCTAGATAGCCGTCCGTTGGGTGCGGACTTGATCAGGGAGGTTACAGAGCCACTTAGGATGTGTGCGCAGGGGGGTCATCAGGAGATGATCCAGCTATTTCTGATCGACTCGCCTGCGTATCCGGTGGTGCTGGGCATGCCCTGGTTGAGTGCCCATAACCCATCTATCTCGTGGCAGGAGAGGGCTCTGATGGAGTGGTCTGCCCAGTGTGTGGGTCGATGTTTAGGCGTTTCCGTAGGGGCTACCTCGGTGGAGAGTCCAAACCAGGTGCCCGCATTGCACGTTCCCCCTGAGTATGGGGATTTGGCTATTGCGTTTAGTAAGTTGAGGGCGACGCAGTTGCCGCCCCATAGGCAGGGAGATTGTGCGATAGACCTCCAGGCAGGAGCTGCGCTCCCACGGAGCCATGTGTATCCTCTGTCTCAGGAGGAGAAGAAAGCTATGGAGACTTACATAGACGGATCTCTGAGACAAGGATACATACGGCCTTCCACTTCCCCTGCGTCCTCGAGTTTCTTTTTTGTGAAGAAAAAGGATGGTGGGTTACGCCCGTGCATCGATTACCGTGGTCTCAATCAGATCACGGTGAAGTACAGTTATCCACTCCCGCTGATTGCGACCATGACTGAGTCATTGCATGGGGCGCGTTTCTTCACTAAATTAGATCTCAGGAGCGTGTACAACTTGGTGCGCATCAGGGAGGGCGATGAATGGAAGACAGCCTTTAGTACCACCTCGGGCCATTACGAGTATCTTGTCATGCCATACGGGTTGATGAACGCTCCGTCAGTTTTCCAATCATTCGTGGATGAGATCTTCAGGGACATGCAGGGGCAGGGGGTGGTTGTGTACATAGATGACATTCTCGTGTACTCGCCTACCCGAGTCGAGCATGTGGCCCTGGTGCGCAGAGTGTTGCGGAGGCTGGTGGAGCACGACCTGTATGTCAAGGCAGAGAAGTGTCTGTTTTTCCAGGAGTCGGTCTCCTTTTTGGGGTATCAGTTGTCTGCGTCAGGGGTGAAGATGGAGGTAGACCGGGTGTCAGCCGTGCGTAATTGGCAAACACCAACCACTGTGAAGGAGGTGTAGCAGTTTTTGGGGTTTGCGAATTACTACCGGAGGTTTATCCGGGGTTTTGGACAGGTGGCAGCTCCCATCACGTCTCTTTTGAAGGGGGGTCCGGTGCGTCTGCAGTGGTCTGCCGAGGCGGACAGGGCGTTCGGGAGGCTGAAGGACCTGTTTACCTCGGCCCCGGTGCTGGCGCATCCGGATCCCTCTTTGCCATTTCAGGTAGAGATGGACGCGTCAGAGGCCGGTATAGGAGCCGTGCTTTCGCAACGGTCCGGCGCGACACCTAAACTCCGCCCCTGTGCTTTTTATTCCAAGAAGCTCAGTCCGGCGGAGCGAAACTATGACGTAGGGGACAGGGAGCTGTTAGCCGTGGTACAGGCCCTAAAGGTGTGGAGGCACTGGCTTGAGGGGGCTCAACACCCTTTCCTCATTTTGACGGACCACCGTAACCTGGAGTACATCCGAACAGCGAGGAGGCTGAACCCTCGCCAGGCGAGGTGGAATATGTTTTTGACCCGGTTCACATTCAAGATCACGTACATCCCTGGGTCACAGAATGGTAAGGCAGACTCACTGTCTCGGCGGTATGACACGGAGGAGAGGTCCGTGGAGCCCACTCCCATACTGCCGGAGTCGTGTCTGGTGGCACCGGTAGTGTGGGAGGTCGATGCTGAACTCGAGCGAGCGTTACGCACCGACCCTAGTCCACCTCAATGCCCGGAGGGTCGGAGGTACGTTCCGCTCGAGGTTTGGGATCGATTGATCTATTGGGCTCACACGTCACCCTCATCTGGACACCCTGGTATCGGCCGGACAGTGCACTGTCTTAGTGCCAAGTACTGGTGGCCCACGTTGGCGAGGGATGTGAGGGTTTATGTTTCCTCCTGCTCGGTGTGCGCCCAGTGTAAGGCGCCTAGACATCTGCCTAGGGGTAAGTTACTACCCCTGCCCGTTCCACAACGACCATGGTCTCACCTCTCGGTGGATTTCCTAACTGACCTTCCTCCTTCACAGGGGAATACCACTATACTGGTCGTTGTGGACCGGTTTTCTAAGGCCTGTCGTTTGCTCCCCATGCCGGGCCTTCCTACTGCCCTGCAAACCGCCGAAGCACTATTCACCCATGTGTTCCGGCACTACGGGGTACCCGAGGATATTGTGTCTGATCGAGGTCCCCAATTTACCTCCAGAGTCTGGAGAGCTTTTATGGAGCGATTGGGGGTCTCGGTGAGCCTCACCTCTGGTTACCACCCGGAGAGTAATGGGCAGGTGGAACGTGTGAACCAGGATGTGGGTAGGTTTCTTAGAACATACTGCCAGGACCGGCCAGAGGAGTGGGCAAGGTACGTTCCCTGGGCCGAAATGGCCCAGAATTCCCTACGCCATTCCTCCACTAACCTAACCCCTTTCCAATGTGTGTTAGGTTACCAGCTGGTTCTGGCACCTTGGCAGCAGAGCCAGATCGAGGCTCCTGCGGCGGATGAGTGGGTGCGGCGCTCGGAGGAGACATGGAACGCTGCACACGTCCACCTGCAGCGGGCCCTCCGGCGTCATAAGGCGAGCGCCGATCTCCACCGCAGTGAGGGACCGGTGTACGCACCTGGTGATCGAGTCTGGCTCTCTACCAGAAACCTGCCCCTCCGCCTGCCCTGTCGGAAACTGGGTCGGCGGTTTGTAGGGCCATTTAAAGTCCTGAGAAGGTTGAACGAGGTGTGTTACAAATTACAACTACCTGTTGAATATAAAAGTATTAACCCCTCGTTCCATGTGTCTCTTCTCAGGCCGGTGGTAGCTGGCCCACTCCAAGAAAGTGAGATCAGGGAGACTCCTCCACCCCCATTGGACATCGAGGGGGCACCGGCGTACTCCGTGCGGTCCATCTTGGATTCGAGACGTCGGATGGGGGGTCTCCAATATCTAGTGGAGTGGGAGGGGTACGGCCCGGAGGAACGGTGCTGGGTGCCAAGGAGGGACATTTTGGACCCGTCTCTCCTGACGGAATTCCATCGTGGGCACCCGACGCATCCTGCTCCGCGTCCTCCTGGTCGTCCCCGAGGCTGGAGTCGGCGCACGTCTGGAGCCGCGCGTCAAGGGGGGGGTACTGTCACGGTTTCGGCCGAGGCTGCCTCTCTTCCTTGTTCGGGCAGGCTTCGGCGTTCGTTGTCTCCGGAATACTAGCTGCCACCGTTGCATGTTTCTATGTTCGTTTGCTTTTGTCTAATTGTTGTCACACCTGTTTTCGTTTAGTGTATTAGTGTCCTATAAGTTCTCCTTGGGTTTGTGTTAGTGTTGTGTGTGATTGTTTTCACTGTCGTGCTTTGTTGCTGGATGTATTTACTATTTGCTCGGTAGAGCTGTCCTCCATAGTTTGGAGAGTTTTGTCGCACCTGTTATTGCGCCCGTTTTGTTTTGCCTGCGCGCGGAGTTTCGCCTTCGGGCTATTTAGTGCTTGCACGGTTAAAGATTTCACTAAAGTCTTTGGAACTATACTTCTGCGTCCTGCGCCTGATTCCACCACCACACCCACTTACAACATCCTTGACAACAATTTACGAATGTCACCTTACAAATGCTGTGGAGTAATCCCTGAGATCTTCAGAGGACTGAACACATTAATACTGGCCCCTTGGAAAAGGCGACAACTGCTCCTGATGGGCTAAAAAACATCCAGAAATGATAAAAAACGAGGGTATTTTGGAGCGGGTGCATAGTGTGGTCTCCATGGTGTCACAGACTGTTCCAATTAATCTCGACTTGTTTACAACAACCTAATTAACGAGATGGTCATCTATCAAGGGGAGGTGAACACACTTATGTATGCATGTTTATACTAGTATGATCTATTCATTTGTACATTAATTGACTGCACACATCAGTTGAAATGCATCAACCATGGCAACAACAATCTACTTCAATGGGGTTACTGTCAATTCATTTTGTTAAATGACTGGCATGGTATGCGCAGACATGCTTAAAAAATAATTGCAGTGTATAATAATAATAAACCTGGTTTATTATTAATGGAAAATTGTCACCAAATACAATTACACACTATTCCATTTCTCCGAAGCTTGACTCATATTTGTTATTGTGGTAGTTTTTTTCTACGAACATAAAACCGGTGTCTGTTTTGAAATATTTAAAGGTCAGGGGTCATGCAAAACAAACCTGTTTTTGTTTATATAAAAATCTCTCTCTGGTGATCTGACATTCTGTTGTTTACTCTAGCCCATCTAGTCTGAGCTGAAGAGTCTATGAACTCACTAATTAAGTCTGTGGTAGTGGTAGATACTAATTGTTCATGACAATAAAAACATCTGAACACGACTCCTAGACCGAGGTGTTACCTGATCCTCTCAGATGTGTCTCCAACAAGGGGGAGTGACTGTGAGGACAGTATCTTGGCTAAAAGGTGGGTCCATAAAAGACTAATCATCTCACAGGAAAGGTCACTGTCATATTCCTCCAGCCCGTAAGTCTGATCGAGTGTCAGGGCCCGGAGATGAAAGCCTAATTGTACACAGACGTTGTCTGTAATTAACTGGCCCCACGCATAACGAAGCAACAAATGAACCACGGAGGACCTGCTTCCCTCTCTGGATCTACAGAGGATGTACTGCATGTGGGAACAGGACATTAAATTGATTAGGCAGTCCTCAACATTATACAGCTTTTAGGTTACTAAATGAAAGACCAAAAGGGATTTGATTATGTATTTCTGCCATCTATTTACACTTAATGCAACATGAGACATATCCATTATAGTAACATTGATAAAAAAAACAAAAATGCAGCATGTGTTACTGTATCAAATGTGTCCCCTGTACAAGAGAGCCTGTTGTTATGGCTATTTTGTTCCCCTTTGATCCATGTGGACACTCTCCTGCGCTCCACAACTAATGGGGTAGCCTTTCAGGAGAGCTGGGGAGATACTGTAGCTTAGTTGCGGAGCTAAGAGCAAATTATTAAGTGAATGGCCTGCTACAACTCTGTGGATTCAGACTAAAGGGGTGGTTGAGGAGAAAGGTGGTGAAAGCATGAACCACACACACAGAGACACAAACACTCATCCATTAAGACACACCATGTGATATCAAAGCCTTTCCAACCTGCGTACACTGGTTTTATTTCTCAAATTCTGGCACTGATATTTTCTTGCAACAAAACAACAATACAATAAAGAAACCTCATGCAACTTCATTATCTTCTCATTATGAAAGGTGAAGACAGGGACAATAATTATCCTCTGTCAGCCTGCCTATGACAAAATGCAAATCTTTAAACAATGGAAGATTATTCACATTTACAGGACTAAACTATTGTGCAATTTCACTCTGAGCTGTGCCAGCAGTATACTGTTGTTTAATATCACTGTTGCTGAGGCATATACAGTGGGGGAAAAAAGTATTTAGTCAGCCACCAATTGTGCAAGTTCTCCCACTTAAAAAGATGAGAGAGGCCTGTAATTTTCATCATAGGTACACGTCAACTATGACAGACAAAATGAGAAAAAAAAATCCAGAAAATCACATTGTAGGATTTTTAATGAATTTATTTGCAAATTATGGTGGAAAATAAGTATTTGGTCAATAACAAAAGTTTCTCAATACTTTGTTATATACCCTTTGTTGGCAATGACACAGGTCAAACGTTTTCTGTAAGTCTTCACAAGGTTTTCACACACTGTTGCTGGTATTTTGGCCCATTCCTCCATGCAGATCTCCTCTAGAGCAGTGATGTTTTGGGGCTGTCACTGGGCAACACGGACTTTCAACTCCCTCCAAAGATTTTCTATGGGGTTGAGATCTGGAGACTGGCTAGGCCACTCCAGGACCTTGAAATGCTTCTTACGAAGCCACTCCTTCGTTGCCCGGGCGGTGTGTTTGGGATCATTGTCATGCTGAAAGACCCAGCCACGTTTCATCTTCAATGCCCTTGCTGATGGAAGGAGGTTTTCACTCAAAATCTCACGATACATGGCCCCATTAATTATTTCCTTTACACGGATCAGTCGTCCTGGTCCCTTTGCTGAAAAACAGCCCCAAAGCATGATGTTTCCACCCCCATGCTTCACAGTAGGTATGGTGTTCTTTGGATGCAACTCAGCATTATTTGTCCTCCAAACACGACGAGTTTAGTTTTTACCAAAAAGTTATATTTTGGTTTCATCTGACCATATGACATTCTCTCAATCCTCTTCTGGATCATCCAAATGCACTCTAGCAAACTTCAGACGGGCCTGGACATGTACTGGCTTAAGCAGGGGGACACGTCTGGCACTGCAGGATTTGAGTCCCTGGCGGTGTAGTGTGTTACTGATGGTAGGCTTTGTTACTTTGGTCCCAGCTCTCTGCAGGTCATTCACTAGGTCCCCCCATGTGGTTCTGGGATTTTTGCTCACCGT
The DNA here is from genome assembly GCF_020615455.1 of Coregonus clupeaformis. Classification (NCBI taxonomy): domain Eukaryota; kingdom Metazoa; phylum Chordata; class Actinopteri; order Salmoniformes; family Salmonidae; genus Coregonus; species Coregonus clupeaformis. The sequence goes on along the minus strand of NC_059196.1, from coordinate 12,926,201 downwards.
TCTTGTGATCATTTTGACCCCACGGGGTGAGATCTTGCGTGGAGCCCCACATCGAGGGAGATTATCAGTGGTATTGTATGTCTTCCATTTCCTAGTAATTGCTCCCACAGTTGATTTCTTCAAACCAAGCTGCTTACCTATTGCAGATTCAGTCTTCCCAGCCTGGTGCAGGTCTACAATTTTGTTTCTGGTGTCCTTTGACAGCTCTTTGGTCTTGGCCATAGTGGAGTTTGGAGTGTGACTGTTTGAGGTTGTGGACAGGTGTCTTTTATACTGATAACAAGTTCAAACAGGTGCCATTAATACAGGTAACGAGTGGAGGACAGTGGAGCCTCTTAAAGATGAAGTTACAGGTCTGTGAGAGTAAGAAATCTTGCTTGTTTGTAGGTGACCAAATACTTATTTTCCACCATAATTTGCAAATAAATTCATAAAAAATCCTACAATGTGATTTCCTGGAGAAATTTTTTCTCAATTTGTCTGTCATAGTTGACGTGTACCTATGATGAAAATTACAGGCCTCTTTCATCTTTTTAAGTGGGAGAACTTGCACAATTGGTGGCTGACTAAATACTTTTTCCCCCCACTGTAATGTGATCAAGCCATCGACTCTTTTGATGTTTAGACACATAACAATAAAACAGAACTGTACTCAAGAAGCTTGACTTCATCCTGGAATATAAATGTTATTAAAAAGCTATTTCCTTCCAGGCTGAATTTTTTTGGCTAAAGCATCACCAACTTCTGATTATGAGGAATCCTTTCAGGGAGTCGTCTTGTGTTGTCAACTCAAACAAATGGAAATAATGACTGTTAAAGGAAACTTTAGTGTTGCGCCTTGATGAGATATCCTCCCCCGCCTAATCCGGTCTGTGTCATTACTAGCTAGAGCTTTGCTATCTTCAGGAAATTGCTCGGCACACTTTATGCAGAAGGTTTTCAAGGAGAGGCCAGTTATTCTAACCCAACCTCTGGAGGAATAACTAAGTGGGTGTGAGTCTGCTTTTAATTCCTCTGCTCTCCTCTCTCCTCCTCTCTGCTTTTACCACACTGTCCCAAGCGCAGCTAATGCACATTCTCATGCATCATTGTAATAGAGGAGTCATATCATCAGTAAAGGACATACCGCCTGGACACCGCCTCTCAATGTCGCCCTGTTGCATAATGGAGAGCTCTGAAATGGAGGTCTCTAGCCCAAGACACACTACAAAACCACTTACACGGCTTTAGCGGTTTCACAGCAAGATCTTTACAGGCGGATTAAATATATATTTTTACACACAGTTGCCATCCAGCTCCGGCTCTCTTGAACTGGCTGCCTCTCAAAAGTGCACTAAAAGCAACCTGGACACATTGTTTCACAGACGGGGCAAGATCAGAGCCGCACTTATAATATATAGGAGAGCTTCACTTTTTGTCTGGTGAAGTTGACAGAATTTTGAATGGGACATAAGGTTAGAGTTCCTCCACCTACTCTACTCACTCTGAGTGTAACACTTTTGAGATTTTTATAGATTTAAATGGGATGTTTTGGCTGCGCTCCACAGACGTGGTGGTTAAAATGATTCAACTAGCAGTGTTTTCTCTCTTCTCTAGCTTTGGATTGAGAGAGGGTTGGAGGTGAGGGGTGGACTGGAATAGTAGACTCTGCATAAGGATATTACTCTCAGACTGGCTAGATAGAGAAGACAAATGTGTTTCTCTGTTCATATATCATCCAATGATAGAGGGGCGATCTGTGGTATCTGTTTTTTTCATCAATAGAGTAAGGTACTGTGGGCCTTTAGGAGAAAGTTAATACACAGAGACAATAGAACATCCTTTGTGTTTTTATTTTCTTATCATATAGATCAAACCCCAGAGCCAAAAACATTGATCAAACTCTTTCTCTTCTCTCTTTGTCCACACAGGCCTACATCAATCTTGTGTTTAAAAGGAATCTTCTGCAAAAAAAAACCTGAAACAAACATTTACTAAAGCCCGTAGTAAAGATTTATAGTATTTCTAATATTAACTATATATTGCAAAAAACAAAGCATGTTTGTTACATTTTTTCATTCACTGTCTTAGAAATAGATATTCAACCTTGTATGACTATGGTCATTGAATGTTGGGCTTGTGTCAGGGGTCTTAGCCGCTAATGTCTTTATTTCACCTTGGTTAAATTTGACAGTATTACTGAACTTGGCCTCCTCTTCTATTAGCTGATCTGTTTGGCTATGCTGCTTCAATGATAGTACGCTGTAGGAACTCAAATTAACATGCCTACATTACTTGACAGAGATACAGCGGGGCTTTTTATAATAGGGGCATGACTTTATTTCAAGTAATTTAAAGCTAGATTTAGCCCCCTGAAGCTTAATTATGTTTCCTGATAAGCCGTCATTGTGTCACAAGTTGTACATTTAACACTTTTGTCGGTATTACATTTTCATAGTGTTGCGTGCCTTATTCATTGACTCTTCATTGTAGATTTCACCATGTCACTGTTCATCATGTGTTCAATATTCAGTGTTCTCCTCATTTCTACAACATCTTCCTCAGTAATTAGCTGTAAATGTTTCAGGGACACGGATAGCCTGGGGCTCAGGCCCATTCCACCACAGAGGTCAAACACACTGGTGCTGCCAGATACCCAAAGCAGAGCAGACACACATTCTCCATTCAGCGGGTACACAGCATTCTGTTTAAATCTACTGGAACTAATAAGTAATTAAAGGAAATGGGCATGTTTAGCTACAGGCAGTAAGACTGAAGGAGGTTACAACGGTTCAGCACCAAATATAAACCAATCACTATTTTCTTAACATAGAATATCCCAGACAAGACTTCAGCGTATTCAACTCCAGTCTACTCCCCTGATGCTGTCATTATTTTTTTTCACATGAAATCAACATTTAAAATTCAGTTTGTAGAGTTCAAAATGAGGTGAGAAAAAGTACAATGAAGTCACCTGGAAGACTAAAACAATGGCTGCAGAAGCAGAGACTGTAAAGCATTAAGCAAGTATGGCAGTGAGGAATTCTCAGGTATGTCACAAAACTTTTCCTAATCTTGATTATTTTTGGGAACACTCACTTATAAACGCGACCTGTGGAATGCACGTGGTGTTTTTACTTGGTAGCACCAGTGTCGCTCAGATAATTCATTGAATGGCCATGGTTACATCTGTATCGTTGTTTCAAGTCTTGTGCACTCAGGATGTTATTACATTTGTATCATTTGAGGGACGGGCATCACGAGCAAAGTAATTTGTATCATTATACTTCACCTGTGAGCGAAGATGAATGATGATGTACAAAACATTAAGAATACTTGCGCTTTCCATGACATAGACTGACCAGGTGAAAGCTATGATCCCATATTAAATCCACTTCAATCCGTGTAGATGAAGGGGAGGAGACAGGTTAAAAAAAGATTTTTAAGCCTTGAGACAATTGAGACATGGATTGTGTATGTGTGCCATTCAGAGGGTGGCACACATACAAAAACTGTAAATGCCTTTGAAAGGGGTATGGTAGTAGGTGCCAGGCACACAGATTTGTGTCAAGAACTGCAATGCTGCTGGATTTTTCACACTCAACAGTTTCCCATGTGTATCAAGAATGGTCCACCACCCAAAGGACATCCAGCCGATTCATCCAATGGCGTTGAGGAGTATACCACCTCAGTCATTGGCTTCACCAATAAGTGCATTGACGACGTACGTACGTACATATCCCAACCAGAAGCCATGAATCACAGGCAACATCCGCATCGAGCTAAAGGCTAGAGCTGCCGTTTCAAGGAGCGGGACAATAATCCGGACGCTTATAAGAAATCCCGCTAAACCCTCAGATGAACCATCAAACAGGCAAAGATTGATTAAGATTGAATCCTACTACACCGGCTCTGACACTTGTCGGATGTGGCAGGGCTTGAAAACTATTAAGGACTACAAAGGGAAACCCAGCCGCGAGCTGCCCAGTGACGCGAGCCTACCAGACGAGCTAAATACCTTTTATGCTCGCTTCGAGGCAAGCAACACTGAAGCATGAATGAGAGCACCAGCTGTTCTGGATGACTGTGTGATAACGCTCTCGGTAGCCGATGTGAGCAAGACCTTTAAACAGGTCAAAATTCACAAAGCCACGGGGCTAGACGGATTACCAGGACATGTACTCAAAGCACGCACAGACCAACTGGCAAGTGTCTTCACTGAAATGTTCAACCTCTCCCTGACCGAGTCTGTAATACCTACATGTTTCAAGCAGACCACCATAGTCCCTGTGCCCAAGGAAGCGAAGGTAATCTGCCTAAATGATTACCACCCCGTAGCACTCACATCGGTAGCCATGAAGTGCTTTGAAAGGCTGGTCATGGCTCACATCAACAGCATCATCCCGGATACCCTAGACCCACTCCAATTTGCATACCGCCCCAACAGAGCCACAGATGACACCATCTCAATCGCACTCCACACTGCCCTTTCCCACCTGGACAAAAGAAACACCTATGTGCGAATGCTGTTCATTGACTACAGCTCATCGTTCAACGCCATAGTGCCCACAAAGCTAATCACTAAGCTAAGGACCCTGTTACTAAACACCTTCCTCTGCAACTGGATTCTGGACTTCCTGACGGGCCACCCCCAGGTGGTGAGGGTAGGCAACAACACGTCTGTCACGCTGATCCTCAACACCGGGGCCCACTCAGGGGTGAGTGCTTAGTCCCCTCCTGTACTCCCTGTTCACCTACGACTGACCGGTCAAACACGACTCCAACACCATCATTAAGTTTGCTGACGACACAACAGTGGTAGGCCTGATCACCAACAACGATGAGACAGCCTATAGGGAGGAGGTCAGAGACCTGGCAGTGTGGTGCCAGGACAACAACCTTTCCCTCAATGTGAGCAAGACCAAGGAGCTGATCGTGGACTACAGGAAAAGGCGGGCCAAACAGGCCCCCATTAACATTGACAGGGCTGGTCGAGAGCATCAAGTTCCTTGGTGTCCACATCACCAACAAACTATCATGGTCCAAACACGCCAAGACAGTCATGAAGATGCCTTGACAACACCTCAGGAAACTGAAAAGATTTAGCATGGGTCCCCAGATCCTCAAAAAGTTATACAGCTGCACCAATGAGAGCATCCTGACCGGTTGCATCACCACCTGGTATGGCAACTGCTCGGCATCTGACCGTAAGGCGCTACAGAAGGTAGTGTATATGGCCCAGTACATCACTGGGACCAAGCTTCCTGCCATCCAGGACCTATATTCTCGGCTGTGTCAGAGGAAAGCCCAAAAAATTGTCAAAGACTACAGTCACCCAAGTCATAGACTGTTCTCTCTGCTACCGCACGGCAAGCGGTACCGGAGCGCCAAGTCTAGGACTAAAAGGCTCCTTAACAGCTTCTACCCCCAAGCCATAAAATGGCTGAACAATTAATCAAATGGCCACCAGGACTATTTACATTGACACCCTCCATTTGTTTATACACTGCTGCTACCAGCTGTCTATTATCTATGTAAAGTCACATTACCCCTACCTACATGTACAAATTACCTCGACTAACCTGTACCCCTGCAAATTGACTCGATACCGGTACCCCCTGTATATAGCCTCGTTATTGTTATTTCATTGTGTTACGTTTTTATGATTTTTTACTTTAGTTTATATGGTAAATATTTTCTTAACTCTTTCTTGAACTGCATTGTTGGTTAAGGGCTTGTAAGTAAGCATTTCACGTTAAGGTCTACACTTGTTGTATTCGGCGCATGTGACAAATAAAGTTTGATTTGATTTGAACTTGAACTTGACACAACTGTGAGAAGCATTGGAGTCAACATGGGCCAGCTTCCCTGTGGAACGCTTTCGAAACCTTGAAGGGTCCACGCCCCAACGAATTGAGGCTGTTCTGAGGGCAAAATGGGGTGCAACTCAATATTAGGAAGTCTGCAACACCATTAAGCAAGGGGTACCTCCAAGCAAGCGATACCATGAAGACCAAGGAGCTCTCCAAACAGGTCAGGGACAAAGTTGTGGAGAAGTACAGATCAGGGTTGGGTTATAAAAATATCCAAAACTTTGAACATCCCACGGAGCACCATTAAATCCATTATTAAAAAATGGAAAGAAATATGGCACCACAACAAACCTGCCAAGAGAGGACCGCCCACCAAAACACACAGACCAGGCAAGGAGGGCATTAATCAGAGGCAACAAAGACACCAATGATAACCCTGAAGGAGCTGCAAAGCTCCACAGCAGAGATTGGAGTATCTATCGATAGGACCACTTTAAGCCATACACTCCACAGAGCTGGGCTTTACAGAAGAGTGGCCAGAAAAAAGCCATTGCTTAAAGACAAAAATAAGCAAACACGTTTTGTGTTCTCCAAAAGGCATTTGGGACACTCCCCAAACATAAGGAAGAAGGTACTCTTGTCAGATGAGACTAAAATTGAGCTTTTTGGCAATCAAGGAAAACGCTATGTCTGGCGCAAACCCAACACCTCTCAGAATTGAAGGAATGACGGGGGGGCAGTATGAAAATAAAAAAGAATAATGTATGCACTAACTGTAAGTTGCTCTGGATAAGAGCGTCTGCTAAATGACATAAATGTAAATGTAATGTAATGAATGATGGATGGCGCTAAATACAGGTAAATTCTTGAGGGAAACCTGTTTCAGTCTTCCAGAGATTTGAGACTGGGACGGAGGTTCACCTTCCAGCAGGACAATGACCCTAAGCATACCGCTAAAGCAACACTCGAGTGGTTTAAGGGGAAACATTTAAATGTCTTGGAATGGCCTAGTCAAAGCCCAGACCTCAATCCAATTGAGAATCTGTGGTATGACGTAAAGATTGCTGTACACCAGCGGAACCCATCCAACTTGAAGGAGCTGGAGCAGTTTTGCCTTGAAGAATGGGCAAAAATCCCAGTGGCTAGATGTGCCAAGCTTATAGAGACATACCCCGAGAGACTTGCAGCTGTAATTGCTGCAAACGCTGGCTCTAAAAAGTATTGACTTTCGGGGGGGTGAATAGTTATGCACGCTCAAGTTTTCAGTTTTTTTGTCTTATTTTGCATCTTCAAAGTGGTAGGCATGTTGTGTAAATCAAATGATACAAACCCCCAAAAAATCAATTTTAATTCAAGGTTGTAAGGCAACAAAATAGGAACAATGCCAAGGGGGAGATACTTTCGCAAGCCACTGTACAGCCCTCATACATACCCCATCTACATCCTTGTTTCAATGAAATTCCTCTTAGCAATCATTCACCGGCTAGCATTCCAAATGTATTCAGCACCGTGGGCACACTGTCTATATGCAGTTTGAAATAGATGAATGCGCTACTCGATTGGATCATTAAATTGTTGTCACCTTCCACTAAAACTCTTTAAGATGTTATCCTTGTTTTGTAGCAATGTATTTTGTTTGTGAGAATAAGATACCATTTTGATTCCAACAAGTTTTTGTTGTTGTTTTGTTTATTTCATAGGTAAACAATAGATACCTGGGTTATTCAAAATGGAAATATTTTAATTTAATGAAACAATTAGCTGTGATAGACTGTAACAAGGCTCCATAACATATTAGCATTATAATTGTAATTTTAGTAAAAATCTGTAATAATCTTGTTCAAACAATAATACTGATCACACTATACAAACAGCAATAATTGTGCGTATTGAGAAGCTTCTTGTTAAATCATGCAACATAATTTAATTATTCCATTCACGCTGATTGTTTGTCTGTGAGAATCATAAATATGAATAATTATATTACATAGTTCTGTAGGCATAATAATCACACATTGTAATTTACAATAGAATTTCCTTCAAACCCAAAGAGCCATGGCAATATTATCTATGAGTGAGTGCTTAACGGAAACAGTCCAATACATGCCTGCACGTTATGAATAGGAAGTGATTATACCCCAGCTGGCTTCTCCTGTGGGAACCTTCAGGGCGACAGAACACAATTCGCCACAATTTACATTTATATGACACTTTGGGAAGAGGGCACCTGGAAAGAAGCAGCATCAAAACAAAATGTTGTTATCGATATGTTACATTTTGGCACTGAGACCAGTAGGTATGACATGCTGTCAGGCACACTGGACAATCTTCAACATAGACCCTCTTCAGAGTCCATGTTCATTGCTTCCTTTAAGCATTACACTAAGTCACTGATGTTTTACACTTGTAAGTGAATGTACCTTTTGTAATAGTGCTTTTTCTGGGTGTATCCATACCCCAGTCCTGAAAGACCTGCATGCATCCAAGTAAACAATTTCATAACTATACTCCTATTAGTGAAATTCAAACATTATCTAGGCTTACCTACAATCATGGTTTTGAAAGTAATTTCGTGCTTCTTAGATATACCGGAAAACTGAGCACGTCTGTCTGATATATACCCTTGAGCGTGTGTGCATGTGTATGTGCGTGTCTCAGTATGTGCTTGTGTGTGTCTTAGCTCATGTGCATGTGCCTCATCATCCATGTTATTGGCCTGTGGCCCACAGAAAAAACAATTAAGGCGTCCAATAATAACAGTGGCCCAACTCTTCTAGGCTACATGGGATGGTGAAGGTATTTCATAAACAAACAAATGAGGACTTTAAAGTACAACATTGTGTAATAAACATATTTGGAACATGGCAACAACAAACCACTGTATCACATCCCAAGTCATATTATAAAATAGGCCTACTAATTTTAGGGAGTCACTGGCCTTGTAGTGTTTTTCACTTGTCATGTTGCATCTTTGGTCCTGTGTGTTCTTAAAGGGGCAGTGCAGTCAAAAACGTGATTTTGGAATAATACTCTAAAATTTTGAAATGTATAACAATGCACTATTAGTGTGAGAGCTGTTTGGCTTGATGGGGCTTTTTTGTGATGTCACCAGGGGGTATAAGTTAATAGACCAATAACAAAGAGAGGTTGCCCTCCTCTCTGCCATTAACAGCTAGTTTTCAGGTTACACATTGCTCCCATTAGGCTCCTCCAATTAGGCCCCTCTCTCAGACCACTCCCAGACAGTCCTAGCAAAATTCTTGCTTGAGAAATTACATTTAGCCAAGAAGCTATTTTTGTTTATTTTTTTACAATTTTAATTGAAAACAATCACAGTAAGGTACTTCATTGTTTCCCAGAAATCGAATCAAATAAAATTTTATTGGTCACATACACATATTTAGCAGATGTTATTGCGAGTGTAGCGAAATGCTTGTAAAAAAAACACAAAAAACGTTCTGGGCTAATAATGTAAGAAATACATACTAAAAATAAATAAAAAATAACTGCTGCATTGGACCTTTAAAACAGATCATAAGAGTGTGTTGAGATTATTTCTGGATGTATGCTTTCACAGTGGGTGTATCAGTGCTTATCTCATTTGCATAGAATATTAATCTTGATAAGTAACTGCAAATGAGAAACAGCTTGAGCATTCTGCCGACCCAAATGGCAGCTAATTTTTCGGCACTTCTCCAAGCTCGCACCACTGTAATCGACTTAATAGAATGAGAATCCGTATAACTAATGTTGCACATTAGGTGGTAAACTGCTAAAGCTGGGGTGAGACAGTGTGAAGAGCTACCCAGTATGGAGACAAACAATATTTATTTACTCTCAGGCCACTAAGTCGGAAAGCACCAAATAAACCAACAAATCTTATTTCCTACAGTAAGTTTCCTCATGCTCAATTAGAGAACCAAGGGGAAATAGTATATTTGGTTTCTGGAGACAATGCAAGTTGAGTCACCTTATTCAGCCGGTGCAGTGAGTCGCTGAATCTCTGAGGTGCAGTGTGGGTAGAGTGGGCAGCTGGACGGGATTCACACAACCTGACTAAGACCGACTCATGTCCAATATTCATCTCCATACAACACAGGAGAAAGCCTACTGTCCTGCCATTGGTTAAGCCAACAGAGTGAGTGGTTTAAAGAGATAAGTAACTTAATTCCCAACCAGTGAATTGCGTGGCTCTTATAGTAATTCCTTAGTTTGGTCTACACATCTGCGTTTTGATAATAAAGACTTAATGAAGAGAGTATTATATGCTTGTGATAAAGCATATAATCTCAGTCACTAATCCCTTGCGTTACCCGGTGAGCAGAGTGTCCCCGTACATCTTTCAAGGACAATACCGCCTCTGCTTGGCACTACATATAATTTATACTGTACATTGGGGATCCATAGAAGATGTTATTCCCTTTCCTTGGGGTTGATAAGACGTTGTATCTCTCTATGCTGGCACCAAAGGTGGCTCATGTGTCATAGCACTAGCCCTAATCTCATTTAGCGAGGAGGAAGATCACACCCTCGCTCCTGGAAATAGACCGGGGGACTCAGTGGGAGGTTCAATGCACTGGATTAATTGAGCAATTATTTTATTACGTTACAGCCTTATTCTAAAATGTATAAAAAAGTTATTTCCCCTCACACAATACACCATAATGACAAAGCAAAAACAGGTTTGTAGAAAGTTTGGCAAATTTATAAAAAAAATAAAGAAAACGGAAAAATCACATTTACATAAGTATTCAGACCCTTTACTCAGTACTTTGTTGAAGCACCTTCGGCAGGGATAACAGCCTCGAGTCTTCTTGGGTATGACGCTACAAGCTTGGCACACCTGTATTTGGGGAGTTTCTCTCATTCTTCTCTGCAGATCCTCTCAAGCTCTGTCAGGTTGGATGGGGAGCGTCACTGCACAGCTATTTCCAGGTCTCTCCAGAGATGTTAGATCAAGTCCGGACACTGGCTGGTCCACTCAAGAACATTCAGAGACTTGTCCCAAAGCCACTCCTCCGTTGTCTTGGCTGTGTGCTTAGGGTCGTTGTCCTGTTGGAGGGTGAACCTTTGCCCCAGTCTGAGGTCCTGAGTGCTCTGGAGCAGATTTTCATCAAGGATCTCTTTGTACTTTGCTCTGTTTATCTTTCTCTCATTCCTGACTGGTCTCCCAGTCCCTGCCTCTGAACAACATCCACACAGCATGAAGCTGCCACCACCATGCTTCACCATAGGGATTGTGCCAGGTTTCCTCCAGACGTGACGCTTGGCATTCAGGCCAAAGAGTTTAATCTTGGTTTCATCAGACCAGAGAATCTTGTTTCTCATGGTCTGAGAGTCTTTAGGTGCCTTTTGGCAAACTCCAAGCGGGCTCTCATGCCTTTTACTGAGGTGTGGCTTCCGTCTGGCCACTCTACCGTAAAGGCCTGATTGGTGGAGTACTGTAGAGATGGCTGTCCTTCTGGAAGGTTCTCCATCTCCACAGAGGAACTCTGGATCTCTGTCAGTGACCATCGGGTTCTTGGTCACCTGCCTGACCAAGGCCCTTCTCCCCCAATTGCTCTGTTTGGCCGGGCGGCCAGCACTAGGAAGAGTCTTGGTGGTTCCAAACTTCTTCCATTTAAGAATGATGGAGGCCACTGTGTTCTTGGGGACCTTCAATACTGCAGAAATGTTTTAGTACCCTTCCCCAGATCTGTGCCTTGACACAATCCTGTCTCAGAGCTCTACGGACAATTCCTTCGACCTCATGGCTTGGGTTGTGCTCTGACATGCACTGTCAACTGTGGGACCTTATATAGAAAGGTGTGTGCCTTTCCAAATCATGTCCAATCAATTGAATTGACCACAGGTGGACTCCAATCAAGTTGTAGAAACATCTCAAGGATGATCAATGGAAACAGGATGTACCTGAGCTCAATTTCGAGTCTCATAGCAAAGGGTCTGAATACTTATGTAAGTAAGGTATTTCTGTTTTTTATGTTTAATACATTTGCCAACATTTCTAAAAACGTGTTTTCGCTTCGTCATTATGGGGTATTGTGTGTAGATTGATGAGGAAAACATTTTATTTAATCCATTTTAGAATAAGAGGTCTGAATACTTTCCGAATGTACTGTATATAAACATTATATTTGGGAGCAGTATAACGGTGAGTGGACATTCTCCCCTTCTCTTTATATTGGATCTTTGTACAGCTACTGTGAAAAGTTTGGATGTGCGTAAATCCCTCCATAGTCTGCATTGTTTTCATAGTATATGCCCATGGGAAGCAATTATGGTCTATTTAGACACAGCCTATTTAAAACAAGATGCTGTTTAGTTTTTAAAATAATTATTCACTCTCTTTTAAGGCCTTATCAATAATTAATTTCATCTTGCTTATTGACAATGTTTGGCATGTCCATAATGCATTTTACAGTAGGCCTAACCCCTATATCAGTGTGAATGCTATGTATACTTGTAACGAAGACCCAGGGAGTCAGGAAGCAAGTGCAGTTGGTGAGTTGAATAACAAGGAACATGAAGATATACAAAACAAGAGCAGTGTACTGGACATGAAAACAAAACCAATACCGCCTGAAGACTGTGGCTACTGAGGGCTAAATAAAGGGGAAGTAATAAAGGTAATGATGAAGTCCAGGTGTGCAAAACGATGGGGAGCAGGTGTGCGTAATGACAGAGGGTAGATGCGGCTGCGTGGAGGCACAGAGCCTGCAAGCAGGTAGATGGCACAGCCACGGGTAGGTTTGTGGACCCTACCTCCATGGGATCAGGCTCTGTCTCAGGGCGGCCAAAGGAGGAATGTGATAGCCGATGGGGGTTTCGATGCTCCCGAAGAAGGTGAGTGAGTCCAAGGAGAGGTTGTCGTCTTGACGCGCCAGCTCCGTCTGGACCTCTTCGTGTAGTCCTCTTCTGAATAGGGTGCAGAGCGCCAGCCCATTCCATCCACTGGAGGCTGCCACGGTCCGGAAGGGGAGGGCGTGCTCCACAGCGGTCTGGGCACCCTGCCGGAGTTGGAGTAGGCACTCACCTCCCTCTCTGCCAGGTGTGCGTAATGTGGGTTGCCAGGATCGGTGCTTAGCTGACCGGTGATGTCGAGCACCGGAGTGACAATTTCAAAGATTTTACTGAGTTACAGTTAATTTAAGGAAATCACTCAATTGGAATAAATTCATTGGGCCCTAATCTATGGATTTCACATGACTGGGCAGGGGTGCAACCATGGGTGGGCCAAGGCGGGAATACAGTGCCTTGCAAGAATTATTCATCCCCCTTGGCGTTTTTCTTATTTTGTTGCATTACAACCTGTAATTTAAATTGATTTTTATTTGGATTTCATGGAATGGACATACACAAAATAGTCCAAACTGGTGAAGTGAAATTAAAAAAATAACTTGTTTCAAAAAATTCTAAAAAATAAATAATGGAAAAGTGGTGCGTGCATATGTATTCACCCCCTTTGCTATGAAGCTAAATAAGATCTGGTGCAACCAATTACCTTCAGAAGTCACATAATTAGTTAAATAAAGTCCACCTGTGTGCAATCTAAGTGTCACATGATCTCAGTATATACACACCTGTTCTGAAAGGCCCCAGAGTCTGCAACACCACCAAGCAAGCGGCACCATGAAGACCAAGGAGCTCTCCAAACAGGTCAGGGACAAAGCTGTGGAGAAGGAGAGATCAGGGTTGGGTTATAAAAAAATATCAGAAACTTTGAACATCCCATGGAGCACCATTCAATTTATTATTAAAAAAAATTGAAAGAATATGGCACCACAACAAACCTGCCAAGAGAGGGCCACCCACCAAAACTCACGGACCAGGCAAGGAGGGCATTAATCAAAGAGGCAACAAAGACACCAAAGATAACCCTGAAGGAGCTGCAAAGCTCCACAACGGATATTGGAGTATCTGTCCATAGGACCACTTTAAGCCGTACACTCCACAGAGCTGGGCTTTACGGAAGAGTGGCCATAAAAAAGCCATTGCGTAAAGACAAAAATAAGTAAACACATTTGGTGTTCGCCAAAAGGCATGTGGGAGACTCCCCAAACATATGGAAGAAGGTATTCTTGTCAGATGAGACTAAAATTGAGCTTTTTGGCCATCAAGGAAAACACTATGTCTAGCGCAAACCCAACACCTCTCATCCCCCCGAGAACACCATCCCCACAGTAAAGTATGGTGGTGGCAGCATCATGCTGTGGGGATATTTTTCATCGGCAGGGACTGGGAAAATGGTCAGAATTGAAGGATGATGGATAGCGCTAAATACAGGGAAATTCTTGAGGGAAACCTGTTTCAGTCTTCCAGAGATTTGAGACTTGGACGGAGGTTCACCTTCCAGCAGGACAATGACCCTTAAGCATACTGCTAAATCAACACTCAAATGGTTTAAGGGGAAACATTTAAATGTCTTGGAATGGCCTAGTCAAAGCCCAGACCTCAATCCAATTGAGAATCTGTGGTATGACTTAAAGATTGCTGTACGCCAGCGGAACCCATCCAACTTAAAGGAGCTAGAGCAGTTTTTGCCTTGAAGAATGGGCAACAATCCCAGTGGCTAGATGTGCCAAGCTTATAGAGACACACCCCAAGAGACTTGCAGCTGTAATTGCTGCAAAAGGTGTCTCTACAAACTATTGACTTTGGGGGGATGAATAGTTTTTTGTCTAATTTCTTGTTTGTTTCACAAGAAAAGTATTTTGCATCTTCAAAGTGGTAGGCATGTTGTGTAAATCAAATGATACAACCCCCCCCAAAATCCATTTTAATTCCAGGTTGTAAGGCAAAAAAATTGAAAAAATCCAAGGGGGGTGAATACTTTCGCAAGCCACTGTATGCCACCCCCACTCGGCAGCCAGGCCCACCCACTGGGGAGCCAGGCCCAGCCAATCAAAATTAGTTTTTCACCCACAAACCCCCCTCAGAATATCCCAGAGGTGAAGAAACCGTATGTGGAGGTCCTGGGCTGGCGTGGTTACACATGTTCTGCGGTTGTGAGGCCGGTTGGACGTACTGCCAAATTCTCTAAACGACAGGCAGCTTATCGTAGACAAATGAACATTACATTCTCTGGCAACAGCTCTGGTAGACATTCCTGCAGTCAGCATGCCAACTGCCCGCTCCCTCAAAACTTGATGATCATGCTGTTTAATCAGCTTCTTGATATACCACACCTGTCAGGTGGATGGATTATCTTGGCAAAGGAGAAATGCTCACTAACAGGGATATAAACAAATTTGTGCACAACATTTTAGAGAAAGAAAATGTTTGTGCATATGGAACATTTCTGGGATTTTTTACTTCAGCTCATGAAACACGGGACCAACACTTTACATGTTGCGTTTATATTTTTGTTCAGTGTATATATTTCCACATTGAAGCAATGCAATTGCTCAGAACAATGTGGACTGCAACAGGTTTAAGTTACCATATTTAGTAAAGATGGGATAGGTCTACATTTTCCAATTTTTTTTAATAAGCTGTTTAACAAACTATAACGGACTAACATTGGAATTGGAGTTGATTCCAAGGCAATACATAAAAGATTGTAAATACACAACCTGAAGCAACCACATATTTAGCCATTGAGCACGTTCTGATTGGCCAGTGAGGGGCCAAGCCTCGACATACCAACAACTTGTTTATTAATCAAAACCCAGCCCTTTCACGACAACGTCAGCAACAGAGCCGATAATTGTGCTTGTGAAAATAGCTAAAATATTTCTGACACACCCCAGAACCTATAGCGATACCGCCAGCGCTTAGATTTACCATTGTGTTAGGTTTGTTTAAACAGAGCCCCCTATGTCACACATGCAGAAAATATATACACCTGTGTCCGTGAGAACCAGGGCTACGGTACAATGCAAGCCATTTCTATCTATGGTGTCCACAGATCGATTTATAAGTAAAAATGTTGGTTGGAAACGGTACCAGAACCACGCAGGTCCCCTAAACAGGGGAATTTACATCTAAGAGGTTTTGAAGGACACAATTATAATATGTCCACCCCTCCCACCTCAGCGCAAGCATGCTGATGTTAAACAGGTAAATTGACGAACCTGGCGTTAGGGCTGGAAAATGCCAGTGCACCAATTTTTATATGATGAAATGACAAACTAACTTGCCCCTCCTTGGTGTCTTAGTGCCAGATGAAAATAGAGCCACAAGTGTGATTATAAACTCTCTGTGGCACATATATTCTCTCTTTAAAGTTATTGAGACATGCTTGTGACTTATTAATGTTTGGACTTGGGAGTTGGAAGAGTTTAGGTGTTTCATTAAATACATTTAGTAAGGGAAGCAATTATTTCAGCTAAGGAATTAGCTGATGGATTTATTAATAATTAAAATACTTAAATCTTGATTTTATTATGGATATGAAATGGCTCATAAGAACATTAGAAGTGGATGGATTTGTCCCATTTATTTCCTTTTATTAAATGCTTATCTTAAATTTGATATCCATCTGGCAACAAGTTTCACACATTTCCTTCACAATTACATGAATACTGGACCGCCCACACATTTACCACATTACCTTGCTTTATCTTCTTTTTATTCTTCATGTGGGAGAAATTGTCATCCCTCAAAGCAAATTGCTGTGCCTTACTGCATGGAAGGAACATGATAACCCTTTATTTGTAATCTTGTCTGTTAGATGCTTCCCATGCTCTATGTAGGCCTATAGAACATCCATGTTGCTCTTTATGGTACAGTTACAATATCAAACTAATCAAATTCAGAAAACATCCAACTAATGGAACCTGTGAACTAAATAATCATAGCATTAATTTATGATGAACCTTATGTTGGTCATGATATTTACCATAATTATATTTAACATACAGTGCATTCATAAAGTATTCAGACCCTTGACTTTTTCCACATTTTGTTACGTTACAGCCTTATTCTTAAATGGATGCAATAGTTATTTTTTCTCCTCATCAATCTACACACAATACCCATAATGGTGTACAGAGCATTCGTAAGGAATTATCTGTTTTTGGTCACACCACTTTTTAAAAAACACACCACTTAAATCCATACAGTGAGCGTGTAGAAGGGGCCCTAGCACTAACGATGTGCATCTCTCCTTATTAGCACAATTCGATATGCATCTACATACATGGGCTCCGATACGATACAGGAATGATACTTTTAGTGTGAAACGATTCGATATAATTCGATGCACTAACAATTGTTTCATGAACACATTCATTTTCCATCCAAATTAATATACTGATGGAGCTCAGCAGCTAAACTGGATCTGTCTGAGCTGACTTCTCTGTGTGTGTGTGTGTGTGTGTGTGTGTGTAGTGTGTGAGCTGAGTCATAGGGCAGACTGAGCATCTACCACTATCAGATTAGGAGATATGTTTTTATCCCCCCAGTTTCTATCTGAAATCCTCATCACCCGCTGATTAACTTGTCATATAGCAGATTAAAATATTTTGAGCTAGTAATAATGTCAATATTTATCTTTAGAAATTAGCTTTGACATACAGTTGAAGTCGGAAGTTTATATACACTTAGGTTGGAGTCATTAAAACTCATTTTTCAACCACTCCACACATTTCTTGTTAACAAACTATAGTTTTGGCAAGTCGGTTAGGACATCTACTTTGTGCATGACACAAGTATTTTTTCCAACAATTGTTTACAGACAGATTATTTCACTTATAATTCAATGTATCACAATTCCAATGGGTCAGAAGTTTACATACACTAAGTTGACTGTGCGTTTAAACAGCTTGGAAAATTCCAGAAAATTACGTCATGGCTTTAGAAGCTTCTGATAGGCTAACTGACACCATTTGAGTCAATTGGAGGTGTACCTGTGGATGTATTTCATGGCCAACCTTCAAACTCAGTGCCTCTTTGCTTGACAAAATGGGAAAATCAAAAGAAATCAGCCAAGACCACAAAAGAAAATTATAGACCTCCACAAGTCTGGTTCATCCTTGGGAGCAATGTCCAAATGCCTGAAGGTACCACGTTCATCTGTACAAACAATAGTATGCAAGTATTAACACAATGGGACCACGCAGTCATCATACCACTCAGGAAGGAGACGCGTTCTGTCTCCTAGAGATGAACGTACTTTGGTGCGAAAAGTGCAAATCAATCCCAGAACAACAGCAACGGACCTTGTGAAGATGCTGGAGGAAACAGGTACAAAAGTGTCAATATCCACAGTAAAACGAGTCCTATATCAACATAACCTGAAAGGCCGCTCAGCAACGAAGAAGCCACTGCTCCAAAACCGCCATAAAAAAGCCAGACTACGGTTTGCAAATGCACATGGGGACAAAGATCGTACTTTTTGGAGAAATGTCCACTGGTCTGATGAAACAAAAATATAACTGTTTGGCCATAATGACCAGCGTTATGTTTGGAGGAAAAAGGAGAATGCTTGCAAGCCGAAGAACACCATCCCAACCGTGAAGCACGGGGGTGGCAGCATCATGCTGTGGGGGTGCTTTGCTGCAGGAGAGACTGGTGCATCAATAGATGGCATCATGAGGAAGGAAAATTATGTGGATATATTGAAGCAACATCTCAAGACATCAGTCAGGAAGTTAAAGCTTGGTCGCAAATGGGTCTTCCAAATGGACAATGACCCCAAGCATACTCTTTTCTCCGTGTATATCAATGATGTCGCTCTTGCTGCTGGTGACTCTCAGATCCACCTCTACGCAGACGACACCATTTTGTATACATCTGGCCCTTCATTGGACACTGTGTTAACAAACCTCCAAACGAGCTTCAATGCCATACAACACTCCTTCAGTAGCCTCCAACTGCTCTTAAACACTAGTAAAACTAAATGCATGCTCTTCAATCGAACGCTAATGGCACCCACCCACCCGACTAGAATCACTACTCTCGATGGGTCTGACCTAGAGTATGTGGACAACTACAAATACCTTGGTGTCTGGTTAGACTGTAAACTCTCCTTCCAGACTCACATTAAGAATCTCCAATCCAAAGTTAAATCTAGAATCAGCTTCCTATTTCGCAACAAAGCCTCCTTCACTCATGCTGCCAAACGTGCCCTCGTAAAACTGACTATCCTACCGATCCTTGACTTCGGCGATGTCATTTACAAAATAGCCTCCAACACTCTACTCAGCAAATTGGATGTAGTCTATCACAGTGCCATCCGTTTTGTCTCCAAAGCCCCATACACTACTCACCACTGTGACCTGTACGCTCTTGTTGGCTGGTCCTCACTACATGTTCGTCGTCAAACTCACTGGCTCCAGGCCATCTATAAATCACTGCTAGGCAAATCCCCGCCTTATCTTAGCTCATTGGTCACCATAGCAGCACCCACCCGTAGTCTGCGCTCCAGCAGGTATATCTCACTGGTCATCCCCAAAGCCAACACCTTCTTTGGCCGCCATTCCTTCCAGTTCTCTGCTGGCAATGACTGGAACGAATTGCAAAAATCTCTGAAGCTGGAGACTCTTATCTCCCTCACTAACTTTAAGCATCAGTTGTCAGAGCACCTTACCGTTCACTGCACCTGTACACAGCCCATCTGAAATTAGCCCACCCAACTACATCATCCCTATATTGTTATTTATTTTGCTCTTTTGCACCCCAGTATTTCTATTTGCACATAATCTCTAGCATTCCAGTGTTAATACTAATTGTAATTATTTTGCACTATAACCTATTTATTGCCTTACCTCCATAACTTGCTACATTTGCACACACTGTATATATATTTTCTGTTGTATTTTTTGACTTTATGTTTTTTTACCCCATATGTAACACTGTGTTGTTGTTTTTATCGCACTGCTTTGCTTTATCTTGGCCAGGTCGCAGTTGTAAATGAGAACTTGTTCTCAACTGGCTTACCTGGTTAAATAAAGGTGAAATAATAATACAAAAAAAAAATTACAAAATTGTTGCAAAATGGCTTAAGGACAACAAAGTCAAGATATTGGAGTGGCCATCACAAAGCCCTGACCTCAATCCTATAGAACATTTGTGGGCAGAACTAAAAAAGCGTGTGCGAGCACGGAGGCCTACAAACCTGACTCAGTTACACCAGCTCTGTCAGGAGGAATGGGCCAAAATTCACAAACTATTGTGTGAAGCTTGTGGAAGGGCTACCCGAAACGTTTGACCCAAGTTAAACACTTTAAAGGCAATGCTACCAAATACTAATTGAGTGAATGTAAACTTCTGACAAATAAAAGCTGAAATAAATCATTCTCTCTACTATTATTCTGACATTTCACATTCTTAAAATAAAGTGGTGATCCTAATTGACCTAAGACAGGGAATTTTTACTAGGATTAAATGTCAGGAATTGTGAAAAACTGAGTTTAAATGTATTTGGCTAAGGTGTATGTAAACTTCCAACTTCAACTCTACATAGCCAATTAATATAACACAGCTTTGGATTTCACCCTCATCTCAAAAGCGAATGGTTTTGACTGTTTGGAACTTTACAATTCCGACCAGTGTGGCTCGCAAAAATGATTGCTGTCCTTGTTATAAAATTACATCTTTACCCTGTTCATGTAAAAGTGACCAAATGCACTGACTGTTTAAAGCAGAATTATAAAATATATATTTTACATTGTACTTTTTGCCGCATTTGTTGATAACGATATCTGAAAAAACTCTGGATGCATTCAGTAACATGATAAGAATATTCCTTGAAAATGTAGGGTAGGTGCCACAGGTGTGCCGGTGCTGAGACAAGGGCCGGGGCCTTGCTCACTCCCCCTTGGCCTTAGCTAGCAGCGTCAATGTCTCTAAAAAACAGCTAATCCGAGAACAAAGTGAAACATAACTAGCTTTCACCACTTGGACTAGTAGCCTAGCTGCTTAGCACAGTGCTGGCCGGAGAAGCTAATCCTTTAACAATGTGAACATAGCTAGCATTGGTCACATGGGCTAGTGGCCTAGCTAGTTAGAACAAAGTTAGCCAAAGGAAGCTAGCGATATGTTGGTCTTGAGACTAACAAAAGCGTGGCTCTCGACCGATAAGCATTGACGCTAGGACGGTCTCTCTAGTCAATGCGGGTAGTGGGTTGAACTAAACAAGGGACTGAACTAGTAATTCTACCGTTCCAGGTAGAAAGCTAGTCGGAAGGATAGGTAGCCTTGCAGCGAGCTAGCCAGGTTAGCTAAGTATTGCAGCTAGGCTAGCCAAGTCTCCGCAGCTAGCCATGTGACTCTAGCTACAACAGTAGACAATAGAAGAAAAGTGGTGAAGCTAATTCTTACCCGAAGCGAAAACTTTCCTGTCGGTAATGTCACCCAACACAAAAGATGAAATCTGATAACCCTGTGCTCTGCTGCTTAACTGTGATGGCACACCTGTGAACAGTTAAAGAGGAAAACAGATCAAGCCGTGCTGAGGAGAGCTAGGTAGAACTCTTCTGTGAAGAACGATCAGAGGGCATGCGAATGGCTCTTTAGGATGAGGGGAGGGGCTCCCTCATTCACCAATCGACCTTTCAGTCTCTGAAAAAAGGGTATGATTGGGGTAACACTTTTGAACCATGGTCATAACCATGTCATAATTTGTCATAACAGCTGACATAACTTGTCATAACCTGTCATTATATGGTCATAACACTGTCATGACCCATATATTTAGACCTGTTGTGACATACACTACCGACAAAGGTTTTAGAACACCTACTCATTCAAGGGTTTTCTTTATTTTTACTATTTTCTACAACTATGAAATAACACATATGGAATCATGTAGTAACCAAAAAAGTGTTAAACAAATCTAAATATATTTTATATTTGAGATTCTTCAAATAGCCACCCTTTGCCTTGATGACCCTCTTTTTGACTGATGACTGACATAAGGGCATGTACGTGATAGGCCTATCTGGCATACATGATTCTGATGGTTATAATGCTTCTTGACAGTGTCATAAAGTGTATTTTCTTAGTCTAAGTAAAGTGACACAGTATAGTCATAATGCTTCATTACAGTGTCATAAAGTGTATTTTCTTAGTCAAAGTGGCACAGGATGGTCATAATGCTTCTTGACAGGGTCACAAAGTGTATTTTCTTAGTCCAAGTAAAGTGACACAGGATGGTCATAATGCTCCTTGACAGTATCAAATGTATGTTATGCAAGTTCTTTAAAATATGATGATGAAAACATGACTGTAAAGAATTCGCTTCAACAACAACAAAGGATTTAAGAAACAAACGTTCAAATGAAAGGAAACTTCTTGGCAGGGAAAAAAGACATTTGAATAAATGTGGGTTTTGACACTCTTATGTAGGTGTCATAACCAGCCATAAAGTAATGCAATATATTTGTCACAACAGGTGTAAATATATGGGTCATGACAGTGGTATGACCATATTATGAAAGGTTATGACAAGTTCTGTCAGCTATTATGACATTATGACATGGTTATGTCCGTGTCATAATGTGCTATGACGCTAGGTGTCAAGTAAAGTGTTACCATAATTGGTTTGTCGAGCTAGTTAGGAGACTCTGGTGAATCTCACTAGTGAGATGTCAAAATAATAATTGAAAGAGAACCAATAGCTTTTGCTTACGATGAAAATAAATAAAAGTAAAGCCAGTTCTCAATGAAAGCAATTCAGTTTGTAATTCTCATAGCAACCTAATGCTTTTAGGCCAACTCTACTTGAATAGTCCAACAAGTGGCAGCTCTCTGAGAGGGCTATCCCTTTGGTGCAATTCTCATATGAAGCCAAAACATTTGATGGAGAAATGGGCTAGTGACTAAAATGTTTGACAATCCTAATAAATAATACAATTATAAACCATTGCATGGCAATCTTATGTTTTTTCATAGTGACATTTACCATTAAACCCAACCCAATACCATTGCAAAGCACTGTGTGTTTGAGACTTTTACCATTGAAGACCCTTAGAGATCATTACATTGAAACCATTAGAACTGCTGTAGCTTAATGGTTTGCTTGTTCACCAAGAATGGTCTAACTAATCCAGACCTTGTCACAGATTAAGCCTATGAGAAGGATTGTGCGGCGGACACGGCCGGCTGCAACACAGCCTGGGATCGAACCTGGGTCTGTAGTGACCGCTGTACCACTCGGGAGGCCCCAAAACCAGGTACTTTCACACTAATTTATGGTGGAAAAACATCACCAAATTACATAGTATGAAAAACTATAAACAATGCACAGCTTCATACTACTTGTCAAACATAAAGAATGTATACTGTACACTGGCCGTTGGGGTGGGCATAGTGTGGGGTTTGGGGGGTCCGTGTGTGGTGTTTGACCATTTATTTTGATTAACCATTGTTAAGAAGTACTATGTTATTGAATATAATACAAATTCATCTAATTGAAATGGCCAATTTGGGTTCAATAAATTAGCTTAATTTCTCAGAGTCCAAATTATCTTTCAAGCAAAACAATGTTTCAGGATTGCTTATCTTATCTGTTCTTAACTACAGAAACAATTTCAGAACAATATGCGATGGTGGGTGACGAAATCCTGTTTCTTGTGCTTTTGAGGTGGAACGAGTCCATTTACACATCATACACAACTGTTGTATGCATACTTCGATGGGTTCATTCACAATCACAACCCAAAATACACAGTCCCAGTGTATGTCATACCACTTACTTCATAGATTATAATTTGGACTACAGTACTATACAGTGAGGGAAAAAAGTATTTGATCCCCTGTTGATTTTGTACGTTTGCCCACTGACAAAGACATGATCAGTCTATAATTTTAATGGTAGGTTTATTTGAACAGTGAGAGACAGAATAACAACAACAAAAATCCAGAGAAACGCATGTCAAAAATGTTATACATTGATTTGCAATTTAATGAGGGAAATAAGTATTTGACCCCTCAGCAAAACATGACTTAGTACTTGGTGGCAAAACCCTTGTTGGCAATCACAGAGGTCAGTCGTTTCTTGTAGTTGGCCACCAGGTTTGCACACATCTCAGGAGGGATTTTGTCCCACTCCTCTTTGCCGATCTTCTCCAAGTCATTAAGGTTTTGAGCCTGACGTTTGGCAACTCGAACCTTCAGCTCCCTCCACATATTTTCTATGGGATTAAGGTCTGGAGACTGGCTAGGCCAATCCAGGACCTTAATGTGCTTCTTCTTGAGCCACTCCTTTGTTGCCTTGGCCGTGTGTTTTGGGTCATTGTCAAGCTGGAATAACCATCCACGACCCATTTTCTACTAAGCCATATGGAATTGTTTTAAGAAGGTCATACCAAGGATCATTTAGCTATTTGATTTGGAATTTTTCGACCCCTTAAAATATAAATATCAATATATGTATATATTATATATATATATATTCGGAAAGGACCCCTTGACTTTTTCCACATTTTGTTACGTTACAGCCTTATTCTAAAATGTATTAAATTATTTATTTTGAAATAAATAAAAAACAGAAATACCTTATTTACATAAGTATTCAGACCCATTGTTTGAGACTTGAAATTGAGCTCAAGTGCATCCTGTTTCCACTGATCATCCTTGAGTTGTTTCTACAACTTGCTTGGAGTCCACTTGTGTTAAATTCAATTGGACATGATTTGGAAAGATACACACCTGTCTATGTAAGGTCCCACAGTTGACAGTGCATGTCAGAGAAAAAACTAAGCCGTGAGGTCGAAGGAATTGTCCATAGAGCTCCGAGATAGGATTTTGTCAAGGCACAGACCTGGGGAAGGGTACCAAAACATTTCTGCAGCATTGAAGGTCAGAAAGAACACAGTGGCCTCCATCATTCTTAAATGGTAGAAGTTTGGAACCACCAATACTCTTCCTAGAGCTGGCCACCCGGCCAAACTGAGCAATCGGGGGAGAAGGGCTTTGGACAGGGAGGTGACCAAGAACCCGATGGTCACTCTGAGAGGATCTGCAGAGAAGAACTGGAGAAACTCCCCAAATACAGGTGTGCCAAGCTTGTAGTGTCATACCCAAGAAGACTCGAGGCTGTAATCACTGCCAAAGGGTCTGAATAATTATGTAAATGTGATATTTCCAAGGGGTTGTTAAACCTGTTTTTGCTTTGTCATTATGGGGTATTGTGTGTAGATTGATGAGGAGTTTTTTGTTTTTTTTAATCCATTTTAGAATAAGGCTGTAATGTAACAAAATGTGGGAAAAGTCAAGGGGTCTGAATACTTTCTGAATGCACTGTACAGTATATTGGCCCTTACTCCTATTGCCCCATACAAATGCGTTGAATAACAGATTCACTACATGGAAGAACAGATAGTCCCCCCCAAAAAATTTAAAGGAAGTTTGTTCCACCATAATTTGCTAATTACATTGTAAAAATCTGATATTTTACCTAATGGCTCTCTCTAAACATCTGCAAATTCCAATAGGAACACAGACATTGTGCAGGGCTTGTGCAAAGTCATTTAGAGAGCTTGGGACTATAAGGTTCTATTTGCACAAATATGATTTTGAGATAATTGGCTTTAAAGTTCCAAACCCTCATTGGTTTGAATGTTGTCAGCGATTTTTTGCTGGTATTTTTTTGAATTTAGCAACATGAATTGGGTTACTATATTGGTAGAGAACATTGAACAGAACAAGGCAATGTTAAAAATAAAATTCTGACCAAAATGCAGATAGAACCTTATAGTCCCAAGCTCTTGTTTTTTCATCGTACAGGAATCATTTTCTGTTTTACAGGAATGATATGCGTATGAGGAGAAAGCTGAAGTCTCTACCTATCCTATGTGTACCACACATCCCTTATAATAATAGCGTTGAAAGCCATTAATTTCAAAAGTGTAAAAATGTGTTTTTTACATTTGGCAGAAATTCACTTGAAGCAATTTAGGTTTTTAACTGTGAGGCAAATGTCTCCACAGATACCAAGGCCAGCATCCAGAGGTCAAGCTGTAAACACACAGGAATGAAATGGATAAATGTATTATTTCCACGAGTGCTTCAGACAGTGACAGTTTCAGCAGACGTTTTAACAAACAAATAACTTCACACTTCCAAGTGGTGCTAGGGCGGCACTGAGACACTAATCAAAATGTCGACAGATAATATTCACTCTTAAGCCCAAATGAAACGGAAAGCGTATTTTTTACGCACGTGAACAAGTCTGTACACGCTGGAATTAGAATGCAAGGTAGTGAATGAGAGAAAACAGACGGGGCATCATAGGTCAAGTTAGACTGTTTGTGCATTGTTATGTCTGGAATTGTGACATGTATAGTTAAAAAGTGTCTATTTATATGCCATTTAGCAGACTCTATTTAGTGTTGATAATAATAATACTGCCAGTGCCAATAATACATATTTGAAAACAATAATATTATGCCTACCTGTGTTTCAATCACAGGCATATAGTCTATGCAGGCTACGGCTGGGAAAATCGAGGAAATGCTATTTCAAGAGACAATACTGTTAGTAGAAAAAATGAGACTAGCTAAATTCTTTATAAACTGCTCTGGTGTATTAGCTACAACTGTCCTCACGTTTGTGAGCTAACATAACAACTGTTTAGAGCAGGCAGGTATGGTGGCTCCCGTAGGACATACAGTATAAGGTGAGTGAAAAGGAAAACACAACAACAATTCACAAGGGCTACATAGCGAACATAACAAATACAACTTTATTATGGATTCTCGTGACAATTAAGCTGGCATACGCTACACAGTGTATGTGAATTGACGCTCTCTACTCCCGCATGCAAATTCTGACGCTGTTGACGACGTCTCGCCGTGTGATTTGGGCTTTAGATGTGTTTGAGTTGGGTTATCTCAGGGGAGGTTTTGAAAATCTCTAAGTGTAAAAATCTCACAATTTGAACTTGATTTAAGACTTTGTAGAATTTAATTGTAAAGTGTTACCATGAAAGCATTAAGTGAAAAATCAATGAAACATTACCCCTCAAATAAATTAAATTAGTTATGTGTTAATGTTAGCCAATACTATTTTAACACACCATATTGTAATGATAATTGGCTATTATGCTGCAGGTATGGGAATGGTTGGAGGCGTGTCCAACCCACAGGTGCCATCTTGAATTAGACTGCATGCCCATTGTTTCAGGAGAATTAGCTGGTAATTCCACAAATAAAGTACATTTTGTGTCTAATTTATATTTTCAGTAGATATTGTTTACCAATATTTAATTTTAGAATTCTGTTATATTAAATAAAGTCCCCTTTAATATAGACCACATAGAAACTGCCATAAATCAGCAGTTTGACATGTCCCTCATCATGTTTTTCCGACCTAGGGGGAGATTTTAACACACAGCCCCAAAATCTCTTCAAGTTTTCACCATGGTGTGGTACCTGAGGCGAGTTCAACAAGGCTTCTGTTTGCGGCAATATGTTGCCAGAGTAACAATTTCAGTTGAACGATTTTAATGAATGTTCCAAAATGTTACGGTGAAACGTCAAACAGCTACTTTTTGTAAGAATTGCTGTGTCTTTTTAGTGTCAATATATAAACTGAAAATGACTTAGCTATTCCTACTACATATAGTAGAAAGTCTACATGGCCACTTGATTATTTTTAGAGGTAGTTTAGACCCAAAACAGACACTTATGTTCACAGCACACTACCTTCTCAGACTGTTAGCTAATGTTAGCGAGCGGTCGCGGCTAACACAAAACAAATGGAATATATTTGCAAACGTTAGCCAGCGTTTGCAAACTATTTCCCTTGTTGAGCACCTCTGGTGTGGTCGTCATGAGCAGCTCTGTGTCAGTAACTGTTATCCTCATCTTAGTGTCTGGGAACTACAGGGAGGGTCTGGCAGCTGTTTGGAACAGAGTTTATTTCATACAGTGGGGAAAGGTTGGTCTCAGTTGGCCATGTAGTTGACTCATTATTGAAGTGCCACCTGACCTCCTATGATAAGTGGCTTATAAAGACATGGTCAGTGCGAGTGTGAACTTCCATTGTAGTACCAGCATCCATTCTCAACATGCCAACCGAAGAGGGAGAGTTGAATGAGGTCTACCTTGGTCACGCTTTTAGCAATCCTGCTACTCTATCTGTCCCCCTTCTGCAAACAAGCTGAAAATACTGACCTATGTTGACTTCAATGTTTCCCACAGTTGTGTCAAGTTGGCTGGATGTCCTTTGGGTGGTGGGCCATTCTTGATATACACGGGAAACGGTTGAGCGTGAAAAATCCAGCAGCGCTGCAGTTCTTCACACACTCTAACTGGTGTGCCTGGCATCTACTACCATACCCCGTTCAAAGGCACTTAATAAGGATCAGACCCTTTTTTTTCAATTTACGCCTAAAATGACATACCCAAATCTAACTGCCTGTAGCTCAGGACGTGAAGCAAGGATATGCATATTCTTGATACCATTTGAAAGGAAACACTTTGACGTTTGTGGAAATGTGAAATTAAGGTAGGAAAATATAACACATTAGATCTATTCATCTTTGAAATGCAAGGCCACAATATAATATTGCAGTTTAGGCGCAATTTAGATTTTGGTCTCTAGATGGTAGCAGTGTGTGTGCAAAGTTTCAGATTGATCCAGTGAAGCATTGCAATGCTGGACTATTTTGTATCAAGTCTGCCCAAATGTGCCGAATTGGTCAATTGATTCATTTTCAAGTACATAACTATAGAGAACATACAACAATGATATGGTAATACAAAATGTAAGTTTACACACTCCCAGGAATGTCATACATGATGGATCATTAGATTATACACTAACTTTCACACATCTAGATGGCCGGGCGGGGTGGGTGTGGAGCCAGAGACAGCAGAGGTTCAAAATGTAGAACCCAGTTCCTATATTTGAATATAAAAATGGATTTTATCAAACAAAACTATGCTACATTTTATCTCTGGGACCCTCAGGATTTCAAATCAGAGCAAGATAACTGAATTTAAGTACATTATTTACCTTCAGAGGTGAATGTATCAAACCAGTTGCCTCGATAAGTTTTTTGTTGTTGTGCACTCTCCTCAAACAATAGCATGGTATTTTTTCACTGTAATAGCTACTTTAAATTGGACAGTGCAGTTAGATTAACAAGAATTGAAGCTTTTTGCCCATATAAGACATGTCTATGTCCTGGAAAGTTTGCTGTTACTTACAACAGTCATGCTAATCACATTAGCTCACGTTAGCTCAACCGTCCCATATAGGGACACTGATCCCGTAGAGGTTAAATATTGTGTCTTGTCCATTCACCCTCTGAATGGCACACATACACACTTCATATCTCAATTGTCTCAAGGCTTAAAAATATTTTTTTAACTCTCTCCTCCCCTTCATCTACACTGATTGAAGTGGATTTAACAAGTGACATCAATAAGGGACCATAGCCTTCATCTTGATTCACCTGGTCAGTCTATGTCATGGAAAGTGCAGAGTTCCTAATGTTTTTTACACTCAGTCACCTCCAAAATTATTGACACCCTTGATAAAGGAGCAAAAAAGAAATAAAATGATTAATACAAATACTGAGCTACAGCTTTATTGTATGCTAAAGAAAACATGGAAATTATTTTATTTTATACTAATACAATTTCTCAGAGAAAAACATACATTTTTAGAAAGTTATTGGAACCCCTAAAGATGTTTTCAAAAAACAAACCCAAAAAAGTATTATCTGCGTAAAAATTATACTAAATTAGTCTCAGTTTAAGGAACTGTATTGTGGCCTTCAATTGCTTCCTGTGTCATTGGGGTATAAAAATGACGAAACACATAAAGTCCATTTGTCATCCATGGCCATGGGAAAAGGCAAAGAATAACAGCCATTGTTCAGGGAGGTTGATGATGAATTTACACTGATGGAAACATTTACGGACCTACAATATGATTAGTCTGCAGTGGCTGTGTGATATAATTATTTTAGTAAACATTTGGGCTGTGCGGCAGAAGAGAAAATAACTTATCCCGGCCATGAAAGCTGCCAGAGCACGTGCTGACATTGCTTACATCCGCTATGACAGGCTCATTGTCCACCCTCCCTCCCAAAAGCCTGGAAGGGATGAGAGAGCCAAGCCTATGGGTTCATAGTTTCAACCCCGCAGCACACACACACACACTTACACACACCAACTGATTAATGGAAGGCTGAATTATTATTTTTTTATCTTGCTTTATTTGTTATTTTCCATTTTATGTCTATCTCTGGGACGCTACCCAGGGAAAGGGCTGAAAATAGCCCATATTAATACACTGCTCAAAAAAATAAAGGGAACACTTAAACAACACAATGTAACTCCAAGTCAATTACACTTCTGTGAAATCAAACTGTCCACTTAGGAAGCAACACTGATTGACAATAAATGTCACATGCTGTTGTGCAAATGGAATAGACAACAGGTGGAAATTATAGGCAATTAGCAAGACACCCCCAATAAAGAAGTCGTTCTGCAGGTGGTGACCACAGACCACTTCTCAGTTCCTATGCTTCCTGGCTGATGTTTTGGTCACTTTTGAATGCTGGCGGTGCTTTCACTCTAGTGGTAGCATGAGACGGAGTCTACAACCCACACAATTGGCTCAGGTAGTGCAGCTCATCCAGGATGGCACATCCATGTGAGCTGTGGCAAGAAGGTTTGCTGTGTCTGTCAGCATAGTGTCCAGAGCATGGAGGCGCTACCAGGAGACAGGCCAGTACATCAGGAGACGTGGAGGAGGCCGTAGGAGGGCAACAACCCAGCAGCAGGACCGCTACCTCCACCTTTGTGCAAGGAGGAGCAGGAGGAGCACTGCCAGAGCCCTGCAAAATGACCTCCAGCAGGCCACAAATGTGCATGTGTCTGCTCAAACGGTCAGAAACAGACATGAGGGTGGTATGAGGGCCCGACGTCCACAGGTGGGGGTTGTGCTTACAGCCCAACACCGTGCAGGACGTTTAACATTTGCCAGAGAACACCAAGATTGGCAAATTGGCCACTGGCGCCCTGTGCTCTTCACAGATGAAAGCAGGTTCACACAGAGCACATGTGACAGACGTGACAGAGTCTGGATACGCCGTGGAGAACGTTCTGCTTCCTGCAACATCCTCCAGCATGACCGGTTTGGCGGTGGGTCAGTCATGGTGTGGGGTGGCATTTCTTTGGGGGGCCGCACAACCCTCCATGTGCTCGCCAGAGGTAGCCTGTCTGCCATTAGGTACCGAGATGAGATCCTCAGACCCCTTGTGAGACCATATGCTGGTGTGGTTGGCCCTGGGTTTCTCCTAATGCAAGACAATGCTAGACCTCATGTGGCTGGAGTGTGTCAGCAGTTCCTGCAAGAGGAAGGCATTGATGCTATGGACTGGTCCGCCCGTTCCCCAGACCTGAATCCAATTGAGCACATCTGGGACATCATGTCTCGCTCCATCCACCAACGCCACGTTGCACCACAGACTGTCCAGGAGTTGGTGGATGCTTTAGTCCAGGTCTGGGAGGAGATCCCTCAGGAGACCAGCCGCCACCTCATCAGGAGCATGTCCAGGCATTGTAGGGAGGTCATACAGGCACGTGGAGGCCACACACACTTCTGAGCCTCATTTTGACTTGTTTTAAGGACATTACATCAAAGTTGGATCAGCCTGTAGTGTGGTTTTCCACTTTAATTTTGAGGGTGACTCCAAATCCAGACCTCCATGGGTTGATACATTTGATTTCCATTGATAATTTTTGTTTGATTTTGTTGTCAGCACATTCAACTATGTAAAGAAAAAAATATTTAATAAGATTATTTCATTCATTCAGATCTAGAATATGTTGTTTAAGTGTTCCCTTAATTTTTTTGAGCAGTGTATATGTAGCTTTTGAAATAAGGTTCCTGAAATCAATAACTTGCTAACATCAGATAACATTCATATATTAGCCATTTCTGAGACTCACTTGGATAATTCCTTTGATGATACAGCAGTAGCAATACAAGGATATAACATCTATAGAAGAGACAGACATGCTTATGGGGGAGGTGTTGCTATATATAGTTGAAGTCGGAAGTTTACATAGACTTAGGTTGGAGTCATTAAAACTTGCTATTTAACCACTCCACACATTTCTTGTTAACAAACTTTAGTTTTGGCAAGTCAGTTAGGACATCTACTTTGTGCATGACACAAGTAATTTTTCCAACAATTGTTTACAGACAGATTATTTCACTTATAATTCACTGTATCACAATTCCAGTGGGTCAGAGGTTTACATACACTAAGTTGACTGTGCCTTTAAACAGCTTGGAAAATTCCAGAAAATTATGTCATCAATTGGAGGTGTACCTGTGGAAGCATTTCAAGGCCTACCTTCAAACTCAGTGCCTCTTTGCTTGACATAATGGGAAAATCAAAAGAAATCAGCCAAAGCCTCAGAAAAAAATGTGTAGACCTCCACAGGTCTGGTTCATCCTTGGGAGCATTTTCCAAACGCCTGAAGGTACCATGGTCATCTGTACAAACAATAGTACGCAAGTATAAACACCATGGGACCATGCAGCCGTCATACCGCTCAGAAAGGAGAGGTGTTCTTTCTCCTAGAGATTAACGTACTTTGGTGCGAAAGTGCAAATCAATCCCAGAACAACAGCAAAGGACCTTGTGAAGATGCTTGACGAAACATGTACAAAATTATCTATATCCACAGTAAAACAAGTCCTATATCGACATAACCTGAAAGGCCGCTCAGCAAGGAAGAAGCCACTGCTACAAAAACGCCATAAAAAAGCCAGACTACGGTTTGCAACTATACATGGGAACAAATATCGTACTGATGGTCTGATGAAACAAAAATAGACCTGTTTGGCCATAATGACCATCGTTATGTTTGGAGAAAAAAAGGGGGTCGCTTGCAAGCCGAAGAACATCATCCCAACCGTGAAGCACGGGGGTGGCAGCATCATGCTGTGGGGGTGCTTTGCTGCAGGAGGGACTGGTGCACTTCAAAAAATAGATGGCATCATGAGGAAGGAAAAATGTGGATATGTTGAAGCAACATCTGAAGACATCAGTCAGGAAATTAAAGCTTGGTCACAAATGGGTCTTCCAAATGGACAATGACACCAAGCATACTTCCAAAGTTGTGGCAAAATGGCTTAAGGACAACAAAGTCAAGATATTGGAGTGGCCATCACAAAGCCCTGACCTCAATCCTATAGAAAATGTGTGGTCAGAACTGAAAAAGCGTGTGCGAGCAAGGATGCCTACAAATCTGACTCAGTTACACAAGCTCTGTCAGGAGGAATGGGCCAAAATTCACCCAACTTATTGCTACCAAATACTAATTGAGTGTATGTAAACTTCTGACCCACTGAGAATGTGATGAAAGAAATAAAAGCTGAAATAAATAATTCTCTCTACTATTATTCTGACATTTCACATTCGTAAAATAAAGTGGTGATCCTAACTGACCTAAGACAGGGAATTTTTACTAGGATTAAATGTCAGGAATAGTGAAAAACTGAGTTTAAATGTATTTGACTAAGGTGTATGTAAACTTCCGACTTCAACTGTGTGTATATATTCTTAAATTCCATTCCTTACTAGATTTGTGTGTATTGGGTATATGTTGTGAAATTGTTAGATATTACTTGTTAGATATTACTGCATTACTGCACATTTCGCTACATCCGCATTAACATCTGCTAAACACGTGTATGTGACAAATAACATTTGATTCAATGTTTCACGAGATCCTGGCGCCTCAGAGAACACGGACATATTCTCCTGGACCAACTCTCTGATCGCTTGTCGTTGGGTCGGGCTGAGGTTTTCCAACATTGGAAACTTCGACAGAGGGCAGGTTCTGCTATGGCCGGGTCCACTTTGCACACAGCGCCTCTCATGCATGCATTCTCTTCAGTAGGTTCACATGGTAAAGCTGGAGGGGTTTTCTCCGCCCCGGTTGGCGGACCTTATAATTGACGTCGCCTACCCGCTCGACGATGTCATAGGGCCCATGCCACATAGCCAGGAATTTCCTCTCCGTTGTGGGGATCAGCACCAAGACCTTCTCACCCGGATGGAACTCTTGGGCCTTCATCCTCTCCCTCATCTCCTCCACGTGTTCCACCACGCTGCGAAGGGTGGTCGGTTGGTCCTTCCAGACCTCCTTGGCTAGGTCCAGTAGTCCGCAGGGCCGACGGCCATACAAGAGCTCAAATGGGGAGAACCCAGTGGACGCTTGGGGTACCTTGCACACCGAGAACATCAGATGGGGCAGCAGCTGGTCCCAGTTCCTCCCGTCTCTCTCGATGACCTTCTTCAGCATCTGCTTTAGGGTCTTATTGAAGCATTAGACTAGCCCGCCCGTTTGTGGATGGTACACGCTGGTCCTCACCTGTTTGATTCGTAAAAGATTGCAGACATCTTTCATTAAACGAGACACGAATGCGGTGCCCTGGTCCGTCAGGATTTTGCTCGGGATACCCACTTGGCTGAATAAAGGGAAGAGCTCCTGATGGATTATCTTAATTTTCTGGAGAAAAAAAAAGTGGAGGTCGAAAAACATCAGTCTATTATGGTTCAGATGGCCAAGTCTAGGCTACGGTGAAAAGCTATTTGCCTCAGCTCAGTTGCAATTCGCAAGGAGGAAGAACTTGCCGGTGTTTCTGATTAATTAATAAAAAATGTCATGCTGGTAGGTGGTAACATTCAAATAAAACCCAGCCCTGAAAATAAATGTTGACTGAAAAGTATTAGCACGTTATATCATAGGGGAAGCACACAGCATTGATAGCAAAACATTTTAAGTCCCCTCTTCGGATTTCCCACTTCAAGCACAAATATATCAGACTTTGACTAAAACAATATTGACTTAAATCGTTGTGTAACATCATGGGTAAGCTCTGGGCATCGTATTTCAATTCCCGCTCTTGTGGTACTTTAAAGTAGCCTCTACATTTTAACTGCCTTGATAACCTTTCCGCTGTTGTAGAGTGAAGGAAAAGCAGCCAACAAGTGCTCAGCATATTTGGGAACTCCTTCAAGACTGCTGGAAAAGCATTCCAGGTGAAGCTGATTAAGAGAATGCCAAGAGTGTGCAAAGCTGTCATCAAGGCAAAGGGTGGCTATTTGAAGACTCTCAAAAAATATATATATTTTGATTTGTTTAACACTTTTTTGGTTACTTCATGATTCCATATGTGTTATTTCATTGTTTTGATGTCTTCACTATTTTTCTACAATGTAAATAATAGTAAAAATAAAGAAAAAACGTGGAATAAGTAGGTGTATTCAAACTTTTGACTGGTAATGTATATATTTTATTGATTTTCTTATTTATTATTATCTAATCTTTGGATGTGTTGGCTCATACTGTATCCCCCACTAAGAAAGTTATAACACAATATTCAAATGAGATCCTCATGGGTGATAAATAAAAAAGGTGTAATCCTTCTCCTCCACCTCTCTGTCGCTGTCTCTGATTTCAACAGGCACAGTCAATCCCTCCCAGGTGGTGAAGACAAAGTTAAACATCCATATATCACAATGCTTTGGGGTCAGCATTTTTTTTTTAGAAAGGAGGTTGTAGTAAATTGCTTGTCATCAGTGTTATGATGGATTTGGAAATGTGGGGGATTTAAAAGAATAGTTTTAATCCGTCAATGGGAGACTTGTGTAACCGATTCCGCACAGCTCCGGAATTTAGAATTGTCTGTAGCAGCTTTCTTCTTGTCTTTCTTACCCTGCCCTGACCCCCCTCCCTCATCGACCTGAGTCCACCTTGGCCTGCTCGACAGCCTTTTGCCATAGCGTTTGATCGAAGCGTGACGGGCCGTGAAATTAAGAGTCACAATAATGTAGCTGAAAGGTGCCCTGCTCTGACATGTCTAAGAGAGATGAGTGTGGGATAATTCATAGCATTCCTTTGTGTCTGTCCTCTTCTAATGGATATGTTAAATTATGTTTATGGCTTTCAATTAACACAAAAGGACATTTATAATTATTATAGAGACGTGACAAAAACAGAGCAGGATTGACACACCACCAATTTCCTGAGCCGGTAAAGCCTCAGTCAAAAACATGGTTAAGGAGTAATCTGGTATGGGTCACTGATGCGATGATCGATTGTGTTCAGCTATATCAGTTTTGCCAAATGGATAACGGAATATTTTTTTTATTTAGTAAACATTAAATCATTTTCTACACATATAATTAGAATGACCCTCCTCCTAGGCTACTTGGTGATGCTGATGCCTTTTCTCACCCATCTCTGCCTTGGCTGAATTTGCATGTCCCCAGCACTAACCCACTCTCTGTCAGGGCTGATACATCACCAAAAGGTCAGCATAAGGAATATCCTTGGGCACAGCAGTAAGTGCTGCTGAATTTCCCGGAATGCAAAACACTGCCAATAATACCCCGGGAAGCCTGGGAGTTACACTGAGACTGCCTTTCTCTGCCACCTAGGCTGCTGACAGCATCACAACATTGCCCTGCATGCCCTGAAAGAGCCGACTCAGGGAAACCCATTATAAATGTAAATAAAAACAACTCGGTCATGATTCAGTTATCCCCTGTTACAGATTCAAATCTTCCTCATGAACATTGCCTGCATGACTGGTTTTTAGCATCCATGGCATTCCTGAAATCCAAAGTGAAATTCTAAATATTATTTGGGACAAGAGATCATTTCAGATGTGTGCTTAAAGTCTCCTCTCTTACCTCCTATTTGGGAGCCAGTCTTTGTTTTAGGTGACAGCACTGACTTACCGCAACAGACACTAAATTGTGCATTAAATGAAGATGTAAAATCATGATGCAGTAATTACAGATAGCTCAGTTTGTTATGGGATTAGGTGTTAGAGCAGTGCGTTCTCAATTAGCTGACAAGAATCTTAGACCAAGTGTAATCAGCTGTGGCTGTGTCCATCCCACGTCTGCCTCAGTCTCTTCACTTCTCCCCAGGATTATTCAAGTTCAACTTATTTAGTGTGAACCACGGCCTCAAATATCATTGACTGGATGGGAATATTCATACAGGTAACAGAACGCTTTATAACTGACATTGCTAAAGATTGCATTGGAGTAACAAGAGAATAGGCTATTGGATGAAGTCCAACATCACAATTTTCAGAACCTATTGAATTCTAAATAAAGTGATGTGTGTGTTTTTCCCTCTCACATCAGAGTAAACAAGGCAAAGGCCTTTAAAAGTCCAACTAGAGCATAATGCATAACTGAACAGGCTCCCAAAGCACTCAAAGGTGCACACGAGAAAGCTTCCTTATTTGGTCTTAGCATAACATAAACGTTTAATCAGTGCTACCCCTTTCAGTCTATTGCTTCAACCTGTAGTCTGAACCCTTGAGATTCCCACATTGAACCATTTGGACGATTCCATGCCAGCGTGGCCAGCAAATATTTTTGGTATCAGATTGTTGTGGGAATTCTACAATATAAACTTCATCAGGAGGAAAGATGTTTGAATCACAAACCATTTGTGAAGAAAAAAGAAACATGGCGAATGTGGCTGTTTTAAGCTCCTTTTATACCTACAGTGAGGGAAAAAAGTATTTGATCCCCTGCTGATTTTGTACGTTTGCCCACTAACAAATAAATTATCAATCTATAATTTTAATGGTAGGTTTATTTGAACAGTGAGAGACAGAATAACAGCAAAAAAAATTGCATTTTAATGAGGGAAATAAGTATTTGACCCCCTCTCGATCATAAAGATTTCTGGCTCCCAGGTGTCTTTTATACAGGTAATGAGCTGAGATTAGGAGCCCACTCTTAAAGGGAGTGCTCCTAATCTCAGTTTGTTACCTGTATAAAAGAAACCTGTCCACAGAAGCAATCAATCAATCAGATTCCAAACTCTCCACCATGGCCAAGACCAAATAGCTCTCCAAGGATGTCAGGGACAAGATTGTAGACCTACACAAGGCTGGAATGGGCTACAAGACCATCGCCAAGCAGCTTGGTGAGAAGGTGACAACAGTTGGTGCGATTATTCGCAAATGGAAGAAACACAAAATAACAGTCAATCTCCCTCGGCCTGGGGCTCCATGCAAGATCTCACCTCTTGGAGTTGCAATGATCATGAGAATGGTGAGGAATCAGCCCAGAACTACACGGGAGGATCTTGTCAATGATCTCAAGGCAGCTGGGACCATAGTCACCAAGAAAACAATTGGTAACACACTACGCCGTGAAGGACTGAAATCCTGCAGCGCCCGCAAGGTCCCCCTGCTCAAGAAAGCACATATACAGGCCCGTCTGAAGTTTGCCAATGAACATCTGAATGATTCAGAGGAGCACTGGGTGAAAGTGTTGTGGTCAGATGAGACCAAAATCGAGCTCTTTGGCATCAACTCAACTCGCCGTGTTTGGAGGAGGAGGAATGCTGCCTATGACCCCAAGAACACCATCCCCACCGTCAAACATGGAGGTGGAAACATTATGCTTTGGGGGTGTTTTTCTGCTAAGGGGACAGGACAACTTCACCGCATCAAAGGGACGATGGACGGGGCCATGTACCGTCAAATCTTGGGTGAGAACCTCCTTCCCTCAGCCAGGGCATTGAAAATGGGTCGTGGATGGGTATTCCAGCATGACAATGACCCAAAACACACAGCCATGGCAACAAAGAAGTGGCTCAAGAAGAAGCACATTAAGGTCCTGGAGTGGCCTAGCCAGTCTCCAGACCTTAATCCCATAGAAAATCTGTGGAGGGAGCAGAAGGTTTGAGTTGCAAAACGTCAGGCTCGAAACCTTTAATGACTTGGAGAAGATCTGCAAAGAGGAGTGGGACAAAATCCCTCCTGAGATGTGTGCAAACCTGGTGGCCAACTACAAGAAATGTCTGACCTCTGTGATTGCCAACAAGGATTTTGCCACCAAGTACTAAGTCATGTTTTGCAGAGGGGTCAACTACTTATTTCCCTTATTAAAATACAAATAAATTTATAACATTATTGACATGCGTTTTTCAGCTCATTACCTGTATAAAAGACACCTGGGAGCCAGAAATCTTTATGATCGAGAGGGGGTCAAATACTTATTTCCCTCATTAAAATGCAATTTTTTTTGCTGTTATTCTGTCTCTCACTGTTCAAATAAACCTACCATTAAAATTATAGACTGATCATGTCTTTGTCAGTGGGCAAACGTACAAAATCAGCAGGGGATCAAATACTTTTTTCCCTCACTGTATACATGCCTACTGTAAGACCCTATGATCCGTAAATCATAGATGATACAGACAACATCTTGGTATCATTATGCTCCTTAAAGTCTGCTCTAAAATATGGAGTAGATTCTGAAGTAAGTACGGTCTCTTGCAAAACTATTCATCCCCCTTGGCGTTTTACCTATTTTGTTGCATTACAACCTGTAATTTAAAAGCATTTTTATTTGGATTTCATGTAATCGACATACACAAAATAGTCCCAATTGGTGAATTGAAATGAAAAAAATAACTTGTTTCAAAAAACTCTAAAAAATAAATAACGGAAAAATGGTGCGTGCATATGTATTCACCCCCTTTGCTATGAAGCCCCTAAATAAGATCTGGTGCAACCAATTACCTTCAGAAGTCATATAATTAGTTAAATAAAGTCCACCTGTGTGCAATCTAAGTGTCACTTGATCTCAGTATATATACACCTGTTCTGAAAGGCCCCAGAGTCTGCAACACCACTAAGCAAG
Source organism: Coregonus clupeaformis (assembly GCF_020615455.1). NCBI lineage: Eukaryota > Metazoa > Chordata > Actinopteri > Salmoniformes > Salmonidae > Coregonus > Coregonus clupeaformis. The sequence continues at coordinate 12,886,799 of NC_059196.1, read as the reverse complement.
TTGCACCACCAAGCAAGTAGCACCATGAAGACCAAGGAGCTCTCCAAACAGGTCAGAGATAAAGTTGTGGAGAAGTACAGATCATGGTTGGGTTATAAAAAAATATCAGAACATCCCACGGCGCACCATTAAATCCATTATAAAAAAATTGAAAGAATATGGCACCACAACAAACCTGCCAAGAGAGGGCCACCCACCTAAACTCATGGACCAGGCAAGGAGGGCATTAATCAGAGAGGAAACAAAGAGACCAAAGATAACCCTGAAGGAGTCTGTCCATAGGACCATTAAGCCGTACACTCCACAGAGCTGGGCTTTACGGACGAGTGGCCAGAAAAAAAGCCATTGCTTAAAGAAAAAATTAAGCATGGAATTGTATAGAATTGATCCAAACGAGATGTTTAAAAATGAGCTAAATCAAAAAGGATACTTTTGAGATATGCACATTCATATGTTTAATATTAAATAAATTAATGTATTTTTTCTTCTTCTGAATCTAGATATACTCCATAATTTAGAGAACACTATAAGGAGTATAATGACACCAAGATGTTGTCTGTATGATGTACGGTTCACGGATCATAGGTTCTTACAGGAGGCATGTATACAGTGCATTCTGATACAATACCCCATAATTACAAAGAGAAAACAGGTTTTTAGAACATTTTGCACAAACAGAAATTACCACTGATCATCCTTGAGATGTATCTACAACTTGATTGGAGTCCACCTGTGGTAAATTCAATTGATTGGACATGATTTGGAAAGGCACACACCTGATCTATATAAGGTCCCACAGTTGACAGTGCATGTCAGAGAAGAAACCAAGCCATGAGGTCGAAGGAATTGTCCGTGGAGCTCCGAGACAGGATTTTCTCTGGGGAATGGTACCAAAAAAATTATGCAGCATTGAAGGTCCCCAAGAACACAGTGACCTCCATCATTCTTAAATGAAAGAAGTTTGGAACCACCAAGACTCTTCCTAGAGCTGGCCCGCCCGGCCACACTGAGCAATCGAGGGAGAAGGGCCTTGGTCAGAGAGGTGACCTAGAACCCGATGGTCACTCTGACAGAGCTCCAGAGTGGGAGAACCTTTCAGAAGGACAACCGTCTTTGCAGCACTCCACCAATCAGGCCTTTATGGTAGAGTGGCCAGACGGAAGCCTCTCCTCAGTAAAAGGCACATGACAGCCCGCTTGGAGTTTGCCAAAAGGCACCTATAGAACTCTCTGACCATGAGAACTAGATTATCTGGTCTGATGAAACCAAGATTAAACTCTTTGGCCTGAATGCCAAGCATCACGTCTGGAGGAAACCTGGCACCCTCCCTACAGTGAAGCATGGTGGTGGCAGCATCATGCTGTGGGGATGTTTTTCAGCGGCAGGGACTGGGAGACCAGTCAGGATCAAGGCAAAGCTGAACAGAGCAAAGTACAGAGAGATCCTTGATTAAAACCTGCTCCAGAGTGCTTAGGACCTCAGACTGGGGTGGAGGTTCACCTTCCAACAGGACAACGACCCTAAGAACACAGCCAAGACAATGCAGGAGTGGCTTCGGGACAAGTCTCTGAATGTCCTTGAGTGGCCAAGTCAGAGCCCGGACTTGAACCCGATCGAACATCTCTGGAGAGACCTGAAAATAGCTGTGCAGCTACGCTCTCCATCCTACTTGACAGAGCTTGAGAAGATCTGTAGAGAAGAATGGGAGAAACTCCCCAAATACAGGTGTGCCATGCTTGTAGCATCATTTACATTTTACATTTACATTTACGTCATTTAGCAGACGCTCTTATCCAGAGCGACTTGCAGTTAGTGAGTGCATACATTATTTATTTTTCATACTGGAATCGAACCCACAACCCTGGCGTTTCAAACGCCATGCTCTACCAACTGAGCTACATCCCTGCCGGCCATTCCCTCCCATACCCTGGACGACGCTGGGCCAATTGTGCGCCGCCCCATGGGTCTCATACCTAAGAAGACTGGAGGCTGTAATTGCTGCCAAAGGTGCTTCAATAAAGTACTGAGTAAAGGGTCAGAATACTTATGTTAATGTGATATTTCCTGGGTTTTTTTTATATACATTTGCAAAAATGTCTAAAAACCTGTTTTTGCTTTGTCATTATGGGGTATTGTGTGTAGATTGATGAGGGAAAAAAGCTAACAATTTAATCGATTTTAGAACAAGGCTTTAACTTAACAAAATGTGGAAAAAGTCAAGGGGTCTGAATACTTTCTGAATGCTCTGCAAGTCTACAAAATAATTGTGCTACAAATGTAAAATGAATGTCAAACATCCTTCATCCTAATGAAGTTAAAATGTGAGAATTGCCAGAACGATCTGAGATACCAAAAAAAAAATCAGTCCACGGTGGGATAGAATCGCCCATATGTCCATAATGCTAAAGTAGATGTTTGGCGACAATACATTATAGTTTTCCATGAGTGAATGACTTGACTTCTAGATTACAAATTTGCTTTCAAACTTTCATGCTCACTAGTTAGCTTTCTGGTGCTGAACCATAAATGTGTTTCTGCTCTGTACTTTGACCTTGAGTTTTTTCCTCACTCTGTTGCTGTGATACAAGCTTGGGAAAGGGAAATGTTTTGCACCTCAGGCTATGTCCCCTTATTGTGAGCTTCAAACACCACCAAGTATAAAAACATTTTCTTTTAAAGGCTTTAGGACATTCTCATTTAACCTGTACATTTAATTGTTTAAGAATTGTTTTAGCTTTCCTCTCAAGCAGAGCATATGTTGCCAGTTTATTGTTTCATAGAATATACTTGTTGGCAAACCAAGACATTAAACTAGTTTTATTCTCTAGCAAATCCTGGAAAGTCTTACCTCAGTCGATGTGGCCTTTTACTTTAGGATCATAGTCTGTTCAATTATGCCAATGTATCTCTGTCATTGTACATGACTAGAAGCACTGCAGCATTTACAGCTAACCAGAGAATATAGACAGTATTTTCAGGAAAAACAACACAGGTGGTACTTGACAGGGATAGTGTCACGTTTTCAGCGTGCCTAACATGTGTTATGGACATTGCTGTAATCAGACGGCAAACCTTGTGCAGGATGCAGAAAAGGCAAGCATGCTAATTATCAATGAAGATGCTGTTGGAGTTAGGCAAGTGCAACAGGACTTGAGGACATTGGCATTGAGAGAAAGTAAGGCAACAGCCTCCACAAACGTGTCCCCTTTAATGAATCTGTCTTTCTGCCTTACTGGCTCAAATCAAACACTCATCCCCCGTATCTTTAAAGAATTGGTTGGAGACTACAGTGGGGAAAAAAAGTATTTAGTCAGCCACCAATTGTGCAAGTTCTCTTCCACTTAAAAATATGACAGAGGCTTGTAATTTTCATCATAGGTACACGTCAACTATGACAGACAAATTGAGAAAAAAAATCACATTGTAGGATTTTTAATGAATTTATTTGCAAATTATAGTGGAAAATAAGTATTTGGTCACCTACAAACAAGCAAGATTTCTGGCTCTCACAGACCTGTAACTTCTTCTTTAAGAGGCTCCTCTGTCCTCCACTCGTTACCTGTATTAATGGCACCTGTTTGAACTTGTTATCAGTATAAAAGACACCTGTCCACAACCTCAAACAGTCACACTCCAAACTCCACTATGGCCAAGACCAAAGAGCTGTCAAAGGACACCAGAAACAAAATTGTAGACCTGCACCAGGCTGGGAAGACTGAATCTGCAATAGGTAAGCAGCTTGGTTTGAAGAAATCAACTGTGGGAGCAATCATTAGGAAATGGAAGACATACAAAACCACTGATAATCTCCCTCGATCTGGGGCTCCACGCAAGATCTCACCCTGTGGGGTCAAAATGATCACAAGAACGGTGAGCAAAAATCCCAGAACCACACGGGGGGACCTAGTGAATGACCTGCAGAGAGCTGGGACCAAAGTAACAAAGCCTACCATCAGTAACACACTACGCCGCCAGGGACTCAAATCCTGCAGTGCAAGACGTGTCCCCCTGCTTAAGCCAGTACATGTCCAGGCCCGTCTGAAGTTTGCTAGAGTGCATTTGGATGATCCAGAAGAGGATTGGGAGAATGTCATATGGTCAGATGAAACCAAAATAGAACTTTTTGGTAAAAACTCAACTCGTCGTGTTTGGAGGACAAAGAATGCTGAGTTGCATCATAAGAACACCATACCTACTGTGAAGCATGGGGGTGGAAACATCATGCTTTGGGGCTGTTTTTCTGCAAAGGGACCAGGACGACTGATCCGTGTAAAGGAAAGAATGAATGGGGCCATGTATCGTGAGATTTTGAGTGAAAACCTCCTTCCATCAGCAAAGGCATTGAAGATGAAACGTGGCTGGGTCTTTCAACATGACAATGATCCCAAACACACCGCCCGGGCAACAAAGGAGTGGCTTCGTAAGAAGCATTTCAAGGTCCTGGAGTGGCCTAGACAGTCTCCAGATCTCAACACCATAGAAAATCCTTGGAGGGAGTTGAAAGTTGTGTTTGCCCAGCGACAGCCCCAAAACATCACTGCTCTAGAGGAGATCTGCATGGAGGAATGGGCCAAATTACCAGCAACAGTGTGTGAAAACCTTTTGAAGACTTACAGAAAACGTTTGACCTGTGTCATTGACAACAAAGCGTATATAACAAAGTATTGAGAAACTTTTGTTATTGACCAAATACTTATTTTCCACCATAATTTGCAAATAAATTCATTAAAAATCCTACAATGTGATTTTCTGGAAAAAAAAATCTAATTTTGTCTGTCATAGTTGACGTGTACCTATGATGAAAATTACAGGACTCTCTCATATTTTTAAGTGGGAGAACATGCACAATTGGTGGCTGACTAAATACTTTTTTTCCCCACTGTATGTACCCTTCCGCAAAGCTCTGCCGTCAGGACATTTTCTCTGGATACCTCGATAGCTGTGAAAGTGCCAAGGATTTTTGCAATTCGTTCCAGTCATTGGCAGCAGAGAACTGGAAGGAATGGCGGCCAAAGGAGGTGTTGGCTTTGGGGATGACCAGTGAGATATACCTGCTGGAGTGCAGACTACGGGTGGGTGCTGCTATGGTGACCAATGAGCTAAGATAAGGCAGGGATTTGCCTAGCAGTGATTTATAGATGGCCTGGTGCCAGTGGGTTTGACGACCAACATGTAGTGAGGACCAGCCAACAAGAGCGTACAGGTCACAGTGGTGGGTAGTGTATGGGGCTTTGGAGACAAAACGGATGGCACTGTGATAGACTACATCCAATTTGCTGAGTAGAGTGTTGGAGGCTATTTTGTAAATGACATCGCCGATTTAGATTTAACTTTGGATTGGAGATTCTTAATGTGATTCTGGAAGGAGAGTTTACAGTCTAACCAGACACCTAGGTACTTGTAGTTGTCCACATACTCTAGGTCAGACCCGTCGAGAGTAGTGATTCTAGTCGGGTGGGCGGGTGCCAGCAGCGTTCGATTGAAGAGCATGCATTTAGTTTTACTAGTGTTTAAGAGCAGTTGGAGGCTACTGAAGGAGTGTTGTATGGCATTGAGTTCGTTTGGAGGTTTGTTAACACAGTGTCCAATGAAGGGCCAGATGTATACAAAATGGTGTTGTCTGCGTAGAGGTGGATCTGAGAGTCACCAGCAGCAAGAGCGATATCATTGATATACACAGAGAAAAGAGTCGGCCCAAGAATTGAACCCTGTGGCACCCCCATAGAGACTGCCATAGGTCCATACAACATGCCCTCCGATTTGACACATTGAACTCTATCTGAGAAGTAGTTGGTGAACCAAGCGAAGCAGTCATTTGAGAAACCAAGGCTATTTAGTCTGCCAGTAAGAATGCGGTGGTTGACAGAGTCGAAAGCCTTGGCCAGGTCGATGAAGACGGCTGCACAGTACTGTCTATTATCGATCGCGGTTATAATATCGTTTAGGACCTTGAGCGTGGCTGAAGTGCACCAGCTCGGAAACCGGATTGCATAGAGGAGAAGGTACGGTGGGATTCGAAATGGTCGGTGATCTGTTTGTTAACTTGGCTTTCAAATACTTTCGAAGGGCAGGATGGATATAGGTCTGTTTGAATCTAGAGTGTCACCCCCTTTGAAGAGGGGGATGACCGCGGCAGCTTTCCAATCTCTGGGGATCTCAGACGTTATGAAAGAGAGGTTGAACAGGCTAGTAATAGGGGTTGCGACAATTTCGGCGGCTAGTTTTAGAAAGAAAGGGTCCAGATTGTCTAGCCCAGCTGATTTGTAGGGGTCCAGATTTTGCAGCTCTTTCAGAACATCAGCTGTCTGAATTTGTGTGAAGGAGAAGCGGGGGGGGGGGGCATGGGCAAGTTGCAGCGGAGGGTGCAGAGTTGGTGGCCGGGGTAGTGGTAGCCAGGTGGAAAGCATGGCCAGCCGTAGCAAAATGCTTGTTGAAATTCTCGATTATTGTAGATTTATCGGTGGTGATAGTGTTTCCTAGCCTCAGTGCAGTGGACAGCTGGGAGGAAGTGCTCTTATTCTCCATGGACTATACAGTGTCCCAAAACTTTTGTAGTTAGTGTTACAGGATGCAAATTTCTGTTTGAAAAAGTTAGCCTTTGCTTTCCTGATTGCTTGTGTATATTGGTTCCTAACTTCCCTGAAAAGTTGCATATCGCGGGGCCTATTTGATGCTAATGCAGTACGCCACAGGATGTTTTTGTGCTGGTCAAGGGCAGTCAAGTCTGAGGAGAACCAGGGGCTATATCTGTTCTTAGTTCTGTATTTTTTGAATGGGGCATGTTTATTTAAGATTGAGAGGAAATTACTTTTAAAGAACAACCAGGCATTCTCTACTGACAGAATGAGATCTATATCACTGAGATCCTGGTTGAAGACAGCGGAGGTGTATTTAGAGGGTAAATTAGTCAGGATGATATCTATGAGGGTACCCATGTTTACGGATTTAGGGTTGTACCTGGTAGGTTCGTTGATAATTTGTGTGAGATTGAGGGCATCTAGTTTGGATTGTAGGATGGCCGGGGTGTTAAGCATATCCCAATTTAGGTCACCAAGTAGTACGAACTCTGGGGATAAATGGGGGGCAATCAATTCACATATGGTGTCCAGGGCACAGCTGGGGGCTGAGGGGGGTCTGTAGCAAGCGGCAACAGTGAGAGACTTATTTCTGGAAAGGTGGATTTTTAGAAGTAGAAGCTCAAACTGTTTGGGCACAGACCTGGTGTCACGGATTCTGCCGAGGCTGCTCCTCCTCCTTGCTCGGGCCGGCTTCGGCGTTCGTCGTCCCCGGAGTACTAGCTGCTGGCGATCGATGTTTCGGTTTTTGTCTTGTTTAGTCTTGAGTGTTTACCCCTGTTCGCTGTTATGTTTGATTGTAGTCCCTATATTTACCCCTGTCTCTCGTTTGGTAAATTGTGTGTTATTGTTTTGTTACCCATAAGGTCGGCATTGCTGTGTCGTATGCGTGTATTTGTTTCCTCCCTGTTAGGAGGTTTTGTTTTGTATGTTCTTTTACTGGTTAGTAAAGTTTGTCTGCCAGTAGCTCTGTGTCCTGCGCTTGACTTCGCTCACCGCATACACGTCGCCTGTGACAGAATAACACACCACACATGGAGTCAGCAGGATTGGCGGTGCCAACGGGATCACTGGAGGAGCGCGTTATCCAACAAGCGGCCATGATCCAGAATCTTGGCAACGCCATGGAAGGGGTGATGGACACCTTGAGGCGTTGGAAAAGAGGAGGTTTGCCCACACCTCCTCCAACGATACCACCACCATCAGCCATACCCATCGTTTCACCTCCGGAGTCCAGTGGGATTCGGCTCTCACTCCCGAGGGCTTATGATGGCACCGCGGCCTCTACCTGGCAACCGTCCACCCGGCGCCCTCGGGATGCGAGAGCGTTTCCGCCCTCATCTCCTGTCTGTCCGGCAAGGGACTGGAGTGGGCCAACGCCGAGTGGAGGGGAATAGACGCCGCTACAGTCAGCTATGCGGAGTTCTCCCGCCGCTTCAGGGCGGTTTTCGATCATCCCCCAGAGGGGAAAGCGGCGGGTGAGCGTCTGTTCCACCTCAGACAGGGGAAGAGGAGCGCGCAGGAGTTCGCACTGGACTTCCGGACTCTGGCTGCCAATGCGGGATTTAATGAGAGGGCCCTCATCGACCACTACAGGTGCAGCCTAAGGGAGGACGTTCGCTGAGAGTTGGCCTGCAGGGACACCAACCTAAGTTTCGATCAGCTGGTGGACATGTCGATTCGTCTAGATACCCTGTTGGCTACCCGCGGACGTCCGGAGTTGGGGCCGTCCATTCCATCCCCCAGCACCTCTGAGCCGAGCCCTATGGAGCTCGGGGGTGCTGGTGCTAGAGAGAAGAGGAGAGAGACCAGGAGAGAGGCCGTCCACTGCACCAACTGTGGCCGCAGAGGACACACTGCGGTTCGGTGCTGGGGAGGGTCTCCTAGGGATCGAGGCAGTAGGCCACGCACTGATGAGTCATTCCAGGTGAGTAAGCACCCAACTCACCCAGAGCTCTCTGTTGTACATATGTGTATTAAAGTTGTGTTTCCCGAGGTTTCTTCTCACTCCCAGCATAAGGCGCTAGTCGATTCAGGCGCAGCTGGGAATTTTATCGATCACTGTTTCTCGTATAAGTTAGGGATTCCTCTTATACCAGTTGATGTGCCCTTCCCAATCCATGCCCTAGACAGCCACCCTTTGGGGTCGGGATTGATTAGGGAGGTCACAGCGCCACTTAAGATGAAGACGCAGGGGGGTCATGAGGAGATTATACAGTTGTATTTGATTGACTCTCCTGCGTTTCCCATGGTGTTGGGGCTTCCCTGGTTAATATCTCATGACCCCAACATTTCATGGCAACAGAGGGCTCTCAAGGGATGGTCTGATCAGTGTGTCGGGCGGTGTATAGGTGTTTCCGTAGGGGCAACGATGGTGGAAAGTCCGAACCAAATGCCCGTAATGCACATTCCTCCTGAGTATGCAGACTTGGCACTCGCCTTCTGTAAGAAGAAGCCGACTCAATTACCGCCTCATAGACAGGGGGATTGTGCGATAGACCTCCAGGTAGGCGCTGCACTTCCTCGTAGTCATGTGTATCCTCTGTCTCAGGAGGAGACGGCAGCTATGGAGACATACGTCACCGAATCTCTGAGACAGGGATACATACGGCCGTCCACTTCCCCTGCGTCCTCGAGTTTCTTTTTTGTGAAGAAGAAGGATGGGGGTTTACGCCCGTGTTTTGATTACCGTGGTCTCAATCAGATTACCATTAAATACAGCTATCCTCTCCCTCTGATTGCTAGTATGACGGAGTCATTACACGGGGCGCGATTCTTCACAAAATTGGATCTCAGGAGCGCTTACAACCTGGTGCGCATTAGGGAAGGAGATTAATGGAAGACAGCATTCAGTACCACCTCGGGTCACTATGAGTATCTCATCATGCCATACGGTTTAATGAATGCTCCTTCAGTCTTCCAATCATTTGTGGACGAGATTTTCCGGAATTTGCATGGACAGGGTGTAGTGGTGTATATTGATGACATTCTAATATACTCCGCTACACGAGCCGAGCATGTGTCCCTGGTGCGTCGGGTGCTGGGTAGACTGTTGGAGCATGACCTGTATGTGAAGGCGGAGAAATGCCTGTTTTTCCAGGAGTCCATCTCCTTGCTGGGACATCGGTTGTCCGTGTCAGGTGTGGAGATTGACCGTGTTTCAGCCGTGCGTAATTTGCAGACTCCCACCACGGTTAAGGAGGTGCAGCGGTTTTTGGGTTTTGCCAATTACTACCGGAGGTTTATCCGGGGTTTTGGACAGGTAGCAGCTCCCATCACCTCCCTGCTAAAAGGGGGCCCGGTGCGTTTGCAGTGGTCGGCTGAGGCGGACAGGGCGTTTAGACATCTGAAGGACCTGTTCACCTCGGTTCCGGTGCTGGCACATCCGGACCCCTCTTTGGCGTTCCAAGTTGAGGTGGATGCGTCCGAGGCGGGGATCGGTGCTGTACTGTCTCAACGCTCGGGCACGCCTCCAAAACTCCGCCCCTGTGCTTTTTATTCCAAGAAGCTCAGTCCGGCGGAACGCAATTATGACGTGGGGGACAGGGAGCTGCTAGCGGTGGTTCAAGCCCTGAAGGTGTGGAGGCATTGGCTTGAGGGGGCTATACACCCTTTCATCATTCTGACTGACCATCGTAACCTGGAGTACATCCGGGCAGCGAGGAGACTGAACCCTCGTCAGGCTAGGTGGGCCATGTTTCTTGCCTGGTTTGTATTTAAGCTCAGGTATATACCAGGGTCACAGAACGCTGAGGCAGACGCCCTGTCCCGGCGATATGACACAGAGGAGAGGTCCATTGAGCCCACTCCCATACTTCCAGAGTCTTGTCTAGTGGCACCGGTGGTGTGGATTCGAGGCATCGGAGGGGGGGTCTGCAGTATCTCGTGGAGTGGGAGGGGTACGGTCAGGAGGAACGGTGCTGGGTCCCTAGGAGGGACATCCTAGATCCCTCCCTGTTGAGGGATTTCCACCGGAGTCATCCGACTCGCCCTGCTCCGCGTCCTCCTGGCCGTCCCCGACGGGGGGTTGGGGGGGGTACTGTCACGGATTCTGCCGTGGCTGCTCCTCCTCCTTGCTCGGGCAGGCTTCGGCGTTCGTCGTCCCCGGAGTACTAGTTGCTGCCGATCGATGTTTCGGTGTTTGTCTTGTTTAGTCTTGAGTGTTTACACCTGTTCACTATTATGTTTGATTGTAGTCCCGATATTTACCCCTGTCTCTCGTTTGGTAAATTGTGTGTTATTGTTTTGTTACCCGTAAGGTCGGCATTGCTATGTCGTATGCGTGTATTTGTTTCCTCCCTGTTAGGAGGTTTTGTTTTGTATGTTCTTTTACTGGTTAGTAAAGTTTGTCTGCCAGTAGCTCTGTGTCCTGCTCTTGACTTCGCTCACCGCATACACGTCGCCTGGATGACACCTGGATAGTATGATAGAGCTCTGCAGGCTATCTCTACAGTAGATTGCAACTCCACCCCCTTTGGCAGTTCTATCTAGACGGAAAATGTTATAGTTGGGGATGGAAATTTCAGAATTTTTGGTGGCCTTCCTAAGCCAGGATTCAGACACTGCTAGAACATCAGGGTTGGCGGAGTGTGCTAACGCAGTGAATAACTCAAATTTAGGAAGGAGGCTTCTGATATTTACGTGCAGAAAACCAAGACTTTTACGGTTACAGAAGTCAACAAATGATAGTTCCTGGGGAGCAGACTGGCCGAATAATAGATATGCTAGAGCTGGCTGGTAGGTGGTGCAGGCCACGAACAATGGTGAAAAACCGCTAACGGTAGCTAATAGCAAGTAGCTAGTTAGCTGGCTACTCCCGTCCGATAGACCGAGAGGTAGATAGCCGGGATATGGGCCTGGCTCTAGGCTAGCTCGAGGCTAACTGGTGCTTGCATCGGGAGCAGTGGTGATTAGCCAAACAGCAACATCCATTTGGTTGTGGCTAGCTAGTTGCGATCCAGTGATTAATGTCCAGTGATTAAATTATTCCGGCAGAAAAATCCAATGTTCTGGGTGAAATACCGCTAACTGTGGCTAATAGCAAGTAGCTAGTTAGCTGACTAGCTAGTTTCAACTGGATATTCTAGATAAAAGGTAAGTCAATAATGGAATCTGTTCCACATTGAGTGAGGCGAGTTGCAGGAAAGTATATTTTGTAGAAGGATGAAAAGTCTGATAGGGAAATATGTACGAAAAATACAAAAAAATAGGGTATTTACAGGCTATTTACAGACACACGACAAAAACAGGACTGCACTACTACGCCATCTTGGATTATTAAGATGGTGGTCCGATAGTCCAGGATTATGAGGAAAAACGTTTAGATCCACAATATTTATTCCATGGGACAAAACTAGATCCAGGGTATGACTGTGGCAATGAGTATGTTCAAATCAAATCAAATTAAATTGTATTGGCCAAATGCGCAAAATACAACAGGTGCAGACATTACAGTGAAATGCTTACTGACAGCCCTTAACCAACAGTGCATTTATTTTTTAATAAAAAAGTAGAATAAAACAACAAAAAAGTGTTGAGAAAAAAAGAGCAGAAGTAAAATAAAATAACAGTAGGGAGGCTATATATACAGGGGGGTACCGGTGCAGAGTCAATGTGTGGGGGCACCGGCTAGTTGAGGTAGTTGAAGTAATATGTACATGTGGGTAGAGTTAAAGTGACTATGCATAAATAATTAACAGAGTAGCAGCAGCGTAAAAAGATGGGGTGGGGGGGCAGTGCAAATAGTCAGGGTAGCCATGATTAGCTGTTCAGGAGTCTTATGGCTTGGGGGTAGAAGCTGTTGAGAAGTATTTTGGACCTAGACTTGGTACTCCGGTACCGCTTACCGTGCGGTAGCAGAGAGAACAGTCTATGACTAGGGTGGCTGGAGTCTTTGACAATTTTGAGGGTCTTCCTCTGACACCGCCTGGTATAGAGGTCCTGGATGGCAGGAAGCTTGCGGTCGGAGGCCAAGCAGTTGCCATACCAGGCGGTGATGCAACCAGTCAGGATGCTCACGATGGTGCAGCTGTATAATTTTTTTGAGGATCTGAGGACCCATGCCAAATCTTTTCAGTCTCCTGAGGGGGAATAGGCTTTGTCGTGCCCTCTTCACGACTGTCTTGGTGTGTTTGGACCATGATAGTTTGTTGGTGATGTGGACACCAAGGATCTCAACCTGTTCCACTACAGCCCCGTCGATGAGAATGGGGGCGTGCTCAGTCCTCTTTTATTTCCTGTAGTCCACAATCACCTCCTTTGTCTTGGTCACGTTGAGGGAGAAATTGTTATCCTGGCACCACACGGCCAGGTCTCTGACCTCCTCCCTATAGGCTGTCTCATCGTTGTCTGTGATCAGGCCTACCTGTGTTGTGTCGTCGGCAAACTTAATGATGGTGTTGGAGTCGTGCCTGGCCATGCAGTCATGGGTGAACAGGGAGTACAGGAGTGTAATAGTTTTCAAGCCCTGCCACATCCGACGAGCGTCAGAGCCGGTGTAGTACGATTCATTATTAGTCCTGTATTGACTCTTTGCCTGTTTGATGATTCGTCGGAGGGCATAGCGGGATTTCTGATAAGCGTCCGGGTTAGAGTCCCGCTCCTTGAAAGCGGCAGCTCTACCCTTTAGCTCAGTGCGGATGTTTCCTGTAATCCATGGCTTCTGGTTGGGGTATGTACGTACGGTCACTGTGGGGACGACATCATCGATGCACTTATTGATGAAGCCAGTGACTGATGTGGTGAACTCCTCAATGCTATCTGAAGAATCCCGGAACATGTTCCAGTCTGTGCTATCAAAACAGTCCTGTAGCTTAGCATCTGCGTCATCTGACCACTTTTTTATTAACCGAGTCACTGGTGCTTCCTGCTTGAGTTTTAGCTTATAAGCAGGAATCAGGAGGATATAGTTATGGTCAGATTTGCCAAATGGAGGGCGAGGGAGAGCATTGTATGCGTCTCTGTGTGTGGAGTAAAGGTGGTCTAGAGTTTATTTTCCTCAGGTTGCACATTTAACATGCTGGTAGAAATTAGGTCCAGAGACATGTTGGACAAAACCCACTGAGTCGATGATGGCTCCCGGCGATAGCCTCAGCGTAGCGAGCGAGGTACAGGTCGCATTGCAGAAGGAATTCCTTGCATCTCGCTGGCGCGCCGTCAAAGCGTGATGGAGATTTTTTAGTGGACTATGAGATAAAACTGGGTTAATCACGAACATAGAGTTAGAATTCTTTGTTACTAGGCAAATAACTTAATTGGGTCATTTCACTGTGTGTGTGGGTGAAGTGGGAATCTGACCTAGGGTCGAATGGCTCGCTCTTACTTAAATCCATGGCTGTCCTACTTTATCAGAGACTAAAACCAGACTGGGCCTTTTGCCTCTCTCCTCAAACAAAGTGGAAAGAGCGGCCAGAGTTGGACAGAGTTCAGGCTAAACCTTTGTCTCTCCTGGGCTATCTTCTTGATTAATTACAGCATGATGGGGTGGGGTTGTGTATGTTTGAAAGATTTAAGTATGGACCTGTCATGTTCAACAATCAGTCTTCAGGTCAAGCCCGGGAGAGCCGGGGTTGAACAGAGTTTAAACTAAACATGAGTGTTTTTGCAAGATAAGGGATTGATTGATTGTATTACTATTGATTCTGAACTGAATCAAAGTTGAACTTAGCCGCCATCATAGACAAAGGAAGTGGGCGGAGCAATAAAGAGTGGGAAACTGAAGAGGGAGGGATTTTAAGCTAGGGTGTGTGTGAAGGAGACTATGTAGCTAGGGAAGAGAGAGAGAGGGGGCCTAATCTGCAGATTATCCTGGCTTTGTTGAAATTGTAATAAAGTCATTCTTGATTCTACAAAAACTCTGGAAGAACTTTGAATTTTTAATGAAGTATAGTGATTATTTTCCACAACAAGCACTCCAGGAGGGACAGGGGTATTCCGTGGACCGGCTCAGATGGGACGGAGGCAGGTAGTGGTGGTGTGGGGGCTGGTGCCGTAACCGGTGCTGGAGGATGGAGGGACTGCACATTCCCATCCAAACGCAGGATGGTTGACAGCACGCTGTCCATGGCGCTGCAGAGTCTGGAGAGACAGTCCTCGTGATGCTGCACTGTCTCTACGATGGTCTGATGGTTGCTGATAATGGGCCTCTGGACGCCTATGTAGATATTCCATTAAACATCAGCCGTTTCTAGCTACAATAGCCATTTACAACATTAACAATGTCTACACTGTATTTCTGATCAATTTGATGTTATTTTAATGGACAAAAAAATGCTTTTCTTTCGAAAACAAGGACATTTCTAAGTGACCCCAAACGTTTGAATGGTAGTGTATATGTTGTCATCCAGCCCATAACTAGAGATTCAGCCAGTATCCTCTAAGAATATCTGAACGCAGATCTTTCCAGGTCTTCAATTAAAAGCAACTGATGATTTGAAGTGTGTTGTCTGTTGGTCTCATGAGTAAACCAAAAGAAACAGAAAACAGGCCCAAGGGTTGATGGTGTTACAACTGATTATTAACACTGCAATGAGCATCTCCAACACACCTGCCCTTCCCTGCCTGGCTGCTGACTCAATAGCAATCTAGTCTGTCTCTGCCCTAAGGCTCCTCTCATGACCGATGATCGTCATGTGACGGACTCTTTCTCATTATTCCCTTATTCAAGGAATCAAGCCAGAATAAAAAACTATTGCTGGTCTCCTAGACGTTGTTTGAGTATTATGTAAGGTAAACATGGCAAATTCTCGGAAAGAAGCTCGCAAGAAGCTCAGAAGACATTAGCATATTGTTCTTCATGAAAAACTATTTCTGGACAAAAAAAATATGTTTACCAAGAGCAGCACTGTATTGCTATTGTGCACTGAAATGTTGTAAGCATAAAAATTGCTGCAATTTACAAGCTTCATATTTGTATTATGCATATAATGGAGTTAGGTTTGACTGTGTTTCCCTTTAACAATATTACCTGAGCTCTGTAAAGGCATCATTCATGTGCAACATAAACGAGGAGAATCAATCTCCAAGAGAAAACGCGACTCGTCGACTGATACTGATGATTTATGCTTTTCACCACTGGGACTGGTAAGTGTGGAAAGCAACCTTTTGAAGTCGATAAATGACAAACTGGGCATACTAGAGTTGGTCAGTAATGATGTAAAAGAGTTGAAGGCGAGTGTTGAAATGAGTAACAGAAAAGCTGCGATAATGGAGAAAGTTACAAAAAAACTAAAAGAGACGGACGTTAAGGAACTTAAAAAGGAGAACAACTTTCTGAGAGAAGCCTTACTAGACATGCAAACTAGATTGACGAGGAAAAATCTAGTACTTACGGTTATCCAGGAAAAAGAGGGAGAGGTAACCGAGACTATTGTGAAGGACTTCTTTCTAACAGCGCTTCAAATCCCACTCGAGGCTGTCGATAAAATCCAACTTGAACGTGTACACCGTTTCGGACAAAGAGGACAGAGATATGAGCGTCCAATAGTTGCCAAATTTGCTTTTTTTAAGGATAAAGTAATGGTTAAAAGCCTAGGTAAAATACTTGCTGGCACCAAAATACGAATGAATGATCAGTTCCCGAGGGAGATTGCAGAACGGCGCAAAGTTCTGTACCCAATCTTAAAGGAAAATAGATTAAAAGGAAAGCGTGTTACTCTCGTTGTCGGTAAACTGTATATGGACAACCAAATGTTCCGCAACACAAAGACTACTCCATGGCTATTCTGAAAGTTCTAATAGAGGAGTCGAATAATGGAGCACCCAATACTAGCCATGGTAGGGATTGTAATAATAAAGAACATTTATAGTATGTATAGTATTTTATAAAAGAATAAAACGGTATTACAAGAAAAGATAACAAGCAAAATAATACATCTTCAAATACAACTAATTAGAACACATGTACTCAATCAACATAGTGGAGATAAAAACATAGTGAACAGAAGACATAGAAGGCACAGTATGTGGGTATGTGTGGATGAATTGTGATGGAAGGTGTGGTGTGTGTTTTTGTGTTTGAAAAAGTGTGCCGTTAAGTGAGTGAGAAAGGAAATGGTTGCATATCCCAGAACCAACGTGTGTCTGTGAACAGGGGTTGTGAGAGAGAGCTTTCAATTTTGTGCAGATGAGGGATATACATTTTAAAATAAAGTATACATCTAATCTATTTTTGAATTGTCCTATCATGATGGAACGATCCCCAACCCTATATCCTAGACACCCACCTGAGTGACCCATACACCAAAGAGAAGTCCCCATCTGTTTTATGGACCTGCTGTGAGTTGCCTATATGCAGCCTAAACAGAAAAATAAATGCGGTCAGATACCTACTTGAGCAGCATCGCCACCTCAAGATTCTGAGCCTGCCTGGCAGGGTTGGTCCTACAGAGCCAGAGCCCCCTGATGGGAGAGCATAATATACAAGGACATTCTCAAAGCTGCTAATGAGAACCTTGACGACCTTGTACCTAGCCGGTGGGGATTCCGGTGGGGTACCCCCACCCAGGTAGTGGCAGTGCTGGCAACACTGGCTGCAGTAAACCATGGGGAGGGGGTCACACTCGGACAATCAGAGAGGGGGCTTATTATTGTGGCCCAAGTGGCCCAAAATAATCAAAGGTCTGACTGCACGGAGATGCTTGGGGAAAATGGTTACAACGGGGTACCAGAGTGTTTGTGTCTCAGGTGAAGAGGGTGGATCTGATCTCCAGCACCTAGGACTTGACATAGATTAAATAGGTTAATCAAATCTCACATTGTTGTCCATTTTTGCTCAATCTTGTATGCTTTCTTAAACAGCTGTAACTGTATATGCATTCGTAAATCAGGTCCTTTCTTGAGTTGGGCTCTGGATGTAACAACCGTTGAGCATCTGATCTTATGGTTAATTGCGGAGGAAAGGGGTTGAGTGTGTTAGAGTATGTGTGTGTATGTTTATGCCACATCTGTTGCAAGGGGGTAATGATGTTAGGGAGAATATAGGATGAACCACAACAATTGTTTGCCAAAACAATAATTGCTTGTCAAAAATGTAATCCTACGCATGAACTGCCGACATTATTACACATATTAATCGATAATGATGGAAAATAAGATATGCAAGATATTTGAATGGATATATATATATATATATGAGTTGAGAGCATTGGAAATGCTTTTCGCGGTTGACCTGCTTCTGTTTTGTGGGTGGCACTGTGTGCTGTTTTCGATGGATGGGTCCTGGCCTCTCGGGGGCCTAGGGATTCGGGGGGACGGAGGTGGTATGCTGAACACTGGGATGACGGCCCAACTTGGGATGGGGAGGGGCTTTAGTGGGGGAATTAGTGGAGAACAATTGGATGGTTACTTAGTAGCAATAGAAATATCATGGTACAGCTACAGTGGGGAAAAAAAGTATTTAGTCAGCCACCAATTGTGCAAGTTCTCCCACTTAAAAAGATGAGAGAGGCCTGTAATTTTCATCATAGGTACACGTCAACTATGACAGACAAATTGAGAGAAAAAAATGTATGATTTTTAATGAATTTAATGCAAATTATGGTGGAAAATAAGTATTTGGTCACCTACAAACAAGCAAGATTTCTGGCTCTCACAGACCTGTAACTTCTTCTTTAAGAGGCTCCTCTGTCCTCCACTTGTTACCTGTATTAATGGCACCTGTTTGAACTTGTTATCAGTATAAAAGACACCTGTCCACAACCTCAAACAGTCACACTCCAAACTCCACTATGGCCAAGACCAAAGAGCTGTCAAAGGACACCAGAAACCAAATTTTAGACCTGCACCAGGCTGGGAAGACTGAATCTGCAATAGGTAAGCAGCTTGGTTTGAAGAAATCAACTGTGGGAGCAATTATTAGGAAATGGAAGACATACAAGACCACTGATAATCTCCCTCGATCTGTGGCTCCACGCAAGATCTTACCCCGTAAGAAGCGTTTCAAGGTCCTGGAGTGGCCTAGCCAGTCTCCAGATCTCAACCCCATAGAAAATCTTTGGAGGGAGTTGAAAGTCCGTGTTGCCCAGCGACAGCCCCAAAACATCACTGCTCTAGAGGAGATCTGCATGGAGGAATGGGCCAAAATACCAGCAACAGTGTGTGAAAACCTTGTGAAGACTTACAGAAAACGTTTGACCTGTGTCATTGCCAACAAAGGGTATATAACAAAGTATTGAGAAACATTTGTTATTGACCAAATACTTATTTTCCACCATAATTTGCAAATAAATTCATTAAAAATCCTACAATGTGATTTTCTGGATTTCTTTTTCTCATTTTGTCTGTCATAGTTGACGTGAACCTATGATGAAAATGACAGGCCTCTCTCATCTTTTTAAGTGGGATAACTTGCACAATTGGTGGCTGACTAAATACTTTTTCCCCCCACTGTATATATATATATATATATATATATATATATACATATATATATTTGCGAGAGAAAAAAACAAAAAAACATTAGCAGCACTTGTCTTGCTCATAGAGTTTATATGTTCAGCATAGTTTTTGATGGACTGTAGGCTGTGAAGCTGGTTTGATTACCACTGGTGCAAACTTCAGCATGTTGTCATTCTGGAAAGCCAATTTCAGCATGCTGTGGATGATTAGTATTTTACTGCAGCGAGTTCATCATTAACCATGATCCATTCCTCAGCTCCTCTTCAGCATGGCAAACACAGGCCTTAGCTGTGACACAAATGATGCATCTATATGTGTGTGTGTCTATGTAATTGTGTATGTGCTGCATCCATGTCCATAACTCAGCCTATACTGCATGTAAGGGGATTTTCCTTGGTACTTCATGGCAGAATATGTATCAAGGCAGTTGTTAATGTCATGATGTGTTGCAGCACGCACCTTGTCTTGCACTCTGCATGCATACATTCATGAATCAAAATCAATTTCAGCTCCCAGGAATCTGCTGCATGATCAAAATAAACATAGTCATATTCATTTAGCTGCAAGTAATATTTGAAAAACAGCACTGTACTATACAGTAGCCGTTCATCACTGATGCGTACCTATGCTATTGGCTTAGCTTTCCTGGCTGATACACACCCTAGAGCTCAGAGCATGCAAGACATTGCAGTGGATTATGTGTCAAAAGTGTACCAAATTCACCATTAATAAGCATGAATTGACAAATAAATGGATATATGAAAAAGCACCTATGGAAGGCTCTGAACCATGGAATGACCACATCCTCCTAACAAATCCTGTCAAGATTTCAATGATCATTTAGCCAGGAGGTAGCCATCAATCATCTATTACACTATAGATTACCTATCAGATCTGAAACAACTGATTGTCACAATTATATTTTCAGTTATATAGACAGGACACACCCATTACATTGAACATAATTTACAATCATAACCTTCTCTTGACTTGATCAAACAGCAGCTGCACTTACACAAACGTACTCTATCATACAGTTATGTAAGTATCACATTAGAAATGCAAACATATGACAATGTAATGAAAATATGTATATACTATGAATTATGTAATTATATCAATGTTTTCTTCTGCATTGAAAAATAATACAGTGTATCTTCTTTTTCCCTCATACAAAATGCAGGATCAATCATCCCACTTTGTTTAAGGTCTGTGCCTTCCTTCTGTCTGTGACATTAATTGGAGTGAAAAGTCCTTTGTGTCTGTCACGCCCTGACTCAGAGGACGTTTATTTGTTGAGTCAGGGTGTGTATATTCCGTGTTATGTTGTTTCTATGGTGTAGATTCTAGAATGTATAGATCTATGTTGGCCGGGGTGGTTCCCAATCAGAGGCAGCTGTAGCTCGCTGTCTCTGATTGGGGACCATACTTAGGCAGCCTTTTGGCACCTGTTAGTTGTGGGATCTTGTTCCATGTGAGGTATGTTATTTGTCAACCTTGGACTTCACGTTTCGTTTGTTGTTTTGTCATGTGTTCAGTACGTAAATAAATATGAATGCATATCACACTGCGCCTTGGTCCTTCTCGTTCATGAACGATCGTGACAGAAGATCCCACCAAAATAGGACCAAGCAGTGTATCCAGGAGCAGACAGCCTGGACCTGGGAGGAGATCCTGGATGGGAAGGGATCCTGGACTTGGGAGGAGATTCAGGCCGGGATGGATCGCCATCCTTGGGAGGAGACAGTGGAGGCGCGATATAGAGAGGAGCAGCGGCAACGCGAACGGCGCCAACAGTGCCGACGACGGAGACCCGAGAGGCAACCCCAATAAAAAAAAAATTGGGGGGGGCACACGGTGTGGACGACGAGGCAGCAGGAGGCAGCGACAGGGCGATTCTGCAGGTTAGGAGAGGAGGCCACCGGGTTACGGGGGCTATTGGTCCAGAGGGAGCAGGAGTTATTTATTACAGGAGGCTATAAGGGAGAAGGAGAGTGTAGAGGCACGGCGAGAGGGGCTGGTTAGGCAGCAGAAGGAGCGGGTGTTTATAAGGGAACCCAGTCCCGCTCCTCGCACCAAGCAAGTGGTGCGTGTCGCCAGTCCGGTCCGGCCCGTTCCTGATCCCCGCACTAAGCCAGTGGTGCGTGTTCCTAGTACGGCCCGACCCAGTCCTGCTTCCCGCACAAGGCCAGTGGTGTGTGTTCTCAGTACGGTCCAGCCCGTTCCTGCTCCCCACACTAAGCCAGTGGTGCGTGTTCCCAGTACGGCCCGACCCGTTCCTGCTCCCCGCACAAAGCCGGTGGTGCGCATCACCAGCCCGGTCCGGCCTGTTCCTGCCCCTCGCACCAAGCCAGTAGTGCGCGTCGCCAGCCCGGTCCGGCCTGTTCCTGTCCCTCGTACCAAGCCAGTGGTGCGCGTCGCCAACCCGGTCCGGCCTGTTCCTGTCCCTCGCACCAAGCCAGTGGTGTGCGTCGCCAGCCCGGTCCGGCCTGTTCCTGTCCCTCGCATCAAGCCAGTGGTGCGCGTCGCACCAAGCCAGTGGTGCGCGTCGCCAGCCCGGTCCGGCCTGTTCCTGTCCCTCGCACCAAGCCAGTGGTGCGCGTCGCCAGCCCGGTCCGACCTGTTCCTGCCCCTCGCACCAAGCCAGTGGTGCGCGTCGCCAGCCTGGCCCGGCCTGTTCCTGCCCCTCGCACCAAGCCAGTGGTGCGTCGCCAGCCCGGCCCGGCCTGTTCCTGTCCCTCGCACCAAGCTAGTGGTGCGCGTCGCCAGCCCGGCCCGGCCTGTTCCTGCCCCTCGCACCAAACCAGTGGTGCGCATCGCCAGCCCAGTCCGGCCTGTTCCTGTCCCTCGCACCAAGCCAGTGGTGTACGTCGCCAGCCCGGTCCGGCCTGTTCCTGTCCCTCGCACCAAGCCAGTGGTGCGCGTCACCAGCCCGGTCCGGCCTGTTCCTTCTCCCCGCACCAACCAGTGGTGCACGTCGTCAGCCCGGTCCGGCCCGTTCCTGCTCCCCGCACCAAGCCAGTGGTGCGTGTGTCCAGTCCGGCACGGCCCGTGCCTGTTCCACCGGTGCCTGGTCCGGCACCGGTCAGCTGCTCCACCCCGGAGCCAGAGCAATCCGCTCCACCGGGGTCCAGTCCAGCTCCGGTCAGCGGCTCCACTCCGGAGCCAGAGCAATCCGCTCCACCGGGGTCCGGTCCAGCTCCGGTCAGCTGCTCCACTCCGGAGCCAGAGCAATCCGCTCCACCGGTGCCTGATCCAGCTCCGGTCAGCGGATCCACTCCGGAGCCAGAGCAGTTCGATCCACCGTCGTCGGGTCCAGCTCCAGTCAGCGGTTCCAGTCCAGACCCAGACGTCAGCCCCTCTCCAGGTTCGGGGTCTAACCACACCAGGGTCCAGACAGGGCTTGGTACGTCGTGGGAGGAAGGATAGGGGAAGCAGCGCGCCGAGGTCCAGACCAGACCAGGGGCGCAACAGGGAGGTGGAGAGTAAGTGGTGGTCACGCCCGGAGCCGGATCCGCCTCCGAGGCGGAATGCCCACCCGGCCCCTACCCTGTTATGTTTATGTGGCGTGGTCGGAGTCCGCACCTTTGGGGGGGGGGGGATACTGTCACGCCCTGACTCTAGGACTCGTATTTGTTGAGTCAGGGTGTGTATTTCTGTGTTGTGTTGTGCTTTGTTGATTGTCTATGGTTAGATCTAGTATGTATAGATCTATGTTGGCCGGGGTGGTTCCCAATCAGAGGCAGCTGTAGCTCGTTGTCTCTGATTGGGGACCATACTTAGGCAGCCTTTTGGCACCTGTTAGTTGTGGGATCTTGTTCCGTGTAAGGTATGTTTGTGTGTTACCTTGGACGTCACGTTTCGTTTGTTGTTTTGTCGCGTGTTCATTTGTTAAATAAACATGTATGCTTATCACGCTGCGCCTTGGTCCTTCTCGTTCGTCAACGATCGTGACAGTGTCTTTGGGAGATGAAAATGCTTCGAGACAAGGTTGGAAAATGTTCCACAGCCTGTTCTTTAGCTCTGAACTAGGAAATCTCATGGGAATTCTGTGTAAGTCAGTGTTTACCTTCACAATGTAACTACTAACACGAACCGGGCATATCTGAAGAAGGAGACGTTCGCAATGCTGATTTTGTAGCTTCAATTTCAGAAACTCAGGTAACCTTAAGAGAACTGTTCTCACTCCTACAGTATCTGCACTTGAAACAAATATTTTGTGATTTTTGTTGTGCTTTACCTTATCGAGTACAGTACCCTACTACACACACTCTTGTCTTGTTCTTGGGAATGTTTTACCTTTATCTTTGTAATTCTGTTTTTCCAGGTTTCACCTTATCTTCCGTGTTCTCAGTTAGTCTACTCTTCCTTTATCTTACTCTGTTACAGAAACAATAGTGAAGTTTATTTTTGCCCCTGTCC
This sequence comes from Coregonus clupeaformis, assembly GCF_020615455.1. Classification (NCBI taxonomy): domain Eukaryota; kingdom Metazoa; phylum Chordata; class Actinopteri; order Salmoniformes; family Salmonidae; genus Coregonus; species Coregonus clupeaformis. The sequence continues at coordinate 12,863,406 of NC_059196.1, read as the reverse complement.
TGAGTCTGTCAGGTTATTCACCGGGAAACTTAAAACCTTGTTCCCACTTCCTGATCCCGTCCAGTATTGACTTTTCCTCACCTCTTTATTGTCAATCAGTCACTCTTTCATTGCCCTCTCTGAGATAAACATCCGCTGGCGGAATATCTCTTCCATCTCTTCGTTCTTGCAATTGCGGATCTCGATCTTTCTCTCTGTCTCCTTTTCTCTCGAACGGACTCCTTCCCAGTTCCCCAGTGGTAGAATGAATGACGTGCCTGGTGAGATATCGAAAGGTCTGCTGAGTTCAACCTCTGTGTCACTGAAGGACACCTTTCAAACAACTACTGGCTTTTCAAAGTTGTCTGATATTCTCAACATTCCCGAAGAACAAAGTTGAACATGCTGGCCTTGTGAGGTATGCAGGTGCACTTGCTAAACAGAAATCAAAATACAGTGAATGAGACAAAATTGTAGACAAAGTACTTTATTCACTATTGACAGCTCTTTAAAATGTGTTTGTATAAAAGAAACACCTAGTAATTCAGGAAATGTGCATCCATTCGGAAGGATGTCGACCTCAACAACTGTGTTTACGCTACAGTATGTTGTTGGAATCTACTTGAGTATCCTGCTTTCATCCCATCCCATCCACCGACTAGGTAGAAACTCCCAAAACATGTGCAGACTACTGTGGAAATCAATGTGGTTAAACCTAACCTAGGCTAATTCTAAATTGAGGGATTGAGAAGGGATTGATTGATTGATGGATCGATTGATTGGTATAGAACCTGATGGAATATGCCAGAGACAGTATGCCTGCTACTAGAGACAGATAGTTAAGAGTTAAGTACTTTTTTCCATAAGTCCAACTGGGACTCAAACCCATGTCCCTCTGGTTTCTCCCAAGCAAACATGTTCTCCATAAGAGTTAACTCCCTTGGGGGAGCTAGGAATGCACTTATCCAGGATGGCTACACTATTAATCCCTCTTTCTGGAGCTCACTAATATCTGCCCGCACTTCAGATGTCCTGGCAGCCTCATCTCACTTTTGACACCATTGTAGCAAATCCAAGGAAAACCAGATAGGGACTCAAGCCCAGTAGTTCTGGTTCTGAGTCAAGGACACGAATCATAACCTCAAGAAAGTGAATTCCATTGGAGGAGATTGGAACACATCTACAGTGGATATAAAAAGTCTACACACCCTTGTTAAAATGCCAGGTTTTTGTGATGTAAAATAATGAGACAAAGATAAATCATGTCAAAACTTTTTTCCACTGTTAATGTGACCTATAATGTGAACAATTCAATTGAAAAACAAACTGAAATCTTCGAGGGGGAAAAATGAAAAATAAAAGTGTGCACACCCTCTTATAACTGGGGATGTGTCGGTGTTCAGAATTAACCAATCACATTCAAACTCATTTTAAATAGAAGTCATTACACACCTGCCATCATTTAAAGTGACTCTGATTCATCACAAATAAAGTTCAGCTGTTCTAGTAGGATTTTCCTGACATTTTCTTAGTTGCATCTCAGAGCAAAAGCTATGGTCTGCAGAGATCTTCCAAGGCATCAGAGGGATCTCATTGTTGAAAGATATCAGTTAGGAGAAGGTTAAAAATAATTTCCAAAGCATTACATATACCATGGAACACAGTGAAGACAGTCATCATCAAGTGGAGAAAATATGGCACAACAGAAACATTACCAAGAACTGGACGTCCCTCCAAAATGTAGGAAAAGACGAGAAGAAAACTGGTCAGGGAGGCTTCCAAGAGGCCTACAGCATTAAAGGAACTGCAGGAATTTCTGGCAAGTACTGGCTGTGTGCTACATGTGACAACAATCTCCCGTATTCTTCATATGAATGGGCTATGGGGTAGGGTGGCAAGACGGAAGCCTTTTCTTACAAAGAAAAACATCCAAGCCCGGCTGAAGTTTGCAAAAACAAACATCAAGTCCCCCAAAAGCATGTGGGAAAATGTGTTATGGTCTGATTTATTTTGGCTATAATTCCAAAAGGTATGTTTGGCGCAAAAACACTGCACATCACCCAAAGAACACCATACCCACAGTGAAGCATGGTGGTGTCAGCATCATGCTTTGGGGCTGTTTTTCTTCAGCTGGAACCGGGGCCTTAGTCAGGGTGGAGGGAATTATGAGCAGTTTCAAATACCAGGCAATTTTGCCACAAAACCTTCAGGCGTCCGTTAGAAAGCTGAAGATGAAATGGAAGTTCACCTTTCAACACGACAATGACCCAAAGCACACATCCAAATCCACAAAAGCATGGCTTCACCTGAAGAAGATTAACATTTTGGAATGGCCCAGCCAGAGCCCAGACCTGAATCCAATTGAACATCTCTGGAGTGATCTGAAGAGGGCTGTGCACAGGAGATGTCCTCGCAATCTGACAGATTTTGAGCTCTTTTGCAAAGAAGAGTGGACAAATATTGCCACGTCAAGATGTGCCATGCTAATAGACTCCTACCCCAAAAGACTGAGTGCTGTAATAAAATCAAAAGGTGCTTCAACAAAGTATTAGTTTAAGGGTGTGCACACTTATGCAACCAGGTTATTGTGAGTTTTTTATTTTTTATTTTTCCCCCTCAAAGATTTCAGTTTGTTTTTCAATTGAATTGTTCACGTTATAGGTCACATTAAAGGTGGACAAAATTCTGACATGATTTATCTTTGTCTCATTCTTTACATCACAAAAACAGGGGTGTGTAGACTTTTTATATCAACTGTATAATGGAGTGCTTGTATGCTTCAACTACACTATATATAAACATATTTCTGTCTTGTGACCAACAATTTGGTCAAATTTCCTAGACCAAACAATCTGATTAATTATACTGTCCTTTTAAACTTGTGTCCTTGCTCTGACTCAGTGAGTGTAGTTAACCGGCTTACTCGCCACTGACTGTGGTTCCAATTCTGAATCATCATTGTATCATCGTCTGACGCTGAGTCCCTAAAGCAGTCATCCCTAAAATGACATCAAAATTGTGAGGAGCCGCTCTGTCAAAGAGGTAGCAGAGAGAAACGTGTCTGAGGGATTGAGAGCTGTGATGTGATCAGACCGTATTTTCAGACCCAAAGCTTGCTGCTGTCCATGTTACTACGTGATTGTGTCATTGTGGTATCTAGTCTTAATCATATATTCACTTAAATATAATAGGCTATATTACATTTCCAATCTACATGTGTCAGAAAGGATACACATTCTGACCACGTATCTTAGCCCCTCTCTGCATGATCCCCATCATATGGCTCTTTGAAAATATAGCGGTTTGCATGTAGAACATTTCCTCAAATTAATCCTATAATTGCGCACGTTCAAATATTCCTATGAAATCTCAAACATGTAAATTGAGCACAGTAATCCACTCCCTGCTGTGGGTTGGTTAATGTAGACGCTTCATCAACGCGCACGCATCATCATCATACATTGTGTGCTCTTTCTTGCTATTTGATAAGGAGTCTTCTGTTTTGTGATAAAGGCGTCAATATGACATATTCTTTGACAGCAGTCAATACACTGTCTCCTAAGGCAGAACACCACGCTCGATGGCATGATTTGACAGTCATCGTTACCATTCATTCCGATTTGTAATCCCATAAACGCAGTACCATTTTCCCAATAGGAGGTGGAAAGAGCTTGTTGGCCGGCTGCGGCATGTAGCTGTGGAGAGAAGGCTGTTAATACTCAGTGCATCGAGGGGTGCGATGCATGCGTAAACTAGCGCAAACCTCGCCTTGAAACGCCCCTTACTCCGCACGGAGACCGCTGCCGGCCGCTCACAGCCTGTCAGTGCTACACCGGACTTGCATGGCTACCCAGACTCCTTACTCCATCCAAACCGTACGTCACGCCCACGGACGTTAGTTTCTTCTCCGCGAAGGACAGAGCAGCGGAAGAATGTAGTGTGAGTCGTCAGGTTAGCACTGGACACCGCCGACTCAACTTCTAGCAGGTCTTCGCTCCAAGGATGTATACCTGATACGGATATTCCTGCCTTAACAAGGCTATTAACGATCGAAATCGGGGCACGGATAATCTGGACTCAACAGATTAATTTACAATCACTGCCACTATATGGAATGACCGTTGCGTTCTACAGAAAACATTGAGAAACAGGGCTCTTCGGTCTGGGTCGGCTCATTTGACGCTAAAACGTAAAAATGTCAAATTTGGATATTGCACACATAGATGCTACTCATTTATGTGATCATATCTGAGGGAACTAATTGCAACGCAACTGCCCTCCGCGGTGCAAGTGAGTGTTCTTTGGACACCAAGTCCAGAAATCTTGGCTGGTTGTGGTGCTTCTTCACTCTGCTACTGGGGAATCGATGCATTTACTGCTCAAATCTACTCGGGCTATTTACCTCGTTGCATAGCCTACTGGAGATTGACAGATAACGGAGAGGCAACATCGGTCTCTGGAATAGAGGTAACCATATATCATCATGATTTCATTGTTTTCTCATATGCAAGCTTTTTCAATTCGGACAAAACAGACTAAGAGAAAATTGATAATTGTTTCTACAGAGGTAAGAGTATAGTCACATTGAGGTGTTATGTGATAGTGGAGTTCCATGTGTAATTGCATTTTAGGGTAGGCTAATACTAGGTGTGGATCAGGTGTGGTTTGTTTGACGTGGTGGGGGTCTACAACAGAATGCTGCGTAATGCTCTATGGATAGGCTATTGCACCATTCAAAAGTAACCCTCATACCATGATTCGTTAGCAGAAAGGTCACTACTCTAGTCTCGTTTGGTTGTCTCACCACATAAACAACCACAGGAAATGTAGATATGGTCATTATCAAGTTTGTTCCCCCATCCAGATATTTACTCCTAACATTCTTTAATCTGATCATCCTTCTGTCTTGATTTGTGACAAATACTGCATGCACACTTACAGCACACCAAACTGCTTTGCGACATTGTGAAATATGATTCTTAAGTTCTGTCATAGCCATTGCATTTTCTAAATCGATTCGATTGTGTGTTAAGTGCACTATATCCTAATGGAGATGGTAACCAAGAATGTGAAGACAGTGTTTATTATGAAGAATGCATTTGGAAATTATTTTCAACTATGTTGGCTGAACAGATCCTAGCCTACATGTTTATTTATGTTGATCTTTTTCGAAAAGACATAAAAAGGGCGAGACCGTGTCTGTGAAATCGATCTCCAATCACGTCGCAAATCCACAAGACTATACAGGCTAGGGTTTATGTTGGGACACTCATGTGCCTTACAAAATCAAGACACTGGGAGTAGAAAGTTCAAGAAATGCCTGTGCATATGAGTAATGGGATAAGCAGTGGCACAATTTAACGTCTGGTCTCCCCTTTTTATTTTGTATTGCACACTGGTGGACCAGTGTTTTTTCAATAATTCAAAATTACTTTTAATCATTCGCTTCCATTGGCATTACATAACGCAGGACCACTTTTAATTAATCTGTTCCACCTGAGCTAGTTGAGATTGTGCAATTCGGCTTTTAGCCGAGGTCTCTCCTCATCATTGCCCAATCATGGCAGTGCATTTTTCCACTGATGCAGCACCTAGATGTATATCCTTTGTACCGTAAATCCAGTGAGTATTCTTAATGTCAAGCTGCAGTGCTTGAGAATTACTTATTTTGTACCGCAGGTAGGGGGCCACGGAGCACCAGCCGCAGCTTGCAGCTCCCTCGTCACATGAGCTATAGTCGGTTATGCTTCACATGACAATGCTCTTATATCTGTGGGAACACAGTTAATGTGCTACTAAACAATCCAGGTCAGCTAATACATGCATGTGTGTCTGGCTAGCTACAGGTACCTGCCAAAATAATGGAAACACTTGAGTAAATGAAGGATACAAAGTATATTGAAAGCAGGTGGTTCCACCGAGGTGTGGTTCCTGAGTTAATTAAGCAATTAATATCCCATCAGGCTTATGGCCCTGCTACACTACAGCCATCGTGCATCCGGCATTGCCATCAGTCATTGAGGGAATGATTCCTTTGAAATCAATGAAAGCAGCTATACTGCCCGTGTTGCGCTCACGTTGCGTCACGTCCAATGGCAGCGTTCAAGCTCAAGACTCGCAGAGGTTCAATTTGCGATTGCTTACGCGCAAGTTCATTCTGTCTTGTGAAATGAAATAAGGATAAATAAAGTTGATTTTGGTTGCATATGGCCTCGACTATACACCACGTTATTTTACTAATATTTAGTCAAGAAGCTACTAGCTAACATAAACTATAGCTAGCTAGCTACATTGACTATGTTCACAAACTAAACAAAAGCAACTTGGGTAATTAGAAGATCATTTAGTACAACCACTAGCAACAATTTAATGAGTACTTGCGAAAAACTGGACCAAAGCTATTATTTTAGCAACCATGGCTATGCCCCCATAAGATGACAATGCCCCCATCCACAGGGCACGAGTGGTCACTGAATGGTTTGATGAGCATGAAAGCGATGTAAACCATATACCATGGCCATCTCAGTCACCAGATCTCAACCCAATTGAACAGTTATTGGAGTTCTCAAGTTTCAAGTTGTGTTAGTCCTATGTATGGCATACACTGTCCAGTGAAATGCTTACTTGCAGGTTCCTTCTCGACAATGCAACAACAATAATAAATAATAAAAGATAAGAAAACATTTTAGCATAAGTATAATACAGGAAGGCACAATTTACAGTCCAATATTTACACCTGTTTTGGGGAAAGGGGGATTGGGGCGAATGTGTTTAAATTATGCAGTATTTAGCAATCATAATAAGAGTCTGGTAGCAGCAGTTGTGATGTGTGTGCAGCATTAGTGATGGGGGAAAAAGATTGATGCAGTTACATTTTGGGATATTATTTTGGACGATATATCGTATCGTATCGTTTTGACAATATCGCAATATTATTTTTGCGCTAGTTGGCTGTACCTTCACCAAAACATAGATTGTTCTCCATCTTCTTTTTAATAGGGAGCCAATTTGTTTTCAGCACTTTTATTTCCAGGACTGATCAAAACTTGTTTTGTCATGGCTCTCTCTTGACTCTCTGCAGCAGACATATGATGAGAAATATGTTTTTAACATGAAATCATAATAAAAGTACAGTACGAATCGTGAGAATTGCAATGCATATTGTATCGGCACCTAAGTGTTGTGATACTATCGTATTGTGAGGTCCCTGGCAATTCCCAGCCCTATGTAACATGAATGTATATGTGAGTGTACAGTGGGGAGAACAAGTATTTGATACACTACCGATTTTGCAGGTTTTCCTACTTACAAAGCATGTAGAGGTCTATAATTTTTTATCATAGGTACACTTCAACTGTGAGAAACGGAATCTAAAACAAAAATCCACAAAATCACATTGTATGATTTTTAAGTAATTAATTTGCATTTTATTGCATGACATAAGTATTTGATACATCAGAAAAGGAGAACTTAATATTTGGTACAGAAACCTTTGTTTGCAATTACAGAGATCATACGTTTCCTATAGATCTTGAACAGGTTTGCACACACTGAACCCACACACTATTGGGTTCAGGTCTGGAGACTGGCTAGGCCACTCCAGGACCTTGAGATGCTTCTTACGGAGCCACTCCTTAGTTGCCCTGGCTGTGTGTTTCGGGTCATTGTCATGCTGGAAGACCCAGCCACGACCCATCTTGAATGCTCTTACTGAGGGAAGGAGGTTGTTGGCCAAGATCTCGCAATACATGGCCCCATCCATCCTCCCCTCAATACAGTGCAGTCGTCATGTCCCCTTTACAGAAAAGCATCCCCAAAGAATGATGTTTCCACCTCCATGCTTCACAGTTGGGATGGTGTTCTTGGGGTTGTACTCATCCTTCTTCTTCCCCCAAACACGGCGAGTGGAGTTCAGATCAAAAAGCTCTTTTTTTGTCTCATCAGACAACATTACCTTCTCCCATTCCTCCTCTGGATCATCCAGATGGTCAATGGCAAACTTCAGACGGGCCTGGACATGCGCTGGCTTGAGCAGGGGGAACTTGCGTATGCTGCAGGATTTTAATCCATGACGGCGTAGTGTGTTACTAATGGTTTTCTTTGAGACTGTGGTCCCAGCTCTCTTCAGGTCATTGACCAGGTACTGCCGTATAGTTCTGGGCTGATCCCTCACCTTCCTCATGATCATTGATGCCCCACGAGGTGAGATCTTGCATGGAGCCCCAGACTGAGGGTGATAGACCGTCATCTTGAACTTCTTCCGTTTTCTAATAATTGCGCCAACAGTTGTTGCCTTCTCACCAAGCTGCTTGCCTATTGACCTGTAGCCCATCCCAGCCTTGTGCAGGTCTACAATTTTATCCCTGATGTCCTTACACATCTCTCTGGTCTTGGCCATTGTGGAGAGGTTGGAGTCTGTTTGATTGAGTGTGTGGACAGGTGTCTTTTATACAGGTAACGAGTTCAAACAGGTGCAGTTAATACAGGTAATGAGTGGAGAACAGGAGGGCTTCTTAAAGAAAAACTAACAGGTCTGTGAAAGCCGGAATTATTACTGGTTGGTAGGTGATCAAATACTTATGTCATGCAATAAAATGCAAATTAATTACTTAAAAATCATACCTGATTTTCTGGATTTTTGTTTTAGATTCCGTCTCTCACAGTTGAAGTGTACCTATGATAAAAATTACAGACCTCTACATGTTTTGTAAGTAGGAAAACCTGCAAAATCGGCAGTGTATCAAATACTTGTTCTCCCCACTGTATGTCTGCTAAGGTGCAGAGAGTCAGTGCAGGTGATCAGTCCAGTTCAAGTGTTCAGCAGTCTGATGGATTGTAGATAGAAACTGTCTCTGAGCCTGTTGGTATCAGACCTCATGCTCCGATACCGTCTGCCTGATGGTGAGGGAATGAATAGCTCGTGGTGGGGTGTGTGTGGTCCTTGATGATGCTGCAGGCCTTCCTCAGGCACTGTTTTAAGTAGATGGGTGGGAGCACGATCCCAGTGATGATTCTGGAGTGGCGTCTGACACAGCGTTTTCCACCACCATCAACAAAACCCCAAATTATGGAATTTCTTGTGGAAGAATGGTGTTGAATTCCTCCAATAGAGTTCCAGACACTTGTAGAATCTATGCCAAGGTGCATTGAAGCTGTTCTGGCTCATGGTGGCTCAATGCCCTTTTAAGACACTTTATGTTGGTGTTTCCTTTTTTTTGGTTAGTTACATGTTGCCCTCTGCATTCTTGTATTGATCCACTCCCTGTGTGTGTTAATGGGTAGGCTGATATTGGCTAGGAATTGTTTAACAGCTGCCAAGGATCTGTGTGCATGTCTGGACTGTTATCATTCTGCTATGTGCCCGGAGGTGACAAATAAGACTTGACATCGGAATCTTGAGATACACTGACCTCAAATTGACAAAGAGTGTATGCGCTCCCGAGGTATCTCTCGAGATCTATTAGTGCTGTCTGGTGTTCTTTGTCCCGCGATAATGGATAGCTGACCTTCTGCAATATTCTCCCCCCTCCATTCCGTCTTCCACCCTCTAAACCTCTGTCTCTAAGACAGGTGACAGGCAGGGACACATGAAATGACAGTCCCCTCCGCCCATGTAGGACATCATGCTGCCAGTCTGAGGGTGTCAGTACCAGCATGGCTCTATAATAAGGCACATGGCTGCACCATCTGCTCCTGGGTTCACTATTTAAATGTGAGAATAGGCCTGGTGGAGCATCCTGGCCTTGGAAGTGTTTGTAAGGATTTTCCTGAAATCAGTTGGATTTTCTAGAAATATGATTTACAGCTATAATTGTTTTTTACTTGAAGACCGTAAAACATGTATGCTTTCAGGTAATACAAATCATGGCAAGACAAAAAGGAACTGTTGAGGTTTGTTCCTGAAATGTCCCAAAATGTATCTCTCTAAAATGAATACAGTTTAATCATATTTCACTATAATCTCAGATCTACATCAAGATGAAAGGGGCATGAATATTTCATGATGCATTTTGAAATGAATGTAAAGTGTAATATCGCTTCTGTGTGGAAAATTAGCTCAGTCGTCATTAGTGATCGCCTACCGGAGATCTCATTAATGTTTTCGGAAACATTGGTTAGAGTTGTTCTCGGTTGAGCAGAGCCTGTAGGCTAAAGTAACAATGTCCACTGAGGTGCTATATTTCAGCAGTTTTGGACTAATCACCTGATCTGTTGATAATACAGGGTTTGGTTCCTGCTTAGTAAGCACTTATTAAACGGGTGTTCTTCCATCCAGTCCGTAAGGCCATGAATCATTTAAAGTCTAACTCAAAGTCATGGGCTCATCAATCAGGATGGCATGTTAGCGAGCACTTCAGTGGGGTAATTAAGTTTAGACTGGTGAGAAACCCCACCTGTCTTCACCACAAGGACCCAATCACGCTCCACGATAAAGTAGTACTTCAGTAGTAGCTGTATGCTAATGTAACACTTGGTAAAGTGATGTTATCCTCAAAATGTGCAAGGTGTTTTCATCACACGTACAAGTGTGTTGAGATGGATGTGTCCGACGCATATTAATACTTGTCCTGTTTTTGTGAAGAGAGCTAGGCAAGTGCTATCATACACAGTACCTTGATGTAGCTGGCATCTTTGACAAGGCTTCATACCTGCAAGCTGGCCTTCATTATCTGCTCCCATGCTGATTGTTTCACAATGACTATGCTCTTACTTGCATCAACAGTCAATAATGTGTTATTGATTATATCCCTGCATCAGTTAAATGAACGTAATACATTCCTTTTGGACAAGGCTTTTCCAAATCTGTGTTATTGTTGGGCCTTCTCCAAAAGAAAAAGGCACAGCACCAAATGGGTTTCTTTGATGGCATTTTTGATGCATTTCTCAGTGGGATTGAGGCAGATATTTCTACAGTAGGCTGGTAGTCAGCATGGTGCTTTTTGATGACTATAGAAAGGCTCCTTGATGAGCATAGGGAGTGTGATTTACAGGAAGTGTGTTTTATATATGTGTAATTATGTTCTACAAAGACTAACATCCCAGCCAGCTACCAGATCCCTTACTTAATGACACCTCCACAGTGCTCATAACCCCACTCCCATCACCAGTACCACCCCTTAACCCCTCAACCCCCCTCCACTCCATCAGCCCAGCATGTAATGTACCAATTGATCCTTATCAAGCCCAAATAGGCTGCTGTGGAAGTATATTTTACTAAGCTCCCCCTCCCCCCTCTCTCTCTCTGTTACCCCACACTGTCATGGAACAGATGTGAAGACCAGGCTTATGACTGAAGTGGGGGGTCCGTCACTCCCCCATCTCACTCCAGAAACCAGCCTTTAAGATGGAAGCACATTGATACTGTGCTTGAAACCTTTTTACACCTCTGAGTCTGAAAAGGCGGGTAGCAATTGCAGTGTCAATTTCTTGGGCTCTATGGCCTTCTGCATCTCATGTTGGCTGTTACCGTGTCTATGCAAGAAAGGAGAGAGACCGTGGCATCTCACAGTGTATAATTTTCTCATTTCCCCAATACTTTTCCAATAGCGAAATCGTATTCCATATATTATTCCATATATTATTATCTCGCTAAGACACATTCTTTTTCATTACGCCACTTGTCTATTTGACCTTTCTTATTCGTTTGGATGACATCAAAGCGAGAGGATGATGCATCTATGGCACTTCGCCATTAAAATGTAACATTGTAATTGCAATAATTAGCTTGCAACCTTTAGGAAGGCTCTAATTTGAATTCCTAATTACTAGGGAGGCAAACGATGGTCTTTCAGTTCCATTGGGTTTGCCATTTTACACTGCGGTAGAGGTTAAGTATGGGAGTAATGACTTTGTGCTGCTTATAAATATATGCTTACCTTATCTCATTAGGTTGACTATAGAATATTAAATATCATTCACTGATGGATTATTGGGATTCATAAAGTCCCATCCCCTGTTATTACACAAGTCAACCTTAAATTCCTACACATCATTTATCTTATCTCAACAGTTGGCCTTCCTTTGACTTTATATCCTGCCCTGTATCTCTCCCTCTCCCTCTCTCACTCTCACTCTCACTCTCACTCTCATGCTCTCTCACTCTCTCTCTCTCTCTCTCTCTCCCGCTCTGCTGTAACCACTGGCACAGACAGAACTAATCACTTGCCGAATACCCTCTGGGGAACAGATCTGGCTCTGTGGGATTACTCCTCCTACTCCCGGCTGCCGCATTCCGATGTGACTCAATCCCATTGCATCCTGCCTATCGAGCGACCAGAATCTCAATCAGCCTGCTTCTGACCTCTGCTGCCAGGCATCTGGACCGGTGCCACTCACTGCCTGGTGAGATGGGGTATTAATGGATGGATACTGCGCTGTGCCGGGCTGGGACAGACCTCACTGCCAGGTCTGCTTCTGTGCTGTGCACGTCCAAAGTCACATTTTACTGTCTGGACCTTTATATTAGTCCTAGTGGGCACAGCACTTGGCCAGCAAATCAACCATGACACACAGTAAACCCTGTGAATATCAGTGTCCTCCCCCTCCTCTTCCCCCCTCCCACAGCCTTGTGCAGCCTGTCAGGTGGATGATATACAGTAAATAACAATGTTCTCTGTAACCATCTGCATCCTCTCCTATCAGACGGTGGGATCCATACAGACCTATCCGGCTCAATGTCAGCAGGCAATGCTGCCACATCTGGGCCTGTGTACATCTAACCAGATGCATTAGCATTAGTGCTGCCAAGGTTAGTGTGCCAGTTGAGAGGATTCCTGAGCTGAGACTTTACTGACACACATCAGGTTGGGATAAGGGCCGGGAAAGGAGGCAGATGGAGGCAGACGTGGGTGTGCCAGGTTTATGATCAGGATTATACAGGCAGGATCACATTCCCCAACTCACTCACTACAAAGGGCCTCGAGCAGATTGGTCCTAATCTAAATATAAAACAAAAAAAACATGACAAAACAACCCAAAAAGCAGAGGATCTATTCATGAGCAGAGGATGAGGGATGGCCATGCACAACTAAGAAGGAGAGCTGCTGCTGTGGAAATGTCCCATCAAAGAGCGGTACTTCAGGCTGCGTTCCGTACAGTACTGTCTGTATTCCACTTAACCCCTTCCCCCACAATGCAACGCTCCAGGACGATCTCCTCTCTCTTTGTTCTCCCTCTGGCTTTACATCCAAACAGCTGCAAACATAAACAAAGCACCTATGATTGACAGAGTCTTTATGAAGCAAGATATTGTTGCTGAGAGGTTCTTATCGTGACAGTCTTTTGACCCTGGCCCCAGTGAGAAATTACACATGCTGTGTTATCACACAAGCTGTACACTTTTACAGCAGGTTAAACAATTACACAACCCGCTCCTCAAACAGCAGTGGAATGCATTAGAGTGGTGGAGCGGCATTGTTCAAGTTGCCTGTTTATGTCTGTTTATGCAGATCTATGTGAGGAGGTGGATGCTGCGCTGGCATATTTCCCTGAGTCAGGGGGTCAATGTTCTCCATAGTATTTCTGCCACATCATCACATTGCTCCAGCGCCTTGCATATGATCCCTGCAACAGCTGTGTGGCTTGGCATGTGTGTGTGGGCACAGGGTGGGTAGACACTAGACAGAGGTCAACCTGAGTGCTGTGCGGCACATATTGAGGACAACTGCTGTGAATTATTCTATGCTAATCTATTATACAGTAGCTTACGTGGAGTGTGGTGATCCTACTGGGTGCTATAAATTGCATGTCTGTAATTAGGTCCCTCATGGGCCTTGGCTATCAGGCAGCAGAGGAGATTACTTGTCTAGCTGGTTTGAGAAATGCTTTGTCAGCATCTTTTCGTAATTCAAGTCAGTTGAAGTCAATAGCGCTTTCTTGTTTTATTTTTTACAATTTGGTAATCAGAGAGAAGATCCAGTCTATAGCCCTTAGTTGAGTTAGGTTAGGTGAGGCCAAGTTAGGCTAGGGCAACAGAGGTAAGGACGTTAGTAGTGTTCTTGAACGCCTCAGGGAATCATGAGAGACATCAGGCTGATCCAGAGTATGAGCATAACTAAGTTGTACTATATACATGGGGTATTGGAAGTGATGCAGACAATTACATTGATGTAAGTTACAATCTATCTGCAATATTAAGCTGATCTACCACCTTAAAAAAAAAAAAAAAAAGTGTACTATATATAGTACTGTATATATATATATAGTGCATTTTTACCCATATTTTTTACCATTAAACATTCAGAATACATTACAGTCTATCACAGATAGTGTCTGCTAACCAAGCATAACTCTAGGTTTCCCCCTGCGAGCTAAGGTGTGACGTTTGGAGACACCAACTCCAGGACACATCACTTCACTATAGTGCCTGAGGCAGGCATTGGCATTTACAGCTCACAGTGAGTTAGGGTACTGTCAAAGTGACAAAGATCTGTTGGCAGATATCGCTCCACACATCGATATGGGTAATGGGGGCGCATGCTTAAACAGGCTGATTTTCATACGACTTTCATGGGCAGCCTGAATGAAGAAGCAACATTCCTTCTCTTCTTGATGTGTGACAGTATGTCATATTTTATACTAGTTATGAATCCCACTAGCTTATTTATGTGCCCCATGAATGCTAGTGTTATTGTTATTGCAGTGTGAGATGCGTTTAAAATAATGTAGCATTTAACAGACTGAAAGCAAATAAATATTTTATCTCAGACTTACAGTTGAAGTCGGAAGATTACATACACTTAGGTTGGAGTCATTAAAACCCGTTTTTCAACCACTCCACAAATTTCTTGTTAACAAACTATAGTTTTGGCAAGTCAGTTAGGACATCTACTTTGTGCATGACACAAGTAATTTTTCCAACAATCGTTTACAGACAGATTATATCACTTATAATTCACTGTATCACAATTCCAGTGGGTCAGAAGTTTACATACACTAAGTTGACTGTGCCTTTAAATCGTTTGGACATTTCCAGAAAATGATGTCATGGCTTTGGAAGCTTCTGATAGGCTAATTGACATCATTTGAGTCAATTGGAGGTGTACTTGTGGATGTATTTCAAGGCCTACCTTCAAACTTACTGCCTCATTGCTTGCCATCATGGGAAAATCAAAAGAAATCAGCCAAGACCTCAGAAAAAAAATAGTAGACCTCCACAAGTCTGGTTCATCCTTGGGAGCAATTTCCAAACGGCTGAAGGTACCACGTTCATCTGTACAAACAATAGTACGCAAGTATAAACACCATGGGACCATGTAGACGTCATACCGCTCAGGAAGGAGACGCGTTCTGTCTCCTAGAGATGAACATACTTTGTGCGAAAAGTGCAAATCAATCCCAGAACAACAGCAAAGGACCATCTGAAGATGCTGGACGACATAACCTGAAAGGCCACTCAGAAAGGAAGAAGCCACTGCTCCAAAACCGCCATAAAAAATCCAGACTACAGTTTGCAACTGCACATGGGGACAAAGATCTTACTTTTTAAAGAAATGTCCTCTGGTCTGATGAAACAAAAATATTACTTTTTGGCCATAATGACCATTATGTTTGGAGGAAAAATGGGGTGGCTTGCAAGCCAAAGAACACCATCCCAACCGTGAAGCACGGGGGTGGCAGCATCATGCTGTGGGGGTGCTTTGCTGCAGGAGGGACTGGTGCACTTCACAAAATAGATGGCATCATGAGGAAGGACAATTATGTGGATATATTGAAGCAACATCTCAAGACATCAGTCAGGAAGTTAAAGCTTGGTCGCAAATGGGTCTTCCAAATGGACAATGACCCCAAGCATACTTCCAAAGTTGTGGCAAAATGGCTTAAGGACAACAAAGTCAAGGTATTGGAGGGGCCATCACAAAGTCCTGACCTCAATCCTATAGAAAATGTGTGGGCAGAACTGAAAAAGTGTGTGCAAGCAAGGAGGCCTACAAACCACACTCAGTTACACCAGCTCTGTCAGGATGAATGGACCATAATTCACCCAACTTATTGTGGGAAGCTTGTGGAAGGCTACCCGAAACGTTTGACCCAAGTTAAACAATTTAAAGGCAATGCTACCAAATACTAATTGAGTGTATGTAAACTTCTGACCCACTGGGAATGTGATGAAAGAAATAAAAGCTTAAATAAATAATTATCTCTACTATTATTCTGACATTTCACATTCTTAAAATAAAGTGGTGATCCTAACTGACCTAAAACAGGGAATTTTTACTAGGATTAAATGTCAGGAATTGAGTTTAAATGTATTTGGCTAAGGTGTATGTAAACTTCCGACTTCAACTGTATAAGCCATTTTTTTGTAAGGCAAAATGGAAAGTTCCTATTACTTAAGGACCGTATTTTTCACTTTCACTTTTCTTTCTTTTTTTCCCTCTGCTCAAAAGAGCTATGATAATGTTGATGGTTCATTTAAATAGGTACACCAAGTGCACTCTATCAGAAGGACTCATACCATTTGAATCTCAAACCTTCAGATATCCACTGTAAAAGGTTCCCGCTACCTCTGGTTGGTTGTCTGCCAAGGGTAATATATGTTAATGGTACAGTGTTACATATTTAATAATGGCCTTGTTTTATTTATAGGGCCGTTAAATATGCATTGTTCCTGAGCAATAGGAGTGCACTTTTCTATTCGTTCTTCCTAAGCCATACAAACACTCTTATAAAAAAAGGTGCTATTTGTGTAATGTCTGTTGGTTTGTGTTTTTTTGTTTGTCTTGACAACTAAAAAAATACAAAAACTTGAATTTAAATATGTGATATCTAGAACCTAAAAGGGTTCTTCAGCTGTCCCCATAGGAGAACCCTTTGAAGAACCCTTTATGGTTCCATCTAGAACCCTTTCCACAGACAGTTCTACATGGAACCCAAAAGGGTTCTACCTGGAACCAAAAAGGGTTCTACCTGGTACCAAAAAGGGTTATCCTATGGGGAGTGTATAGTTTGTTTACTAGGGCCTAAAATAGTTTAACCAACAACATCCGCTCCACTCTCTCTGGCTTAACTCGACTTAGATGAAGGTCTAATGCTGTTATCACCATTGAGATCAAAGGTCCCCTATGTTGGCACATGTTCTGCATCATTACCCTTCTGAAATGGCTCTCAAAACAAACTGAAATGGTAAACTGAAATGAGTCACAAACAGGGTCACCTGACCATATAGCCAATGCAGTCAAAGACCAAAGCCATTTCCTGTACTGCACTCCCATTACATGTGACTTGTAGATCACATTGCATCAGTCCTCATGTCACACCCAACCCCATGCTTTTAATTTTTTTCATTTCATCTTATGTCTACTGTTTCATGGCCATAAGTGCCTGGGTTAGCGCTGGATCTCTCTGTCCTTTTCACCATTTGAACTCTACTCTAAGTGCATGATAACATATGGTCTATTATATGCCTTCCTGAGTGTGATCCAATGGGTCCTAACTGCTGTTATGTAAAAGAGTGTATGTGTGTGTGTGTACATGACAGGCTTGCACCTTAATGTATTCTGTTGCCTGGCTCCCAGTCCCTTCTCTCATATGGGCTTAGCACTAACTCAACTGACCTGAGTGTGTGGAGCGGTCACATAACAGTTCTAGTTGGGCTGCTAGACTAGCAGAGATGTGATTTGTTCAGAGGGTGACATCTGTCTGCTTCGAACCTCAGTGGGAGAGCGGGAGAGGCCATGGTGAGAGAGGGGAAATTACATTGTGATTTATTTCTGTTTGGGGATATCTCACAGGTGTTATTATTCTGTTTAATGCCCTGCCCTTTTCACAGAAATGAAATGAAGCTTGAGAAATGGTTGTTGGAATTTACACTGAGTGTACAAAATATTAAGAGCACATTCCTAATATTGAGTTGCATCCCCCTTATGCACTCAGAACAGCCTCAATTCGTCAGGGCATGAACAAGGTGTTGAAAGTGTTCCACACACAGGGATGCTGGCCAATGTTGATTCCAATGCTTCCCACAGTTGTGTCAAGTTGGCTGGATGTCCATTGGGTGGAGGGCCTGTTGAGTGTGAAAAACCCAGCAGCGTTGCAGTTCTTGACACAAATCAGTGCGCCTGGCACCTACTACTATACCCCGTTCAAAGGCACTTACATATTTTGTCTTGCCCATTAACCCTCTGAATGGCACAGATTCACAATCCATGTCTCGATTGTCTCAAGGCTTCCAAATCCTTCTTTAACCTGTTTCCTCCCCTTCATCTACACTGAAGTGGATTTAACAAGTGACATCAATAAAGGATCATAGCTTTCACCTCGATTCACCTGTTCAGTCTATGTCATGGAAAGAGCAGGTGTTCTTAATGATTTGTACACTCAGTTAATGCGTTAATGGGTAGATGAATAGGCGGTGTTGACACTCTGCACTGAGTTGTCAGACGACTGTTTGATCATTGTCTCCAATGCAACGGCCTAGAAATGCTTTACTACCGTTAAATGTATAATTTAATGAGTTTGAGCAACACAAAGTTAATCATTAGTGGTTGTAATTCCCATACCTAAAATACAATTATTACTAATGCATGTAGATATGTCACAGTGTGGATTCCGTCCCTTTCCTCGCCACAACCTGGGCTCGAACACATCGACAACAGTCACCCACGAAGCTTCGCTACCCATCGCTCCACAAAAGCCGAGCATGGGAAACAACTACTTCAAGGTCTCATAGTGAGTGACGTCTGAAAATAGCTGTGCAGCGACGCTCCCCATCCAATCTGACAGAGCTTGAGAGGATCTGCATAGAAGAATGGGATAAACTCCCCTAATACAGGTGTGCCAAGCTTGTAGCGTCATACCCAAGAAGACTCAAGGCTGTAATCGCTGCAATAAGTGCTTCAACAAAGTACTGAGGTAAGGGTCTGAATACTTATGTAAATGTGACATTTCAGTTATTGATTTTTAAGAAATTAGCAACAATTTCTAAAAACTTGTTTTTGCGTTGTCATTATGGGGTATTGTGTGTAGATTGATGAGGGGGGAAAAAAGGGGTCTGAATACTTTCCGAATGCATTGTATAGTATACTAAAAGACTGAAAAAAGTATGTTTAAGTGTAATGATATTATATTTATAGTGTACTTAAGATATACTAGAAAAATACATCTCGTATTTGAAGTATATTATTATAATCTTTTGTATATTTAAGTATACTTTAGTATACTTGTAATATATGTAGTATATATTTTTTCGCGCTTATGTTTAGTGGAAGTATTGTTCACATATTTTTGAAATTTGTATCTAAAAGCATAAATGAGAAATAATTTATCAAAGTTGGCATATATGTGACATTTTGGCCTTACCCAGGCCTCCTTTAAGACTCCATAATGTTTCATCTGTAGGTGCTACAAAAAAACAATTGGTGTCATATGAAGCTTTACAACTTGCTATGTAATATGATTGGTATTTTGATTTCAATAAGATATTTTTCTATGTTAACTTATGAATATTGAAAAATGTAAACATGAATATAAAAAAAAATTACAATTTAGATTTGTTGAACATAATATATTCTGTGGGCATATCAAAGTTCCAGAGTGGGATCTCTGCTACTTTTAGAGTTATGATTCAATTTGTAAGAGTCTCTGCCATTTTGTAAGCACTATGCCAAATTCTCTGTATAAAATGGGCCATAACTTTAAACCTACCAGACATTCCACTCTGTAACTTTGATATGCCCGTAGAGTATATTATTTCTAACAATATATTGAAAAAATAGGCAAATATAAAATGGTGTTTTTCAGTATTCATGTTTATATTTTTCAATATTCATCAATTAATGTGCTTTTTTAAAATCAAAATACTACTCATATTACAGAGCAAGCGGCAAAGCTTCATAAAACAAGAACATTTGCTTTGTACAGTGGGGAAAAAAAGTATTTAGTCAGCCACCAATTGTGCAAGTTCTCCCACTTAAAAAGATGAGAGAGGCCTGTAATTTTCATCATAGGTACACGTCAAATATGACAGACAAAATGAGAAGAAAAAAAATCCAGAAAATCACATTGTAGGATTTTTTATGAATTTATTTGCGAATTATGGTGGAAAATAAGTATTTGGTCAATAATAAAAGTTTCTCAATACTTTGTTATATACCCTTTGTTGGCAATGACACAGGTCAAACGTTTTCTGTAAGTCTTCACAAGGTTTTCACACACTGTTGCTGGTATTTTGGCCCATTCCTCCATGCAGATCTCCTCTAGAGCAGTGATGTTTTGGGGCTGTCGCTGGGCAACACGGACTTTCAACTCCCTCCAAAGATTTTCTGTGGGGTTGAGATCTGGAGACTGGCTAGGCCACTCCAGGACCTTGAAATGCTTCTTACGAAGCCACTCCTTCGTTGCCCAGGCGGTGTGTTTGGGATCATTGTCATGCTGAAAGACCAGGCCACGTTTAATCTTCAATGCCCTTGCTGATGGAAGGAGGTTTTCACTCAAAATCTCACGATACATGGCCCCATTCATTATTTCCTTTACACGGATCAGTCATCCTGGTCCCTTTGCAGAAAAACAGCACCAAAGCATGATGTTTCCACCCCCATGCTTCACAGTAGGTATGGTGTTCTTTGGATGCAACTCAGCATTCTTTGTCCTCCAAACACAACGAGTTGAGTTTTTACCAAAAAGTTATATTTTGGTTTCATCTGACCATATGACATTCTCCCAATCCTCTTCTGGATCATCGAAATGCACTCTAGCAAACTTCAGACGGGCCTGGACATGTACTGGCTTAAGCAGGGGGACACGTCTGGCACTGAGTCCCTGGCGGTGTAGTGTGTTACTGATGGTAGGCTTTGTTACTTTGGTCCCAGCTCTCTGCAGGTCATTCACTAGGTCCCCCCGTGTGGTTCTGGGATTTTTGCTCACCGTTCTTGTGATCATTTTGACCCCACGGGGTGAGATCTTGCGTGGAGCCCCAGATCGAGGGAGATTATCAGTGGTCTTGTATGTCTTCCATTTCCTAATAATTGCTCCCACAGTTGAATTTCTTCAAACCAAGCTGCTTACCTATTGCAGATTCAGTCTTCCCAGCCTGGTGCAGGTCTACAATTTTGTTTCTGGTGTCCTTTGACAGCTCTTTGGTCTTGGCCATAGTGGAGTTTGGAGTGTGACTGTTTGAGGTTGTGGACAGGTGTCTTTTATACTGATAACAAGTTCAAACAGGTGCCATTAATACAGGTAACGAGTGGAGGACAGAGGAGCCTCTTAAAGAAGAAGTTACAGGTCTGTGAGAGCCAGAAATCTTGCTTGTTTGTAGGTGACCAATTACTTATTTTCCACCATAATTAGCAAATAAATTCATTAAAAATCCTACAATGTGATTTTCTGGATTTTTTTTCTCAATTTGTCTGTCATAGTTGACGTGTACCTATGATGAAAAGTACAGGCCTCTCTCATCTTTTTAAGTGGGAGAACTTGCACAATTGGTGGCTGACTAAATACTTTTTCCCCCCGCTGTAGCACCTACAGATTAAACATTATGGAGTCTTAAAGGACCTGGGTAAGGCCAAAATGTCACAAACTTTGATTAATTATTTCTTAATTATGCTTTTAAATGCAAATGTCAAACATATGTCAACAATCCTCCTCCAAACAACTATTCTATGGATTATATTTCATAAAAATCCCCCAAATGATGGTATTTTTTGTTCTGGTTTCATGATGAATCACTCACATGTAAAGGTTCATCTGTCTGATTCAACCCTTTTATGTGGAGATTTAAAGAAGGACTCTGTAAAAGGGGCACGCTGTAACTTCTGTAACCTCTACTAATTAACGCCAGATGCGTGTCTAGTAATGGACACTGAAATTAAAGTTTGATGTGCCAATATACGTGGCCTTTCTTTATATATTGATGCACTTGATTTGGATTTAGGCTGTATTTATGATTCAGAGAAATAGAATAAGCTCTGGCTATATCTAGTTCTGTGATGGTATAACAAATTCACATGAAAAGGACATCTCTGCTATTGTCTAGATGCTGAGGATGACAGGCAGGTCCAAAGCCTGCGGCAGTGTTCCGGTGATATGATCTAAGATGTTTTTTTACTGTATATACAGTACCAGTCAAAGGTTTGGACACACCTACTCATTCAAGGGTTTTTCTTTATTTTTACTATTTTCTACATTGTAGAATAATAGTGAAGACATCAAAACTATGAAATAACACATATGGAATCATGTAGTAACCAATAAAGTGTTAAACAAATCAAAACATATTTTATATTTGAGATTCTTCAAAGTAATAATAATAATAATAATAATATGCCATTTAGCAGACGCTTTTATACAAAGCGACTTACAGTCATGTGCGCATACATTTTTTACGTATGGGTGGTCCCGGGGATCGAACCCACTACCCTGGTGTTGCAAGCGCCATGCTCTACCAATTGAGCTACAGAGGACCACCCTTTGCCTTGATGACAGCTATGCACACTCTTGGCATTCTCTCAACCAGCTGCCCACACAGCTTGGTGGATTTTTTGAATTTTATGAATTACTTTAGAATTGTATTTTGTCTCTTTTCATTTTTCAGTCTAGTAAGAGGCTAACCTAACGTAGCAGGGGTAAAGAAACGGTTTAACTATATGCCGCACATTTCTGTCATGATGAGAAAAATAAACTGTTGGGGCAGGGTTTCTTCTGCACTGTTCAACCAATCCAGTAAATGTGGAGGAGGAGTTAAGATGGAGTGTTGCCTTGAAAATATTCCAGATGGAAACAACTTCAGAGAGCAAGCTAGCAAATGTGCTGTAGCCAGCTGCTACATGTTACACCGGAGACTGTAAACAGCGAGTTGCACATCCAAAAGTGGAAGTCGAGTCACAGGCTCTCTTCCTTTTCACCTGAAAACTGGATGTGTCCGATTTTTGATGAGGTTGGCACAGCAGAACAAACTCAAATCAAATAAAAACTAGTTATGGGAAACTAGGCTTTCTGAAGGCTTTGGTGCTTTCACCAAATTGTGCAGAAAAACGGTTCCTTTCTCGGAGCTTCATTATTTGTTCACAATGCACATTAGTGACATCTGCTGGTCAACAATAAATAGCAGCGTGTGATTATCAGATAGACGTTTTATTTCTCCACTGTTTTTATCAAAACTCTTTGGCGCAGCGGTAAATCGTTGGCTTTAGTAGCCTAAAATCAGTAGGAATACCAGGTTTACGTCATGCTTCCCTTTAAAAAATAATAATTTATGGCATCATTTAGGATGCTTAAGGCAGAAGCTTATACTATACTAAATAAAGCAAATTATTTGAACAATAGTGCAGAAAGTGTGGTTTTAATTTTTTTTTAATAATGTGCCTTCACCAGGATTTGACCTCACCCTCACGTCCCTGCTAAGCTACCGGTCAGGTACATTTCTGTACAAAATCCTAACTGGCTCTAGGGATGATGAGCGCAAGGCTTATGTAAGATGTTATGTCATAGTTGTTTGTGTCTGAGTGTGACTCAATAAAAGTAGCAGGAGCAGGTGTTTCAGTCTCTCTCCAGTCTGCCGGGTCCTAGCCTGCACTGCCCTACAGTTGGATCTGTGATGACGACTAGCATTCAGCCTGGGCCCCAGCAGAGCCAAGCAGTCTCTTTCTATTAGTGAAAGGAGCCTAGCTCTGCACATTGACACTTCTTCTCTGGTGACTTCATCACGCTTCTGTACTGTACGGAAATAACTTTAAACTTCTCTAAAAACAGCTCTTTTATTTTTGTTTATTTTTTTATGGGCATCACCCAGTGACAGGTGAAAGAGGCTAAGAAAACTTCAAACGAGAATCGTTCCTCTACAAAGTCTACATACTGCAAACAAAGTGTTTGACGTATATATTTTCTATGTTCCTTTCATATGGAGTTCGTACGTTTCTCGTTGTCACAGCGTGCCAACTGCCATAGTCACCGAGTGATATCAAAGGGTCCCGGGTGTTGGTGGTTGGATGGAGGACGGGGGGATAAGAGGTAGGGGAGAATGCTTCAACAGGCTGATCAAAGGGGAGGTGTGCGGTGACAGGGCGTCTGTTAGGAACCTGATCTGTTCCTGGATCACAGGGCTAGGAACGGGCTCTGCCTCCCAGGAGCCACATATGTGATGGGGGCTAGCAGCTTCCATTGCCATGACAGCAGCGGCTGACTTGAGGCTCCCAGGGAAGGGGGTCTGGGTAGTCACGGTGCTGGATATGTTTTTTCTCATACCCCATCACCAGCCTGACAATCTCTCCATTTTAGTGGTTTTCTACTCCCAAATGCTGCCTGGGAAAGTGGATAACTTTGCTTTGCAAAGCATCATGGGCGCAAGTGCCTTGGTGCAGATAACGTGTTAACAGAGCAATGTGTTAATATTGTATGTGGCTGTACCTTTAGCCTATCTAATCATTTTATCTAGCTCAACCAAGAAAAATAAATTGAACTGTCCCCTTCCTTTCCTCTCCCCGTCTCCAGGCAAGTCAAATTTAATTGTCGATTCAGATGCTTTTTATTTGTATTTGTATTTATTATGGGATCCAAGGCAGCAGCTACTCTTCCTGGGGTCCAGAAAATGAAGGCAGTTATATTTTTTAAAACATTACAATACATTCATAACATATTTCACAACATATTAAGTGTGTGACCTCAGGCCTCTACTCTACTACCACATATATATAACACAAAATCCATGTGTACAAAATCCGTGTGTATAGTACGTATGTAATCATGTGTTTGTATGCATGTGTCTATGTTTGTGTTGCTTCCTCAACTTGCTCAATTTCCACATTATTCATTACAAGATTTAGTTGAGGTTTAGGGTTTCGTTAATTATTTGTACAAAATACAATGCTTTCAGTTTTTGAAATATTTAGGACTAACTTATTCCTTGCCACCCATTCTGAAACTAACTGCAGCTCTTTGTTATGTGTTGCTGACATTTCAGTCGCTGTGGTAGCTGACGTGTATAGTGTTGAGTCATCCGCATACATAGACATACTGGCTTTACTCAAAGCCAGTGGCATGTCGTTAGTAAAGATTGAAAAAAGTAAGGGGCCTAGACAGCTGCCCTGGGGAATTCCTGATTCTACCTGGATTTAGTTGGAGAGGCTTCCATTAAAGAACACCCTCTGTGTTCTTTATCCACAATATAGCAGGGGGTGTAAAGCCATAACACAAACATTTTTCCAGCAACAGACTATAATCGATAATGTCAAAAGCCGCACTAAAGTCTAACAAAACAGCCCACACAATCTGTTTATCATCAATTTCTCTCAGCCAATCATCAGTTATTTGTGTAAGTGCTGTGCTTGTTGAATGTCCTTCCCTATAAGCGTGCTGAAAGTCTGTTGTCAATTTGTTTACTGTGAAATAGCATTTTATCTGGTCAAGCACCATTTTTTCCAAAAGTTTTGCTAAGGGTTGGGAACAGGCTGATTGGTCAGCTATTTGAGCCAGTTAAGGGGGCTTTGCTATTCTTAGGTAGGTGAATAACTTTTGCTTCCATCCCAGGCCTGAGGGCACACACTTTCTAGTAGGCTTAAATTTAAGATATGGCAAATAGGAGTGGCAATATCGTCCGCTATTATCCTCAGTAATATTCGATCCAAGTTGTCAGACCCCATTGGCTTGTCATTGTTGATTGAAAATAATACTTATTTCACCTCTTCCACACTTACTTTACGGAATTCAAAATTAAAATGCTTATTTGTCATAATTTGGTCAGATAGAGTTGAAGTCGGAAGTTTACATACACTTAGGTTGGAGTCATTAAAACTCGTTTTTCAACCACTCCACAAATTGCTTGTTAACAAACTATAGTTTTGGCAAGTAGGTTAGGACATCTACCTTATGCATGACACAAGTAATTTTTCCAACAATTGTTCACAGAAATATTATTTCACTTATAATTCACTTTATCACAATTCCAGTGGGTCAGAAGTTTACATACACTAAGTTGACTGTGCCTTTAAACAGCTTGGAAAATTCCAGAAGATGATGTCGTGGCTTTAGAAGCTTCTGATAGGCTAATTGACAACATTTGAGTCAATTGGAGGTGTACCTATGAATGTATTTCAAGGCCTAACTTCAAACTCAGTGGCTATTTGCTTGAAATCATGGGAAAATCAAAAGAAATCAGCCAAGACCTCAGAAAAGAAATTGTAGACCTCCACATGTCTGGTTCATCCTTGGGAGCAATTTCCAAACGGCTGAAGGTACCACGTTCATCTGTACAAACAATAGTACGCAAGTATGAACAACATGGGACCACACAGCCGTCATACCGCTCAGGAAGGAGATGCGTTCTGTCTCCTAGAGATTAATGTACTTTGGTGCGAAAAGTGCAAATCAATCCCAGAACAACAGCAAAGGACCTTGTGAAGACGCTGGAGGAAACAGGTACAAAAATATCTATATCCACAGTAAAACGAGTCCTATATCGACATAACCTGAAAGGCCGCTCAGCAAGGAAGGAGCCACTGCTCCAAAACCGCCATAAAAAAGACAGACTATGGTTTGCAACTGCACATGGGGACAAAGATCGTACTTTTTGGAGAAATGTCCTCTGGTCTGATGAAACAAAATTATTACTTTTTGGCCATAATGACCATCGTTATATTTGGAGGAAAAAGGGGGTGGTTGCAAGCCGAAGAACACCATCCCAAACGTGAAGCACGGGGGTGGCAGCATCATGCTGTGGGGGTGCTTTGCTGCAGGAGGGACTGGTGCACTTCACAAAATAGATGGCATCATGAGGAAGGAAAATGATGTGGTATATTGAAGCAACATCTCAAGACATCAGTCAGGAAGTAAAAGCTTGGTCGCAAATGGGTCTTCCAAATGGACAATGACCCCAAGCATACTTCCAAAGTTGTGTCAAAATGGCTTAAGGACAACAAAGTCAAAATATTTTTTTTTTTAAACAAAGTCAAAGTAATGCAGTTGCCATCACAAAGCTCTGACCTCAATCCTATAGAACATTTGTGGGCAGAACTGAAAAAGCATGTGTGAGCAAGGAGGCCTACAAACCTGACTCAGTTACACCAGATCAGTCAAGAGGAATGAGCCAAAATTCACCCAACTTATTGTGGGAAGCTTGTGGAAGGCTACCCGAAACATTTGACCCAAGTTAAACAATTTAAAGGCAATGCTACCAAATACTAATTGAGTGTACGTAAACTTCTGATCGACTGGGAATGTGATGAAAGAAATTAAAGCTGAAATAAATAATTCTCTCTACTATTATTCTGACATTTCACATTCTTGAAATAAAGTGGTGATCCTAACTGACCTAAGACAGCACATTTTTACTAGGATTAAATGTCAGGAATTGTGAAAAACTGAGTTTAAATGTATTTGGCAAAGGTGTATGTAAACTTCCGACTTCAACTGTATACTTGGATGTGTAGTGTCAGCATCTTTTGCTGGCATGTCATGCCTAAGTTTGCTAATCTTGCCAATGAAAAAATCATTAATGTAGTTGGCAATATCAGTGGGTTTTGTGTTGAATGAGCCATCTGATTCAATGAATGATGGAGCAGAGTTTGCCTTCTTGCCCAAAATTTCATTTAAGGTGCTCCAAAGCTTTTTACTATCATTCTTAATGTAATTTGTCTTTGTTTCATAGTTCTTCTATTTACTACTTCCAGCCTAAACCCCTCACGGTTATCTTCCATTGGCCCCTTTTAGAGTAGCACGGTTGGAGGAGAGGAGAGCCTACAATAGCAGTAGATATAAAAGCTATTTTCCGGTAATATTACCATTATGAGGCTTTACAAGTTGCTTTATGGCTGAAGCTGGTATGAAGAAGGCTCAGCTCTGTGAAAACAACGGGTGGTGCTAAGCTGAGGAGACGTCGAGACGAGATACCCGGTTCGTTTTTTCACCAATACAGACGAGGCGGACCACAATTACACTGCGAGCACGAATGAGTGGCCTTGGAAATGTGTGACCCGAGCATCATGGCACGAACGTACAGAATCCCCTGTCTGGCGTCTCACAATGAAAACAATAAGTAGCGAATGTTCCCCGCGTCTGTTGACGTAAGGAATAAAAATTATTTTTGAGGACAGATATCTCTCTGACTGCCGATCTGAGTCCTTAGGGACAGCGGGGAATGAAAGGCCCACATCCCTTTGAAAGGATGCCTAAACTCACTCATTACCCCGGCAGCCCTTTGAGGCATGGCAGAGAGAGGTTGCAATACAGTACGAGTGCAGCAGGAGTGTGTGATATGATATTCTAATGAGGGCAGCAACAATGAAATTACATAACTTCATCCCCTAGGGGGCCTATGAAGCAGGAAGTGGAGGAAGTGCATTCTGGTGTCTTCCTTGACACTCCAAAAAGCAAGTCCTGCAGGCTCTAGTGTCGTCTTATCTTGATTATTGTCCAGTCATGTGGTCGAGTGCTGCAAGAAAATACCTAGTTAAGATGCAGCTGGCCCAGAACAGAGTGGCACGTCTTGCTCTTCATTGTAATCAGAGGGCTATTATAAATACTATGCATGCCAGTCTCTCTTGGCTATAGTTGAGGAGAGACTGACTGCATCACTTCTTCTTTTTATAAGAAACATTAATGTGTTGAAAATACCAAATTGTTTGCATAGTCAACTTACACACAGCTCTGACACACACACACACACTTACCCCACCAAACATGCCACCAGGTGTCTTTTCACAGTCCCCAAATCCAGAACAAATTCAAGAAAGCTTACAGTATTATATAGAGCTATTATAGCGTGGAACTCTGTTCCATCTTATATTGCTGAAATGAAAAACAAACCTGGTTTCAAAAAACAGATAAAGCAACACCTTATGGCACAACGCCTCTCCCCTATTTGACCTAGATAGTTTGTGTGTATGTATTGATATGTAGGCTACCTGTGCCTTTTTTAAATTGATGTAGTTCTGTCCCTGAGCTGTTCTTGTCTATTAATGTTCAGTATTATGTAATGTTTCGTGTTTCATGATTTGTGTGGACCCCAGGAAGCGTAGCTGCTGCTTTCACAACAGCTAATGGGGATCCTGATAAAATACCAAATACCAAATCATTATTTCCATCAGGAGAACCTACTGGTGCTTGAACATGAAAGCAATCAGTTTCCCATATGCTTGATGGTAGGGTAGCAGCACTCTGTGGGTGGAAAAGATTGCTCAGAATGGCTGAGATGGTATGCCAGGCACATTCTGTATCTAACAGTTCTGACTCGTTGTGCTGTCTGTGTGGTCCGATGGAGGCTGTGCATGTAGCTTGATGTGGTGTGTGGGCTAGAGGTTGACACAGGAACAGGATTTCTGCAGGTCTTGCGGGTCCCGCGGGATTCCGTCAGGAATGGGAGTCAAGTTCTAGAGTCAAGTTCAGGACAGGACAGGACAGGATCAACAGTCCACAGGAACACGCAGTACAGGAATCATTTTTTGGGGGGGAGGGGTTAGAAATGTCATGTGTGGAGCATTTCATAAAAAAAAAAACTGTGTAGGCCTAATATAGTTTACTTAATAAAATTATATTAAATGGTAATTTCCCCCCTCCTCTTTCCGTCGGCTCACTCTCGCACCTCGCTCGAGTTGTAGTCACTGCCAGTCACTACTTTACCTCGGATGCCAAAGTACGTCAGTGAAGTATGAAACTTTCAAGATAAGAATTGCAACGTCTCATTGGAGCCAAGGACCCATCACTAACATTTGAGCCATTAAAAGGAAAGAGCAATGTTTTAGATACATTTCATAGAGTTGTCTTTTAAAACGAAGGAACCAAGTACATGGCTTGTAAAAATTGCAGCGGTTTAATCAAATACCAACCGGAGAGGGGGACAAATGGCCTGAAGCAGCATAGCTGCTCTACTACCAACAACGTTACAGGTGTAACCCAATTGTTTGTGTATTTAACTAAACCCGTTCCATCTGAGGAGAAGAGTAGGATGGCCCATAGGGTGCCAGATATATGTGCCAAATACTTTATTTACATGTTTAAAATACTGTGGATGACATTTGGAGAATAGCATGAACCATGAATGTTTGTTTTTAGCCTATCCCTGTGTGTTTGTTTAGATTTTATGCTAAAGATGTCCTCCATGTTGTTGAATAATAGCTACAGTAAATGCATCGATTGGACATATTTGGCATAAGGTAGGTCATTAGGGAAAGTGCGAGATTTTGTCAATGATACCCTTTCTCTACTTACCCAGAGTCAGATGAACTCATGGATACCATTTTCATTTCACTGTGTTTGAAGGAAGTTGCTATCTAGTGTTAGTGCAATGACTGGAAGTCTAAAGGATCGGCTAGCAGGCTAGCTCATCCCGAAGACTTTGTCATTGCGCTAACGCTAGTTAGCAAATCGCTTGCGAAACTACCTTAATCTTTCTTCAAAATGTGCGCTGAGACATGCACAATTACACATGTCCATATCCATGAGTTCATCCGACTCTGGGTAAGTAGAAGGACTGCTTTCATTGCCAAACTCTCCTAATTTGTTATCAGCTGTGTGTGCAGGCAACTGTCTCATGATCGCTGAGCAGCAGGCAAACGGAGCAGTTGCTATGGCTACTCACGCGCAGAGCAGGGGACAGACAGATGAGCAGCTTACGGAGGAAGATATTTCTGATATCAGCGTGTAAAAATTAGAACGGGATGGGACTGCAGGTAGCCGAAATTGGGCCAGTAACCGAAAGGTTGCTGGTTCGAATCTCCAAGCGAACTAGATGAGAAATCCTCTGTCGATCTAACCTTGAGCAAGGCACTTAACCCTAATTGTGCCTGTAAGTCGCTCTGGATAAGAGTGTCTGCTAAATTACTAAAATGTTAAATGACTGGAGTGATTTTTATCAGGATGGGACAGGAAGGTTCCAGGGTTATAGAACTGATGGTGATCAGGACAGTATGGGAAAATGTTTCACAGGACAAAACAGGACAGGAATGAATTTTCACTTCAGTGTCAACCTCTAGTATTGACTATATCCACCTATACTGATGGTAATCAGCTCAGAGGGGTTATGCGCTTTTGCGTGTTTGCAACGTGGAGCTACTATTGGCCTCATTTCTCAAAGAAAGATATGTTGTTTGCAGACACGTCTTCCATGCTGCAGCACTAGCCTATAGCTGTCCCTTCGTGGCAATGAGTTCATCCATGTCAACATCATCTCTGTACATGCTGCCAACAATAAACACACAAGCCTGCACACATTTACACACATACAGTACACGTGCTATTATACACACACACATACATACATGCACGTATGCACACTGACACACATACACTGAGGGTACAAAACAAACAGACTTGCAGAGAGGACCTGCCATCAACACAACACGTGTGAATTGTCATCAGCTCATGTTAACATCCCAGTCGCATCAAGGTGGTTGTTACTCCTTCAGTACCACAGAGACGAGCAAAAATAGCTTGTTGTCGAAGGCTTGAAGTATGTTCATGGCTTCCCTTAGGTTTCACATGCTTGAATGTTGAAGTGTTCCTGTTGGATACAACATCAAACCTAACAGGTAGAATGTTAGAATACGTAGCCCAGTATGGTCAGTATGGTCTATTTCTATTACCCGTTTCTCTCTCTTCCAACCATTCACACCTCTATATCAGAGCAGGCCTTGGACGGGAGGGGAGGGGTGTTAGGGGGTGAGGGGGAATGAGGAGTGACAGAGATGGAAAAGGAACACTGCTATTGTCTCGAAAACATTGTATAATGTCCAAGGCCCTTGTCGCCCACCGGCACTTTGTGTACATCTATCCGTCACGCGTTCCTTTCATCCTTGCATCTCCTCCTCCTCTCCCCTCTTTATCCCCCCTCTTCCCACTGTGTCTCAGACCCAGAATACCATTAACCTTTCACTAATAGTGCTCCTCCAGAACCTGGAACACATTGTCAAATCCACAGTTATTGTGTCTGAAATACATTTCCACAACACTCTGTAGTCGCTAGAATATTCAGTTTACAGCACAAGCCTCTTTGTTGAAACTGTAGCACACTGCTTCTCCAATGCTTCTGCAATGACAAATTTGGCGAGCGGAACATGCACGTGTGGACACAGAGCATTTAAGTAATTAATTAATTAATTTTGGATTGAAAAGGTCAAGTTAGCCTAGCCAACCCAATTAAATATAAACCAAGTTTGATCACATTCACATTTTCAGAAAGTTTATTTATGTAATTATAGCCTATTTGTGTTCCTAACCAGGTATAAATAACTTTTTTTAAATTATATATATATATATATATTTATAATGTTACCACTTCGTTTAGCCTGGCCAGAGGGGACAAGGCACATTGGCTGTAGCATAGCAGCTGCGGTGGTAATCAGTAGTCTGCAGTTGATCAGACTGAAAAATCACCTTGTTTTCATCCCATACAGCATGTCAGATTGATAATGTTTAGGTATAGGCTGCTGCAACATTTATTTTGTGGGAGGAGCTGTGCCCCATGTTTCCCCTTTTTCAGAGTCAGACACAAAGAAACAAAAGCCATGTACCCAATTAATAAATCATAGAGGAACAAGGACAGCTCAGAGAGATTGCTAGTATTTTTGTTTTGCCGTGGTTGCTGGCTGCATCACCACACCTTTGGTAGCAATCAAACACTTCAAATGTGATTGATCACACCTTTTCCCACAAGCCCAGTGCTGGAGCCAGAAATATGAAAGAGAAGGAGCTCTCTGCTTCACACAACATGGTCTCCTCCTTTCTTTGTTCAAGGGCATCTGTTGGACAAGTAGTTTTAATGTGTCTGGTGTAATTTTCAAGCGAAAACAAAGGAGATTAACATTCACTACTTATTTTGGGAGAATGAAGAGGTCTTTCCATTAGAAAGTAAATGTTAGGAAATGAAAACCGAAGGGAGATATTTATTTCGTGTCACACCCTGGCTCTGGGACTCTATTTGTTGAGCCAGGGTGTGTTCATTCTATGTGGTTATTTCTATGTTGGGGGTTCTAGTTTGTTGTTTTCTATGTTTGCCTGAGTGACTCCCAATCAGAGGCAACGAGTGTCAGCTGTTGGCTGGTTGTCTCTGATTGGGAGCCATATTTAAACTGTCTGTTTTTCACTTTGTGTTTGTGGGTTTTTGTTCCGTGTTGGTCATTGTTACCAAGGACGTTACGAGTCGTTTGTTGTTTTGTTTCGTGCTTTATTAAATAAAGTAAACATGTTCGTTCATCACGCTGCGCATTGGTCTACTTCTCTCCCTGACGATCGTGATAGAAAAACCCACCATAACAGGACCAAGCAGCGTGAAGAAGAGAGAGGATGGACTTAGGGAGCAGTGGAGTAGGAGTCTCGACTGGGCCAAGCCAAGCGAAGAGTAGAGAGGTTGGACTTTGGAGCAGTGGGGTGAGAGTCTGGCGAGAGACATGGAGGCCTGGTCCACGGGGAGAGACGGCCAGAAAATTTTAGGGGGGGCTAACGCCGTGGACGATGGGCCAGCAGGAGACCGCGGCAGAGCGGCCCAGCGGGTTGGCAGAGGAGGCCGCCAGGTTACGGGGGCCACTGGTCGAAGAGGGGGTGGAAGGTGTAGAGGCACGGCGAGAGGTACTGGGGTGTGTTACCAGTCCGGTCCGGCCCATTCCAGATCCCGGCGGGACCAGTGGTGTGTGTCCCCAGTACGGTCCGGCCCGTTCCTGCTCCCCGCACCAAGTCAGTGGTGCGCCCGCCAGCCCGGCTCGGCCCGTTCCTGCTCCCCGCACCAAGTCAGTGGTGCGCCGTCAGCCCGGCTCGGCCGTTCCTGCTCCCCGCACCAAGTCAGTGGTGCGCTTCGTCAGCCCGGCTCGGCCCGTTCCTGCTCCCCGCACCAAGTCAGTGGTGCGCCGTCAGCCCGGCTCGGCCCGTTCCTGCTCCCCGCAAGTCAGTGGTGCGCTCGTCAGCCCGGCTCGGCCGTTCGGCTCCACGCACCAAGCCAGGGGTGCGTATCGTCAGCCCGGTCCGGCCCGTTGCTGCTCCACGCACCAAGCCAGGGGTGCGCATCGACAGCCAGGTCCGGTCCTTTCCTGCCTCACGCACCAAGCCTGGGGTGCGCGTCGTCAGTCCGGCACAACCCGTGCCTTGGTCATTGGTGCCAAATCAGGTACCGCTTTATTGCTCCCCAACGGAGCTGAAGCTAGCCGCTCCTGCTACGTCCAGGTCAGCTCCAGCCAGCGGGGCCAGACCGGACCAGGGGCTCTATGGGGGGTTTATTGGAGGGTGGTGGGCAAGCCCGGAGCCAGAACCGCCGCCGAGGAGGAGTGCCCACCCAGCCCTCCCCTATTTTTCTCTGGTTGAGGCGCGGTCGCAGTCCGCGCCTTTAGGGGGGGGTACTGTCACACCCTGGCTCTGGGACTCTATTTGTTGAGCCAGGGTGTGTTCATTCTATGTGGTTATTTCTATGTTGGGGGTTCTAGTTTGTTGTTTTCTATGTTTGCCTGAGTGACTCCCAATCAGAGGCAACGAGTGTCAGCTGTTGGCTGGTTGTCTCTGATTGGGAGCCATATTTAAACTGTCTGTTTTTCACTTTGTGTTTGTGGGATTTTGTTCCGTGTTGGTCATTGTTACCAAGGACGTTACGAGTCGTTTGTTGTTTTGTTTCGTGCTTTATTAAATAAAGTAAACATGTTCGTTCATCATGCTGCGCATTGGTCTACTTCTCTCCCTGACGATCGTGACATTTCGGCTTAACCGGCACTAAGTTTTCCAACTCCCTTATAATGTTGATGATCAGCTTCTTATACCCACCTAGGGACATGCGGGAGTACTATTTCACCATAGTTGGTTTTTAATACCTAAAGGAAAGGTTCACCCATTTTGAATGTTATATTATTTTTGTGCATATCTGAGTGATGTTCTATCGATTCCCTGGGTCATTTCATGTTTGCATGTGTATTTTACTTACAGTGGGGAGAACAAGTATTTGATACACTGCCGATTTTGCAGGTTTTCCTACTTACAAAGCATGTAGAGATCTGTAATTTTGACCATAGGTACACTTCAACTGTGAGAGATGGAATCTAAAACAAAAATCCAGAAAATCACATTGAATGATTTTTAAGTAATTAATTTGCATTTTATTGCATGACATAAGTATTTGATCACCTACCAACCAGTAAGAATTCCGGCTCTCACAGACCTGTTAGTTTTTCTTTAAGAAGCCCTCCTGTTCTCCACTCATTACCTGTATTAACTGCACCTGTTTGAACTCGTTACCTGTATAAAAGACACCTGTCCACACACTCAATCAAACAGACTCCAACCTCTCCACAATGGCCAAGACCAGAGAGCTGTGTAAGGACATCAGGGATACAATTGTAGACCTGCACAAGGCTGGGATGGGCTACAGGAAAATAGGCAAGCAGCTTGGTGAGAAGGCAACAACTGTTGGCGCAATTATAAGAAAATGGAAGAAGTTCAAGATGACGGTCAATCACCCTCGATCTGGGGCTCCATGCAAGATCTCACCTCGTGGGGCATCAATGATCATGAGGAAGGTGAGGGATCAGCCCAGAACTACACGGCAGGAAATGGACAATGACCTGAAGAGAGCTGGGACCACAGTCTCAAAGAAAACCATTAGTAACACACTACGCTGTCATGGATTAAAATCCTGCAGCGCATGCAAGGTCCCCCTGCTCAAGCCAGCGCATGTCCAGGCCCGTCTGAAGTTTGCCAATGACCATCTGGATGATCCAGAGGAGGAATGGGAGAAGGTCATGTTGTCTGATGAGACAAAAATAGAGCTTTTTGGTCTAAACTCCACTCGCCGTGTTTGGAGGAAGAAGAAGGATGAGTACAACCCCAAGAACACCATCCCAACCATGAAGCATGGATTTGGAAACATCATTCTTTGGGGATGCTTTTCTGCAAAGGGGACAGGACGACTGCACCGTATTGAGGGGAGGATGGATGGGGCCATGTATTGCAAGATCTTGGCCAACAACCTCATTCCCTCAGTAAGAGCATTGAAGATTGGTCGTGGCTGGGTCTTCCAGCATGACAACGACCCGGAACACACAGCCAGAGAAACTAAGGAGTGGCTCCGTAAGAAGCATCTCAAGGTCCTGGAGTGGCCTAGCCAGTCTCCAGACCTGAACCCAATAGAAAATCTTTGGAGAGAGCTGAAAGTCCATATTGCCCAGCGACAGCCCGGAAACCTGAAGGATCTGGAGAAGGTCTGTATGGAGGAGTGGGCCAAAATCCCTGCTGCAGTGTGTGCAAACCTGGTCAAGACCTACAGGAAACGTATGATCTCTGTAATTGCAAACAAAGGTTTCTGTACCAAATATTAAGTTCTGCTTTTCTGATGTATCAAATACTTATGTCATGCAATAAAATGCAAATTAATTACTTAAAAATCATACAATGTGATTTTCTGGATTTTTTGTTTTAGATTCCGTCTCTCACAGTTGAGGTGTACCTATGATACAAATTACAGACCTCTACATGCTTTGTAAGTAGGAAAACCTGAAAAATCGGCAGTGTATCAAATACTTGTTCTCCCCAATGTATTGGCATTCAAGCAGGCAGGAATCCGGCCGGTATTGCGTAGCACCGTGATAAAGTCCCTCTCACTACACTACATTAGGAATATTACTTTTAGATCGCGAAAACTTCGATCATACATGTCAGATGTCAATACTGGTCATAACTCGGGAGGATGTCTTCTCTTGAATGAGCCATTGATCATATTTTTGCGATATTTCTACCTCGAGAAATGTGTAATTTAACGGAGAGTCTAGCAAATTTTTCCTATTCGGCTGCCTCTTTAGTCCAGGGTGCATTGCATGGTGCCATTGCCAGATATATAATAGAAAGGAGATAGGAATCCAATGAATGAAGGAACCTTAAACGCCCCACCCAGCAGACTGTAGACCAATCATGTTCACGTTGTCACGCGGTTGCTAAGCTAATCGTCATGCAATCCCTTCTCAAAGTACATGTCGAGAAACTTGCCTATTTTCCTCAAAAGTACGTAATGTCACGATTCCAAATCTCACATCTTGGAAAAGATGTGTAATCTTGTTGACGAAAATTTGTGCTACTGTTGGGTTTTTGAGCTAGCACCCAATAGACTCCCACTCCCACTTCTTGAAGGAGAGCGCTCCTTGTCCCAGTATCATCCAGAATATACCACGCGGCCCATTGACGTACCATGGGCAATGATATGATCCAAGATGGCGTAGCAGTGCAGTCCTGTTTTTGTCGTGTGTCTGTAAATAGCCTGTAAATACCCAGTTTATGTGTATTTTCCGTACATATTTCCCTATCAGACTTTTCATCCTTCTACAAAATATACTTTCCTGCAACCCGCCTCACTCAATGTGGAACGGATTCTATTATTGACTTACCCTTTATCTAGAATCTCCAGTTGAAACTAGCTAGCCAGCTAACTAGCTACTTGCTATTAGCCACAGTTAGCGGTATTTCACCCAGAACATTGGATTTTTCTGCCGGAATAATTTAATCACTGGGCATTAATCACCGGATCGCAACTAGCTTGCCGCAACCGAATGGATGTTGCTGTTTGGCTAATCACCACTGCCCCCGATGCAAGCACCAGTTAGCCTCGAGCTAGCCTAGAGCCAGGCCCATATCCCGGCTATCTACCTCTCGGTCTACCGGACGGGAGTAGCCAGCTAACTAGCTACTTGCTACTAGATACCGTTAGCGGTTTTTCACCATTGTCCGTGGCCTGCACCACCTACCAGCCAGCTCTAGCCTGGACTATTATTCGGCCAGTCTGCACTGTCTGCACAGCGCGTTATCGACCCAGAACATATCGGTTTTTCTGCCTGAATCACTGGACTTTTAACACCGGATTCATCGCTACCAGCTAGCTGCGAACAAAATTGCCGTTGTGGTTTGGCTGATGTGGTTACAACAGGCTTCCCGTTACAACGTCGACCACAAAGATTCCATCTGCTAGCCCCGGCCCGCTAGCATACGCTAGCCGTGGCCTCTTGCTCGCTAGTGCTTTAGCAGCCCCCGAACTACCTCCGAACTATCCTATTGCTGTTCACCGGACCTTATGATAACTCAGCTATACAGCTGATGCCTGCTGGACTGTTCCTTTTTACGGTACCGCATCCTGTTGATGTTTAGCCTCAGCCCAAACTGTGTCGCCATTACCACTGTTGTCTTAGCTCTCTCAAATTACACCTGTGATTGCTTTATGGCTCTCTCCCATGTCAATATGGTTTGCTTATTGCTGTTTCGGTTATTTCTTATTGTACTATTTCACTGTAGATCCCCCAGCCCAGCTAAACCTGCCTTAGATAGCTCCTTTGTCCCACCCCCGATATACGCGGAGACCGACTCAATCGGTGCCTCCAGTGATGCTATCTCTTTCATTGATACCCAACGCCTAGGTTTACCTCCACTGTACTCATATCCTTCCATATCCTTGTCTGTACATAATGCCCTGAATCTTTTCTACAACGCCCGGAAATCTGCCCCCTTTATTCTCTGTACCCAACGCACTAGAAGACCAGTTCTTAAAGCCTTTAGCCGTATCCTTATTCTAGTCTTCCTCTGTTCCTTTGGTGATGTAGAGGCTAACCCATGCCCTGCAGCACACAGTATCACTCCTACTCCCCAGGCGCTATCATTTGTTGACATCTGTATCCGTAAAAGCCTTGGTTTCTTGCATGTTAATATCAGAAGTCTCCTTCCTAAGTTTGAGTTATTCACTGCGTTAGCACACTCCGCCAACCCTGATGTTCTAGCAGTGTCTGAATCCTGGCTTAGGAAGGCCACCAAAAATTCTGAAATGTCCATCCCCAACTATAACATTTTCCGTCTAGATAGAACTGCCAAAGGGGGTGGAGTTGCAATCTACTGTAGAGATAGCCTGCAGAGCTCTGTCATACTATCCAGGTCTGTGCCCAAACAGTTTGAGCTTCTACTTCTAAAAATCCACCTTTCCAGAAATTAGTCTCTCACTGTTGCCGCTTGCTACAGACCCCCCTTCAGCCCCCAGCTGTGCCCTGGACACCAAATGTGAATTGATTGCCCCCCATTTATCCTCAGAGTTCGTACTGCTTGGTGACCTAAATTGGGATATGCTTAACACCCCGGCCATCCTACAATCCAAACTAGATGCCCTCAATCTCACACAAATTATCAACGAACCTACCAGGTACAACCCTAAATCCGTAAACATGGGTACCCTCATAGATATCATCTTGACTAACTTACCCTATAAATACACCTCCGCTGTCTTCAACCAGGATCTCAGCGATCACTGCCTTATTGCCTGCGTCCGTAACGGGTCCACGGTCAAACAACCACCCCTCATCACCATCAAACGCTCCCTAAAACACTTTAGCGAGCAGGCCTTCCTAATTGACCTGGCCCAGGTATAATGGATGGATATAGATCTCATTCTGTCAGTAGAGGATGCCTGGTTGTTCTTTAAAAGTAATTTCCTCTCAATCTTAAATAAACATGCCCCATTCAAAAAATACAGAACTAAGAACAGATATAGCCCCTGGTTCTTCTCAGACTTGACTGCCCTTGACCAGCACAAAATCATCTTGTGGCGTTTTGCATTAGCATCAAATAACCCCCGCGATATGCAACTTTTCAGGGAAGTTAGGAACCAATATACACAAGCAGTTAGGAAAGCAAAGGCTAACTTTTTCAAACAGAAATTTGCATTCTGTTGCACTACCTCCAAAAAGTTTTGGGACACTGTAAAGTCCATGGAGAATAAGAGCACTTCCTCCCAGCTGCCCACTGCACTGAGGCTAGGAAACACTATCACCACCGATAAATCTACAATAATCGAGAATTTCAACAAGCATTTTGCTACGGCTGGCCATGCGTTCCGCCTGGCTACCACTACCCCGGCCAACAGCTCTGCACCCTCCGCTGCAACTTGCCCATGCCCCCTCCGCTTCTCCTTCACACATATTCAGACAGCTGATGTTCTGAAAGAGCTGCAAAATCTGGACCCCTGCAAATCAGCTGGGCTAGACAATCTGTACCCTTTCTTTCTAAAACTAGCCGCCGAAATTGTCGCAACCCCTATTACTAGCCTGTTCAACCTCTTGTAGTATCGAGTAAATGTTGGCAATTATTGCTGATAAACAAAGGAGTCTGCTCATACTGAACCTTGATCATAAGTTTATTCATATCACAAGCTTTCAGCATGAGTTACAGGTGTCATGCCCACCCGGAGAGCGACGCCCCAGATTGCAATGGTCGCTCTAACCTCTTCTTCGCTTTTTACCCAGTATATATAATCTCCCCGAGATATGGGTGGCTCCCTCTACTGTCCAATCCCCTGTCTACAACACACATACTTCTCTGTCCTATCCGGGGTGTCACATTAAAACCATTCCCTCTGACACTAAAATAAACGTCCTCTCCGGTTCCACTTAAAAACATTAACAACGTCATAATCTTCATATACGACACTCTCTTTCGTAACGTCTGAGATCCCCAGAGATTGGAAAGCTGCCGCGGTCATCCCCCTCTTCAAAGGAGGTGACACTCAATATCCAAACTGTTACAGAACTATATCCATCCTGCCCTGCCTTTCGAAAGTTTTTGAAAGCCAAGTTAACAAACAGATCACCGACCATTTCGAATCCCACCGTACCTTCTCCGCTATGCAATCCAGTTTCCGAGCTGGTCATGGGTGCACTTCAGCCACGCTCAAGGTCCTAAACGATATTATAACCGCGATCGATAATAGACAGTACTGTGCAGCCGTCTTCATCGACCTGGCCAAGGCTTTCGACTCTGTCAACCACCGCATTCTTATTGGCAGAATAAATAGCCTTGGTTTCTCAAATGACTGCCTCGCCTGGTTCACCAAGTACTTCTCAGATAGAGGTCAAATCGGAGGGCCTGTTGTCTGGACCTATGGCAGTCTCTATGGGGGTGCCACAGGGTTCAATTCTTGGGTCGACTCTTTTCTCCGTGTATATCAATGATGTCGCTCTTGCTGCTGGTGACTCTCAGATCCACCTCTACGCAGACGACACCATTTTGTATACATCTGGCCCTTCATTGGACACTGTGTTAACAAACCTCCAAACGAGCTTCAATGCCATACAACACTCCTTCAGTAGCCTCCAACTGCTCTTAAACTCTAGTAAAACTAAATGCATGCTCTTCAATCGAACGCTGCTGGCACCCGCCCACCCGACTAGAATCACTACTCTCGACGGGTCTGACCTAGAGTATGTGGACAACTACAAATACCTAGGTGTCTGGTTAGACTGTAAACTCTCCTTCCAGACTCACATTAAGAATCTCCAATCCAAAGTTAAATCCAGAATCAGCTTCCTATTTCGTAACAAAGCCTCCTTCACTCATGCTGCCAAACATGCCCTCGTAAAACTGACTATCCTACCGATCCTTGACTTCGGCGATGTCATTTACAAAATAGCCTCCAACACTCTACTCAGCAAATTGGATGTAGTCTATCACAGTGCCATCCGTTTTGTCTCCAAAGCCCCATACACTACCCACCACTGTGACCTGTACGCTCTTGTTGGCTGGTCCTCATTACATGTTCGTCTTCAAACCCACTGGCTCCAGGCCATCTATAAATCAGTGCTAGGCAAATCCCCGCCTTATCTTAGCTCATTAGTCACCATAGCAACACCAACCCGGAGTATGCGCTCCAGCAGGTATATCTCACTGGTCATCCCCAAAGCCAACACCTCATTTGGCAGCCATTCCTTCCAGTTCTCTGCTGCCGATGACTGGAACGAATTGCAAAAATCTCTTAAGCTGGAGACTCTTATCTTCCTCACTAAGTTTAAGCATCAGTTGTGAGAGCACCTTACCGATCACTGCACCTGTACACAGTCCATCTGAAATTAGCCCACCCAACTACCTCATCCCTATATTGTTATTTATGTTGCTCATTTGCACCCCGGTATCTCTATTTGCACATAATCTCTTGCACATCTATCATTCCAGTGTTAATACTAATTGTAATTATTTTGCACTTGCCTATTTATCGATCTGCAGGTTGAACATGGTGAGATTGTAAACTCCTACATTGATAGTGCAGTTTGTTTAGGGATTTTACAGCTAACTAGCTACATTACATGCTGATATTGTCTTTGGTATTATTGTGTATAGCTACATTTGTTTGCTAGCTAGCTAACGAGCCAGCCAGCCCATAGAGAGAGCATTGCGTTGTGGATTTCATAGTCAACTTGAGCTGCAACAGATTTCCACAACGATTTTCCATGTTGCTACCAAACTTATTATAACGGCAAAAGGAAACATTTGTTCACAAAAAAATATTGATCTTACATATTATTGTTATTTAACCTCTACGGGATCGGTGTCCCGTATACGGGACTGTTGAGCTAACATGCGCTAATGTGATTAGCATGACTGTTGTAAGTAACAGCAAACTTTCCAGGACATAGACTTATATGGGCAGAAAGCTTCAATTCTTGTTAATTTAACTGCACTGTCCAATTTACAGTAGCTATTACAGTGAAAAAATACCATGCTATTGTTTGAGGAGAGTGCACAACAACAAAAAATATATCACGGCAACTGTTTTGATACATTCACCTCTGAAGGTAAGTAATGTACTTACATTCAGTAATCTTTCTCTGATTTGTCATCCTAAGGGTCCCAGAGATAAAATGTAGCATAGTTTTGTTTGATAAAATCCATTTTTATATTCAAATTTTATATTTGAACCCTTGCTGTCTCTAGCTCCACACCCACCACGCCCCGCCTTCTAGATGTGTTAAAGTTAGTGTATAAGCCAATGATCCATCATGTATGACATTACTGGGAGTGTGTAAACTTACATTTTGTATTACCATATCATTTTTGTATGTTCTCTATAGTTATGTACTTAAAAATGTATAAATTGACCAATTCGGCACATTTGGGCAGACTTGATACAAAACAGTCCAGTATTGCAATGCTTCACAGGATCAATCTGAAACTTTGCACACACACTGCTTTCATCTAGTGGCCATAATCTAAATTGATCCTAAACTGCAATATTATATTGAGGCCTTTCTCTTGCATTTCAAAGATGATGGAACAGATCTAATGTGCTATATTCTCCTACATTAATTGCACATTTCCACAAACTTCAAAGTTAGGTGAACATTTAAAAAAGGGTCAGATCCTTAAGAGGTTAATGCTGTCAATTAAAGGAATGAGTGGTTTTGGGTAGATTTTTCCTTTCAAAGGTACAGTACATTAATAGGTTTGAAGAGAAGCCTCTAGATTTAAAGAAGAATATCTTCCATCAACCAGAGCTGTAAAAGATGGTGGCGATAATAACGCTGCAGTTCCTCCTAGATTACCTGTCACCTCACTGATCAGTCCCAGCAATCAGCCCGGCCGGAAGTGAGCAGGTGATAGCTCTCATTTCCACATGAGGCTCCTGTGGCTGATGGATGAAAGGGGAGCAGTAGGTAAGAGCTCCCTAGCACAGTGTACAGTGAGGGAAAAAAGTATTTGATCCCCTTCTGATTTTGTACGTTTGCCCACTGACAAAGAAATTATCAGTCTATAATTTTAATGGTAGGTTAAATATACCCCTGGCACAGGGACTCGGTGACATATGTTTCCATAGCCACTGTTTCAGCCTGTGACAAGGGGTATATATGACTCCTGGGAGGTACAGCATCTACCCGGAGGTTTATTGCGCAATCCCCCGCCCAATGAGGTGGTAATTTAGTCACCTGCGTTTTAGAGAACTCTTGTGCCAGATCGAGGTATTCAGGGGGAATGCGCACGGTGGAGGTACTGTCTGTACTTTCCACCGTGGTTGCACCAACGGAAACATCTAGACACCTACCCTGACACTCTCGCGACCACCCCGTGAGAGCCCTCTGCGGCCATCAGAAGGTGGGGTTGTGGAGTGCTAGCCAAGGGATACCTAATACCACAGGGAAAGCAGGAGATTCAATAATCGAAAAAATTACCTGCTCACATTGAGTCTCCTGGGTGATCATGGTGACTGGTATCGTGACTTCCGTAACAAACCCGGACGCTATTGGTCGACTATCGAGTGCTCTGATGGGGAGTGGAATGGATGGGGGAACCAATGAAATGCCTTGACGGCGTGCGAATGCCCTGTCCATAAAGTTCCCA
Source organism: Coregonus clupeaformis (assembly GCF_020615455.1). Lineage (NCBI taxonomy): Eukaryota > Metazoa > Chordata > Actinopteri > Salmoniformes > Salmonidae > Coregonus > Coregonus clupeaformis. The sequence continues at coordinate 12,819,405 of NC_059196.1, read as the reverse complement.
GCTGCGCCTGAATCGACTAGCGCCTTACACTGGGGAACTACCATGTGATCGGGAAAGTGGATAGGTAGGGTACAGTGCGCAACAGAGGGCTCTGAACAAGTGTGGGTATTCGATACCCGGGGTGATGCGTGAGTGACCTGCCTGCTGCCTCCAGGCCCAAAAGAACGTTGACTACGACGTGTGGTGTACTGTCCCGTCGTGCCACCAGAGTGTCACTGTCCTCCTCCGCTCTCTCGGCTGGCGGCTCCACCCAGCTCCATCTGCTCGGGATCCGAGTCGTCCGGGGTGGAAACGGGCAGACCCCTACCAGGACGTCCTCTGGCTGCCAGCAGGTTGTCCAACCGAATGTCCATGTCCACCAGTTTATTAAACGACAACATGGTGTCCCGGCAGGCTAGCTCCCGTCGGACGTCCTCCCGCAGATGGCACCGGAATTGGTTGATCAGGGCCTGCTCATTCCACCCGGACCCCACTGCCAGCGTCCGAAACTCCAAGGCGAAGTCCTGCGCAGTCCTCGTCCCCTGCCTCAGGTGGACCAGTCGCTTCTCTCGCCTCTCGACCCTCAGTCGGGTGATCGAAGACCGCCCGAAAGAGGCGAGCGAACTCCCTGTAGTCCTCCAACGCGGCTCCTGCTCGGTAGGGGTGAGTGGTGTAGTGGGCAATGGTGAGAGAGAGGGCTCAGCAGTGTATGGTGTGTGAAGGTGAGACTGAACAGGAGTCTGAGGTTGGAATGCATAATGTTAGAGCACTATAAGCCAGGAGGTGGATGTATTGGATGAGTTGAGGGAGTCTGAGAAGGACTGTGAAGCGATAGGGCAGGGGTGACATGTTCGGAGAGGAGTGAGGAGGGTTGCACTGCATGTGTGAGGTGAGGGAGAGGAGCTTGGGCAAGGATATGTGCTGCATTACAGTGAAGATACGCATGAAGGAAGACAAACACACACACACACACACACACACACACACACACACACACACACACAAAGGCAGAGGAGAGGCTTACTCTCTGACTAATGATTCTCAGATCACATGTGAATCCAGCCCCTTTGAAGGGAGCTCCTATCTCCTCTCCCCTCCCCCCATCCCTCTTTCACTCACTCTCACGCGCCGGTCCTCTATCATTGTGCCATAGAGGCATGCTGTTCAAACCGGTCTAGATGAGCATTTATGAAATCTCCCAAAAGAGATTGCCACTTTAGTCATTTTGAATAATTGATCCATTGCTGACTACCATAATCACCTATCAGTGATATTGATATTGACATTGATTGATATCATAGATGGGACCAGAGTTCAAGAGGATAAGATCAGACTGATTAACTATTAACATATCCACTAACAGATTACCGATCAATCATTTACTGTGCAGCCCTGATGGTATTGAAGGGGACAAATTATGATATACATATTAAAGTGCTTGGAAGACATGAAGGAGCATCGAATTAGGTATGCATATTGAAAGTTCCAGTTGGACTTCATTCAATAGACAGAACCAAATCTGCCTCGCCTGCCACAGATGTCATGTCTGACAAACTGTTGACAAGTGGTCCAAGGATTAGCAAATCGATTAGAAGAGAAAACAGAAACATTCATCCTCTTCTCAGGGTGAAGACAAACTGTCTGGAAGTAGCCCATTGCTACAATTGATCACATAGAGTTGAAATCAAGAAAACAACTATTTTTACCTTTCAATATTTTTACTTCACTTCCTCACAACGCACAGTTGGGCCTTGGAAGTAAACATCTAATACACCCAAGTGTGAGTCATGCCATAGATCCACAACATGACCGCAGGTGTCACTGTGTAAGTTGCCACAGGCTATGCGCCAGAAACATGTTCCTGAGTGATTGATTGCATCATTACATGTTGTGGATTGATTGGCCCAGGCAGTCACATTGTGCATATTGTGTTATTGATCATATTGCAGTAAAGGAGTTCCTGGATCATAGCAGGTACCTGATGGGGAAGCTAGTGAGTCAGGCAGGGGAGAATTTCTAATCAATGACCTAAATTAAAACATCTGTGCCTGCAGCCATCTGTATCCGTGAAGGGAAAATGGCAAACCTAATTGCTCAGGAGAATCACACAGCAACCCTTTCAAAATGGCGGACAGGGTGAAGCTGCAGTCAGAAACGAATCATGTACAGTAAATTCACATAGAGATGGATGGTATGGGAATGGGGTGGTGAGTCAGATGAGTCAAAAGATACATGGTGGCTGATGAGGGATGCAGCATGCCATATGAACTCCTGTATTCCCATCGGAATGTCTATTGATTCCTGTAGTCTATTGCTGTATCCAGTTTGTGCAGCGATGGAGGGACTCACAGCAGATGTTTGTTTTTTCTTTTTTGGGGGTAAGGATGAAACAGTCCATTGGGGCTGGTGTGCTGCTGCCCTGGTTTCAGGCTTGAATAACAGAACATGGAGTCATTATACAGTAACTTGTCATTCTCTTTTCATGTTTTTTTTTTCAATAACCTGATACTATGTGGTGGAGATATGGTCATTAGTAAAATATGATGTCTTCAACATGCAGAAGTGTTGCGAGCCTGAGTGCACAAGACATTAACTGTAATTATTTTGTTAATTATGTTAATTATTGTGCTAATCATCTATCACAGTTAGACCAATGTTTACTTAGCACCATTATAATGCTTTGTGAATTTCAGTACAGTATATGTTGCATGATGTACCATATACAGTGAGGTCCGAAATGATTGACACCCTTGATAAAGATGAGCAGAAATGACTGTATAATGTAAATAATTCAAATACTGAGCTATTTTGTATGTTCCCAAAAAATTGGGAAATTACATTATTTTATACTACTACAATTGCTCAGAGAAAGAGATGTATTATTTTTTTCTCAAAAGCTTAGGGGTCAAAATTGACACCCCTGTTTACAATACCTATCAATACCTCACGTGGCGAGGATAACGGCACTGAGCCTTTTTCTAAAATGTTTTATGAGTTGAAGAACCAATTGGGAGGGATCTTAGCGATTCCTCCGTACAGAATCCTTACAGATCCTTGATATCCTTTGTCTGCGCTTATGGACTGCCCTCTTTAATTCAAACCACAGGTTTTCAAAGGGGTTGAAGTCCGGAGACTGAGATGGTCATTGCAAAACATAGTTTTTTAGCCAATTAACCATTTCTTTGTGGATTTTGATGTGTGCTTGGGGTTATTGTCTTGCTGGAAGTTTCAGACTCCTGGCAGAGGCAACCAGGTTTTTGGCTAAATCCTGGTACTGGGTAAAGTTTATAATGCTGTTGACCTTAACAAGGGCCCCAGGAAATTATCAGGAAAAAGCAAAATAGCCCCATAATATCAAAGATCCACCACCATATTTTACAGTAGATATGGGGCTATTTTATTCTCATTGGTGTGCATGGCCAAAGAGCTCTATTTTCATGTCATCTGACCAAAGCACCGGTTCCAATCCAAGTGCCAATGCCTTTTAGCAAACTCCAGGTGTTTACATTTGTTGGATGACATGAAAATAGAGCTCTTTGGCCACGCACACCAGTGGTGGGTTTGGCGTCGAAATGAGAATGCATGAACAGAAAATAACCCCATGCCTACTGTAAAATATGACGGTAGATCTTTGATGTTAAGGGGCTATTTTTATGTTATGGGGCTACATCTACAGAAATGTATAAGCATGCAGGTGTCATCTCCAAATGTCAATTAGAGGAAAGTCATGCAAACACATCTTTCCTGAGCCTCTCTGAAAGTTCTACCATCATGCAAATTAAGTGGGAAAATGAGGATAAATATTATATCAGCAGAGGCAGGTCCCATAGAGGCACTACTCATCATGGATGCATGTGTTCCTCTGCCTAAGCATTCCCTCCTTCCCTCTCCGCTCATACTGTAGCTCGTTTGGAAGTGAGTAGCAGAGTTGCAGACTGTCACAGAGATGGGTAGTCTCCATTGAGAGCGATCACTTGAGTGGAACACTTTCTCACTACATCTGATTTATCTCTATATCCAGCCCCTCACCCTCCACCCTCCCACCTCTCACCCCCCTCTACTCGTACTTCTTCACCTCCCAGAAGATAAAGAGGAGTAAAACATTATTTGTTTTGTGGCAGGAAGCATTTGTGGCAGGAAGCAGTTTGCCAGAGAGCATAACAATGCGGGGCTGCAGTCAGACTAATGATATTTAAAACTAGCTGGCTGCTGAGAGAGATAGAGAGAGACAGAGCCTGGCTGCTGACAGATGAAACCTTAACGCCGGCCCATCAGATGCTCTGCATGAGCCTCAGAGCACCTACTGTTAGAGATGGGGCTCAGTCTCAGCATACACAATGGGGGGTCAAGAGATATACAGCTTGTTCAGAAGCTTATTACATTATAAAAGGTGCAAGGAGTAACTATCTCTTCACAGTGAAAGGTTAGAAAAACAAAAGGAGGAAAATATCTATGCTCAGAGGTTTTAGTGTTGTCCCATGTGATGCGGTTGCATGTATACCGTATGTCTCCCGAGCAAGCTTGACCATAGGTTGAAGGTTGAACACACCAGCTAAGAACTAGCACAAGACTCAGCCTCAACCCCCAAGCCATGCTAACTGATATATGAATACATCCCTCCAGAATAGCAGAATGGTTCAGTCCTTTCAAAGTGAATGCAGCCCAGCTGTCTATGATGTGCAGACTGTAGTCATAATCAAACTCCAGGGGGAGATTTCTGGTTGTGGATTGTTTCTATCCCTGTCGGGGTCCCTTGGAGAAACAGGTGGTTTGCTCTCTGTCTGCTTCACTAATCTCACTGAGAGGAATGGTATGTCACCCTAGTCATTTTCACAAACAATATTGACTTTTATGTCTTTAGAACATTTTCTTTGTCACTGACAGCGAGCAATTCTGTGATATTAGCAAACCTGGTTGTTTTCTAGACATCAGTCTAATATTGCCACTGTCACTTTGAGCAACAAGAGCAGACAACAAGAGCAGACCTCATGCACCTATTATATGCACCTATACACATTTTTGTGACTGTAAAAATTTTAACATTTTCCACCTCTTAAATTTATCCTTGGGAAGTCTGCTAAACTTTGCTGGGCCAACATTGCCATTGGGCGTATTTTTGTGATCTATTGAAATAATGGTTGTATGTGGGGGTCGTAAACAAATCATTATTTTTGGTTGATTGCAGGTAGGTGGGGTTAACTGCTTCCCATTACTCTACTGTTGGATGAGATGTCATAGTTTTCATGGGTTATTGACAGCTTGTGGGTATAAAAATTGCCTAAATTGTGTGTGATCCCTCAACCATTCTCTTAAGTGGGGGTGCTCATGTCAGCCAGTGCGCCTGAACATGCTGACAATTATCATGGCCTCAGGCAAGTTACCAGAACTCCACCGCAAAGCTACTGAGGCATCAACACATGTTTGTTTGTTGATGAATGGCATGTGCTTTAAGAAAATAAGCACAGTCCACTGTATGTGTTCAATGGGCCTATGATTCAAATTCAAGTGCTGAAATAGATTTTGACGTCCACTCTCATTCCTTTCTGCTTCCCTCTTTATGTAACAATGTCATTCCCAAGGAGATGAAGTATAGCTATGTGTGTATGAGGTAATTGGCCATCTCACAGCGATACTGGATGTAGACACTTTAGCGGTTGGCATGTCGATAAAGAGCTTTTAAGATGTGACAAGGTTGGAGGGCTTTGGAAGACTGCAATTTCCAACGGCATGTTCTGTAATAGAGGTTTAGAGATTGTAAATTGTATGTGGCTCTAATGGCTGTTTTATGTATGTTCCAACATCGCAGCCCATTAGTGTATCTGCTCACGTTGCTGGTCTGTAATGATGGGGGGCCTCACCAGGGTGTCCACTCTTCTGCCCGTCAAAGTTCCTATTAGTGGAGCTGATTCTGCTGTACGCGCGGCAGAGGGCACAGAGCCAGGAGTTAGATAGACACAGGGGTGTTCATCAAGCAACCACTTCGTTACACCACAATGGCCAATCAGGCGGAGAGGATAGCGGCTCGTCACAAAATAAATAAATGGATAAATGAACGAGTATAGATGCAGCCGGAGGGAAGGCTGAGGTGAGGGATGGAGCGGGGGAGGGAGGGAAAGGATGTCTCAAGGTCAAGCTGTTTGCTGGAATGAGAGACTGGGACCCAGGAGGAGGATGAGGGAGGAGAGTGAGAGAGAGAGGGGGGGTAAAAGCAGGAACAACATTGTTTGTTGTGCCAACGTTGAGATGAAGGGGTTTCAGTCCTAATCAGCCTGAGGATGCGGGCTGGCTTAAGTCTTCCACCCTGGTGCACTCGGGCTGTCTCGGAGTGGAGAGAGTGAGGCTAAGTGTCTGGCATCCAGCGGCCGCAGAGCTCCTGAAATGTCAGGAGGATTTGCTCTTAAATATAGCCCAGGCTGGAGGACCTTGTGCCCCGTCTGATCATATTAAGTCAATTTAGTGGAAAAATTTCACAACACGATGACAAAGCACCTCCCCAACAATTTCAGGGCAGAGAAAGTCAATGAAGAAAAGTGGTCCTACAACCAAGTGCCTGAAATATAGAGTTGAAGTCGGAAGTTTACATACACCATAGCCAAATACATTTAAACTCTGTTTTTCACAATTCCTGACATTTCATCCTAGTAAAAATTGTCTTAGGTCAGTTAGGATCACCACTTTATTTTAAGAATGTGAAATGTCAGAATAATAGCAGCGAGAATGATTTATTTCAGCTTTTATTTCTTTCATCACATTCCCAGTGGGTCAGAAGTTTACATACACTCAATTAGTATTTGGTAGCTGTTATGATGAGTTTCTAGTATTGAGAAGTTCAAGATGCAAGAATTTACTTAGACATTCTGTGGAGATTTTATACCAAGTATTTATTGGATCACGAGATCGTGGGTTAATCAAACAAACGGACATGGCTCTGCCCTCTGTCAGTTGAACTGCCCACACACACAAATCTAACCTCCTTTATACTCTTGGTTATACTTCCTTTCACATACATCTGGCAACCATCATAGGCACTCCCTTTCTCTGTTGTTATTACCCTTTGCCCAAGGTCATTATATCCTGTCCATCCATCATACTACCATAAACATCAGTAATCTCCTTTGACATAAGGAATATAGACTTCATGGCTCCAAATCAATTATCTCGTAACTCTACCTCAGTCCTCACAATACTATGACATTACATTATTACAATCGATTTTTTTTATTTTGTGGTAAGTGACATGACTTAACCCCCAACAATTCACATATAACTTCAATATTTCCAATCAGTAGTACATATATATCTCTGACTAGATCCTAAACTATGCTAGATAACTGATCCATCATCTTATACATGCTACCAAGAAAAACATCCATCAACTAAATTGTGACCATCATTACATCATCCCCACAAATACAAAGATCCATGACACTTTGTAAGATACATGGATATTACAATCTGAACACATGAATATAAACATACCAAAAACATCCGTCTTCATCATCCATGCACCGTCAGATGAACCCCAAGCTTTATCACTGGTCACAAGGGGCTCTATCTGATCCACTAAGATAGTCATCTGTCCACATCTTCGATCCTGTAAACCTTAAATTCCATTTTATACATTTCCAACTTAACATTCCCATTCCTCAATCAACATTATCAATGTACTATAACCTGTAATAACATATAGATTAATCATTTATCCTTACTCTCCTTGCATTTATATTGACTGATACATCTCTATTCATACTCCTAATACCTTCCTATATGTCTCTAACATTTCCCATAGCTTTATTTAAATTACCAATACCTTCCTAATCTTACTATCCAACATGTATCCCCCATATAATCACATATATTCCCTCTTTATCTACTATAATAGCATCCAATACTGTGTGATTATCACTTGCATATTCTAATGAATAACATCTCAGACCCAATTGCTTAACAACCCATGATTGCTAAAATATACAATGGTAAACTCCGACTTTGTCCTCCTAATATACCTCAAATATGACATACACATTATAACACTCTATATTCACTCCCTGTTAAATCATCACATCCCTCAACTATTCCTGCTTTAAGAATTCAACCAAATTCAGATCATGTGAAAATATCATAACCCCATGATAATAACCAATTAAGTATTTGCCTACCAACATATATATTTACCTCTCTAAACATCCATATCAATATCACCCAATACTTCAAATGTATATAATGACTAATATGCTAATACATTAACCCAATTAATCAACATATTCATGATCTCATTCACAATCCTCACCTTAACTTCCATGTTTAAAACAATGTCTACTCAACATAAATCATATAAATGTATCCTAAGACATTACCATAATGTATCACTATTTTAACCCATAATATCTGTATAAAACATTTCTCAATTGAACAATCACTATCCTTCATTTAGAAAATAATTATACTAATATATACCAATGATTTACTTAAATCATCCATTAATCTTATAAATTATAACCAACCAAATTACTTAACTCAACCAAATTTAAAATGCCAATTGTTATTGATTCACTTTATCCTTATCCATGAAAATTAAAACCCTCAACTTTATCACCCATTACAACTGTCCGAATGTATACTTATATTATCATACATTATAAACATCCATAATTCAATTATGACTTTCCTCATCCTGAAAATAAATACAGATCATTATCTCAATGCATTCTTAATACTATTAATTTAGCAGTGTATATACCTACCACCCAAATTATCAAATTTAGATAAATCCAATTTTATTATCAACAAGCAACCCCTTTATTCCTCCAACTTCTTAAATCTTCTTGTGTCTCTTCATTATGTTCTTCACACATCTTCATATTTCAAAATGACTTCCCATTACAATGTCACAACTTCAATGTCTCATTCGATTCACCACCAACTCCACCACCTCAATGTCATGCCCATTTGCCAACCATTATACCAACAACATGAGAAATGTTACATTTGAACAGATCTTTCTCCATTCTCACTCAATGGTGGACTCCTTTCCAACTCCTTCGATATAAAAATGTGAGAAAATCCTTTGATATCTTCGATTGGTTGTTGTACACCAGTTGCATGTAGAAGTGGTATTCTACAAAAACGTCTTCAACGCCACTGATATTAATCTTTAGCCGGTTCATAGTTTGTTACTTTTATTTATTTAGGTTCACCCCATGCTAGGCCAAATGATCCCTAATATGCATTGAGACAGAATCTGTGTATATCTCACTAGAAGACAAGACAAAACATAACAGTTTAATTGATTTCATTTCTAAACCAATAAATCCATATAAACATTCACCATATGACAAATTATTATGTTACACAATTATTCTTAATACCAATTTCTAATATACTTCCCAATTTCTATTATATAAACCCTTTAAATACATATAACCGAATGGAATGACAGCCAGTTGATTCCTGAAAAATCTGGAATCTCTTGAAATTCTTGGCGGTCTATAGCTCTGTGCCTCCCCTGAGATAATCAGCCATAAACCACAGCTCATCAGTATCATTTCTCTGACATCGTCTTCCATCACCTGATAATTGTCATCAACAGTATCCTCATCTCTAGATCGTCAGTTTCCTCGTAGCCATCTGTTGCAGTGGTTGACATGATACCTGTTCAATCTTCCCTCTATCCATACCTCCGTTGGTGTAGACTGTGTGACGATGCATGAACCTTCTTCCTTCACTAGTTCTATGATCATACATAGTCCTTCTCCATTTATCACCATCTCTCTGTTGTTGTGTCCTTCTATCAGCGTACCAATAGTCCCTGCTGCAAAAACACACAGACAAAACAAAACAATTCCCTGCCGAAGCGGTACCATCTTCCTCCTCTGCATTAGAAAAGTTCTACAATGGTACATATAGATCTAGTAATCTGTCTCTCTTACTTGCCCCTCCATCAAGGTAGCCATCAACACCTATTACTAACTTTCCCACTTGGGTTTTTCCATCTCTGACTTATTTAATCCTTTACCACCACATAGTCTCCAAGTTGCCGAAAATGTCCAAATTCTCCTGGTAGGTCTGGCAGAGAATCCTTCACCTTTTCGAAAGAAAGTCTGCATAACATTGTTAGTTGAGACACAGCATGCTACTTCATCCTTTCTAATCAGTCCTGATCAGCCTTTTAGATTAGGAACTGCACATTCTTGTAGCTTGTTGCAGTCCACTCATGTCATAGAAAGGCCTCCTCTAAATTCTGCCCTATACTACAAATACATTTTCCCCTAAAACATTTAATCAAACCCATAACCAGTGGCGGCTCCTGAAAAAATTCTCAGGGGGGGCAATTTTTCTGATGATTTAGGTGACCTACACACATATAAAAAAAGATGTCCAGCAACAACATGAAGACAGGGGCAGCATATAAGTCAATACCAGAAGCATTTATTGACTGATCTCAAAAGTGTTGGCTTACAAAAGCAAAATAAGTTATCACAGTAAAAATAATCAAGGGTGTTCTTTCACATTCCTCAACACTGCATAAACAATATGCATTTCCATAAAACACCTCATCTAATTGTGCCACAAAGTTGACAAGTCCAAGAAACATACCAGGGTTGGTGGAGCCCTCAGTTTCATCTTTGCCTCGCAAAGCTAACTCAAACACTCCGCAAAACTTCACACTGGATTAGCCGGCTGAGGATGTGGCGGTTCTTGCTAACCTCATCGTTGTGGCGGCGGACAGCTAGCCTGTATCCCTCATCCAGTTGAGTGGCAATGTTCACTCTCCCCAAAGCAGACAATCTCAAACAGCTATCCACGTGGGTCTTTGACAGCTCATGTTTCTTAATCTTTTCTGAAAGATGGTGCATGTCCGTTACACCAGTCGCTGTCCAAGCGGTGCTGTCTGCCGTGCCGCCTTCAGGGTGAAAGAGTAAGCAGGGGTAGCAGAAGACTGCATTAGCTACATCGCAGCCTGCTAGCCAGGTTTTTCGTTCGTGACCAATTTTTGGAAAATCCTCGGGTGTAGGACTTTCCCCCTTTAGTAGAAACCTGTTGAATTATTAAATTTGGTCTGGGAGGTCCTAATTGTTTCGTTGCCAATTTATCTTGATTTGTTCGCCGACAAAAGGAACTTCTTTCAAAGAGACAATCGAGTTGCACTGAACGCTAGCCATCTTGACAGTAGTACGTGAATTGATTGACGCTGCTACCCGCTCTTTTCTTAGTTACGTTCATGGTTATGTCACGTATGACGAAAGCGCGTAAGTGCAAGCCCTCCCGGAACCCATAGAGATTGTATTGAAAGCTCTGATATTTGGAAAAAATAGATTTTACATGAGAGTCTATGAGAGACTTCTGGGGCGATTTTCAACCTGACTGAAATCGCCCCAAAAGGGGCGGGGCCATTTGAAGCACGACTTTAGCCTGATTGGACATTTAGTGGCAGATCAGACGTCTAGATTAGAACACTGATAACTACTGTTGCCGTGATATAATTGATTAGAAAAAAAATCCCTTCCTTTTCCCGTTTGGCAGTGCGTCGCCCATATCGCCCTAATGAACACACCGCCCCTGCCCATAACACATTACTTACTACTGCTCATATTCTTAATATAATTTTCAAATGTACCAGTAAATCCTCTTACCATCATTACTACCCCCTTCTTTGAACAGATGAGTCACCACGTGATTCATGCTTTCAAAAACAAAACACCAACATTGTTTATTAAATCATAATAAAAATGAAATTAAAATGACAACATTTGATAATATCTTAACTAACTTCTATCCCGTAAAGTAATCCAAGATTAGTACAATTAACGAGCAACAAGTATCCCCCATTCAGGATAGCTCCCTATCTCTGTAGTTATTTTATGGTTCGAATCATATATTATTACCAAATTATAAACTTCTTCATAATTATCCTAATCATAACTAACCCTCAATTCAGCATGCCTCTAGGATTTACAGTGTGGATGATCAAGTCACACTATAAAGCCAGGACAGATTGCAGAGGTCATTGAAATCATTCAATGAATTGTTCCATCCAATAGTATACTAAACATTACCAACATTCAAAACATCTCATAAATGTTATGTACCCCAAGTGTTCATTAAATCCTCATGACATAATAATTAATAATAAAATGCCATTTAGCAGACGCTTTTATCCAAAGCGACTTACAGTCATGTGTGCATAAATTTTTACGTATGGGTGGTCCCGGGGATCGAACCCACTACCCTGGCGTTACAAGCGCCATGCTCTACCAATTGATCTACATTTATTCTCATAAGAAATTATCTAAAGCTATCTATTTACCACCACAAACTGATGCTGACACTAAGACATTAAATCCTCATGACATAATAATATAATAATAATATGCCATTTAGCAGACGCTTTTATCCAAAGCGACTTACAGTCATGTGTGCATACATTTTTACGTATGGGTGGTCCCGGGGATCGAACCCACTACCCTGGCGTTACAAGCGCCATGCTCTACCAATTGAGCTAGAGAGGACCACTCTGGACCACTCTACTTCTATGCTCGCTTCGAGGCAAGTAACACTGAAACATGCATGTGAGCATCAGCTGTTCCGGACAACTGTGATCACACTCTCCGTAGCCGATGTGACTAAGACCTTTAAACAGGTCAACATTCACAATGCTGCAGGGCCAGACGGATTACCAGGACGTGTACTCTTTGCATGCGCTGACCAACTGGCAAGTGTCTTCACTGACATTTTCAACCTGTCCTTGTCTGAGTCTGTAATACCAACATGTTTCAAGCTGACCACCATAGTCCCTGTGCCCAAAAACACTAAGGTAACCTGCCTAAATCCAAGATGGCGTAGCAGTGCGGTCGTGTATTCTGTTGTGTCCTCGTGTAAATAGCCAGTTTTTTTGTTTTTTGTATTTTTTCGTATATATTTCTCTATCTCACTTTCCATTATTTAACTAAATATACTTTCCTGCAACCCGCCTCACCCAATGTGGAACAGATTCTATTATTTCTTTATTTTTATCAAGAACCTACGGCTGAAACTAAGTAGCTACTTGCTATTAGCAGTCTTACATTAACATTTTAGTCATTTAGCAGAATCTCTTATCCAGAGCAACTTAATTTCTTCTATATATTTTTTTTTCATACTGGCCCCCCGTGGGAATCAAACCCACAAACCTGGCGTTACAAACACCATGCTCTACCAACTGAGCGACATCCCTGCCGGCCATTCCCTCCCCTACCCTGGACAACGCTGGGCCAATTGTGCGCCGCCCCATGGGTCTCCCGGTTTTGGCCGGCTACGACAGAGCTTGGATTTGAACCAGGATCTCTAGTGGCACAGCTAGCACTGCGATGCAGTGCCTTAGACCACTGCGCCACTCGGGAGTCTTCACCACTGTCCGTGGCCTGCACTACCTACCAGCCAGCTCTAGCCTGGACAATTATCGGCCAGTCTGCACAGCGTGCTATCGACCCAGAGCATATCGGATTTTCTGCCGGAATCACTGAATCACTGGACCTTAACACTGGATCATCGCAACTAGCTAGCTGCAACCGAATGGCTATTGTTGGCTAATCACCACTGTCCCGACACACCAGTTAGCCTTGCGCTAGACTCAAGCCAGGCCCATCTCCAGGCTATCTACCTCTCTGTCAACCGGATAGGGACCTCCTAGTGTCGACAGGGAGCCCCGCCGAGCCATCACGACTGGTCTGCCGACGTAATCATCTGATGTGGTTTCAACAGGCTTCCTGTTGCGACAACCATGAAGGTCCATCTGCTAGCCCCGGCCCGCTAGCACGTGCAATCAACAGCCGTGCCTCCTGCTCGCCTGTGCTGTAGCAGCCTACGAACTGCTCCCGGACTCCTGGACCTTATGATCACTCAACTACATAGCTGATGCCTGCTGGACTGTTCCTTTACACGGCACCCTATCCTGTTTATCTGTTTAGCCTCAGCCCAAACTTTAGTCGCCATTGCCAGTTGTTGTTTTACCCCTCTCGAATAACACCTGTGATTGCGTTATGCCTCTCTCCCATGTCAATATGCCTAGCCTATTGCTGTTACGGTTAGTTATTTTTGTACTATTTCACTGTAGAGACCCCAGTCCCGCTCAACCAGCCTCAGAGAGCTTCTTTGTCCCACCCCCCATACACGCGGAGACCAGCTCAATCGGTACCTCCAGTGATGCGATCTCTTTCATCGTTACCCAATGCTTAGGTGTACCTCAACTGTACTCATATCCTTCCATATCCTTGTCTGTACATAATGCTCTATTCTACAACGCCCGGAAATCTGCCCCTTTTATTCTCTGCACCCAACGCACTAGAAGACCAGTTCTTAAAGCCTTTAGCCGTATCCTATTCTATTCCTCCTCTGTTCCTCTGGTGATGTAGAGGTTAACCCAGGCCCTGTAGCCCCCAGTATCACTCCTACACCCCAGGCGCTATCATTTGTTGATCTCTGTAACCGTAAAAGCCTTGGTTTCTTGCGTGTTAACATCAGAAGCCTCCTCCCCAAGTTTGAGTTATTCACTGCGTTAGCACACTCTGCCAACCCTGATGTTCTAGCAGTGTCTTAATCCTGGCTTAGGAAGGCCACCAAAGATTCAGACATTTCCATCCCGAACTACAACATTTTCCGTCTAGATTGCAACTCCGCCCCCTTTGGCAGTTCTATCTACTGCAGAGCTCTATCATACTATCCAGGTCTGTGCCCAAACAGTTTGAGCTTCTACTTCTAAAAATCCACCTTTCCAGAAATGTCTCTCACTGTTGCCGCTTGCTACAGACCCCCCTCAGCCCCCAGTTGTGCCCTGGACATCATATGTGAATTGCTTGCCCCCCATCTATCCTCAGAGTTTGTACGGCTTGGTGACCTAAACTGGGATATGCTTAACACCCCGGCCGTCCTACAATCTAAACTAGATGCCCTCAATCTCACACAAATTATCAAGGAACCTACCAGGTACAACCTTAAATCCGTAAACATGGGCACCCTCATAGATATCATCCTGACCAATTTACCCTCTAAATACACCTCCGCTGTCTTCAACCAGGATCTCAGCGATCACTGCCTCATTGCCTGCATCCGTAATGGGTCCGCAGTCAAACGACCACCCCTCATCACTGTCAAACGCTCCCTAAAACACTTCAACGAGCAGGCCTTTCTAATTGACCGGGCCAGGGTATCCTGGATGGATATTGACCTCATTCCGTCAGTAGAGGATGCCTGGTTGTTCTTCAAAATTGCTTTCCTCTCCATCTTAAATAAGCATGCCCCATTCAAAAAATTCAGAACTAAGAACAGATATAGCCTTTGGTTCACCCCAGACTTGACTTGCACAAAAACATGCTGTGGCATACTGCATTAGCATCGAACAGCCCCCGCGATATGCAACTTTTAAGGAAAGTCAGGAACCAATATACACAATCAATTAGGAAAGCAAAGGCTAGCTTTTTCAAAAAGAAATGTGCATTCTGTAGCACTAACCCCAAAAAGTTTTGGGACACTGTAAAGTCCATAGAGAATAAGAGCACCTCCTCCCAGCTACCCACTACACTGAGGCTAGGAAACACTGTCACCACCGATAAATCTACGATCATCGAGAATTTCAACAAGCATTTTGCTACGGCTGGCCATGCTTTCCACCTGGCTACCACTACCCCGGCCAACAGCTCTGCATCCTCCACTGCACCTTTCCCATGCCCCCCTGCTTATCCTTCACCCAAATTCAGATAGCTGATGTCCTGAAAGTGCTGCAAAATCTGGACACCTACAAATCAGCTGGGCTAGACAATCTGGACCCTTTCTTTCTAAAATTAGCCGCTGAAATTGTCGCAACCCCTATTACTAGCCTGTTCAACCTCTCTTTCATATTGTCTGAGATCCCCAGAGATTGGAAAGCAGCCGCGGTCATCCCCCTCTTCAAAGGGGGTGACACTCTAGATCCAAACTGTTACAGAACTATATCCATCCTGCCCTGCCTTTTGAAAGTATTTGAAAGCCAAGTTAACAAACAGATCACCGACCATTTCGAATCCCACCGTACCTTCTCCGCTATGCAATCTGGTTTCCGAGCTGGTCATGGGGTGCACTTCAGCCACGCTCAAGGTCCTAATTAATATAATAACCGTAATCGATAAAAGACAGTACTGTGCAGCCTTCTTCATCGACCTGGCCAAGGCGTATGACTCTGTCAATCACCGCATTCTTATTGACAGACTAAATAGCCTTGGTTTCTCAAATGACTGCCTCGCCTGGTTCACCAACTACTACTCAGGGCGGCAGGTAGCTTAGTGGTTAAGAGCGTTGTGCCAGTAACCGAAAGGTCGCTGGTTCTAATCCCTGAGCCGACTAGGTGAAAAATCTGTTGATGTGCCCTTGAGCAAGGCACTTAACCCTAATTGCTCCTGTAAGTCGCTCTGGATAAGAGCGTCTGCTAAATGACCAATTATTTATTTATTTTACTCAGATAGAGTTCAATGTGTCAAATCGGAGGGCCTGTTGTCTGGATCTCTGGCAGTCTCTATGGGGGTGCAACAGGGTTCAATTCTCGGGCTGACTCTATTCTCTGTGTAAATCAATGATGTCGCTTTTGCTGCTGGTGACTCTCAGATCCACCTCTACGCAAACGACATCATTTTGTATACATCTGGCCCTTCATTGGACACTGTGTTAACAAACCTCCAAACGAGCTTCAGTGCCATACAACACTCCTTCCGTGGCCTCCAACTGCTCTTAAACGCTAGTAAAACTAAATGCATGCATTTCAATTGAACGCTGCTTGCACCCACCCGCCCGACATAGAAGTCTGACTTAGAATATATGGACAACTACAAATACCTAGGTGTCTGGTTAGACCGTAAACTCTCCTTCCAGACTCACATTAAGCATCTCAAATCCAAAGTAAAATTTAGAATTGGCTTCCTATTTCGCAACAAAGCCTCCTTCACTCATGCTGCTAAACCTGCCATCATAAAACTGACTATCCTACCGATCCTTGACTTTGGCGATGTCATTTACAAAATAGCTTCTAACACTCTACTCAGCAAATTGGATGTAGTCTATCACAGTGCCATCCATTTTGTCACCAAAGCCCCATATACTACCCACCATTGTGACCTGTACGCTCTCGTTGGCTGGCCCTCACTACATATTTGTTGCCAAACCCACTGGCTCCAGGTCATCTATAAATCACTTCTAGGCAAATCCCTGCCTTATCTTAGCTCATTGGTCACCATTGCAACACCCACCCGTAGTATGCGTTCCAGCAGGTATATCTCACTGGTCATCCCCATTCCTTCCAGTTCTCTGCTGCAAATGACTGAAACGAACTGAAAAGATGTCTGAAGCTGGAGACACTTATCTCCCTCACTATCTTTAAGCATCAGTTGTCAGAGCACCTTACCGATCACTGCACCTGTACACAGCCCAGCTGGGCGACAGGTAGCTTAGTGGTTAAGAGCGTTGTGCCAGTAACCGAAAGGTCGCTGGTTCTAATCCCCGAGCCGACTAGGTGAAAAATCTGTCGATGTGCCCTTGAGCAAGGCACTTAACCCTAATTGCTCATGTAAGTCGCTCTGGATAAGAGCGTCTGCTAAATGACTAAAATGTAAAATGTAAATGTAATTAGCCCACTCAACTACCTCATCCGTATATTGTTATTTACATTGTTATTTATTTTGCTCATTTGCACCCCAGCATCTCTATTTGCACATCATCTTCGGCACATCTATCACTCCAGTGTTAATACTAAATTTAATTATTTAGCACTATGGCCTATTTATTGCCTTACCTCCATAACTTACTACATTTGCACACACTGTCTATAGATTTTCTATTGTGTTATTGACAGTCCGTTTTGTTTATTCCATATGTAACTCTGTGTTGTTGTTGTTTTTATCGCACTGCTTTGCTTTATCTTGGCCACGTCGCAGTTGTAAATGAGAACTTGTTCTCAACTGGCTTACCTGGTTAAATAAAAGTGAAAAAAATAAAATAAATGACTACCAACCCGTAGCACTCACGTCTGTACCCATGAAGTGCTTTGAAAGGCTGGTCATGGCTCACATCAACACCATTATCCCAGAAACCCTAGACCCATTCCAATTTGCATTCCGCCCCAACAGCTCCACAGATAATGCAATCTCTATTGCACTCCACACTGCCCTTTCACACCTGGACAAAAGGAACACCTATGTGAGAATGCTATTCAATGACTACAGCTCAGCGTTCAACACAGTAGTGCCCTCAAAGCTCATCACCAAGCTAAGGACCCTGGGACTAAACACCTCCCTCTGCAACTGGATCCTGGACTTCCTGACGGGCCACCCCCAGGTGGTAAGGGTAGGTAACAACACATCCGCCATGCTGATCCTCAACACTGGGGCCCCTCAGGGGTGCGTGCTCAGTCCTGTACTCCCTGTTCACTCATGACTGCATGGCCAGGCATGACTCCAACACCATCATTAAGTTTACCGATGACATAACAGTGGTAGGCCTGATCATCGACAACGACGAGACAGCCTATAGTGAGGAGGTCAGAGACCTGACCGTGTGGTGCCAGGACAACAACCTCTCCCTCAACATGATCAAGAAAGGAAATGATTGTGGACTACAGGAAAAAGAAGAGGACCGAGCATTCTCATTGACAGAGCTGTAGCGGAGCAGGTTGAATGCTTCAAGTTCCTTGGTGTCCACATCACCAACAAACTAACATGGTCCAAGCACACCAAGACAGTCGTGAAGAGGGCACAACAAAACCTATTCCCCCTCAGGAGACTGAAAAGATATGGCATGGGTCCTCAGATCCTCAGAAGGTTCTACAGCTGCACCATCAAGAGCATCCTGACTGGTTGCATCACTGCCTGGTATGGCAACTGCCCGGCCTCCGACCGCAAGGCACTACAGAGGGTAGTGTGTACGGTCCAGTACATCACTGGGGCCAAGCTTCCTGCCATCCAGGTCCTCTATACCAGGCGGTTTCATCGGAAGGCCCTAAAAATTGTCAAAGACTCCAGCCACCCTAGTCATAGACTGTTCTCTCTGCTACCACACTGCAAGCGGTACCAGAGCGCCAAGTCTAGATCCAAGAGGCTTCTAAACAGCTTCTAACATATAATCAAATGGCTACCCAGACTATTTGCATTGCCCCCCTTTTACGCTGCTGCTACTCTCTGTTTATTATCTATGCATAGTCACTTTAATAACTCTACCTACGTCTACATATTACCTCAATTACCTCGACTAACCAGTGCCCCCACACATTGACTCTGTTCCGTTACCCCCTGTATATAGCCTCGCTATTGTTATTTTACTATTGTTATTTTACTGCTGCTCTTTAATTATTTGTTACTTTTATTTCTTCTTCTTTTTGGGTATTCTTTCTTAAAACTGCATTGCTGGTTAAGGGCTTGTAAGTCAGCATTTCACTGTAAGGTCTACACATGTTGTATTTGGAGCATGTGACAAATAAAATTTGATTTGGGTTTTGATTTGACGATGTCCATTTGCCCACTAACATGGGGTGAACAGCTGTGGTGATTGCTCTCTATCCAATAGCATAGACAGTGAGACAGAGCTGCCCAACAACTCAGACTGTTTACAACACCTCACACATTTTTTTACTTAAGAAATACTGCACAAACCACCCTAGTTAGATGTAAAATTGCGCAACTAAAACATCCTCGACCAAAACGTCAAAATGAATGACAGATTTCTTGAGTTATCTTATCATTCTGGGGATTTTGAGGAAATGAAATAGGCTACAGTGTAAAGGAAATCATACTACAAACTATCACCCTCATGCTCTTCAGGAAATCATGAATGTCATGGATACATTAGAACTCGTAGATATATGGAGGCTTAAATATCCTGACCTAGTGAGATATACATGGCAGAGACTCAATCAAGCTAGTCGTCTTGGCTTCTTTCTTATGTCATTCTCGTTGGCACCAAAAGTTTAAAAAGGGTTGATAGGGGACAGAATGCAGTCGGACCGTCATATAATTGGCATATACATTACTAATTTCCACGTGGGCGAGGATATTGGACATTTTATCAAGAAAACTTGATTTTAACTAGGACAGAGGAATTTCTAACAGATTTTTTCTGGCATAACATAGGTACAGCAAATCCCCTTATTGTATGGGACACTTTTAAATATGCCTTTAGAGGCATTGCATTTCAGTACTCATCTCGAAAACAAAAGCAATTTATGTCAAAAGAGTCCATAGAGGCTCAGAATAAATTAGAGGAAATACAAAAAGAAATGGAGAAACTTATTCAAGAAAGATCAAGTGTAATATATTATAAAAAGAAAAGAAAAATTCACAAAATTATTTTTTAATCTTCAACATAGAAATGCTACCAAAAATAAGTTACTGAAACTGTTTACAAATGACGGAGTCACCCATGATTCACCAAATGATATTTTGAAGGATGAAGCAAAGTACTTTCAGCATATGTTTTCTTTTCAGTCACCTCCATCTCCTCTAACTGAAACTAATTGTAGGGATTTTTTTCTATTTAACAGCCATACAGAAAGACTCATGTGAAGGAGAAATTACAGAGGAGGAACTTCTGGATGCAATTAAAGACTTTAAGTCCGAGAAAACTCCAGGGTCGGATGGCATACCAGTTAAGGTATACCAAACCTTTTTTTGGTTTACTCAGAGGACCGTTATTAGCATGTTTTAACCACTCCAATGTAAATGGTAGATTATCAGACACTCAAGAAGAAGGTCTGATTTCATTATTACTGAAACAGGATACAAGTGGGAAATATAAAGATCCAGTCCATTATAAAAATTGGAGGCCCCTTACACTTCAGTGTTGTGATGCAAAAATTAGAGCAAAATGTATAGCGAATATAATTAAAAAGGGCTTGTCGGACATTATTCATTCTAATCAGACAGATTTTTTATATGGACGATTCATTGGAGATTAATAAGGCAAGTACTGGAAACAATAGAACACTATGAAAAATCTGGGAAACCAGGCCTGCTATTCATAGCAGACTTTGAAAAGGCATTTGATAAAGTACGACTGGAGTTTATATATAAATGCCTGGAGCATTTCAATTTTGGAGAATCTCTTATAAAATGGGTTAAAATCATGTATAGTAACCCTAGGTGTAAAATAGTAAATAAAGGCTATTTCTCAGCAAGTTTTAAACTGTCAAGAGGAGTAAAACAAGGTTGTCCATTATCGGCATATCTATTTATTATGGCCGTCGAAATGTTATCTATTAAAATCAGATCCAATAATAATATCAAGGGATTAGAAATCCAGGGCATAAAAACAAAGGTGTCATTGTACGCTGATGATTCATGTTTTCTTTTAAATCCACAACTTGAATCCCTCTACAGCCTCATAGAGGATCTAGATACATTTTCTAACCACTCTGGATTACAACCAAATTATGATAAATGTACTATATTACGTATTGGATCACAAAAAAATAAAAAATGTACATTACCATGTAGTTTACCAATAAAATGGTCTGATGGTGATATACTTGGAATTATAATATAATATGCCATTTAGCAGACGCTTTTATCCAAAGCAACTTACAGTCATTTGTGCATACATTTTTACGTATGGGTGGTCCCGGGGATCGAACCCACTACCCTGGCGTTACAAGCGCCATGCTCTACCAATTGAGCTACAGAGGACCACATACATACCCAAATGAAATAAATGATCTCATTCCAATAACTTTTAATAGATAGCAAAAATAGTTAAGATCTTGCTTCCATGGATAGGTAAATACCTGACTATTTGTGGAAAAATCACCCTGATTAACTCTTTAGTATTATCCCAGTTTACCTATTCACTTATGGTCTTGCGTACGCCTAGCGAACAGTTTTTGAAATTATTTGAGAAAAAATATTCAATTTTATTTGGAAAAGCAAGCCAGAGAAAAATAAACGGGTCTATTCACATAATGAATATGAATTTGGAGGACATAAATTATTAAATATTAAAGCATTTGACCTATCACTAAAAGCTTCAGTCATACAAAAGTTATACTTAAATCCGAACTGGTTCTCTAGCAAATTAGTAAGATTGTCTCACCCCATGATCAAGAATGGCCTTTTCCCCTTTTTTAAGATTACAGCCTCTCACTTTCAGTTATTTGAAAAGGAAATAATCTCCCAAATATCACTATTTCTAAAACAAGCCATAGAATGTTGGTTGAAATTTCAATTTAATCCTCCATAAACAACAGAAAAATAATGCAACAAATATTGTGGATAAACTCAAACATACTAATTGATTAAAAAAACATCATTTTTTGAAAGAATGTTTAAAAAAGGTGTAATCTTCGTAAATTATATCATAGGTAGGACTGGTGGAGTTATGTCGCACATGCAGCTAACAAAAACATATGAACATCTCTGCTCTACCCAAAATTACAACCAAATAATTGCAGCAATACCGCAAAAATGGAAGAGGAAAGTGGAAGGGGGAAAAAGTAAGGAACTTGTCTGTTGGCCCTGCATTTAAAACAATAATTGGTTAAAGAAAATTGTGATAAATAAAAAAGTATATCAGTTTAATTTAAGGACCAAAGAATCGACAGCCGTCCCATATAGATTGCAAAATAGTTGGGAAGACATTTTCGACGTACCGATTCCATGACATAGTGTTTATGAACTGATACGCAAAACGACGCCAGATTCAAAACTTCAAAAAATGTTTCAATATAAATTATTCAAAAAAATTATTGCTACCAATATAATGTTATTTATTTGGGGGATACAATATTCCCAGCTCTGCAGATTTTGCTGTGAAGAGACAGAATCATTAGATCATATGTTTTGGTACTGTCCATTTGTAGCTTGTTTTTGGTCACAGGTCCAGGAATGGCTGAAGGACTGCAATATTTCCTGGGAGCTAACCATGCAGATAGCACTAATGGGTGATCTGAAAAGTCATAGTCAATTGATCAATAATATAATAATACTTTTAGCAAAAATGTTTATTTTCAATTTCCAATCTGTAGAAACAATGAGAAGGGTTCAGAACTTTTGTCAAACATCACAGTACATTTGAAAAATATATGACAAATAGAAATCCAGTATGGATGGTGTTAAGAGATAGATGGGAGGTGTTGAATGGAGCTGAAGAATGGGACTAATAACAACTAACAACAACTAATAATAACAAGCTAACTAATGTAAAGAATACTGGGTCCATAATAAGCATATACAGTGGGGAGAACAAGTATTTGATACACTGCCGATTTTGCAGGTTTTCCTACTTACAAAGCATGTAGAGGTCTGTAATTTGTATCATAGGTACACTTCAACTATGAGAGACGGAATCTAAAACAAAAATCCAGAAAATGTAACTGTATGATTTTTAAGTAATTCATTTGCATTTTATTGCATGACATAAGTATTTGATCACCTACCAACCAGTAAGAATTCTGGCTCTCACAGACTTGTTAGTTTTTCTTTAAGAAGCCCTTCTGTTCTCCACTCATTACCTGTATTAACTGCACTTGTTTGAACTCGTTACCTGTATAAAAGACACCTGTCCACACACTCAATCAAACAGACTCCAACCTCTCCACAATGGCCAAGACCAGAGAGCTGTGTAAGGACATCAGGGATAAAATTGTAGACCTGCACAAGGCTGGGATGGGCTACAGGACAATAGGCAAGCAGCTTGGTGAGAAGGCAACAACAGTTGGCGCAATTATTAGAAAATGAAAGAAGTTCAAGATGACGGTCAATCACCCTCGGTCTGGGGCTCCATGCAAGATCTCACCTCGTGGGGCATCAATGATAATGAGGAAGGTGAGGGATCAGCCGAGAACTACATGGCAGGACCTGGTCAATGAGCTGATGAGAGCTGGGACCACAGTCTCAAAGAAAACCATTAGTAACACACTACGACGTCATGGATTAAAATCCTGCAGCGCACGCAAGGTCCCCCTTCTCAAGCCAGCGCATGTCCAGGCCCGTCTGAAGTTTGCCAATGACCATCTGGATGATCCAGAGGAGGAATAGGATAAGGTCATGTTGTCTGATGAGACAAAAATAGAGCTTTTTGATCTAAACGCCACTCGCCGTGTTTGGAGGAGGAAGAAGGATGAGTACAACCACAAGAACACCATCCCAACCGTGAAGCATGGAGGTGGAAACATCATTCTTTGGGGATGCTTTTCTGCAAAGGGGACAGGACGACTACACCGTATTGAGGGGAGGATGGATGGGGCCATGTATCGCGAGATCTTGGCCAACAACCTCCTTCCCTCAGTAAGAGCATTGAAGATGTGTCGTGGCTGGGTCTTCCAGCATGACAACGACCCGAAACACACAGCCAGGGCAACTAAGGAGTGGCTCCGTAAGAAGCATCTCAAGGTCCTGGAGTGGCCTAGCCAGTCTCCAGACCTGAACCCAATAGAACATCTTTGAAGGGAGCTGAAAGTCCGTATTGCCCAGCAACAGCCCCGAAACCTGAAGGATCTGGAGAAGGTCTGTATGGAGGAGTGGGCCAGAATCCCTGCTGCAGTGCGTGAAAACCTGGTCAAGACCTACAGGAAACGTAGGTTTCTGTACCAAATATTTAGTTCTGCTTTTCTGATGTATCAAATACTTATGTCATGCAATAAAATGCAAATGAATTACTTAAAAATCATACAATGTGATTTTCTGGATTTTTGTTTTAGATTCCGTCTCTCACAGTTGAAGTGTACCTCAGTTGAAGTGCCCTCAAAATTGTCAAAGACTCCAGCCACCCTAGTCATAGACTGTTCTCTCTGCTACCGCACGGCAAGCGGTACCGGAGTGCCAAGTCTATGTCCAAAATACTTCTCAACAGCTTCTACCCCCAAGCCATAAGACTCCTGAACAGCTAATCATGGCTACCCGGACTATTTGCACTGCCCCCCCACCCCATCCTTTTTACGCTGCTGCTACTCTGTTAAGTATTTATGCATAGTCACTTTAACTCTACCCACATGTACATATTACCTCAACTACCTCAACTAGCCGGTGCCCCCGCACATTGACTCTGCAACGGTACCCCCTGTATATATAGCCTCCCTACTGTCACTTTATTTTACTTCTGCTCTTTTTTTTCTCAACACTTTTTTTGTTGTTGTTTTATTTTTACTTTTTTTGTTTAAAATAAATGCACTGTTGGTTAAGGGCTGTAAGTAAGCATTTCACTGTAATGTCTGCACCTGTTGTATTCGGCGCATGTGACCAATAAAATTTGATTTGATTTGATGATAAAAATTACAGACCTCTACATGCTTTGTAAGTAGGAAAACCTGCAAAATCGGCAGTGTATCAAATACTTTGTTCTCCCCACTGTAGGTTACAGGTTGAGAGCTTTTGTGAAAGAGCACAGTTAGAAAGATATGGCATATAGAAGCAAACCGGATGGACATCATGAAAACGATCAGAAAGGTTGAGGGTAGAGGAATTTCAGGAGTAAAAACAAACAAAATAGAATTATTGTAAAATTGACTGTGTCCATATATAATTTAGTATTTATAAGCTGGAAGTAGAGGCCTAAGCGTTGTTTTTCACTAGTTTACTCCAATTAGGGAAGGCGTGGTGGGGTTGGAAAGTAATAAAGGGAAATATATATTTTTTAAGGATATGTATATATATATATATGTATGTACAGTACATGTATTTATATGTATGTGTATATTTATGTGTATGTATGTATATGTATATATACACTACCGGTCAAAAGTTTTAGAACACCTTCTCATTCAAGGGTTTTTCTTTATTTTTACTACTTTCTACATGGTAGAATAATAGTGAAGACATCAAAACTATGAAATAACACATATGGAATCATGTATTAACCAAAAAAGTGTTAAACAAATCAAAATATATTTTATATTCGAGATTCTTCAAATAGCCACCCTTTGCCTTGATGACAACTTTGTACAGTCTTGGCATTCTCTCAACCAGCTTCACCTGGAATGGTTAAGTGTGCCTTGAATTCTAAATAAATCACTGAGAGTGTCACCAGCAAAGCAACCCACACCATAATTTTTTATGTATTTATTTATATATTTTACCTTTATTTAACTAGGCAAGTTAGTTATGAACAAATTCTTATTTACAATGACGGCCTACACCGGCCAAACCCGGACGACGCTGGGCCAATTGTGCGCCGCCCTATGGGACTCCCAATCACGTCCGGTTGTGATACAGCCTGGAATCGAACCAGGGGGTCTGTAGTGATGCCTCAAGCACTGAGATGCAGTGTCTTAGACCGCTGCGCCACTCGCGAGCCCAACACCTCCTCCCCCATGCTTTACGGTGGGAAATACACATGCAGAGATCATCCGTTCACCCACACCGCGTCTCACAAAGACACGCCGGTTGAAACCAAAAATCTCAAATTTGGACAATTTGGACCAAAGCACACATTTCCACCGGTCTAATGTCCATTGCTCGTGTTTCTTGTCCCAAGCAAGTCTTTTCTTCTTATTGGTGTCCTTTAGTAGTGGTTTCTATGCAGCAATTCGACCATGAAGGCCTGATTCACACAGTCTCCTCTGAACAGTTGATGTTGAGATTTGTCTGTTACTTGAACTCTGTGAAGCATTTATTTGGGCTGCAATTTCTGAGGCTGTTAACTCTAATGAACTTTTCCTCTGCAGCAGAGGTAACTCTGGGTCTTCCATTCCTGTGGCGGTCCTCATGAGAGCCAGTTTTATCATAGTGCTTGATGGTTTTTGCGACTGCACTTGAATAAACTTTAAAAGTTCTTGAAATGTTCCGTATTGACTGACCTTCATGACTTAAAGTAATGATGGACTATTGTTTGTCTTTGCTTATTTGAGCTGTTCTTGCCATAATATGGACTTGGTCTTTTACCAAATAGGGCTATCTTCTGTATACCCTCCCTACCTTGTCACAACACAATTGATTGGCTCAAACACATTAAGAAGGAAATAAATTCCACAAATTAACTTTTAAGAAAGGCACACCGGTTAATTGAAATGCATTCCAGGTGACTACCTCATGAAGCTGGTTGAGAGAATGCCAAGAGTGTGCAAATCTGTCATCAAGGCAAAGGGTGGCTATTTGAAGAATCTCAAGTATAAAATATATTTTGAACACTTTTTTGGTTACTACATGATTCCATATGTGTTTTAAATGTATAAAATAGTAAAAATAAAGAAAAACCCTTGAATGAGTAGGTGTTCTAAAACTTTTGACCGGTAGTGTGTATATATATATATTTGCGAGAAGAAAAAAAACATGTGGGGGATTGGAAGTGATGCAGATAATTACATTGATGGTAGTTACAATCTTTCTGCAATATTAAAGCTGATCTACCTCCCCAAGAAAAAAAAAAGAAAGAAAAAAAAAATAGGCTACAGTGTCTCATGGGGGACAAACATCATTAACCAAATGCAGAATCGGTCAGCAAACACAACTCCAACACTGCAATCTTGTTTTTCTAATGAGCAACCTAAAAACAAGTGCCAATCGTGGTGTTCAGTGGATCTTTAAGGCTGGTTTATACTTGGTCTAACAACATGTCTGTAGACAATTAGAATGCGACAAGTGTTGCTGGTCAAAACAACATTTCATTTATACTCCGTGGAATGTCTGTAGACCGTCATGCGACTGTTGGTTTTCCATGTCTCCAATGCATGAAAAAAGTTCAAGTTTGACCCTGTCGCAGTGTCCGTTACCAGCAACGAGACAGTGTCCATTGTCATGGTTACCAGCAACGAGACAGTGCACACCTATAGAGAAAGATATAGGCCTTTAGTGACTAGAAGGCCATTTTAGCATGGGCAGTGCCATTGAGGGCTTCCACCATGCTTCCGCCATTTTAAAGTAGTCAAAGTAGTCAACTCGGTGGGGATTACTAAGGATTGTAGCCTCAATGGTGAAGCCCATGCTGTCACAGACGCAGGTGCAGCAAAACACTTGTGTTTCTAGCTCCAACGGTGCAGTAATACCTACCAATAATAATAAAAAAACAATACTCACACAACCCAGATTAAATGACTAGAATCCACTATATACTGTACAGTTGAAGTCGAAAGTTTACATACACCTTAGCTCAGTTTTTACAATTCCTGGTATTTAACCTAGTAAAAATTCCCTGTCTTAGGTCAGTTAGGATCACCACTTTATTTTAAGAATGTGAAATGTCTGAATAATAGTAGAGAGAATGATTTATTTCAGCTTTTATTTCTTTCATCACATTCCCAGTGTGTCAGAAGTTTACATACACTCAATTAGTATTTGGTAGCATTGCCTTTAAATTGTTTAACTTGGGTCAAATGTTTTGGGTAGCCTTCCACAAGCTTCCCACAATAAGTTGGGTGAATTTTGGCCCATTCCTTCTGACAGAGCTGGTGTAACTGAGTCAGGTTTGTAGGCCTCCTTGCTCGCACACGCTTTTTTGGTTCTGCCCACACATTTTTTATAGGATTGAGGTCAGGGCTTTGTGATGGCCACACCAATAGCTTAAGCCATCTTGCCACAACTTTGGAAGTGTGCTTGGGGTCATAGTCCATTTGGAAGACCCATTTGTGACCAAGCGTTAACTTCCTGACTGATATCTTGAGATGTTGATATAATATATCCACATAATTTTCCTTCTTCATGATGCCCTCAATTTTGTGATGTGCACCAGTCCCTCCTGCAGCAAAGCACCCCCACAGCATGATGCTGCCACCCTGTGATTCACGGTTGGGATGGTGTTCTTCGGCTTGCAAGCAAACCCCTTTTTCCTCCAAACATAATATTTTAGTCATTTAGCAGACGCTCTTATCCAGAGCGACTTACAGTTAGTGAGTGCATACATTTAATTCTTTATACTGGCCCCCCGTGGGAATCGAACCCACAACCCTGGCGTGGCAAACGCCATGCTCTACCAACTGAGCTACATCCCTGCCGGCCATTCCCTCCCCTACCCTGGACGACGCTGGGCAAATTGTGCGCCGCCCCATGGGTCTCCCGGTCGTGGCCGGCTACGACAGAGCCTGGATTCCAACCAGGATCTCTAGTGGCACAGCTAGCACTGTGATGCAGTGCCTTAGACCACTGTGCCACTCGGGAGTTAACGATGGTCATTAGTGCCAAGCAGCTCTATTTTTTTTTCATCAGACCAGAGGATATTTTTTCAAAAAGTACAATCTTTGTCCCCATGTTAAATTGCAAATCGTAGTCTGGCTTTTTTATGGCGGTTGTTTTGGAGCAGTGGCTTCTTCCTTGCTGAGCGGCCTTTTAGGTTTTGTCGATATAAGACTAGTTTTACTGTGGATATAGATACCTTTGTACCTTTTCCCCCCAGCATCTTCACAAGGTCCTTTGCTGTTGTTCTGGGATTGATTTGTACTTTTCGCACAAAAGTACGTTCATCTCTAGGAGACAGAACACGTCTCCTTCCTGAGCGGTATGATGGCTGCGTGGTCCCATGGTGATTATACTTGCGTACTATTGTTTGTATTGATGAACGTGGTACCTTCAGGTGTTTGGAAATTGCTCCCAAGGATGAACCAGACTTGTGGAGGTCTACAATTTCTTTTCTGAGGACTTTGCTGATTTGTTTTGATTTTCCCATGATGTCAAGCAAAGAGGCTCTGAGTTGAAATACATCCACAGGTACACCTCCAATTGACTCAAATATTGTCAATTAGCCTATCAGAAGCTTCTAAAGCCATGACATCATTTTCTGGAATTTTCCAAGCTGTTTAAAGGCACAGTCAACTTAGTGTATGTAAACTTCTGACCCACTGGAATTGTGATACAGTGAATTATAAGTGAAATAATCTGTCTGTAAACAATTTTTGGAAAGATTACTTGTGTCATGCATAAAGTAGATGTCCTAACCGACTTGCCAAAATGATCGTTTGTTAACAAGACATTTGTGGAGTGGTTGAAAAACGAGTTTTAATGACTCCAACCTAAGTGTATGTAAACTTCCGACTTCAACTGTGTAAAGTTGGTGAAAGAGTGTTCAATGACTCTATGAACATAGGGCATCAGTCTCTAAGTTGCAGGGTAGAGTACCGGGTGGTAGTCAGCTAGAACAGCGACTAATGTTCAGGTCAGGGTACTGGGAAGAGGCTGGCTAGTGGTGACTGTTTAACAGTCTGATTGATGGCCTGGAGATAGCTGTTTCTCAGTCTCTTGGTCCCAGCTTTGATGCACCTCTACTGTCTCCATCTTCTAGATTGTAGCGCGGTGAACAGGCCGTGGCTCGGTGGTTGAGGTCCTTGATGATCTTGGCCTTCCTTTGACACCGGGTGCTGTAGATGTCCTGGAGGGCAGGCAGTGTGCCACAGCTGTTGTGTTGGGCTGACTGCACCACCCCCTGGAGAGCCCTGCAGTTGCGGACGGTGTGATTGCTGTACGAGGTGGTGATACATCCTGGCAGGATGCTCTCAATGGTGCAACAGTATAAGTTTGTGAGGGTTTTAGGGGCCAAGCCAAATTTCTTCAGCCTCCTGAGTTTGAAGAGGTGCTGTTGCGCCTTCTTCACCACATTGTCTGTGTGAAGAGACCATTTCAGGTCATTATCTATCATTATCATTATCATTATGCTAAATATGTGTATGCAACCAATAACATTTGATTTGATTTGATTATCTATCATTATCATTATCAGGTCATTATCATTACCCTGTAATTGATAGTGATTTAGCTTCCTGTAATAATGAATACAAATTAGCTAAAGTTAAGATGTTGTCAGCTATGCTCTGGTCATTATTTGAACTAGTGAACATTAGGATATTTCCTAAAAACACGCCACTTCGATACAGCTACAACTGGAAGTGACTTTTTCGTAACAGGTTAGGAGAACTTACGCATCAGGTTAGGGAAAGCTAACCCTTTTCCTAACCTTAACCTAATTCTCCTAACCTGCTGCGTAAATTCTCCTAACCTGCTATGAAAAGTCACTTCCAGTCGTAGCTGCATCGAAGTGGCATGTTTTTAGGGAGTGCTAGCTAGCTAGCTAACAAGCTAGAAACAAACCAAACATTGTTTAGAAAGTTGCTTTTAGTTGCCTGGCTTGATACATAGATATATACTAAATTAAAAGACAGCACTTATGTTATTTGGACCACCATGCTGTTGATGTCATACAGCCTGTCATTTTTGTGTTTACACTTTTACGTAACAACAATGACAAGTTTGATATTGGATGGCAATAGAATGTTCATGATGCGACAACTGTCTACAGCAGAGATGGAAACGGCGTAACAGGAACATACTGGTGTTTAGAAGATTACATCTGTCTCTGCCAGACATTCTGGATTGACTGCAGTAAGACCCAGAGCCCTCTGCACTATCTAGCAGAAGAACAGAGAACAGGCACACGTCTCTTTCTTTTTCAAGTTTCTTTCTTTTCTCTTTTACTGCACCTCCTGTGCTCACATTTGCCGTTTCTTCTTTGATCTTTGCCTCAATCGTCAAACTAGCAACCAGCAAATATTGAGCCTTTCACTCAAACAGCATCATTCTTTATCCACACGAAAATGTATTATTGTATTATTCTGCCTGCTGTAGAGTTTGAATGAAATGGGGTTTAGATACATGGATCTGGTGTGGGGCTAGAGCAGGAGATGAGAAAAGCAGGCAGGCAGTCCTGGCAGACAGACAGACAGACAGAGAGGGGGGTTATATATAGACTAAATAATTAGTGGTGCAGCCAGACTGAGAGAAAGGCGAGGCGATCTGGGCCTTGCTATAGCCACTGCTTAGACAGAAAGGGAATAGGCTGAGGAGAGAGACGGTCCACTGCATTGTCTGAAAGGCCCGTACCTCACAGAGGTGTCAGAAACCATCCACACTTACATCTGGCAAATGACAGCCACAAGGAGGGAGGACTTTAACTAGAAATAATCTGATCTAAAATAGACGCCAATAAGCCTAAAGCTATGCCGCTGGACGCTTGGATTTTGGGGAATGAGTGTCAAGACCAGTTTGCATACTCGTAATGAGGAGCAAATGTGATGCCTTTGCTAATAGATAGTTAAATTGTCCCCCTGCTTGCAAAGCAGATTATTATCTGTTGGCAGTAAGGCAAGGAAATGTTCCCTTGGGATTTAGCTAGGCCCACATCTGCCGGTCAGTTATCAGCTGTCTTGCATCTGTCGCCTCGGTACCAAAGCTGGAAGAAAACTGGGAGAAAAGATAAGAGCGGACCATTTGCATCGTGACTTATTTGAAGGTATTATTGGGAGCACTAGCCCGTCAGTTTCACACAGAGTGCCTCACTCCTCAGGTTGGTCCAGCGGTAGAGGCGTCAGGGGTGTGTGACTTGGAACGCTGCTGTAATACGAGTGACTGGATTCGCATCACGTTGAGGCCGTCGCTCTCCACCCCGCCGATCACGAGAGTGAGCTCCAATTATAAAGCCTTCATTTTGCTCAACGCAAAGTGACATCTCTGCATCTATCTCCCCGCAGTGCTTCACAATGCTTCAGCCACTGTTCTGGAATAAGCCATTGGACTGGCTAGAGCCCTCTCCAATCTGCAGACCCGTGTAGGGAGCCTTGATGCACTCTGAATCACAATTGTCTCACTGACTGCCATATTAGAACCAACATGGTTTATCTCTGATGTATTTAAGTGTGTTCTATGCATGGACACCGGAAGTGCTTTTCAGTAGTATTTATGTGACTGTTTGATTCCTTTGTATGTTAAGATCTAAATCTGTAATCCTCTCCGCATGATCAGCTGTGTGAGGTCAGATATTCTGAGTTAATATCAGCGCTCTCAGAGGGTTCTATTCTCGCACAGTGCTGCATGTCCCTATGGACAGATTGATTAATCATGGCAAGTGAAGTTCCAGTGAGATGGATTGTGAGATGCACAAACGTATGTGCTTTGTACACATACCCAGTCATGCACTCACACACACATGCAGTCACACATTAGTTTTCACACATGCATGCTCGCACCAATCAAATTTACAAAAAAAGGATACAAACATTTCAAAGGTCCCTGTACGCATGGCACTCAAGGGTACAGAAAGCACCTCCTTCTCAAAACAGCTAGGCTGCCCACGACAGCTGAAACAGAGCAGTACCTAGCCAACTGCTTTGCCCTAGTTTTTGTCAGGCACGCAATCTGGAGGTCACACACTGCAAGCCTGTGTACGTGGCCGAGACTGCCGAATATCAGTGCCACCAGCTTGTACCTACACCCGAGGCTGTCCAAGCGTGCCACGAGGGGCTCTTCTTGGCAAAGGCCTGCTCCATGTAGCTGTGAAATGAGCAGCTCACTTCCAAAATGAGCACCTCCCCTTGGCCTCTCCCCACAACAACAATATTTGGCACACAGGAAAACACATCATCATCAACATCAAACCAGCTTCCCCTTACACAAAAAAGTTTATGCATGTGTGCTGTTGGTGAGACTAGGGCTGTGGCGGTCACAACATTTCGTCAGCCAGTGATTTTCAAGCAAATAACTGTTGGTCACACGGTAATTGACCGTTAATTAACATAAACACATTTAGCATCTGCTGGCTTCCTCACATAGCCTACAAGACACTGATGCAGACCTTTGGAACATCTAGATTTTAAAATGTGGAAGAAATCCATGTAATATAGCCTACACCTTCACAATAAATCCATTATTTATTTTAGACAGGTATAAAGAAGCATTACATTGACATTTACGTCATTTAGCAGACACTCTTATCCAGAGCGACTTACAAATTGGTGCATTCATCTTATAGCTAGTGGGATAACCACTTTACAATATGTTTTTTTTTTTTTTTTTTTTGGGTGGGTGGGTGGGGGTAAGGGGGGTAGAAGGATTACTTTATCCTATCCCAGGTATTCCTTAAAGAGGTGGGGTTTCAAGTGTCTCCGGAAGGTGGTGAGTGACTCTGCTGTCCTGGCGTCGTGAGGGAGCTTGTTCCACCATTGGGGTGCCAGAGCAGCGAACCGTTTTGACTGGGCTGAGTGGGAACTGTGCTTCCGCAGAGGTAGGGGGGCCAGCAGGCCAGAGGTGGATGAACGCAATGCCCTCGTTTGGGTGTAGGGACTGATCAGAGCCTGAAGGTACGGAGGTGCCGTTCCCCTCACAGCTCCGTAGGCAAGCACCATGGTCTTGTAGCAGATGCGAGCTTCAACTGGAAGCCAGTGGAGTGTGCGGAGGAGCGGGGTGACGTGAGAGAACTTGGGAAGGTTGAACACCAGACGGGCTGCGGCATTCTGGATGAGTTGTAGGGGTTTAATGGCACATGCAGGGAGCCCAGCCAACAGCGATTTGCAGTAATCTAGACGGGAGATGACAAGTGCCTGGATTAGGACCTGTGCCGCTTCCTGTGTAAGGCAGGGTCGTACTCTCCGAATGTTGTAGAGCATGAACCTACAGGATCGGGTCACCGCCTTGATGTTAGCGGAGAACGACAGGGTGTTGTCCAGGGTCACGCCAAGGCTCTTCGCACTCTGGGAGGAGCGGCTGGTATTCACGTCGGGTGAGGTTGTGTTTTCTCTAGCAGGAGGTAAGCTTGGCTTCTTATATGGTGTTGAGTAAAGCTTAAACCATGTATTTAGATTGTAGGTAGGTAGGTAATGTAGTTAGATATTGTAGGTAGTTTATTTAGGTAGTTATTGTAGGTAATTATAGGTAATTATTGTAGGTAAGTATTGTATTCGAGTGAGCCCAGTGAGCACAAGGCTAGCTAACCTAGCGGGTAGCTACTGGTAACTTTTAGCAACGGTGGATAGTTGTTTCCAATGTTATTTCACGCTTAAGAGTACCTGTAATTAAGCCAGCTAGCTACCTACCATTCAGCTGTTTTTCTAACCTCATTATCTGAAGCATTAACCGATAGAGCTAGCTAGCTAGCGGGTAGCTACTGGTAACTTTTAGCAACGGTGGATAGTTGTTTCCAATGTTATTTCACGCTTAAGAGTACCTGTAATTAAGCCAGCTAGCTACCTACCATTCAGCTGTTTTCTAACCTCATTATCTGAAGCATTAACGTTAGGTAGTTAGTAGCTAGTGTACTTAATTACAGCTACTGATTGCAGAAAACCACCCAGACAGCTGGCGTCGGGTAAGTTTGGCTTTATGCATAGCTTGGGCTTTGTCGAGTAAGGCTTAAACTATGTATTTAGATTGTAGTTGGGTATTGTAGCTAGGCATCGTGGGTTGTTGTGGGTAGTTGTTGTATGTAGTTATTGTATGTTACTTTTGTATTTGGCGGTGCCGGGTGTAGCACGAAGCTAGCTAGCTAACTCACCTCCTGGACTAGCTGATTAGCAACGGTAGCAACTAAATACAATATCCTTTTAGCCAGCTACATTCGTTCGCAGCGACGTCGTTTTTCAAACAAAGTCAACACAGCAGCCATTGCTAGCTAGCCAACACTACCAGCTAGCTGTACTGTAGTAGCTAAATACAATATCTTTGTGCAAGCTTGCCAACGTTTAATTATTGCTGCGTTATGAAAGAACTAGACACGGACACGAATTATCTGTTTAGTGTGTTAACACACTATTGGTAGTTTGTTGTAACCAAGTATTGGTGCTAAACTGTGTGTTATTGGATGCTAGCATGCTAGTTAGCTATGGCGTCATAGTTAGTTAGCTGAATAAAGTAAGTTGAGTCTATTCCTTGAAACATTGAACCGCTGTAGTTTACAACAATTCTAATTTCTAAAGTGGAAGTTGGGAGAGTTTTATTCGGGTGGTTCAGTGAAACAATTATAGTTTCTGAGGTGGAAGTTGGGAGAGTTATATTTTTTTGGTGAGGGAGGCCCTGCTCTCTCCTTTCCCAGATGTTTAGTTCATTTCATTCCGATCTCCTCTGCATTATTGTAGCCATCTGCTACAGCCTGTCAACTATGCCTCTGCCTATCCTTGTGCTCTCCTCTCCGCACAGGCTACACAAACGCCTCACACCGCGTGGCTGCTGCCTCTCTAACCTGGTGGTCCCTGCACGCACCACACACCTGGAGTTCCAGGTCTCAGGCAGCCTCTGGAACTGCCGTTCTGCTGCCAACAAGGCTGACTTCATCCCAGCCTATGCTACCCCCCAGTCCCTCGACTTCCTGGCGCTGACGGAAACATGGATTACCACTGAAAACACTGCTACTCCTACTGCTCTCTCCTCGTCTGACCATGTGTTCTCGCATATCCCGAGAGCATCTGGTCAGAGGGGTGGTGGCACAGGAATCCTCATCTCTCCCAAGTGGTCATTCTCAATTTTTCCCCTAACCCATCTGTCTATCTCCTCATTTGAATTCCACGCTGTCACAGTCACTAGCCCATTTAAGCTTAATATCCTTGTCATCTATCGCCCTCCAGGTTCCCTTGGAGAGTTCATCAATGAGCTTGACGCCTTGATAAAATCCTTTCCTGAGGATGGCTCACCTCTCACAGTTTTGGGGGATTTCAACCTCCCTGCGTCTACATTTGACTCATTTCTCTCTGCCTCCTTCTTTCCACTCCTCTCCTCTTTTGACCTCACCCTCTCACCGTCCCCCCCCTACTCACAAGGCAGGCAATACGCTTGACTTCATCTTTACTAGATGTTGCTCTTCTACTAATCTCACTGCAACTCCCCTCCATGTCTCCGACCACTACTTTGTATCCTTTTCTCTCTCGCTCTCCTCCAACACTACTCACTCTGCCCCTACACAGATGGTAACGCGCCGCCGCAACCTTCGCTCTCTCTCTCCCACTACTCTCTCCTCTTCCATCCTATCATCTCTTCCCTCTGCTCAATCCTTCTCCCTCCAATCTCCTGATTCTGCCTCCTCAACCCTGAGGGAGGGAGGAGAGCGAGAGAGAAAAGGATACAAAGTAAAGGTCGGAGACTTGGAGGGGAGTTGCAGTGAGATTAGTAGAAGAACAGCATCTAGTAAAGATGAGGTCAAGCGTATTGCCTGCCTTGTGGGTAGGGGGGGACGGTGAGAGGGTGAGGTCAAAAGACGAGAGGAGTGGAAAGAAGGAGGCAGAGAGAAATGAGTCAAAGGTAGACGTAGGGAGGTTGAAGTCAACCAGAACTGTGAGGGGTGAGCCATCCTCAGGAAAGGAACTTATCAAGGCGTCAAGCTCATTGATGAACTCTCCAAGGGAACCTGGAGGGCGATAAATGACAAGGATGTTAAGCTTGAATGGGCTTGTGACTGTGACAGCATGGAATTCAAATGAGGAGATAGACAGATGGGTCAGGGGAAAAAGAGAGAATGTCCACTTGGGAGAGATGAGGATTCCTGTGCCACCACCCCACTGACCAGATGCTCTCTGGGTATGCGAGAACACATGGTCAGATGAGGAGAGAGCAGTAGGAGTAGCAGTGTTTTCAGTGGTAATCCATGTTTCCGTCAGCGCCAAGAAGTCGAGGGACTGGAGGGTAGCATAGGCTGAGATGAACTCTGCCTTGTTGGCCGCAGAACGGCAGTTCCAGAGGCTGCCGGAGACCTGGACCTCCACGTGGGTCGTGCGTGCAGGGACCACCAGGTTAGAGAGGCAGCAGCCACGCGGTGTGAGGTGTTTGTATAGCCTGTGCGGAGAGGAGAGCACAGGGATAGACAGCATGATATGAATAAAATGTTTTCTATTTCAGAAGAACAGAATAGCATACTCTGAGTTGTCCTCATGCTAGGTCCTGATCTGGCTATGCCAAATGGCTGTGGTCTACACTAGTTCATTTAGCAAGATTTGCTTTTAATTCCGTGGCATTATTTTATAGTATGAAGAGTACAGTTGAACAAAGCTGAATAAAATAGAAAGGATATTTTCTCCAAACGATTTGAGGGAGTGCGCACATAGGGCTATTCTGTGTTGAGCGGTTAACAAAGAAATAGGTATTTCTATATGCTTAATTTAGAGATATTAATGTAACTTTAGTTGTTCTACAAACGTTGGGCTATATGTGTAGATTTGTAATACTTTGTAAGGCTGCATGATGCGACCCTAATGATGATTTGAAAAAAGTTGCTTGAAAGGCATGAGCTCTGCTTAGTTTTTTTTGCTCAGGCTGTACACACTACATCAGTCACTCATTCACAATTTGACAAGCACTTGATAATGCCTCGAATTCCACGGCGGCATCCCCATTGTGTGGCCGTAATACACCCTAAAACAATCCATACCTTTCGCGGCCAGTGGCCGTTGTGCTCTTCTCCCTGTTAGCTGAACGCTCCAAATCACCTCTCACTCACATGGCTCTCCATCACGTGATCGGGTCTTTCTCACAGGCTACAAGTGAAGACAGACACATCGGAAGAACTGTCCACATTTACTTGTCGTCAGCCAACAAGATGAGTAGACCTAACGAACAGCAAAAGCACTAGCCTATGTCAATCTACTATCCCCCATAATACAAAAGTTGACCTATTCTATTCTGTGAGATAAATAAATATTCCATACATAGTCTGGGACAGTTGTGGGATGCGATTGATCCCAAATTAATACAACCATTAGCATTAAAAAACATTTTTTACACAATGTGGCTGACGCAACAGATCAGAACGTTTAGCTTAAAATGTTGATAAACTATTAGGCTATTTCTTCACATGGTAGTAGGCCATAAGCGCGAACGCTCCATTAGCGGATAACACCATTATCAAAAGTGACCGCAAATGCAATTATGCATGTAATGCTTTTATTATAAAGGTGCATTTTCATGGTGAAAATTATCTTCCCCAAACTTGAAACTCACATGCTGCTTATGTATGCCAGTTAGGCTGTACACCCCTTGTATTATTAAAGACGATGAATGTGCTTAATTTTTAAGAAGTTATTTGGCCACTTTAGTTGTGATACAAACCTTATCAAAACATATAAGCCTATGGGCTAGGCTACATGAGGTGTGCGACTATGATTAGAAAAAGTAGCAAAAAAAAGGCATTGTTTCTTATGCTGGGCATCATTCACAAGTGATAATATATAATTCACAAATGATAGGCTAATATTGTAACCCATCAGACTATTATTTATTAAATCTTGTCTTTACCATATACTAAATAATATATGTGTGAAATTTGTTTTGATTTATAATGGACCATTATCATAGACCTGTATCAAAACAGGGGCAGCGGGAAAAAATATATGTCATCTATGCACTTAAATAGCGAATGGAGGACGCTTTTTGCGCGGTTCATTTTCATGCCAGCCAGGTAGGCCTGTTGTAAATATAAGCAATGTGCTTAATATTAGGAAAGTTCAGAAATAAATATAGTAGGCCTAGCCTATAGAAAGCTGATGGGATCCTCTTTTTAGGCCATCATTCTGTTTTCTCGCACAATTGCATAGCCTATAGAAATGTTGCGCAACATGAGCTCATGGGCTCTAATGAAGTGTTTGATTAGATTTTCGATTACATTTGCA
Source organism: Coregonus clupeaformis (assembly GCF_020615455.1). NCBI lineage: Eukaryota > Metazoa > Chordata > Actinopteri > Salmoniformes > Salmonidae > Coregonus > Coregonus clupeaformis. The sequence goes on along the minus strand of NC_059196.1, from coordinate 12,780,113 downwards.
TTGATGTCAGAGTGATTAGAGGGACAATAGAGTGCTGAGTACAAGGCAGTTAGCAAGTTTGGTAGGCTACTAATGACCATCAGCAGCATCGGAGCTTGGAGAAGCCTGATTACCGTGACTAAACGGTCACGTGGAATTTGACTGCCTTCATGACTCGTGACCGCCGGTGTGGCGGTAATACGGTCACCTCAACAGCCCTAGGTGAGACCACTTTTCTCACCTCGCTGGCTATCGGGTCAACAAGGCGGTCATGTCTAGCAATGTACAAATCATTGTATGAACAGCAGCCATTCACAACATGGGCAATGGACTCCATTACATTTGACTCATGTAGAATACATAATGGGTCATGGTTTGCAGGGTACCAGAGTGCTAGATTGTTTTTTGTTAGCAAAACTTCCATCCTTGCCTTAACAATAAAGGTGAGAATGTCCTCGCCAATGGCAGCATTCTGGTACATGGAATGGGAGACAGAGTGGTCAGCACAGTCCACACACACACGCACACATAGTCTCCCTTCCCTACTGTGCAGTATCGACCCATGCTAAAAGGCTGCAATACTGTAATGGAGGAGTCGGAGAGAAGAGTTGGTTTTCGACTGACTTAGGAGAGCCAGCCCACACCCAGAGGTGCTTCTAGAAGCTTAAGCTTAGGCATGGGTGGCCAGAAATCCATCAAGGCTTTTTAACCCAGCTTAATGCAGTCTCTATTTACTCAGGATTCTCATGCCTAAGTGGATATTTCATACTGTCTCACAGACACATGACGGGCACGTTTACCCAACACTCTCAACCCACGCTCCTCATCCACGTACAGTAGCTGCCAGTGTTTCCTGTCTGATGTTTGTGTTGTTGTTTGGAAAATGAACTTCTTTATCGTCTGATCAAAGTAACCCACCGGCATTGTTATTCTGCTGGTTGACAGGGCTGTTGAGCTGACGGTTACATCTGATGAGCGCGTGATAAATCCCTCACAGCTCCACCATGACAGTGTGCTCATCTGGGCTAGGTGAAGGGTCACAGATTCCTGTGTGTAACGTGTGCCAGAGTTAGGCCAGGTCTGTTCGAACATATAGAGCACGCGTATAGAGCACACACGACACAGACACAGGGCCAGCCTGGGTATTTCAGTTTAGGTGACACATTGAGATGTTTTCAACTCCATTCGCTCAGTATATGGAGAATCAGAAATTCAGGAAATGGTAGATTAGGGAAATGTGAGCTATCCCTTTAAACATGGCTATAGTTATTCATTATTATTAATAATACTATATGTAGTGTCTTCTCCCTTCCTCTCCTAATTTTGTTCTATTTCTGTAAATGATGACAATGCTTTTTTATGGCAACCTCTGCAACTACCTAGCCTGTTGTTAGATCATGAAACCAATGAGAGCATATGTAATGAAAACGTTTTTTTTTTTTTTATGCAGACGCTAATGAGTGGTTGTCTAATTATGTTCATATTGCTGAGAAAGGGAGAGAGGAGAGAATAAATATAGAGGAAATGTGGGAAAGAGCAAGAGAGGAGGAGAGGAAGACAGGAAGATATTTGTAGATAAATACTCTGATTAAATAAAAACACAATTCCTTCCTGTCTAGTTTGAAAGCAGGCCAATGATGTAAATAACCCCAGAGATATGAGACACTGTGTGTGTGTGTGAGTGTGTGTGTGTGTGAGTGAGTGAGTCTGTGTTATTTTCCTCTCCCTTTGTTAGTAAGGACTTGACAGTGCATCAGTGTATTATTATGCACTGTTTTTATGGTCTGCAAATACAAATGAGCTATGATACTCTAGGGCATATTTCCGACAACACGTGCAAAAGTTCTAAGCAGGAGTGCAAGGCGGTGGGTTGGGCTGATTTGGAGTCGCTGCAGAGTTTAACTCTGCTCTCCCGCTGAGAGGTCAGCCGTGAAGGAACAGTTTAGAGGGGGATAAATCTGTCATCCGGCCATCCGTGTAGCTCAGTTGGTAGAGCATGGCGTTTGCAATGCCAGTGTTGTGGGTTCAATTCCCACGAGGAGCCAGTATGAAAATGTATGCATACACTAACTGTAAGTCGCTCTGGATAAGAGCGTCTGCTAAATGACTAAAATGAAAAGTACTCTAAGATGCTACTTTTTTGTTGTTGCTGTGAATAGAATAGAATTAAGATGAGAATATTATAGTTAAGTTGAGCATATCATATAAATTGATAGAATAAAACAGGATCGAATACAGTCTGGAATAGAGTAGAATCAATTGGCTACTCCATTGTGGAATGTGTTTCGTCATTCCACATAACTGTTCTCTGATTTTGATTTCATTGTTGGTAGGTTGTTCTATAACCTACCATATGATAGCGTAGTTTTTCTCAAAACATATCAAGCATATACACTGAGTGTACAAAACATTATGAACACCTGCTCTTTCCATGATGTAGACTGAATACATGTGAAGGCTATGATCCCTTATGGATGCCACTTGTTAAATCCACTTCAATCCGTGTAGATGAAGGGAGGAGACAGGTTAAATAATTATTTTTAAGCCTTGAGACAATTAAGACATGGATTGTGTATGCATGCCATTCAGAGGGTGAATACAGTGAGGGAAAAAAGTTTTTGATCCCCTGCTGATTTTGTACGTTTGCCCACTGACAAAGAAATGATCAGTCTATCATTTTAATGGTAGGTTTATTTGAACAGTGAGAGACAGAATAACAAAAAAAAATCCAGAAAAACGCATGTCAAAAATGTTATAAATTGATTTGCATTTTAATGAGGGAAATAAGTATTTGACCCCTCTGCAAAACATGACTTAGTACTTGGTGGCAAAACCCTTGTTGGCAATCACAGAGGTCAGACGTTTCTTGTAGTTGGCCACCAGGTTTGCATACATCTCAGGAGGGATTTTGTCCCACTCCTCTTTGCAGATCTTATCCAAGTCATTAAGGTTTCGAGGCTGACGTTTGGCAACCTCGAACATTCAGCTCCTTCCACAGATTTTCTATGGGATTAAGGTCTGGAGACTGGCTAGGCCACTCCAGGACCTTAATGAGCTTCTTCTTGAGCCACTCCTTTGTTGCCTTGGCTGTGTGTTTTGGGTCATTGTCATGCTGGAATACCCATCCACGACCCATTTTCAATGCCCTGGCTGAGGGAAGGAGGTTCTCACCCAAGATTGGCCGGTACATGGCCCCGTCCATCGTCCCTTTGATGCGGTGAAGTTGTCCTGTCCACTTAGCAGAAAAACACCCCCAAAGCATAATGTTTCCACCTCCATGTTTGACGGTGGGGATGGTGTTCTTGGGGTCATAGGCAGCATTCCTCTTCCTCCAAACACGGCGAGTTGAGTTGATGCCAAAGAGCTCCATTTTGGTCTCATCTGACCACAACACTTTCACCCAGTTCTCCTCTGAATCATTCAGATGTTCATTGGCAAACTTCAGACGGGCATATATATGTGCTTTCTTGAGCAGGGGGACCTTGCGGGCGCTGCAGGATTTCAGTCCTTCACGGCGTAATGTGTTACTAATTGTTTTCTTGGTGACTATGGTCCCAGCTGCCTTGAGATCATTGACAAGATCCTCCCGTGTAGTTCTGGGCTGATTCCTCACCGTTCTCATGATCATTGCAACTCCACGAGGTGAGAACTTGCATGGAGCCCCAGGCCAAGGGAGATTGACAGTTCTTTTGTGTTTCTTCTATTTGCGAATAATCGCACCAACTGTTGTCACCTTCTCACCAAACTGCTTGGCGATGGTCTTGTAGCCCATTCTAGCCTTGTGTAGGTCTACAATCTTGTCCCTAAAATCCTTGGAGAGCTCTTTGGTCTTGGCCATGGTGAAGAGTTTGGAATCTGATTAATTGATTGCTTCTGTGGACAGGTGTCTTTTATACAGGTAACAAGCTGAGATTAGGAGCACTCCCTTTAAGAGTGTGCTCCTAATCTCAGCTCGTTACCTGTATAAAAGACACCTGGGAGCCAGAAAAATCTTTCTGATTGAGTGGGGGTCAAATACTTATTTCCCTCATTAAAATGCAAATCAATTTATAACATTTTTGACATGCGTCTTTACGGATTTTTTTGTTGTTATTCTGTCTCTCACTGTTCAAATAAACCTACCATTAAAATGATAGACTGATCATTTCTTTGTCAGTGGGCAAACGTACAAAATCAGCAGGGGATCAAATACTTTTTTCCCTCACTGTAGGTGAGACAAAATATTTAAGTGCCTTTGAACAGGGGTATGGTAGTAGGTGCCAGGCGCACCGGTTTGTGTCAAGAACTGAAACGCAGCTGAGTTTTTCACGCTCAACAGTTTCCTGTGTGTATCAAGAATGGTCCACCACCCAAAGGACATCCAGCCAGCTTGACACAACTGTGGGAAGCATTGGAGTCAACATGGGCCAGCATCCCTGTGGAATGCTTTCGACACGTTGTAGAGTCCATGCCCTGACAAATTGAGTCTGTTCTCAATATTGGGAACGTGTTCTTAATGTTTTGTACACTCCGTGTGTATAATGTTGTGTCTCTCTCTCACCCACAGGTCAATGAACATCCTCCATAAGGGACCCAGTTGTTTCCTTTAGTTCCCGACACCCAGATGCTGCTTAGGAAGTCACCCTTACCCCCTGCTCAGCCGCACCCTGACCACATGTACCTGCCCATGTCTGCCCTTCTCTGCTAGGCCAACACAGCCCACACAGTCTTCATGAGGATCACTACCCTGCCAGACCATACCAGATAGAGGTATGTATATTAGTACACGTATTGAACAGCACTGGCAATCTTGGGATGTTACACAGTGTGCATAATGGACAGACTTTCTTTTGAATATTGTAATGAGGCAGCAGTGGCTTGATGGTGGACAGTTGTCTTGGTCTTGGTCTTGATTTCAAATGCATGAAGAGGCATGAAGGGGGAACGTTGACATATCCAAGACAAGAGACAGCTCCCTCACACTGCCAATCTGCTGGCCATCTGTCTCATCAATAGTGATGATTTTGATGATTTAAGTCCAAATCCAAATCCACAGACCTAACCCTAAACCACCAGTTGGCTTTGCGGGATCTCATTTCCAAGAACTGAATTGATAGAATTCAAAGAAAGCCTTTCCCATTCCTATTCATCTGAGCTGAGGTTTAATGGCCGATTTTAACTTTTCACAACCGGTTGCCATGGCAGCACCTGCTACACCGTCCCTCTGGGAGAGCTGCCCTTAGTGTTTAGAGGTTTAAGATCAAAGGTCAGTGTCACAGCCTCTATCAAATACAGGGACCTGCTGTAGCCTGTCCCCTGAGACAGCTGCCCCTGTCTGGCCTGGGGTCAAAAGTCTCCTGTACCCTAACACAAAGTGACAGGCCCTATAACAGGAGGTAGAACCTACCACAACACCATCACAACACCATACATAAGTAAAATCTGCTTGTCCATTAGCACAAACTAAACAACTACTTGTAATGTTGAAAGGAATACTGTAGCTGTGCCTTTGTGCACCCAGGGTTTTCTTGTGTGCCAGCCCATGCAGTCTTAATTCATTCAGGCACTTTCGATGTTGCTTTAAAAGCCAGAAACATTGATGCTCACCCTACCTTTAGCGATGAATCGATCACTGAACTAGCTGTAACAAAGAAGAGAAATAGGGCTATTGCATGACGATAACACAGTATGCAGTCTGAGTGACTCATTTTGTAATTTGCAGTATTTCTCAGCTATTCTGAGACCTTGACATTTCTGTAAAAACAAGTAACAGACCCCAAAGTGCCCTTTTTCAATTTGCATGTTGTCATGGTTTTTAATTTAAGGAAAACACTGCTGTAGAAATGCCAACAGGTCATTTGGGGGCAGGTGGTGGTGTTAAATGTGCATAAATTGATATTTGTGCACCTTTGAGTGAATGGAGAAAAACAGAGAAGAAAAACAGATTCTCTTGGAATGGTTTGTACACTCTGGAGACATCTTGAATATTGATTTTGATATTGACGTTATGGAGGGATGGCTGGTTGGGTGGCTGGGTGGGTTTTAAGATGGATGGTTCTATGGGTGGGTGGGTGGATAGATGGGTGGGTGGTTGGATGGATGCATGGGTGGATGCATAGGTGGATTGGTGGAATGGTGGATTGGTTGATGGATAGTAGGTAGGGTAGGAGATGAAGAGCAGATCAGAGAGAGGAGGATAGCAGGATCCCATATGGAAAATATATTCCTATATGTTCTACCTGGAACTTGTAAGTACATATGGCAGCAAATACACTTAGAAGATTCATATAAGATTCTTGTAAAACCTGACTGATACGGGTGGTTAAAATTTAGACATAACAGTAGGAGGTGCTGCCCAACCTTAACCATGGAAACTCATACATGAAAATGTATATACAAATATTGTATTTTTCTTATAGTAATTGTCATGTTTTTTTATATGTTGACTTTTAAATAACTATGTGAAACATATGTCCTATGTCATATGTCATATGTCCTCCCGAGTGGCGCAGTGGGCTAAGGCTCTGTATCACAGTGTTAGCTGTGCTATTAGAGATCCTGGTTCGTATCCAGGCTCTGGCCGCGACCGGGAGACCCATGGGAAGGCGCACAATTGGTCCAGGGTAGGGAAGGGAATGGCCGGCAGGAATGTAGCTCAGTTGGTAGAGCATGGCGTTTGCAACGCAAGGGTTGTGGGTTCGATTCCCACGGGGGGCCAGTATGAAAAATAAAATAATGTATGCACTCACTAACTGTAAGTCGCTCTGGATAAGAGCTCTGCTAAATGATGTAAATGTAGAGGTTACATTCTCAGAACATACTATTTTCTTATAATATTTATAGATGATATACAGTACTTTGTCTTAAATATGTCTTAGCATATCTTTGTAGTTATATTTTCATGTATTCAATTGTGTATGTCATATAAGGCATATAAGTCACCGCATATACAAAAAACACCACTGACATATAAGGCAACACATACACAATCTTACCAGATTCTTATTAGATTACTTATTAGATTTTTTTACAAATAATCTTCTTCTGCCATATAAGATTCTTATTTGATTTTCATGATTCTTTTCCATATGGGATCTTATGTTGGAGATTATGATGGATGGAAATGGGAGTTGAGGCAAAGGTGAGAGAGGATGAGAGATATGAAGGGATGTAGATGAGGGACATGTATAGATGGGTTCAGTGGGGCAGTGGGAGGAGAGTCTGGGAGACAGGGATGAGTCTAGGCAGATATATCCAGGGAGGGAGTGTGTCTTCTCCAGGGGTAATTCACTGGGAGTTGCTGTGAAATGGAGCAAGTCTGCTGAAGCTGCCAGAGATTATTCAAACCCTTTCCGGGTAGTGGCTCTGAAATCATACTGCACTGGGTCCAATCACAGGCTGCAGAGTTCCTTTTCCCTTGGGCACCCATGCAGCACAATTATAATTAAAGAAAACATAGGCAAAAACTGAAGGACATTTGCTACTGCGGGACAGGGGAGAATTCATATATTCTCTATGCATTTTGTAGGTTTAGTAATACTAGGCAAATAGCATAAACCTGATTTCAGCTAGTTTTGCATAGGAACGTTTGATTAAGCATACTCAAGACGATTTTTTAATGCTCTGAGGCTGAAGGACTGGATATTTTTCACATGATAGAGGGATAAGTAATAGGCAAACTGACAGAAAAAGGTCAATTTTTTATTCCAGCATCAATCATATGGATAAAATACACAGTTGTTCAGCCTCAGAGCAATTTTAAATGTTTGCTTGATTTCCATGTACGGTAGTGCTAATACCTCGATGGTTTAGAGCATGGTTCTGGCAACAGCAGGGTTGTGTGTTTGATTCCCACATGGGCCACATACAGTATAATAATACTAGGCAAATAGCATAAACCTGATTTCAGCTAGTTTTGCATAGGAAAGTTTGATTAAGCATACTCAAGTCGATTTTTTAATCTGAGGCTGAAGGACTGGATATTTTTCACATGATAGAGGGATAAGTAATAGGCAAACTGACAGAAAAATGTCAAGTACATATGTCTTACTGTTGACAGCTTTGGATAAAAGTATCTGTTAAATGACCATATTTATGGGATAGCATAGCATCAAAGGTGATACACCATATGCCATATTCACTGTTATTTTTTAAAAACGTTCATCCTCCCTTTATGGAAGCTATAGTATTTAATCTGAGAGAACCATACAGTAATGCAGTGCTGTGACAGTCAGATAAAGACTTCACAGACTTGTGTCTTGAACTGTGAGATTTGAGGAAAGATCTGACAATTCAAAACCACTGAATATGTCTCACTACCTTTCATCCAAAGTAATAGCAGCAGTAGTGTAAAAGATTAAACAGCACACTGATTTAAATATAAATCTATTCAGCAGTCTGAAAAGTATGACAATTATGCAAAAATCGGTCTGATTGTGATATGCAAATATAACCATATCGGATTCAATGTAAAACAAAAAGCAATATTATATAAACTTCACATTTTACAATTCTAGTATTTTCCTCTAATTTGTCAGCTACGTATGCTGCTGATGCTGGCAAATTGAGATGGAGGTGAACACCGCAATGTAAGATGCCAAGAGGGGGTAAAGAAACTGAATATTCAAACGAAATAAAGACCATGATAGTCCCACATCTTACAAGCAGCATATATCTTTAAACAGTTTGTCTTATCTCTTCAAATAGAGGAGCCCTAAAGGGACAGCTGCATGCAGTGATCATGAATGGAGCTCAGTTAGCACTGCTGACTACCAAGTAGGGCCCCCGCATCGCCTCTTCCAGCTAAAAGGGGCTTTCAAAGGGAACCCGGCTTGCCAGTGTCACCACGTAAAATCCACAGCCAACAGAGTATTTTCTTGGTGCTTTGATTTCACATTCATTTAAGGCTTGCTGTGATGACTCTGCAGGAAATGTACAGACCCACAAATTATGATCAGTTATGTTAGGTTACAGTTGTAGTATGCGTTACGGTTGTAGTATGCTGCAGAGGTGTTGTGAGAGAATCATTCAATCGCAGTGCTATGTGTTAGCGGCTGTAGCCCCATTAGATGCACTTTATTCCCTGTGCGGCTTAGATCTTGGTAGTGTGTCTCGGCCAATGTGGGGATGTGTGGTGAGGGGTCCGTTGTCTTTGAGGTATAATGCTGATTTTAGGGTTTCACTCCAAAATATTTTATCTCTAAGGCTCCTGTCAAATATGGTTCTTTGAAGGCTTACTGGGTTTATGGTACAGTAACTTTACTAAACCCCGAGGATGTTTGCCTTGCAATAATCACGTAATGTTGTACTGTAACTTAACCACAGGAACACTGAATATTGCTCCAAAATACCCTCTAGGAAAGTCTTCACTGTATCTAGCATCAAACAACACCCAGTTACTGTAATGTGCAGTGGGTGCGTTATACATTTTATTTGACAAGCACAGATGGTGAGGACGTTTTTCCCTGTTTTCCCATTAATACTGCATAGTTGATGTCACACAGTGGACTTAATGATTGAAGGGATACTTTGGGATATTAGCAGTGAGGCCCATTATCTACTTTTCCAGTCAGGTGAACTCGTAGATACCATTTTGATGTATCTGTGTCTAGTATGAAGGAAGTTAGAGGTAGTTTTGCGAGCCAATACTAACTAGCGTTAGCGCAATTACTGGAAGTCTATGGGTATCTACTAGCATACTGTAAATGTACTATATAGGATAGATTGGTATGTTGCCCCTCAGTGTTTGTGTCTCTTGATAGAACTCAGTAGTTGAAGCAGTGTGTCAAATGATTGATTCTCTGCGGTCTCCCTCCTGAGCACCGCCGCAGTCCATCTCAATCCTCGCAGACCAAAGCACAACAACACAAGTCTTCAAATGTACAATATACGTGTTTTTGAAACCCAATCTCCTTCTCCTAGACCCCTAGTCTGCCTGTTCATCTGTGGTTGCTATGTGAAGAACACCTTGGAGCATGCTCTGAGGGTCACCCTGATCAATAATAGAGATGCATCTTGCTGAAGCACTTTGTTTTCTCTCATTCCTGTCCATCCCTTCATCTGAGGAGGAGAGTGGTGGTGGTGGTGTGTAATGGGGCGTAGGAGACAGGCCTTTGGTCCGTGGCCCTAATGGATAAGCTCCTGACCAGAGCTGAACAAACACAAACCAGAACCGTCTATTTATCCCAAAACTATTTATAGAACTCTTCTGTTTGAATATCAGCGTCATACCGTCAAGTAGGAAAAAAACACTACGGTGATATTTAACTCATTACTTTCCACAGAAAACAATAACATGAGCGCGCATCTGTCAAAACATGTCAGCCAGACACACAGGATGTGGTGCAACATTGCCATGATAAATGAACATTTCAAGCTACATTATTAATATTACGTACCGATACGATTGTCGTAGCAATGAAGTTATTGCTCTAAAGACGGATGGCAAGCTGAGACAACAAAGATCTGCATGTGCTAGATCTTCTCAGTCAGTTTATGTGGTAGGTCCTTCTGAGATGGAGAAAGAATCACCCTGATATATTCCTGTAGTTGTCCTCTATGTAAGGTCATTGGTGTACTACTGACGTCAGGCTCCTTTCATCTTGCCTCATGTTTCACATTATACTGTAGAAACTTGGTAATTTATATGATTAAAAACGAATGATGCTCATGTTTTAATTACTTGGTATTTGCACACGCCTGTAGCCTGTCTTGTACTAGCAAGACCATAATACATTAGTGCTCCAGTACAACTCTTCAGCATTAAAGTAAAAACATACTGACAGTAAGCAAAAGCCCGATACCTGAATAACAGAAGGACAAGCGATCCAATATTCTGTTTAGTGGAGGAAACGGCAGCATTCAAGTGTCGCCCTGACTGTCTTTAATCCATGTGTAGTGAGCCGCCCTGACTGTCTTTAATCCATGTGTAGTGAGCCGCCCTGACTGTCTTTACTCCATGTGTAGTGAGCCGCCCTGACTGTCTTTACTCCATGTGTAGTGAGCCACCCTGACTGTCTTTACTCCATGTGTAGTGAGCAACCCTGACTGTCTTTACTCCATGTGTAGTGAGCCACCCTGACTGTCTTTACTCCATGTATAGTGAGCCGCCCCTGACTGTCTTTACTCCATGTGTAGTGAGCCACCCTTACTGTCTTTACTCCATGCGTAGTGAGCCGCCCTAAATGTCTACACCATGCGTAGTGAGCCACCCTGACTGTCTTTACTCCATGCGTAGTGAGCCACGCTGACTGTCTTTACTCTGTGCGTAGTGAGCCACCCTGTCTGTCTTTACTCCATGAGTAGTGAGCCGCCCTGACTGTCTTTACTCCATGTGTAGTGAGCCGCCCTGACTGTCTTTACACCCTGCGTAGTGAGCCGCCCTGACTGTCTTTACTCCATGTGTAGTGAGCCACCCTGACTGTCTTTACTCCATGTGTAGTGAGCCGCCCTGACTGTCTTTACTCCATGCGTAGTGAGCCACCCTGACTGTCTTTACTTCATGTGTAGTGAGCCGCCCTGACTGTCTTTACTCCATGTGTAGTGAGCCACCCTGACTGTCTTTACTCCATGTGTAGTGAGCCGCCCTGACTGTCTTTACTCCATGCGTAGTGAGCCACCCTGACTGTCTTTACTCCATGTGTAGTGAGCCACCCTGACTGTCTTTACTACATGTGTAGTGAGCCACCCTGACTGTCTTTACTCCATGTGTAGTGAGCCACCCTGACTGTCTTTACTCCATGTGTAGTGAGCTGCCCTGACTGTCTTTACTCCATGTGTAGTGAGCCGCCCTGACTGTCTTTACTCCATGTGTAGTGAGCCACTCTGACTGTCTTTACTCCATGTGTAGTGAGCCGCCCTGACTGTCTTTACTCCATGCGTAGTGAGCCACCCTGACTGTCTTTACTTCATGTGTAGTGAGCCACCCTAAATGTCTTTACTCCATGTGTGGTGAGCCGCCCTAAATGTCTTTACTCCATGTGTAGTGAGCCGCCCTGACTGTCTTTACTCCATGTGTAATGAGCCGCGCTGACTGTCTTTACTCCATGCGTAGTGAGCCGCCCTGGGTCTTGCTCCTTTTCTCTTCTCCCCCAATCCTTAGATGGCGGGGCAGCAGCTTTCATTGACTGGGCACTCCCTGGGCCCCTGGGGCACTGCAGGCCGTTCCACTCCACAGCCGACAGCCTAATCCATCTCCATTGTGCGGATGCACAGGAGTCAGAGAGTTCTGTCTGAGCAGAGCAGAGCAGGGTGGAGGCTCATCCTGTAAATAAGCTCTGGGATGTCGTCTGTTTCCAGTCTTCACATGTCGACTGTTTCCAGTCTTCAGAGAGCTAATGGTTAGCTGCTTGGCGTTTCAAGCCCTCTACCTTGGAGAGTTCTGCCCATATACTGTAATGATGTTCCTGCAATGGCTGAGAGGGCTGTGGTTTTAGTAAACCTGATATGAGAGGATCTGGAAATCAGGCCCTCATTCTTAGGGTAGATTGTTTACCTTTAGATGATGGCAGATGGTGTCATCTTACAACAATTTAGCCTGAGTGAGATTGGGAAAGAGACTGAGATGGGGAAAGTAAGAGAGAGAGAAACACAGAGAGAGAGAGAGAGCTTATTAACAGAGGGAAATGTAAAAGCAACCATGTTTTTCTGTCGTTTACCTGCATTTCCTCTTATCAAGTTGAAAGCGGCCTGACCGCCATTAATTCAACAATGGAGCAACACATCTGTATGTTCATTGTTAGTCTTTATTTTTATCTACTGTATTTCTTTGTTCCTTCCCAGCAAAACCGCAATTTACAGTTGCTAATAGCTGTCTTTAAAAGGACCATTTTTTTGCTGCTGCTCACTAATTACTACAGAATAAGCACTTGATCGAAGCTAAATTATATTTTCTGTTGTCTGGCAGTACAGTTAATTCCTTTTTAATTATGAAGCGCCAGCAGGTAAGCGTTTTCAGAGCATCCACCATGCTGCCCTATTTCATCCACTTATGCTATGTAGGCTATTATGGTAGGTACGGTATGGTAGCCTAAATGTTTCACTCAATGATTTGACCTTGAGAGTAACCGCACCAGTGCCTACTGCACCTCTATTCACAAGATCAAATGCGTTCTGCAAAATCGAATGCATGTAATAATAGAAATAAATAAATGCTATGATCACGCTTCCAACGTGCCTTCCATGGCTTTACTTTCGTTTGATATTCATCATAGCATTAGCCCCATAATCCAAGGTACATCTGTGAGATGGGTTGATGAAATGAGATGCATATGGACAGCTGCTCTGTTGATGCTGCATGGCTGATGGCCACTTCGTCGCACGAGAGAAGCTATACAAAAATGTCACACATCTCCATTCCAATTCCATTCCCTGGTTTTATTATATTCACAGAGAGCAAACAAAGGGCCTATATAATGGCCTATGACAAATCCCATGCAGATCCTGGTGCATTAAGTTGAACACTGTAACCGCAGAAATGCTATCATAATACAGATAGAGCGTGTGTGTTAAGGGTACTTCAGCACGGACAAGGAATTACCACGATAAATACATTAAAGTACAGTTTCATGGATATGCTTTATAAGCGAGAGAGAGAGAGAGAGAGCGCGCACTCTTGGTGATGAGAAGATCTCGGCCATAGTCAGTTCATAGCACTTCAAATCTGTCCTGCTACCTCATTTCAGGAAGATATTTTCTATTTGTAATAGCACTACAAATCTTGATTTCAAAGCAAAAACAGTATCTGCCATACCTGGAAGCAGGGTAGATATGGGACACATGCCGTGTGTGCTTTGCTATTTGTGTGGTTGCGTGTGTGTGTTTTTTAGAGAGGACATAAAGAAAATGTGTTCGTAAGTGTGGGGGTGGATGACTGCTTGCTTTTGCTACAATTGTATATGCATTGCCAGTTGGCGTCTTCTATGCAGATACATTTGTGTTTTCACTCATATTGGAGATGTATGGAGCTATTTAAAAGACTGGCTTTTAGAGAATCCACAGAAGGTAGACCCGCTGTGATAAAACCCTTATTAAACTGTGATGTGGCAGCCAACTAACTTTGTCCAGGGATTGCATGTTGAGTTAAATGATTTGCTAAGCTATAATTACACACACCTATTATTTGTCCTTATCTCTTCATTTGGCGTATTAGCACGGCATGTGTATGATTCCCTAACATCTTAAAGAAGTTCCCATGAGGAGGAAAACAAGATACAAGCTGTTAAGAAAATTGGCTCTCTTGAACATCACCTCTTTATCATGCCTCAGTCTGTGCTAAACACTTAATTCAGGGTATTGCACATTCATTGAAATGTATCCACATACATTTACTGGCTTTACTCATCTGAATGTACTTCGAACACTGCTGTTTTGCATTCTGATCATGGCTGATAGAGATATTTAATCTCAGTGTTACCACTGTGATAGCTACTCACCTAGTGAATTCCACACCTGGAGTCCCACATCCTGACATGTCCTGACCAGTGTCTCTCTCCTTTGCCTTGCAGTTTCCCAGAACGCCGGAGGGAGGATGGACCGGCTGATCTTCTCCCTGTTGGTGCTGGCCGTCTCCACCAGGGGGCAGCTGTGCCCCAAGCGCTGCATGTGCCAGAACGTGTCCCCCTCGCTGGCCATCCTCTGTGCTAAGACGGGCCTACTCTTCGTGCCCACCGTCATCGACCGGCGCACCGTAGAGCTGCGGCTCACTGAGAACTATATCACAGCCATAAGGAGGCGGGACTTTGCCAACATGACTAGTTTGATCCATCTGACGTTGTCCCGCAACACCATAAGCCAGATCATGCCTTACACCTTCGAGGACCTCAAGCGGCTGCGGGCGCTGCACCTGGACAGCAACCGGCTGAGTGTTATCAGGGATGACCACTTTCGGGGGCTCACCAACCTTAGGCACCTGATCTTGGCCAACAACCAGCTGCACAATATCTCTCCCCACGCCTTTGACGACTTCACAGGAACCCTGGAAGACCTGGACCTGTCCTACAACAACCTGGTGGACATTCCCTGGGAGACGATAGGTCGTCTAACCAACGTCAACACCCTTAACATGGACCATAACCTTATAGAGCATGTACCCCAAGGGATCTTCACCAACCTGCACAAGCTGGCGCGTCTAGACATGACGTCCAATAAGCTTAAGAAGATCCCACCAGATCCACTTTTTCTGCGCATCCCTGTCTACGCTAAAGCCAAAGGATCTCCTCAGTCGTCATTGGTGATGAGTTTTGGCGGAAACCCGCTCCACTGTAACTGTGAGCTGCTGTGGCTAAGGAGGCTGACCAGAGAAGACGACCTGGAGACATGCGCCTCTCCTCCAGACCTCACAGCCAAGTACTTCTGGACTATCCCCGAGGAGGAGTTCATCTGTGACCCTCCGGTCATGACCAGGAAGTCTGCCAAGACCTTCACCATAGAGGGCCAGCCCACCAGTCTGAAGTGCAAGGCTAACGGAGACCCGGACCCAGAGATTCACTGGATTTCCCCCGAGGGCCGTCTGATCTCCAACACATCACGGACTGTCACCTTCAGCAACGGCAGCCTGGACATCAACATCACCTCCCTGAAGGACTCTGGAACCTTCACCTGCATTGCCTCCAACGCGGCGGGTGAGTCCACGGGCCAGGTGGAGCTGGTGGTCAACACCCTCCACCACCTGGTCAACCGCACCAACCAGCTATGGGAGCCCGACCCTGGCCCTTCAGACATCCTTACCTCGGCCAAGTCCACCATGGCCACAGGCAACGACACACGGAAGAACCAGGAGGGGAGGGTGCTGATTGCGGAGCTGACAGCTAGCTCAGTGCTGATCAAATGGCCATATCAGAACTACGTCCCTGGGATCAGGATGTACCAGGTCCAGTACAACAGTTCCCTGGATGACACGCTCATCTACAGGTGAGGAGGGATAGGGATCTGAACAGGGGTGATGGTGAAATTAAGAGGGGAAATAGCTTCAGTCTCTTGGTTAGAATGAGTTAATTACTTTCAAATGTGTTTTTTGTATTAATGACCTACTCAAGGTTTTATGATTAAATGACATTTTGATTCACAGATGTACAATTACAAGATGTCTATCAGCTAAACAGTAGCAATCATAAGAACACCAGAAACATTTCATCTTGTACAAATGTATGTAATTATAATGAGTTGAGAATGAGGTGGTAATTACTCATCGTTATTTGCAAGAGATAAACAGGGACAATTTTTCATTTGCTTTGAGAAAACATGTTTCATCTCTTCTTAATTATTATTTCTCTCCTTTGTTCTTGTTCCAAGGTTTATTTGTAATTATTTTTCATTTTGATGCTTCCTTCATTGCATATGCAAGGTCCAACATCAATATATATCAATTTGTAGAGTTTGTATCACTCTGATAGATGCTGATGGACCGTTCTGTAACTCTATGACAACTATTTTTGTCATCAAAAAGTATTGGTTTTCATTCAAGTCTCCTCACGTCGTCTTACAGGGCCTGGCCCAGGGCTATATGCAGGTGGGTTGTATAGATTTTCTGCTCTGATCAATGGCAGGGGTCACCAAGGGAGTATATTGATTTGGGATCTCATTTAGAGCGTCCACGCCGAGATTCTGGTGGCAAATCTTAGTGACTGAAGATATGCGGGTCTGTCCCACTGTCGAAAATGCACAGCCATAGTAAGAGAAAGAGAGAACTTCACTTTCTTTGGTGTTTTCAATCTTTGTTTCAGGGGAAATTTATTCCCCAAGAGGTGTCTGTTACCACGGGGAGTTGGAGAGATGACTTTGAATGCCGAACACGTAGAGGAACATTGTGCACAGAGAGACACAGTTTGGATTGTGGTTAGTTTTAGAGCAGGTACACAGTCTACAGACTGATTCTTCTGTGCTCTAATGAACTCTCTCTCAGCAGATATTGTGGGGAGCCTAAACTAATTAACTGACTGGGACAGGAGAGATGTTACTATAGGTGAATTTATCTACCACCAATGACTTAAACCTGGCTCCCTGATTCCTGTTCCTCATTGACTAGTTGTCTGATTTATTTATTTGGTGTGGGCAAGCAGTGAGCACACACGCACACACATACAGTGCCTTGCAAAAGTATTCATCCCCCTTGGTGTTTTTCCTATTTTGTTGCTTACAACCTGTAATTTA
Organism: Coregonus clupeaformis; assembly: GCF_020615455.1. Taxonomy (NCBI): domain Eukaryota; kingdom Metazoa; phylum Chordata; class Actinopteri; order Salmoniformes; family Salmonidae; genus Coregonus; species Coregonus clupeaformis. The sequence continues at coordinate 12,763,007 of NC_059196.1, read as the reverse complement.
ACCCTCCCATTGTCCTAGGGTCAAAATGACCCGCCACTGTGTTGAACCAACTTTATTAAATTTTTATATTTTTTTGATCATTTGTGAGAAGGAGGCAGTGACACTTTCTTTAAAGTCTCACTGCCTCCTTCTCACAAATGATCCCAAAAATATAAAAATGAAATAAAGTTGGTTCAACACAGTGGCGGGTCATTTTGACCCTAGGACAACGGGAGGGTTAAATGGATTTTTATTTGGATTTCATTTAATGGACATACACAAAATAGTCCAAATTGGTGAAGTGAAATTCAAAAAAATTAATAACGGAAAACTGGTGCATGCATATGTATTCACCCCCTTTGCTATGAAGCCCCTAATTAAGATCTGGTGCAACCAATTACCTTCAGAAGTCACATAATTAGTTAAATAATGTCCACCTGTGTGCAATCTAAGTGTCACATGATCTGTCACATGATCTCAGTATATATACACCTGTTCTGAAAGGCCCCAGAGTCTGCAACACCCCTAAGCAAGGGGCACCATCAAGCAAGCTGTCAGTAGCTGAGTGTGGATGCGGTGAGGAAATCAAGCGCAGGAAACACGGGCGTTCGTCAACAGACTTTAGTAAACAAAAATGCAGCACCAAACAGGCGAACAGCCAACCCAACCGGGAAGCAAAATACAAAATTACGCACAACACACACAGTGCGTAAAATGAATAAAGCGCACACAGTGCGGACTCTCTGAAAAAACAACAAACACGAGAGTACTACAACAGAGCAACAGCTTGACAATAAACAATACCACATAACACCTGCCCCCACACACGAAAACTAAATAGGCAACCAAATCAAACACTAACAAGGGACAGGTGTACAAACAGACAAAACCAAACAAACATGAAACATCGAACGGTGGCAGCTAGTACTCCGGGGACGACGACCGCCGGAGCCTGCCCGAACAAGGAGGAGGAGCAGCCTCGGCCGAAACCGTGACAGTACCCCCCCCTTGACGCGCGGCTTCAGCCGTGCGCCGATCCCGGCCTCGGGGACGACCAGGACGACGCGGAGCAGGGCGCGTAGGATGACCCCGATGGAACTCGGTCAGCAGGGACAGGTCTAATATGTCCCTCCTCGGCACCCAGCACCGCTCCTCCCGGGCCGTACCCCTCCCACTCCACGAGATATTGGAGACCCCCATCCGGCGTCTCGAATCAAGGATGGACCTCACAGTGTGCGCCGGAGCCCCTCGATGTCCAAGGGGCGGAGGAGTCTCTTCTATCTCATAGTCCTGGAGTGGACCAGCTACCACCGGCCTGAGGAGAGACACATGGAACGAGGGGTTAATATTCCTGTAATCAATAGGCAGTTCTAACCTGTAACACACCTCGTTCAACCTCCTCAGGACTTTGAATGGCCCCACAAACCGCCGACCCAGCTTACGGCAGGGCAGGCGGAGGGGCAGGTTCCTGGTCGAGAGCCAGACTCGATCTCCAGGTGCGTACACAGGCCCCTCACTGCGGTGGAGATCGGCGCTCGTCTTATGCCGACGGATGGCCCGCTGCAGATGAACGCGGGCAGCGTTCCATGTCTCCTCCGAGCGCCGCACCCACTCATCCACCGCAGGGGCCTCGATCTGGCTCTCGTGCCAAGGTGCCAGAACCGGCTGGTACCTTAACACACACTGGAAAGGGGTTAGTTGGGTGGAGGAGTGGCGGAGAGAGTTCTGTGCCATCTCGGCCCACGGAACGTATCTCGCCCACTCCTCCGGCCGGCCCTGGCAATAAGACCTCAGAAACCTACCCACATCCTGGTTGACACGTTCAACCTGCCCATTACTCTCCGGGTGGTAACCCGAGGTAAGGCTCACCGAAACCCCCAACCGTTCCATAAACGCTCTCCACACTCTGGAGGTGAACTGGGGGGCCTCGATCAGACACTATATCCTCGGGTACCCCGTAATGCCGGAAGACATGGGTAAACAGAGCCTCAGCGGTCTGTAGGGCAGTAGGGAGACCCGGCATGGGAAGGAGACGACAGGCCTTCGAGAACCGATCCACAACGACCAGGATGGTAGTATTCCCCTGTGAGGGGGGAAGGTCGGTAACAAAATCCACCGAGAGGTGGGACCAGGGTCGTTGTGGAACGGGCAGGGGTTGTAGCTTACCCCTGGGCAAATGTCTGGGCGCCTTACACTGGGCACACACCGAACAGGAGGAGACATAAATCCTCACATCCCTGGCTAACGTTGGCCACCAGTACTTAGTGCTAAGGCAGTGAACTGTCCGGCCGATACCTGGATGTCCAGAGGAGGGGGACGTATGAGCCCAATAAATGAGGCGATCGCGTACCTTGAGCGGAACGTACGTCTGACCCACTGGACACTGTGGAGGACTTGGGTCGGTGCGTAACGCCCGCTCGATCTCTGCATCGACCTCCCATACCACCGGTGCAACCAGACAAGACTTTGGTAGTATGGGAGTGGGCTCAACGGACCTCTCCTCCGTGTCATACCGCCGAGACAGGGCATCTGCCTTCCCGTTCTGGGACCCAGGGATGTAAGTGATTTTAAACACAAACCGGGCTAGAAACATAGTCCAGCGGGCCTGGCGAGGATTCAGTCTCCTAGCTGCCCGGATGTATTCCAGGTTGCGGTGGTCAGTCAAAATGAGGAAAGGGTGTTGAGCCCCCTCAAGCCTTCACCTCCACCGGGGGACCTTCCCCAACACCTAGCCGCGGTGTGCCCTCCACGGCCACAGTTGGTGCAGGGGACGGCCCCCCTCGGGTTCCTACTCCTCCTTTCTCTAGCGCCAGCACCTCCGAGCTCCATAGGGCTCGGCTGGGAGGTGCTGGAGGGTGAAATGGGCGACCCCCATCCGGGACGTCCACGGGTGGCGAGCAGGGTGTCCAACCGAATGGCCATGTCGACTAGTTGGTCAAACGTCAACATGGTATCCCTGCACGCCAACTCTCTTTGGACGTCCTCCCGAAGGCTACAACGGAAGTGGTCTATGAGGGGCCCGCTCATTCCACCCTGCATCTGCCGCTAGAGTCCGAACTCCAGGGCAAAATCCTGTGCGCTCCTCATCCCCTGTCGGAGGAAGAACAGACGCTCCCCGCCGCCTTCCCTTCTGGTGGATGGTCGAACGCGGCCCGGAAGCGGCAGGAGAACTCCGCATAGGTGATGGTAGCGGCGTCCATTCTCCTCCATTCGGCGTTGGCCCACTCCAACGCCTTGCCGGTGAGACAGGAGATGAGGGCGGAGACGCCCTCGTGTCCCGAGGCGCCGGGTGTACGGTGGCGAGGTAGAGCTCCACCTGTAGCAGAAACCCTTGACACCCGGCAGCGGAGCCGTCGTACGCCCTCGGGAGCGAGAGCCGAATCCCACTGGGTTCCGGAATGTGGACAGGAGGACTGACCGATGGGGATGGTCCGGTAGGTGGGGGCGTGGGTACCCCGCTGCTTTCCCATCGGTGGAGAGTGTTCATCACCCGATCCAAGGCGTAACCGATCTGGTTAATCCGGTCCTCCTGTCCACGAAGACGGTCCTCCATGACCTCTGTCGGCGCGGGTGCTCCTGCTGACTCCATGAAGGATGTGGTATTCTGTCAGTAGCTGAGTGTGGATGCGGTGAGGAAATCAAGCGCAGGAAACACTGGCGTTCGTCAACAGACTTTAGTAAACAAAAATGCAGCACCAAACAGGCGAACAGCCAACCCAACCGGGAAGCAAAATACAAAATTACGCACAACACACACAGTGCGTAAAATGAATAAAGCGCACACAGTGCGGACTCTCGGAAAAAACAACAAACACGAGAGTACTACAACAGAGCAACAGCTTGACAATAAACAATACCACATAACACCTGCCCCCACACACGAAAACTAAATAGGCAACCAAATCAAACACTAACAAGGGACAGGTGTACAAACAGACAAAACCAAACAAACATGAAACATCGAACGGTGGCAGCTAGTACTCCGGGGACGACGACCGCCGGAGCCTGCCCGAACAAGGAGGAGGAGCAGCCTCGGCCGAAACCGTGACACAAGCGGCACCATGAAGACCAAGAAGCTCTCCAAACAGGTCAGCGACAAAGTTGTCCAGAATTACAGATCAGGGTTGGGTTATAAAAAAATATCAGAGACTTTGAACATCCCACAGAGCATCATTAAATCCATAATTAAAAAATATAAAGAATATGGCACCGCAACTAACCTGCCAAGAGTTGGCCGCCCACCAAAACTCATGGACCAGGCAAGGAGGGCATTAATCAGAGAGGCAACAAAGAGACCAAAGATAAACCTGAAGGAGCTGCAAAGCTCCACAGTGGAGATTGGAGTATCTGTCCATAGGACCACTTTAAGCCATACACTCCACAGAGCTGGGCTTTACGGAAGAGTAGCCAGAAAAAAGCCATTGCTTCAAGAAATAAATAAGCAAACACATTTGGTGTTCGCCAAAAGGCATGGGGGAGACTCCCCAAACATATGGAAGAAGGTACTCTGGTCAGATGAGACTAAAATTGAGCCTTTTGGCCATCAAGGAAAACGCGATGTCTGGCGTAAACCCATCACCTCTCATCACCCAGAGAACACCATCGTGGTGGTGCCAACATCATACTGTGGGGATGTTTTTCATCGGCACGGACTGGGAAACTGGTCAGAATTGAAGGAATGATGGATGGCGCTAAATACAGGGAAATTCTTGAGGGAAACCTGTTTCAGTCTTCCAGAGATTTGAGACTGGGACGGAGCTTCACCTTCCAGCAGGACAATGACCCTAAGCATACTGCTAAAGCAACACTTGAGTGGTTTAAGGGGAAACATTGAAATGTCTTGGAATGGCCTAGTCAAGCCCAGACCTCAATCCAATTGAGAATCTGTGGTGTGACTTAAAGATTGCAGTACACCAGCAGAACCCATCCAACTTCAAGGAGCTGGAACAGTTTTGCCTTGAAGAATGGGCAAAAATCCCAGTGGCTAGATGTGCCAAGCTTATAGAGACATACCCCAAGAGACTTGCAGCTGTAATTGCTGCAAAAGGTGTCTCTACAAAGTATTGACTTTGGGGGGGGTGAATAGTAGTGCACGCTCAAGTTTTCTGGTTTTGTTTGTTTCACAAGAAAAAATATTTTGCATCTTCAAAGTGGTAGGCATGTTGTGTAAATCAAATGATACAAACCCCCCAAAAATCAATTTTAATTCCAGTTTGTAAGGCAACAAAATAGGAAAAATGCCAAGGGGGTTGAATACTTTCGCAAGCCACTGCATGCACACACACAGTTATGTAAATTTAGCATATTACAGTATGTTTCTTGCACCTGTCTACACACCCACTGAAGGGTATGAGCACATAGTACACTAAAATGCATTCAATACACTAATACAAACACACACCCACACAAACAAAGCAAGTAGAGTACAGTACATTTCTTAAACAGCTCATCATATAAAACATATTTCTTTGTTTTAGATTAATCAAAGGTTTTGTTCGACTCTAAGGCAGCAACGCTAGCTTAAATTCTGCCTCTGTCTTCCATATTGATTTGGAAGAAGAGAGGAATGTGCATAAGGGACATGTTTCATGGGCGAGGAGCTCAAGCTAACAACAACTCCCCGAAGCTATAATTTATAGACAATTTTCGAAAGCTGTGCAGAGGAATGGCGTAACAGCCACTGCCAGGTCCCAGTAAACAACACACCACAGCCCAAATATTATTAAGAGCGAATCAGTATAGCTGCTATGTTCTCTTTGGTCTGTTCCAGCTCCTACTCAAAATGTGTCCTTGATCATTTTAGGCATTTCTGTAAAAAAAAAATATATGTTTCTAGCAAATTTAGTAAATACCAGTAGGACTTGATAGTCCCTTCCTTCATGACCACTAATCTGAAATGACTTGACAGATGCATTCGATTCAATGTAAATCAATGCCCTCCTTTCACATGTCAATGGCCAGAAAGAAAATGAGAATATTAAAGGAAGGCATCTGACAGTATTGGGACATGGCCCCTACCAATTCCTCTGATGTAGGAAGTGATTGATAGTTTATATCAGACGGATGAGGCTTGAAGCACCCGGGACCGGCTGTGAGGACCGTTGGGGTCCACTGTATATTTGCTGGCACAGTCACTTGAGCGGTACCCATCGATGGCATTGATAGTGTATCCATGCAGGGTGTCATCAGGAATCAATGGGACCCAGCTGGACTTAGGCAGCAGTCACTCCTCCTCAACTCCCTTTAACGTCTCTACTTTACAGGACTATTGGCCGCACGGACTCCTCCGAGCTCCTCTCAGTCCCTCTCTGTGGTGGGGCCCTGGTGAATAGAGGCCCCACCACAATAGAATAGCACCGTCGTACACACACACTCCATTCATGCTCTGCTTCATAAATCACCTCTGCATGAGGCTCTATTAGGGATGGGCGGAAGAGCACTTTAGGGGGAGATAGTGAAAGTAAGAAGTGAAGAGAGAAAGATTTGAGAGAGCAGATATTTTGTCACTGTGATATCATGATTATCAGCTAAACTATATTACTAAGGGATGGAAGTTTGTTCTGTCATTTTAAATCAGGGATTAGGCTCAGAATGTGTAATCGAAACTATTACAGCTATTAGCAGTTGAATAGACTCTTTCTTGGCAAAATCCACTTGTGTGCAAGTGGACTCATGTCAGAGAAAGGAAGGCATTTACTGTTTGCTCACTTATACCATTGGTTGTTTTAATACTTTGTGACGACTAATGAGCTTACCAATCCACTCACTTGACAGACCTTTATACTTGAGTGATTATTAGTATACATACAACATTCACCACATATTTATTTGGTACCTTTGTTGGCTCTCTGATATGGGTTTTTTGGGAGAGACAAAGCCATCCCACTGGGCACACACTGGTTGAATCAATGTTGTTTCCACGTCATTTCAATGTTGGTTCCACATAATTTCAATGAAATGACGTGGAACCAACGTGGAATAGACGTTGAGTTGACGTCTTTGCCCAGCGCTATCATTGGTATGCAAACATTTGCCCACTTTAAGTGTACCTGCAATATCTCTCACAGTCATTATAAGGTCTATATATAGTCAGAACAAATCAAAACATTAACATAAGGGATTCTTCAAAACAAAGGCTTGGCAAAGTATGATAGCTGGAGTAAAACGGAGCATGGCATAAGTGAATTCCCCAAATTATGGTTTTGATAAGACTCAGTTGCCAACAAGCTCATCCTATTTTCAAACGTGACAGGTAATTTCCTTTTGGTGTTGTACTTGAAGGCCCCATGCAAAGAGGCCACAATGACATGTTCACAGCATTGCCTTGTGAGAAATCAAAGTAGAATCAAACAGAAGAGCATTACATTGCTGTACACAGCTCCTCCTGAGCAATGGGTATACCATCAACATAGCTGTCTCACTGTGCATCATGGTGCAGCATAGCACCTGTACAGAGATGGCTAGATATACAAAAAGCGAAATATGTAGGTTTTGGCTGAGGGAACAAGCTGGCCTACCTTGACATTATTTTATTTTTCGTGATATCCAATTGGTAGTTACAGTCTTGTCCCATCGCTGCAACTCCCGTATGGACTCGGGAGAGGCGAAGGTCGAGAGCCATGCGTCCTCCGAACCACGACCCTGCCAAGCCGCACTGCTTCTTGACACACTGCTTACTTAACCCGGAAGCCAGCCGCACCAATGTGTCGGAGGAAACACCGTACAACTGGCAACTATGTCAGCGTTCATGCGCCCGGCATGCCACAGGAGTCGTTAGAGCGCGATGGGACAAGGACATCCCGGCTGGCCAAACGCTCCCCTAACCCGGACGATGCTGAGCCAATTGTGTGCCGCCTCATTGGTCTCCTGGTCGCGGCCGGCTGAGACACAGCCCGGGATCAAACCCAGGTCTGTAGTGACCGCTGCGCCACTCGGGAGGCCCCTCCCTTGTTCTTTTGTTAACAACTCTTTACATTACGGTCCTCAGTGTTATGTTTCATTGGAACTAACCTCCAAACTGGCCAGGGCTTTAAAGCTTAAAGGATGACTCGTCCAGTTCACATAGTGGCTTGCGAAAGTATTCACCCACCATGGCATTTTTCCTATTTTGTTGCCTTACATTAAAATGGATTTTTTTGAAGTTGGTATCATTTGATGTACACAACATGCCTACCACTTTGAAGATGCAAAATATTTTTTATTGTGAAACAAACAAGAAATAAGACAAAAAAACAGAGAACTTGAGCGTGCATAACTATTCACCCCCCCAAAGTAAATACTTTGTAGAGCCACCTTTTGCAGCAATTACAGCTGCAAATCTCTTGGGGTATGTCTCTATAAGCTTGGCACATCTAGCCACTGGGATTTTTGCCCATTCTTCAAGGCAAAACTGTTCCAGCCACCTTGAAGTTGGATGTGTTCTGCTGGTGAACTGCAATCTTTAAGTCATACCACAGATTCTCAATTGGATTGAGGTCTGGGCTTGACTAGGCCATTCCAAGACATTTCAATGTTTCCCCTTAAACCACTCAAGTGTTGCTTTAACAGTATGCTTAGGGTCATTTTCCTGCTGGAAGGTGAACCTCCGTCCCAGTCTCAAATCTCTGGAAGACTGAAACAGGGTTCCCTCAAGAATTTCCCTGTATTTAGCACCATACATTATTCCTTCAATTCTGACCAGTTTCCCAGTCCCTGCCGATGAAAATCATGAAAATGGTGTTGTCGGGGTGATGAGAGGTGTTGGGTTTGCGCCAGACATAGCGTTTTCCTTGATGGCCAAACAGCTCAATTTAATTTCATCTGACCAGAGTACCTTCTTCCATATATTTGGGGAGTCTCCCACATGCCTTTTGGCGAACACCAAAGCCTAGCTCTGTGGAGTGTATGGCTTAAAGTGGTACTATGGACAGATACTCCAATATCCGCTGTGGAGCTTTGCAGGTCCTTCAGGGTTATCTTTGGTCTCTTTGTTGCCTCTCTGATTAATGCACTCCTTGCCTGGTCTGTGAGTTTTGGTGGGCGGCCCTCTCTTGCAGGTTTGTTGTGGTGCCATATTCTTTCCATTTCTTAACAATGGATTTAATGTTGCTCCGTGGGATTTTCAAAGTTTCGGATATTTTTTTATAACCCAACCCTGATCTGTAATTCTCCAAAACTTTGTCCCTGACCTGTTTGGAGAGCTCCTTGGTCTTCATGGTGCCGCTTGTTTGGTGGTGCCCCTTGCTTAGTGGTGTTGTAGACTCTGGGGCCTTTCAGAACAGGTGTATATATACTGAGATCATGTGACAGTTCATGTGACACTTAGATTGCACACAGGTGGACTTTATTTAACTAATTATGTGACTTCTGAAGGTAATTGGTTGCACCAGATCTTATTTAGGGGCTTCATAGCAAAGGGGGTGAATGCATATGCACGCACCACTTTTCCATTATTTATTTTTTAAATCTTTTGAAACAAGTTATTTTTTTGAATTTCACTTCACCAATTTGCACTATTTTGTGTATGTCCATTACATGAAATCCATATAAAAATCCATTTAAATTACAGGTTGTAATGCAACAAAATAGGAAAAACGCCAAGGGGGATGAATACTTTTGCAAGGCACTGTACAAATGAAACCAGGCATTGGGTTGAGAAGGTTGATGTGGGACACATGGTTATCCCTACCTGTTCTTCCTCGTCTGCCTGCCAACCTCAACGCTTTCTTCAAGTTTATACACCATGACGGCATTTAAGTTATTTACAGCATGAAAAGAAGGTGGGGATTATGATAGGCTGCCATCACGTGTGATATCTCATTTGTACGCGTATACATTGCTGATGCTTTCAACTGGTGTTTGTGATATCACACATAATATGCTCAGCTGCACGTTACCATGTGCACTACACTTACAGTGGGGAAAACAAGTATTTAGTCAGCCACCAATTGTGCAAGTTCTCCCACTTAAAAAGATGAGAGAGGCCTGTAATTTTCATCATAGGTACACGTCAACTATGACAGACAAATTGAGGAAAAAAAATTCAGAAAATCACATTGTAGGATTTTTTATGAATTTATTTGCAAATTATGGTAGAAAATAAGTATTTGGTCACCTACAAACAAGCAAGATTTCTGGCTCTCATAGACCTGTAACTTCGTCTTTAAGAGGCTCCTCTGTCCTCCACTCGTTACCTGTATTAATGGCACCTGTTTGAACTTGTTATCAGTATAAAAGACACCTGTCCACAACCTCAAACAGTCACACTCCAAACTCCACTATGGCCAAGACAAAGAGCTGTCAAAGGACACCAGAAACAAAATTGTAGACCTGCACCAGGCTGGGAAGACTGAATCTGCAATAGGTAAGCAGCTTGGTTTGAAGAAATCAACTGTAGGAGCAATCATTAGGAAATGGAAGACATACAAGACCACTGATAATCTCCCTCGATCTGGGGCTCCACGCAAGATCTCACCCCGTGGGGTCAAAATGATCACAAGAACGGTGAGCAAAAATCCCAGAACCACACGGGGGGACCTAGTGAATGACCTGCAGAGAGCTGGGAGAGTAACAAAGCCTACCATCAGTAACACACTACGCCGCCAGGGACTCAAATCCTGCAGCGCCAGACGTGTCCCCCTGCTTAAGCCAGTACATGTCCAGACCCGTCTGAAGTTTGCTAGAGTGCATTTGGATGATCCAGAAGAGGATTGGGAGAATGTCATATGGTCAGATGAAACCAAAATATAACTTTTTGGTAAACACTCAACTCGTCGTGTTTGGAGGACAAAGAATGCTGAGTTGCATCCAAAGAACACCATACCTACTGTGAAGCATGGGGGTGGAAACATCATGCTTTGGGGCTGTTTTTCTGCAAAGGGACCAGGACGACTGATCCGTGTAAAGGAAAGAATGAATGGGGCCATGTATCGTGAGATTTTGAGTGAAAACCTCCTTCCATCAGCAAGGGCATTGAAGATGAAACGTGGCTGGGTCTTTCAGCATGACAATGATCCCAAACACACCACCCGGGCAACGAAGGAGTGGCTTCGTAAGAAGCATTTCAAGGTCCTGGAGTGGCCTAGCCAGTCTCCAGATCTCAACCCCATAGAAAATCTTTGGAGGGAGTTGAAAGTCCGTGTTGCCCAGCGACAGCCCCAAAACATCACTGCTCTAGAGGAGATCTGCATGGAGGAATGGGCCAAAATACCAGCAACAGTGTGTGAAAACCTTGTGAAGACTTACAGAAAACGTTTGACCTGTGTCATTGCCAACAAAGGGTATATAACAAAGTATTGAGAAACTTTTGTTATTGACCAAATACTTATTTTCCACCATAATTTGCAAATAAATTCATTAAAAATCCTACAATGTGATTTTCTGGATTTTTTTTCCTCATTTTGTCTGTCATAGTTGACGTGTACCTATGATGAAAATTACAGGCCTCTCATCTTTTTAAGTGGGAGAACTTGCACAATTGGTGGCTAACTAAATACTTTTTTTCCCCACTGTATACTCATGTGCAAGCAAAGTCACTTATACTGGAAAATAAATAATAGAAAACTCTCTGAATAGAGATTATAACAGGTTAGACGACTAGACTGCTGAGGATCAAGTGTTTTAAATCGACATGAAATGAGCTGGAAATATGGACCGATTCCTTTGACTTGTAATGTGGTTGATAGAGGATATGTTGAATTTGAAGTTAGACCTTTATCTCATGGGATAATATGAGTTTAACCAAGGCCATGCATGGAGATGAGGAAGTACAGTGTGTCGTTAGGCTCCATATAGTAGTGCTGGAAGCTGCACTCCATCAGAGGTGATTGGCAGATGGTTAATGTGTGAACTGGGATATAACATGGAGAAGAGACTCTCCCCTCCAAACCCTAATGTGGATCAGAATATAGCCTAGATAGATAGTCTTCCCCTCTAAGCCAGTGACTCCCCCATCGTGAATGATTGATGGGAAGAGAGGACGTCTTCTTGCTGGAAGGCTGCAGGGTGTGTACTATGTGATAGGATGACCCATAACCCTAAAACCACACTCTTTTATTCCTGTTTCAACTCTGGAATGATCCAATTCTATCCTGAACTTAAGTTTAAAGAAGGAATATTGTGTCATGGTTAGGGTTGCAAAGGGAGGGTGTAATACTGGAAACTTTTTAGGTTTATCGGTAAACTACCAGAATTTTGTTATCTTTCAAGGATTTTATGTAATATATCACAAGACATCTAGTGGCCTTTTTGAGTACTTCAGAATATTCCAAATTCTTCTCCTGAGTCTGAGTCTTGCCAGTAGTTAGTTCACCTACGGCTCATGTCTTCCTTATTTACTATGTTTGTGTACTTCTCTACTAATATGTGTGTACACACAAATGGCATTACTCACTTAGTTAACCATTAGGCCATTGTCCTCTAATTCAATGATTCACTTAGTTTTAACTAATTGGATTTCACCCCCTAACATCAACTGGGCAGTCACACAAGTACCAAATACCTGCTTCAATGACTGCCAATTATATTCAACCCATTCAAAATAATTAATGAAATCAAGCGCTGCCGTTCAAAAGAGCCACTAGGTGTGAGTGAGGCCCTTTTGTACTGCACGGTTACCACAGCACTTTTCCCTTTCTCCTCCTCTGGTCCAAATCCAGCCGAGCTCAGCTATAGGCCCTGTCACCTCCCCAGACCCATACTCATGTGCTGATCCTTGGCGTCTTGCTCAGAGTTTTCATCATCCTCCCAATGCCCCAGATCAATTTTTTATTATGGGCGTTGACACGCCCCCACCTCCTCCATCCCTGAGAGTGTGTAGATTAATTAAGCAGACAGACATGCGACAGCCGTAGCGATAACGAGGGAGGGAGGCGCTGGCCCAGTTAGTGATTTTAATTGCCGCCGACAACAGGTCGCTCTTGTTATAAAGGAGTGATTGCAGCAGCATGTGAGATAGATGCTGTTGAGTTACCTATTGATAGATATCATAACGGAGGTGACTACGTCATTGGATGAGGAGGATGGATCAAGTTGTATTAATAATTGATTCACAGTCCATCATCTGAACGCAAATATCAAATTCACACGCACGCACGCACAGTCACATGTGCTCTCTTTCTCATGAGCACACACACTCAGTCACATGCTCTTTCTCTCTTTCTTGCTCTCTCTCACACTTTCTCTCACAAGCACACACACACAGACAAACACAACCCATCCAATTATCCTCCATGGGATTTTCAAACAATGTACTTTGTATCATAGATCAATACTATTATCTATTGGATGCATCAAATAGAGGTTCTAATTTGTTTGGAAGAATTCTGCAGGACTCATTTTACTATTTAGACCTAACTAAGCATTACATTAATTTGGGTAGCAGGAATGTTATAAGAAGTATTAGTAAAGTACGCTCCTGCTCTTTTAAGTTCAAATCCATCACAGAAACAGTTTGATGCAAATACTAATTTCATAGGAAACACACAAGCCTGAAGTAAAACAAAAAAAAGTAACTTTTAAACTGACTTTGTCCACTTGTCTTCTCCCAAAAAACGTCTCACAATCATTTTAGGAAGTTTTCCAAGCAGATTTAATTCCTGAAATACTCAATTATAGTAAGCCAACGTACAATCATGCTTGTGACAGGCCCGCTGATAGTAGATCCATTTCTATAGGCTCTTGGGGTGTTTCCGGGTGAATTAGGGTGTTTTTTCTCAAAGCCTGTAGCTAAGCCCCTTAGTGATTGTAGATGACTGGGATTTCTCTGAAAGGCATTAAGGTGTTCTGAGCCCCACACTCCCTCCCTCCTCTTCAAATCCGAGTCACTTCATGTAATCGAGCAGATTTGAGGAAGCCACTTGCAGTGCCATATGTGACCGACCAGCTCGATTCGGTGTTATGTAGCAACATTTGAAATTGTGTTTTTTACATTGGATAAAAGTAGAGACTCAGAGCTAGAAAATGGTATATCATACACTACAGTTGAGGAACAATGAGAAAGTCATTCTGCTTTGAAAGTTGATAAACTTGGAACCTCACTTTTGAGAAAATGGCCTTGAATGTTTTGGTACACCTACTGGAGAGCTCTTCTTTGTCTACACCATTCAGCATCGTTCACACCCATCACTTTAAGGATTCACATGTGAGGCCATGTGCTAAACAACCAAAGATTTCAAGACTAAAGGCTTGTTTATACTACGGGTGTATTCATAAATTGAATCTGGAGTGCCAGAGTGTGCTCAGAGTGCGCTCTGGGCGTTCATAAACACAGAGCGTTTGTCAGATTGTCCGTTCGTAAATTCAGAGCGTTTCGATCTCGGGACGTTCAGAGCGCACACTGGACGCTCTGGCCGAGGAGTACGGTTGATGCGAGCATTCTGTCCTAACAACAGCGGGTTCTGTCCTATTCAACGGGTGTTGAGCGTTCGTAAATTTGTCAGTTATTCCGCACTCTGGCACACTCAGACTAGAGTGCTCTGAAATCGGAGTAGATAGCCAGAGCAAATTTACCATCTACGTCTATCGACAGTTGCCGCAGTGACATCATGAACATTCTATTAAAATGGTTACTTGCATAGTGGAGTCTTTTGTTTAGACACGTACACTACCGTTCAAAAGTACACAGACCGTTCAAAACTACACAGATCGCATACTCGTAACATTAGCTAGCTAGCGAGTCAGCTAGCTAATGTCAGCTAGCTAGCTAAGAGTACACTTTAACTTGAAATGAAAATGACTTTCTGACAAAAGTAGAAAAGTGTAATATCTGAAAATGTAGCTAGCTAGACTATCTTACATGGATGGACGCTTCTCCCTCTCTGTCATGGGTACCATGGTTGCCCTTCGTTTGAAGATGTAATCCAGAGACAGGTGTTTTATACAACAGCCTTCTGTGTGTTCTCTTTTTGACTCCGTCTGCATATTTGCAATCAAACTCCAGAATTTTCTCCATCTCCTTAGCTATCATACTCTAATTCCACTGATTCCACTAATTCCAAAACTCGGTCCACCAGAAAGTGGAGAGCAACACTTATACAGTTCTACTATGTGATATATTTCAAAAAAGCTGCGTAAGGAAGGATTACCTACAGATACTGACCAGCTCATGTTATAGACAGAAGTGTGCTACATGGCAGACCAATCTGAACTCATCTCTCGGCATGTCCAGCCCACTCATTATCTCAGCCAATAATGACTAGCGGAAAGGTTTCTGTCTTTTTCTGTGGCTAAACCAACTAGGCTCGTAATTTAACAATTTTATTCATATTTACAGATGGCATACAAGTTTGTTATTAAGGCATATGAAAGTTCACATGTTCCAGAAGGCATAGATTTGATCAAATGGCTCTCCTGTGAAGTAGTGACGCGCGACATACGCCTAGTTTCCTGAAACAAGTCACATATTTATACCCCATTGATCAAATCTATTGATCTGCAAGGCATTCATAGAGACATTTATACTGTCATTTTGTTCCATGTGACTGAGCGGCTCCTACTCAAGGTCTGTTTTTCATTGCGGTTGGATCTGCTGTTGTACAGTTACGTCTCCGTGTATTGTATGTTTGGAAACAATGAGAAAAATGTATGGGCAGTTTGAGATGGCTGGAAGGATTTGGATTTTGGACAGTAGATTCGGTCTGGTGAACATGCATATCATAAGACTCTGAGTGGTGGCAGGAGTGTGTACCATGGGTTGAGGGCAGCCTAGCAGGGAGTCTCTCTGCCATGTGTTAACTGATGGGCCACTTATATAGACTAGTACACTAGATCAGTGTAAGTGGGCTGAACTGGCCCTGTCTGCCACCTGAGGATCCGACAGAGGGAAGCAGGTGCTCTGGACAATTGTATGTGTGCGTCTTGGTGTGAGTGGATGTGTGTGTGTGTGTGTGGCACACACAAAACATACCTTCTGTGACTCACACTCACACACACATTGGGGAAGAGTAGAAATGTAGTAACTGCCAGTGCTACTAGACCCAGTGTGACTCAGGTGGGGCAAAGACCAGGTCCTGACTTCAACCAGGGTAGTCACGTGGCCACTGTCATGTTTCCAGTTACACTTTTCTGTGGCTTCTCGCCCTGTGGTGGTCAGATATTTGCCTTCCTTTTATTGACTCATGTCATGTGACAAGGTTAGAGGCCTTTTGGAGGGTGTGTGATGACGCGAATGTGAAAGAATGGTGCTGCTAAATTCAGAGATTTGTCACTTGAGTACATACCTTCGTCCCCTGAATACAAACCAAGTTATCTTACCTTTAGGTCTTCTTGCTCTCTTGAGAATCTTGAGGCTCTTGAAATGGAGTCGGTCGGCAGTGGTGAGCGCTTTGAGGTTGAGCCAGACCAGGAAGAATTGGGCCTACCTGCGGCGACAGGTGTAGTGGAGACTTCTAACGTTTGCCCTTAGAATCCTACCAGAGATTATTTTGGAGCGGTTGGAGTGAGAGTTTTGGAAAGAGTGCATTCCTGCTTTTTGGCCAACCCATACGTTGTGTCAAGCTGGATAAAGGACAAACTGGGAATGGTTCCATCTGTGAAAGTGTCGAGAAGTGGAATTGTCTAGATTATTTTGAGTATCCACTGCCCACTGCCCCGGGGAGGGGGGTGGACGGGGGACGGGGGACGGGGGGGACGGGGGGGGACGGGGGACGGGGGGGTTGGTTTGTTAAGATCTCAGTCAGAACATTAACATGCATCGCTTGTGGTACGGTTTTGGAAGCATAAGGACATTATCTTTCATATCAGCGAGAAATACGTTTCAAAAAACAAAAGGTTAAATTAATACACACCTTTTATAGGGTTAATGTTCCCACATGGCCATATCTCCATGTTACAGCACTTGTTTACGGAAAACAGACAGAAGACAGAGGGACCACCTGTGCTAATTAGCTATCTAGCATGCTCCAAACACCTGTGTGCAACGGTAGAAGGCCATCAGAAACGTGTTGTCACTGAAAAATACTGTAGTTAAAGCCAGTTAAAACAGTGTACAGTAAGTGTATATTTTGCAGTTGTGAAATTAATTTGATGTGATATGAAAGTAAAGGGCTTTATGTTTCTAGAACCGTATGGCAATTGAGAATCGATTCACGTTTAGATGGAGTTTTGGCTGCCAGAGCCAGTCTACCTCTGAAAATGGCATAAAATCCTTGGACCTTAAGGAGTAATGGTAAGCTCGTTAAGAGTACATCTTGGGCTAAGTGGAATGGTGCTATGTTTCCTCTGTTAGACTCCTTATACTGCATTGTATGATGGCTCTTTCTTTTGTATCATGACTTTGGAGTTTGAATTATGTATTGCCCTGTATTTACACATGAAGTTCTTAATTCTCACTCATATTTGATTGAGTATTTCTTGTTTCTTGTAGTTTCACCCTGAATCATTAAAGTGGATGACGATGATCAAGATCTTGACTCCAGTATTATGATAAGGCATTTCACTTTCATATCATACTGTAACATGAAGAGGACAGAACAGCGACAAGTTCTGCCCATAGAATGTACTGTACACGATGCAAACTATTCAAGATGAAAGCTAGACAATCACCAAATAGCTCACTGTGCCCTCAGGGGGCTCCTGCCACAATTTTTTTCATATGGTTTGGTAATGTCCAGAGGTTTTACGTTTCTGGAGTTGTGTTTCATCCTGTCTCTCTGATATAATGTGTAGAAATGTACCATGTTCACCATCTATTATATTGTTAAATGATGACACTACTTTAGACCTATCTGTCAGACAGCTACGTATTTGGCTGGCTGGATTAACATCAGCCAAGAAGATGATAGCCTCACGTTGGCAGGCTCCTCATTCTTTAAACAGACAGCTGTGGCAGCTATCACTCATGAACATAATAAACATGGAAATGTCTGTAGCAAGTATGCATGTGTCGAGTGAAAGAAAAATATCTGCTCTTTCGTCAGCGTAGGACTGTAAAAAGACTGCTATTGTGAACCACTAGTCCTGTGGGTGGGGGGTGGGATGGGAACTGCATGTGTTGTTCTGTCTTGTCACTTCTTTGTCCATGTGTACCTGTTTTGTGTACCTTACTAAAAACAATAAAAACATTTAATCACAAAAAGAACAGACACATTAGTAGTGTATGGAATAGTAACTGCATAGCAAGCAGAAAACTAGTACATGGAGATGGAGTAGTACTGTAAATTGTAAAGTGATGTGATGTTAGTTATATATTAACAGATAATGTTTGCTATGTTTTAATGGTATTGTGCATCACATATTTCAGGGTCTGATGTGTTTACACAGCTTAATGGCATGTAAATAAAGTTTCCTACCTATCTCGTGAAGCGAGGATAGCTAAATGCATTGTCAGCAGAGTCTCTTGCATGCAGTACGGCAAACACAGACTTTAATTGCATAAATGTGCCCTCTTAGAATGACCGCCTACAGCGATTGCAGAAAGGAAAGATACATTACTTTTATACCCTCTGTTGTTCTTAATCTCTCATCCCACCGGTATGTACTGTATTCTCCATTTTATCAGCCACCACACTTACACAAGTGTCCTCCTCTTCCAGTGGAATAAAAGCCGGAGATAACACTGTCGACAGCTGCTGCATTCATCACTAGCCATTACTAATATGTCATGCTGTGGTGTCATGCAATCCATTAGAGAAAAGGAGCGGTACACTAACTGTTTTACAAAGGTATAATTAGTTGTTCATTTTAATGGAAACGAGAGATCATATTATTTTGCTTTTACACTAGCTACGGTTGCATATGCATTAGACAATATTGAGGGCGCACAGATGACGATGGATCTGATGAAAATAACGTTATTAATGGAGTTTTCATATGGTGGTGACGGTCATGACGACTGTGATGATGGTTATGATTCGGCTATTGATGGTGACATCCAGAAGCATGAAATAGATGATAGGCTTGAAAGTAATGCTATATCAGTAATGGCATTATTGGCCTCTATAATTAGGATGATGGCGGTGACGATGGCCATGACAATTATCCCGAGGCATTACCAGCCAGCTCTGACTCGCTCTGACTTGCTCAGAGGCTGGCAAACCATTCTGTGATTCTCCGCTCTGTATTGGTAACCTGTCTGTCTGTGGCAGGTAACGCGTGACGTCTCTCCGCCCTCTGCACCATGCTTGGAAGAGCGTGCGTCATGCCACATTAGCGAGGGAGCAGAGTTAACTCTTATCAGCATGGCGAGAGCCCGCAGGACAACAGCAATCTCAGTCCATAGATTATTCACATGGAGGGAGGGGAGGAGTGACACTGGCGGATGGGCAGCAACACACATCCAACCACACATCTCACCCAGATCCCCCAATCTTAAGATTGGCACAAGCACAATGTACATCCTTGCCTTTGCCAAAGTCCCCTACTGTAACCAATGCGCGCTTTTGTCTTTCACTTTGTGTGACATTGTCATCACAATCCAATCAGTGTAGCCCTGTCTCCTGGTCTACTGTGCCGGTGTGTTCCATGGGTTTGACACTGAGGGGGCTTCTTTAATTCCCTCAAATTTGTCTGGCTGCCCCTGTGAAGATACGAGGCTAGCGCCTCGGAGTTGACGCCACGCTGTTTACCTGCAGTTAAAAGGATCTTGCGTCCTCCACAGGGGGTCTTATTATCCCTTCCTCTTCCATAAAGACAAGGAATTAGCCCGTCCCAACACCGGGGTGAGGGAACGCAGCAGTGCGCTGGGAATATAAATAGCTCCTAATGCTGAGCACTGATACGCCATCAAAACTCTGTTCATCCTACCTTTTGATTCTTACCCAATTCATTTTAGCGAGATCCCCGACTGTTGTCGGGTTCTTTAGACTGGCCGTTGGGTTTGTTTTTCGTTAGAGACAGCGACTGACGGTGTCTCATCTGAATGACAGAGAGGCTGCTGGGTAAATGGGGATGTTTTGCTGTTAATTGTGGTAGACTGTGGGATCTCAAGGCTGTTGCATTGGTTTCACTGGCCTCTGATGTTTATCACTTGCTGGTTGGTTGCATTGCAGCATCGTGACAATGGTCGAGTTCATTTTGTATGGCCCGGTGCCCCAGGTAGGCAGAGTTTGCTCATTTTAGACCATTCAAATCAAATACAATTTTTATTGACGAATACAACAGGTGTAGACCTTACAGTGAAATGCTTATTTACAAGCCCTTAACCAACAATGCAGTTTTAAGAAAGAATACTTAAAAAAAAAAGTAAAAAAAAGTAAAAAATAATTATAGGACCATTGGTCCTTAAGTGAAATCTCCACCCACCCGGAGCACCGAGCCATGCAAAACAAACTCCACCACTGAATCATCAAAGGCTACAGTGGCTTGCGAAAGTATTCACCCCCTTGGCTTTTTTCCTATTGTTTTGCCTTACAGCCTGGAATTCTCATTTGATTTACACAACATGCCTACCACTTTGAAGATGCAAAATATTTTTTTTTGTGAAACAAACAAGAAATAAGACAAAAAAAACAGAAAACTTGAGCGTGCATAACTATTCACCCCTCCAAAGTCAATACTTTGTAGAGCCACCTTTTGCATCAATTACAGCTGCAAGTCTCTTGGGGTATGTCTCTATAAGCTTGGCACATCTAGCCACTGGGATTTTTGCCCATTCTTCAAGGCAAAACTGCTCCATCTCCTTCAAGTTGGATGGGTTCCACTGGTGTACTGCAATCTTTAAGTCATACCACAGATTCTCAATTGGATTGAGGTCTTGGCTTTGACTAGGCCGTTCCAAGACATTTAAATGTTTCCCCTTAAACCACACAAGTGTTGCTTTAGCAGTATGCTTAGGGTCATTGTCCTGCTGGAAGGTGAACCTCCGTCCCAGTCTCAAATCTCTGGAAGACTGAAACAGGTTTCCCTCAAGAATTTCCCTGTATTTAGCGCCATCCATCATTCCTTCAATTCTGACCAGTTTCCCAGTCCCTGCCGATTAAAAACATCCCCACAGCATGATGCTGCCACCACCATGCTTCACTGGAGGACAGTGTTCTCGGGGTGATGAGAGGTGTTGGGTTTGCGCCAGACATAGCGTTTTCCTTGATGGCCAAAAATCTCAATTTTAGTCTCATCTGACCAGAGTACCTTCTTCCATATGTTTGGGGAGTCTCCCACATGCCATTTGGCGAACACCAATAGTGTTTGCTTATTTTTTTCTTTAAGCAATGGCTTTTTTCTGGCCACTCTTCCGTAAAGCCCAGCTCTGTCGAGTGTATGTCTTAAAGTGGTCCTATGGACAGATACTCCACTCTCCGCTGTGGAGCTTTGCAGCTCCTTCAGGGTTATCTTTGGTCTCTTTGTTGCCTCTCTGATTAATGCCCTCCTTGCCTGGTCTGTGACTTTTGGTGGGCGGCCCTCTCTTGGCAGGTTTGTTGTGGTGCCATATTCTTTCAATTTATTACTAATATATTTAACGGTGCTCCGTGGGATGTTCAAATTTCGGATGTTTTTTTATAACTCAACCGTGATCTGTACTTCTCCACAACTTTGTCCCTGACCTGTTTGGAGAGCTCCTTGGTCTTCATGGTGCCGCTTGCTTGGTGGTGCCCCTTGCTTAGTGGTGTTGCAGACTCTGGGGCCTTTCAGAACAGGTGTATATATACTGAGATCATGTGACACTTAGATTGCACACAGGTGGACTTTATTTAACTAATTATGTAACTTCTGAAGGTAATTGGTTGAATCAGATCTTATTTAGGGGCTTCATAGCAAAGGGGGTGAATACATATGCACGCACCACTTTTCCGTGATTTATTTTGTCGAATTCTTTTAAACAAGTTATTTTTTTCATTTCACTTCACCAAGTTGGACTATTTTGTGTATGTCCATTACATGAAATGCAAATAAAAATCCTGTTAAATTACAGGTTGTGATGCAACAAAATAGAAACAATGCCAAGGGGGATGGATACTTTTGCAAGGCACTGTATATGGGAATGGGCCTTCCATTGGATCCCTATATATCTCTGGTGCACACTAAAGGAATTTATAGTAGATACTTCATCTGCACTGGGAATGGGACACACAACGATTATGAGGGTAGTACAGATGCCACATTAAAATCCAGTAATACTTTGGATAGATATTTACTGCAGTGTTTCCCAGTTTGAGAGTGTGTGTTTAAGACATAAGCGGTATCTGTATGTTTGACAGATGAGGTGAATGTTTTATTGCCGGCATAAAACGAGAAACCTTTGGATATTCATCTGAAGTCGTTTATCCACTCGGTGCGAGATGGCTCTGGTACACACAAAAATAAGACAAAGTACCACAACAAAGGCTCTGTCTTAAAGATGCATTGTGGGAGAGTCATGGAGGAGATAGAGGTGGTGTGGAGGGAAATGGCAGCTTCCGGAGTAGCCTGTAGGGAGAATTACAACATAGCTGTTTAGGCTCATATACAATAACATAGCATTCTCATACTTACCGTCTGCATGGCCAGAGGACTCTGACACACCACTCTGAGCCAGACTGACAGAACCAGGTTGCAGGGCAAAGGTAATCGTGCAGCCGTTTTGTGTTGAGGGCTGAGAAAATTAATTATTCACACAAGTTCATTTTCGAACCAGTCATATTTATTCATATTTACCTAAAGCACATGTTGTAGAGCTTGAAGAGCCCTGTTGTTGACCCCTATTTAGTATTGCTCATCATACAGTATGATGCAGCGCTGAAGCGCTCACTCTGATTAGCATGGTGGGGAAACCTAGCATGGTTTCCAGTGCTTCCTCTCCACCAGGTAGAGGGCACCAAGGTTATCCCATGAATAAATGATGAAATAATTGCTGTCTGTTTGAGAGGCTGGTCATGCCTGTCCTACTCTCCCCTTGCCACCGTTCTCTCTGCTTGGCTCAGGCGCCGGCTCAGGCAGGGAAGCCTTGAGCGTGTTCTGTGCTGGCTAATTTCTCGTGGACAGATTCACGTGTAAATGGCGAGAATCGGTCAAGACCCATGTAGAATTATGTGATTATGAGCAGTAGTGGTTATATTTACTTATGTTTGTGGTGTGGTTTTCATATAAGCCCTTTTGGACTTCCAACCTCACCAGCACACTGTTTTTACCTGTTTTCTATCTGTACTGTTTTGTCTTTCACTTATTTTCTTTGGTGAGAATAAATAAATCCTAAAACCTAGTTCCTGGTTTTGGGTTTTCTTCATTGATTATTTTGATGAATCAGGATTAGGCGAAGGCAGTGCTTAAACTAGGGAAATGATTTCAAGCCCTGTGCGCAGTAGTTATTGTACCCATGGGGAAACACTGAAGACAGACCGTTCGTTCTACATTTATATTTTCATTAAAAGCCATGTTTCACATTAAAACCCACAAACAATAATGTGTAGTGCATATATGTATCAATATGATATGTCACTGTGTTTTTTTAATTCAAGATTGGAAATTTGAGTTAAAATCGATTCGACTGTGCCGGTGAACAGCTCTGGAATACTGAGCCATTGACTGCACCAGGTGGCTGTATACAGAGTGTGTTGCTTTTTGACAATAAGGCATCCGACAGTCTACAGCCATAAAGATTTTAACCTAGAAGAAGACTGAGAGACTGGAGTAGGCAAGAAGGAGTCAATCAAGATTGGCAAGAAGAATGTGGAGTTGTCCTGAACAGCATGGTAAGCTAACATTAAGGAGTGAGTGTCAAGCTAGCTACAGTAGCTAGCCAGCCTGTTGCTTACCAAGCTAGCTAGCTAACTTGTTGCATTTTACAGGCAGACTCTGTCAGTTTTACACATAACTAGCTAGATAATGAACTAAACTGCAATTATCGTAAACCATTATCTCGCTACCTACGGTAGCTATACTTATTTGTAAGATGTAAAGCAAGAAGGATCGTGGCACGTGTCAGAAGCAATTCATGTTGACTAGCTACCTCACATTAGCTAGATCCCATTAAATAATTAGCTAGCTATAGCCTACAGATGTAACTCGGAGGTGTAGTCTACTTAAGCAATAGAGTAGATACTTATAGAATTAATAGGGTTGTCACTAAGCTACCTAGGCAAAACATTTTCGACATCACCATATTTGAGGCAATTTGGCTGCAAAATTGGGTCTCAACAATCACAGTTATGTAAGTTAACAGCTAGCTAACTACAGTAAAATAAGGAGGAGCGTGATGTAATAATGGAATAAGTCGAGGTAGCAATTGTTAGTGATATGAGACTTGGTGCCATAATATAATTCAATTGGATGGCATGTCATATTTTGTTATTAGCTCTATTGTTGTTATTTAAAGACATTAATCAGGCAATAGGCAAACTGATAAATGAATCCTAAATGCAGGTACCATTTTCTTTTGTTAATCTCTGCAGGTTTGTCATCTGATTTCTTGGAGCCTGGTGGAGATAGATGCCACCATTCTACAAGGCAGGACATTTATCTGCATCCAGGTTGATCCTTGCTACCAGCAGGAATATGGAGCACTCCGTGTTAGTAAGTCATAATATTGTTTTCCTTTACATTGTACGATATTATTACAAGAGTATCAAGAGTACTAATACTTGACTCATATGAGTGGAGAAGCCCTATGCACCATACACCTGTATAATCCTGGAGTAATTCCCTGTCAGAAAGACTGTGATTAGAGGGTCAGGCAGGAGGCCCTGGGCCAGTAGGAGGTCAGGGGTGAGGACTGTATTTTCAACTGTATTTCATGCACACCTCTGTTTCTCTCCAGGTGCTAGAGACAGAATGGTCCAAGGACCTCTAGAGCCTTCTGATCAACAACTATCTCTCCAGAGCACAGAGAAGTAAGCTCCACTCATAATAGTATACTTGCCATAGCACATTTCCTTTACTATGGCAGTCTGCCTGCATAGCATATTTTCCAGGGCCACTTGTTGGATTGGATTTAATGTACTCACTCAAACTCATTCTCTCTCCTCCCTGTAAAAGTCTCCCAGACTTGTATAAAAACTAACATGTGTCCATCCCCCTATCCCCAGGTGAGTCTTCTGGGGTATGGAACTCTAGAGCAGCACATCGAAAAACCTGCCACCCTGTTCTCAGCTATCCTCAGACGGTTTCTTTAGGAGGATGCAACTAACTAACCATTTTAATTTTGTATAAACAACACATTTTCATTTTTCAATTGTTAGATTACAAACAATGACTTGTTCATAGCATGTTTGGCACATTGGTAACTTCAACATCAAGACAGCACAAGGTCAAATACCTTTTTGTTCATGTATATCAGACACATCACACAGGTGTGTCAACTGAAATATACTGTATATCCCAGTCAAGATTGAATAATGGGTCAAATGGACAAAGTTAATATAAGTCAGTGCTTTTGCCCATGGTACTTTGTATGAATTTGAGTAGTTACATACAATACATGTTGACAGAATGGCTGTTAGAGAGAGACTGTTGCTGTGCTCCCAGGTAAGGCCCTTGCTTCCGGTTGCACTGAAGGCCACAGTATTCAGTCAGGCAGCTTGAAGATGTGTGTCACCATCCAGGCCCATGAGACAGCATGACAATAAATAAATGTGTACCTTTCATCACCAAAGCCGTGTTAGCATTTACTACACATGTTGCTGAACAATTCAACCCCCTTTTGTTAGTGTCATTGATACACTGTATATGGAAATTCCCTTATATTCAGTTCATAAGCATTGACTGTAATACCTCTAGGGTCCTGTGGTGAAACGACTGCTGTGCAAGGTATTGGGAAATGGCTTTATTCCAGGGCCCGTATTCAGAGTAGGAATGGTGATCTAGGACCAGCTCCCCCTTGTCAATGTAATCATATTCATTGTGATATAAAAGGCAAAACTGATCCTAAATCAGTACTGCTACTCTGAGATGCTTTATGAATACGGGCCCTGGTCTGTCTGCAGCATGCTGCTTTCTGTGACCCAACTCCCTCTCCACCTGAAATGCAACAACAACATGAATAAGAATTAGCCTAGTCAGTCAGTAACTTAGCTAACTAATGAAACACTAAGGTAAATGTGCACAAGCCTAGTCAGCCAAATTATATCAAAACAACACAGCTTATTCGCAGTAAAATCAGGAGGGGCATTTAGCAATATTGCCAAATTCTTCAGTCTCCAAATGCATCAACAAACAGGCAGGGGAATGAAGTAGTTTGACAAAAAGTGTTTAAAAGTCAGTAACTAGTCTTTTAAAAATATAGGTAGCAATTATATAGCTAGCTAGTTATTTTCTAGAAGCTACAGTCCACTTAGCTAGGCTAAGGTGAACTCAACTCAAACAGATAGTGGGAATTAACGTTAGCTAGCTTTCCGCCCAGCAGTTTCAATCTAGCGAACTAGTTAATGGCATTTTCTCAACTTCATCAATCAGATGGATAGCTAGCAAATATATTTGTTTTCCCTCATATCTACAGTAAAGCTGCCTGATGCAGCTGGCCAGTTGATAGTAATGTAGGATGAATGATACAGCTAGCTAGCTGCAATGCCAATGGTTAGCCAGGAGTTCATCTGAAATGTATACTTACCGGTGAACAACAGTACGCACTTCGTACACTACCAGTCCTATCAACCGCTTGCTGAACATGGTTGTTTGAAGACATTTTCTCCATACATCGCTTCGTGTATGTTGCCAGTTGGCAAGCATGCGAAATCGTTCCCCTTGCCAGTCAAACATTTTAAGCAGAACTGTTACAGTGGCTTAAACGACGGGGTGGAGTGGAGACTGCTAAGATTTGAAATATCTGTGTTGAAAACATCCTCACTCACATCTTCCATGTTTACTGCTTTGCGCGTGTCCACCCGGATCATAAACACGGGTGAAATTAGCATAAGGGATGGGCTTGGCTGAGAGTTTCCTTTTGCGAGGGAGGAGACTTTGCTTCCTTCCTTCACACAGCAGAAATCACAATTTCACAGCACATTCCCCCCAGAAGTTAAACAGGAAGTGACAACTTTGCGAGAATTTTACTTCTGGGTAACCAAGATTATGTGCTGGCTAACTGTCTCTCCTTCCTGCTCCTCACCACAGTGGAGGCCATCCAACATCAATAATGTATCAGACCCCTGCTTACAGGTGAAGGGAGAGCTTGGCAGGCAGGAGTGGGCACTGCACTTTCTGTCTGCAGATGTTTTATCCATGACCTGCTTCCTCACCACACACAGGCCCTTTTAGTCCAACACAGGACATTGTGGGCAGGATTCGGTCCGTGCTAAGGATCAGGAGGGGAGAGGCCTAGTTCAGAAGTGAAACAGGGAGCGGGCATAGGCTCTGCCACCCACAGACTGATTGTCCCTGGCTGTGCTCTTTGTCCTGGGGCCCGGTGGCAGCGTTTCCCTGATATTGTGAGGGGAATGAATAATGGGGCGTGGCACGGAGTCTCTGTGGCAACCAGGCCTGACAGCACAATGCAGCCACTTTCATGCACTTCGAGAAGCTGACAGGCAGCTGTGTCTAACTGTTTGTGCATGTGCGTTCGTGCGTGCACCTGTGCGTCTTTATGTGTGTGTGTAGAGGTATGTGCGTACCCTTGAGAGCAGCGGCACCAATAGTATTTCATGCTTCCCTCTTTTATCAATCAACTTCTATTTGAATCATTGACTCAACTGTATCAAATTGATGTTTGTAACTAATTTAAAATGCATTGGAAATGCAGCCTGATGCATGGAGATTTAAGAAGGGATTACTGTTTGTGTGCTGGTCCTAATCTGTCCCTAAACAAAGCTTCTCAGTGACTCCAAACTGGCTAAGAAAATACCAGGGAGAAATTAATTCAGCCTTGAAATGAAACTTAACTCAACAGTTTTGTATGAAGAATATTGTCACTCTCTAATTGTGCTTGTCTATTCTCCCAACCTGGTATAATTAATCATGTCAAGTACATTTATTTTACAAAGAGCATTAAATATTTCCCATCTGAATTCCATTCTGGGGCCGCCTGAGGAATACCTGATATGAATGGGATGTCACAAGAGAGTCAGAGAAATTGATTGTCACTTATCCTCAACCTTCCTTTTGGAAAAGCCCATTAAAAAAAAGAAAAGAAAATGGTAGCACAGCCTTGGTAGAGTGTGTGTGTGTGTGTGTGTGTGTGTGTGTGTGTGTATGTGTATGTATGTGTGTGTGGGCACGTGCAATGATCCCTCAGTCAATGGGGGCTCGTTAGTAACCTAGTCGGGTGTGTCTAAGACTACAACTAGCTCTGATAATTGTATAAATAAATGAGCGTGGTGTGTAAGCGTACAAACCTCACTAGTGATACGCCTTTAATTCCCGCTGCTTCCCCGATTACACCATCATCCACGATGCAAATGCCCCTCGCATTAAAGATGTTTAGGTCAGTGTTTCTCCACCAGACTGCGCGCCAATCATTCAGGAAATTATACAGTGCAGACCTACAGATGGGATTATGTGGGAAGGAAATATTGTTTTTTGGCATCAGACTGTCTACAGCCATTATTCCTCTTGAGAAAACATGGAGGCTGATTTTAGTAAGCGCTACTACCAATATTATAACATTTTAAATAACAGTGTATGTTACAGACAGAAAGACTGCACCTGTAGCACAAATGAATTATCACCCCTTTAAAGATTCCAGACAAAGTACAATATATAGATATAATTTAAAACATGCTCTTTCTTACCCCCCGTCTATGGGATCAAGACCTCACTTACTATAGGCCAATGTTGTATACTATATGTTGTTGAGAGGATGCATGTGTGGTGCATTTAAATCATTCTATTAGGAGATTGGTTTTTAACACCTACCAAATAAACAGATTTATCAATATTAGTGATCCAAGGATGCATTTTGGGATCAACAAGCTGATTGTCATAGTTATTTACCAAGAAGCAGCATTTCATTTGCATTCCATTTCAAGCTCCATTCATCTCATCAGGCTCTTCACTTAGAGGTTTCAATCAGCCTCATGAAGAATTAAAAAAAAAACGAACAGTTTCATTTCTCTGCCCTAAATTTCCCACAAAGAGAATAATTTGCTGCCCTATTCCCAATCGGCACCCGGCTTCATTGTGGAGTAATTTAATTTGGGGTATCTGCCGCAAGGATGTTTCATGAATCATGAATCGGTCCCCCTGCATCGCACCAATACCCTTTTTCTAGTCCTTTGTGTAACTATGTTCATGTGTTTTCCTCGCCCTCAACACCTAAAGTGTCTCATGTCTGATAGCCTATTCCAGAGCCGCCATGTCCATGATAAGTCCCGTAATAAACCAAAGCGCAGAAACAAGAGCGTTGTGCCAGTAACCGAAAGGTCGCTGGTTCTAATCCCCGAGCCGACTACGTGAAAAATCTGTCGATGTGCCCTTGAGCAAGGCACTTAACCCTAATTGCTCATGTAAGTCGCTCTGGATAAGAGCGTCTGCTAAATGACTAAAATGTAAATGTAAATAAAGGTCCTCTACAGAGTCCAGATCAAGGCGACTTTGTTCAGCATTGTGCCATAATGATTCTCTGTAAAAGCAGTCTGGATGTCATACCTATACAGAGAGAGAGACAGAATGAGGCAGACTCTGGGCTTCCAATCAAATGAACAGGTAAAGTTGAGGCAAATGAGGCTAGACAGAGAGCACCTCCCTCTCCCTGCCACGCTTTAATAGAATCCAGAATTGAGATCCGCCAGCTACTCTCTTCTGCATGGTCATCTTCCTTTTCCCTACAGACCATAACATTAACTATTCTAGGTGAGAGAGGAAGAAAAAGGTGGACAGACCGAGACACAGAGAGAGAGAGCGACACTGAGAGAGACAAAGATAGGGAGACAGAGAGACAGAGAAAGAGAAGAAAATAGTATTTGCAGACTCGTGGACTAATTTGAAGACTTCTCCGTGATCCTAGTTGGATTAGGATAATGCTTCCTCAAACAGGTGCTCTCGTTTTAGTAGTCAATAGGTTGGAAGAGTTACCCAAGCAAAACAGCCACCTCAGGGGATCCACAATTAATAAACAAACGTCTTCTAGCACTGTCTTTCACCTTTAATAGGAATACACTCAACCAATTCACTGCCAATGTAAGTGTGATATTGATTCAAACACAAGAATGTTGAAACAAGAACATTGACCAAGATAAATGGAAGAATGCTAAATCAGCTGAACCCTATTTATATTATTATATTCTTCAATCCCCGTATAGGGGTTATGTGATGCATTATCATGGCAACCCATAAGGCTTTTGCATTGCATGTGAGAGAGGAAATCCCTTAGACTCAAACATCTGATATTATTATAGCAAAGATTGTCTGTAAGAGCATTAGCTACAATGACTCTTAAAAAATGGGGTTAAGATCAAGGCTAAGGTTATGGTTGGTTGATTGTCTGAATGGAGAATGTGGATTTGAACCTTTCATAACCTTGTGATTGACTCGTCACTTCTCTAGCTGGTTCTGGATTGGAAAAGCCTCTAGAGGAAGAGGTTGCAGTGGCAGTAATAACATTTCTGGCTCGATGTCGGGGTTACGATTATTGTTATTTTTCCCATGTAATTCCATTTTGTCAATTCACATAAATGAATTCATTTTCTTGTATGCACTAGATTTTTCAGAGGTTGTTGCAAACAACTCAGAGAATATTTCCTATTTAATTACTGTGTCAATATGTCTAGTTTGCGTAACAGCTTTCTCTGCTAATAGAAAATGTATTTTACAAATGAAAATCACTTTTCCATTATTATATTTATAATTTATTCTGTCCTTAGTGTAAATGTTAATATTTATTGGTTTATATTGAATAGTAGTGCTAATGATCCAAAGCTCAAGCTGGAGGCACCTTGTGATTTAACACTGTACTGAGCAATGCACATTCTCAGTCACTGTGTCCCGGGGGAGGACATTTCTGGGCGGACAGCTCAGTACTGTAGTCACAGTTGATGGTGACATCCTAGCCTAAGTCACCCATTCATTCAACATTGTCAACAATGTCTTCTCTATCTCTTCAAAATAATGGTTAACATTAAATGATTATAATTTGTTTGGAGAGTTTTCTTAGCTTATATTAAGTATTCTACTCGTATACTCAGCCTCAAACAAGCCGACTTAATGAGATGGCATTATTTACAAACTCAGCTTTTTCAACTGTTGATGTGAATTTAAATGTCAAGACTCGTTAGCCAGATAATGATACACGCATAATGAAAATGGGAGATTTGGAAGCTTTTGGGAGTTATGCGAATGGAGACTGACATTTAATCACAGCTCAAGATGTCGCTGGCATCACTTTTAATGACTGTCATACTCTCCTTTGTCCCTAGTGAAAGAGTTCCGGATGTATACAGATAATCCACTGCTCACTTATACTGTCAGAAATCACACACATGACCACACACTATCACAGTGCCTTTCAATGGTCTACACTACAGTGTTGCCAACTTTGTAGTTTCTGTCACAACAGTCTGCTTATTGTTGTCATTGCAAAGGTCTGATTCACCAGACTATTATGACAGGGAACGGTGTCTGCCAATGACTGCATAGTTTAATTTTTTCTTTGTTCATATTTTTTCTGACCCTGCCCATGATAGTGCTGTACAGCTGCAGGAATGGGACAAGAACATTTACATAATCTAGAAAAGTGGAGCAATCCTGAAAAATTACCTGACAAATTGAGTCCAATCATATCAAATCATTTCAGTTTAGTGTTGAAAGGGGTGATTTTAGAATGAAAAGGTATGGTACCAAAAGGAAAATGAAATTGCTTGTGTTGGAGGAACATACAGTACCTCCTGATGTTTCTATGTTTTACTGTGCTTCTGAAGCCTACATGCACCCTATTAACTGGTAGTATTGACACCTATTGGGCACACGTGTTACTCCTTGGAAGGACATTGATCTCAATATGGTCTTTCTCTACAAAGTCATTGGAACAGGGCTAGGTGATTTGACTGTGGATGTAACTCTCGAGCTCTCTGCAGAGTCAAAGCTTCAGAGAATCCACAAGGGACCCTTACACTGATTACTTTCATCCACAATATATTCCATGTTATACATTTCTGGTAAATCCATTTTTATGGCCCTTTAATATTGATTTTGAGGTTTGTCATTATGATGGTCCCAGTAGTAAGCCCAATGGGCTGTACCAGTTCAATCGCACCACTCACCTCAAACCAAGGGGTGTACCATAACGCTCTTATAATACGCTAATATAAAATGTCTTAAGATAAAAAGTATGTCTTAGCAGTCTATTTGAACTATCCATATACAGTGGGGAAAAAAGTATTTAGTCAGCCACTATTTGTGCAAGTTCTCCCACTTAAAAAGATGAGAGAGGCCTGTAATTTTCATCATAGGTACACGTCAACTATGAAAGACAAATTGAGAAAAAAAAATCCAGAAAATCACATTGTAGGATTTTTTATGAATTTATTAGCAAATTATGGTGGAAAATAAGTATTTGGTCACCTACAAACAAGCAAGATTTCTGGCTCTCACAGACCTGTAACTTCTTCTTTAAGAGGCTCCTCTGTCCTCCACTCGTTACCTCTATTAATGGCATCTGTTTGAACGTGTTATCAGTATAAAAGACACCTGTCCACAAACTCAAACAGTCACACTCCAAACTCCACTATGGCCAAGACCAAAGAGCTGACAAAGGACACCAGAAACAAAATTGTAGACCTGCACCAGGCTGGGAAGACTGAATCTGCAATAGGTAAGCAGCTTGGTTTGAAGAAATCAACTGTGGGAGCAATTATTAGGAAATGGAAGACATACAAGACCACTGATAATCTCCCTCGATCTGGGGCTCCACGCAAGATCTCACCCCGTAGGGTCAAAATGATCACAAGAACGGTGAGCAAAAATCCCAGAACCACACGGGGGGACCTAGTGAATGACCTGCAGAGAGCTGGGACCAAAGTAACAAAGCCTACCATCAGTAACACACTACGCCGCCAGGGACTCAAATCCTGCAGTGCAAGACGTGTCCGCCTGCTTAAGCCAGTACATGTCCAGGCCTGTCTGAAGTTTGCTAGAGTGCATTTGGATGATCCAGAAGAGGATTGGGAGAATGTCATATGGTCAGATGAAACCAAAATAGAACTTTTTTGGTAAAAACTCAACTCGTCGTGTTTGGAGGACAAAGAATGCTGAGTTGCATCCAAAGAACACCATACCTACTGTGAAGTATGGGGGTGGAAACATCATGCTTTGGGGCTGTTTTTCTGCAAAGGGACCAGGACGACTGATCCGTGTAAAGGAACGAATGAATGGGGCCATGTATCGTGAGATTTTGAGTGAAAACCTCCTTCCATCAGCAAGGGCATTGAAGATGAAACGTGGCTGGGTCTTTCAGCATGACAATGATCCCAAACACACCGCCCGGGCAATGAAGGAGTGGCTTCGTAAGAAGCATTTCAAGGTCCTGGAGTGGCCTAGCCAGTCTCCTGATCTCAACCCCATAGAAAATCTTTGGAGGGAGTTGAAAGTCTGTGTTGCCCAGCGACAGCCCCAAAACCTCACTGCTCTAGAGGAGATCTGCATGGAGGAATGGGCCAAAATACCAGCAACAGTGTGTGAAAACCTTGTGAAGACTTACAGAAAACGTTTGACCTGTGTCATTGCCAACAACGGGTATATAACAAAGTATTGAGAAACTTTTGTTATTGACCAAATACTTATTTTCCACCATAATTTGCAAATAAATTCATAAAAAATACTACAATGTGATTTTCTGGAATTTTTTTTCTCATTTTGTCTGTCATAGTTGACGTGTACCTATGATGAAAATTACAGGCCTCTCTCATCTTTTTAAGTGGGAGAACTTGCACAATTGGTGGCTGACTAAATACTTTTTTTCCCCACTGTACATTCACATAGCTCTATAGTATCTACACTACCTTTCGTTACCCAAAATGAATCATCATCTTTCCAAAATATTTCCCATCTACAGATTATTTGTTCCTGTATATATCGTGTCAGTCATCAATCCTAAAACATGTTCCTCTCTCTAATCAATAGGATGATCCCGTCCACCAGTCAGGACTTCCTGGTTCGTGACCTGGTGTCAGGGCGTGAATACGACCTGTGTGTCCTGGCGGTGTACGACGACGGCATCACCTCGTTGACAGCCACGCGGCAGGTGGGCTGTGTCCAGTTCATCACGGAGACCGAGTACAGCCAGTGCCAGGCCCTCCACAGCCAGTTCCTGGGCGGCACCATGATCATCATTATTGGTGGCATCATCGTGGCCTCCGTGCTTGTCTTCATCATCATCCTCATGATCCGCTACAAGGTCTACAGCCACCAGGGCATGGACACAGGCAAGGTGGGCACCCTGGCCAACATCCGTGCCCAGACCAACGGAGGACAGGCTGGGGGGCAGGTGTCCCACTCTGGGTCTAAAGTTACAGAGAGCCAGGAGGAGCAGCAGGCTCATGCCTTTGCTGGGGTGGGAGTGGGACCAGGGACAGGGGGAGGAGGGGGTGTAAGTGGAGCGTCATCGCCTAATGCCACCCAAAAGGACTCTAACACCATGGCGCTGGTGATTGACTGTGAGAAGGCGGTGCAGATATCAGACCTGCTGTCGCCCAGTAAGAGACGTCACTCCAAGACTGCCATTGAGATGAAGAGGAGAGCCTCGCTCACACCCAAAGAGGCCACCACCGTGAATGTGGGGGGAAGTAAGTACATGAGAGAGTGAGAGAAATAGAGATAGAGAGATAGAGACAGATACACATGGTTGTGAATGGGGTGAATGAGAGAGAATGGGAGTGAATGACTCAATTTTCACCATTTTCAATGTGGTATCTCTATGGTATGTCTGAAATAACTGGCTTGTAATTTTTATTCCTTCTGTGACCTACAATAGATATTGGCAGCTAGAGCCCTGCCACTGAACATGAGCCCATTGCATAACCCAACCCAGCACATCTCATTGCAGCACATAAAACGCCAGTTCAGAGACATGTAATTGCTAAGAACAGGGCTATTCAACTGACTCAATCGGCCACAGCCAAGTATATTTTAAAGAGCCTCTACAGAGGGAAAAACGTGGATACATTGTTCCAATCGGATAATTGCATTTTCTGAATGAATGGCCATGGATTTCCAGAGCCATGGCCTTGTAAATCACTAAATCAATATGGTGAATTAAATAGCGTCAATCACCCAGTGCAGCTACAAAATTGATTTTGGTGGAAATTAAGGGACATAATGAACTAAAATGATCAATTTAGGCTGAGGATCATTTTTCAATGAAAACGGTTGAGTTTGGCTGCCCTTGAACCTGACCAAAACCTTTGCAGTGAACCACATTCTCACAGTCATTGCTGTGTAATGCACACTTTGCACTGCAATGCAGATAATGAATTCCCAAAAGGTGCTGCAGTGAACAATCACTCTATACATTTACGTTCTGTAATCACAATTTACTTTCACCAGTAGAATCATATGGGACACATGACCAGAAAATGCAAGGCTACCATGTGATCGGAGTCACTTTGCCCGGATCCCATATCAGATCTGTGCCAAAAACCTGTGTAGCTGCCCTGTGTGAGACAAAACGGTGCCAATTTGGTACAGCTGACACCAGGCCATGAATCACATTCCCAATGCCATGTCCGCAGGCTCCCGAGTGCTGTGTCCCTGAGATGAAGGGTAAGGGGTGCACTGCGCCACGTCCAGCCTGGCTGTCACTAACTCTACCCGTCTCATCCCTCACCTCTATTTGTCTCTCCCACCAGACACGCCGGCGCCCACGGCCGGCGCCGACGACAAGAGGGCTCACCGAGACTGGAGCGACTTGAAAATTTGACGACTCCTTCTGCTTTTCGGTGAGAAGCAGACATCAACCTCCAAGAGTAATGGTGCCCTTCTTTCCCTGTTCCTCTCCATTCATCTACTTGAGAGAAGAAGATAAGAGAGAGGGGGGCTTTAGTGTAAGATAGATGAATAGATACAAACTGAGAAGGTGAGATGGCCGTGTCAGAGAGAAAATGTCACTTAGTCAGAGCTAACATATTGCTAGCCACATTACTGCCAGAGACCTCCCTCAGGAGTCTGTTCCTACACATATGGCATATTCAGCGAGACTAATTGCAGAGCACGCACCCTTAACACTCAGTGCTGACCTTTTGAAAGCAGCAGACATCCAAACAACATAATGCAGAAACGTGAATTACAATTACTAAAATGTTCATTCTACACCAATACACTGTAGTAGCAATACAAAACCAATCATAGCACAGTAGCAATTACAAACAAACAATCACAATCTGATCCACCTTCCATGCAAAATCATCATTATAAGTCAAATTACCATTCAAACTATTTTAAATTTCTCAAGA
Source organism: Coregonus clupeaformis (assembly GCF_020615455.1). Taxonomy (NCBI): domain Eukaryota; kingdom Metazoa; phylum Chordata; class Actinopteri; order Salmoniformes; family Salmonidae; genus Coregonus; species Coregonus clupeaformis. Next base: position 12,726,831 of record NC_059196.1, on the reverse strand, counting down.
TCAGTTGTGATTGATGTCAATCATTGATTTGATTGTACATGTCATGCATTCAACTCAATCAGTAACCATGGCTCATGTTTTTGTTTTTCAGAATATTCTATGGTTCCAGGAATCAAGGAGATTGGATTATAAATCAGGAACATTTTTAGGACTCCTGTCAGACTTCCTCCTTGCGTCCCCCGGAGTTCACACTGTATCCATGAACCCCCCATGAAAACACACCTAGATGGATTTAATAAGGACTCAATTCACCATCATAATCTATGGGAGTGGAGCTAGACGGGCCAATGGCCTTGCCAGTGACTTTTGAAACATATTGCCTTGTATCCCTCTGTAGCTCCGACTGTCTATGTATCCGCTGTCATTACCACAGAACTACTACTGTTCCTGGTCCTGTACTTGGACCAGGACTGGCCAATACCTGGACCTGTTCATGCACCTGGATCTATTCCTGGACCTGCTCATACTGTACCTTACTTTACCTGACTGTATTCAGACTCAGGATGGAAACCCAGCCAAAGGTGAGTGTACACAGGATCATGTACTCTATGTAGGTTGATCAGGAAACACTCCCTGGTTGGGTCACAAGGTCAGAAAACCCCCCAGTTTTAATGCCAGTGGCAGGTCATTGGTAAAAGTAGAAAAGAGTAGAGGGCCTAGAGAGCTGCCCTGCAGTACACTTTACATGTTTGACATTAGAGAAGCTTCCATTAAAGAAAACCCTCTGAATTCTATTAGATAGATAGCTCTGAATCCACGATATGGCAGAGGTTGAAAAGCCATGACACAAAGGTTTTCTCAAAAACCGGTAATGGTCAATAATATCAAAGGCTGCACTGAAATCTAACAGTACAGCACCCACAATCTTCTTATTATCAATTTCTTTCAACCATCAGTCATGTGTGTCAGTGCAGTACATGTTGAGTGCCCTTTTCTTTAAGCATGCTGAAAGTCTGTTGTTAATTTGTTTAAAGAGAAATAGCATTGTATTTGGTCAAACACCATTTTTTTCCAACAGTTTGCTAAGAGCTGGCAGCAAGCTGATAGGTCTGCTGTTAGAACCAGTAAAGGCCGCTTTACCACTATTGGGTAGCGGAATGACTGTGGCTTCCCTCTAGGCTGCAATTAAAGATAGGACAGATAGGACTGGTTATAGAGTCAGCTACCATCCTCAGTAGCTTTCCATCTAAGTTGTCAATGCCAGGAGGTTTGTCATTATTAATGGATAACCAAAAAAAATCCACCTCTCCCACACTAACTTTACAAAATTCAAACGTGCAATGCTTTTATTTTATTTTTCGTTTTTTTATGTGCTGAGTACGATGGCTCACTGTTCGTTGTTGGCATTTCCTGCCTAAGTTTGCCCACTGTGCCAATGAAGTAATCATTATTGGCAACATCAAATGGTTTTGTGATGAATAAGCCATCTGATTCGATGAAAGATGGAGTTGAATTTGTCTTTCTGCCCATAATTTCATTTAAAGTACTCCCCCCAAAAAAACATATAGTATCTTTATTTATATCATTGATCTTGACTTTATGATGCAGTTTCTTCTTCTTTTTGTTGAGTTTAGTCACATAATTTCTCAATTTGCAGTAAGTCAGCCAGTCGGATGTGCAACCAGACTTAATAGCAATTCCTTTTGCCCCTTATCTTTAAACCATACAGTTTTTCAATTCCTTATCAATCCATGGAGCCTTAACAGTTCTAACAGTTCGTTTCTTAACAGGTCCATGTTTATCAATAATTGGAAGAAGCAATTTCATAATTAATCAAGTGGAGCGTCTGGATGCTCCTTATTAATCATATTAGACAAACAAATATTTTCAACATAATTCATATAAGAGTCACAGCAAAATCTTCTGTATGATTTTATACACTATTTTAGGCCCAACTTTTGGAACTTTGGCTTTCCTGGATATAGCCCCTATATTGTGATCACTGCATCCAACAGGTATGGATACAGTTTTAGAATAAAATTAGTGTTAGTAAAAATGTGATCAATACATGTGGATGATCTTGTTCCTGTAGTGTTTGTAAACACCCTGGTAGGTTGATTAATAATCTCAACCAGATTACAGGCACTGTAACCAGTGAGAAGCTTCCTCATGAGCGGACAGCTTGATGAAAACCATCCAATATTCAGGTCCCCAAGAAAGTAGACCTCTCTGTTTACATCACATACACTATCAAGCATTTCACGCATATTATTTAGATACTGACTGTTAGCACTTAGTGGCCTATAGCAACACCCCCAAATAAAAGGCTTTAGATGTACCAGGTGAACCTGCAACCACAACACTTCAATAACCCTTTACATAAGATATTCTCTAAGCATAACAGGGATATGGCTCTGAATATATACAGCAACACCTCCCCCATAAGCATTCCTGTCTCTTCTATAGATGTTATATCCTTGTATTGCTACTACTTTATCATCAAATTAATTATTTAAGTGAGTCTCAGAAATCGATAATATATGAACGTTATCTGATGTTAGCAAGTTATTGATTTCATTAACCTTAATTTTTAAGGCTACGTACAGTGGGGAAAAAAGTATTTAGTCAGCCACCAATTGTGCAAGTTCTCCCACTTAAAAAGATGAGAGAGGCCTGTAATTTTCATCATAGGTACACGTCAACTATGACAGACAAATTGAGAAAAAAAAATCCAGATAATCACATTGTAGGATTTTTTATGAATTTATTTGCAAATTATGGTGGAAAATAAGTATTTGGTCACCTACAAACAAGCATGATTTCTGGCTCTCACAGACCTGTAACTTATTCTTTAAGAGGCTCCTCTGTCCTCCACTCGTTACCTGTATTAATGGCACCTGTTTGAACTTGTTATCAGTATAAAAGACGCATGTCCACAACCTCAAACAGTCACACTCCAAACTCCACTAAGGCCAAGACCAAAGAGCTGTCAAAGGACACCAGAAACAAAATTGTAGACCTGCACCAGGCTGGGAAGACTGAATCTGCAATAGGTAAGCAGCTTGGTTTGAAGAAATCAACTGTGGGAGCAATTATTAGGAAATGGAAGACATACAAGACCACTGATAATCTCCCTCGATCTGGGGCTCCACGCAAGATCTCACCCCGTGGGGTCAAAATGATCACAAGAACAGTGAGCAAAAATCCTAGAACCACACGGGGGGACCTAGTGAATGACCTGCAGAGAGCTGGGACCAATGTAACAAAGCCTACCATCAGTAACACACTACGCTGCCAGGACTCAAATCCTGCAGTGCCAGACGTGTCCCCCTGCTTAAGCCAGTACATGTCCAGGCCCGTCTGAAGTTTGCTAGAGTGCATTTGGATGATCCAGAAGAGGATTGGGAGAATGGCATATGGTCAGATGAAACCAAAATAGAACTTTTTGGTAAAAACTAAACTTGTCGTGTTTGGAGGACAAAGAATGCTGAGTTGCATCCAAAGAACACCATACCTACTGTGAAGCATGGGGGTGGAAACATCATGCTTTGGGGCTGTTTTTCTGCAAAGGGACCAGGACGACTGATCCGTGTAAAGGAAAGAATGAATGGGGCCACGTATCGTGAGATTTTGAGTGAAAACCTCCTTCCATCAGCAAGGGCATTGAAGATGAAAAGTGTCTGGGTCTTTCAGCATGACAATGATCCCAAACACACTGCCTGGGCAACGAAGGAGTGGCTTCGTAAGAAGCATTTCAAGGTCCTGGAGTGGCCTAGCCAGTCTCCAGATCTCAACCCCATAGAAAATCTTTCGAGGGAGTTGAAAGTCCGTGTTGCCCAGCGACAGCCCCAAAACATCACTGCTCTAGAGGAGATCTGCATGGAGGAATGGGCCAAAATACCAGCAACAGTGTGTGAAAACCTTGTGAAGACTTACAGAAAACGTTTGACCTGTGTCATCGCCAACAAAGGGTATATAACAAAGTATTGAGAAACTTTTGTTATTGACCAAATACTTATTTTCCACCATAATTTGCAAATAAATTGATTAAAAATCCTACAATGTGATTTTCTGGATTTTTGATTCTCATTTTGTCTTTCATAGTTGACGTGTACCTATGATGAACATTACAGGCCTCTCTCATCTTTTTAAGTGGGAGAACTTGCACAATTGGTGGCTGACTAAATACTTTTTTTCCCCACTGTATATTAATATGGTATATTTTCAGTCCTTTCCTGGGTAGCTTATCAGAGATAGACATAATATGGAAAAGAGCAACAAATCAAGAAAATAAAATAAACATTCAGCAGTCCATTAATAAGATGGTGTGTGTGTGTGTGCTGCGGGTTAAAGCTACGAACCCATAGGCTTGGCTCTCTCATCCCTTCAAGGCATTTGAGAGGGAGGGTGGACAATGAGCCTGTCATAGCGGATGTAAGCAATGTCCCCACTCGCTCTGGCAGCTTTCATGGTTGGGATAAGTTCTTTCCTCTTCTGGCGCACAACTTCAAGATAGTCTTTGTTGAGAAGATATACATTCCTCTCAAGTGCTTTGCTCTTTCCAGAACAGCTACCTTGTCCTTGAACCTCAGGAACTTGACCACTATCGGCCTGGGCTTGTCACCTGGGCCGGTGGTGGGTTTTCCAGTCCCGTGGGCGTGCTCCACCTCAATCTTCCTGTGATCCATATTCAGTTTCTCAGAGATAATTTCCCTCACATTGTCCTTAGACTCCGTCCAGGTCTCATGTGGAGATTCTGCAATTCCGTACACAACCATGTTGTTCCGCCTTGATTGTCCCTCAAGATAATCTGATTTCTCCGCCATTGTTATCATGGATTCACATAAAGAACTGATGTCCTCGCTCAATGACTTACAGATTGCTCTCATCTTGCCGTTCTCCTGTTTTGACTCACCGAGCTGACCCTGGGAGAACTGCAAACTGTTCTTCAGGTCCTGGACCTCTCTGGTCAAGTCGTCCATTATTTTATTAGTTGACTCCACCAGTATTTTGACAAAACACTTGAAGCTATTTTGTTGTTGTTGTAAAAACTACTTGTATAATTATTTTTGTTTATTTTAAAGATCCTTAACCTGTGATAGAGAGACACCACTGTCCTCAAGAGTACTCCCGCCGGCATTGGTCTTTGTCATGGTAGCAACGTAGGTTACGGTGTTATTCCTCGCAGTTCCAGACAGGGTAGGTCACAGGGAAGATTGAAAACAACAATAAACAGCAGGGATCTAGACAGCCACTAGCCCGGTTTTACCGTAGCATATTTAGTAAACCAACCAGTAGAGTTCCATGCTGAACGAGGCTATGGCTGTGTTCATTAGGGTAATGGTGTGTTTTTTTGTGTTTGGTTGTGCTGGCATGAAACTTTTTGTTTACTTAAGTCAATCAATACGTTTCTTGGAGGGAATGCGTGTGGTTGGTCATTTCTGGGAGGCCTATGAGATCATACTTAATTATTTTCACATCAATGAAATGTTTGTGCTTTCTAGAGATTTATCCATTAAACTTGTCATGGCTTAGGTCTATGTTATCTTAGATCACTGCAGTGGTCATAGTATACCATAGTACAGCCAAACACAGATCAGTCCTATTAACATTTGATCCCACAACTCATGGCAGTTGATTTCTTACCCTCGCCCACCTTGTGTTCAGACAGGCTTGGGTCTCTGTGATGGCCATTCTACAATTTGTACAACAAGGTGATTACACAGTGATCTTGCCCTATCGTGTGATGGAGAGAAGGGATGTTACAGGGAAAGGGCCTCTGCTATTACATATTGGCTTTCTGAAACAACGCCAGGGAGGTATGCATAATTGATAATTGCAGCTATTTCTTGCCTCAGACGTTAACCTTGCATCACTGTATGTCCTAACAAATAGTTTCACCGTACTCTCACTCTGATGGCTTTAGCCTTTGATAGTTGAGACTAAACTGACAATTAATATATTTTAGTGGCGAGTGGACAGGTGCTTTTGTTTGTATTCTTCGTTGGATATTAATGTGGAGAGGGTTGAGGTGTAGTGATGTTTGAAATCAGGGGACTCCATTGTTCTAAGCCCTCACCATTCCCAGAGAGGACAGGTACAATTGGAAAGGCTCAGCCAGCCGTCAGTACCTAGGCCTGGGTCATGAAATCACTATTGATCAGCCATATCTCACCATCAAGCAGTAGTTTGAGAAATGAGACTGGTTTAAGGTTAGACTTGAAAGAGATGAGATGAGGCCAAGATAGATGTGTGTGTTTATTTCAAACAGCCTGGTATCGTAAATATTCTCTCTCACAAAATAACATGAGGATTGGAAAACAGAACCACAGTAAAAGGATCGTAACTCTCCTGCTGGTGTTATTTCCTAATTAGTGTTTGCTAATCAAAGCAAGGGCGATGTAGAGACAATCTGTAGGATACGTGTGCGGGCTGTATGTGTTGTCCTTCATACGTGTGTGTGTGTGTGCATGCCTGTGTGTGTGTGTTTGTTGTGAGAATACCATGCCTCTCACATTTACACAAGAGTCCACCCTACAAAACAAAGACCACACAAACAAAAATCAGATGATGCTTACGTACCAAGAGGCCGGCAAATGTCAGCAGAGGAATGTATTTTGCTAATTTTGCAGCTTTCTTTATTGCCATGGCTGTGTGTTTGCTTTGATCAGGGCCGTAGTTTCTGCTTTCTGTGTGTGTGAAGCACTGGGCCTCGGGGCGCGCTGCAGCTCAATTTAAACTCAGCACTAATTCCAAACAGTGGCAAAGGCATTGATTCTGTTTTTTTTTGTCACACAGCCCGTCTGCGCCCAGAAAAATATGTTTGTATACCGAGTGGCAATTCCATTCTTGTCTCTTCGCGTTTGATTTGAGTGAGAACAGAATCGAGTTAGGGGCTGCCGTTTTCCTGCTTCTCCTTAAAACTGTATTTTCTAGCTGTGTGTGCTATGATCCTTATTGATCTGGAGACAACAAAAAATAATCACAACAACAACAAACAAAATTCCTCTCGGATTGAGATCACAGCAAGTTTTAGATTGCTATCAACATTTTGCTAAAATAGGCCTGGGAGAAATCAATGATGACGTGTTGTATGGCTTGATGGCACCCATCTTCCCATCCTCCCACACTTAGCATTACGTTTTGTCAAGTCTCCAGCCTAATTTCTCTGGCAATTAAAGGATCGTTATGTGGCTAATCGTTACTCCATGCTGACGACGCAGCGATGAGCCTGTTACCCAATATATCAGCAGCGGCATGGCACCTGATGATCATAGGTCCCTGGCATCAATAAACAGGTTGTTTAGAGTGAGATCACAGAGGTCTCCCCACTAATGGAAGTCAAGAACAGTGGGCTAAATGGTCTCTACTGAACTGTCAACTGTGGCATCACTATGCAGACATTGTGCAAACAAGTTCTTTGTTGTTTTTTGTGAGACAGAATGATGTTCGACTCAGATATCATGGGGGCAGAACCGAGGTGGCAGGGGACATTTGGTTGTTGGATCTATTTGATTTCATTTTGTCACTTTATCATGTTCTTCTGAGCAGGGAAAATGTAGAGGAGGCTACTGAGATTCACAATACCAGAGTTATGGTTTTATTAAACACTTTGCCGGTTCTGGTGACTAAGAGACAGACCTAAAACCAAGGGCAAAATACAGTTGATGTTATCACTCGCCCTCTAGCCAGACAATGTGAAACAGCAATAACATCAACATCCCATGTAAAAAGGTGAGATGATGAAAGGTGGTATGGAGAATAAATTACTGTCTGCCCCCTGAACAATGTCTGGGTCGGCATTGGATGGCAGTGGATGGCGTATGGAGAGAGATTTGTGTGGCAGAAACACTGAGGTGATTCATATCAGATGATGATTGGGTGATTGCCCCGGGGTCGGTGTTCAATCCATAGTACAGCAGGTCCCAATTGATATCTGCTGCTCAGGCCACATTTAATTGCATAATCAATAGGTGCTGATGAGAAACATGGTGTGATGATGGGAATCATAATTAGGGTTGTAAAAAAAACAGTCTGACAATGTGTATTGGACTGACCCCTCCATGGAATATACTTATTGTCCTTATTGTCAAATTTCTCAGGACATTTCCAGAGTGCCGCTAAGCCATGACCCTGTGACAGCAATGTTGGTCGTGTCCTCATTAAGGTCCAATATCCTTTCTCCTGGATGGTGAAGAAGACCATAGATATAGCTCAACAGTGCATGCTCAGCCCAATGAAACATGTTTGTTTGTAAATAGCTGTAAATTCAGCTATTTTGCATACAATCGCTGTCAATAGTGTTTCTAGAGATAGTGTATGATGCAACACCATGAATGATTTAGAGCAGGTGGCAGATCAGTATGGTGCTATAATTTAGTGTACAAATAGGTCTCCCTTACTCAGTTTGATACTTACACTTTTAAAGTGGTTAAGGAAATACAGGAAGATATTTCTGCACTTTTGCAGAATCCAAGCGCTTCATAATATGTGGTTGTGCTTTAACACCTGCTGTGCCAACGAGAGAGTGGTACAGATGGGCAGGTTCTGCTTTGTGTAGACGCTAGCTAAATGTATCAACGCTCCCATGCTAGGAGGGAGAGGCAGAGAACGCCCATGGTCGCAAAGGTCCCGGAGCAGAATATATCACACTTAAAGCCATCCATTTTTAACAGGATAAAAACCTGCTATAGGCTAGTCCAGAACATGAATTGAATGTGAATGTAGAATTTATTTTTTCAAGTCACTTGTTACAGTACACTTTGTTATTGAAAAGCAAATTGTTTGTTTGAAAGGGTTGGGGTGAAGGTGTAATGGCCACATGCTTCGACTGGACAATCTATTTCTGCCTTGTGAAGTCAGCATAAAGTGCCTGAAAACACTTTCATGCAGTTATGGTTTTTGACATAAACTTCATGCTAGTATATTCAGCCAACTGAGATGCGAAAATAAGTACCCTCTCAACTCCTCAACTTTATAGGCCCCATCCACTCAGGGCTTTCAGCATCAAAAATGTTAGCCTGACACAAGGGAACAACATTTCCAAAATGGCATCCATCATTGTAGCTCTTGCTCTCGCACCTGTTCAGCCTCTTCTCCTCTCCAATACAAACCACCTGCAGTGCCAGCTAGCCAGCTGCTGTATATTCAGGTGCCATACGCAGTGATACACCACCAGAAAGCCTATATCCAGCACCATTTTTCAAAGTGCCTAGTTCCATATGTAGATGTAAGCAGAAGTGTTCATTTAAAATGTCTGCCAGGCTTGTGTTCCGCTCACCACCTGCCATGCATCCAGAGCCATGAAATGCCCAACCCGAGGGAGGCTTAGTCAGGCTACCGTGAGGGCTGGGCTGTCTGAGCTGACCGGTTTAGCTCCTATCACTGTTCTGTGGACAGTGCGTGAGACATTGAGGATGAGTCTAGGGCCGAGGAGTCCCAAATGTAATCTTGCGCTATACTGGAAAAGCCTCTGGTCACTTCAATGGCTGTTTAATGGCACTGGGTTGTTGTTTTATAATCCTGTTTCGTTTCATGGCCACGCAGGCAGGCCCGCCACGGTTTGGCCAGTGCTGTGAGGGAGGCTGCCAGTCATTTACATTTGTATCAAACAGCAGTAGAGCACAACACAGATCCAAACAGAGGACATTGTCCAAGCACGGTGGTCGTATGGCTGCCAGTGTTTGTGAAGCTTCCTGTGTTTGTATTAGACACACAGGTTATTAAACTTATGTACTTTGGTCTATTGTCATTATGGAAATGTTTGGATGTTCTCTCTTTCATTATATAAAGCCTTAGTATGGCAGGGATTCAATGACTCTAACACTGGTCAAGGAGAACCAGTATCATCACCATACTTCAGGGGCTACAATGTTGGCTGATCTTCATGAAGCCCTTTCAATGATCAACCTGGATTAAGTGGACTTGTATGTGTGGTCAACCGTAACTGATGTTAGGGCAGAATAGAACATATTCCTCACTGATTTCACTGTCTCGCTCCTCTCTCTGCAGGTATGTGCCGTGTTTCCTCCATCCAGACTCTGAGGACACAAGGATATATGGGATGAAGAACTCCAACTAACAGGGATGAAGCAAACTGAACCGCATGTCTGTGCATCACCACCACATCTTCGTCACCATGGTCTTCATCACCCTGTTTTTTTTTCACCTTTGAGCCAAACCCAGTGAGAACTTAATCAAACAGACAGACTCAGACAAAACGCTCAGAGCTGGGGACTCACCTTCTTCTGTGTTATCCGTCACTTTTTATTTGGCTTTATCTTTTGTATCTGTACATAACGCAATTCCAAATCTTATAGTTTTGTACATGTAATTTTTATGGTGTGTGACATTTTTCTAATAAAATAAAAAAGTGGATTCATTCCCTAGAGACTAACAGGCCTATTTGTGGCTGATGATTTACCTTCCATTACACCTACTTCTCTCCTCTTGTATTCTCCCAATACAAACCTATTACACACACACCTTATCCCCGCCTCGCCTATCTCTGCCCATGACACCACGAAGCCAATAACCTGTGTTACCCAGTGGTTGTAGCACAATGGCAGCCATTCCAAATTACTTTAGAGGGAATAAGGGATCCCAGAGGTAAAAATAAATTAGGTTTGAATCATCCCAGAGCGTCAAGCCCTTTATATATATTACCCCACCACTCCTACAGCCTTCTCCATATGGAGGTATTCATCATCAGCATCAGGGTTAGCCTCTCTCCCCCACCTAGTAGGTTTTCATTTCTGAAAACTAAATTCCACTGACTTCTTTTTATGTTTTTCCCCCTGACCCTCAAAGCCGACCTGAATTAAAACACTGAAATTTGCACAGAATCTCTTCTGGTGGTTTTCACCGTCTGTTGCAGTGAATCTGATCCAAGTCAGGCATTGAACCAACAGAATGCTTTGTGTGAGTTGGATATCTTGTTTAAAGTGCTAGAGCCTAGCTTTTATGGCTGTTTATAGCTATCCCAAAGTCCTCCTAAAGGCTTGCTGGGAGATTGGCGCCATGTGAGTAATGACTGTCTGCCATCGTGCTAAATCATCATAATGCTGTTATTACATGCATCTTAAAATGTTTTAATCATCAGTAGTTCCTCATGGCAGGAGATCGAATGATTTCACTGTCATTAATACAGGGGAACATCAAGGTGCAGAGATAGGGGGTTGCCCAGCAGAAAATAAATGCTAACCTCAGTCACTCTGTGAGTTAAAGTGCGTTTGAACTGCGTATAGGGGGGACATTTTCAGTCAGGAAACTCTCTTTGGGACTCTCTTGCATACACCCTATATTTTCCCTTTTCTTTTTTCCCACCACAGACAGTACTGGTTTCCAGTCGATGGAATGTGAGACAGAGGTGATGGTAAAAGGCCATGTCTATTGGATTTCTTTATTGAGTAATTAATTATGTGGGTCGATAACAGTACTTTTGTAATGCTCAATTCTGCAAATGTGGGCAATGGTCATAGAGGAAATTGGCACTTATCAGCTAACTGGAGAAGTCCATCTGTGAAAGGGTGAATTTCATTCTTGAAAGTGATGTTACACTCAGTAGCATACCTAGCTATGCTACTTTTAAAGACCTTGTTAAAGACCTTGGAAAATCTCTGAAACACTATCAGCCTCTCTCTTGTCCCACTTTAACAGATTGTTTTCTTTCATTTCTAAGGATGTTAGATGCTGTATCTCCAGAGTTGAAGAATTAGGTTCTTTGTGAAATTAACCAATTGTTGAGAAGTTGTCAATGGTGAGAAGGGGATGTTTAGTGTAATGTATGGAAAAATCAGTGAGAGTTACAGTATTCTGAGGAGCCAAATGAAGAATAGGCTTGTTAAGGTCAGGCACCACAGGCTGAAATGACATTTTTGCATATATACTGAACAAAAATATAAACGCAACATGTAAAGTGTTGGTCCCATGTTTCATGAGCTGAAATAAAAGATCCCAGAAATGTTCCATATGCACAAAAAGCTTATGTCTCTCAAATTCTGAGCACAAATTTGTTTACATCCCGTTTAGTGAACATTTCTCCTTTGCCAAGATAATCCATCCACCTGACAGGTGTGGCATAACAAGAAGCTGATTAAGCAGCATGATCATTACACTCAGTAGCATACCTAGCTATAGTAATAGACTGGCTCTAACTCAATATTGATGCTGACTGCGTTGGCTACATATTTCTGTTATACTATAAGTTATTGTTTATACAGATTCAGACAACAAATGGTTACTTAAAACCCTTTGACACATATGAACACTCGGGTTTGATCATTCTACAGTTGTCCCTGCAGCGTAAACTCAAACTGGTGTGATCAGAACACTTTAGAACGTCCAGTTACGATTGACGCAACAGTCAGCATTTGAGCTGGCCACACAGTTTTTTCACATTTTGCACAAACACGGTCTTTACAATGTTATCTCCTCAATGTGAGCAGTTTATTTTTGGATGCAATGTTCAGACATTCAAAGAAGTAGCGACAGCATAACACAATTCTCATCCAAACCGGAAAATGTCTGAGGAAAGAGTGACCAAACACAAGTGGTCATATTTAGCTAACTCTCGGCTGGCAGAAACCATAATGTGAATTAGCTAATAGCAATTACTATTTACAATTCATCACATCACGGGTGACCTCACCAGTGATCGAAATAATTGAGTAAAACACTTTCTAAAAATCAAAAGTAATCAGACGCTGGGTAGTTTGTGTGCGCCACTGTGTTTGTTTTTTCAAGTCAAACTAAGATATGAGGTTACAAGGTGAGTTGGGTCTGTTTGTAGTATGCATGTTGAAGGGGGTGTGTCGTCTACCATCATTCAATTCCGGAAGTTTACTCGAAAGGCGAGTGAACCATCCCTTCACCTCGTTTTGTTATAACATCTTTGGTCTGACAGATGTTTACGTGACAACGAGAATGCATTGTATGATGTCAACAAACATGGCGCCACACATAGCTGGCAATTAGCTTAGCATTATCTCATCATAATCAAAATAATAAAATACAAAGATTTGCCACATGCGCCGAATACAACAGGTGAAATGCTTACTTACAAGCCCATAACCAACAATTCAGTTTAAGAAAAAAATTAAAATAGCAAATAATTAAAGAGCAGCAGTAAAATAAAATAACAGTAGGTAGGTTATATACAGGGGGTACCGGTACAGAGTCAATGTGCGGGGGCACCAGTTAGTCGAGGTAATTGAGGTAATATGTACATGTGGGTAGAGTTAAAGTGACTATGCATAAGTAATAGACAGAGAAGCAGCAGCATAAATGAGGGTGGGGTGGGGTGGGGTGGACAATGCAAATAGTCTGGGTAGCCATGATTAGCTGTTCAGGAGTCTTATGGCTTGGGGTAGAAGCTGTTAAGAAGTCCTTTGGACCTAGACTTGGCGCTCCGGTACCGCTTGCCGTGCGGTAGCAGAGAGAACAGCCTATGACTAGGGTGGCTGGAGTCTTTAATAATTTCTAGGGCCTTCCTCTGACCTTCAAGGAAGTATTTTACACACGTGTCCATTACAATCTATGCATCAATCGGAATGCATGATTTGTCACCAGTACTTGAAAACGTGAATAAAACAGTAAATACATTATGCTCCATACATACATACATACATACATACATACATACATACATACATATGGTGTGCTACAGTAGAAAAGACAACACGATATACAGAAACTATAATGATAGCGTAATAACGCACCTACTTTGATAGGAACGCACAAAGTTATCATTAGCAGTGAAGGCAAAATGTGCGCCAGCCGGAAAATGTGCCAGGGAGGAAAAAGTTTGTGCTTGGGCTCTCATCAAAGAGAGAAGTTTGTCCTGCTCAGTAATGCCTCAAATGTAAATTGTCCGCAACAGTGAAATGGGCTACTTCAATGTGAATTAATGAGGAGGCGGAACACACCTCAAATCAAACTGTTTTCAGAAAATAAAACTTGTTAGAAAATAATTTGAAGTTGATAATTATTCATTTCTAATGGAAAAAGTATATTAAGTGTTCAAGGATGTTAGATGCTGTAACTCCAGAGTTGAAGAATGAGGTTCTTTATGAAATTAACCAATTGTTGAGAAGTTGTCAACGGTGAGAAGGGGATGTTTAGTGTAATGTATGGAAAAAGCAGTGAGAGTTACAGTATTCTGAGGAGCCAAAGGAAGAATAGGCCTGTTTATTTCAGGCACCACAGGTTGAAATTACATTTTTGCATATGTACTGAACAAAAATATAAACGCAACATGTAAAGTGTTGGTCCCATGTTTCATGAGCTGAAATAAAAGATCCCAGAAATGTTCCATATGCACAAAAAACTTGTATCTCTCAGATTTTGAGCACAAATTTGTTTACATCCCGTTTAGTGAGCATTTCTCCTTTGCCAAGATAATCCATCCATCTGACAGGTGTGGCATATCAAGAAACGGATTAAGCAGCATGATCATTACACATGTGCACATTGTGCTGGGGATAATAAAAGGCCACTCTAAAATGTGCAGTTTTGTCACAACACAATGCCACAGATGTCTCAAGTTTTGAGGGAGCGTGTGATTGGCATGCTGACTGCAGGAATGTCCACCAGAGCTGTTGCCAGATAATTTTATGTTAAATTCTCTACTATAAGCCGCCTCCAACGTCGTTTTAGAGAATTTGGCAGTGCGTCTAACCGGCCTTACAACTGCTGACCACATGTAACCACGCCAGCCCAGGAACACATCCGGCTTCTTCACCTGCGGGATCGTCTGAGGGGGTGCTGAGGCGTATTTCTGTCTGTAATACAGCCCTTTTGTCGGGAAAAACTCATTCTGATTGGCTGTGCCTGGCTCCCCAGGGGGTGTGCCCTTGCCCAGTCATGTGAAATCCATAGATTAGGGCCTAATGAATTTATTTAAATTGACATTTCCTTATATGAACTGTAACTCAGTAAAATCTTTCAAACTGTTGCATGTTGCGTTTATATATTTTTTCAGTACACTTATAGTGCATTCAGAAAGTATTCACACCCCTTGACGTTTTCCACATTTTGCTGTGGTACACCCTGAATTTAAAAAGGATTAACTTGAGATTTTGTGTCACTGGCCTACACACAATACCCCATAATGTCAAAGTGGAATTATGTTTTTAGACATTTTTACAAATTAATAAACATGGTAAGCTGAAATGTCTTGAAGTGTTCAAACCTTTGTTATAACAAGCCCAAATAAGTTCAGGAGTAAAACTTTGCTTAACAAGTCACATAACTTGCATGGACTCACTGTGTGCAATAATAGTGTTTAAACTGATTTTTGAATGACTACCTCATCACAGTCGAGCAGTGAATTTCAAACACAGATTCAACCACAAAGACCAGGGAAGTTTTCCAATGCTGTCACGCCCTGGCTCTGAGGACACTGTTATGTTGAGCCAGGGTGTGTAATTCTATGTTTGTATTTCTATGTTGGCCTGAGTGACTCCCAATCAGAGGCAACGAGTGTCAGCTGGTTGTCTCTGATTGGGAGCCATATTTAACTGTCTGTCTTTCACTTTGTGTTTGTGGTTTCTTGTTCTTATTTGGTTTGTGTTAAACCAAAGACATCACGTTATCGTCCGTTGTTTTGATCGTGTGATCATTCTATTAATAAATATGTACGCATTCAACGCTGCGCCTTGGTCTCTCCCTGTCGATCGTGACAGAAGAAACCACCAAAACCGGACCAAGCAGCGTGTCCAGGAGCCATCGCTAGCAGATCTCCGTGGCAACCTCGACTGGGTCAAGCCTAGTGAGGAGCAGAGAGGGTGGACTTGGAAACAGTTGAGGAAGAGCTTCGACTGGGTCAAGCCCATTGAGGAGCTGAATAGCGGGAGTTGGAGACAGAAGAGCGAGAGTTGGGCGAGAACGATAGAGGCCTGGCCCACGGGGAGGAGAGACCCCCAGAAAATTTTTAGGGGGGTGCTCACGACGTCGGGGCAGCAGGAGGCCGCGATAGAGCGGTCCAGCGGGTTGGCAGAGGAGGCCGCCAGGTTAAGGGGGCCACTGGTCGAAGAGGGGATGGAAGGTGGAGAGGCACGGCGAGAGGTACTGGGGTGTGTTACCAGTCCGGTCCGGCCCGTTCCAGATCCCGATGTAGGGCCAGTTGTGTGTGTCCCCAGTACGGTCCGGTCTGTTCCTGCTCCCCGCACCAAGTCAGTGGTGCGCTTCGTCAGCCCGGCTCGGCCCGTTCCTGCTCCCCGCACCAAGTCAGTGGTGCGCTTCGTCAGCCCGGCTCGGCCCATTCCTGCTCCCCGCACCAAGTCTGTGGTGCGTTTCGTCAGCCCTGTCCGGCCCGCTCCTGCTCCCCACACCAAGCCAGAGGTGTGCGTCGTCAGTCCAGCACGGCCCGTGCCTGTTCCCCACACCAAGCCAGTGGTGTGCGTCGTCGGTCCGGCACGGCCCGTGCCTGTTCCACTGGTGCCTGGTCCGGCACCGGTCAGATGCGTTACGCCGGAGCTAGAGCAATCCGCTCCATCAGTGTGCAGTCCTGCTCCGGCCAGCGGGGCCAGACCCGGACCAGGGGTACTTTGGGGGTTGGAGAGGGAGTGGGGATCAGGCCCGGAGCCGGATCCGCCGCCAAGGCAGAGTGCCCACCCGGTCCCTCCCCTGTAGTATTTAGTTGGCGCGGTCGGAGTCCCGCGCCTTTAGGGGGGTACTGTCACGCCCTGGCTCTGGGGACACTGTTATGTTGAGCCAGGGTGTGTAATTCTATGTTTGTATTTCTATGTTGGCCTGAGTGACTCCCAATCAGAGGCAACGAGTGTCAGCTGGTTGTCTCTGATTGGGAGCCATATTTAACTGTCTGTCTTTCACTTTGTGTTTGTGGTTTCTTGTTCTTATTTGGTTTGTGTTAAACCGTAGACATCACGTTATCGTCCGTTGTTTTGATCGTGTGATCATTCTATTAATAAATATGTACGCATTCAACGCTGCGCCTTGGTCTCTCCCTGACGATCGTGACAAATGCCTCACAAAGAAGGGCACCTATTGGTAGATGGGTAACAAAAAAAAGCAGACATTGAATATCCCTTTCAGCATGGTGAAGTTATAAATTATACTTTTCAATGGTGTATCAATACACCCAGTCACGACAAAGATACAGGTTGCTGGAGAGGATGGAACAGCATTGTAGTTACTCCACAATACTAACCTCAATGACAAGAGTGAAAAAAAGGAAGCCTGTACAGAATAAAAATATTACAAAATGTGTATCCTGTTTGCAATAAGGCACTAAAGTAAAACTGCAAAAAATGTGTCAAATAAATTAATTTTATGTCCTGAATACAAAGGGTTATGTTTGGGGCAAATCCAACACAACACATCACTGAGTACCACTCTTCATATTTTCAAGCATGGTGGTTGCATAATTTCATGGGTATGCTTGTCACCAGCAAGGACTAGAGGAGTTTATTAGGATAAAAAGAAACCGAATAGAGCTAAGTTCATATATTGTGTGTAAATGTGTGAGAAAAACAAACTATTTAATTCATTTTGAATTCAGCCTGTAACACAACAAAATGTGGAATAAGTCAAGGGGTATGAATACTTTCTGAAGGCAATTTTGAGTTGTGTTAGTAAACATAAAAATGTCTAAAACTTAATGAAAATGTATATTTTCTTTAGTTTATTATACTACCATCATTAACATTTCAATGATTTTGAACCACATTAAAATGGACATTCAGTGGGGAGAACAAGTATTTGATACACTGCCGATATTGCAGGTTTTCCTACTTACAAAGCATGTAGAGGTCTGTAATTATTATCATAGGTACACTTCAACTGTGAGAGACAGAATCTAAAACAAAAATCCAGAAAATCACATTGTATGATTTTTAAGTAATTAATTTGCATTTTATTGCATGACCTAAGTATTTGATCACCTACCAACCAGTAAGAATTCCAGCTCTCACAGCCCTCCTGTTCTCCACTCATTACCTGTATTAACTGCACCTGTTTGAACTCGTTACCTGTATAAAAGACACCTGTCCACACACTCAATCAAACAGACTCCAACCTCTCCACAATGGCCAAGACCAGAGAGCTGTGTAAGGACATCAGGGATAACATTGTAGACCTGCATAAGGATGGGATGGGCTACAGGACAATAGGCAAGCAGCTTGGTGAGAAGGCAACAACTGTTGGCACAATTATTAGAAAATGGAAGAAGTTCAAGATGACGGTCAATCACCCTTGGTCTGGGGCTGCATGCAAGATCTCACCTCGTGGGGCATCAATGATCATGAGGAAGGTGAGGGACAGCCCAGAACTACATGGCAGGACCTGGTCAATGACCTGAAGAGATCTGGGACCACAGTCTCAAAGAAAACCATTAGTAACACACCACGCCGTCATGGATTAAAATCCTGCAGCGCACGCAAGGTCCCCCTGCTCAAGCCAGTGCATGTCCAGGCCCGTCTGAAGTTTGCCAATGACCATCTGGATGATCCAGAGGAGGAATGGGAGAAGGTCATGTGGTCTGATGAGACAAAATAGAGCTTTTTGGTCTAAACTCCACTCGCCATGTTTGGAGGAAGAAGAAGGATGAGTACAACCCCAAGAACACCATCCCAACCGTGAAGCATGGAGGTGGAAACATCATTCTTTGGGGATGCTTTTCTGCAAAGGGGACAGGACGACTGCACCATATTGAGGGCAGGATGGATGGGGCCATGTATCGCGAGATCTTGGCCAACAACCTCCTTCCCTCAGTAACAGCATTGAAGATGGGTCGTGGCTGGGTCTTCCAGCATGACAATGACCCGAAACACACAGCCAGGGCAACTAAGGAGTGGCTCTGTAAGAAGCATCTCAAGGTCCTGGAGTGGCCTAGCCAGTCTCCAGACCTGAACCCAATAGAAAATCTTTGGAGGGAGCTGAAAGTCCGTATTGCCCAGCGACAGCCCCGAAACCTGAAGGATCTGGAGAAGGTCTGTATGGAGGAGTGGGCCAAAATCCCTGCTGCAGTGTGTGCAAACCTGGTCAAGACCTACAGGAAACGTATGATCTCTGTAATTGCAAACAAAGGTTTCTGTACCAAATATTAAGTTATGCTTTTCTGATGTATCAAAAACTTAAAAATTAAAAATCATACAATGTGATTTTCTGGAATTTTGTTTTAGATTCCGTCTCTCATAGTTGAAGTGTACCTATGATAAAAATTACAGACCTCTACATGCTTTGTAAGTAGGAAAACCTGCAAAAATCGGCAGTGTATCAAATACTTGTTCTCCCCACTGTACATCAATAATTGCAAAGCCCATGTCATAGAGAATGTTACAAACTGGACTATATTTAGTAACTTACTTTAAAGGTATGGTGTTTGGGTTTAAATAGGTGTTTGACATCTAAATTCAGTGTACTTTTCTTTAACTGACATTTCCTAAAAGTCAGACTCTTACCACATGCCAACTCATTTACCAAATTCTGTGTGGTATATTCTCCAGACTTGCCCAAAGGGAATTGTTGATATATTGTCATTTTTTGTATTCTAGATAACCTTTTCTTTGGAAAAATGCGCCACAAATGCATTTTCCGTACATTTCTTTAGTATTTTACCGATAGAAAGATGAAAAAAAGTATTTATCCAAAATCTGCTCAGGACAAATCTGGTCCTGGAGTGTCTTAACAAAATGAAACCAAAATATTTAGACTGACTTCATCCAGTGTCCAGAAAAATGTATTGCACGATATGCAAATATGTGCATATTTAATGAGATGTCACTTACATTGCATATTTAAACTAATATATTTAAGAAACATTTTGAATACAAAAAGTTGTATATTTGTGTTTACATTCAACTGGTAAAAGTTGATTTTGATATGATTAAGGGAACAAATTATTACCCTATGAAGGTGTGATGCCTGGCCTTAAAGCATTCAAGACTCAAGTGATTAAAAGCCCACAACATCACCCCTTTACTTGCCCACCTTCCAGCCCAAACTCTAAACTAATCTGAAAGTGCAAGAAACTTCTACATCTTGTGGATGAATCTTCAAGAAGAGAAACATTATGAATAATTGTGCCTCATGAAGTGAGATCACAGGGGAAGTGCAGAGTTTTGAATTGCTCTGGTGAATCTTTAAAAGGTGAACACTTATCAATAATTACCATCAATCTAGGGATCCCGTGGAGGTACAGTAGGACGTTACTGCTTATGAAGGAGGAGGAGGAGTTCACAGAGTAGCTGAGGATGTCTGTAATGTCACGGTTTACTATGCCAGAACCCAGAAGCAGACCAGGACAAGGAACGTAGAGAGAAAGGTGAGTGTTTATTAAATAGATTCCGAGTGAGGCTGGATAATCCAGGGAACAGAGCGGGTGGCGTGGATGGGTTGTTGAGGGTGCAGTGGTTGGTCCGGTACTGGCTCGGCAGCCGCCGACCATCAGGCAGAGGTTGGGTGAAGGTTCCGGGTGAAAGACTGCAGACAGAACAAAAACGGAGGTCAGTACACAGCAAGTCACAAGGTGCAAAACAACAAAACTAACACTAATGGCTCAGAGGCTGATACGCTGACAAACATACTGTTCATAGCTAACGATCCGGCAGGAACTGGATGTTAGGCCAGAGCCTAAGAAGGGTGATGATCAGGACCAGGTGTGCAGATTGCTGATGGGATGCAGGTGCGGAAAACAAGAGCGCTCCCCGGAGCGTTCCCGAACCCTCGGGAAACTGGAGATTACGAACCGGAACACTAGTCACCAGACAGGACCCGACTCAGACAGCCGGGATCGTTACAGTACCCCCCCTCCGACGAACGCCACCGGGCGGACTCCCCGGAGCGCCAGGATGGAGGCGGTAGAAGTCACTGATGAGGTCCGCATCTAGGACCTGTCGCCGCGGAATCCAACTCCTCTCTTCAGGACCATACCCCTCCCAGTCCACGAGATACTGGAAACCCCGGCCCCGCCGTCTGGAATCCATGATGCGACGCACCGTGTAGGCAGGACCACCTCCGATCATCCGAGGAGGAGGAGGAGGAGGCGGAGGAGGCAACAGAGGACTGAGGAAGACAGGCTTGAGGCAGGAGACATGAAAGGTGGGATGGACTCTGAGCGTCCTCGGTAGTTTGAGTCGAACTGCCACTGGATTGATCACCTTCTCCACCACAAACGGACCAATGAACTTCGGTAACAACTTCCTAGACTCAGTCCGTAACGGAAGATCCCGTGTGGCCAACCAAACCCTATCTCCGATGGTATAGGTGGGAGCGGGGATCCGGCGACGATTCGCCTGGAGCTGATACCGGTCCGAAACTCTAAGGAGTGCCTTTCTGGCCCGATGCCAGGTCCGGTGGCAACGACGAATATGGGCCTGAACAGAAGGCACTGAGAGCTCCTTCTCCTGAGAAGGAAACAGGGGAGGTTGGTAGCCATACAGGCACTGGAAGGGAGACATCCCAGTGGCAGATGTAGGAAGAGTATTGTGGGCATACTCAACCCAAGGCAACTGAGAGACCCAGGAGGTGGGGTTGGAAGAGACCAGACAGCGTAGCGTGGATTCCATCTTCTGGTTGGCTCTCTCCGCCTGACCATTGGATTGGGGGTGAAAACCAGATGTGAGACTGACTGTAGCTCCAATGGCCAAACAGAAGGACTTCCAGACAGCAGAGGTAAACTGAGGGCCACGGTCGGAAACGATATCACTGGGCAAACCGTGGACCCTGAAAACCTCCCTAACCAGGATCTCGGACGTCTCCGAGGCAGAGGGAAGCTTGGCAATAGGCACAAAGTGGGCGAACTTGCTGAATCTGTCCACGATAGTCAGAACGACCGTGTTCCCCTCAGAAGCGGGCAACCCAGTGACGAAGTCCAGGGCCAGATGCGACCATGGTCGCCGGGGAATAGGAAGGGGGGTGAAGTAGTCCAGAGCTGGGCCGATTGGTACTCTTATTCTGCGCACACACTGGACAGGCAGCAACAAAACCCCGAGTATCCTCGGCCATGGCAGGCCACCAAAAACGTCTGCGAAGAAACGCCATTGTCCGAGCCACGCCAGGGTGACAAGCCATCTTGCTGGCGTGGGACCATTTGAGGACAGCAGGACGAACCGACTCAGGCACAAACAACCGACCGGGTGGACCGTTACCGGGACCGGGCTGAGTCCGAAGGGCCGCCAGCACCTCCTCCTCAATCTTCCACATAACTGCTCCCACGACGCAGTTCCGGGGGAGGATTGTCTCGGTCTTGGACCCACTCTCCTCCGTCTTGGAGAACATCCGGGACAAGGCGTCCGCCTTGCCGTTCTTAGATCCAGGTCGGAACGTCAGGGCAAACTTGAATCGTCCGAAAAACAACGCCCACCTGGCCTGGACGGGAGTTGAGACGTTTAGCCGATTGCACGTAAGCAAGATTCTTGTGGTCAGTCCAGACAATAAACGGTTGCTCCGCCCCCTCCAACCAGTGGCGCCACTCCTCCAAGGCAAGTTTCACCGCGAGAAGCTCCCGGTTACCCACATCGTAATTCCTCTCCGCAGGCGAAAGGCGACGAGAGTAGTAGGCGCAGGGATGGAGTTTACTGTCCGTGGAGCATCGCTGCGACAGGATGGCGCCAACTCCCACATCAGACGCGTCCACTTCAACGACGAACTGACGGGCCGTGTCCGGTTGAGAGAGAATCGGTGCGTTGGTGAATCGCCTCTTCAAATCCAGAAAGCGCTCGATCCGCCTCCGGATTCCACTTGAAGGTCCTGATACTGGAAGTCAAGGCAGTTAACGGAGCGGCCACACGGCTGTAATCCCGGATGAATCTGCGGTAGAAATTCGCAAACCCCAAAAATCTCTGGAGCTGCAATCTCGTACCGGGCTGGGCCCATTCCAGAACCGCTCTAACCTTCTCCTGGTCCATCCTAATCTCTCCCCTGGAGATGATGTACCCGAGGAAGGATGTCGTGTGGGCGTGAAACTCGCACTTCTCGGCCTTCACGAACAGGCGATTCTCCAACAATCGCTGCAGAACCTGCCGGACATGCTGGACGTGGTCGGAAGGTTCCTTCGAGAAGATCAGAATGTCATCCAGGTAAACAAACACAAAGAGACCGATCATATCTCTCAGGACGTCGTTCACCATACTCTGGAATACCGCTGGAGCATTGGTCAGTCCAAACGGCATCACCTGATACTCGAAGTGACCCATCGGTGTATTGAAACCCGTCAACCACTCGTCCCCCTCTCTGATCCGGACCAGGTGATACGCATTGCGTAGGTCTAGCTTGGTGAACACCGTAGCACCCTGTAAGGAGTCGAAGGCAGAACTCATCAAGGGCAGGGGATACTTGTTCTTGACCGTGATGTCATTCAACCCCCGATAATCAATACACGGTCGAAGAGAGCCATCCTTCTTACCCACAAAGAAGAATCCTGCCCCCAGGGGTGATGACGAGGGGCGAACGAGACCAGCAGCTAGGGACTCCTTGATGTAGGTCTCCAACGCCTCACGTTCAGGTCGGGAGATACTGTATAACCTTCCCTTGGGGTAGACAGCTCCAGGGACCAGGTTGATGGCACAATCATATGGTCGGTGGGGAGGGAGTGACAGAGCCTTCTGCTTACTGAAAACTTCCCCAAATCGTGATATGTCTCGGGAACCAGGGACAAATCTGGGGGTTTAGCCTCAATCACCTGACTGGGAACCGAATGGGGGCAGGCAGTCTTGAGACAGTTAGCATGACAATCAAGGCTCCAACTCGTTACCTTGCCCGTCACCCAATCGAACGTGGGATTGTGTTCCTTCAGCCAGGGGTATCCAAGGACCAGAGGAACATGGGAAGACGGCAGAATGAAGAATGAAATCATCTCAGAATGATTCCCCGACAACCGCATCTTAACCGGTTCAGTCCTCATCGTGATACGTGCCAGACTACTGCCGTTCAGAGTGGTCGCTTCAATGGCTTCCGGCAATTGCTCCTTGGAAAGCCCCAGCTGTTCCACCAACTCGGCATCAAGAAAGCTTCCATCGGCACCTGAATCGATAAAAGCGTTAAGCGCTAAGCTCTGATTCCTGTTCACAAGGGTAGCCGGGAAACGGGGTCTGACAGAGGTACTGAGAGGTTGAAACTGGCTCGCTAAAAGTCCTCCCAACTTTAGCGAGCCGGGCAGTTTGACGACCGCCGGGAACAAGTGGAGATGTAATGTCCCGAGCTACCACAGTAGAGGCAGCAGTTGGTCTTACGTCTATGTTGACGCTCCTCCTTGGTTAACCCGTGCCGCCCCACTTGCATGGGTTCAGAATCGGGAGAGAGGACCTCTCCACTAATCCATTGTGGTGGAGAATGATCGACGTGTTCTGGTCCACCACCCGACCCGACTGGGAACTGAGAAGCTGATCGATTGGACGGACCCCATTGCTTCTCCCTCCTTCGCTCTCGGACTCGATTATCCACCCGAATAGACAAGGCTACCAAGCTGTCCAGGTCACTAGGCTCCGGATAGGAGATCAACTCATCCTTGAGCTGCTCCGACAGACCCTGGTAAAAGGCCGCTTGCAGAGACTCCTCGTTCCACCCACTCTCCACAGCCAACGTCTTGAACTCGATCACGAAGTCGGCCACGCTGCGAGTTCCTTGGCGAAGCGAAAACAGGCGCCTAGCTGCGTCCCTCCCTCGGACGGAATGGTCGAAGAGCTTCCTCATCTCGGCCGTGAACCCCTGGTATGAAGCCATGCAGGGATCCTGTCGTTCCCAAACGGCTGAAGCCCACTCCAGCGCTCGACCACGCAGCAACTCAATCACAAAGGCTATCCTAGCCTTGTCTGTGGCATAAGAGTAGGGCTGTAGATCGAACACTAATCCACACTGCATAAGGAAGGAACGGCATCTTCCCAGCTCCCCCTCATATTTATCCGGCGTCGGAACCTTGGGCTCACGGATGGACACAGCTTCAGAAGCGGCAGGCGAGATGGGTGAAACCGGTAGTGGATCCTCCACCGGACACTTACGTTGGTTCTGGACCTCCGTCAGACCGGTAGAAAGGTTCCGAACTGACAACGCGATCTCCTGTAGTACCATGCTATGATGGCCCAACATCTTCTCCTGCTGGGTAATAGCATGGCGAACAGAGTCCAGGTCCGCTGGGTTCATACTGGCCGGATCGTTCTGTCACGGTTTACTATGCCAGAACCCAGAAGCAGACCAGGACAAGGAACGTAGAGAGAAAGGTGAGTGTTTATTAAATAGATTCCGAGTGAGGCTGGATAATCCAGGGAACAGAGCGGGTGGCGTGGATGGGTTGTTGAGGGTGCAGTGGTTGGTCCGGTACTGGCTCGGCAGCCGCCGACCATCAGGCAGAGGTTGGGTGAAGGTTCCGGGTGAAAGACTGCAGACAGAACAAAAACGGAGGTCAGTACACAGCAAGTCACAAGGTGCAAAACAACAAAACTAACACTAATGGCTCAGAGGCTGATACGCTGACAAACATACTGTTCATAGCTAACGATCCGGCAGGAACTGGATGTTAGGCCAGAGCCTAAGAAGGGTGATGATCAGGACCAGGTGTGCAGATTGCTGATGGGATGCAGGTGCGGAAAACAAGAGCGCTCCCCGGAGCGTTCCCGAACCCTCGGGAAACTGGAGATTACGAACCGGAACACTAGTCACCAGACAGGACCCGACTCAGACAGCCGGGATCGTTACATGTAATGCGATAAAGCAGGCCAAATGCGAGCCTTTTCACTTGAATGTCTTTTTAACTCTGCATGACCTCTTTCTAAAGGCATAGAGCGTGTGTAGCCCTCCTCCTCCACCTTCCACCCCAGGGACTCCCACCTGTGTGAAGCAACCTGGTAGAAGTCCAAAGATGCCAGGGAAGAGGGAAGGACAGAACGAGGGAGAGAGGCAGATACTTCCCCCCATTTTTCCTCCCACTATCTTCTCCTCCATGCAAAGGGCCAGTGGGACAGAGCCAAGCAAAATGGCCATCAAAGTCAACAAACCCCACATGCTGATTGGCTGAGCTGACGCCAAGGAGCATGCCATCGGAGAGCCGTGCTGGGGGCAGCAGCAGAGGGATGGGGGGGATTTAGAAATCCATCCTTGGAGACAGAACTGGAGGAGCGGAGCGTTTGATCTGCCTTTGGCTGGATTTCTCTTTTTGTTGTTCCACTCAAGCCAGCAGAGAAAAGCAAATTGAGGGTATGTTTATCAGGCCACCTCCCTGCTGACTATTCCCCACAAAATGAAAGAGGGAGGGAGGAGAGAGTGAAAATGGGGAGAGAGGAGGGAAAGGGCAGTGAAGACTGATTGGGGAGAGGAGAAGAAGAACAGCATAGATAGAAGGTAGAGAGTGAGATAGTAAGACATGATGAAGTGGAATGGGAAAGGAAAAGGGAGAAATACTGAGGAAAGATTTGAGATGAGAGTGAGGCAAAAAGGGGAAGGGAAGGGTGAAGGAAGGAGAGAGGAAACCACAGAGCAGGAGGAGATATGCTACACACACCATGGTGAATCAGGGAAAATAGGTTTTATTCTCTCTTTCGTTTCCACTAAGCACCCTGTGGAGGCCCATTCATGTAATAGAAGACACATTTCCCCCACTGAGAAATACTAACACAGAAAGAGATGTGACCAGGCAAAAAAGGAGTTTGTCTGAGGTTCGTTCGTCTGAGGTTCTAATTCCCCCTCTCTGCTTTCCGCTTTTCCTAGTGCAGGGAATGGTTGAGTCAGCTGCTGAGTACAAATGTAAAGCCATCCTTATTAAACAATTTATTGTACAAAATGGGTCTCCTCATATGTCTGTAAATTAGTGCCCAGACTCTGAACAGGCTAAGGCCTCAGTGCAGTCTGCCCCCTAAATGAGATGTAGAGCTCCCCTCTTTAAAGAGCATCCGACTCTTCAAAGTAAGAGGTATTCATTTGGGCTTTTCCCCTGCACAATAAAAGTGTTTGTCCGTCTCAGAGTAGTAGTATATTACAGTAACGTAGCTGGAGAAAAGCTATAGAAGCTAGAATTCAAAACAATGGCCCAATAGGAGCAGCATTTAGATGAAAGAAGCAAGACTTCAAATATTGTCTTTGATTTTGAAACAAAGGCACCTTTAAGCAGACTTTTCCTCACTGTTAAGACATCTCATGAGAAACTGAACCTGTGTCATGCATCAGTGACTCAATGGATCGAAATGACAGTGGTATGAAAAATTAGCCTGGACGTGTGCGTGCATGTGACGGGGAGAGTGTTTACTTGCTTGTACTTGACAGTGATTGTATGTATGTGCATGCGTGCACGTGTGTGAGATAACGTGCTTGCATGCGAACACACACTTGATGTCTGTTAAATCGGTACCCGTCAGTCTACCAACCCACCGACTGGTGACCTTCTCTCGCTCTTTGCCTGTAGGGACTGCATTTAAAGGACAAGAGACAGGTCCTGTTAGCCTCACTGTGATACGTGCCCCACAGCACTCCATCAAAAATGCTGCTCCATTTCACTTGGTGCCATTACCAAACAAACCCTGGACCACACAGTACGTCAATAGAATATGAATCATCCGTGATCGGATCCCTGAACAAAGCCAGTAATGTAAAGAGCACTTCCTTAATTAAACATGCGGGCAGGCGGCCATCGGGTTGGTTGCGGGTATGAACTGGCAGGCTAATGCACCGCAACCTTGTCCTGCATTATGAAATAGATAGCCCACATACAGGGTTATGCCAAGTTAATTGGGTCTTCTCTGAGGTCTGGCTATGCTAGCTGCTCACTCGATGGCTGTTGAAAGGAGCGTACTGGATGAATGGGATCTCATGAGCTTCTAATGGATGAGCCAAAGTAATGGAAGCAGACCCATTCCGAGTTACAGTGGGGAAAAAAAGTATTTAGTCAGCCACCAATTGTGCAAGTTCTCCCACTTAAAAAGATGAGAGAGGCCTGTAATTTTCATCATAGGTACACGTCAATTATGACAGACAAATTGAGGAAAAAAAATCCAGAAAATCACATAATAGGATTTTTAATGAATTTATTTGCAAATTATGGTGGAAAATAAGTATTTGGTCACCTAAAAACAAGCAAGATTTCTGGCTCTCACAGACCTGTAACTTCTTCTTTAAGAGGCTCCTCTGTCCTCCACTCGTTACCTGTATTAATGGCACCTGTTTGAACTTGTTATCAGTATAAAAGACACCTGTCCACAACCTCAAACAGTCACACTCCAAACTCCACTATGGCCAAGACCAAAGAGCTGTCAAAGGACACCAGAAACAAAATTGTAGACCTGCACCAGGCTGGGAAGACTGAATCTGCAATAGATAAGCAGCTTGGTTTGAAGAAATCAACTGTGGGAGCAATTATTAGGAAATGGAATACATACAAGACCACTGATAATCTCCCTCGATCTGGGGCTCCACGCAAGATCTCACCCCGTGGGGTCAAAATGATCACAAGAACGGTGAGCAAAAATCCCAGAACCACACGGGGGGGACCTAGTGAATGACCTGCAGAGAGCTGGGACCAAAGTAACAAAGCCTACCATCAGTAACACACTACGCCACCAGGGACTCAAATCCTGAAGTGCCAGACGTGTCCCCCTGCTTAAGCCAGTACATGTCCAGGCCCGTCTGAAGTTTGCTAGAGTGCATTTGGATGATCCAGAAGAGGATTGGGAGAATGTCATATGGTCAGATGAAACCAAAATAGAACTTTTTGGTAAAAACTCAACTCGTCGTGTTTGGAGGACAAAGAATGCTGAGTTGCATCCAAAGAACACCATACCTACTGTGAAGCATGGGGGTGGAAACATTATGCTTTGGGGCTGTTTTTCTGCAAAGGGACCAGGACGACTGATCCGTGTAAAGGAAAGAATGAATGGGGCCATGTATCGTGAGATTTTGAGTGAAAACCTCCTTCCATCAGCAAGGACATTGAAGATGAAACGTGGCTGGGTCTTTCAGCATGACAATGATCCCAAACACACCGCCCAGGCCTCTCTCATCTTTTTAAGTGGGAGAACTTGCACAATTGGTGGCTGACTAAATACTTTTTTTCCCCACTGTATATTGATATGATGCAGTAGGAGAGTGTGTGAGGTTCAGATCGTACAATCACAATATCTTCCAGTGCTTTTATTAAAGACTAATCCACATGTTCTCAAACTTTAATTATTATACTTTCTGCTTTTCAGAGGTGTTCTGTCAGAGGGGACCATATATCCTCTTATTCAACAGAACACTGACACACACACAATGACCATGAAGGAAAACATACCGGGTCGTGAGGCCCCCTGCGCAGACAGACAAATGACAGCATTATCTATGGTGAGTGAGGGGAGGGAGGTCATTTTATCCCTTAACAGAGACATGGTAACCTTCACGATTGGTGCGTCACAAAGACCCACCACCACCGGGGACTATGTCTCTCAGTCTGGCTTGTGTCTCATCCCTGTGCCCTAGCATGCTCCAGATAAGGCAGCAGGAGTGTAAGGGCGGGGCCGGAGGAGCTAATCCGGGTGCTGCGATAGGAGCAGATTGCTCTGGGAGTTAATTGTGCGTCTGTGAGTTATGTAAACATCTCAAGCGGAGGCAGGCAGCGCGGCTTACTGATGCATCAAGGGCGAAGCACAAACAACACAGGCAGATGGATGCCCCAACACAGTCCTGCTGAGAGGAGGCTTTTAGAATCAGGTTGAAATCTACAGTAAGTCCAATGAGATGGGACCTTATAAAGGGCACTTATAAAGATGGCCTCACTTGCCAGTCTTTCAGCATCTACTATGAGTAGTGCTAGAAGACAAATGGCTGTTACTATATGTCTATTATACCAGAGAGAGGCAGTTTTCTTGTCTCTATAATGAAATAAATGCTTACAATTCCGTAAGTAGAAAAGATGGGATGGTTCCATTTTGACAAGGCTGTGTGATCCGATCCCTCTCAACTCCTGCACCTGATCCCCATCACTTCCTTGGATCCAAGCAGATCATCTCAACCTGATTGGCAAACTGCACTGTGTGTTTGTGCATAAAGAGCTTCCTCACACAATAGGCACATTTTATGGCGGGCATTGTCTTGTTTCGAACAAGAAACTGCTCATGATTTGAAATTATGTACATTAGCCACATGCATTAGCTCCTTACCTGATAATGGAGATGAATAGGACAATAATGATCATAATAAGGAAGAGCATTAGGCCATCTGAAAGGGAAGTTGCCTAATGAGCAGAGGCAAATTTTCCCCCTGAAAGCCTAATTTACCACAAACGGACAGACACACACACACACACACACACACACACACACACACACACACACACACACCATGGACAAAATAAAAGGGTACTGGAAAAAAGTCAGTTCAAAACCTACACACCGGTTGCCATACCAACAAAGTTGTTCAGAGAGGAACAGAGGAGCAGAGATGGAACAGGAATCCCTGTGGACCCTGGCTATCAATTTCTGCCAGGTTTATCCCTATGATTAGAGGTGGTTAACACGCTAACACCGCTGTCTCCCGTCGCTACGCTAGATCCACCGCCATCTCATTGAGAGCACCCAACTCCCCTGGACTTCATCAGTGGGCTCATTACCTAGAGTAAAAGCAATACAGGCTTGAGGACTCCATTTCAGAGCCCCCGCCACCAACCATCCCCAAGGGATCTCAGTCCACGAGATGGAGGACCTGACGAGAGAATGAGTTGTTGTTTTATGTCATTATGTAGTCCATTTTAAGACTGCTATGCCTACCAAAATGATGGGGGATGTAGATAATGTATGTAACGGCTGTGTTTTAGTTCCATACATTAAAAGGGTTGTTGAGTACAAAGGTTTGTGTAAGTAGTCTGATAGAACATACTGTAGTTCTGTAGTCGATTATCTGGTAGTGACTTAAAGCTAGATTATAGACTTGGAAACCCATGATAAAGACCGTCACAAACCCAGTATGACCCAGTATGAGGAAAAGGCTAGTCATTAATGAACTTGATGATTTGGAACATGATTTGGAAAAGGGTTGATACCACCAAATGATGTATCACATGTTCATGGGAAAAAATATTTTGAGATTGCCACAGCTCTACTTACCATTTTAACAAATGACAGAGAGAACGGTTGTTATCCTGTCGGGCTGTATCACCGCCTGGTACGGCAACTGCACCGCCCTCAACCACAGGGCTCTCCAGAGGGTGGTGTGGTCTGCCCATCGCATCACCGGGGGCAAACTACCAGCCCTCCAGGACACCTACAGCACCCGATGTCACAGGAAGGACAAAAAGATCATCAAGGACAACAACCACCCGAGCCACTGCCTGTTTCACCCCGCTATCATCCAGAAGGCGAGGTCATTACAGGTGCATCAAAGCTGGGACCGAGAGACTAAAAAACAGCTTCTATCTCAATTCCATCAGACTGTTAAATAACCATCACTAGCACATTAGAGGCTGCTGCTGCCTATTGAAATCACTGGCCACTTTAAGAAATGGAACATTAGTCACTTGAATAATGTTTACATATCTTGCATTACTCATGTATACACTGTATTCTATACTATTCTACTGTATCTTAGTCTATGCCGCTCTGACATTGCTTGTCCATATATGTATTTATATATTCTTAATACCATTGCTTTACTTAGATTTGTGTGTATTGGGTATATGTTGTTAAATTGTTAGATATTACTTATTTGTCACGCCCTGACTCTGGGGACTCTTATTTGTTGAGCCAGGGTGTGATTTTCTATGTTTGTGATCTAGGTTTTCTAGATCTATGTTGGCCGGTGTGGTTCCCAATCAGAGGCAACTGTCGCTCGTTGTCTCTGATTGGGGACCATTCTTAGGCAGCCTATTGGCACTAGTGGGTTGTGGGATCTTGTTCTGTATAAGGTTTGTTGTGTTACCTTAGGACTTCACGTGTCGTTAGTTTATTGTTTTGTTGTGTGTTTATTCGTGTAATAAACATGTTTGCATATCACGCTGCGCCTTGGTCTGACCCGTTCATCAACGATCTTGACATTATTAGATATTACTGCTGTCACGGTTACTAAGCCAGAACCCAGAAGCAGACCAGGACAAGGTACGTTGAGACAAAGGTGAGTGTTTATTAATAGATTCCGAGTGAGGCTGAATAATCCAGGGAACAGAGCGGGTGGCGTGGATGGGTTGTTGAGGGTGCAGTGGTTGGTCCGGTACTGGCTCGGCAGCCGCCGACCATCAGGCAGAGGTTGGGTGAAGGTTCCGGGTGAGAGACTGCAGACAGAACAAAACGGAGGTCAGTACACAGCAAGTCAAAAGGTGCAAAACAACAAAACTAACACTAATGGCTCAGAGACTGATACGCTGACAAACATACTGTTCATGGCTAACGATCCGGCAGGAACTGGATGTTGGGCCAGAGCCTAAGAAGGGTGATGATCAGGACCAGGTGTGCAGATTGCTGATGGGATGCAGGTGCGGAAAACAAGAGCGCTCCCGGAGCGTTCCCGAACCCTCGGGAAACTGGAGATTACGAACAGGAACACTAGTCACCAGACAGGACCCGACTCAGACAGCCGGGATCGTTACAGTACCCCCCTCCGACGAACGCCACCGGGCGGACTCCCGGAGCGCCAGGATGGAGGCGGTAGAAGTCACTGATGAGGTCCGCATCTAGGACCTGTCGCCGCGGAATCCAACTCCTCTCTTCAGGGCCATACCCCTCCCAGTCCACGAGATACTGGAAACCCCGGCCCCGCCGTCTGGAATCCATGATGCGACGCACCGTGTAGGCAGGACCACCTCCGATCATCCGAGGAGGAGGAGGAGGAGGCGGAGGAGGCAACAGAGGACTGAGGAAGACAGGCTTGAGGCAGGAGACATGAAAGGTGGGATGGACTCTGAGCGTCCTCGGTAGTTTGAGTCGAACTGCCACTGGATTGATCACCTTCTCCACCACAAACGGACCAATGAACTTCGGTAACAACTTCCTAGACTCAGTCCGTAACGGAAGATCCCGTGTGGCCAGCCAAACCCTATCTCCGATGGTATAGGTGGGAGCGGGGATCCGGCGACGATTCGCCTGGAGCTGATACCGGTCCGAAACTCTAAGGAGTGCCCTTCTGGCCCGATGCCAGGTCCGGTGGCAACGACGAATATGGGCCTGAACAGAAGGCACTGAGAGCTCCTTCTCCTGAGAAGGAAACAGGGGAGGTTGGTAGCCATACAGGCACTGGAAGGGAGACATCCCAGTGGCAGATGTAGGAAGAGTATTGTGGGCATACTCAACCCAAGGCAACTGAGAGACCCAGGAGGTGGGGTTGGAAGAGACCAGACAGCGTAGCGTTGATTCCATCTTCTGGTTGGCTCTCTCCGCCTGACCATTGGATTGGGGGTGAAAACCAGATGTGAGACTGACAGTAGCTCCAATGGCCAAACAGAAGGACTTCCAGACAGCAGAGGTAAACTGAGGGCCACGGTCGGAAACGATATCACTGGGCAACCCGTGGACCCTGAAAACCTCCCTAACCAGGATCTCGGACGTCTCCGAGGCAGAGGGAAGCTTGGCAATTGGCACAAAGTGGGCGAACTTGCTGAATCTGTCCACGATAGTCAGAACGACCGTGTTCCCCTCAGAAGCGGGCAACCCCGTGACGAAGTCCAGGGCCAGATGCGACCATGGTCGCCGGGGAATAGGAAGGGGGTGAAGTAGTCCAGAGCTGGGCCGATTGGTACTCTTATTCTGCGCACACACTGGACAGGCAGCAACAAAACCCCGAGTATCCTCGGCCATGGCAGGCCACCAAAAACGTCTGCGAAGAAACGCCATTGTCCGAGCCACGCCAGGGTGACAAGCCATCTTGCTGGCGTGGGACCATTTGAGGACAGCAGGACGAACCGACTCAGGCACAAACAACCGACCGGGTGGACCGTTACCGGGACCGGGCTGAGTCCGAAGGGCCGCCAGCACCTCCTCCTCAATCTTCCACATAACTGCTCCCACGACGCAGTTCCGGGGGGAGAATTGTCTCGGTCTTGGACCCACTCTCCTCCGTCTTGGAGAACATCCGGGACAAGGCGTCCGCCTTGCCGTTCTTAGATCCAGGTCGGAACGTCAGGAAAAACTTGAATCGTCCGAAAAACAACGCCCACCTGGCCTGACGGGAGTTGAGACGTTTAGCCGATTGCACGTAAGCAAGATTCTTGTGGTCAGTCCAGACAATAAACGGTTGCTCCGCCCCTCCAACCAGTGGCGCCACTCCTCCAAGGCAAGTTTCACCGCGAGAAGCTCCCGGTTACCCACATCGTAATTCCTCTCCGCAGGCGAAAGGCGACGCGAGTAGTAGGCGCAGGGATGGAGTTTACTGTCCGTGGAGCATCGCTGCGACAGGATGGCGCCAACTCCCACATCAGACGCGTCCACTTCAACGACGAACTGACGGGCCGTGTCCGGTTGAGAGAGAATCGGTGCGTTGGTGAATCGCCTCTTCAAATCCAGAAACGCACGATCCGCCTCCGGATTCCACTTGAAGGTCCTGATACTGGAAGTCAAGGCAGTTAATGGAGCGGCCACACGGCTGTAATCCCGGATGAATCTGCGGTAAAAATTCGCAAACCCCAAAAATCTCTGGAGCTGCAATCTCGTACCGGGCTGGGCCCATTCCAGAACCGCTCTAACCTTCTCCTGGTCCATCCTAATCTCTCCCCTGGAGATGATGTACCCGAGAAAGGATGTCGTGTGGGCGTGAAACTCGCACTTCTCGGCCTTCACGAACAGGCGATTCTCCAACAATCGCTGCAGAACCTGCCGGACATGCTGGACGTGGTCGGAAGGTTCCTTCGAGAAGATCAGAATGTCATCCAGGTAAACAAACACAAAGAGACCGATCATATCTCTCAGGACGTCGTTCACCATACTCTGGAATACCGCTGGAGCATTGGTCAGTCCAAACGGCATCACCTGATACTCGAAGTGACCCATCGGTGTATTGAAACCCGTCAACCACTCGTCCCCCTCTCTGATCCGGACCAGGTGATACGCATTGCGTAGGTCTAGCTTGGTGAACACCGTAGCACCCTGTAAGGAGTCGAAGGCAGAACTCATCAAGGGCAGGGGATACTTGTTCTTGACCGTGATGTCATTCAACCCCCGATAATCAATACACGGTCGAAGAGAGCCATCCTTCTTACCCACAAAGAAGAATCCTGCCCCCAGGGGTGATGACGAGGGACGAACGAGACCAGCAGCTAGGGACTCCTTGATGTAGGTCTCCAACGCCTCACGTTCAGGTCGGGAGATACTGTATAACCTTCCCTTGGGGTAGACCGCTCCAGGGACCAGGTTGATGGCACAATCATATGGTCGGTGGGGGAGGGAGTGACAGAGCCTTCTGCTTACTGAAAACTTCCCCCAAATCGTGATATGTCTCGGGAACCAGGGACAAATCTAGGGGTTTAGCCTCAATCACCTGACTGGGAACCGAATGGGGGCAGGCAGTCTTGAGACAGTTAGCATGACAATCAAGGCTCCAACTCGTTACCTTGCCCGTCACCCAATCGAACGTGGGATTGTGTTCCTTCAGCCAGGGGTATCCAAGGACCAGAGGAACATGGGAAGACGGCAGAATGAAGAATGAAATCATCTCAGAATGATTCCCGACAACCGCATCTTAACCGGTTCAGTCCTCATCGTGATACGTGCCAGACTACTGCCGTTCAGAGTGGTCGCTTCAATGGCTTCCGGCAATTGCTCCTTGGAAAGCCCCAGCTGTTCCACCAACTCGGCATCAAGAAAGCTTCCATCGGCACCTGAATCGATAAAAGCGTTAAGCGCTAAGCTCTGATTCCTGTTCACAAGGGTAGCCGGGAAACGGGGTCTGACAGAGGTACTGAGAGGTTGAAACTGGCTCGCTAAAAGTCCTCCCAACTTTAGCGAGCCGGGCAGTTTGACGACCGCCGGGAACAAGTGGAGATGTAATGTCCCGAGCTACCACAGTAGAGGCAGCAGTTGGTCTTACGTCTATGTTGACGCTCCTCCTTGGTTAACCCGTGCCGCCCCACTTGCATGGGTTCAGAATCGGGAGAGAGGACCTCTCCACTAATCCATTGTGGTGGAGAATGATCGACGTGTTCTGGTCCACCACCCGACCCGACTGGGAACTGAGAAGCTGATCGATTGGACGGACCCCATTGCTTCTCCCTCCTTCGCTCTCGGACTCGATTATCCACCCGAATAGACAAGGCTACCAAGCTGTCCAGGTCACTAGGCTCCGGATAGGAGATCAACTCATCCTTGAGCTGCTCCGACAGACCCTGGTAAAAGTCCGCTTGCAGAGACTCCTCGTTCCACCCACTCTCCACAGCCAACGTCTTGAACTCGATCACGAAGTCGGCCACGCTGCGAGTTCCTTGGCGAAGCGAAAACAGGCGCCTAGCTGCGTCCCTCCCTCGGACGGAATGGTCGAAGAGCTTCCTCATCTCGGCCGTGAACCCCTGGTATGAAGCCATGCAGGGATCCTGTCGTTCCCAAACGGCTGAAGCCCACTCCAGCGCTCGACCACGCAGCAACTCAATCACAAAAGCTATCCTAGCCTTGTCTGTGGCATAAGAGTAGGGCTGTAGATCGAACACTAATCCACACTGCATAAGGAAGGAACGGCATCTTCCCAGCTCCCCCTCATATTTATCCGGCGTCGGAACCTTGGGCTCACGGATGGACACAGCTTCAGAAGCGGCAGGCGAGATGGGTGAAACCGGTAGTGGATCCTCCACCGGACACTTGCGTTGGTTCTGGACCTCCGTCAGACCGGTAGAAAGGTTCCGAACTGACAACGCGATCTCCTGTAGTACCGTGCTATGATGGCCCAACATCTTCTCCTGCTGGGTAATAGCATGGCGAACAGAGTCCAGGTCCGCTGGGTTCATTACTGGCCGGATCGTTCTGTCACGGTTACTAAGCCAGAACCCAGAAGCAGACCAGGACAAGGTACGTTGAGACAAAGGTGAGTGTTTATTAATAGATTCCGAGTGAGGCTGAATAATCCAGGGAACAGAGCGGGTGGCGTGGATGGGTTGTTGAGGGTGCAGTGGTTGGTCGGTACTGGCTCGGCAGCCGCCGACCATCAGGCAGAGGTTGGGTGAAGGTTCCGGGTGGAGACTGCAGACAGAACAAAACGGAGGTCAGTACACAGCAAGTCAAAAGGTGCAAAACAACAAAACTAACACTAATGGCTCAGAGACTGATACGCTGACAAACATACTGTTCATGGCTAACGATCCGGCAGGAACTGGATGTTGGGCCAGAGCCTAAGAAGGGTGCTGATCAGGACCAGGTGTGCAGATTGCTGATGGGATGCAGGTGCGGAAAACAAGAGCGCTCCCCGGAGCGTTCCCGAACCCTCGGGAAACTGGAGATTACGAACAGGAACACTAGTCACCAGACAGAACCCGACTCAGACAGCCGGGATCGTTACAACTGCACTGTCAGAGCTAGAAACACAAGCATTTTGCCACACCCGCAATAACATCTGCTAAATTCTTGTTAATCTAACTGCACTGTCCAATTTACAGTAGCTATTACAGTGGAAAAATACCATGCTATTGATTGAGGAGAGTGCACAACAACAAAAAACGTATCACGTCAACTGGTTTGATACATTCACCTTTGAAGGTAAATAATGTACTTACAGTGGGGGAAAAAAGTATTTAGTCAGCCACCAATTGTGCAAGTTCTCCCACTTAAAAAGATGAGAGAGGCCTGTAATTTTCATCATAGGTACACGTCAACTATGACAGACAAAATGAGAAAAAAAATCCAGAAAATCACATTGTAGGATTTTAATGAATTTATTTGCAAATTATGGTTGAAAATAAGTATTTGGTCAATAACAAAAGTTTCTCAATACTTTGTTTTGTACCCTTTGTTGGCAATGACACAGGTCAAACGTTTTCTGTAAGTCTTCACAAGGTTTTCACACACTGTTGCTGGTATTTTGGCCCATTCCTCCATGCAGATCTCCTCTAGAGCAGTGATGTTTTGGGGCTGTCGCTGGGCAACACGGACTTTCAACTCCCTCCAAAGATTTTCTATGGGGTTGAGATCTGGAGACTGGCTAGGCCACTCCAGGACCTTGAAATGCTTCTTACGAAGCCACTCCTTCGTTGCCCGGGCGGTGTGTTTGGGATCATTGTCATGCTGAAAGACCCAGCCACGTTTCATCTTCAATGCCCTTAATGATGGAAGGAGGTTTTCACTCGATACATGGCCCCATTGATTCTTTCCTTTACAAGGATCAGTCGTCCTGGTCCCTTTGCAGAAAAACAGCCCCAAAGCATGATGTTTCCACCCCCATGCTTCTCAGTAGGTATGGTGTTCTTTGGATGCAACTCAGCATTCTTTGTCCTCCAAACACGACGAGTTGAGTTTTTACCAAAAAGTTCCATTTTGGTTTCATCTGACCATATGACATTCTCCCAATCCTCTGCTGGATCATCCAAATGCACTCTAGCAAACTTCAGACGGGCCTGGACATGTACTGGCTTAAGCAGGGGGACAAGTCTGGCACTGCAGGATTTGAGTCCCTGGCGGCGTAGTGTGTTACTGATGGTAGGCTTTGTTACTTTGGTCCCAGCTCTCTGCAGGTCATTCACTAGGTCCCCCCGTGTGGTTCTGGGATTTTTGCTCACCGTTCTTGTGATCATTTTGACCCCATGGGGTGAGATCTTGCGTGGAGCCCCAGATCGAGGGAGATTATCAGTGGTCTTGTATGTCTTCCATTTCCTAATAATTGCTCCCACAGTTGATTTCTTCAAACCAAGCTGCTTACCTATTGCAGATTCAGTCTTCCCAGCCCGATGCAGGTCTACAATTTTGTTTCTGGTGTCCTTTGACAGCTCTTTGGTCTTGGCCATAGTGGAGTTTGGAGTGTGACTGTTTGAGGTTGTGGACAGGTGTCTTTTATACTGATAACAAGTTCAAACAGGTGCCATTAATACAGGTAACGAGTGGAGGACAGAGGAGCCTCTTAAAGAAGAAGTTACAGGTCTGTGAGAGCCAGAAATCTTGCTTGTTTGTAGGTGACCAAATACTTATTTTCCACCATAATTTGCAAATAAATTCATAAAAAATCCTACAATGTGATTTTCTGGGGTTTTTTCTCTCTCAATTTGTCTGTCATAGTTGACGTGTACCTATGATGAAAATTACAGGCCTCTCTCATCTTTTTAAGTGGGAGAACTTGCACAATTGGTGGCTGACTGATCACTAAATATGTTTTTTCCCACTGTATATTCAGTAATCTTGCTCTGATTTGTCATCCTGAGGGTCCCAGAGATAAAATGTTGCATAGTTTTGTTTGATAAAATCCATTTTTATATTCAAATGTAGGAACTGGGTTCTACAGTTTGAACCCCTGCTGTCTCTGGCTCCACACCCACCCCGCCCGGCCATCTAGATGTGTGAAAGTGAATAAGCTAATGATCCATCATGTATGACATTCCTGGGAGTGTGTAAACTTACATTTTGTATTAGCATATCATTGATGCATGTTCTCTATAGTTATGTACTTGAAAATGAATCAATTGACCAATTCGGCACATTTGGGCAGACTTGATACAAAATAGTCCAGTATTGCAATGCTTCACTGGATCAAACTGATACTTTGCACACACACTGCTGCCATCCAGTGGCCAAAATTTAAATTGCGCCTAAACTGCAATATATTATTGTGGCCTTTCTCTTGCATTTCAAAGATGATGGAACAAAAAAACAACAAAAAAATGCATGTTTTTTGGTTTGTATTAACTTTAACCAGATCTAATTTATTATTTTCTCCTACATTAATTTCACATTTCCACAAACTTCAAAGTGTTTCCTTTCAAATGTTATCAAGAATATGCATATCCTTGCTTCAGGTCCTGAGCTACAGGCAGTTAGATTTGGGTATGTCATTTAGGCGAAATAAAAAAAAAATGTCAGATCCTTAAGAGATTAACAAGAATTTAAGCTTTCTGCCCATATATGAAATGTCCATGTCCTGGAAAGTTTGCTGTTACTTACAACAGTCATGCTAATCACATTAGCGCACGTTAGCTCAACCGTCCCGTTTACGGGACACCGATCCCATAGAGGTTAAGGTAGAGAATTTAACCTTTCAACAATAAGGAGGCTGTATATTAGTTGTAACCTGTGTCATGTTACAATTAGACAGATGATTTTGAATTGAGTAAAAATGTGAGCGAGCCAGAGAGGAGTGAGGAGTTATGGAGTGGACCCATCTTCTAGGTAAGATTGATGGAAAGAGAATTAAGCAGATGACATGAAGCAGAGAGGAGCAATGATGTAGTTTAACCAAGCATCGAGAGAAAGCTGACCTTTTTGTATAGCTCAATGAAATTCCTTCTCAGTTAATAAGGATATGCAGAGGGAGACTATAAATTACAATTGGCTGGATATACCAGGGTCTTTCTGTTCACATAATACGACAAATGTATCAGTCAATCATCAATGAGCATTGCAAGATAGTTCATTGGGTGCTGTCACTGCAACAGTATGTGACTTTCAGTTTTTAATTCTATTGAGGCTCTATGTGGGAGTGGGAGTATTGGTTTGGATCACTTCTTGAAGGTGTGATACTCACAACAATAGTGTATTGTCTCATTTCCCTTTGGGCATTCTGTCCATAATTGTGTACGCTATGCTCTGGGACATTCTCTGAAAGGCTTGGTGGAACCTTCACTTATTCTAAAGTGAATGAAAGCGAGGGCGTTTTTAATCAGACTGCTTGTGAAATTCGACACAAAGGAATTTATCTATCATCAACCTCCAAAACTTTTTAACCCTCACATTATTATGATTGACGTGTGTGATGTCTTTTAGAGCCATTGTAGTTTTGAATGCAGTTATTTCATAATATTAAGTACCATGGAAATGATTGACAGTATGGACAATGGTATAGCATGTGTGCAGTAGGATAACATCTGGACATGGGGGTTGTCATTGTTCCTCTCATATTCTTTGTATCTACAGAGTGGATGTGGGTTGATGCCTGGCTTCTCTGAACAATGCACATTTTCATTTATTAAATTGATCTCTGCATTTGTTGTTTGCTTTATTATGAACAGTGATTTGA
The DNA here is from genome assembly GCF_020615455.1 of Coregonus clupeaformis. NCBI lineage: Eukaryota > Metazoa > Chordata > Actinopteri > Salmoniformes > Salmonidae > Coregonus > Coregonus clupeaformis. Next base: position 12,685,857 of record NC_059196.1, on the reverse strand, counting down.
GGGGTGTCTGTGTGTTCCTCTTAACCATGGCATTATGAGTACATTTACATTTTAGTCATTTAGTAGACACTCTTATCCAGAGCAACTTACAGTTAGTGAGTGCATACATTTTTCACACTGGCCCCCCGTGGGAATCAAACCCACAACCCTGGCGTTGCAAGCGCCATGCTCTACCAATTGAGCTACATGGGGCCAGTATGAAAAATGTATGCACTCACTAACTGTAAGTCGCTCTGGATAAGAGCGTCTACTAAATGACTAAAATGTTAATGTTATTGTACTCATAATGCCATGGTTAAGAGTACTTCTTGAGATTGGTGTTCTCAGTAGCTCCTACCACACATTAAACTCGTTTAAGATGATGTATTCTGAAATCAGACAAGCATCAATGATAGCATGCACATGAGTGTTAGTGTCAGTCTTTCAAATCACCAACTGAGCCAAATGAGATGCTAAACTGAGACTGGCTGGAGTCAGGACTCAGTTTGGAGCATGAACTGACTTGAACTGAACTGAAGATTTCAAATGTGATTATTCAGTTTTAGCCACAAACCTTTAGTGAAGGGTCTGCTTCAAATTCACATTGAACCTCAGGCTATGGGTGACTTCAAATTTTATCAATGTATGTTTTGTGATCAGATAAAACTTGTGAAACTATTCCCTTCTACATGAATCATGAACCGGAATATTGTTTAGGTATTACCCCAACCATCCATTGATGGGATGGATTCCATTTTAGATGAATCCAAGAAAGGCTTACTACAAAGCCATGAAGATAAGAAGAGAAACTTGAAAAAGTAAAGTGGTATAAGATTGAAGTGAAGAGCGTGATTGATGTGAATTGTAGGGATAGAGCTGGGACAGCAGCACATACAGACATCCAGCCATCTGTCCAATAACTGATAAGAAACATGCGTCTAGGACAGTTCTGGCCTTAGGCACTCACATCTCAATCAAAGTATACTGTCTCCATAGATTAGGCATCTCCTAGGTGATAGACCAGGCTCAGATTATCTCAAGTTACAACTGAGATGGAGTTGAACTTTGACTAAACTCTGGTGGCGCCTTGCCTCTCCTCCCCTCATGCTCAGTTCTCTCTATCTCATCTTCGTAAATCTTTCATTTGAAAATAAGAGCGATCAATTTCCAATCTGTGAATTAGGGAGAAGTGATGTTTGATCTGTGGAAGCTTGATCTGCTGGAGATTGTCGTCCAATAAGAATACATTTACATTGACCCCTTTACTTGACTCCAAAAAAACAGACTTCATAAAATAATTGATACTGCAGACAAAATTAATTATTTATTAGTTTTTGATTTCCCCTAAATGCTAGGAAATAATTTTGGTATATCTTCAAATTGGCCTCAATTACCTTGGAAGGCCATTCCTGGCACTGGTCCACTGCTGCAGGCTAGCTAGCACTACCTCTGTGGAATGGACATTGTGATGCAAGGTAATCATATCTCTATCATGGCTTCCAACCATGGAACCAGGAGACATGGATTCTCCTCCACTACCACAGCTGTCTCCTGCGTGAATAAGAACATGGACGTTAGCCTTTGCAGCTCTCCATTTTCTCGCATGATTAGGCTAATGCTATTCACTGTAATCATTGTGGTGCAGATTGGGTATTTCTCACACAGATTGGAATAGCTGGCAGGCAGTGATTTTTCAGACAGCAAGAAAACATTTCTCTCTTTTTCACTTCTGTTTTAGTCAAAGCCAGTTTAGGGAATTATTTGGGTGATTGGATTAAACAGATTGGCGTGAGAAAAGGTCTGTGTTGTCGAACCTGTTGGCACAGAGGTCGAAACAACCCGGAATAAGTGGGGAAACAAGATTACTGTGACAGTCAAGATACAATAGGGCAAATCTTGTTCTGAGGACTGTTATTGGCAATGTTTTGAAGGTAGTCTCAGGCGGAATTTGGTATGGGAGGAAGATTGAAAAATGGGACAAATTATAAAGTCATGGACTGCAGTTCTTTTCACACTCTGTGCCCTTGCTATAAACTTCTGATTTACTGTAGCCTACAGTATGTTGTAAAGTTGGCTCTATTTGTTGTTAGGAGGACCGAAACTCCCTCTGCCAGAGATTAGCCTCTGATCTGTTCTGTTCAGTGAAACACCAGTGAAGCTCAGTGAATTAAATTTGTGAGGTGCTCCATTGCCTTTGATATCCCCAGTAAATAATAATGAAATAGCAACCTGGCATTCTAATAGCAGAGAGCCTCTTGTAAAACACAATTGATTTATGCATTCAGCAGCCCAGTAACAGGTGCTGAGCGTGTTTTGAGTCAATAAAATGGCCGACGTGGCGCATTATCTCATCAGCGGGTCATCAGAGGATCATGCTTCTAATATAACTCCTTACCCAGGTGAGCTGCAGCATAAATATATTACCTAAAGGATGGGGCTGAGTGCCTGGGGAAGGATTTTTGGTTGTTCTTTAGCCTGGCCAGTTCTTTACATGAAATATGTTGTGTACTCCCTTTGCTGGAGTGTGTTTTCGTGCCATTAATTGCCATGTATCTGAGATGCCGGCTTGCCTGGTGTAGGAGTCTAATTGGCAGATTGAAAGGCAGGGGAAGACTACCTCCTGTGGTTTCTATGGAGTGGGTGGATGACCATGCTGTCAATTATCTGTTTGGTGCATTCACAGGCTGACTTTGTGGGGCCCTTACTGCCAAACAAGGGCAGAGTAAGGAGAGACTATGTGTGTTTCACTGATATAGCGGTATCAATATATTTGTTCTCCCTACAGAGACATTTATTCTAGGAGTTTGGTTATTAAGATAGGGTCAAATAACATGAAATATACACTACCGTTCAAAGGTTTGGGGTCACGTAGAAATGTCCTTGTTTTTGAAAGAAAAGCAATTTTTTATGTCCATTAAAATAACATCAAATTGATCAGAAATACAGTGTAGACATTGTTAATGTTGTAAATGGCTATTGTAGCTGGAAACGGCAGATTTTTTATGGAATATCTACATAGGTGTACAGAGGCCCATTATCAGCAACCATCAGTCCTGTGTTCCAATGGCACGTTGTGTTTGCTAATCCAAGTTTATCATTTTAAAAGGCTAATTGATCATTAGAAAACCCTTTTGCAATTATGTTAGCACAGCTGAAAACTGTTGTGCTGATTAAAGAAGCAATAAAACTGGCCGTCTTGAGACTAGTTGAGTATCTGGAGCATCAGCAATTGTGCGTTCGATTACAGAATCAAAATGGCCAGAAACAAAGAACTTTCTTCTGAAACTCGTCAGTCTATTCTAGTTCTGAGAAATGAAGGCTATTACATGCGAGAAATTGCCAAGAAACTGAAGATCTCATACAATGCTGTGTACTACTCCCTTCACAGAACAGCGCAAACAGGCTCTAACCAGAATAGAAAGAGGAGTAGGAGGCCCCGGTGCACAACTGAGCAAGAGGACAAATACATTAGAGAGTTTGAGAAACAGACACCTCACAGGTCCTCAACTGGCAGCTTCATTTAATAGTACCCGCAAAACACCAGTCTCAACGTCAACAGTGAAGAGGCGACTCCGGGATGCTGACCTTCTAGGCAGAGTTGCAAAAGAAAAAGCCATATCTCAGACTGGCCAATAAAAATAAAAGAGTAAGATGGGCAAAAGAACACAGACACTGGACAGAGGAAGATTGGAAAAAAGTGTTATGGACAGACGAATCGAAGTTTGAGGTGTTCGGATCACAAAGAAGAACATTTGGGAGATGCAGACCAAATGAAAAGATGCTGGAGGAGTGCTTGATGCCATCCGTCAAGCATGGTGGAGGCAATGTGATGGTCTGGGGGTGCTTTGGTGGTGGTAAAGTGGGAGATTTGTACAGGGTAAAAGATATCTTGAAGAAGGAAGGCTATCACTCCATTTTGCAATGCCATGCCATACCCTGTGGATGGCCCTTGATTGAAGCCAATTTCCTCCTACAACAGGACAATGACCCAAAGCACAGCTCCAAACTATGCAAGAACTATTTAGGGAAGAAGCAGTCAGCTGGTATTCTGTCTATACTGGAGTGGCCAGCACAGTCACCGGATCTCAACCCTATTGAGCTGTTGTGGGAGCAGCTTGACCGTATGGTACGTAAGAAGTGCCCATCAAGCCAATCCAACTTGTGGGAGGTGCTTCAGGAAGCATGGGGTGAAATCTCTTCAGATTACCTCAACAAATTGACAACTAGAATGCCAAAGATCTACAAGGCTGTAATTGCTGCAAATGGAGGATTCTTTGATGAAAGCAAAGTTTGAAGGACACAAATACTTTATTAAAATTAATTATTTCTAACCTTGTCAATGACTACATTTCCTATGCATTTTGCTATATTTCCTATTCAAACTAATTTCATGTATGTTTTCATGGAAAACAAGGACATTTCTAAGTGACCCCAAACTTTTGAATGGTAGTGTACATGGTAATGTTTTTTAGCTAATCTTTGACCACATATAACTTAATTATGAGTACAGTGGCTATGCTGTATGGCACTTGACCCTACATTTCAAAAGCATTTTTTTCTGTCTTATAGACATTCTTAACAGATGGAAAGTAGCGAGCACTTTTCTTAACGCTATTCGACATTCAAATGAAGTCTTCATTAATTAAGTGGTTTGGTGAGTCAAATAGAGCGCTCTGCACATGTTGTTTGAAGGACTGAGTGAATGAGTGACTGGTGTGAGGGGTTTTGATCCCTTTGCCTCCTGTCTGTCCCTGCTGAGGTTTAAAGCACAGAGTGCTCCCTTTGAAGTTACACCGTGTTTGATATGAGGACATTCAATCTTCCTCACCCTCTGCCTCATTTGATTCTGTTACGCCACACTCCCTCTTATCAAACATGTGGGCATGGGGTGAGAGCACTGCTCCGCCACAACCCTGATCAAATTCCTTCAAAAGTGCAATTTCCACAAGCTGTCATTGGAAAACAATACATCATAGTAATTGCTCATATTAAAGTCGGGTTTTTAAGGTAATGGAAAGGTGGGCGATATTTTCATGCCAGTCACTTTAGAAAGGGAAGGAAAGAGGAAAAGCTGTGATGAAAAATAGAGTGTGTGAGACTGCTTTTTAGGAATGGCTGCCAGGTGAAAGAAGAAAGCCAATGTTGACATTAGGGCGGCTGCAATTATGACTAGTATTAACCCATCTGTCTAACCCCTAGAGGGGAACACGGGAGTCAGCACATCCACAGCATAGATGTAATGTCTGTATGTTTTATTCAAATGCATTTTAGCTGCTCACTCTGTTCCAAAAAAGGCTGGCATGTCAAACCTGTCGTGTGCTGGGCACATATAAAATGAAGCCTCCAAAACCTGTTTGCCCAATTACACCTTTGTTCCAAGCACAGACCAAACACTCAAATTACTATCTCTCTTAAACCTTTGATTCTTGAGTAAACACTAGATTTCCAACCTTTCAGGTGTCCAAATCAAGCCTTTGATTACTGGGTACACACCAGAATTCCTAACCTCTGGGCTTCCAAATCCCATCTTTAATCCAGGAGTAAACAATGGAAATCCCAAACCATCCGAATCAAAATCCTGAGCAGAGCTTGACAGACGCAGCAGGTGATCTCTCCTGTGATCAGTGTGAAATCACAGCCCGTAGTAGTGGGACACTACACCATTAGCAATCACTCACAATTATTAAAATACCCAGAATTCTTTCAATTTCAATGGTATCAACCATTGGCATTCTCTCTCTCTATCTTCTCTCTCTCGCTCTTTTTCTATATGTGTCACGACTTCCACCGAGGCTGCCCCCCCTCCTGGTTCGGGCAGGCTTCGGCGTTCGTCGTCACCGGAGTACTAGCTACTGCCGATCCCATTCTCATCACTCCACTTGTCATGTCTTGTCAATCACACACACCTGGTGCTCATTCCCCTAATTAGTATGTGTATAAGTGTTGCCTCTGTTCCCCTTGTCTTTGTGAGTGATTGTGTGTTGTGAGAGCGTGTAGCTCGGTTGAGCTACTATTCACTGTGTTTATGCCAAGGTGAATGTTTTCCCCTTTAATAGTTTCGTTTGACGCTTGGGCCGTTTGATTTATGTAAACGGAATAAACCCTCGACTTCGGTATTTTACCTCCTGTGCCTGACTCCTTCATTCACACTTTGTCACAGAATCACTCACCTGATCTGATATGGAGTCAGCAGGAGAAGACCGCATGCCTGGAGTTGTGGCAAGGGTCCAGGAGCATTCCTTGATGTTGGCCAGCTTGCGGGAAGCGATTGATCGGGTTCTTCAGGTGGTAGAACGCCTGGAGAGAAGAGGATCCGATCTATCGAGACCAGCTGGTCAACCGGATCCAGCCACCTACACCCCAGCCCCTTTAGGGATCCAGATATCCCCGCCACCGGCGTTTGATGGGACGGCAGCGAGATGTAAGGGATTCCTACTCCAACTGGAGTTGTATTTCTCCAGCATCAGGCCGGAGCCCCGGAAGCGGGAGAAGGTATCCGTCCTCGTTTCCTGCCTTTGTGGGAGAACCCTGGAGTGGGCCAACGCGGTGTGGAATGAGGGAGATACCGCGTTGGAGGACTACGGGACGTTTGCTCGCCTCTTTCGGGCCCTTTTTGATCACCCGCCTGAGGGTCGAGAGGCGGGCGAACGACTGGTTCATCTGAGGCAGGGGACGAGGACCGCTCAGGACTACGCGCTGGAGTTCCGGATGCTGGCAGCGGGGTCTGGGTGGAATGAGCGGGCCCTAAATGACAATTTCCGGTGCCACCTAAGGGAGGACGGCCAACGGGAGCTAGCCTGCCGGGATGCCATGCTATCGTTCTCCCAACTAGCGGACATGGCCATCCGGCTGGACAATCTGCTAGCAGCCAGAGGACGTCCTGGTAGGGGTCTGCCCGTTCCCATTTCGGACGACTCTGAACCCGAGCAGATGGAGCTGTGGGGAGCCGCCGGTCGAGACAGAGCAGGAGGACAGCGACAGTGCCACTCTCGTGGCACGAAGGGACAATCCACCACACGTCGCAGTAAACGTACTTTTGGGTCTGGAGGCGGTAGGCAGGGTACTCACGCATCACCCCAGGTAATGAACACCCAAACGTGTTCAGAGCCCTTTGCGGCGCACTGTACTTTATCTATCTCCTTTCCCGATCACTTGGTAGGTTCCCAGTGTAAGGCGCTAGTCGATTCAGGCGCAGCTGGGAATTTTATGGACAGGGCATTTGCACGCCGTCAAGGCATTTCATTGGTTCCCCTAACCATTCCACTCCCCATCAGAGCACTTGATAGTCGACCATTAGGGTCCGGGTTGGTTAAGGAGATTCGGTACCAGTCACCATGATTACGCAGGAGACGCATGTTGAGCAGATCACCTTTATGATTATTGAGTCTCCTGCTTACCCTGTAGTCTTGGGTATCCCGTGGTTAGCCCTTCACAACCCCAATTCCTCATGGCCGCAGAGGGTTCTTACGGGGTGGTTGCGTGAGTGTCCGGTTAGGAGACTAGGTGTTTCCGTTGGTGCGACCACGGCTGAAAGTTCAGACGGTACCCCCACCTTGCGCAATCCCCCCCAATACCATGATTTGGCCCTCACGTTTTCCAAGACGCAAGCAACTAAATTACCACCTCATCGGGAGGGGGATTGCGAGATAAACCTTCGGGTAGACGCTGTACCTCCCAGGAGTCATGTGTATCCCCTGTCGCAGGCTGAAACAGAGGCTATGGAAACATACGTCACCAAGTCCCTGCCCAGGGGTATATACGTCCCTCCACTTCACCTGCCTCCTCGAGTTTATTCTTTGTGAAGAAGAAAGATGGCGGTTTTGTCATGAGAATCTATATCTCTAATTCAACCTAAGCTTGAATCATTACCAGGGGTTGTAAGGCTGTTTTTAACCAGTTTTCTCAGTCCCCTTCACCCTGGAATGTTTAGTCCCGCCGCCCTCTGTTAGTGGGTTGCCACTACATTATAACTCTAACACCGTTCACACATTTATACTGTATTTGGGGTGAAATCCTTTAGTCATTATTCTTAAAATACAAATTAATCTATCAGGTTTACGCCCGTGCATTGATTATCGACCACTGAATAATGTGACAGTACGATTTAGTTATCCTCATCCCCTCATTCCTTCAGTGATTGAGTCAATGCATGGGGCCCGCTTTTCACCAAATTAGACCTCAGGAGTGCCTACAACCTGGTGCGTATTCGGGAAGTGGGTGAGTGGAAAACAGCATTCAGCACAACCTCGGGGCATTATGAATACCTGGTGATGCCCTACGGTTTGATGAATGCTCCATCCGTTTTCCAGTCCTTTGTGAACGAGGTGTTTCGGGAAATGCTTGGTCGGGGTGTGGTGGTCTACATCACTGACATCCTGGTGTATTCCGCTACACGCGCCGAGCATGTGTCCCTGGTTCGCAAGGTCCTGGTCCGACTGCTGGAAAATTATCTTTATGCCAAGGCATAGAAGTGTGAGTTTTTCAAGCAGTCAATCTCCTTCCTCGGATATCGCATTACCACCACAGGTGTGGAGATGGAGGGAGACCGCATTGCAGCCGTGTGTAATTGGCCGACTCCAACCACAGTAAATGAGGTGCAGCGCTTCCTTGGCTTTGCCAACTACTATTGAAGGTTTATTCGGGGCTTTGGCAAGGTTGCTGCTCCCATTACCTCTCTGTTGAAGGGTGGGCAGTCCCTGCTCCGCTGGTCTGCTGAGGCTGATTTGGCCTTCAGTAGATTGGGGGCTTGTTCACCTCAGCCCGGTACTGGCTCACCCCGATCCATCACTACCATTTGTAGTGGAGGTGGATGCGTCCGAGGTAGGGATAGGAGCTGTCTTATCCCAACACTCGGGCACGCCACCCAAGCTCCGCCCCTGTGCCTTCTTTTCTAAGAAGCTCAACTCGGCGGAGCAGAACTACGGCGTTGGTGATCGGGAGCTGCTGGCTGTTGTCCGAGCTTTGACGGTGTGGAGACATTGGCTCGAAGGGCGAAACACCCTTTCCTCGTCTGGACAGACCACCGTAACCTGGAGTACATTCGGGCAGCGAGGAGGCTGAATCCTCGCCAGGCCAGGTGGGCCCTCTTCTTCACCCGGTTTGATTTCACACTCTCACACATTCCGGGTACGAAGAATGTGAAGGCAGATGCACTGTCTCGGCTGTATGACACAGAGGAGAGGCCCAGAGACAACACCCCCATACTCCCGGCCTCGTGCATTGTTGCGCCGGTAGTATGGGCAATGGACGCAGATTTAGCGCAGGCATTACGCACAGATCCATCTCCACCGCAGTGTCCAGCTGGGCTGCAGTACGTGCCTGCGCTTATCCGTGAACGTCTGATCTACTGGGCGCACACGTCACCCTCCTCTGGTCATCCAGGTATCGGTCGTACAATGCCTGACCGAGAAGTACTGGTGGCCTACCTTGGCTAAGGACGTGAGGGTGTGTGTTTCCTCATGCCCAGTGTGCGCCCAGAGTAAGGCACCAAGGCACCTCCCAGCGGGTAAGCTACAACCTTTACCAGTTCCACAATGACCATGGTCTCACCTGAGTATTGATTTTCTCACTGATCTTCCCCCCTCCCAAGGTAACACCACTATCCTGGTCATTGTGGACCGCTTTTCAAAGTAATGCCGCCTCCTTCCTCTGCCCGGTCTCACCAGACTCTAGACGTGAACTGGGGAGGCTCTGTTTACTCACGGCTTCCGGCACTACGGGGTACCAGAGGATATAGTGTCCGACCGAGGTCCCCAGTTCACGTCTAGAGTCTGGAAGGCGTTCCTGGAACGTCTGGGGGTCTCGGTCAGCCTGACCTCTGGATTTTACCCCAAGAGTACTGGGCAGGTGGAAAGGGTGAATCAAGATGTGGGTAGGTTCCTGCAGACCTACTGTCAGGACCGGCCGGGGGAGTGGTCAGTACTCCTGAGTGGCGCAGTGGTCTAAGGCACTGCATCGCAGTGCTAACTGTGCCACTAGATATCCTGGTTCGAATCCAGGCTCTGTCGCAGCCGGCCGCGACCGGGAGACTCATGGGCGGCGCACAATTGGCCCAGCGTCGTCCAGGGTAGGGGAGGGAATGGCCGGCAGGGATGTAGCTCAGTTGATAGAGCATGGCGTTTGCAACGCCAGGGTTGTGGGTTCGTTTCCCACGGGGGGCCAGTAAAAAAAAAATATATATATATATATATATATATATGTATTCACTAACTGTAAGTCGCTCTGGATAAGAGCGTCTGCTAAATGACTAAAATGTAAATGTAAATGTGGTCGGTGTTCCTGCCATGGGCAGAATATGCTCAGAACTCTCTCCGCCACTCCTCCACTAACCTAACACCCTTCCAATGTGTTTTGGGTTACCAACCGGTCCTGGCACCGTGGCACCAGAACCAGGCTCCTGCGGTGGATGACTGGTTTCGGCGCGCGGAGGAGACTTGGGACGCTGCCCATGTTCGCCTCCAGCACGCCGTGCGTCGTCAGAAGGCCAATGCTGACCACCACCGCAGGGAGGCCCCGGTGTTCATACCGGGGGATCGGGTCTGGCTCTCGACCCGGGATCTGCCCCTCCGACTGCCCTGCCGGAAGCTGAGCCCGCGGTTTGTGTGGCCGTTTAAAGTCCTGAGGAGAATAAATGAGGTGACATACAGGTTGTCACTCCCCCCTGATTACCGTATTAACCCCTCGTTTCATGTCTCTCCTCAGGCCGGTGGTAGCTGGTCCACTCCAGGAGTCTGAGGTACGGGAGGTTCCTCCACCTCCTCTGGAAATTGAGGGGGCCCCGGCGTACTCGGTCTGTTCCATCCTGGATTCGAGGCGTCGGGTGGGGGGGGTACTGTCACGACTTCTGCCGAGGCGGCCCCCTCTCCTGCTTCGGGCAGGCTTCGGCGTTCGGCAGTGACTCTACTGCCGATCCCATTCTCATCACTCCACTTGTCATGTCTTGTCAATCACACACACCTGGTGCTCATTCCCCTAATTAGTATGTGTATAAGTGTTCCCTCTGTTCCCCTTGTCTTTGTGAGTGATTGTTTGTTGTGAGAGTGTGTAGCTCGATTGAGCTACTATTCACTGTGTTTATGCCAAGGTGGATGTTTTCCCTTGTAATAGTTTCATTTGACGTTTGGGGCGTTTGATTTCTGTAAATGAAAAAACTCTGGACTTCGGTATTTTACCTCCTGCACCTGACTCCTTCATTCACACCTCGTCACAATATGTAAACATATCATCAAACTAAATGGCCTAGTTGTAATATATTTCCAGACCACAGATAATTGTAAGTCCCATCATTGTAACAATATCATATTCATTGTCCTCTAATTTTGTGTGGATCTTTTTAGTATGGTCTGCAGACTATTTGTATAGTAATTGGATCCTATTTAGCTTCAAATACAGTCCTTGAGAGGTGTAGAGCCTGGTAAAAGTCATTCGCCGGCTGCCAATTTTAATCAAAGTGGCTCTTAATCACATTATTTGCTTGCATCTCTGTTGTTGTGCTGAGATTAACGTGTAAATGGGATCATCTAGGATTTTATTTTTGGGCATCCTCTTCTTTCTTGCTGATACCTAACTGTCAACATCTCCCAATGTCATAAAACCTCTGTCTGTGTAATTGTTGATAGACACATGAATGTAGAGGGAGAGAACACTAATCTGCACTTGAGGAGGTATTTATGGAGAGGAGGTTAGTTACTATGGGACTCCATGGGAATCTTCTTGGGACAATTACTGTAGGTGTGTGGGTATAGCTTTTTATGCTACTATGCCTTGTCAACTCTATGCAATACTATGCAATTTGCAAACAGTAATCTAAATTGAAAAGCTTGATTGTTTGTTGTCCAATGTGTGTGTTTGTTCACACTGTTGTGCATCTATCGCCTGTCACTTTAAATTGATTTCATCCACAGTTGTAAATTAAGTTGCACCTCGTTGACAGGAAGGTAAAGATAGCTTGCCAAAAGATGCATAGATTCAGAGCACATTTAAATAATACCGTCTGTTGTGGCTTAGGTGACGAATCGCAGTCTCATCCGTTAGTCAGAGTAAAAATAGATAGATGCCAAGATCACCAGATGCTGCATTCAACAATTCCAGAGCACCGCTCATACATACCAGGCAGTAGACGTAACATCACAATCAACTCAATAGCCATGAAATGATGGGAGAGCAAAGCAGGACTGTTTAACACTGTGTCAATAACTACCATTTGATTATTCCATTTGGTCCTGAACTGAAGTGAATCATTTCAAATGCTACCTTTCTTTGAGATTATGTGTTGCCAATTGCATCTTCAAGGTTGTCAGAGCTGCTGAATGAAGCTGTTTTTGATGGTGAGCATCAACTGATGTGAGTTTGTGGTGTGTATTGAGCCTAGAGTCACACATGGGGCACAGTGGCATAGATAATCCAATCTACGGTAGGGTAAGGGAGATTGGGGGTGTGAAGAGGATGGGGCACACAGAGCCAACCACACATTACCCCCACCCTCTTCTGTCTCTCGAATTAAAGAGAAAACATGGCCAATGTTGTGTAAAGTACAGTACATTTTCTTCAAGACTTAGACAGATTGAGGTTGAAAAAAGGCCTGCTGTACTGCAAAAGAAAGAGAGCAGACATGGTCAGAAAATCCCTGTTCTGTGCCACGTTGCCTGGTTGGATCCTACATGTTTCCTGTGAAGTTCTCCCTTCTCAGAAAGAAACACATTTCCCCATTTCACCCTCTTTAACCCACAGTTGTATAATGTATCACCGTCATAGGACATTTATTTATCTTTCTGAGCTATACAACAATACTTAGAACATGACGTTAAATAATACATTAATAGGTATTTGCAGAATTAGTTATTGGAAACCATTATAAAGGAGGGTACCTTGATCATGAGAAATTACCCATATATTATCCACACAAAATATTGCTTAATACATATTTTAGAGCTCAGTTCTTGTAATGCTTTGCATAATTACATTATTCTTGAAATATGCACGTTTAGTGACAGTTTAGCCTCTGAAGTCTACATACTACTGTTAGTCTACTTTCAATTTCGTAACACATACTATATTTGAGGTAAGTAGGTAGGTAATTTTTCCTCCCTTTTTTCAGCACCCAGGCATGAGTTTGTGCACTTTACAGGGTTTGAATTTCCATCATGCTTCTTCCTATGGGAAAGAGGAAAAAACATAATTTAATTTAATTGATTGCCATTGTGGAGCCCTCTATCTAGTTTCAACTACATATGTAGGATCTTGATTTGATCACTATTTTGTTGCTGAGATTTTCCTGCACTGAAGGAAATGCAAACTTGTAATGTATTCAAGGTTTAAAAAGGCTTCTAAAGAGTTAATAATTTCCACTTTCAAATGTCACACTTGATTTGGCCTACAATTTTTTTTCCATTAATTATAATCCACAGAATAATTTACATTTCCTGTTGCTGAAGGAAAATGTTCCTGCTGTAGCAAACTGGCTCAAATTAAGATCCTACATCTGTACATGTCATCATCATGTTTGTCTCCGTATGAACCAGGGACCTTCCTGGATCAGGATCAGCTGCATCATTATAGCAGCTCCCTCAAATCCAGGTGATTAGTGGATATATCTCCCTGTAGTCCACAGGTGGGAACAACGATACCTCTGGAGACCACACATCTTTACATCTTCAGTCATTTAGCAGAAGCTCTTATCCAGAGCGACTTACAGTTAGTGCATACATTATTTTATTATTTTTCATACTGCCGATACTGCAGTACCACAGACACATGACAGCAGGCACGACGCATCGACTGTGGTTAGAAAAACACAATATAACTGACTGGCAGTGCAAAAAGGCTGGGGAACACAACCTCCCACAACATTCCACAACACAGTGACAGCTATGTGACAACATTCAACATTCAACATTATCAGCCACTGACTCTACTAACTTGACTGTGGGAATGTATAGCAAATGTATTGCCAACAGCAACAGAGGAGGTCGGCGAAGGGTCAGCTGTTCATTCCCTGCCTTTTTTACTCATCCCTAGAGCCATCCAGAGAGGTATGTTCTGGTCATGTTAGGACGTACAGTACAAGGCTTTGACCTATAGATACCACCATGCAGCTGTGATAATACTGGCGCCCCTACTCCTGTGCATAGGCGATGCACGAACCCAGCATTGACCTGGATGTACGCTCCTTGAAGTGATAGCAGGCATTGTCACGACTGTGAGGGCCCCCTTAATTGGAGGCTAATAGGCTGATTTGGCTGACCCTCTCCCACACTCATTCCGCAGTGCAGTCAAGCTTCAAATTGAGTGATTTAACCAGCTATCTGCACAAGCGATGGGCCAGGAGATAAGCTGAGTGTTTGTCGAGAGCGACGGTGAATCTCTCATAGGGTTAAACCCATGATTAATGTCTTATCCGCAGGTGCCTTTACTCTGTTCTCATCTCATTTATGAAATGAAATGTAAATGACGGTAACTCAATTAAGAGAGAGGACACTCATTGGAACATAATAACAGACTTCCAGCCTACTCCAGATGTAAAGTAGCCAATGGGGTTTATGTTTGGGTAATTTATGTATTGCACTTGCTAGCTCTAGTTTAAAAGTGGATCATCTCACCATTAGAACTGAGCCTCTGTGAGAAATGTTGTGGAAAAAGAAGAACATACAGCTTATGTAATCCGCCTAGTGATATTCAGTAGTAACTGAGGGCAATGGCGTTTTTTTTAAAACGTATACAGTGGGGAGAACAAGTATTTGATACACTGCCGATTTTGCAGGTTTTCCTACTTACAAAGCATGTAGAGGTCTGTAATTTTTTTATCATAGGTACACTTCAACTGTGAGAGACGGAATCTAAAACAAAAATCCAGAAAATCACATTGTATGATTTTTAAGTAATTCATTTGCATTTTATTGCGTGACATAAGTATTTGATACATCAGAAAAGCAGAACTTAATATTTGGTACAGAAACTTTTGTTTGCAATTACAGAGATCATACGTTTCCTGTAGGTCTTGACCAGGTTTGCACACACTGCATCAGGGATTTTGGCCCACTCCTCCATACAGACCTTCTCCAGATCCTTCAGGTTTCGTGGCTGTCGCTGGGCAATACGGACTTTCAGCTCCCTCCAAAGATTTTCTATTGGGTTCAGGTCTGGAGACTGGCTAGGCCACTCCAGGACCTTGAGATGCTTCTTACGGAGTCACTCCTTAGTTGCCCTGGCTGTTTGTTTTGGGTCGTTATCTTTAATGCTCTTACTGAGGGAAGGAGGTTGTTGGCCAAGATCTCGCGATACATGGCCCCATCCATCCTCCCCTCAATACGGTGCAGTCGTCCTGTCCCCTTTGCAGAAAAGCATCCCCAAAGAATGATGTTTCCACCTCCATGCTTCACGGTTGGGATGGTGTTCTTGGGGTTGTACTCATCCTTCTTCTTCCTCCAAACACAGCGAGTGGAGTTTAGACCAAAAAGCTCTATTTTTATCTCATCAGACCACATGACCTTCTCCCATTACTCCTCTGGATCTTCCAGATGGTCATTGACAAACTTCAGACGGGCCTGGACATGCGCTGGCTTGAGCAGGGGGACCTTGCGTGCGCTGCAGGATTTTAATCCATGACGGCGTAGTGTGTTACTAATGGTTTTCTTTGAGACTGTGGTCCCAGCTCTCTTCAGGTCATTGACCAGGTCCTGTCATGTAGTTCTGGGCTGATCCCTCACCTTCCTCATGATCATTGATGCCCCACGAGGTGAGGTCTTCATGGAGACCTAGACCGAGGGTGATTGACCGTCATCTTGAACTTCTTCCATTTTCTAATAATTGCGCCAACAATTGTTGCCTTCTCACCAAGCTGCTTGCCTATTGTCCTGTAGCCCATCCCAGCCTTGTGCAGGTCTACAATTTTATCCCTGATGTCCTTACACAGCTCTCTGTTCTTGGCCATTGTGGAGAGGTTGGAGTCTGTTTGATTGAGTGTGTGGACAGGTGTCTTTTATACAGCGAGTTCAAACAGGTGCAGTTAATACAGGTAATGAGTGGAGAACAGGAGGGCTTCTTAAAGAAAAACTAACAGGTCTGTGAGAGCCGGAATTCTTACTTGTTGGTAGGTGATCAAATACTTATGTCATGCAAAAAAATGCAAATTAATTACTTAAAAATCATACAATGTGATTTTCTGGATTTTTGTTTTAGATTCCGTCTCTCACAGTTGAAGTTTACCTATGATAAAAATTACAGACCTCTACATGCTTTGTAAGTAGGAAAACCTGCAAAATCGGCAGTGTATCAAATACTTGTTCTCCCCACTGTATGTGTAACCTGTCGTGTTCCTTACCTCTATACCACACTACTTATTTGAAGTTTAGAGTACTGTATGATATACGTTAGATGTTATATGGTTAACAATGCATGCACATGCCACTGAGCCAAAGCCCATACAGTACCAGGCCACTGGGCCTTAGCTGAGATGCCTCATCCAGAAAATGTATGTAGATAGTGGAGCTCAGGTACCTGGCAGGGACACACGGTATTTATCATGCTAGAGTGGATTAACACAGCACTCTGCAGACCGGTTCAGGAGCAAACATGAATCACCATTTTTTGGACATACAATAATGAATAAATATTTTTTCACTTAAATGTTACTCTGGATTTTCTTACTGATTTTTAAAGTGTCATCAAGGGACTGAGGATACGCCAGACACATTTGCACACACACAGATCTGAGATGAGCAGCCTTCTACCAGTGATCAGAGAGAGAGACAGAAATGTTCCAATCTGGAAGTCACTACTGTCACTCAGAGTCTACCAGCCTGAGTGCAGCATAATTATATTCACCAATTATATTCTCGCTTTGTGTATTAAGTGTGTAAATGCCGTTAAGAAAATAGCGTTTCAGGTATGTGTACCGTTGACCTTGCTTTGACAACCAGACAAATGAAAGGAGTTTGAAATGTGGTACTTCAGACATAATTATGGAGCCTCTCTCTCTCGCCCTCTCTCTCTCTCTCTCTCTCTCTCTCTCTCTCTCTCTGTCACTCTATATCTCTCTCCCTCTCTTCATGAGACTCAGGCAGTGACAGAAAACCCATTAATGGTATAAAAGAACGGCAAATGCTATTACTCGCTTTGTGGTCGTTTCTCACACAACTGCAATTTAACCAGCTACATTAGATGATTTTGATAAACTGACATATCACTGGATCTGGTGTGTTGTGGCAAATGAGAATCCACATGAATATATAATAATGGGATTTAAACTTATAATGCTGTCTTGGGAGAGTTTCTTTGAATAAATATGCCAAAAACGATTTGTGCTTTCTCAAAAAAGAAAGAGTAAGGGAGAGCTTTGTGACATGCCCATACCACGCAACGTAAAAGCTCTCTCTCATAGCCCGCTGTTTGAATTCAAAATGACAAACCAAGTGGTTCACTGAGATATAACTCAGGCGAGGAGGTCGAGGAGGCGATGGGGTGAGGTTGTGTTCCTCTAAGCGGGGAGGTAAGCTTGGTTTCTTCTTTATATGTGTTGAGTAAAGTTTAAACCATGCATTTAGATTGTAGTTAGGTATTGTTGGTAGTTATTGTAGGTAGTTATTGTAGGTAGTTATTGTAGGTAAGTATTGTAGTGTACTTCGGCTGAGCCCGGTGAAGCACGAGGCTAGCTAACTAACCCACTACCTGGACCAATAAAGCTAGCTAGCTAGTGGGTAGCTACTGGTAATTTGGTAACTGTTAGCAACTGTGGATAGTTGTTTCCAATAA
Organism: Coregonus clupeaformis; assembly: GCF_020615455.1. Lineage (NCBI taxonomy): Eukaryota > Metazoa > Chordata > Actinopteri > Salmoniformes > Salmonidae > Coregonus > Coregonus clupeaformis. The sequence goes on along the minus strand of NC_059196.1, from coordinate 12,668,130 downwards.
TATTTCACGCTTAAGTGTACCTGTAATTATTGTAGGTAGGTATTGTAGGTATTGTAGATAGTTTATCTAGGTAGTTATTGTAGGTAGTTATAGCCAACTTTACCAGCTAGCAGTCAACACTGCAGCCACTGCTAGCTAGCCAACCTTACCAGCTAGCACTACTGTAGCAACCAAATACATTACAACGGAACTATTTGATTTGATTAGTGTAATGTTAGCCAGCTACATTTGTTCGCAGCGACGCCGTTTTCCATACTAAGTCAACACCGCAGCCACCGCTATCTGGCCAACTCTACCAGCTAGCAGTACTGTAGCAACTAAATACATTTCAACGGAACGATTTGATTAGTGTAAAGTTAGCTAGCTACATAGTTGTCTTGGTATCAAAGACAAAGGTGTAGTATAGAGAAACTATCGAGGTTAGCTAGCCAGCTACATTTTCAAACAGTTAACACCGCAGCCACTGCTAGCTAGCCAACATTACCAGCTAGCAGTACTGTATTATTTTAGTCAATGAGAATTTTGCAACGTAAGCTTCACTTTCTGAACATTCGAGATGTGTAGTCCACTTGTGTAGCTAGCATGACTGACTTTGTGCTAGCTAGCCAATGTTTAATTACTTCTGCGTTATGAAAGGAACTAGACACGGACATTAATGATCCATTGGTAGTTTGTTGTAACCAAGTATTGGTGCTAAACCGTGTGTTATTGGATGCTAGCATGCTAGTTAGCTATGGCGTCATAGGATACGGTGCCCTGGGCGGTTTTCACAGAAGAATACTGTACCAAGTTAGCTAGCTGAATAAAATAAGTTAAGTTCATATTTGTAATTTTTCACAGGTGGATGGTGGTTTCATCACTGGGAATTTAAGTGCTGACATTAAGCCGGGCTTCTGCACTGACTCTCCCAGATACAGTCATGAGAATACTTTGTTCTAAATGACTACTGCAAAAAGCCACAGTACATAAGATGGCTTGTGTTTAATCATCCAATGACAAAGATATACAGTGCATTCGGAAGTATTCAGACCCCTTGACTTTTTCCACATTTTGTTACTTTACAGCCTTATTCTAAAATGGATTAAAAAAAATTTTTTTCCTCATCAATCTACACACAATATCCCATAATGACAAAACAAAAACTGGTTTTTAGAAATGTTTGCAAAATGTATTATAATAATAACTGAAATATAACATTTACATACAGTTGAAGTCGGAAGTTTACATACACTTAGGTTGGAGTCGTTAACTCGTTTTTCAACCACTACACAAATTTCTTGTTAACAAACTATAGTTTTGGCAAGTCAGTTAGGACATCTACTTTGTGCATGACACAAGTAATTTTTCCAACAATTATTTACAGACAGATAATTTCACTCAAATGATGTCAATTGGAGGTGTACCTGTGGATGTATTTCAAGGCCTACCTTCAAACTCACTGCCTCTTTGCTTGACATCATGGGAAAATCCAAAGAAATCAGCCAAGACCTCAGAAAAATAATTGTAGACCTCCACAAGTCTGGTTCATCCTTGGGAGCAATTTCAAAATGCCTGAAGGTACCACGTCCATCTGTACAAACAATAGTACGCAAGTATAAACACCATGGGACCACGCAGCCGTCATACCACTCAGGAATGAGATGTGTTCTGTCTCCTAGAGATGAACGTAATTTGGTGCGAAAAGTGTAAATCAATCCCAGAACAACAGCAAAGGACCTTGTGAAGATGCTGGAGGAAACAGGTACAAAAGTATCTATATCCACAGTAAAACGAGTCCTATATCGACATAACCTGAAAGGCCGCTCAGCAAGGAAGAAGCCACTGCTCCAAAACTGCCATAAAAAAGCCAGACTGCGGTTTGCAACTGCACATGGGGACAAAGATCGTACCTTTTGGAGAAATGTCCTCTGGTCTGATGAAACAAAAATAGAACTGTTTGGCCATTATGTTTGGAGGAAAAAGGGGGTCGCTTGCAAGCTGAAGAACACCATCCCAACCGTGAAGCACGGGGGTGGCAGCATCATGCTGTGGGGGTGCTTTGCTGCAGGAGGGACTGCTGCACTTCACAAAATAGATGGCATCATGAGGAAGGAAAATGATGTGGATATATTGAAGCAACATCTCAAGACATCAGTCAGGAAATTAAAACTTGGTCGCAAATAGGTCTTCCAAATGGACAATGACCCCAAGCATATTTCCAAAGTTGTGGCAAAATGGCTTAAGGACAACAAAGTCAAGGTGTTGGAGTGGCCATCACAAAGCCCTGACCTCAATCCTATAGAAAACGTGTGGTCAGAACTGAAAAAGCGTGTGCGAGCAAGGAGGCCTACAAACCTGACTCAGTCACACCAGCTCTGTCAGGAGGAATGGGCCAAAATTCACCCAACTTATTGTGGGAAGCTTGTGGAAGGCTACCCGAAACGTTAGACCCAAGTTAAAATATGTAAAAGGCACTGCCACCAAATACTAATTGAGTGTATGTAAACTTCTGACCCACTGGGAATGTGATGAATGAAATAAAAGCTGAAAGAAATCATTCTCTCTACTATTATTCTGACATTTCACATTCTTAAAATAAAGTGGTTATCCTAACTGACCTAAGACAGGGAATTTTAACTAGGATTAAATGTCAGGAATTGTGAAACTGATTTTACATGTATTTGGCTAAGGTGTATGTAAATTTCCGACTTCAACTGTAAGTGTAGAGAAGAGTAGGTAGGAGGCATTCGCAGGTTTAGAACTACTGAATTTATTAAAGCACCATAGCTTAAAGTGGGACGAAACCCACAGTGCAAAATATATAGTATTCAGGAAATAGTAGGAGAGATTCCTCTCAGGAAAACAAGCAACATATACAATGACCGACAAAGACAAATGACAGAGGGAGTATATACACAGTGATAGAGTGGGGATTGGAACTAGGTGTGTGTAATGATGACAAGACAAGTCCGGGGTTGATGAGAGAAGGGTGTTTGCCAGCAGCAGGTTCGGCAGCAGATGGAAGGCCGGCGACGGCGAACGCCTGAGCTGGACAGGAGGGGGAGCCAAAGCGAAGGCTGGTATGACAATAAGTATTAAGACCCTTTACTCAGTACTTTGTTGAAGCACCTTTGACAGCGATTAAAGCCTTAAGTCTGCTTGGGTATGACACTACAAGCTTGGCACACCCGTATTTGGGGAGTTTCTCCCATTCTTCTCTGCAGATCCTCTCAAGCTCCGTCAGGTTGGATGGGGAGTGTCACTGCACAACTATTTTCACATATCTCCAGAGATGTTCGATCGGTTACAAGTCTGGGCTCTGGCTGGGCCACTCAAGGACATTCAGAGACTTGTCCGAAGCCACTCCTAAGTTGTCTAGGCTGTCTACTTGTCCTCATGGAAGATGAACCCTCTCACCAGTCTGAGGTCCTGTACTTTGCTTCATTCATCTTTCCCTCAATCCTGACTAGTCTCCCAGTCCCTGCTGCTGAAAAACATCCCCTTAGCATGATGCTGCCACCACCATGCTTCAGCAAAGGAATGGTGCCAGGTTTCTTCCAGATGTGACGCTTGGCATTCATGCCAAAGAGTTCAATATTGGTTTCATCAGACAAGAGCATCTTGTTTCTCATGGTCTGAGAGTCCTTTAGGTGCCTTTTGGCAAACTCCAAGTGGGCTGTCATGTGCCTTTTACTGAGGAGTGGCTTCCGTCTGGCCAGTCTAACATAAAGGCCTGATTGGTAGAGTGCTGCAGAGATGGTTGTCCTTCTGGAAGATTCTCCCATCTCCACAGAGAAACTCTAGACCTCTGTCAGAGTGACCATTGGGTTCTTGCTCACCTCCCTGACCAAGGCCCTTCTCTCCCAATTGCTCACTTTTGCCGGGCGGCCAGCTCTAGGAAGGGTCTTGGTGGTTCCAAACTTCTTCCATTTAAGAGTGATGGAGGCCACTGTATTCTTGGGGACCTTCAATGCTGCAGAAAAGTTTTGGGTACCCTTCCCCAGATCTGTGCCTCGACATAATCTTGTCTCGGAGCTCTACGGACAATTCCTTCGACCTCATGGCTTGGTTTTTGCTCTGACATGCACTGTCAACTGTGGGACCTTATATAGACATATGTGTGCCTTTCCAAATCATGTCCAATCAATTGAATTTACCACAGGTGGACTCCAATCAAGTTGTAGGAACATCTCATGGATGATCAATGGAAACAGGATGCACCTGAGCTCAATTTCGAGTCTCATGGCAAAGGGTCTGAATACTTATGTAAATAAGGTATTTCAGTTTTTAATTGTTAATACATTTGCAAACATTTCTAAAAACCTGTTTTTGATTTGTCATTATGGGGATTGATGATGAGGAAACATTTTTATTTATTCCATTTTAGAATAAGGCTGTAATGTAACAAAATGTGGAAAAAGGGAAGGGGTCTCAATACTTTCAGAATGCACTGTATGTTAACCTGCTAAGTATAACATCTTCTCTGGGAATAGTTATGAACACATAATAATGCAGGCACAGTACAGAATGGATGGTATTTATGTACACAATGTAACAAATCATGCATCAAGCATGTCATATCACCTATGTTTGAATAGTTTAAAAGTTCTTCATAGTCACTTTACCCCTACCTACAGTTGAAGTCGGAAGTTTACATACACATTAGCCAAATACATTTACACTCAGTTTTTCAAAATTCCTGACATTTAATCCTAGTAAAAATTCCCTGTCTTAGGTCAGTTAGGCTCACCACTTTATTTCAAGAATGTGAAATGTCAGAATAATAGTAGAGAGAATGATTTATTTCAGCTTTTATTTCTTTCATCACATTCCCAGTGGGTCAGAACTTTACATACACTCAATTAGTATTTGGTAGCATTGCCTTTAAATTGTTTAACTTGGGTCAAACTTTTCAGGTAGCCTCCCACAAGCTTCCCACAATAAGTTGGGTGAATTTTGGCCCATTCCTCCTGACAAAGCTGATGTAACTGAGTCAGGTTTGTAGGCCTCCTTGCTCGCACACACTTTTTCAGTTCTGCCCACAAATGTTCTATAGGATTGAGGTCAGGCCTTTTTGATGGCCACTCCAATACCTTGACTTTGTTGTCCTTAAGCCATTTTGCTACAACTTTGGAAGTATGCATGGGGTCATTGTCCATTTGGAAGACCCATTTGCGACCAAGCTTTAACTGCCTGACTGAGATGTTGCTTCAATATATCCACATAATTTTCCTTCCTCATGATGCCATCTATTTTTTGAAGTGCAGCAGTCCCTCCTGCAGCAAAGCACCCCCACAGCATGATGCTGCCACCCCCGTGCTTCACGGTTGGGATGGTGTTCCTCGGCTTGCAAGCGTCCCCCTTTTTCCTCCAAACATAACGATGGTCATTATGGCCAAACAGTTCTATTTTTGTTTCATCAGACCAGAGGACATTTCTCCAAAAAGTATGATCTTTGTCCCAATGTGCAGTTGCAAACCGTAGTCTAGCTTTTTTATGGCAGTTTTGGAGCAGTGGCTTCTTCCTTGCTGAGCAGCCTTTCAGGTTATGTTGATATAGGACTCATTTTACTGTGGATATAGATACTTTTGTACCTGTTTCCTCCAGCATCTTCACAAGGTCCTTTGCTGTTGTTCTGGGATTGATTTGCACTTTCCGCACTAAAGTATGTTCATCTCTAGGAGACAGACCGCGTCTCCTTCCTGAGCGGTATGACAGCTGCGTGGTCCCATGGTGTTTATACTTGCGTACTACGCCCTTCAGGCGTTTGGAAATTGCTGCCAAGGCTGATTTCTTTAGGTTTTCCCATGATTTCAAGCAAAGAGGCACTGAGTTTGAAGGTAGGCCTTGAATTGCATCCACAGGTACACCTCCAATTGACTCAAATGATGTCAATTATCCTATCAGAAGCTTCTAAAGCCATGACATCATTTTCTGGAATTTTCCAAGCTGTTTACATTTCAGTCATTTAGCAGACGCTCCTATCCAGAGTGACTTACAGTTAGTGAATGCATACGTTTTTTGTTTGTTTGTTTTTTTCATACTGGCCCCCCATATATAAGTGAAATAATCTGTCTGTAAACAATTATTGGAAAAATTACTTGTGTCATGCACAAAACTATAGTTTGTTAACAAGAAATTTGTGGAGTGGTTGAAAAATGAGTTTTAATGACTCCAACCTACGAGTATGTAAACTTCCGACTTCAACTCTACATGTGCAAATTACCTCGATTAACCTGTACCCTCGCACAATGACTCGGTACCGGTACCCCCTGCATATAGCCTCGTTATTGTTATTTTATTGTGTTTCCTCTTTTTACTTTTATTTTATTCAGTAAATATTTTCTTAACTTTTATTTTCTTAAAACTGCATTGTTGGTTAAGGGCTTGTAAGTAAGCATTTCACGGTAAGATGTATTCGGCGCATGTGACAAATACAATTTGATTTGATTATTATTATTATTTTATTTTTTATTTTTTTCACCTTTATTTAACCAGGTAAGCCAGTTGAGAACAAGTTCTCATTTACAACTGCGACCTGGCCAAGATAAAGCAAAGCAGTGCGATAAAAACAACAACACAGAGTTACATATGGGGTAAAAAAAACATAAGGTCATAAAATACAACAGAAAATATATATACAGTGTGTGCAAATGTAGCAAGTTATGGAGGTAAGGCAATAAATAGGCTATAGTGCAAAATAATTACAATTAGTATTAACACTGGAATGATAGATGTGCAAGAGATTATGTGCAAATAGAGATACTGGGGTGCAAAAGAGCAAAATAAATAACAATATAGGGATGAGGTAGTTGGGTGGGCTAATTTCAGATAGGCTGTGTACATGTGCAGTGATCGGTAAGGTGCTCTGACAACTGATGCTTAAAGTTAGTGAGGGAGATAAGAGTCTCCAGCTTCAGAGATTTTTGCAATTCGTTCCAGTCATTGGCAGCAGAGAACTGGAAGGAATGGCTGCCAAATGAGGTGTTGGCTTTGGGAATGACCAGTGAGATATACCTGCTGGAGCGCAGACTACGGGTGGGTGCTGCTATGGTGACCAATGAGCTAAGATAAGGCGGGGATTTGCCTAGCAGTGATTTATAGATGGCCTGGAGCCAGTGGGTTTGACGACAAACATGTAGTGAGGACCAGCCAACAAGAGCGTACAGGTCACAGTGGTGGGTAGTGTATGGGGCTTTGGAGACAAAACGGATGGCACTGTGATAGACTACATCCAATTTGCTGAGTAGAGTGTTGGAGGCTATTTTGTAAATGACATCGCCGAAGTCAAGGATCGGTAGGATAGTCAGTTTTACGAGGGCATGTTTGGCAGCATGAGTGAAGGAGGCTTTGTTGCGAAATAGGAAGCCGATTCTAGATTTAACTTTGGATTGGAGATTCTTAATGTGAGTCTGGAAGGAGAGTTTACAGTCTAACCAGACACCTAGGTATTTGTAGTTGTCCACATACTCTAGGTCAGACCCGTCGAGAGTGGTGATTCAAGTCGGGTGGGCGGGTGCCAGCAGCGTTTAGACTATATTCATTAGATGCACTTAACATCAAAGGTAATGGAAACCATTTAAATGCCTTAATGGGTCCTGAAATGTGACCTGATATTGCATACATTACTAGTCCAGACTAGGATTGGGCAGTATCCAGAATGTCATACCGGGATACTTGTGCCATACCGGGATATTCGTCAATACCGGCACTGAACACAAGGGGCGCTATTGTAATCCAAAGGTTAGCAAGTACATTTAAACTCCCATAGAGAATGTTAACTAAATGCCAACGAGCACATTGCAAACATTTTATACAGTCTCTGACCTAAAGTATTTGCAGGACAGACATCCCATCTCATAAAGCTATACAAGTAACTCAAAAATGCTAATATTAGACAGCAAGGCTCTTGATCCAGGAGAGGATTATCTAATGAATGATTTTGGAATACGCTGTTCACTTAGCTAGATAGCTAACTATCTACTAAATTAGCAAACCAAATGCAAAACTGCACATTTTAGACAGTTCATTTAATCGTTATAAGATATCTAGCTTGCAAACATTAAACTACATCACCTAGATCACTTGGCTGCACAAGAGTGAGTGACTCACAAGGCTCCGGTCTCTTGTCATTGTGTGCTTTTAAACAAACACCATGTGACTGGGGCTACCGGTAAGCTTCATAATGAAAAATTATGTGACAGGTGAAATAAAGAACGCAGTTTTCTTAATCTCCTAGTGTATTGCACAAGTTGACTTCAGGTATTCACTTAAAGTAGCTACAAATATTCAAATTCATAAAAAAAAAAATCAAAATAAATACTGTAGTTCCAACGGTATTGACAGTATTAAAAAACATCCTGTGACTATTTCCAAATACCCCGGTATACGATATATACGGTATACCGCCCAAGCCTAGTCCAGACTAAATTACAATAAGGCCAGCAGAGTGGCAGTGTGCTGGCTTTATGCCCATGTGTGTCTCCGATAGATGTTGTCAGACTGACCAATGGATGTCACTCCACCGACGACTTTGTGGGTGGTTTTCAGGGACAGTATGGCTGTCTGACTGCCTTGAAGACTGTTAGCCATAGTCCCGAAAGAAGGAGCCACTAAATTAGAGTTAGATAAGTTAGAATCATATTACCCCATATACCTTGTTCTCCTCGTCTGTAACACCTTGTCCTTTGGTAAGCCTTTAACTGTCACACCCAATGACCCTTCCATGTCATCTGTTGTGGTCCTCTGTAGCTCAGCTGGTAGAGCATGGCGCTTGTAACGCCAAGGTAGTGGGTTCGATCCCCGGGACCACCCATACACAAAAAAAAAATAATGTATGCACGCATGACTGTAAGTCGCTTTGGATAAATGCGTCTGCTAAACTGCATATTATTATTTATTTATCTGTTGCACATGTGACATGCCTATGAACAGATAAGACATTGTTTGTAGACATTGAACTGACATAAAGTACATATAGTAGGACATTCATCTGTCCACTGGAATACATGCTATGTGTGCTATGTGTTCAGTAAACTTGTGCCAACCAGTAGCACTTGTTTAAGTATCCCAAAGGTGGTTTGTGGTTGTGAGAAGGATTTCTGATGGTTCCTGATCTGGACCATGTCTCAGTGAAATATCCTCTTATTTGTTGGCTGAAGCTGCCGGAACCAAACAGGATTTTCAGAAGTGATCGTCACGGCGCAACTGTTGAGGGCTAGATAATAGAAAATAGATTTTTGGGGAGCCAATCCGTAGTTTTTCATGTCACTGTTGTCTTTGTACAATAAAGATTACTGCAGGCTTAAAAATGTGCTACTCGCAGTGAAAAAACTAATTAAGGGAAGAACTCCACAAAGCATTAGTCTGAATTGGTCCAACAGCTGCATATTTCTGGCATAGAATTTATGAGCTCCCTTTTTTAATGTAGTTCAAGACCAAGTCTAAAGGACAGGGTGTTTTTATTTTATTATTCAGTTAATTAGTTGGTTCAAGTGAATAATACATACATTGACAACGTTCTGAGGAAAGAATCAGCACCACAAAGAATGTGTTAAAGAGTAACTTTCATGAAAAACGTATAGTTATAGTGAAACACGTCAATTCTGGTCTTCATTTTGACAATTAATTGCAAAAATGATATATTTTGGTCTTTCAGAAGTAAATCTAGCTTTTTTTTGCCTCTAGCGGTTCAACTCTACCATTGAAATCGTGATGTAGAGACACCTTGAGAACAGTGGAGGCTGGTGGGGGGCAGTATAGGAGGACGGGCTGATTGTAATGGCTTGAATGGTATTAATGGAATGGAGTCAAACATGTGGCTTCCATATGTTTGATGTGTTTGATACGGTTCAATTTATTCCATTCCAGCCATTACAATGAGCCCGTCCCACCAGCCTCCACTGCTTGAGAAGGTGCCTCTACCTCCTCTCAAGGGAGGGGTTCGGTATGAAATACACTCCCTTCTTGATGTGCTGGGTGGTACCACCTCAAGGCTTACTATAAAAGCAGGTGACAAACAGTTGACGGCACAACTTATACGGAAATGGTCTTGGGAAGTTGAGTGTGCCAATATATTTAGCGTGTTGCTTCCTTGACTAGACTACTGAGTTTGCACAACATTCAAAAGGCACTAATGCACATTTCCGCATATGACCAAATTCAACGTTTTTGCTTACTGTTTCATACACATGTACATACATGTATGTGCTTTTACGAAGAAACCAACATGTAGGCTATGAGGATTATACATTTATATTCGTATCTACATCCATTGTAACAAGAAATAGATGACACTGGTGGTCAGGTCAAGTTGTTGTAGTTTTTCCTAATTACTGTAACTGTTTGGTGGCACAGTCAGCTAAAACAGTTGGTTCATAGGTGTGAGTTCTAATCCCACGTGGGGCAGGTATCTATCTCTCTTTTTTACACAAATACTCTATTTACAATATTCATCCTGTGCCCACACACTTCTAATTCTGAAAAGTGAAAGCATACCTGTGAGAGGGTTCACCCTGGTAGTAGTAATTTGACCATTGGTAAAAGAGCTAATGTATAAATACTGCAATGCAGGTTGGATTGAACCCTGAATCTTAATTTTGAAGGTGATGATTGCACTTTCCTTCTCAACACAATAATTGTGAGTGGCAGCAGATGTCTGGAACTCGGTGCCTTACCATTGTGAGGTAACTGTCCACAGCCATATTTGTTTACAATGCACATCATTTTATTATCAGAGCGTGCGAGTGGACTTCTGGTAAGTATGCTTTAGTGAGAAAGTGTTGGGATCAGGTACAACTATGTTTACCCACCCCCAAAATGAATATTTATGAGCAATTCCCTCCACCCACTGCTTCTCACCTGAATACATTTGTAGAACATTTTAAGGGTTGGGCAAAAGGCTGAAATTGGGGTTGAAAGTTACCCTTTAAATTTACATTTCAGGACCACAGGCAGCAGCACACAGCACAGCCACACAGTGTTGCTGTACACTCAGCACCACCTGTGGCTCTATGACTTATTGCAGCAACCCTGGACAGCCTCTAACCCTAGCAACTCAGCCTCTTCTTTCAATCACTCATCTGTCAGTTACATACAATACAAGTTATTTTCTTGTTATCAAGTTATCATCTAATAGTGAAACCCATCAATAAACTCTGAGATAGCTGTTTACAACATCTCATCAAAGTCAAGGTCAATGTTTAAACCCCTGTTTATAAGGGGTTTATTGGCAAATGAAGTGTTTAGTGCTTCTCTGCAGTTCAGTCATAATGGGATTACTTGAGCTCCCCCCAAACCACAAACACCCTCTGTCATCCAGAGCATAATTGCGGCCCAAATCCTCTACTTCTACAAAGAATGCACCAGAGAGAAGCAGTTCTGCTGATTTATGTGATTAAGCAAGCATCTGCCTTTTTAATCCAGGTCCCTAATCGAGCAGCGTCTGAGGCACAATTCATGGCAGATAGTGGAAATTAAAACCTTTTTAAATACAAGAAAACAATTGATTAATCAATTCAGTGGCAAAAGATCCGCATTCACTTCCATGTAGATTTTATCCAATGAATACACAGTGAAAGATGAATTCCAGGCAGATAACAAGCTTATGACTGCATTATTTTGTATATATTTTACCCCCAATTATGATTTTGTCTCATCGCTGCAACTCCCCAATGGGCTCAGGAGAGGTGAAGGTCGAGCCATGCATCCTCCAAAACATGACCCGCGAAACCACGTTTTTAACACCTGCCCGCTTAACCCAGAAGCCAGCCGCACCAATGTGTCGGAGGAAACACCGTTCAACTGAAGTCAGCATGCAGGTGCCCGGCCCGCCACAGGGAGTTGCTAGAGCGCAATGAGCCAAGTAAAGCCCCCCCGGCCAAACCCTCCCCTAACCCGGATGACGCTGGGCCAATTGTGCAGCACCCTATGGGACTCCTGGTTATGGCCAGTTGTGACACAGCCTGGGATCGAACCCGGGTCTGTAGTGCTTTAGACCATTGCGCCACTCGGGAGGCCCTGACTGCATTATTTCAAAGCAAACTCCAGTTGAAAAGTTCTAGGGAGCTGTCACGACTTCCGCCGAAGTTGGTGCCTCTCCTTGTGCGCGCGGCTATCGGCGGTCGTCGTCACCGGCTGCCACGATCTACGTTTCTGTTTTCAATTTTGTTTGTCTTGTTTGTACACACCTGGTTCCCATTGTATGATGATTATTTCCCTATTTAACCCTCTGGTTCCCACATGGTTTTGTGCGTGTTTGTTCGTTGTGTGTGTCATACGCTTTTGTGAGCTGGTGTGTTTTCCCTGCTTGGAAATTAATGTTTGTTTTTTCAGGGTAAAGTACGTTGTGTACTCAGTTCTGTGTCCTGTGCCTGACTTCGTCCTACCGCTGCACATTTGACACCTGACAGAAACATGCACCTAATATGGAGTCAGCAGGTGCAGCCAGTCCTCCGGTACCCGTGGAGGAGTGCGTCCAGCAGCACGCGACGATGCTCCAGAATCTGGGCATGCGATGGATCGCGTGTTGCAGACCATGGAGCGATGGGAGAGAGGGGATTTTCCCGCAACCCCAGCAACTTCAGGTCAACCCACACGATGTCCACCCCTCCGTCACCTGGACCCAGTGGGATTTGGCTCTCGCTCCCGAGGGCATATGATGGGACGGCTGCCGGGTGCCAGGGGTTCCTGCTCCAGGTGGAGCTCTAACTGGCGACCATCCACCCGGCTCACTCGGGATACGAGAGCGTTTCCGCCCTCATCTCCTGTCTGTCTGGGAGAGCGCTTGAGTGGGCCAATGCCGAATGGGGAGGAATAGATGCAGCGTTGGTTCGCTATGAGGATTTCACCCCCATCTTCCGGGCTGTTTTCGATCATCCACCAGAGGGGAGAGCGGTGGGGGAACGCTTGTTCCACCTCAGACAGGGGAAGAGGAGCACACAGGACTTCGCTCTGGACTTTCGGACCTTGGCGGCCAGCGCGGGATGGAATGAGAGGGCCCTGATCGACCATTACCGGTGTAGTCTACGTGAGGATGTTCGCCGGGAGCTGGCATGCAGGGACACCACCCTTACCCTCGACCAGCTGGTGGATCTATCTATACGGCTGGATAACCTGTTGGCCACCCGCGGACATCCGGATCAGGGTCCGTCCCTTCCATCCCCCAGCACCTCCGACCCTACCCCTATGGAGCTCGGAGGTGCTGCTCCTAGGGTGACCGGAGGGGGGGCCGGTTCCTGCACCAAGTGTGGCCGCAGAGGGCACACTGCTGGTCGGTGCTGGGGAGGTTCCCCAGGGAATCGAGGCAGCAGGCAGGGCACTGGTGGATCATCCTAGGTGAGTAGGCACCTGACTTATCCAGAGCTCCCTGTTGCGCACATGTATGTATGGTCCTCTGTAGCTCAGCTGGTAGAGCACGGCGCTTGTAACGCCAAGGTAGTGGGTTCGATCCCCGTGACCACCCATACACAAAAAATATATGCACGCATTACTGTAAGTCGCTTTGGATAAAAAAGTCTGCTAAATGGCATATTATTATTAAGTTTGTATAGAATATCCTGAGTTTTCCCCGCATTCCCAGCATAAGGCACTAGTCGATTCAGGCACAGCTGGGAACTTTATTGACAGTTCATTTGCACGTAGATTAGGAATCCCTATTGTTCCTGTTGATGTGCCCTTCCCTGTACATGTCTTAGATAGTCGTCCTTTAGGGTCGGGCTGATCAGGGAGGTCACAGCTCCACTATGGATGAAAATGCAGGAGGGTCATGAGGAGAGAATTAGTCTCTTCCTGATCGATTCTCCTGCGTTTCCTGTGGTGTTGGGGCTTCCCTGGTTGGCCTCTCATGACCCCACTATTTTGTGGCAACAGAGGGCTCTCAAGGGATGGTCACGTCAGTGCTCAGGGAGGTGTGTAGGTGTGTCCATAGGTGCAACTACGGTGGAGAGTCCAAACCAGGTCTCCACTACATTCCCCCCGAATATGCCGATATGGCTCTCGCCTTCTGTAAAAAGAAGGCGACTCAACTACCACCCCATCGACAGGGGGATTGTGCGATAAATCTCCAGGCAGGCGCAGCACTTCCCAGAAGTCACGTGTATCCTCTGTCTCAGGAGACTTATGTCTCTGAATCTCTGGGACAGGGATACATTCAGACTTCCACTTCACCTGCCTCCTCGAGTTTCTTTTTTGTGAAGAGGAAGGATGGAGTGTTACGCCCATGCATTGACTATCGTGGGCTAAATCAAATCACTGTGAAGTACAGTTACCCACTGCCTCTCATAGCCAGTGTGACAGAGTCATTGCACTTGGCGCACTTCTTCACCAAATTGGATCTCAGGAGCGCTTACAACCTGGTGCGTATCCGGGAGGGGGATGAGTGGAAGATGGCATTTAGTACCACCCCTGGGCACAATGAGTACCTCGTTATGCCGTACGGGTTGATGAATGCTCCATCAGTCTTCCAATCCTTCGTAGACAAGATTTTCAGGGACCTGCACGGGCAGGGTGTAGTGGTGTATATAGATGACATTCTAATATACTCCGCTACACGCGCCGAGCATGTGTCCCTGGTGTGCAAGGTGCTTGGTTGACTGTTGGAGCATGACCTGTATGTCAAGGCTGAGAAATGTCTCTTCTTCCAACAGTCCGTCTCCTTCCTAGGGTACCGCCTGTCCGCGTCAGGGGTGGAGATGGAGAATGATCGCATTTCAGCCGTGCGTAATTGGCTGACTCCAACCACGGTAAAGGAGATGCAGCGGTTCTTTTATTTTAATTAATTTTTTAAAATATTTTTTATTTTATTAATTTTTTCTTTCTTTCTTTTTTTCTTTGGGGGTAGATCAGCTTAATATTGCAGATAGATTGTAACTTCCATCAATGTAATTGTCTGCATCACTTCCAATCCCTGTTAGGCCTACTGCTGCTAGGTAGCTCTCTCTCTGCTCTCCCCCTCCCCTCTGTCTGTCCTTGATTGCAGGAGTGAAGTCTGGTGTGCGGGAGTCAGGGTTCCAGCTGCAGCTCATTCACCATAATCACCTCAGCCTTTAAGACCCGGTCAAACTTTCCACTCATCGTCAGATCATAGTCAAGACAACCATGTTAGTCTCGCTGCCGACTCAACCTGTCTGTTTTCGCTCTTGTGTTTTTTGGACTGTTTATTTACTTTTTCTCCTGTGCCACAGATATTTGGAACCTGACTCCTGCCTCCGCTTCACTCCTGCCACCACCATCCTGCTCTCCACTATCGGGCCTCTCCTTTGGACTCACCACGGACACTAGGACATTACGGTACCACACCTGCCCTGACCTGGATCTGTACCCTCCCTGTAACCTGGACTTGCTCTTCCCCATTTATTGGAAACCTGGACTATTGAACATTATAATAAACCTGTTAAAACTTCTCTGGCTTGGTGTACTTGTCTGCATTTGGGTTCTATCCAGTTAAATCATAACAGTATGATCTGACCAACATGAACCCAGCAGACAGTAGCTCGGATACCACCCCAGAGTGCACTCAAATTTGGACTGCCATAGCCAATCAGGGCATTCTACTTGGCCAACATGATACCCTGTTTAAGACGATTGCTGAGGACAGTCAGGTGCTGCTTAATCAGGTTCAATTACTCACCAATCAAGTGTCTGCCCTTACTACCCCTTCAGCCCAGATCAGAGAGCCTTTTGTTCCTGCTCCAGAGCGCTATGACGGGAACATGGGAACCTGTGGCGATTTTTTGACTCAATGCTCGTTAGTGTTTGAACAACAGCCCCTCACCTACGCCTCAGAAAGAGCCCGTATTGCCTACCTTATCAACTCTACTAGCGGTTCCGCTCGTGCCTGGGGATCCGCGGTCTGGGAGAGTCAGTCGGACATTTGCAACGCTTACGTGGCCTTCACCACGGAGATGAGGAAGGTTTTTGACCACCCCGTACGAGGCAAGGAGGCTGCGAAACGGTTGTTTTCTCTTCGGCAGGGGGCTCGTAGTGTGGCGGAGATGGCAGTGGAGTTTCGGACTTTAGCAGCAGTGAGTGGTTGGAATGACGAGGCATTACAAGGAGTGTTCATCAATGCTTTGTCTGAGACTTTAAAAGATGAATTGGTGTCATATGATGAATCGCCTACGCTGGATAATCTTATTTCACTCACTATCAGGTTGGATAATCGGATTCGGGAGCGCCGCCGGGAGAGGAGTGTTAGTTCCAAGCAACCTGTCTGTCATCAACAAACTCCTCCCTGCATCGTCCCTACGGAGAGAGCCGTGTCTTCCCGAGTCGATACGAGGAGCACTGAACCCGAAGCCATGGAGGTGGGTCGGGTACGGTTGTCCTCAGAGGAGCGTGCACGTCGTATTCAGGCTCGGGTCTGCCTGTATTGTGGAGAAGCTGGTCATTTCGTTCCTTCCTGCCCAGTTCGTCCGGGAAAAGGGCCGGCTCATCATTTATGGGAGAAGTTTTGGTGAGCCGAGCAGCGGATTCTTCCTCTTCTCCCCGCATTCTGCTCCAGGCATCCCTCCAGTGGCAGTCCCAGAATTTCTCTGTTAGTGCGCTGATTGACTCTGGTGCCGACGAAAGCTTTTGGATAGAGAGTGGGCTCAACAAATGGATTTGGAGACTGTTCCTATGGACTGTCCGCTGCAGGCTAAGGGTCTAAATGGACAATTGTTGACCCGCATTACCCATCAGACTGTTCCTGTTTGTCTTAGAG
This sequence comes from Coregonus clupeaformis, assembly GCF_020615455.1. Lineage (NCBI taxonomy): Eukaryota > Metazoa > Chordata > Actinopteri > Salmoniformes > Salmonidae > Coregonus > Coregonus clupeaformis. The sequence continues at coordinate 12,651,449 of NC_059196.1, read as the reverse complement.
TGTCGGGAAATCATCAGGAGAACATTCAATTCCATATTATCGACTGCCCACAGACTCCCCTGGTCCTTGGTATCCCCTGGCTCATAAAACACAATCCACACATTGATTGGGTGACAGGTAGCATTGTTTCATGGAGCACATTTTGTCATGTGAATTGTTTGTGTTCTGCTCAGACTCCTGCCAGTACTGTGCCTCAACCTCCACTGGAGTCCATGGATCTTTCTGCTGTTCCTGACGTGTATCATGACCTGGCATCCGTTTTCTGCAAACACAGAGCTACTTCTCTTCCTCCTCACCGGCCTTACGACTGCGCCATTGACCTCCAGCCAGGAGCCCCGCTCCCCAGCAGTCGCCTGTACAATCTCTCCCGGCCGGAGACGGAGGCTATGGAGAACTACATTCGGGACTCCTTGGCGGCAGGTATTATGCGTCCTTCCTCGTCACCTGTAGGAGCGGGATTCTTTTTGTTGCTAAGAAGGATAAGACCCTCAGACCCTGTATTGATTACCGTGGACTTAACAACATCACCATTAAGAACAAGTATTCTCTGCCTTTGATTAATTCTGCTTTTCCCCTCCTTCATGGTGCTACCATCTTTACGAAACTGGATCTACGAAATGCGTATCACCTGGTGCGCATTCGTAAGGGTGATGAATGGAAGACTGCCTTCAACACACCCTTGGGACATTTTGAGTATCGGGTTATGCCTTTTGGGTTGTCTAATGCCCCTGCTGTTTTTCAGGCACTAGTCAATGATGTCCTTCGGGACATGTTGAATCGGTTTGTTTTTGTCTATCTGGATGATATCTTGATTTTCTCAGAGTCCTCCCAGGAACATGAACTGCATGTGCGCCAGGTGTTGCAAAGGTTGTTGGAGAACAAACTGTTTGTGAAGATGGAGAAATGTGAATTTCATGTGTCTGAGACCTCTTTTTGGGTTACATCATAGCTCAGGGGGAGCTGCGGATGGACCCAGCTAAGATCTCTGCTGTCACGGACTGGCCAGCTCCCTCTACCCGCAAACAACTTCAACGATTCCTGGGGTTTGCGAACTTCTATAGGAGGTTCATCAAGGACTACAGCCGCATTGCGGCGCCACTCACCGCTCTCACCTCCATCTCACGACCGTTCGCTTGGAATGAAGGGGCCGAATCAGCGTTCGAAGAACTGAAACATCGCTTCGCCTCGGCTCCCATTCTGATGCAGCCGGACCCCCGACCGCCAGTTTGTCGTGGAGGTGGATGCATCCGACACTGGGGTAGGTGCAGTGTTGTCACAACGTTCTCCTGAAGATAACAAACTGCATCCCTGTGCTTTTCTCTCAAGGAAACTTTCTCAGGCAGAGAGGAATTATGATGTTGGAAATCGTGAACTGCTCGCCGTTAAGCTGGCTCTCGAGGAGTGGCGACATTGGTTGGAGGGGGCGGAACAACCCTTCATCGTTTGGACGGATCATAAGAATCTGGCTTACCTCCAGTCAGCGAAGCAGCTCAACCCCCGCCAAGCCAGGTGGGCACTATTTTTTGGGAGATTCAATTTTTCTCTGTCTTACCGTCCTGGGTCACGCAACGTCAAGCCTGACGCCCTGTCTCGTGTTCATTCGGCTGTTGATACTGGTAGTAACCCTGAACCCATTTTGCCTCCTACCTGCAGTATTGCAGTCATCACATGTGACATCGAGGGGATTGTTAGACAGGCTCAACATCATCAAGCTGACCCTGGGAGGGGTCCTCCTAACCGGATGTTTGTCCCTGAGTCTGCTCGCTCCCAGGTACTTCAGTGGGCTCACTCGTCTCCCCTTACCTGTCACCCTGGAGTTTCGCGGACCCTTGACTTTGTGCGACGGAAGTTCTGGTGGGCCACGATGGAGGCGGACACTCGAGCCTTCATTGCTGCTTGTACGGTATGTGCACGAAGTAAAAACTCCACCCAGGCCAGCGCTGGTCATCTACGACCTCTACCTATACCCAGCCGGCCCTGGTCGCATATCGCTATGGATTTTGTCACTGGACTTCCCCCTCGTCTGGTAAGACTGTCATTCTTACGGTGATTGATCGTTTTTCTAAGTTCGCTCATTTTTTGGCCCTACCTAAACTGCCCACTGCCAGAGAGACGGCTGATATTTTGGTTGAACATGTGTTCCGCTCTCATGGTCTACCCACGGATATTGTCTCTGACAGGGGTCCCCAGTTTGTCTCCCAGGTGTGGAAAGCTTTCTGTAAAGCTTTGGGCATTACATCCAGCCTGTCCTCTGGATATCACCCCCAGACCAACGGTTAAGCCGAGAGAGCGAACCAGGAGATGGAGACCGCACTTCGCTGTGTCACTGGGTCTAACCCTGGGTCATGGAGCTCCATGCTCCCCTGGGTGGAATATGCTCATAACACCTTGACTAACGCTTCCTCTGGTTTGTCTCCTTTTCTGTGTGCTCTGGGTTATCAACCTCCCCTGTTCCCTTCCCAAGAGAGGGAACTTGCGGTACCCTCGGTGCAGTCCCACATGCGCCGCTGCTGCAAGGTCTGGAGGAAGGCCAGGGTAGCTCTGTCCCGAGCTTCGGCGTACATGCAGAGGCAAGCCAACCGTCACCGGTCCCAGGCTCCCGGTTACTCTCCTGGTCAAGAGGTATGGCTGAAGTCACGGGACCTTCCATTGAAGGTGGAGTCGAAGAAGATGGCGCCTCGTTTTATAGGACCGTTCAAGATACTGTCTATTGTTAACCCCTGCGCGGTTAAGCTACAGCTTCCTGCCTCCCTACGGGTTCATTCCACCTTTCATGTTTCCCAGATTAAGCCTGTGTCGGTTAGCCCTTTGTGCCCGCCCTCTCGTCCCCCTCCTCCGCCCAAGATCGTGGGTGGGGGTCCGGTCTACACTGTCCGGCGACTTCTGGATGTTCGCCGCCGGGGTCGTGGTTTCCAGTACCTGGTGGATTGGGAGGGTTATGGTCCTGAGGAACGTTCCTGGGTGCCCAGGAGCTTCATTGTGGATCCTGCTCTGGTTCGTGAGTTTCATAGGTTACATCCTGATAAACCCTGTCGGCCGCCAGGTGGCGTCCGTAGAGGGGGGGTACTGTTAGGCCTACTGCTGCTAGGTAGCTCTCTCTCTGCTCTCCCCCTCCCCTCTGTCTGTCCTTGATTGCAGGAGTGAAGTCTGGTGTGCGGGAGTCAGGGTTCCAGCTGCAGCTCATTCACCATAATCACCTCAGCCTTTAAGACCCGGTCAAACTTTCCACTCATCGTCAGATCATAGTCAAGACAACCATGTTAGTCTCGCTGCCGACTCAACCTGTCTGTTTTCGCTCTTGTGTTTTTTGGACTGTTTATTTACTTTTTCTCCTGTGCCACAGATATTTGGAACCTGACTCCTGCCTCCGCTTCACTCCTGCCACCACCATCCTGCTCTCCACTATCGGGCCTCTCCTTTGGACTCACCACGGACACTAGGACATTACGGTACCACACCTGCCCTGACCTGGATCTGTACCCTCCCTGTAACCTGGACTTGCTCTTCCCCATTTATTGGAAACCTGGACTATTGAACATTATAATAAACCTGTTAAAACTTCTCTGGCTTGGTGTACTTGTCTGCATTTGGGTTCTATCCAGTTAAATCATAACAATCCCCCATGTTTATATATGTATACAGTGAGGGAAAATAGTATTTGATCCCCTGATGATTTTGTATGTTTGCCCACTGACAAAGAAATGATCAGTCTATAATTTTAATGGTAGGTTTATTTGAACAGTGAGAGACAGAATAACAACAACAAAAAATCCAGAAAAACGCATGTCAAAAATGTTATCAATTGATTTGCATTTTAACGATGGAAATAAGTATTTGAACCCTCTGCAAAACATGACTTAGTACTTGGTGGCAAAACCCTTGTTGGCAATCACAGAGGTCAGACATTTCTTGTAGTTGGCCACCAGGTTTGCACACATCTCAGGAGGGATTTTTTTCCACTCCTCTTTGCAGATCTAAGGTTTAGAGGCTGACGTTTGGCAACTCGAACCTTCAGCTCCCTCCACAGATTTTCTATGGAATTAAGGTCTGGAGACTGGCTAGGCCACTCCAGGACCTTAATGTCTTTCTTCTTGAGCCACTCCTTTGTTACCTTGGCCGTGTGGTTTGGGTCATTGTCATGCTGGAATACCCATCCACGACCCATTTTCAATGCCCTGGCTGAGGGAAGGAGGTTCTTACCCAAGATTTGACGGTGCATGGCCCCATCCATCGTCCCTTTGATGCGGTGAAGTTGTCCTGTCCCCTTAGCAGAATAACACCCCCAAAGTATGATGTTTCCACCTCCATGTTTGACGGTGGGGATGGTGTTCTTGGGGTCATAGGCAGCATTCCTCCTCCTCCAAACACAGCAAGTTGAGTTGATGCCAAAGAGCTCGATTTTGGTCTCATCTAACCAAAATCTGCAGAACTGGGAAGATTGGATCCCCCATATAAATAACATTATATTGGTAGCAAAAATTGTATATAATAATTTAAATTGAAAGATTCTAAGTTTTGAATACGGTGTCGTTTTGCATATCAGTTCATAAACACTATGCCATGGGATCGGTACGTAAAAAATCTTTTCCCAACTATTTTGCGATCTATATGGGACGGCTGTCAATCCTTTGGTCCTGAAATGAAAATGATATACTTTTTTATTCATCACAGTTTTCCTTAACCAATTATGTTCTTTAATGCAAGGCCGACAGACAAGTTCCTTACTTTCTCCCCCTTCCACTTTCCTCTTCCATTTTTGCGGAAAGGCTGCAATTATTTGGTTGTAATTTTGGGTAGAGCAGACATTTCCATATGTCTTTGTTAGCTGCATGTGCGACATAACTCCACCAGTCCTACCGATGATTTCATTTACGAAGATTATACTTTTTTTAAACATTTTGTCCAAAAAAAAAGTTTTTTTGTCAATTAGTATATTTGAGTTTAACCACAATATCTGCTGCATTATTTGTTCTGTCGTTTCTGGAGGATTAAATTGAAATTGCAACCAACTTTCTATGGCTTGTTTTAGAAATAGTGATATTTGGGAGATGATCTCCTTTTCAAATAACTGAAAGTGAGTGGTTGTAATCTGAATAAAAGGAAAAAGGCTATTCTTGAACATTGGGTGAGACAATCTTACTAATTTACTAGAGAACCAGTTCGGATTTAAGTATAACTTTTGTATGACTGAAGCTTTTAGTGATAGGTCTAATGCTTTAATATTTAATAATTTCTGTCCTCCGAATTCATATTCATTATATAAATAGGCCCGTTTTGTCTGGCTTGCCGTTCCAAATAAAATGGAAAACATTTCTCATATAATTTTAAAAACTGTTCGCTAGGCGTAGGCAACACCATAAGCAAATAGGTAAACTGGAATAATACTAAAGAGTTAATCATGGTGATTTTTCCACAAACTGACAGGTATTTACCTTTCCATGGTAGCAAGATCTTATCTATGTTTGCTAACTTTCTATTAGAATGTATTACAGTGAGATTTATTTCCTTTGGGATATGCATTACGAGTATATCCACATCACCATCAGACCATTTTATTGGTAAACTACATGGTAATGTAAAAATTGTATTTTTTTTGTGATCCAATACGTAATATAGTACATTTGTCATAATTTGGATGTAATCCAGAGAGGTTAGAAAATGTATCTAGATCCTCTATGAGACTGTGGAGGGATTCTAGTTGTGGATTTAAAAGAAAACATGAATCATCAGCGTACAATGACACCTTTGTTTTATAGCCCTGGATTTCTAATCCCCTGATATTATTGTTGGATCTGATTTTAATAGCTAACATCTCGATGGCCACAATAAATAGATATGATGAATAGATAAATAGATACATAGACAACCTTGTTTCACTCCTCTTGACAGTTTAAAACTTTCTGAGAAATAGCCATTATTTACTATTTTACACCTAGGGTTACTATACATGATTTTGACACTTTTGATAAGAGATTCTCCAAAATTAGATCAGACCTTCTTCTTGAGTGTCAGATAATCTACCATTTACATAGGAGTGGTTAAAACATGCTAATAACGGTCCTCTTAGTATATCAAAAAAGTTTTGGTATACCTCGACTGGACCTAGTTAAAAACAAGTTATCATACAATAGGCTTTGATTAAATGTCCAATATCCTCGCCCATGTGGAAATTCAGTAAGAGTAATGTATATGCCAATTATATGATGGTCCGACCGCATTCTGTCCCCTATCAACACTTTTTAAACTTTTGGTGCCAACGAGAATAAGATAAGAAAGAAGTCAAAACGACTAGCTTGATTGAGTCTCCGCCATGTATATCTCACTAGATCAGGATATTTAAGCCTCCATATATCTACTAGTTCTAATGTATCCATGACATTCACGATTTCCTTAAGAGCATGTGGGTGATTGTTTGTGGTGTGATTTCCGTTACGGTCCATTGAGCTATTTAAAACAGTAGTATAATCCCCCACCATAATAATATTGTCTTGTATTGCTCACAGGGTTGATAATTTATTATATGTATTGTCAAAGAAGTGTGGATCATCATTATTTGGTCCGTAAAGGTTAATGAGCCATATCTGTTTATCGTCCAATAACATATTTAAAATAATCCACCTACCTTGCGTATCTATTTGGAGAATTTGCACATTCGGATCGAAATTACTATTAATTAATATCATCACCCCTTTTTATTTTCTTTGCCCATGGGAGAAGTATATTTCTCCCCCCCCCCCATTCCTTTGTCCACGCAACTTCATCTTATTGAATGAGTTTCCTGTAAACAATAGATATTATATTCCTTCTCTTTGAGCCATGTAAATATTGTTCTTCTTTTGTTATTATCAGCTAAGCCATTACAATTATAACTGGCTATACTTATTTCACCATACACCATAATGAGATACAAGTTTCAAGTCTATTCATCATTATATATGTTTGTACATTTACCAATAAAAAAATACCGTAATGATTGAGTGTCCATATAGCTGTACCGTGATATTTGCATTGCTACTAAGTAACCCTTGAATTGTTCTCCACTAATTCCCCCGCTAAAGTCCCTCCCCATCCCAAGTTGAGCCGTCATCCCAGTGATCGGCATCCCACCCACGTCCCTCCGGATCCCTAGGGCCCCGAGAGGCCAGGACCCATCCATCGACAACAGGACACGTGCCACCCACAAAACAGAAGCAGATTAACCGCCAAAAGAATTTCCAATGCTGTCACCTCTATATACAGTGGGGAGAACAAGTATTTGATACACTGCCGATTTTGCAGGTTTTCCTACTTACAAAGCATGTAGAGGTCTGTAATTTTTATCATAGGTACACTTCAACTGTGAGAGACGGAATCTAAAACAAAAATCCAGAAAATCACATTGTATGATTTTTAAGTAATTAATTTGCATTTTACTGCATGACATAAGTATTTGATACATCAGAAAAGCAGAACTTAATATTTGGTGCAGAAACTTTTGTTTGCAATTACAGAGATCATACATTTCCTGTAGGTCTTGACCAGGTTTGCACACACTGCAGCAGGGATTTTGGCACCACTCCTCCATACAGACCTTCTCCAGATGTTCTATTGGGTTCAGGTCTGGAGACTGGCTAGGCCACTCCAGGACCTTGAGATGCTTCTTACGGAGCCACTCCTTAGTTGCCCTGGCTGTGTGTTTCGGGTCGTTGTCATGCTGGAAGACCCAGCCACGACCCATCTTCAATGCTCTTACTGAGGGAAGGAGGTTGTTGGCCAAGATCTCGCGATACATAGCCCATACATGGCCCATCCATCCTCCCCTCAATACGGTGCAGTCGTCCTGTCCCCTTTGCAGAAAAGCATCCCCAAAGAATGATGTTTCCACCTCCATGCTTCACGGTTGGGATGGTGTTCTTGGGGTTGTACTCATCCTTCTTCTTCCTCCAAACACGGCGAGTGGAGTTTAGACCAAAAAGCTCTATTTTTGTCTCATCAGACATGACCTTCTCCCATTCCTCCTCTGGATCATCCAGATGGTCATTGGCAAACTTCAGATGGGCCTGGACATGCGCTGGCTTGAGCAGGGGGACATTGTGTGCGCTGCAGGATTTTAATCCATGACGGCGTAGTGTGTTACTAATGGTTTTCTTTGAGACTGTGGTCCCAGCTCTCTTCAGGTCATTGACCAGGTCCAGCCGTGTAGTTCTGGGCTGATCCCTCACCTTCCTCATGATCATTGATGCCCCACGAGGTGAGATATTGCATGGAGCCCCAGACCGAGGGTGATTGACCGTCATCTTGAACTTCTTCCATTTTCTAATAATTGCGGCAACAGTTGTTGCCTTCTCACCAAGCTGCTTGCCTATTGTCCTGTAGCCCATCCCAGCCATGTGCAGGTCTACAATTTTATCCCTGATGTCCTTACACAGCTCTCTGGTCTTGGCCATTGTGGGGAGGTTGGAGTCTGTTTGATTAAGTGTGTGGACAGGTGTCTTTTATACAGGTAACGAGTTCAAACAGGTGCAGTTAATACAGGTAATAAGTGGAGAACAGGAGGGCTTCTTAAAGAAAAACTAACAGGTCTGTGAGAGCCGGAATTCTTACTGGTTGGTAGGTGATCAAATACTTATGTCATGCAATACAATGCAAATGAATTACTTAAAAATCATACAATGTGATTTTCTGGATTTTTGTTTTAGATTCCGTCTCTCACAGTTGAAGTGTACCTATGATAAAAGTTACAGACCTCTACATGCTTTGTAAGTAGGAAAACCTGCAAAATCGGCAGTGTATCAAATACTTGTTCTCCCCACTGTGTATATATATATATATATATATATATATAAACTATTTAAAAATATATATCTATTCAAATATCCTGCATATCTTCTTTATCAATGAATATGCGTAACAATGTTGGCAGTTCATGCGCAGGATCTCAACATACAACCCGGATTGCCATTATATTACATTTATTTATTGACAAGCAATTATTATCCTAGCAAATAATTACCGCGGTCCATCCCATACCCCCCCAACATCGTCACCCCCACAACAGATGCGGGACAAACACACACGCACATACTCACATACTCCAACATACTCAACCCCCTTCCTCCACAATCAACCATAAAATCAGATGCTCAATGGTTGTTACATCCCAGAGCCCAAGTCAAGAAAGGACCTGATTTACGAGTGCATACAGTTACAGCTGATTGAGAAAGCATGCAAGATTGAGCAGAAATTGACAACAATGTGAGATTTGATTAATCTAAGTCAAGTCCTAGGTGATGGAGATTAGATCCACCCTCTTCACCTGAGACACAAACACTCTGGTCCCCCGTTGTAACCATTTTCCCCAAGCATCTCCGTGCAGTCAGACCTTTGATTATTTTGTGCCACCTGGGCCACAATGACCCCCTCCCCATGGGTTACTGCAGCCAGTGTTGCCAGCACTGCCACTACCTGGGTGGGGGTACCCCACCGGAATCCCCATCGGCTAGGTACAAGGTCGTCAAGGTTCTCATTAGCAGCTTTGAGAATTTCCTTGTATATAATGCTCTCCCATCAGGGGGCTCTGGCTTTGTATGACCAACCCTGCAAGGCAGGCTCAGAATCCTGAGGGGGCGGTGCTGCTCAAGTAGGTCTCTGACCGCATTTATTTATCTGTTTAGGTTGCATACTCACAGCAGGTCCATAAAACAGATGGGAACTTCTCTTTGGTGTATGGGTCGCTCAGGTGGGTGTCCAGGATATAGGGTTGGGGATCTTTCCAGCATGATAGGACAATAAAAAGTTAGATTAGATGTATACTATATAAAAAAATGTATATCCCTCATCTACACAAAATTGAAAGCTCTCTCTCACTACCCCTGCTCATAGACACCCGTCGGCTCTGGGATATGCAACCATTTCCCCTCTCACTCACTTAACACCGCACCCTTCCAAACACAAAAATGCACACCACATGGTTGACTGCAGAGGAAATGGGCCGAGCGCACAAACGCACCCGCATCCCTCACCTGCCGCAAGGGGGAAAGGACGCCAGGGAGAACACAGGACTAACCACAACAACCGCCCACCAAAACAACAATTTCCCGCCAAAAAAGCCATGTTCTAATTAGTTGTATTTGAAGATGTATTATTCTGCTTGTTATCTTTTCTTGTTATATCGTTTTATCCTTTAAAAAATACTATACTTACCATAAATGTTCTTTAATATCAACAATCAACAATCCCTTTCATTGCTAGAATTTGGTGTTTCTTTATTCGACTCCTCTATTACAACTTTTAGAATAGCCATGGAGTAGTCTTTGTGTCTCTGAACATTTTGTTGTCAATATATAGTTTATCGACCACCAGTGGAACACGTTTCCCTTTTAATCTATTTTCCTTGAAGATTGGATACAGAACTTTGTGCCTTTCTGCAATCTCCCTCAGGAACTGATCATTCATGCCTATTTTCGTGCCAGCAAGTCTTTTACCTAGGCTTTCAACCATTGCTTTATCCTTAAAAAATTCGAATTTGGCAACAATTGGGCGCTCATATTTCTGTCCTCTTTGTCCGAAAAGGTGTACACGTTCGAGTTGGATTTTATCGACAGCCTCGAGTAGGATTTGAAGCGCTGTATGCAGGAAATCCTTCATAATATTCTTGGTTATTTCTCCCTCCTTTTCCTGAATACCCGTAAGTACTAGATTTTCTCTCATCGATCTAGTTTGGATGTCTAGTAAGGCTTCTCTCAGAAGGTTGTTCTCCTTTTTAAGTTCCCTAAAATCCGTTTCCATCTTAGTGACTGTCACTTTTAATTTTGGGGTTCCTTTCTCCATTATCGCAGCTTTTTCGTCACTCATTTCAAGACTCGCTTTCAACTCTTTTACGTCCTTACTGACCAATTCTAGTATGCCCAATTTGTCATTTATCGACTTCAACAGGTCGCTTTCCACACTTACCAGACACAGTGGTGAAAAGCATACAGTGGGGAAAAAAAGTATTTAGTCAGCCACCAATTGTGCAAGTTCTCCCACTTAAAAAGATGAGAGAGGCCTGTAATTTTTGTCATAGGTACACGTCAACTATGACAGACAAAATGAGAATTTCTTTTCCTGAAAATCACATTGTAGGATTTTTTATGAATTTATTTGCAAATTATGGTGGAAAATAAGTATTTGGTCAATAACAAAAGTTTCTCAATACTTTGTTATATACCCTTTGTTGGCAATGACACAGGTCAAACGTTTTCTGTAAGTCTTCACAAGGTTTTCACACACTGTTGCTGGTATTTTGGCTCATTCCTCCATGCATATCTCCTCTAGAGCAGTGATGTTTTGGGGCTGTCGCTGGGCAACACAGACTTTCAACTCCCTCCAAAGATGTTCTATGGGGGTTGAGATCTGGAGACTGGCTAGGCCACTCCAGGACCTTGAAATGCTTCTTACGAAGCCACTCCTTCGTTGCCCGGGCGGTGTGTTTGGGATCATTGTCATGCTGAAAGACCCAGCCACGTTTCATCTTCAATGCCCTTGCTGATGGAAGGAGGTTTTCACTCAAAATCTCACGATACATGGCCCCATTCATTCTTTCCTTTACACGGATCAGTCGTCCTGGTCCCTTTGCAGAAAAACAGCCCCAAAGCATGATGTTTCCACCCCCATGCTTCACAGTAGGTATGGTGTTCTTTGGATGCAACTCAGCATTCTTTGTCCTCCAAACACGACGAGTTGAGTTTTTACCAAAAAGTTATATTTTGGTTTCATCTGACCATATGACATTCTCCCAATCCTCTTCTGGATCATCCAAATGCACTCTAGCATACTTCAGACGGGCCTGGACATGTACTGGCTTAAGCAGGGGGACACGTCTGGCACTGCAGGATTTGAGTCCCTGGCGGCGTAGTGTGTTACTGATGGTAGGCTTTGTTACTTTGGTCCCAGCTCTCTGCAGGTCATTCACTAGGTCCCCCCGTGTGGTTCTGGGATTTTTGCTCACCGTTCTTGTGATCATTTTGACCCCATGGGGTGAGATCTTACGTGGAGCCCCAGGTCGAGGGAGATTATCAGTGGTCTTGTATGTCTTCAATTTCCTAATAATTGCTCCCACAGTTGATTTCTTCAATCCAAGCTGCTTACCTATTGCAGATTCAGTCTTCCCAGCCTGGTGCAGGTCTACAATTTTGTTTCTGGTGTCCTTTGACAGCTCTTTGGTCTTGGACATAGTGAAGTTTGGAGTGTGACTGTTTGAGGTTGTGGACAGGTGTCTTTTATACTGATAACAAGTTCAAACAGGTGCCATTAATACAGGTACCGAGTGGAGGACAGAGGAGCCTCTTAAAGAAGAAGTTACAGGTCTGTGAGACCCAGTAATCTTGCTTGTTTGTAGGTGACCAAATACTTTTTTTCCACCATAATTTGCAAATAAATTCATTAAAAATCCTACAATGTGATTTTCTGGATTATTTTTTCTCATTTTGTCTGTCATAGTTGACGTGTACCTATGATGAAAATTACAGGCCTCTCTCATCTTTTTAAGTGGGAGAACTTGCACAATTGGTGGCTGACTAAATACTTTTTTTCCCCACTGTATATCATCTGTATCAGTCGACGAGTCGCGTTTTCTCTTGGGGATTGGTTCTCCTCGTTTATCTTCCACCATGTTTGGGTGTTGCCTGTTGTTGTAATATTTGTCGATATATTTCTCTAGCCTTATGATTTGTTTTGTGTTATTATCCAGATTGAATTGTATTTACTGCGAATATATGAAATGCTAATATTTAGTCTAACTTACTGATTTTGAATATTATGTTTTTATCTTGTGGTGGTTTGTACCGCTTTCTATTCAATACGCCATCTTCCACTCTACAGAACCGCACTGTGCGAAAAGGAAGCCATCATGATTGAATCTTAGGGTTTGCCAACTACTACCGGAGGTTTATCCAGGGCTTTTGTCAGGTAGTGGCTCCCATTACCTCCTTGCTGAAGGGGGGACCAGTGCAACTGAAGTGGTCAGCTGGGGCGGACAGGGCTTTTGGTCACCTGAAGGCTCTGTTTACCTCGGCTCCCCTGCTGGCTCATCCTGATCCCTCCTTGGCATTCATAGCAGAGGTGGACGCGTCCGAGGCTGGGATAGGAGCTGTGCTGTCTCAGCGCTCAGGTACGCCATCAAAGCTCCGCCCCTGTGCTTTCTTTTCGAAGAAGCTCAGCCCGGCGGAGCGAAACTATGATGTGGGGGACCGGGAGCTGTTAGCTGTTGTCAGGGCTCTGAAGGCGTGGAGGCATTGGCTTCAGGGGGCTAAACACCCTTCCTCATTTGGACTGACCACCGCAATCTGGAGTCCATCCGGGCGGCGAGGAGACTGAACTCGCCAGGCAAGCAGGGCCATGTTTTTCACCCGTTTTGTTTTCACCCTATCCTACAGACCAGGTTCCCAGAACGCTAAGGCAGACGCACTGTCCCGGATGTATGACACAGAGGAGCGGTCCATGGATCCCACTCCCATACTTCCGGCTTCTTGCCTGGTGGCACCGGTGGAAAGGGAGGTTGACGCGGACATCGAGCGGGCGTTACGTACGGAGCCCACTCCCACCCAGTGTCCAGTTGGGCGTCTGTACGTTCCGGTTGATGTCCGCGATCGATTGATCTGTTGGGCCCACACGTCACACTCCTCTGGTCATCCTGGCATCGGTCGGACAGTGCGCTGTCCTAGTGGAAAGTACTGGTGGCCCACTTTAGCTAAGGACCTGAGGGTTTATGTTTCCTCCTGCTCGGTGTGCGCCCAGGCACCTAGACACCTGCCCAGAGGGAAATTACAACCCCTACCCATTCCATAACGGCCGTGGTCACACCTATCGGTGGACTTCGTGACAGATCTTCCTCCATCACAAGGTAACACCACGATCCTGGTCGTTGTGGATCAGTTTTCGAAGTCCTGCCATCTCCTTCCTTTGCCCGGTCTCCCTACGGCCCTACAGACTGCGGAGGCTCTGTCTTCCAGCACTACGGGGTGCCTGAGGATATATTGCTGATCGGGGTCCCCAGTTCACATCGAGGGTCTGGAGGGCGTTCATGGAACGCCTGGGGGTCTCGGTCAGCCTGACCTCAGGTTTTCACCCCGAGAGTAATGGGCAGGTGGAGAGAGTTAACTAGGATGTGGGTAGGTTTCTGCGGTCCTATTGCCAGGACCGGCCGGGGTAGTGGGCAGCTTTCATCCCCTGGGCAGAGATGGCCCAAAACTCCCTCCGCCACTCCTCCACTAACATGTCTCCATTTCAGTGTGTACTAGGTTATCAGCCGGACCTGGCACCGTGGCATCAGAGCCAGATCGAGGCACCTGCGATGGATGAGTGATTTAGGTGCTCGGAGGAGACCTGGGACGCTGCCCATGTGCGCCTGCAACGGGACATTCAGGTGACAGAAGGCGTGCGTCGACCGCCACCGCAGTGAGGCGGTGTCTGGATTTCGACCCGAAACCTGCCCTTCGCCTGCCCTGCCGGAAGCCGGGTCCGCGGTTTGTGGGGACATTTAAAGTCCTGAGGAGACTGAACGAGGTATGTTATAGGTTACAGCTCTCCTCTGATTACCGTATTAACCACTCGTTCCATGTCTCTCCTCAGGCTGGTGGTAGCAGGTCCGCTCCAGCAGTCTGAGGTGCGGGAGGTTCCTCCGCCCCCTCTGGCCATCGAGGGGCCCCCGGTGTATACTGTACGAGCCATCATGGACTCAAGACGTTGGGCGAGGAGCCTTCAGTACCTCGTGGAGTGGGAGGGGTACGGTCCGGAGGAGAGATGCTGGGTGCCGGTGGAGGACATCCTGGACCCTTCCTTACTGCAGGAATTTCACCATCTCACCCGGATTGTCCTGCGCCTCGTCCTCTGGGTCGTCCCTGAGGCCGGTATCGGCGCGCTGCTGGAGCCGTGCGTCAAGGGGGGGGGGGTACGGTCACGACTTCCGCCAAAGTTGGTGCCTCTTCTTGTGCGGGCGGCTATCGGCGGTCGTCGTCACCGGCTTTCTAGCTGCCACCGATCTACGTTTCTGTTTTCCATTTGTTTTGTCTTGTTTGTACACACCTGGTTCCCATTGTATGATGATTATTTCCCTATTTAACCCTCTGGTTCCCACATGGTTTTGTGCGTGTTTGTTCGTTGTGTTGTGTCATACGCTTTTGTGAGCTGGTGTGTTTTCCCTGCGTGGAAATTAATGTTTGTTTTTTCAGAGTAAAGTACGTCGTGTACTCAGTTCTGTGTCCTGCGCCTGACTCCGTCCTACTGCTGCAAATTTGACACCTGACAGGAGCACAAGACAAATATGTCTACTTGTTTGTTTTCCCCCAGTTGACCTTAATTCCTATTGTTTTTATGCTAACTGCAATGAAGCTATTTGTTTGTCTTGGGGTCAAAACCAATTACTGTAAGAGAGCATCATACATAATAGATTATAATACATACCTTATTTCTGTTCATACCCTCTGGATACAAAGGTTACAAAGGTTTTCTAAATAGAGTCAGCACAATAAAAAACAATAACTATTAGGAATTGGGTAAAGTCTAAAAGTGCTGAACAAACAGTGCTGTGTGTGTGCGTGCATGCGTTTGTGCGAGCGTGCTTGCTTGCGTGTGTGTCTGTGTGTGTGTTTGTGTGTGTGTGTGCGTCTCATGTTTATATGCATGTGTATGAATGTTTTTTTCTTTGTACATTATGTATGTGGGTGGTAGCGTAATATTGCTGGAGGCACTGTCATCCATCCTTCTTCCTATGATAAATGGTTTACACTTGGAGCGCTCACAGGTGAGATAAGAACACAAACACTGACCCAACCTTTCCAGAATAAACTGACTTTCAATGGCCTCTGTATCCCAAGCCTGTTAAGTTAGGTCTTCACTTAGCTTTCCCTGGCTATGGTTTAAAGGGCCAGGAACTGAGCTTTAAAGAGCAGCTGTTTTTAGATCTGCACTGTAAGCCATAAACCGGGAACTCACCCCACACCCGTGATTACTGGCTCTCATCATCACAGGCCATGACACTTACCCTTTGGGCCAAAACCAAATGGCAAAGGTATAAATAAAAGCTGCCACCTCATTAATAAAATATGTTTTCTGCCAAGATAAATATCTTCAGGGGTCTACTTACTCTTTGAGATTGCAGGGTCAACCAAAACCTCTGCTTGTCTGTCATGCCTTATCAGTGTTTCTTTGTTATTTTTCTTATTTTGCAAGAAACCCACTCACCTTCTGAACCCAACACCTGATCTGCAAGCAAGGCAAGGGCAGAGAAACACCAAGTTAAAAAGATGAGGGCCCACAGATATTCTTAGCATTATTAAATACAGTTGAATTAATTGCTCACTGAGGAATGTATTTGCTTCACAATCACTTCTCTAGGTAACTCTATGCTCTTGTGTGAACCCTCTGCAGACTTGTGTTAGCTTTCCTCCGCCTCTCAGATTGGCTTCACAGTAGATATGAAGACGAGCAGCATTTGCACTATGTATCCTCTCACCCACGTCTCCAAGATGAAAGTTGAAGTGTGAGCAAGACCTTCCTGATGCCCGATATGTGGGCCAGGGGAGTTGATATATTGTTTCATTACAGTCTTGAAAATGCATGGCAGAACTCACCGGAAGGCTAGATACATGGTGCTCATTCACTTGCATTATATAACATAGGCCTTTCACTGAGGTAATGTATACACATCCTTTGCATCATTTTTCTCTCTCTAAGATAGGGTTTCCTCTCTCCAATTCCTCTTTCATGGGTATACAGGAAGAGAAATTGCACTATAGTGACTTTATCAGTATGAGTTTTACAGAGACAATTGAATTTTCAGTGCGGGACTATAACCATTTAACAGGCAACCTTGTGGTTGAGTTAATTTTAACTACCAATTTTACATGAAATTAACATTAATTTTTTTGGCATATTTTATCATCTAAACCAATGCCATTTAGTAAAATTATCATGTGGTTTTCATTATCGGACCCCCATATTTGTTTAAACACACATTCAAAGATAGTTGAAAACCAGGAAGAGAGCTTGAGCAAAACCGAACCTCATTTACCACACATTGTTTGTACTAATTGTGTATAAAATTGTCACGGATTCTGCCGAGGCTGCTCCTCCTCCTTGCTCGGGCAGGCTTCGGCGTTCGTCGTCCCCGGAGTACTAGCTGCTGCCGATCGATGTTTCGGTGTTTGTCTTGTTCTGTCTTGAGTGGTTACACCTGTATGCTATTATGTTTGATTGTAGTCCCTATATTTACCCATGTCTCTCGTTTGGTAATTGTGTGTTATTGTTTTGTGTCTCGTATGGTCGGCATTGCTGTTGTCGTATGTGTGTATTTGTTTTCCTCCCTGTTAGGGGGTTTTGTTTTGTATGTTCTTTACTGACTAGTAAAGTACGTCTGCCAGTAGCTCTGTGTCCTGCGCTTGACTTCGCTCACCGCATGCACGTCGCCCTTGACAAAAATGGGAAATTACAATGTTGAATTTTTTTTATTAACCTCTAAAACATCATTTAAGAATGATTAAATTACTAATATGTTGTTGTTTTTCAATTTTAGGAACTCTTGAAAAGTATGCTCTACCAGGCGGTTGAGTTGCCCATTAAAGTAATGCTATTAAGTTAAAGCTAGTGATAATGGACGATGGATGAATATTGTTATGGGATTTTTTTGTCTGTGCAAATACAAAAATCCTTTCAAATCAACATCATTATTCACTTGTTATCTTCAATATGTTTCACAATGTCATTCAGTACATGTCATTTTACTGGTATTCTAAGCATATAAACTGTAAATGCATTGATTTACATGCATTCTAATATTCCTATTTTGACACACAAATGTATCATATTTTATTAATATTTGATATAAGTCTATCTTCCATTATAAGTAAATGAAGCAGACATAATGTAAATTCATGTATAATTTTTTGATGATTTAAAAGTCTGTGCAAATTTCAAAACAACATTAGTTTACTCTTATTGGGCAACTCAACCGCCTGGTTGAGATGTTTGCGATGCATTATCTATCAAAGTTTAAGTCATGCAAAATTCTTCACTTATGGTCTATACTGAGGCTAAATACGCATATTTTTCAGAAAACAACATTTTCTGATATTTATTTCTTGGTGTGCCAGTTAAAGTATATACGGTCAGAACAGTTCCTGACTTTAAAGTATATAACAAGCACAACCTATGACCACTGGATATGACAGTAGGATACTTTGGGAGATATATTTTCCCTGAAGTAAATATGTGTTTGAAAAGTTTAAAATAGCAGTAACTTAGAATTGTGTACTGTACATAACTTTGTGGTTGTAGCTCAGCCACCATGTTTAATCAGTGTCAGTATATGGAACTACTGCATACAGTATCTCTTCCTACTTTATCAACTATTTCATTTCTGTGTATGTACAGTACAGTCCCTGAACACAAACAAAAAATGTCCTCTTCTGTGAATCACAACATCAAAATCCACAATGGCAAGGGCTCTGTGGGCATGTTCTTGTGTGTGCCTTGCCTGTATGCCTGATCTGTGTATTACTGCATCTCCAATTATCTGGCGGTACAAGGCTGTCTGTAAGGATGATGTGAGAGACCAAACAAAGTGATGAGCCAAGATTTGCTGTCTCCTGTAATACTGTACACTTTGTATGTATAAGTCGCACCAAATTCAACATGGCTGTATTGTGTTCTCTCTTATGCTATAGAATGAAGGGGCAAGCCTTGACTAGGGTTGCAAAGCCACCAGTAATTTACCAAAATTACTGGAATATGCTTTGTAGTTAACAGAAAATCTATGGCAATTTATCGTAACTTTGGTAATTTATACTTGAATAACTTAAAAAAAGACATATTCATACAGTGGGGAGAACAAGTATTTGATACACTGCCGATTTTGCAGGTTTTCCTACTTACAAAGCATGTAGAGGTCTGTAATTTTTATCATAGGTACACATTTACATTTACGTCATTTAGCAGACGCTCTTATCCAGAGCGACTTACAAATTGGTGCATTCACCCTATAGCCAGTGGGATAACCACTTTTTTTTTTTGGGGGGGGGGTGGGGGGTAGAAGGATTACTTTATCCTATCCCAGGTATTCCTTAAAGAGGTGGGGTTTCAAATGTCTCCGGAAGGTGGTGAGTGACTCCGCTGTCCTGGCGTCGTGAGGGAGCTTGTTCCACCATTGGGGTGCCATAGCAGCAAACAGTTTTGACTGGGCTGAGCGGGAACTATGCTTCCGCAGAGGAAGGGGAGCCAGCAGGCCAGAGGTGGATGAACGCAATGCCCTCGTTTGGGTGTAGGGACTGATCAGAGCCTGAAGGTACGGAGGTGCCGTTCCCCTCACAGCTCCATAGGCAAGCACCATGGTCTTGTAACAGATGCGAGCTTCAACTGGAAGCCAGTGGAGTGTGCGGAGGAGCGGGGTGACGTGAGAGAACTTGGGAAGGTTGAACACCAGACGGGCTGCGGCATTCTGGATGAGTTGTAGGGGTTTAATGGCACAGGCAGGGAGCCCAGCCAACAGCGAGTTGCAGTAATCCAGACGGGAGATGACAAGTGCCTGGATTAGGACCTGTGCCGCTTCCTATGTAAGGCAGGGTCGTACTCTCCGAATGTTGTAGAGCATGAACCTACAGGATCGGGTCACCGCCTTGATGTTAGCGGAGAATGACAGGGTGTTGTCCAGGGTCATGGCAAGGCTCTTCGCACTTTGGAAGGAGGACACAACGGAGTTGTCAACCGTGATGGCGAGATCATGGAACGGGCAGTCCTTCCCCGGGAGGAAGAGCAGCTCCGTCTTGCCAAGGTTCAGCTTGAGGTGGTGATCCGTCATCCATACTGATATGTCTGCCAGACATGCAGAGATGCGATTCGCCACCTGGTTATCAGAAGGTGGAAAGGAGAAGATTAGTTGTGTATCGTCAGCGTAGCAATGATAGGAGAGGCCATGTGAGGATATGACAGAGCCAAGTGACTTGGTGTATAGCGAGAATAGGAGAGGGCCTAGAACTGAGCCCTGGGGGACACCAGTGGTGAGAGCACGTGGTGCGGAGACAGCTTCTCGCCACGCCACTTGGTAGGAGCGACCGGTCAGGTAGGACGCAATCCAAGAGTGAGCCGCGCCGGAGATGCCCAGCTCGGAGAGGGTGGAGAGGGAGGATCTGATGGTTCACAGTATCAAAGGCAGCAGACAGGTCTAGAAGGACAAGAGCAGAGGAGAGAGAGTTAGCTTTAGCAGTGCGGAGAGCCTCCGTGACACAGAGAAGAGCAGTCTCAGTTGAATGACCAGTCCTGAAACCTGACTGGTTTGGATCAGGAAGGTCATTCTGAGAGAGATAGCAAGAGAGTTGGCTAAAGACGGCATGCTCAATAGTTTTGGAAAGAAAAGAAAGAAGGGATACTGGTCTGTAGTTGTTGACATCAGAGGGATCGAGTGTTGGTTTTTTGAGAAGGGGTGCAACTCTCGCTCTCTTGAAGACGGAAGGGACATAGCCAGCGGTCAAGGATGAGTTGATCAGCGAGGTGAGGTAGGGGAGAAGGTCACCGGAGATGGTCTGGAGAAGAGAGGAGGGGATAGGGTCAAGCGGGCAGGTTGTTGGGCGGCCTGCAGTCACAAATCGCAAGATTTTATCTGGAGAGAGAGGGGAGAAAGAAGTCAAAGCATAGGGTAGGGCAGTGTGAGCAGGACCAGCAGTGTCATTTGACTTAACAAACGAGGATCGGATGTCGTCAACCTTCTTTTCAAAGTGGTTGACGAAGTCATCCACAGAGATGGAGGAGGGGGCGAGGGGGGGGGGGGAGGATTCAGCAGGGAGGAGAATGTGGCAAAGAGCTTCCTAGGGTTAGAGGCAGATGCTTGGAATTTAGAGTGGTAGAAAGTGGCCTTAGCAGCAGAAACAGATGAAGAAAATGTAGAGAGGAGGGAGTGAAAAGATGCCAGGTCCGCAGGGAGTCTAGTTTTCTTCCATTTCTGCTCAGCTGCCCGGAGCTCTGTTCTGTGAGCTCGCAATGAGTCATCAAGCCACGGAGCTGGAGGGGAGGACCGAGCCGGCCGGGAGGATAGGGGACATAGAGAGTCAAAGGATGCAGAAAGGGAGGAGAGGAGGGTTGAGGAGGCAGAATCAGGAGATTGGAGGGAGAAGGATTGAGCAGAGGGAAGAGATGATAGGATGGAAGAGGAGAGAGTAGCGGGAGAGAAAGAGCGAAGGTTGCGGCGGCGCATTACCATCTGTGTAGGGGCAGAGTGAGTAGTGTTGGAGGAGAGCGAGAGAGAAAAGGATACAAAGTAGTGGTCGGAGACATGGAGGGGAGTTGCAGTGAGATTAGTAGAAGAACAGCATCTAGTAAAGATGAGGTCAAGCGTATTGCCTGCCTTGTGAGTAGGGGGGGACGGTGAGAGGGTGAGGTCAAAAGAGGAGAGGAGTGGAAAGAAGGAGGCAGAGAGAAATTAGTCAAATGTAGACGTAGGGAGGTTGAAATCCCCCAAAACTGTGAGGGGTGAGCCATCCTCAGGAAAGGAACTTATCAAGGCGTCAAGCTCATTGATGAACTCTCCAAGGGAACCTGGAGGGCGATAGATGACAAGGAAATTAAGCTTAAATGGGCTAGTGACTGTGACAGCATGGAATTCAAATGAGGAGATAGACAGATGGGTTAGGGGAAAAATTGAGAATGTCCACTTGGGAGAGATGAGGATTCCTGTGCCACCACCCTGCTGACCAGATGCTCTCGGGGTATGCGAGAACACATGGTCAGACGAGGAGAGAGCAGTAGGAGTAAGTCGAGGGACTGGAGGGTAGCATAAGCTGGGATGAACTCTGCCTTGTTGGCAGCAGAACGGCAGTTCCAGAGGCTGCCTGAGACCTGGAACTCCAGGTGTGTGGTGCGTGCAGGGACCACCAGGTTAGAGAGGCAGCAGCCACGCGGTGTGAGGCGTTTGTGTAGCCTGTGCGGAGAGGAGAGAACAGGGATAGGCAGAGGCATAGTTGACAGGCTGCAGCAAATGGCTACAATAATGCAGAGGAGATCGGAATGAAATGAACTAAACATCTGGGAAAGGAGAGAGTGGGGCCTCCCTCACCACAACTCCCAAATATAACTCTCCCAACTTCCACTTTAGAAATTAGAATTGTTGTAAACTACAGCGGTTCAATGTTTCTAGGAATAGACTCTAACTTACTTTATTCAGCTAGCTAACTTGGGACAGTATTCTTCCATGAAAACCGCCCAGGGCACCGTATCCTATGACGCCATAGCTAACTAGCATGCTAGCATCCAATAACACACGGTTTAGCACCAATACTTGGTTACAACAAACTACCAATAGTGTGTTAACACAATAAACAGATAATTCGTGTCCTTGTCTAGTTCCTTTCATAACGCAACAATAATTAAACGTTGGCTAGCTAGCACAAAGTCAGTCATGCTAGCTACACAAGTGGGCTACACATCTCAAATGTTCAGAAAGGGAAGCTTTATGTTGCAAAATTCTCATTGACTAAAATTATATTGTATTTAGCTGCTACAGTACTGCTAGCTGGTAGTGTTGGCTAGCTAGCAATGGCTGTGGTGTTGACTTTGTTTGAAAAACGTCGTCGCTGCGATGAGTGTAGCTGGCTAAAATTATATTGTATTTAGCTGCTACAGTACTGCTAGCTGGTAGTGTTGGCTAGCTAGCAATGGCTGCTGTGTTGACTTTGTTTGAAAAACGGCGTCGCTGCGAACGAATGTAGCTGGCTAAAGTTATATTGTATTTAGTTGCTACAGTACTGCTAGCTGGTAGCGTTGGCTAGCTAGCAATGGCTGCGGTGATGACTTTGTTTGAAAAACGGCGTCGCTGCGAACGAATGTAGCTGGCTAAAAGGATATTGTATTTAGTTGCTACAGTACTGCTAGCTGGTAGTGTTGGCTAGCTAGCAATGGCTGCGGTGTTGACTATGTTTGAAAAAACGGCGTCGCTGCGAACGAATGTAGCTGGCTAGCTAACCTCGATAGTTTCTCTATACTACACCTTTATCTTTGATACAAATACAACTATGTAGCTAGCTAACAT
The DNA here is from genome assembly GCF_020615455.1 of Coregonus clupeaformis. Classification (NCBI taxonomy): domain Eukaryota; kingdom Metazoa; phylum Chordata; class Actinopteri; order Salmoniformes; family Salmonidae; genus Coregonus; species Coregonus clupeaformis. The sequence goes on along the minus strand of NC_059196.1, from coordinate 12,628,420 downwards.
TAGACTAATCAAATCGTTCCATTGTAATGTAATGTGTCATATTACCTGCGGAGCGAAGTACAGCATGACTACTCACCTCGCTGGACCTTGTACCCCTGCACATCGACTCGGTACTGGTACTCCCTGTATAGGGACAGCAGGTAGGAGCGTTGGGCCAGTAACCGAAAAGTTGTTGCCCCTGAGCAAGGAAGTTAACCCACTGTTCACCCACTGTACACTTCAACTGTGAGAGACGGAATCTAAAACAAAAATCCAGAAAATTACATTGTATGATTTTTAAGTAATTCATTTGCATTTTATTGCATGACATAAGTATTTGATACATCAGAAAAGCAGAACTTAATATTTGGTACAGAAACCTTTGTTTGCAATTACAGAGATCATACGTTTCCTGTAGGTCTTGACCAGGTTTTCACACACTGCAGCAGGGATTTTTGGCCATACAGACCTTCTACAGATCCTTCAGGTTTCGGGGCTGTCGCTGGGCAATACGGACTTTCAGCTCCCTTCAAAGATTTTCTATTGGGTTCAGGTCTGGAGACTGGCTAGGCCACTCCAGGACCTTGAGATGCTTCTTACGGAGCCACTCCTTAGTTGCCCTGGCTGTGTGTTTCGGGTCGTTGTCATGCTGGAAGACCCAGCCACGACCCATCTTCAATGCTCTTACTGAGGGAAGGAGGTTGTTGGCCAAGATCTCGCGATACATGGCCCCATCCATCCTCCCCTCAATACGGTGCATTTGTCCTGTCCCCTTTGCAGAAAAGCATCCCCAAAGAATGATGTTTCCACCTCCATGCTTCACGGTTGGGATGGTGTTCTTAGGGTTCTACTCATCCTTCTTCTTCCTCCAAACACGACGAGTGGAGTTTAGACCAAAAAGCTCTATTTTTGTCTCATCAGAAAACATGACCTTCTCCCATTCCTCCTCTGGATCATCCAGATGGTCATTGCAAACTTCAGATGGGCCTGGACATGCGCTGGCTTGAGCAGGGGGACATTGTGTGCGCTGCAGGATTTTAATCCAAGACGGCGTACATGGTTTTCTTTGAGACTGTGGTCCCAGCTCTCTTCAGGTCATTGACCAGGTCCTGCCGTGTAGATCTGGGCTGATCCCTCACCTTCCTCATGATCATTGATGCCCCACGAGGTGAGATCTTGCATGGAGCCCCAGACCGAGGGTGAATGACCGTCATCTTGAACTTCTTCCATTTTCTAATAATTGCGCCAACAGTTGTTGCCTTCTCACCAAGCTGCCTGCCTATTGTCCTGTAGCCCATCCCATCCTTGTGCAGATCTACAATTTTATCCCTGATATCCTTACACAGCTCTCTGGTCTTGGCCATTGTGGAGAGGTTGGAGTCTGTTTGATTGAGTGTGTGGACAGGTGTCTTTTATACAGGTAACGAGTTCAAACAGGTGTAGTTAATACAGGTAATGAGTGGAGAACAGAAGGGCTTCTTAAAAAAAACGAACAGGTCTGTGAGAGCCGGAATTCTTACTGGTTGGTAGGTGATCAAATACTTATGTCATGCAATAAAATGCAAATTAATTACTTAAAAATCATACAATTTGATTTTCTGGATTTTTGTTTTAGATTCCGTCTCTCACAGTTGAAGTGTACCTATGATAAAAATTACAGACCTCTACATGCTTTGTAAGTAGGAAAACCTGCAAAATCGGCAGTGTATCAAATACTTGTTCTCCCCACTGTATGTATTCATTTATTATATCTGTGACCATATTGTCAAAGAGCTTCTAGTAGATAGACCATATGGTTCAAGAGAAAATAGCCTAATTAATGAAAAAAAGCATCTAATCAACAATGACATTATTTTCAATTAACTCCGCAACTCTTTCAACTATTGACTTTTTTCACAACCGCCACCAGTTTGACACCAAAACATTGACAAAAATAAATAAAGGATATTTCATGCTGAAACCCTCATATTAAACACCAATGGTATTCACTAAGTTGATGGTTTATATTTAGGATAATGTTCTATAGCTTTGTCATTCTATTTTTTAAAATCTTAAAATCATCTTATTAAATTGTTTTATATATTTTACCTGTGATAAGGCCACACAGAGGGCCAGAGATTATTACAGACGCCTGTGATAATGTGAAGTACACAAAATGGCCACTAAAATTATGGCAGTTTAATTGTAAACTTAGAAAGTTTCTAGTAATACAGTATCTCACAAAAGTGAGTACACACCTCACATTTTTGTAAATATTTGAGTATATCTTTTCATGTGACAACACTGAAGAAATGACACTTTGCTACAATGTAAAGTAGTGAGTACAGCTTGTATAACAGTGTAAAATTGCTGTCCCCTTTAAAATAACACAACACACAGCCATTAATGTCTAAACCGCTGGCAACAAAAGTGAGTACACCCCTAAGTGAAAATGTCCAAATTGGGCCCAAAGTGTCAATATTTTGTGTGCCCACCATCATTTTCTAGCACTGCCTTAACCCTCTTGGGCATGGAGTTCACCAGAGCTTCACAAGTTGCCACTGGAGTCCTCTTCCACTCCTCCATGACGACATCACAGAGCTGGTGGATGTTAGAGACCTTGCACTCCTCCACCTTCCGTTTGAGGATGCCCCATATATGCTCAATAGGGTTTAGGTCTGGAGACATGCTTGGCCAGTCCATCACCTTTACCCACAGCTTCTTTAGCAAGGCAGTGGTCGTCTTGGAGGTGTGTTTGGGGTCATTATCATGTTGGAATACTGCCCTGCGGCCCAGCCTCCGAAGGGAGGGGATCCCGCTCTGCTTCAGTATGTCACAGTACATGTTGGCATTCATGGTTCCCTCAATGAACTGTAGCTCCCCAGTGCCGGCAGCACCCATGCAGCCCCAGACCATGACACTCCCACCACCTTGCTTGACTGTATGCAAGACACACTTGTATTTGTACTCCTCACCTAGTTGCCGCCACACACGCTTGACACCATCTGAACCAAATAAGTTTATCTTGGTCTAATCAGACCACAGGACATGGTTCCAGTAATCCATGTCCTTAGTCTGCTTGTCTTCAGCAAACTGTTTGCGGGCTTTCTTGTGCATCATCTTTAGAAGAGGCTTCCTTCTGGGACGACAGCCATGCAGACCAATTTGATGCAGTGTGCGGCGTATGGTCTGAGCACTGACAGGCTGACCCCCCACCCCTTCAACCTCTGCAGCAATGCTGGCAGCACTCATACGTCTATTTCCCAAAGACAACCTCTGGATATGATGCTGAGCACGTGCACTCAACTTCTTTGGTCGACCATGGCGAGGTTGAACTTCCATTGACCAGTATGAGGGAGTGTGAGAGCGATGACACCAAATTTAACACACCTTCTCCCCATTCACACCTGAGACCTTGTAACACTAACGAGTCACATGACACCGGGGAGGGAAAATGGCTAATTGGGCCCAATTTGGACATTTTCACTTAAGGGTGTACTCACTTTTGTTGCCAGCGGCTTAGACATTAATGGCTGTGTGTTGAGTTATTTTGAGGGGACAGCAAATGTACACTGTTATACAAGCTGTACACTCACTACTTTACATTGTAGGAAAGTGTCATTTATTCAGTGTTGTCACATGAAAAGATATACTAAAATATTTACAAAAATGTGAGGGGTGTACTCACTTTTGTGAGATACTGTATATCCTCCCTTTGCAACCCTAGAACCTGACAGATCAACTCATTTTTTGCAGATCCACAGTAGACAAAAGGTCAGGAGTCTCCAGTCCATAAAGGCTCTTTGGACGGCATTCCAAAAATGAGGGGGAGGTGGGACAGAATGCAGGGAGATGCCAGCCTGCCAGGGCTTTCTGTGCCAATGTCAAGACGGTGCCGAGGCACGGAGAAAGAGGGGGATATTTGGGCTGAACAAGGCTGAGTAGGTTGAAGGGAAACACTGGGCCATGATGCAAGGCTACTGCCATGGAGTATTTATAATGCTGTACATCATGTGGTGGGTTCTGTTACTATGCAACAGCAAACTGTGCAAATGTACTTTTCTTCTTCTGACTGTGTTTGTTTTGCCAAGGCCTTAGCTGCAGAATGTTCCCAGCATGATGTTCCCAGAGCGGCCTGTGTTTGTGACCAAGCTCCGTTGTACATGCCGTCTCTTTTCATAAGGGATCTGACAATGAAAAGCCTCTATACAATCAAATCCAACCACTGGCATTGGGTACCAACTTGCCTCAAGCACATGAATACAAATTAATGCACTCTTATGTTTTACCATCATCCTTATTTTCAAACTGAAAGACATTAATATGGTAATGATTGTGATTTATGGTGATATACTGTATATTCTAAAAAAGCATGGATTGACTATTGAGTAAAGACCAATATTTTGTAAAGGGATTACATTCTAAGGTGAGCCTTGAAAGCAAAGTGCCGAGGGTGTGGATGGTGGTTTGAGGATGGAAGTAGTCAGCAGAAAGCGCCAGACACACACATAGTCCATGTACTATGACCTGGGAGCTAATAATGACTAGGGCTCGGTTTCTCAAAAGCATCTTAATGCTAAGTTCATTGTTAGAACGATGAATTTAGCCTTAAGATGCTTTTGGGAAACTGGGCCCATGTCATTCCCCCACATCCATTCCCTCCTCCTTCTTCCACTATTATAAAAATGGTCTCTAACAAAAGTTGTGCTGCAAGTGAGCAGTTTGAAGCACAGCCCATGTTCTGTCTCCTTTCTATGTTGTTGATAAGGGACCTCATTGACTAGGGAGACTGGTGCTCCTTTCACAGCTCCGAGGCTACGAAGACGTTACATTTCAGCTCATGATTAATTTAAGCTGTAGGGCTTGTTCATGTACTGATCTTATCTGCCGGACTACTTATCAGGGAGAATTGGTGTGGTGCGGAATCAAGATCTTGAAATGTACAGTCTTGTTTCTTTTCTCCCCTCGCTTTGTAGGCTCTAAAGCAGAAGCGGGTTTTGGCTTTGAGTGAGAAAGGATCTCTTAAGAACCCCAGAGTTTTCTGTATCCTGAATTCAGCCGGGATTAACAACAGGGCATTTTCCAGGCATCCCCTGGAGACACTTCAGGTTATCCACTGCAGTGTATTCCTTATTCCCTTTGGGTAACAATCATACACAGTGAGACATGACTCATACAATGCAGGCCATTTTGATGGCTAAGTACAGCATCATCCACACTCTATGTTTTATGACACAAAAGCACTGCGAACACAGGGAACAGTATAGAATGAAGGGATGGATAGTGCATTGTGCAGTAAAGCATTTACAATTCAAAGGGATCTGGAGATAGATAGAGTAGGTGACTATCCCTCCCCTGTTGTGACATCAACCAATGCTTCCTTCCAGTGATTAGTGCACGCCTTACCCTGTCCAGAAATTGGTGCTGCCCAATATTCTGGGTATGTGGAAATGTCTCCTGCATTTTCTTTGTGGCACCACGTTTTAAGTTTTCCATTGATGTTTTGTGCTGCATGAGGAAAAGGAGAATTGCTCACCTGCCGCCATGTCCATTAATGTTTTATACATTCTAGTTTTGTCTCTCCAAAGTTTGATGAAATGTTAATGTTCTGGGGCTGGGTTGTGGGATGACAACTTGATGTGTGGGAGGGGAGCGTGGCACACAAGCTTGATCCTGTGAGGTATGGCTGCTCTCAGGGGGTGGATGAGGCATGACAGGTCTGTTTAGTTGAAGTCTTGACAGTAGAGGTAGTGCACATCTTCATCCTGAGGCTGTTGATCCAGCATTATTTATAGATATGGTGGCTGTTTTTAGCATAGGGCAGTAGTGAGTGAATGAACTGTGACGTTGATCCTAATACACCCGACACTACCTCCTTCTAGCTAGGATTCTAATATCTAAAGCTACCCCCTAGGCAACAGGGGGTTGGAAGATAATCTACAGTACTGATAGCTGTGATCTGATATTTCCACTATTTACAGCTCTTCCCATTCCCGAAAGCCTTATTCGACAGCGAAAATGCCTGCTACCTGACAGAAAAGATGACATTTCCCCTCTTAATTTGATATTTGATTAGTCAACACTTGTTTTAGACAAGGTATTGATTTCTCTGAGGCTGTTTTACAACATCTACATAAAGTTGAAGTCGGAAGTTTACATACACTTAGGTTGGAGACATTAAAACTCGTTTTTAAACCACTCCATACATTTCTTGTTAACAAACTATAGATTTGTCAAGTCGGATAGGACATCTACTTTGTGCATGACACAAGTAATTTTTCCAACAATTGTTTACAGACAGATTATTTCACTTATAAGTCACTGTATCACAATTTCAGTGGGTCAGAAGTTTACAAACACTAAAATGACTGTGCCTTTAAACAGCTTGGAAAAGTCCAGAAAATAATGTCATGGCTTTAGAAGCTTCTGATAGGCTAATTGAGGTTTACCTGTGGATGTATTTCAAGACCTACCTTCAAACTCATTGTCTCATTGCTTGACATCATGGGAAAGTGGGACTGGTGCACTTCACAAAATAGATGGCATCATGAGGAAGGACAATTATGTGGATATATTGAAGCAACATCTCAAGACATCAGTCAGGAAGTTAAAGCTTGGTCATAAATGTGTCTTCCAAATGGACAATGACCCCAATCATACTTCCAAAGTTGTGGCAAAATGGCTTAAGGACAACAAAGTCAAGGTATTGGAGTGGCCATCAAAAAGGCCTGACCTCAAGCCTATAGAACATTTGTGGGCAGAACTGAAAAAGCGTGTGCGTGCAAGGAGGCCTACAAACCTGACACAGTTACACCAGCTCTGTCAGGAGGAATGGGCCAAAATTCACCCAACTTATTGTGGGAAGCTTGTGGAAGGCTACCTGAAACGTTTGACCCAAGTTCAATAATTTAAAGGCAATGCTACCAAATACTAATTGAGTGTATGTAAACTTCTGACCCACTGGGAATGTGATGAAAGAAATAAAAGCTTAAATAAATCATTCTCTCTACTATTATTCTGACATTTCACATTCTTAAAATAAAGTGGTGATCCTAACTGACCTAAGACAGGGAATTTGTACTAGGATTAAATGTCAGGAATTGTGAAAAACTGAGTTTAAATGTATTTGGCTAATATGTCTGTAAACCTCCGACTTCAACTTTATACAATGGTATTTTTTTCTGTTTGTTGACCTGATTCTAACCTCTTTTGATTCAGTATATAGGATTTGAGTTTTCTAGAACATATAGTTTTGATTGGTACCACTAGGGAAATCAGTTACAATTTTCTGAATGTGTAAACAGACTGTAGTTTACTGTGCTGCTCCAATGTTTGTCTTCATCAGTCTCATGTTAAATCAGGTACAATTGTCTGAATGTGTAAACATACTGTAGTTTACTGTGCTTTCCAATGTTTGTCTGCATCAGTCTCATGTTGTACACATTGAATATGGTAGATTAATTCAGGGCATGCATTCATAGCTGTCCCAATGCAGTTAATTACAATGTAATGTTTTACCCTGCAAATTTATGTTTTACTTTCTTCTTGAAACTGGCTTTGCACACAAGTACATTCAGATTTCCTTCTTCTTCATATAAATGTTGAATTATTAACCAAGCCAAATTGTGAGCCTCTGTTCATTTTGCATTAATGTGAAAACAGAATCTACATTCCATGCAGAATTAAAGAAAACAGTGGGGTGGAATGGAGTGGATGAAAAAATAGAGATGGAGAGGATGAAGGAACTGCTATGGCATCTCTGTGTGAGATAGTTTACTGAGCCTGACTGTACTCTTTAATGATGCCCCAACTTATGTGCGAGCAGAACCCATGTTCTGTCAAATTCCGAAAGCAAAGCGTTCTAAAGGCGAGAGGGTTTACATTTCATATCAACTTTCAAGTTTTAATGTCAAATGCACAAATACAGTGAAATGCCTTTCTTGCAAGCTTTAAAGCCAACAATGCTGTACTCAATATCAAAGTAGCACAAAAAATAACATGAGTTTGAACAAAAACACACAATAAATAAAAAGAAGAAAGAAGAAGAAGACAAGAAAATAAGAAGCTATATATATTGGGTCAGTTCCAATACCATATTTACAATGTCAAAATAAAATGAAACTTTATTGGTCACTTACACACATTTTGCAGATGTTATTGCGGGTGTAGCTAAATCCTTGTGTGTCAGAGTGTGCTGATGTGGATGCGGTGGTGGAGTCAAGCGCAGGACACAGAGGATAAGTCAAGATGACTTTACTAACACTTGAATTAGTACACAAAATAAACGGCCTCAAAACACTGGAGGCGAACAAATACGCGGAGTGCGTAAAACAACACGAAGAGTCAAAATACGCGGAGTGCGTAAAACAACAACGTAGAGCCAAGGCACCGAACCTATCCATACACGACAGGTGGAACAATAACACACAAGATACAAACATAACATAGGGGAACTTATAGGTGACATAATCAATACAGAATACGAAACAGGTGCACTAACTAGACATGACAAAACAAACATCGAAAACATCAAACGGTAGTAGCTAGTACTCCGGGGACGATGAACGCCGAAGCCTGCCCGAGCAAGGAGGAGGAGCAGCCTCGGCGGCATCCGTGACAGTACCCCCCTTGACGTGCGGCTCCAGCCGTGCTCCGACCCGGCCTCGGGGACGGCCAGGAGGACGCGGAGCAGGGCGCGTGGGATGACTCCGGTGGAACTCCGTCAGGAGGGAGGGATCTAAAATGTCCCTCCTAGGCACCCAGCACCGTTCCTCCGGGCCGTACCCCTCCCACTCCACGAGATACTGCAGACCCCCCATCCGACGTCTCGAATCCACGATGGACCGGACTGAGTACGCCGGAGCACACTTGATGTCCAGTGGGGGCGGAGGAGTCTCCCGTATCTCATTGTCCTGGAGTGGACCAGCTACCACCGGCCTGAGGAGAGACACATGGAACGAGGGGTTAACGTGATAATCATTAGGCAGTTGTAACCTGTAACATACCTCGTTCAATCTCCTCAGGACTTTAAATGGCCCCACAAACCGCCGACCCAGCTTCCGGCAGGGCAGGCGAAGGGGCAGGTTTCGAGTCGAGCCCGACTCGATCTCCAGGTGCGTACACTGGACCCTCACTGCGGTGGAGATCGGCGCTCGCCTTCTGCCGACGGATAGCCCACTGCAGATGTACATGCGCAGCGTTCCATGTCTCCTCTGAGCGCCGAAACCACTCATCCACCGCAGGAGCCTCGATCTGGCTCTGATGCCATGGTGCCAGAACCGGCTGATACCCCAACACACACTGGAAAGGGATCAGATTAGTAGAGGAATGGTGAAGAGAATTCTGGGCAATCTCCGCCCAGGGGATATACCCCGATCACTCCTCCTGCCGGTCCTGGCAAAATGATCTCAGAAACCTACCCACATCCTGGTTCACTCTCTCCACCTGCCCATTACTCTCAGGGTGGAAACCCGAGGTAAGGCTAACCGAGACCCCCAAGCGTTCCATGAACGCCCTACAGACTCTAGAGGTGAATTGGGGACCCCGATCAGACACTATATCCTCGGGTACCCCGTAGTGCCGGAAGACGTGGGTAAACAAAGCCTCAGCAGTCTGTAGGGCAGTAGGGAGACCCGGCATTGGGATGAGACGACAGGCTTTAGAGAACCGATCCACAACTACCAGAATGGTGGTGGTATTCCCCTGGGAGGGGGGAAGGTCCGTGACAAAGTCTACCGAGAGGTGAGACCACGGCCGTTGTGGAACGGGAAGGGGTTGTAACCTCCCCCTGGGCAGGTGTCTAGGCGCCTTACACTGAGCGCACACCGAGCAGGAGGAGACATAAACCCTCACGTCCTTAGCCAATGTTGGCCACAAGTACTTTTCGCTAAGACAGTGCACTGTCCGGCCAATACCAGGATGTCCAGAGGAGGGTGATGTATGAGCCCAATATATGAGACGATCCCGAATCTCGAGCGGAACGTACGTCCGCCCCACTGGACACTCTGGAGGAGTAGGGTCGGTATGTAACGCCCGCTCGATTTCCGTATCGACCTCCCACACCACCGGCGCCACCAGACAAGACTCCGGCAGTATGGGAGTGGGCTCAATGGACCTCTCCTCTGTGTCATATCGCCAGGACAGGGCGTCTGCCTTACCGTTCTGGGACCCTGGGATGTAAGTGAGCTTAAACACAAACCGGGCCAGAAACATGGTCCACCTAGCCTGACGAGGGTTCAGTCTCCTAGCTGCCCGGATGTACTCCAGGTTACGATGGTCAGTCAGAATGAGAAAAGGGTGTTGAGCCCCCTCAAGCCAATGCCTCCACACCTTTAGGGCTTGAACCACGGCTAGCAGCTCCCTGTCCCCCACGTCATAATTACGCTCCGCCGGGCTGAGCTTCTTAGAGTAAAAAGCGCAGGGCCGGAGTTTAGGGGGCGTGCCTGAACGTTGAGACAGTACAGCCCCAATACCAGCCTCTGACGCGTCCACCTCCACCTGGAACGCTAAAGTGGCGATCCGGATGCGCCAGCACCGGAGCAGAGGTGAACAGGTCCTTCAGTTTACCAAACGCCCTGTCCGCCTCAGCTGACCACTGCAAATGCACCGGGCCCCCATTCAGCAAGGAGGTGATGGGAGCTGCTACCTGTCCAAAACCCCGGATAAACCTCCGGTAGTAATTGGCAAAACCCAAAAACCGCTGCACTTCCTTTACCGTGGTTGGAGTCTGCCAATTACGCACGGCTGAAACGCGGTCAATCTCCATCTCCACCCCTAACGCGGACAATCGATGGCCCAGGAAGGAGATGGACTCCTGGAAAAACAGACATTTCTCTGCCTTGACATACAAGTCATGCTCCAACAGCCTACCCAACACTCGACGCACCAGGGCTACATGCTCGGCTCGTGTAGACGAGTAAACTAGTATGTCGTCAATATACACTACTACACCCTGCCCATGCAAATCCCGGAAGATCTCGTCCACAAAGGATTGGAAGACTGAAGGAGCATTCATTAACCCGTATGGCATGACGAGATACTCATAGTGACCCGAGGTGGTACTAAATGCTGTCTTCCATTCATCTCCCTCCCTAATGCGCACCAAGTTGTAGGCGCTCCTGAGATCCAGTTTTGTGAAGAAACGCGCTCCGTGTAATGATTCCGTCATACTCGCAATCAGAGGGAGTCGATAACTGTATTTCACTGTGATCTGATTGAGACTACGGTAATCAATACACGGGCGCAACCCTCCATCCTTCTTCTTCACAAAAAAGAAACTCGAGGATGCAGGGGAAGTGGAGGGCCGTATGTATCCCTGTCTCAGAGACTCGGCTTTGTATGTCTCCATAGCTGCCTTCTCCTCTTGAGACAGAGGATACACATGACTCCGTGGAAGTGCAGCGCCTGCCTGGAGGTCTATCGCACAATCCCCCTGTCTATGAGGTGGCAATCGCATCGCCCTAGTCTTGCTGAACACGAGTGCCAAATCCTCATACTCAGGAGGAATGTGCAATGCAGGCATTTGGTTTGGACTTTCCACCGTGGTCGCCCCTACGGAAACACCTAGACATCGCCCAACACACTGGTCAGACCACTCCTTGAGAGCCCTCTGTTGCCACGAAATGGTGGGGTCATGGGTGATTAACCAAGGAAGCCCCAACACCACGGGATACGCAGGAGAGTCGATCAGATATAACTGAATGATCTCTTCATGACCCCCCTGTGCCTTCATCTTTAGTGGTGCTGTGACCTCCCTAATCAAACCAGATCCCAACGGACGGCTATCTAGGGCATGAATAGGGAAAGGCACATCTACGGGTAGGAGGGGAATCCCTATCTTAACACAAAAATTCTGATCAATAAAATTCCCAGCTGCGCCTGAATCGACTAGCGCCTTATGCTGGGAATGAGATGCAACCTGGGGAAATACTACAGGTATACACAAATGAACAACAGAGAGCTCTGGGTGAGTTGGGCGCCTACTCACCTGGAATGACTCCCCAGTGCGTGCCCTGTTGCCTCGATCCCCTGGAGGCCCTCCCCAGCACCGAACCGCAGTGTGTCCTCTACGGCCACAGTAGGTGCAGGGGATAACCTCCCTCCGGATCTCTCTCCTCTTCTCTCTAGCGCCAGCACCTCCGAGCTCCATAGGGCTCGGCTCGGAGGTGCTGGGGGATGGAATGGACGGCCCCAACTCCGGACATCCGCGGGTGGCCAGCAGGGTATCCAGACGGATTGACATGTCCACCAACTGGTCGAAGGTTAGATTGGTGTCCCTGCAGGCCAACTCTCGTCGAACGTCCTCTCGCAGGCTGCACCGATAGTGGTCGATGAGGGCCCGCTCATTCCACCCTGCATCCGCCGCTAGAGTCCGGAAGTCCAGGGCGAACTCCTGTGCGCTCCTCTTCCCCTGTCGGAGGTGGAACAGACGCTCTCCCGCCGCTTTACCCTCTGGGGGGTGATCGAACACAGCCCTGAAGCGGCGGGAGAACTCTGAGTAGCTGATGGTGGCGGCGTCTATTCCCCTCCATTCGGCATTGGCCCACTCCAAGGCCTTGCTGGAGAGACAGGAGATTAGGGCGGAAATGCTCTTGTATCCCGAGGGCACCGGGTGTATGGTTGCCAGGTAGAGTTCCACCTGAAGGAGGAACCCCTGACACCCGGCTGCGGTGCCATCATATGCCTTCGGGAGCGAGAGCCGAATCCCACTGGACTCCGGAGCTGGTATGATGGGGCTGGCCGATGGTGGTGGTAAGGTAGGAGGAGGTGTGGGCAGGCCTTCTCTTTCCCATCGGCGCAGAGTGTCCATGACACCTTGCATGGCGGAGCCAAGTCGATAGATCATGGCGTCCTCCTGCTGACTCCATAGGTGGTGTGTTATTCTGTCAGAGTGTGCTGATGTGGTTGCGGTGGTGGAGTCAAGCGCAGGACACAGAGGATAAGTCAAGATGACTTTACTAACACTTGAATTAGTACACAAAATAAACGGCCTCAAAACACTGGAGGCGAACAAATACGCGGAGAGCGTAAAACAACACGAAGAGTCAAAATACGCGGAGTGCGTAAAACAACAACGTAGAGCCAAGGCAACGAACCTATCCATACACGACAGGTGGAACAATAACACACAAGATACAAACATAACATAGGGGAACTTATAGGTGACATAATCAAAACAGAATACGAAACAGGTGCACTAACTAGACATGCCAAAACAAACATCGAAAACATCAAACGGTAGTAGCTAGTACTCCGGGGACGACGAACGCCGAAGCCTGCCCGAGCAAGGAGGAGGAGCAGCCTCGGCGGCATCCGTGACATTGTGTTCCTAGCTCCAACAGTGCAGTAGCATCTAACAATTCACAACAACACATGCAAATCTAAAAGTAAAAGAATGGAATTTAAAAAATATAAAAATATTTGATTGAGCAATGTCGGAGTGGCATTGACTAAAATACAGTAGATTAGAATACAGTATATACAGTTGAAGTCGTAAGTTTACATACACTTAGGTTGGAGTCATTAAAACTAGTTTTTCAACAACTCAAAAAATGTCTTGTTAACAAACTACAGTTTTGGCAAGTCGGTTAGGACATCTACTTTGTACGTGACACAAGTAATTTTTCCAACAATTGTTTACAGACAGATTATTTCATTTATAATTCACTGTATCACAATTCCAGTGGGTCAGAAGTTTACATACACTAAGTTGACTGTGCCTTTAAACAGCTTGGAAAATTCCAGAACATTATGTCATGGCTTTAGAAGCTTCTGAAAGGCTAATTGACACCATTTGAGTCAATTGGAGGTGTACCTGTGGATGTTTTTCAAGGCCTACCTTCAAACTCAGTGCCTCTTCGCATGACATCATGGGAAAATCAAAAGAAATCAACCAAGACCTCAAAAAAAAAATGTGTAGACCTCCACAAGTCTGGTTCATCCTTGGAAGCAATTTCCAAACGCCTGAAGGTACCACGTTCATCTGTACAAACAATAGTACGCAAGTATAAAAACCATGGGACCACGCAGCCGTCATACCGCTCAGGAAGGAGACGCGTTCTGTCTCCTAGAGATGAACGTACTTTGGTGCGAAAAGTGCAAATCAATCCCAGAACAACAGCAAAGGACCTTGTGAAGATGCTGGAGGAAACAGGTACAAAAGTATCTATATCCACAGTAAAACAAGTCCTATAATGACATAACCTGAAAGGCCGTTCACAAAGGAAGAAGCCACTGCTCCAAAACCGCCATAAAAAAGCCAGACTACGGTTTGCAACTGCATATGGGGACAAAGATTGTACTTTTTGGAGAAATGTCCTCTGGTCTGATGAAACAAAAATAGAACTGTTTGGCCATAATGACCATCGTTATGTTTGGAGGAAAAAGGGGATAGCTTGCAAGCCGAAGAACACCATCCCAACCGTGAAGCACGGGGGTGGCAGCATCATGCTGTGGGGGTGCTTTGCTGCAGGAGGGACTGGTGCACTTCACAAAATAGATGGAATCATGAGGAAGGAAAATGATATACAGTGGGGGAAAAAAAGTACTTAGTCAGCCACCAATTGCGCAAGTTCTCCCACTTAAAAAGATGAGAAAGGCCTGTAATTTTCATCATAGGTACACGTCAACTATGACAGACAAATTGAGAGAAAAAAATCCAGAAAATCACATTGTAGGATTTTTAATGAATTTATTTGCAAATTATGGTGGAAATAAGTATTTGGTCACCTACAAACAAGCAAGATTTCTGGCTCTCACAGACCTGTAACTTCTTCTTTAAGAGGCTCATCTGTCCTCCACTCGCTACCTGTATTAATGGCACCTGTTTGAACTTGTTATCAGTATAAAAGACACCTGTCCACAACCTCAAACAGTCACACTCCAAACTCCACTATGGCCAAGACCAAAGAGCTGTCAAAGGACACCAGAAACAAAATTGTAGACCTGCACCAGGCTGGGAAGACTGAATCTGCAATAGGTAAGCAGCTTGGTTTGAAGAAATCAACTGTGGGAGCAATTATTAGGAAATGGAAGACATACAAGACCACTGATAATCTCCCTCGATCTGGGGCTCCACGCAAGATCTCACCCCATGGGGGTCAAAATGATCACAAGAACGGTGAGCAAAAATCCCAGAACCACACGGGGGGACCTAGTGAATGACCTGCAGAGAGCTGGGACCAAAGTAACAAAGCCTACCATCAGTAACACACTACGCCGCCAGGGACTCAAATCCTGCAGTGCAGAAGTGTCCCCCTGCTTAAGCCAGTACATATCCAGGCCCGTCTGAAGTTTGCTAGAGTGCATTTAGATGATCCAGAAGAGGATTGGGAATATGTCATATGGTCAGATGAAACCAAAATATAACTTTTTGGTAAAAACTCAACTCGTCGTGTTTGGAGGACAAAGAATGCTGAGTTGCATCCAAAGAACACCATACCTACTGTGAAGCATGGGGGTGGAAACATCATGCTTTGGGGCAGTTTTTCTGCAAAGGGACCAGGACGACTGATCCGTGTAAAGGAAAGAATGAATGGGGCCATGTATCGTGAGATTTTGAGTGAAAACCTCCTTCCATCAGCAAGGGCATTGAAGATGAAACGTGGCTGGGTCTTTCAGCATGACAATGATCCCAAACACACTGCCCGGGCAACGAAGGAGTGGCTTCGTAAGAAGCATTTCAAGGTCCTGGAGTGGCCTAGCCAGTCTCCAGATCTCAACCCCATAGAAAATCTTTGGAGGGAGTTGAAAGTCCGTGGTGCCCAGCGACAGCCCCAAAACATCACTGCTCTAGAGGAGATCTGCATGGAGGAATGGGCCAAAATACCAGCAACAGTGTGTGAAAACCTTGTGAAGACTTACAGAAAACGTTTGACCTGTGTCATTGCCAACAAAGGGTATATAACAAAGTATTGAGAAACTTTTGTTATTGACCAAATACTTATTTTCCACCATAATTTGCAAATAAATTCATAAAAAATCCTACAATGTGATTTTCTGGATTTTCTTTTCTCATTTTGTCTGTCATAGTTAACGTGTACCTATGATGAAAAGTACAGGCCTCTCTCATCTTTTTAAGTGGGAGAACTTGCACAATTGGTGGCTGACTAAATACTTTTTTTCCCCACTGAATATATATATATATATATTTTTTGAAGCAACATCTCAAACATCAGTCAGGAAGTTAAAGCTTGGTCGCAAATGGTCTTCCAAATGGACAATGAACCCAAGCATACTTCCAAAGCCCTGTCGTCAATCCTATAGGTTGAAAAAGCATGTGCGAGCAAGGAGGCCTACAAACCTGACTCAGTTACACCAGCTCTTTCAGGAGGAATGGGCCAAAATTCACCCAACTTATTGTGGGAAGCTTGTGGAAGGCTACCTGAAACCTTTGACCCAAGTTAAACAATTTAAAGGCAATGCTACCAAATACAAATTGAGTGTATGTAAACTTCTGACCCACTGGGAATGTGATGAAGGAAATAAAAGCTGAAATAAATCATTCTCTCTACTATTATTCTGACATTTCACATTCTTAAAATAAAGTGGTGATCCTAACTGACCTAAGACAGGGAATTTTTACTAAGATTAAAAGTCAGGAATTGTGAAAAACTGGGTTTAAATGTATTTGGCTTAGGTGTATGTAAACTTCCGACTTAAACGGTAGATATTCCTCTTGTCCAGATGGGATAGGGTAGTGTGCATTGCGATGGCGATTGCATTGTCTGTGGATCTATTGGGGCGGTAAGCAAATATAAGTGTCAGGTAAGGTAGAGGTGATATTTTCCTTAACTAGCCTCTCAAAGCACTTCATAATGACAGAGGTGAGTGCTGAGGGGCAATAGTCAGTTCAGTTACTCAAGTGGGGACAGCAGACTGGGATAGGGAGAGACTGAATATGTCCGTAAACACTCCAGCCAGCTGGTCTACGCATGCTCTGAGGACACGGCTAGGGATACGGTCTGGTCCAGCAGCCTTGCGAGGGTTAACGCGTAAATGTCTCACTAACGTCGGCCACAGAGAATGAGAGCCCACAGTCCTTGGGAACGGGCTACGTCTGTGGTACTGTGTTATCCTCAAAGCGGGCGAAGAAGGTGTTTAGCTTGTCCGTAAGCAACACGTTAGTGTCCGCGATGTGGCTGATTTTCCCTTTGTAATCCATGATTGTCTGTAGACCCTGCCACATTCGTCTTGTGTCTCAGCCGTTGAATTGAATTGCAATTCCACCTTGTCTCTGTACAGACGTTTTGGCTGTTTGATTGACAAACGGAGGGAACAACTACACTGTTTGTATTCTACCATATTCCCAGTCACCTTGCCATGGTTAAATGCAGTGTTTCGCAGACAGTTTTGCGCGAATGCTGCCATCTATTCACGGTTTCTGGTTTGGGTAGGTTTTAATAGTCACAGTGGATACACCATCCCAGTCTGCGTGATCAAAACAATCTTGAAGCATGGATTCCGATTGGTCAAACCAGCGTTGAATAGACCTTAACACGGGTACTTCCTGTTTTAATTTCTGCCTATAGGAAGGAGGAGCAAAATGGAGTAGTGATCAGATTTGCCAAAGGGAGGGCGGGGGAGGGCCTTGTAGGCATTTCGAAAGTTGAGTAGCAGTGGTCCAATGTTTTTCCAGAGTGAGTACTACAGTCAATGTGTTGGTAGAACTTCGGTAGCATTTTCCTCAAATTAGCTTTTTTTTTTTATCCCCAGCTACAATAAATGCAGCCTCAGGATATGTGGTTTCCAGTTTGCATAAAATCCAGTGTAGGTCTTTGAGGGCCGTCGTGATATCGGCTTGAGGGGGAATATACACGGCTGTGACTATAACCGAAGATAATTATCTTGGGCGGTAATATGGTCGGCATTTGATTGTGAGGTATACTTGGTTGGGTGAACAAAAGGACTTGAGTTTCTGTATGTTATCACAATCACACCATGAGTAGTTAATCATGAAACATACCTGCCTTTCTTCTTTCCGGAGAGTTCTTTATTCCTGTCTGTGCGATGTACTGAGAACCCAGCTGGCTGTATGGACGGGGACAGTATATCCCGAGAGAGCCATGTTTCGATGAAACAGAGTATGTTACAATCCCTGATGTCTCTCTGGAAGGAGATCCTCGCCCTGAGCTCGTCTACTTTATTATCCAGAGACTGAACATTAGCGAGTAATATACTCGGAAGCGTGGATGGTGTGCACACCTCCTGAGTCGGACTAGAAGTCCACTCCGAATACCTCTTCTCTGCCGGCGATGTTTTGGAGCAGCCTCTGGAATAAGTTAAATTGCCCTGGGGGGTACGAATAAAGGATACATTTCCGGAAAGTCGTATTCCTGGTCGTAATGCTGGCCGCTCTGATATCCAAAAGTTATTTGCTGCATGTAATAACACAAAACATTTCCTGGGCTAATAATGTAAGAAATAACACACACACAAAAAAAAAAAAATGCAAAGTTGCTTAGGAGCTAGAAGCAGAGCTGCCATATCTGTCAGTGCCATCTTCAATGTGCAGGGATACTGGAGTGATAGAGGTAGATATGTATAGGGTTAAGGTGACTAGGCATCAGGATGTATGATAAACAGAGTGGCAGCAGTGTAAAAGAAGATTGTATGTGAGTGTGTGTGCATGTGTGTAGAGTCAGTATAAATGTGTGTGCATGTTATGTGTATGTAGGAGTGTCAGTGTGCGTGAGTGTGTAGAGTCCTGTGAGCGTGCATAGAGACAGTACAAAATAAATGAAAAAATACAAGGTTCAACTCAGATAGTCCGTATAGCCATTCTGTTAGCTATTTACCAGTATTATGGCTTGGGGATAGAAGCTGTTCAGGAGGAGCCTGTTGTGTCAGACTTGATGCACCGGTACCGCTTGCCGGGTGGGAGCAGAGAGAACATTCTATGGATTGGGTGGCTGGCCCTACCACACTTGTGTCGCCAACAAACTTGACGATGGTGTTGGAGTCGTGTGTGGCCACGCAGTCATGGGTGATCAGGGAGTACAGGAGGGTACTAAGCACACACCCCTGTGAGGCCCCCATGTTGAAGATCAGCGTGGCGTAGATTATATTGCCTACCCTCACCACCTGGGGTCGGTCCGTCATGAAGTCTAGGATCCAGTTGCAGAGGGAGGTGTTCAATCCCAGGGTCTTAAGCTTGGTGATGAGCTTGGAGGGGACAAGGGTGTTGAATGCTGAGCTGTAGTCAATGAACAGCATTCTCACATAGGTATTCCTCTTATCTAGGTGGGTGAGCGCAGTGTGGAGTGCAATAGAGATTGCGTCTTCTATGGATCTGTTGGGGCGGTATGCAATTGGAGTGGGTTTAGGGTTTCTGGGATGATGGAGTTGATGGGTGCCATAACCAGCCTTTCAAAGCACTTAATGATTCCAGGTGTGAGTGCTACAGGGCGGTAGTCTTTGTGGCAAGAAGCCTTAGAGTTCTTGGGAAAAGGAATGATGGTAGTCATCTTAAAACGTGGGGATTACAGACTGGGACAAGGAGAGGTTGAAAATGACTGTGAACATGCCTGCCAGCTGATCTGTGCATGCTCTGAGTATGCGCCCTGGAATACAGTCCGTCCTCACGGCCTTGCAAGTGTTGAACTGATGAAAGACCTTACTCACGTCGGTCTCGGAGAACGTGATCACTCAGTCCTCTGGGTCGGTGGGGGCCCTCACACACAGTACGGTGTTGTTATTGTCGAAGCGTGCATAAAATGTTTGTCTGGAAGAGAGGCATCGTTGGGCAGATCACGGCTGGGTGTTCCTTTGTAATCCGTAAAGGATTGTAGCCCCTGCCACATGCGACGGGCGCCGAAGCCTGTGTAATGTGATTCCACCTTATTCCTGTATTGTCCTTTTGCTCGTTTGATGCCCCTGCGGAGGTCGTAGCAAGACTTCTTGTACTTGTTCCTGTCCTCAGCCGTAGCCTGGGGGTTGTCTTCGATAGTCCCATGAGAGGTAGCCAACACAGAGCATATGTAAACCCATTCCGAAAGCACCTGTGGCCTATCAATACATTAATATAGTCCAGAGTTTATGCCTAGTAGGCTACATTTTAGAGGTACTGTATATTCCACATCACCTCTAGCCAGCTAAACTTTGTTTAATGCTGGTATTGTTGCTTTTGTCAGCCAAGCCTTAAGAATTAACATGGCAGCAGCAGTACTGCAATATAACAGACAGGCTAATCAACATCAACCAGTTGACTGTCACAAGGATTCAAGGAAATTACTGATTAGACCTTCTATACAGCATTATTATGCAACACATTCAGAGCGATCAAGGAAATTATTTATGGCAGAGTGATTGTTCAAGCTGTAATATCTACTGTGCTAATACCCTGCCAAGGGGTAGAGCTCATCTAGTTGATTTACTAATATGGATGTTCTACATGTAGTCGGAGATTTTGGGCTGAAGAATAAGGCAGACTGCAGTCTGTCTCGTATTATAGAGTGCAGAGCAGCATGATGTGCTCCATTACCTATACTGAACAAAAATGTAAACGCAATATGTAAAGTGTTGGTACCATGTTTCATGAGCTGAAAGGAAATATCCCAGAAATGTTTCATATGCACAAAAAGCTTATTTCTCAAAAAATGAGTGGACAAATTTGTTTATATCCCTGTTAGTGAGCATTTCCCCTTTGCCAAGATAATCCATCCAACTGAGGAGTGCTTTGGTCTGTAATAAAGCCCTTTTGTTGGGAAAAACTCATTTGATTGGCTGGGCCTGACTCCCCAGTAGCTGGGCCTGGCTACCAAGTGGGTGGGCTCCTAGGCCCACCCATTGCTGCGCCTCTTCCCAGTCATGTGAAATCCATAGATTAGGTTCTAATGAATTTATTTTAATTGACTGATTTCCTTTTATGAACTGTAACTCAGTGA
This sequence comes from Coregonus clupeaformis, assembly GCF_020615455.1. NCBI lineage: Eukaryota > Metazoa > Chordata > Actinopteri > Salmoniformes > Salmonidae > Coregonus > Coregonus clupeaformis. The sequence continues at coordinate 12,607,580 of NC_059196.1, read as the reverse complement.
ATTCATTGAAATTGTTGCAAGTTGCGTTTCTATTTTTATTCAGTATACAGTGGGGGAAAAAGTATTTAGTCAGCCACCAATTGTGCAAGTTCTCCCACTTAAAAAGATGAGAGAGGCCTGTAATTTTCATCATAGGTACACGTCAACTATGACAGACAAAATGAGAAAAAAAAATCCAGAAAATCACATTGTATGATTTTTTATGAATTTATTTGCAAATTATGGTGGAAAATAAGTATTTGGTCAATAACAAAAGTTTCTCAATACTGTTGTTATATACCCTTTGTTGGCAATGACACAGGTCAAACGTTTTCTGTAAGTCTTCACAAGGTTTTCACACAATTTGCTGGTATTTTGGCCCATTCCTCCATGCAGATCTCCTCTAGAGCAGTGATGTTTTGGGGCTGTCGCTGGGCAACACGGACTTTCAACTCCCTCCAAAGATGTTCTATGGGGTTGAGATCTGGAGACTGGCTAGGCCACTCCAGGACCTTGAAATGCTTCTTACGAAGCCACTCCTTCGTTGCCCGGGCAGTGTGTTTGGGATCATTGTCATGCTGAAAGACCCAACCACGTTTCATCTTCAATGCCCTTGCTGATGGAAGGAGGTTTTCACTCAAAATCTCACGATACATGGCCCCATTCATTCTTTCCTTTACACGGATCAGTCGTCCTGGTCCCTTTGCAGAAAAACAGCCCCAAAGCATGATGTTTCCACCCCCATGCTTCACAGTAGGTATGGTGTTCTTTGGATGCAACTCAGCATTCTTTGTCCTCCAAACACGACGAGTTGAGATTTTACCAAAAAGTTATATTTTGGTTTCATCTGACCATATGACATTCTCCCAATCCTCTTCTGGATCATCCAAATGCACTCTAGCAAACTTCAGACGGGCCTGGACATGTACTGGCTTAAGCAGGGGGACACGTCTGGCACTGCAGGATTTGAGTCCCTGGCGGCGTAGTGTGTTACTGATGGTAGGCTTTGTTACTTTGGTCCCAGCTCTCTGCAGGTCATTCACTAGGTCCCCCCGTGTGGTTCTGGGATTTTTGCTCACCGTTCTTGTGATCATTTTGACCCCACGGGGTGAGATCTTGAACGGTGAGCAAAATCTCCCCCAGATCGAGGGAGATTATCAGTGGTCTTGTATGTCTTCCATTTCCTAATAATTGCTCCCACAGTTGATTTCTTCAAACCAAGCTGCTTACCTATTGCAGATTCAGTCTTCCCAGCCTGGTGCAGGTCTACAATTTTGTTTCTGGTGTCCTTTGACAGCTCTTTGGTCTTGGCCATAGTGGAGTTTGGAGTGTGACTGTTTGAGGTTGTGGACAGGTGTCTTTTATACTGATAACAAGTTCAAACAGGTGCCATTAATAGAGGTAACTAGTGGAGGACAGAGAAGCCTCTTAAAGAAGAAGTTACAGGTCTGTGAGAGCCAGAAATCTTGCTTGTTTGTAGGTGACCAAATACTTATTTTCCACCATAATTTGCAAATAAATTCATTAAAAATCCTACAATGTGATTTTCTGGATTTTTTTTCCATTTTGTCTGTCATAGTTGACGTGTACCTATGATAAATTACAGGCCTCTCTCATCTTTTTAAGTGGGAGAACTTGCACAATTGGTGGCTGACTAAATACTTTTTCCCCCCACTGTATATGAAAAATGTCTCAGAAGTGGGCCATGTGTGAAGACAATTATGCACAGATTTTCCATAGTGTCACCAGAAATAACTCCAACCTGCTCTCTGCATGTTTTATTCAATGACAGTTAATGCAGGTTTTAGTTTTGATGGTTCTAAAGACTATCACTTTACATGAATGCACTACAACCCAATTAGGTAAGCTAATTAAAAACCTGGACAGCTTTCAGTACCAATGTACAATCCCTGCATTATCTACACTTTTTGTTATTTGTATCACAGAACTGTTTAGTAGTGCTGTGGCAGCAGTTTATGTGGTAATACTGTCAAGGTGAATAATAATGTATAATACATACAATAGTGGTAGCTATGTAATTGGTATTGTAGCCATGAGGGCTCATTAGCATACTACCCAGCATTCTCTTTTTGTCACCATAACAGTAGATACCAACCAGGTGGGGCTTGTCATCCAATTAACACAACACTGCTACCATATCAAATGTTGTTGTAAATAGAATCTCCAATGTGCAACCAACAACAATGTTCTGCTATTTGAAATTATTTTCTACCATTGTGTCAGTGTTTTAATGAATAGCGAGAGAGCATTGAGCACACAGTCTGTGTCAATCTGCCCCCGTTTGGCAGCAATGTGTAATCAGTTATAAAAAGTGCTCATATCCTCAAGCTAGAATTTTGAAATGATTTTAAAAGAAAGATTATCTGCTCCTGATATATGATTGAGTTTAATCCCATTTGGCCAATGCAGAAAGACTGATATGAGACAATGTTTTGGGTTAACGTTTCCACTGTAAGTCTTATGCTGGAGGGGAAGTTGAAGTTGTTTTAGAATATTGAAATGTTAATATTGAAAAGTAGTGAAATCCAACTCCATTTGAAAATGGGCTCTAAAATGTCTCTGTTTCTTCATTGCTCATACTCAGTGATGAAAAAGGTACTCAGTTGAGTAAAAGTAAATATACTTTAATAGAAAAGGACTCAAGTAAAAGTGAAAGTCACCCAGTAAAATACTAATTGAGTAAAAGTCTAAAAGTATTTGGTTTTAAATGTATTTAAGTATCGAAAGTAAATGGAATTGCTAAAATATACTTAAGTATCAAAAGTCAAAGTAAAAGTATAAATAATTTCAAATTACTTATATTAAGCAAACCAGACGGAACAATTGGCTGCGACTGCAGACTCATGACAGAATTTACTCAAGCAGTGTTTGTGTGAACACATCAGATGTGAATAGAAACCTGAATCATATGTGCCTGTGCAGGCATAGCATTGCCTCCTCTGTAGCAGCAGACATGCTTTCTGTCCCCCTTTGGGAACCCACTCCTAGTAATCCCGCTGGTGTGATATGGTTGGTCAGCCACCATGCTTTGAGCCACAGAGGCTCTCTCCCGCTGATGCTTCAACCCTTTTCCTCTTCTGAGAGGAATTTTGTCACCCCAGGTTTGCTGGCGCAGGGTTTTTTTTGTGGATCAGTTCTCAACTGCACATTTCTTGTTTCCTTCAATACCCTAACAAGACTCCTCTCTCGGACTACAGGACAGAGATGTTCTGACAGTTTGAGTCAGTCATTAATCTTTACGTGACAGCTTGTGAATCCATTTTAAAAGATGTGAAGAGCTGTAAAGGTACATAAACCTGTGCTGTGATGATTATGAGGAGTAATAAAAAACAACATTATTTTTCATATGCCATTGATGATTATGTCCTTCAGCTGACCTGGACATACAGTTGAAGTCGGAAGTTTACATACACTTAGGTTCGAGTCATTAAAACTTGTTTTTCAACCACTCCACAAATGTATTGTTAACAAACTATAGTTTTGGCAAGTCGGTTAGGACATCTACTTTGTGCATGACACAAGTAATTTTTCCAACAATTGTTCACAGACAGATTATTTCACTTATAATTCACTGTATCACAATTCCAGTGGGTCAGAAATGTACATACACTAAGTTGACTGTGCCTTTAAACAGCTTGGAACATTCCAGAAAATGATGTCATGGCTTTAGAAGCTTCTGAAAGGCTAATTGACATCATTTGAGTCAATTGGAGGTGTACCTGTGGATGTTTTTCAAGGCCTACCTTCAAACTCATTGCCTCTTTGCTTGACATCATGGGAAAATCCAAAGAAATCAGTCAAGACCTCAGAAAAACATTGTAGACCTCCACAAGTCTGGTTCATCCTTGGGAGCAATTTCCAAACGCCTGAAGGTACCATGTTCATCTGTACAAAAAATAGTACGCAAGTATAAACACCATGGGACCACGCAGCCATCATACCACTCAGGAAGGAGACGCTTTCTAGAGATGAACATACTTTGGTGCGAAAAGTACAAATCAATCCCAGAACAACAGCAAATTACCTTGTGAAGATGCTGGAGGAAACAGGTACAAAAGTATCTATATCCACAGTAAAATGAGTCCTATATCGACATAACCGGAAAGGCCGCTCAGCAAGGAAGAACCACTGCTCCAAAACCACCATATAAAAGCCAGACTACGGTTTGCAACTGCACATGGGGACAAAGATTGTACTTTTTGGAGAAATGTCCTCTGGTCTGATGAAACAAAAATAGAACTGTTTGGCCATAATTACCATTGGTATGTTTGGAGGAAAAAGGGCAAAAGCTTGCAAGCCAAGAGCACCATCCCAACCGTGAATCACGGCGGTGGCAGAATCATACTGTGGTGGGTGCTTTGCTGGAGGAGGGACTGGTGCACTTCACAAAATAGATGGCATCATGAGGAAGGAAAATTATGTGGATATATTGAAGCAACATCTCAAGACATCAGTCAGGAAGTTAAAGCTTGGTCGCAAAAAGTTGTGGCAAAATGGCTTAAGGACAACAAAGTCAAGGTATTGGAGTGGCCATCACAAAGCCCTGACCTCAATCCTATAGAGCATTTGTGGGCAGAACTGAAGAAGCGTGTGCGTGCAAGGAGGCCTACAAACCTGACTCAGTTATACCAGCTCTGTCAGGAGGAATGGGCCAAAATTCACCCAACTTATTGTGGGAAGCTTGTGGAAGGCTACCCGAAACGTTTGACCCAAGTTAAACAATTTAAAGGCAATGCTACCAAATACTAATGTAATAATAATAATAATATAATAATAAGCCATTTAGCATACGCTTTTATCCAAAGCGACTTACAGTCATGTGTGCAGACATTTTCATGTATGGGTGGTCCCGGGGATCGAACCCACTACCCTGGCGTTACAAGCGCCATGCTCTGACCCACTGGAATTGTGATACAGTGAATTATGAGTGAAATAATCTGTCTGTAAACAATTGTTGGAAAAATGACTTGTCATGCACAAAGTAGATGTCCAAACCGACTTGCCAAAACTATAGTTTATTAACAAGAAACTTGTGGAGTGGTTGAAAAACGAGTTTTAATGACTCCAACCTAAGTGTATGTTAACTTCCGACTTCAACTGTACATACCAAAAAATATTTAAAAATAATAATAATTGAACAGCACCAAAATGTGTTTTCCCATGTCATCACTATATAAGAGAACAGGACTATTTTTTTAAACTGAATAAGTCACAATGGATGTCATATTTTCACTGTATCTCTAGAGAGTAATATAAGTCCTTCTTGCAGAGCTGAAAAGCCTATAGACTTCAGCCAGACTGGCTCTTTGGAAGCACTTCAATGTACAGTTGCAGCAAAATATATTGGCACCCTTGAATTTTTCATTCACAATTTCTATTCACAAGTTTAAGGACAAGCCATGAAATGGGTTTACAATATTTTTGAGGAAATGGAACAGACGTGAGAATGAGGATTCATTGGGGAAATGAATGAAAGAATGGACCAGATGAAGCCAAGGGCTGCAGATGAAGGGTCCGGAGGGGTTGACGCTGTAGGGTTTGGCTTGGAGTCTCGGGTAGACATCAACATCAGGCAGTGGTAGTTAGGCTGATGTGGTGAAGGCATTCCCCCACAGAAGAGCCTTGACGAACCCTCATTAAAAGGCGCAAGAAGGTGGGAAGGCAGAGGGGTTCAACACAAAACAGAGAGGAGGAATGACTTTTTGGTCAGGTTTAAGTAGGGTGGTAGTAGTGATTACGGAGAGTGAGAACAGGTGTTGAGGCTGATTAGCAGTTAGTAGCAGCTGGAGCTTTTTTGAGGATCTACGTTCAACGTAACTAGTTAAGTGTTGCAAACATTACTTGAGGCTGATTGGCAATGGTTAGCAGCTGGTGTTTGTTGAGTTGCTAGGTGTTCGATCGGGTTCAAGTCCGGGCTCTGGCTGGGCCACTCAAGGACATTCAGAGACTTGTCCCGAAGCCACTCCTGCGTTTGCTTGGCTGTGTGCTTAGGGTCGTTGTCCTGTTGGAAGGTGAACCTTCACCCCAGTCTGAGGTCCTGAGCGCTCTGGAGCAGGTTTTCATCAAGGATCTCTCTGTACTTTGCTCCGTTCATCTTTCCCTCGATCCTGACTAGTCTCCCAGTCCATGCCGCTGGAAAACATCCCCACAGCATGATGGTGCCACCACCATGCTTCACCCTATGGATGGTGCCAGGTTTCCTCCAGACATGACGCTTGACATTCAGGCCAAATAGTTAAATCTTGGTTTCATTAGAACAGAGAATCTTGTTTCCCATGGTCTGAGAGTCTTTAGATGTTTTTGGCAAACTCCAAGCGGGCAGTCATGTGCCTTTTACTGAGGAGTGGCTTCCATCTGGCCTCTCTACCATAAAGGCCTACTTGGTGGAGTGCTTCAGAGATGGTTGTCCTTCTGGAAGGTTCTCCAATCTCCACAGAGGAACTCTAGAGCTCTGTCAGACCAAGGCCCTTCTCCCCCGATTGACCAATGGAAACAGGATGCACCTGAGCTCAATTTCAAGTCTCATAGCAAAGGGTCTGAATACTTATGTAAATAAGGTATTTCAGTTTTTTATTTTTAATAAATTTGCTAACATTTATAAAAACCTGTTTTCGCTTTGTCATTATGGGGTATTGTGTGTAGATTGCAGAGGAAATTGTTTTATTTAATCAATTTTAGAGTAAGGCTGTAACGTAACAACATGTGGAAAAAGACAAGGGGTCTGAATACTTTCTGAAGCCGAAGGCACTGTATGTAGCAACATTTGAAATTGTGTTTTTACATTGGATAAAAGTAGAGACTTAGAGCTAGAAAACGGTATATCATACACTACAGTTGAGGAACAATGGGAAAGTAATTATGCTTTGAAAGTTGATGAAATTGTAACTCCACTTTTGAGAAAATGGCCTGTGAATGTTTTGGTACACATACCCAGATAGCAAAAAATGTCCCCCTGCTTGCTATTATCCGGTGTCGCTACGCCCAAGGCTATAAATCCTACCGCCAGTGGGCGAGGGGAGTTTGCCGCTCAAGACGTGATTTGCATCTCTGGGGTGTAGCCCCCATTCAGAGGACCGCTATAAGACCTCGGCAGGCCGTTTTTGCATCTCTGGCGTTTAGCCTCCACTCAGAGGACAGCTATACGCCCTAGACAAGCCATCTAGGCATGAGTTAATTTGAAAGACAGTAGCCAGGAACTTCTCGAAGCTCAAATTCGGCCTTTCACCTTCCAGCTAACCATAACCAGCCAGAGGCTGCAAGTTGTTTTTTGGGGTACTATAAACCTTATCCTACATTTTTGTGATTTGATTTGATTTATTTGCCAATTTTGAAACAACACAACCGCACACAAGGACGCAATGATTCAAAATAATTGAGGATGACACAAAAGTGATACACCTAATAATTTACAGTTTATAGCCATTAATAGCCTACACTTGTTTTTTATACTAGGCTATATTTTGGAGGCAATACCAACTATTCCTAGCAACTGTTCCAGTTGCTTTGTTAAAAATATGCAATTCCCTAAACTACTTCACACAGAGTGTTGATCACTGTCATTAAGGATGAAATTGTCTGTGGTCATGAAACCAATTATAGTCTATTGTATTAAGGCCATTAATACATAGATACAGTGGGGAGAACAAGTATTTGATACACTACCGATTTTGCAGGTTTTCCTACTTACAAAGCATGTAGAGGTCTGTAATTTTTATCATAGGTACACTTCAACTGTGAGAGACTGAATCTAAAACAAAAATCCAGAAAATCAAACTGTATGATTTTTAAGTAATTAATTTGCATTTTATTGCATGACATAAGTATTTGATACATCAGAAAAGCAGAACTTAATATTTGGTACAGAAACCTTTGTTTGCAATTACACAGATCATACGTTTCCTGTAGGTCTTGACCAGGTTTGCACACACTGCAGCAGGGATTTTGGCCCACTCCTCCATACAGACCTTCTCCAGATCCTTCAGGTTTCGGGGCTGTCGCTGGGCAATACGGACTTTCAGCTCCCTCCAAAGATTTTCTATTGGGTTCAGGTCTGGAGACTGGCTAGGCCACTCCAGGACCTTGAGATGCCTCTTACGGAGCCACTCCTTATTTGCCCTGGCTGTGTGTTTCGGGTCGTTGTCATGCTGGAAGACCCAGCCACGACCCATCTTCAATGATCTTACTGAGGGAAGGAGGTTGTTGGCCAAGATCTCGCGATACATGGCCCCATCCATCCTCCCCTCAATATGGTGCAGTCGTCCTGTCCCCTTTGCAGAAAAGAATCCCCAAAGAATGATGTTTCCACCTCCATGCTTCAAGGTTGGGATGGTGTTCTTTGGGTTGTACTCATCCTTCTTCTTCCTCCAAACACGGCAAGTAGAGTTTAGACCAAAAAGCTATATTTTTGTCTCATCAGACCACATGACCTTCTACCATTCCTCCTCTGGATCATCCAGATAGTCATTGGCAAACTTCAGATGGGCCTGGACATGCGCTGGCTTGAGCAGGGGGACCTTGTGTGCGCTGCAGGATTTTACTCCATGACGGCGTAGGTTGTTACTAATGGTTTTCTTTGAGACTGTGGTCCCAGCTCTCTTCAGGTCATTGACCAGGTCTTGCCGTGTAGTTCTGGGCTGATCCCTCACCTTCCTCATGATCATTGATGCCCCACGAGGTGAGATCTTGCATGGAGCCCTAGACCGAGGGTGATTGACAGTCATCTTGAACTCCTTCCATTTTCTAATAATTGCGCCAACAGTTGTTGCCTTCTCACCAAGCTGCTTGCCTATTGTCCTGTAGCCCATCCCAGCCTTGTGCAGGTCTACAATGTTATCCCTGATGTCCTTACACAGCTCTCTGGTCTTGGCCATTGTGGAGAGGTTGTAGTCTGTTTGATTGAGTGTGTGGACAGGTGTCTTTTATACAGGTAATGAGTTCAAACAGGTGCAGATAATACAGGTAAGGAGTGGAGAACAGGAGGGCTTCTTAAAGAAAAAACTAACAGGTCTGTGAGAGCCGGAATTCTTACTGGTTGGTAGGTGATCAAATACTTATGTCATGCAATAAAAGGTAAATTAATAACTTAAAAATCATACAATGTGATTTTCTGGATTTTTGTTTTAGATTCCGTCTCTCACAGTTGAAGTGTACCTATGATAAAAATTACAGACCTCTACATGCTTTGTAAGTAGGAAAACCTGCAAAATCGGCAGAGTATCAAATACTTGTTCTCTCCACTGTATGTACATGTAATTCCATGGCCTGTTAATTGCTTCAAACTGTGTTCAAATCGAAGCCACAGCCAATGTTGCAACTTGCAATGTAAATTTCAATGATTAGCCTGCCCTGCTAAACTTTAGGAATCCATAGTCATCTATTTGGGGGGATGTCAGCCTTTTGAACCGTGACCACAGATAGTGGAGGATAAACTACAACTACCCCCTTTTTACCCTCCTTCGGCAAGTGAAGTTATTTGCATTAGATATACATACAGTAGGCTGCTACAGTCTATGATTTATACTATTGTACAACCTTGCCAAAACAGAAATGCACACAATATACAGTAGGTCCCGGTACCTCTCAAACCCACACAGAAGAAGCTGGAAAGGCCAATCTCATCAACAGGAAGTCAGTAAGCATTCCTCCTTCGACAGCTGTAGTAGCTGTAGTCAAATGGCGACGGCAGGCTTTGGATCTAAAGAACAGTTTACAGTACCTTGCAAAAGTATTCATCCCCCTGGCGTTTTTCCTATTTTGTTGCATTACAACCTGTAATTTAAATTGAGTGAAATGAAAAATGTAACTTGTTTCAAAAAATTCTAAAACATTAATAACGGAAAAGTGGTGCTATGAAGCCCCAAAATAAGATCTGGTGCAACCAATTACCTTCAGAAGTCACATAATTAGTTAAATAAAGTCCACCTGTGTGCAATCTAAGTGTCACATGATCAGTCACATGATCTCAGTATATATACACCTGTTCTGAAAGGCCCCAGAATCTGCAACACCACTAAGCAAGGGGCACCACCAAGCAAGTGGCACCATGAAGACCAAGGAGCAATCCAAACAGGTCAGGAACAAAGTTGTGGATAAGTACAGATCAGGTTTGAGTTATAAAAAATATCTTAAACTTTGAACATCCCATGGAGCACCATTAAATCCATTATTAAAAAAGTGAAAGAATATGGCACCACAACAAACCTGCCAAGAGAGTGCCACCTACCTAAACTCACCGACCAGGCAAGGAGGGCATTAATCAGAGAGGCAACAAAGAGACCAAAGATAACCCTGAAGGAGCTGCAAAGCGCCACAGCGGATATTGGAGTATCTGTCCATAAGGCCACAGAGCTGGGCTTTACAGAAGAGCGGCCAGAAAAAAGCCATTGCTTAAAAAAATAAATAAGCAAACACGTTTGGTGTTCGCCAAAAGGCATGTGGGAAACTCCCTAAACATATGGAAGAAGGTACTCTGGTCAGATGAGACTAGAATTGAGCTTTTTGGCCATCAAGGAAAACGCTATGTCTGGCGCAAACCCAACACCTCTCATCACCCCGAGAACACCATCCCCACAGTGAAGCATGGTGGTGGCAGCATTATGCTGTGGGGATGTTTTTCATCGGAAGGGACGGGGAAACTGGTCGGAATTGAAGGAATGATGGATGGCACTAAATACAGGGAAAGTCTTGAGGGAAACCTTTCAGTCTTCCAAAGATTTGAGACTGGGACGGAGGTTCACCTTCCAGCAGGACAATGACCCTAAGCATACTGCTAAAGCAACACTCGAGTGGTTTAAGGGGAAACATTTTAATGTCTTGGAATGGCTTAGTCAAAGCCCAGACATCAATCCAATTGAGAATCTGTGGTATGACTTAAAGATTGCAGTACACCAGCGGAACTCATCCAACTTGAAGCAGCTGGAGCAGTTTTGCTTTGAAGAATGGGCAACAATCCCAGTGGCTAGATGTGCCAATCTTATAGAGACATACCCAAAGAGACGTGCAGCTTTAATTGCTGCAAAAGGTGGCTCTACAAAGTATTGACTTTGGGGGGGTGAATAGTTATGCACGCTCAAGTTTTCAGCTTATTTCTTGTTTGTTTCGCAATAAAACATATTTTGTATCTTCAAAGTGGTAGGCATGTTGTGTAAATCAAATGAAACAAACCCCCCAAAAATGGCAACAAAATAGGAAAGATGCCAAGGAGGGTGAATACTTTCGCCAGCCACTGTAATTGTTTGTATTTAACACCACTGAATGTTTTGAAATACCGAATATTCACTAGTGGCACACTTTAAGTAAAAAGATAGATGGAGAACCAATTCGCTGGCCTGTATTTTGAATCATGGCGAGCAATGTATGATCCTGGCGCCTACGAAGATGGCGGCCTCGCGACTAGCTCTTAGGAAACTTTGCAGTATAAATTTTTTTTTTTATGGATAATCTTTTACATTATTAGCTCAGAAAGTGTTTTGCATCATTAAATACAGCCGGGAAGAAATATTGGATATCAGAGCGGCGGTAACTCACCAGCATTACGACCATGAATACGACTTTACCGAAGCAGATCCTTGTTTGCTCTCCCCAGGGCAACTGAGCTGATTCCAGCGGCTGACCCAAAACATCGCCGGCGGTGGAGAGGCACTCAGAGCGGCCTGCTAGTTCGACTTAGGAGGTGTGCACATCATCCACCGCTTCCAAGTATCCTACTTGCTAATGTTCAATCTTTGGTTAACAAAGTTGACGAACTTCGGGCAAGGATTTCTTTCCAGAGAGACATCAAGGCCTGTAACATACTCTGTTTCATGGAAACATGGCTCTCTTGGGATATTCTGTCGAAATCGGTCCAGCCAGATGGGTTCTCAGTTAATCGCGTAGACAGGAATAAATATCTCTCCGGGAAGCAGAAGGGCAGATGTGTGTGTTTCATTGTCACGATCGTCTAAGGAGGAGGACCAAGGCGCAGCGTTGAAGGTGAACATATTTATTCAATTAATTATCACACGTAACAAAACAACAAACGATAACGTGACGTCTACGGTTTAAACACAAACCAACACGAACAAGAAACCACAAACACAAAGTGAAAGACAGACAGTTAAATATAGCTCCCAATCAGAGACAACCAGCTGACACTCGTTGCCTCTGATTGGGAGTCACTCAGGCCAACATAGAAATACAAACATAGAATTACACACCCTGGCTCAACATAACAGCGTCCCCAGAGCCAGGGCGTGACAGTACCCCCCCCCCCAAAGGCGTGGACTCCGACCGCGCCAACTAAATACCACAGGGGAGGGACCGGGTGGGCACTCCGCCTTGGCGGCGGATCCGGCTCCGGGCCTGATCCCCACTCCCTCTCCAACCCCCCAAAGTACCCCTGGTCCGGTCTGGCCCCGCTGGCCGGAGCTGGACTGCACACTGATGGAGCGGATTGCTCTAGCTCAGGCGTAACGCATCTGACCGGTGCCGGACCAGGCACCAGTGGAACAGGCACGGGCCGTGCAGGACCGACGACGCACACCACTGGCTTGGTGTGGGGAACAGGCACGGGCCGTGCTGGACTGACGACGCACACCACTGGCTTGGTGTGGGGAGCAGGAGCGGGCCGGACAGGGCTGACGAAACGCACCAGAGACTTGGTGCGGGGAGCAGGAACGGGCCGGACCGGGCTGGCGACGCGCACCACAGACTCAGCGCGGAGAGCAGGAACGGGCCGGACAGGGCTGACGAAACGCACCACAGACTTGGTGCGGGGAGCAGGAATGGGCCGAGCCGGGCTGACGAAACGCACCACAGACTTGGTGCGGGGAGCAGGAATGGGCCGAGCCGGGCTGACGAAGCGCACCACTGACTTGGAGCGGGGAGCAGGAACGGGCCGAGCCGGGCTGACGGACGCACCACAGACTTGGTGTGGGGAGCAGGAACGGGCCGGACCGGGCTGGCGACCGCGCACCACAGACCTGGTGCGGAGAGCAGGAACGGGCCGGACAGGGCTGACGAAACGCACCACAGACTTGGTGCGGGGAGCAGGAACAGACCGGACCGTACTGGGGGACACACACCACTGGCCCTACACCGGGATCTGGAACGGGCCGGACCGGACTGGTAACACACCCCAGTACCTCTCGCCGTGCCTCTCCACCTTCCATCCCCTCTTCGACCAGTGGCCCCCGTAACCTGGCGGCCTCCTCTGCCAACCCGCTGGACCGCTCTATCGTGGCCTCCTGCTGCCCCGACGTCGTGAGCCCCCCCCCTAAAAATGTTCTGGGGGTCTCTCCTCCCCGTGGGCCAGGCCTCTATCGTTCTCGCCCAACTCTCGCTCCTCTGTCTCCAACTCCAGCCATTCTGCTCTTCATTAGGCTTGACCCAGTCGAAACTCTTCCTCCACTGTTCCCAAGTCCATCCACTCTGCTCTTTACAAGGCTGGACCCAGTCGAGGTTGCCACGGAGATCTGCAAGCGATTCCCCAGGCAATGGCTCCTGGACACGCTGCTTGGTCCAGTTTTGGTGGTTTCTTCTGTCACGATCGTCTAAGGAGGAGGACCAAGGCGCAGCATTGAAGGTGAACATATTTATTCAATTAATGATCACACGTAACAAAACAACAAACGATAACGTGACGTCTACGGTTTAAACACAAACCAACACGAACAAGAAACCACAAACACAAAGTGAAAGACAGACAGTTAAATATGGCTCCCAATCAGAGACAACCAGCTGACACTCGTTGCCTCTGATTGGGAGTCACTCAGGCCAACATAGAAATACAAACATAGAATTACACACCCTGGCTCAACATAACAGCGTCCCCAGAGCCAGGGCGTGACATTCATGATTAACGACTCATGGTTTAATTGTATTAACATACAGGAACTCGAGTCCTTCTGTTCACCTGACCTAGAATATCTCCCAAGATAATTTTCTTTGGTTATAGTCACGGCTGTGTATATCCCCCCCTCAAGCCGATACCATGACGGCCCTCAAAGAACTTCACTGGACTTTATGCAAACTGGAAACCACATATCCTGAGGCTGCATTTATTGTCACTGGGGATTTTAACAAAGCAAATTTGAGGACTAGGCTGCCGAAGTTCTATCAACATATTGACTGTTGTTCTCGCGCTGCTAAAATCCTCGACCATTGCTATTCAATCTTCTTCTTAAGGCCCTACCCCGCCCTCCTTTCGGCAAATTTGACCACGACTCTATTTTGCTTCTCCCTTCCTATAGGCAGAAACTCAAACAGGAAGTACCAATGCTAAGGACTATTTAACGCTGGTGTGACCAGACGGAATCCACGCTTCAAGATTGTTTTGATCACGCGGACTGGGATATGTTCCGAGTAGCTTCCAAAAATAATTTAGATGAATACACTGAAACAGTGACTGAGTTTATCAGGAAGTGTGTAGGTGATGTTGTGCCCACTGTGACTATTAAAACCTACCCTAACCAGAAACCGTGGATAGACGGGAGCATTCGCGCAAATCTAAAAGCGCGAACCAACGCATTCAACCATGGCAAGGTGACTGGGAATATGGCAGAATACAAACAGTGTAGCTACTCACTCCGCAAGGCAATTAAACTGGAAAAACATCAGTATAGAGACAAAGTGGAGTCGCAATTCAACGGCTCAGACACGAGACGTATGTGGCAGGGTCTACAGACAATCACGGACTACAAAAAGAAAAGAAAAGAAAATCAAATCATATTTTATTGGTCACATGCACCGAATACAACAGGTGCAGACATTACAGTGAAATGCTTACTTACAGCCCTTAACCAACAGTGCATTTAAAATAAAACAACAACAAAAAAAGTGTTGAGAAATAAAGAGCAGAAGTAAAATAAAATAACAGTAGGGAGGCTATATATACAGGGGGGTACCGGTGCAGAGTCAATGTGCGGGGGCACCGGCTAGTTGAGATAGTTGAAGTAATATGTACATGTGGGTAGAGTTAAAGTGACTATGCATAAATAATTAACAGAGTAGCAGCAGCGTAAAAAGGATGGGGTGGGGGGGCAGTGCAAATAGTCCGGGTAGCCATGATTAGCTGTTCAGGAGTCTTATGGCTTGGGGGTAGAAGCTGTTGAGAAGTCTTTTGGACCTAGACTTCGCACTCCGGTACCGCTTGCCGTGCGGTAGCAGAGAGAACAGTCTATGACTAGGGTGGCTGGAGTCTTTGACAATTTTGAGGGCCTTCCTCTGACACCGCCTGGTATAGAGGTCCTGGATGGCAGGAAGCTTGGCCCCAGTGATGTACTGGGCCGTACGCACTACCCTCTGTAGTGCCTTGCGGTCGGAGGCCAAGCAGTTGCCATACCAGGCGGTGATGCAACCAGTCAGGATGCTCTCGATGGTGCAGCTGTATAATTTTTGAGGATCTGAGGACCCATGCCAAATCTTTTCAGTCTCCTGAGGGGGAATAGGCTTTGTCGTGCCCTCTTCACGACTGTCTTGGTGTGTTTGGACCATGATAGTTCGTTGGTGATGTGGACACCAAGGAACTTGAAGCTCTCAACCTGTTCCACTACAGCCCCGTCGATGAGAATGGGGGCGTGCTCAGTCCTCTTTTTTTTCTTGTAGTCCACAATCATCTCCTTTGTCTTGGTCACGTTGAGGGAGAGGTTATTGTCCTGGCACCACACGGCCAGGTCTCTGATCTCCTCCCTATAGGCTGTCTCATCGTTGTTGGTGATCAGGCCTACCACTGTTGTGTCGTCGGCAAACTTAATGATGGTGTTGGAGTCGTGCCTACAGAGAGTACAGGAGGGGACTGAGCACGCACCCCTGAGGGGCCCCCGTGTTGAGGATCAGTGTGGCAGATGTGTTGTTACCTACCCTTACCACCTGGGGGCGGCCCGTCAGGAAGTCCAGGATCCAGTTGCAGAGGGAGGTGTTTAGTCCCAGGATCGTTAGCTTAGTGATGAGCTTAGAGGGCACTATGGTGTTGAATGCTGAGCTGTAGTCAATGAATAGCATTCTCACGTAGGTGTTCCTCTTGTCCAGGTGGGAAAGGGCAGTGTGGAGTGCAATAGAGATTGCATCATCATTGGATCTGTTGGGGCGGTATGCAAATTGGAGTGGGTCTAGGGTTTCTGGGATAATGCTGTTGATGTGAGCCATGACCAGCCTTTCAAAGCACTTCATGGCTACAGACATCAGTGCTACGGGTCGGTAGTCATTTAGGCAGGTTATCTTAGAGTCCTTGGGCACGGGGACTATGGTGGTCTGCTTGAAACATGTTGGTATTACAGACTCAGTCAGGGACATGTTGAAAATGTCAGTGAAGACACTTGCCAGTTGGTCAGCACATGCTCGGAGTACACGTCCTGGTAATCCGTCTGGCCCTGCGGCCTTGTGAATGTTGACCTGCTTAAAAGTCTTACTCACATTGGCTACGGAGAGCATGATCACATAGTCATCCGGAACAGCTGGTGCTCTCATGCATGCTTCAGTGTTGCTTGCCTCAAAGCGAGCATAGAAGTGGTTTAGCTCGTCTGGTAGGCTTGTGTCACTGGGCAGCTCGCGGCTGTGCTTCCCTTTGTAGTCTGTAATAGTTTTCAAGCCCTGCCACATCCGACGGGCGTCAGAGCCAGTGTAGTACGATTCAATCTTAGTCCTGTATTGACTCTTTGCCTGTTTGAGGGTTCGTCGGAGGGCATAGCGGGATTTCTTATAAGCGTCCGGGTTAGAGTCCCGTTCCTTGAAAGTGGCAGCTCTACCCTTTAGCTCAGTGCGGATGTTTCCTGTAATCCATGGCTTCTGGTTGGGGTATGTACGTAGGGTCACTGTGGGGACGACATCGTCGATGCACTTATTGATGAAGCCAGTGACTGATGTGGTGTACTCCTCAATGCTGTCTGAAGAATCCCGGAACATGTTCCAGTCTGTGCTAGCAATACAGTCCTGTAGCTTAGCATCTGCGTCATCTGACCACTTTTTTATTAACCGAGTCACTGGTGCTTCCTGCTTTAGTTTTTGCTTATAAGCAGGAATCAGGAGGATAGAGTTATGGTCAGATTTGCCAAATGGAGGGCGAGGGAGCGCTATGTATGCGTCTCTGTGTGTGGAGTAAAGGTGGTCTAGAGTTTTTTTTCCTCTGGTTGCACATTTAACATGCTGGTAGAAATGAGGTAGAACGGATTTAAGTTTCCCTGCATTAAAGTCCCCGGCCACTAGGAGCGCTGCATCCGGATGAGCGTTTTCCTGTTGATTTATGGCCTTGTACAACTCATTCAGTGCAATCTTAATGCCAGCATTGGTTTGTGGTGGTCAATAGACAGCTATGAAAAATATAGATGAAAACTCTCTTGGTAAATAGTGTGGTCTACAGCTTATCATAAGATACTCTACCTCAGGCGCGCAAAACCTTGAGACTTCCTTAGTATTTGATTTTGTGCACCAGCTGTTGTTTACAAATATACACAGACCTTCACCCCTTGTCTTACCGGAGTCAGCCGTTCTATCCTGCCGATGTAGCGTATAGCCCGCTAGCTGTATGTTATCCATGTCGTCGTTCAGCCACGACTCGGTGAAACATAGGATATTACAGTTTTTAATGTCCCATTGGTAGGATAACCGTATTCTTAGGTCATCCAATTTGTTATCCAATGATTGAAGATTGGCTAATAGGATTGATGGAAGAGGCAGTTTACTCGCTCGCCGTCGGATCCTTACAAGGCACCCCGATCTACGTCCACGATATCTCCGTCTCTTCCTCACGCGAATGACGGGGATTTGGGCCTTGTCGGGTGTCTGTATGATATCCTTCGCGGCCGCCTCGTTGAAGAAAAAATCTTCGTCCAATACGAGGTGAGTAATCGCTGTCCTGATATCCAGAAGCTCTTTTTGGTTATAAGAGACGATGGCAGAAACATTATGTACAAAATAAATTACAAATAACGCGGAAAAACACACATAATAGTACAAATGGTTAGAGGGCTGTAAAACGGCAGCCATCTTCTCCGGCGCTGTTCTTTTCTGTCGCCGACACCGACGTCTCGCTTCCAGACAAGCTAAACACCTTCTTCGCCCGCTTTGAGGATAACACAGTGCCACTGACGAGGCCCACTACCAAGGACTGTGACCTCTCCTTCTCCATGGCCGACGTGATTAAGACATTTAAGCATGTTAACTCCCGCAAGGCTGCCAGCCCAGACTGCATCCCTAGCCGCGTCCTCAGAGCATGTGCAGACCAGCTGGCTGGTGTGTTTATGTACATATTCAATCTCTCCCTTTCCCAGTCTGCTGTTCCCACATGCTTCAAGATGGACACCATTGTTCCTGTACCCAAGAAAGCAAAGGTAACTGAACTAAATGACTATCGCCCTGTAGCACTCACCTCTGTCATCATGAAGTGCTTTGAGCGACTAGTCAAGAATCATATCACCTCTACCTTACTTGTCACCCAATTCAATTTGCTTACCACCCCAATAGATCCACAGACGTTGCAATCGCCATCACACTGCACACTGCCCTATCCCATCTGGACAAGAGGAATACCTATGTAAGGATGCTGTTCATTGACTATAGCTCAGCATTCAACACCATAGTACCATCCAAGCTCATCATTAAGCTTGAGGCCCTGGGTCTGAACCCCACCCTGTGCAACTGGGTCCTGGACTTCCTGACGGGCTGCCCCCAGGTGGTGAACGAAGGAAATAACATCTCCACTTCGCTGATCCTCAATAATGGGGCCCCACAAGGGTGCGTGCTCAGCCCCCTCCTGTACTCCCTGTTCACCTATGACTGCGTGGCCAAGCACGCCTCCAACTCAATCATCAAGTTTGCAGACGACACAACAGTAGTAGGCTTGATTACCAACAATGATGAGACCGCCTGCAGGGAGGAGGTGAGGGCTCTGGGAGTGTGGTGCCAGGAAAATACTCTCACTCAACATCAACAAAACAAAGGAGATGATCGTGGACTTCAGGAAACAGCAGAGGGTGCACCCCCGCATTCACATCGACGGGACCGCAGTGGAGAAGGTGGAAAGCTTCAAGTTCCTTGGCGTACACATCACCGACAAACTGAAATGGTCCACCCACACAGCCAGTGTGGTGAAGAAGGCGCAACAGAGCCTCTTCAACCTCAGGAGGCTGAAGAAATTCGGCTTAGCACCTAAAACCCTCACAAACTTTTACAGATGCACAATTGAGAGCATCCTGTCGGGCTGTATCACCACCTGGTACGGCAACTGCACCGCCCACAACCGCAGGGCTCTCCAGAGGGTGGTGCGGTCTGCCGAACGGGCAAACTACCCACCCTCCAAGACACATACAACACCCGATGTCACAGGAAGGCCAAAAAGATTATCAAGGACATCAACCACCTGAGCCACTGCCTGTTCAACCAGCTATCATTCAGAAGGCGAGGTCAGTACAGGTGCATCAAAGCTGGGACTGAGAGAATGAAAAACAGCTTCTATCTCAAGGCCATCAGACTGTTAAATAGCCATCACTGGCACATTAGAGGCGGCTACTGCCTATTTAAATCACTGGCCACTTTAAGAAATGGAACACTAGTCACTTTAATAATGTTTACATATCTTGCACTACTCATCTCATATGTCTACACTGCATTCTATTCTATAATATTCTACTGTATCTTAGTCCATGCCGCTCTGTCATTGCTTCTCCATATATGTATATATTCTTAAATCCCATTCCTTAACAGTTTTGTTGTATTGGGTATATGTTGTGAAATTGTTAGATATTACTGCACTGTCGGAGCTAGAAGCACAAACATTTGCAACACCCGCTATAACATCTGCTAAACACGTGCATGTGACAAACAAAATTTGATTTGATTTGATGTTGTCGATGTAAAAACTTGTCGGAAATGGACCTCGTTCTTATTTTTCTGTTTTTTTCCAACGCATATGACGTTTTTTCTTGTTTTTTCACAGATATATTTTTATGACTAGTTATATTCGTTTTGTGACTGAAGTCAATTTGGGCAATTCCATTGGTCCTTGAGCAAAACCCCCATGTTACCATGCAGAAAGAAAAGGTCTACTCGGATTGGTTAGTGGGCTTGTCGTGTCCACTTTATCTTCAACACCAATCCATTAATTTTAATTGATGTTGGAATCCATTCATTTTCATTGTTGTTGGATACCAACCGTCAATTTTTTGGATGCCAACCGTCATCAAAGAAGGCTAAAAGTCATTGGCCACAGATAAAATGTTGTCAAATCACGTGTAGCTCAGTTGGTAGAGCATGGTGTTTGCAACGCCAGGGTTGTGTGTTCGGGGGCCAGTATGAAAAAATTGAATTAAAAAAATGTATGCACTCACTAACTGAAAGTTGATCTGGATAAGAGCGTCTGCTAAACGACTAAAATGAAAATGTAAAAATTTTATTTCTACAGTTGAAGTCGGAAGTTTACATACACATTTAAACTCAGTTTTTCACAATTCCTGACATTTAATCTGAGTAAAAATTCCCTGTCTTAGGTCAGTTAGGATCACTACCTTATTTTAAGAACGTGAAATGTCAGAATAATAGTAGAGAAAAATATTTATTTCAGCTTTTATTTGTTTCATCACATTCCCAGTGGGTCAGAAGTTTACATACACTCTATTAGTATTTGGTAGTATTGCCTTTCAAATGTTTAACTTGGGTCAAACGTTTCCGGTAGCCTTCCACAAGCTTCCCACAATAAGTTGGGTGAATTTTGGCCCATTCCTCCTGACAGAGCTGGTGTAACTGTGTCAGGTTTGTAGGCCTCCTTGCTCGCACAAGCTTTTTCAGTTCTGCCCACAAACTTTCTATAGGATTTAGGTCAGGGCTTTATGATGGCCACTCCAATACCTTGATTTTGTTGTCCTTAAGCCATTTTGTCAAAATTTTGGAAGTATGCTTGGGGTCATTGTCCGTTTGGAAGACCCATTTGCGACCAAGCTTTAACTTCCTGACTGATGTCTTGAGATGTTGCTTCAATATATCCACATAATTTTCCTTCCTCATGATGCCATCTATTTTGTGAAGTGCACCAGTCCCTCCTGCAGCAAAGCACCCCCACAGCATGATGCTGCCACCCCGTGTTTCACGGTTGGGATGGTTTTCTTCAGCTTGCAAGCTATCCCCTTTTTCCTCCAAACATAACTATGGTCATTATGGCCAAACAGTTCTATTTTAGTTTCATCAGACCAGAGGACATTTCTCAAAAAAGTACGATCTTTGTCCCCATGTGCAGTTGCAAACCGTAGTCTGGCTTTTTTATGGTGGTTTTGGAGCAGTGGCTTCTTCCTTGCTGAGCAGCCTTTCAGGTTATGTCGATATAGGACTCGTTTTACTGTGGATACAGATACTTTTGTACCTGTTTCCTCCAGCATCTTTACAAGGTCCTTTGCTGTTGTTCTGGGATTGATTTGTACTTTTCGCACCAAAGTACGTTCATCTCTAGGAGACAGAACGCGTCTCCTTCCTGAGCGGTATGACGGCTGCGTGGTCCCATTGTATTTATACTTGCGTAGTATTGTTTGTACAGATGAACGTGGTACCTTCAGGCATTTGGAAATTGCTCCCAAGGATGAACCAGAATTGTGGAGGTCAACAAAAATGTATTTTCCCATGATGTCAAGCAGAGAGGCACTGAGTTTGAAGGTAGGCCTTGAAATAAATCCACAGGTATACATCCAATTGACTCAAAATGTCAATTAGCCTATCAGAAGCTTCTAAAGCCATGACATCATTTTCTGGAATTTTCCAAGCTGTTTAAAGGCACAGTCAACTTAGCATATGTAAACATCTGACCCACTGGAATTATGATACAGTGACTTATAAGTGAAATAATCTGTCTGTAAACAATTGTTGGAAAAATTACTTGTGTCATTCACAAAGTAGATGTCCTAACCGACTTGCCAAAACTATAGTTTGTTAACAAGACATTTGTGGAGTGGTTGAAAAACTAGTTTTAATGACTCCAACCTAAGTGTATGTAAACTTCCGACTTCAACTGTATATTGTGATGTCACGAGAGGCTGTGTCCTGGAGGGACGTTACATCCCCCTGAGGTGGCTGCAAACCCAGACAGCTATGGCTCCATCTGCTGGTATGGTCGGGAACTCCAACCCTCTGTGGCCAATCTTCCCACGCAGCTGAAACCAATCAGGGGCTGATGGGCTGGAGTTGTTTTGGAAGAGAAGAGACACGGTCTCGAGGTTGGGCTCGGGGAGAGAGAGAATTGTGTTATAATTTTGTTTGTTGCCGAAGACCTTTAATAAAAATCCTTGTTTTGGTTGAACCTGGACTCCTTGCACTACTTGGGCAACCCCGCTGGAAGCTGTAGCCTCTCGTGGCATCACAGATGGTGGTGAATACGGGCACGCTCAAGCGTTAATAGTGCATGTCGGAGGAGGATACCGAAGGTTTGATCACCCGGTTTTCCAAGTTGGCCGTAGGCTCCCCGCCGACTGAAATGGAGGACATATTGAAAGCCCTTGTTGCTGGCCAGCAAGCCCAGATGCAAGCAAACGTGGCTCTCTTGGAGGAGCAAAAGAAAGCCAACCTTCTGAAGGCAGAGGAATTGCAGTTGCAGAGACAGAGGGTGGTCCAAAATACCCGGCCAATAAAGGCAAGTGACTTTATATCTAAGATGGGGAGCTACCGATGACATTGAGGCATACCTGCATGCATTTGAGGCCACGGCCACTAGGGGAAGCCTGGCCCAAGCAACAGTGGGTTGGTCTGTTAGCCCCCCTTTCTAACCGGGGAAGCGCTGAATGCTGTCCGGGACCTGGGCCCTGACCAGGTTACTGACTATGATGCCCTGAAGTCTGAGATCCTCAGCAGATATGGACTCACAAAATTTGGTATGGCCCAGCGCTTTCACAGTTGGACCTTCCAACCAGACCAACCTCCTCGGGCGCAGATGCATGAACTTGTCCGAATCGCAAGGAAATGGCTGGATCCGCAGAGGAATACAGCAGCGGCGGTGGTGGAGGCCGTTGTGGTGGATCGTTACCTACGCGCCCTGCCTTATGAGGCAAAACGGTTCATCAGTCAACAGGCCTTGACCACGGCTGATCTGACCGTGGAAGCTGTGGAAAAGTACCAGGCCACAGCGGAGATGCTGAATGCTTCCCGAAAAGACCCCAGGAGTGCGGCCCCACCACAAATGGGAAGAACCCGTCCAAAGGACCCCAAGGTCTCGAACCCAGCCACGTCAGGACTTATCCCGGCTCCAGGGGGAGCCAGAAACCAGGCGGGTCCAAGAAGAGCACACCAGGAGGGGGAAACTCGACAGTGTTACCGGTGTGGGGAGATGGGACATATCTCCTGGCAGTGTGGGAAACCAGCCGATGAACCTATGCCCACTGCGGAGTCCTCCAGCTCAGCACCCACACACCGTGTTGCCTCGCTCTTGGGAGTCGTAGATGGCGGCCCAGATCGACCCCCCACCTGCCCGGTAACTGTGAATCACCATGATGTGGAGGCCTTACTGGATTCTGGTAGCCGGGCCACCCTGGTGCGTAAGGATTTGGTGGGCCCAACGTGTCTGACCCCGGGGAAAGTCCTCCCAGTTTCCTGTGTCCATGGGGACACCAGAGAATACCCCATTACTGAACTTACAATGACCAGCACACGGGGAACCATACACACGACGGCGGGGGGTGGTTGATTCCCTCCCCGTCCCTGTCCTAATTGGACGAGACTGCCCAGCCTTTTACCCACTCTGGAGAGAGTCTCAGGAGAGGATAACCCGAGTACCTCGGAAACGGAGAGGCAAGACTCATCCTGGGAAGGCTCCGGTGCAATCCTCCGAGTTACTCACTCCCGCCCCGGGCTCTGATAGGGATGGCAGGTGCCCAGACCGACACAGAGACGGAGCTACAGAATCTGGACAAAGAACTGTCTGGTCTGAAGGGGACCGCTGAGAGGTATCGTTTGTTAAAGCAACAGTTAGACATGAAGACAGAAGAGTTAGATATCCTCCAGGCTAAACTCCAACAGAGCTCCTTCCATAAGCAACAGGAGGAGCTGGAGAGGCTGCGCAGGACCATCGAGGAGTGTGAGGAGACCCTGCGCAGTAGTAAGGAGGTCCAGAAGAAGGCAGAGGAGAAGTACAAGGTGTTGGAGAACAAGATGAAGAATGCGGAGGCAGAGAGAGAGAAGGAACTGAAAGCTGCTCAACAGAAGCTAAACTCTGCTAAAACCAAGGCTGATGCGTTCAGTAAGAAACTCAAGGAGAGACAACAGGAGGCTGAGTCCCTGGTCCTAGAGGTGGAGGAGTTGAAGAGAGAGCAGGCTGGCAAGCACCACGGCAATGCGGACGCCCTCTCCCGGCGTGATGCCTTCTTCACTGCCTTTACCCCGACGAGGACGTCGGTCCCGAGGAGGGGGATGTGTGATGTCACGAGAGGCTGTGTCCTGGAGGGACGTTACATCCCCCTGAGGTGGCTGCAAACCCAGACAGCTATGGCTCCATCTGCTGGTATGGTCGGGAACTCCAACCCTCTGTGGCCAATCTTCCCACGCAGCTGAAACCAATCAGGGGCTGATGGGCTGGAGTTGTTTTGGAAGAGAAGAGACACGGTCTCGAGGTTGGGCTCGGGGAGAGAGAGAATTGTGTTATAATTTTGTTTGTTGCCGAAGACCTTTAATAAAAATCCTTGTTTTGGTTGAACCTGGACTCCTTGCACTACTTGGGCAACCCCGCTGGAAGCTGTAGCCTCTCGTGGCATCACAATATCTAGCTTTGATTGGACTGATCATGTCAACATCATACTTTCAAAATCTTAGCTAGCAGTCATCATCATGAATCAAGTCGACAATCTACTGGCAAATCCCTTTTAATCCTTGTCATATGAAGACAAATAATGAAGATAAATTATTGATAAAACGTATCGGTGCTCATCGGCCATTGGACATAAACATTACATTAGTTTGAAATCGCAAATTCAACAATGAGTGGTTTGGAAGGAATCACAGTGGCTAACTGCAAGCATTGCAAAGCAATCACTAGCCTGCTATTCAGTGGAGTGACTGTGTGGTCCCAAATCTGGGATTAAGGGTCTCTTTTCCAAGTTTAAAATTATAAACATTCAACAATGGCCATGCTGTCAATGAAGCATGATTTGTGCCGCGCTCAAAACAACTGTTAACGCGGAACTGCGAAAACTTGACTTCGGTGAGTTCAAGACAACTGGGAACTCGGGGAAAAAACTGGGAATATACGTTTTGAACAGGCATCCAACTTGGAATTCTAGAGCTACGATTTGAAGATCAATGACGTCATCATGATTCGACCCCAGTTGTCTTGAAAGCACCATAAATCCAGAGAATGCCAGACTTTGATGACAACATTTGCCCATGAAGGACCGCCGCGCCATCTTCCTGTTCAAGTGAGCACAGCACAACAAGGTGTCTAAAAATGTCTTGAATGCTGATGCATAAATGATGTAATATGCCAGGGAGATATGTATACTGTAGCTAAGAAAATAATAATAAGTGTATGTTGTGTAGTAAGCTGTTAGTAGCCCATGTGCCTCACACTAATAATTTGGTCTATTTCCACCTCTTAATTTCGCCTGCTGTTCTGACTTGGTGGTGCTCATGTAGCCTATAACCTGTTTTAGAGAAATGTAATCATCAAATATTGTAAGAGCTTTCATTGTCTGCTTATATGCCCCCTTTATTTATCATATGGTTCTGACTTGGTGTACAGGGAGAACACTGTAAGAACGGCCCATGTTCTGAATTCTGTCGCTGTACATTTAAAAAGTGCTAAACAAATAGTTATATTGACTTTGTCCGTCCTAGCTCGCTCATTAATGTCTTAATCTAAATTACGGATTGCCTCTTATCTGCTTGTTGTCCCGTTATGCCATAGTTTGTGCATCTCAATTGTCACATTTGTTTAAGCAAGTCAGCCATATCAGCTATGTTTTTTAAAAAGGCAGTAAATGAGGCTGAATTAACTGTTTCACTGCCAGACAAGGCTCCGCTGATAGCCAGGTGTAGCAGTGGTAAGATGTTGGGACTGCTGTTGGGACAGCTTAATGTAGGCCCTAATAGTTTGTGGGCACCGTTTGTCACCGTTACAGTGCAATTAATGCATTGTTTAGTGTTGTGTAGTGGCTTTGCTGGCATGCATCCCACAAGTATTTTTTGCTTTATATGCTAAAATCGCCACTGCTCTACCTTATTATTCACTGGTCTAGACAATTGGGAGACGACACAGATGTATTGTAAACGGTTCCAAGCGGCTTCCAGTGTTGAAACGACAGATGATGAGCAAATAAGAAAACGGAGAACTGCAAATAGCAAGTACCCATCCCAGGATTCTGATGAAGGTGAAGATGATTCTATTCTTCCAGACTCACCGCCAGTCCCACCGTATCAGGAGTCTCTATCGAACCATGAAAACATTGCGATGCCAGC
This sequence comes from Coregonus clupeaformis, assembly GCF_020615455.1. Lineage (NCBI taxonomy): Eukaryota > Metazoa > Chordata > Actinopteri > Salmoniformes > Salmonidae > Coregonus > Coregonus clupeaformis. Next base: position 12,581,192 of record NC_059196.1, on the reverse strand, counting down.
GGACTTTAGAGCTGGTATGTAAAATATATTTTTTAAATGCTTGATTATATGCGAAATTCCATTTCTGAACAATAATCAGCTTTCATGGTCAATTTCCAAATGTACTTACGTCTTTTTCTTCTTAGAATTAGTTGTCTCCCCTATAGCACAGACGCCACTTCAAGGGACCAAGAGTCCGAGTACAAGTAAGTGAAACATTATTCATGAAATGTATTCTGTCCTGCCAAATATTGATGGAATTTCAGAGGAGAAACAAGCCCCTTTTATTCATGTAATCTGTCTTTCAATTAGGACAAGCATCATATTCCATCACAGGAGGTTGTTGGCACCTTAATTGGGGAGGACGGGCTCGTGGTAATGGCTGTGGAGTGGTATCAAATACATCAAACACATGGTTTGATGCCATTCCATTCGCTCCGTTCCAGCCATTATTATGAGCCGTTCTGCCCTTAGCAGCCTCCACTGTATTCCACAGCATCATATTCATCACAGCAGCATGTGGATGACAGCCATGGAGGTACAGTATCTAGTACATTCACTTTTCCCAGATGAGTCTTTGCCTATCTGTTATTTTTTGCACAGTATTTCATTTCAATGTATTGTTTTAAACAGGGCCTACATTGAGACACTTTTTTGCATCATGTTTGAATGTGACTATATGTACATTCAAAGGAGAAACAAGCCCCTTTATTCATGCATTCAGCATATTCACCACAGCAGCATGTGGATGACAGCCATGGAAGTGTGTAGTACATTCACTTAGCCCAGATGAGACTATATGGTTATTTGTCCTGTTTTGCACAGTATGTAATTGTATTAAAAAGTAATGTGTCATTTTCCACAAGGTTAACTTTTAACCTTTTGAAATGTTGTTTAAAAAAATTGCCATAGAAATCCAAAGACTCCAGCAGGAAAACGAAGCCCTGAGAGAAGAAGTTAAGGTGCTAAGGAGTGGGCAAGCAGGTAAGAAAATAACTTGCACATGTATTTTTGGTGTAAAATTGTTTTCAGGATTGTGACAGTGATTAACTGCTCCTTTTTTTCCTATAGGTCTGGGTGGTATCGGATCACTGAGTGAAGAAGCGGCGCAGATTGCTACCATGCTAAGGAACTTTGCTGCTACTGGGCAATCAGGTAAGAACATAACAACTTGCACATCTCTTTTTGGTGTAGCCTTAAACATCATGGTGTGTAATTGTTTTTAAAGGGAGTGCTCCTAATCTCATCTTGTTACCTGTATAAAAGACAGCTGTCCACAGAAGCCATCAATCAATCAGATTCCAAACTCTCCACCATGGCCAAGACCAAAGAGCTCTCCAAGGATGTCAGGGACAAGATTGTAGACCTACACAAGGCTGGAATGGGCTACAGGACCATCGCCAAGCAGCTTGGTGAGAAGGTGACAACAGTTGGTGCGATTATTCGCAAATGGAAGAAACACAAAAGAACTGTCAATCTCCCTCGGCCTGGGGCTCCATGCAAGATCTCACCTCGTGGAGTTGCGCTGATCATGAGAATGGTGAGGAATCAGCCCAGAACTACACGGGAGGATCTTGTCAATGATCTCAAGGCAGCTGGGACCATAGTCACCAAGAAAACAATTGGTAACACACTACGCCGTGAAGGACTGAAATCCTGCAGCGCCCGCGAGGTCCCCCTGCTCAAGAAAGCACATATACAGGCCCGTCTGAAGTTTGTCAATGAACATCTGAATGATTCAGAGGAGAACTGGGTGAAAGTGTTGTGGTCAGATGAGACCAAAATCGAGCTCTTTGCCATCAACTCAACTCGCCGTGTTTGGAGGAGGAGGAATGCTGCCTATGACCCCAAGAACACCGTCCCCACTGTCAAACATGGAGGTGGAAACATTATGCTTTGAGGGTGTTTTTCTGCTAAGGGGACAGGACAACTTCACCGCATCAAATGGACGACGGACGGGGCCATGTACCGTCAAATCTTGGGTGAGAACCTCCTTCCCTCAGCCAGGGCATTGAAAATGGGTCGTGGATGGGTATTCCAGCATGACAATGACCCAAAACACACGGCCAAGGCAACAAAGGAGTGGCTCAAGAAGAAGCACATTAAGGTCCTGGAGTGGCCTAGCCAGTCTCCAGACCTTAATCCTATAGAAAATATGTGGAGAGAGCTGAAGGTTCGAGTTGCCAAACGTCAGTCTCAAAACCTTAATGACTTGGAGAAGATCTGAAAAGAGGAGTGGGACAAAATCCCTCCTGAGATGTGTGCAAACCTGGTGGCCAACTACAAGAAACGTCTGACCTCTGTGATTGCCAACAAGGGTTTTGCCACCAAGTACTAAGTCATGTTTTGCAGAGGGGTCAAATACTTATTTCCCTCATTAAAATGCAAATCAATTTATAACATTTTTGACATGCATTTTTCTGGATTTTGTTGTTGTTATTCTGTCTCTCACTGTCCAAATAAACCTACCATTAAAATTATAGACTGATCATGTCTTTGTCAGTGGGCAAACGTACAAAATCAACAGGGGATCAAATACTTTTTTCCCTCACTGTATGCTTGTAATTTAACAATTTTATTATTATTTACAGATGGCATGCACGTTTTTTATTAAGGCACATGAAAGTTTACATGTTCCAGAAGGCATTTTTGCCAAAAAATGCATTTAGATTTCTTTCTTTTGCCTCACCTGTACTAGTGATGTGCGACATGCTTCTTCAAACGGGTCACATTTTGTCCATGCCATTTTTCTTTATTTTCTAAATTAATATTGTAAACTTAAGTTTACAAAAAAATATAGATTATTCTGTAATGTTGACAATCCAAAAGAAAGGTGTGGAGAACAAACCGTTTTTCTTTTTTATTTCAACTTATTTGAAATTGATTTTATTTAACAAAAGTGCAAATGTGCTAATATATTTGGCCGCAAAGAAAATTGACTTTGTTCCATTTAGATATGTATGATATTTAACTCCTTTCACTTCTGGAATTGGAAAGAATAGAATGATAAATGTACTTTAGGCTTGTGACACCCTTCTGCAAGACATGCACTAAGAAAGGCAGGCATTGCCTCCAACAGTATTGACAATAATACAATAGAACATGTTGAGTCATATCTTCAGTTTAGTCAGATTAGCCTTTCTTAAATGTTGTATTTCAAATTCCTTGCAAGAGTTCCTTCCTCAAAAGCCCTATATGATAAATTCACCTGTAAGTGCTGTAGTTTGCATTGGCCTCAGGCATGGTGTGAATGGCCAAGCAAAAGTTTGCATTAACCAACATTATGCCCCTACAAGGCTGGATTGAACTGTGAAGCCCAAAGCTCTGGACACTTTGACCATACAGTGAAGTATGTTCGAAATGCTGATTAATAAACTGTGGAGATGAATACTGGGTCTGAAAGAATTACAGCACCTGGCCATGACTGCATTAAACTTAATGGTGCTGTGTTCACCAAAGCCTTCTGGACATTTCAGACATCTTTGTCATCACTTTGTCACACATAGAGACTAAGTAAAATCTCGCCAAATGTAAACTTAGATGCTGTTGAATCATATCCAGAGTTTCACAAATACTGTTTTGCACCCCAAATTAGCTATTAGAGAAAGGGCACTACTAACAGAAAGACAAAAACGATTGTTTACTAAGAATAAAATTAACGTTCAGTCTTTTTGTGTATTTTTGGTCTATTCAAACAGATAATGATACTCTACAAGATCATTAAAAAAATGCAGAGAGACCCTACAGAGGGAACAGATATATTTGACCACACTGCAGTGTGTAACTCCTGATGGCGATACAGTCCATCAATTAAGTATCCATGTGATAAAGAAATCATGATAGAGTATACAACATGTGTCTGAGACTGCTCTCGGAGGAGGACAGGACTGCAGAGGACTCACTGTGGCTTTGTGAAATCCAGGTCATCAGAGAGAGAGAGAAAGAGAGAAAGAGGGGAGAGAAAGAGTAGAGAAATAGAGAGAGAGTAGAGGGATAGATAGAGTGAGAGAACAGAAAGAGAGTAGAGAGAGAGATAACTATGATCTATGTAACTGCGTTCTCTTATCAAATAAAATAAAAATGTATGGGGAACAGTCAGACGCAATAGCTTAGGCAGAGAACCAAACACTTTTCTAAGAAATGCTGTGAAGATGACATGTACTGTACACATACAATTTATCCACCGCAGATACATTCTCTATCATCCTAGCCACTTCTTGGCTTCAGCTAAATTTAATTAATCATCAAAAAGAAATTCCCAAAAAGTCAAATAATAGCTCTACATTTTTTAGTTGTAAACTGGACGTCATTTTTCATCTAACTTGTATCATATTGAGGTGTTACATCTTGCTCAGTCTGATTGGCAATGTGTCATAATTCGCTAAAATTATATAGCATGATATCACACAATAAACAAAAAAGGGTGTATCACACCACAACCATTGTGACATTGATTTAAAGTGATACTGCTAACATGAAACAGTGTAAGAGGATACATGCCCATGTCTATTGACTTACTGTATGCATTTGGTTGGATAGTTATCAGGTGAAATAATTTATGGATTGAGCACTGGGTACGGTAAAGATTTAAGAGAGCATAATGATCTTTTGAAGGATCATGTGCAGTCGCTCTGGGAGATTGGTTGTACACTCTGATTTAGACTGACTGTGAGGTCGAGAGAAAAATATAATATCCTGTAACTTGGGTAGAATTGCAGAAACTGCATGCGCCTCATTTATTTTAAATCATTCATAACCAGCATTGCTTCCCAAGTTCAAAATGGATCATTTCCATCCCATAATATGTCCTTTAAGGAGAAAATGCATGAGAATGTACGCTCGGCTGCCCGACAGGACCCACATGTGGCTGGCTGCATCACACCCTGCTCCCCCAGGAACAATATAACATGACCTATATAAACAGTGGTGAGGTACGAAACAGAAGAAGCTCAGCAAGCTGCTAGCTTAATGAAGCCTCTATTATCCCACTGCCGCAGACGAGTGAGACGGAGTGGAAAAGTAGCTTAATAAAGAATGTGATATGGCATTATGAAGACTCAGGGAGCTAGGCATTTAGGATCTCTGTATAGGGTACTGATAGCCCTGCGTCAGCACACTGTACTATGACATAATGCATTCTTGATTTTGTATGATAATAAGCCTCCAGACAAACAACCTGTTTTTCCAATTGACCTGCATAATAGCGCAGCAGAGCCAACGCTGTGCACAACAATTCCAAAGTGTGAATTCTGAGTGCGTATGTGCCTTACTTCAGTCAAATCCTTTGAATCTGCCTGTCAACAAAATACCTGTGTGCTTCAATTAGGGCTATCATTTGGAAATATCATAGCCTCTGGAATTTATGTAAAGGTGAGAACTAGGAGTCCCATGGGAACTATGTAGCTCAGCTGGTAGAGCATGGCGCTTGTAACGCCAAGGTAGTGGGTTCGATCCCCGGGACCACCCATATACAAAAATGTATGCACGCATGACTGTAAGTCGCTTTGGATAAAAGCGTCTGCTAAATGGCATATTATTATTATTATTAGAGAATAGCAATTAGTGTCTCATTTTAAAGACGGTAGTTGCTGGTACTTGCAGTTCTGGTGCTGCGGTCTTACGGCAGCCTCCAGATTTGGCTCCTATCAGCAGTTTTCTTGTGTAAAGTGAATTCACAGGACACGGGTAAAAATGAAGGGAAAAAATGACCCTGCGACCTGCCGAGGAACGTGGGAAAGGATTAAAATAGCTGCAGCAGGAAGAGGATGCAGCCCAAACGAACGAGGCAAAGACAGCCATGTTGTGAATAAGAAAATATTCAACCTGGGAAGTAGCTGTGCTCACATACAAAGTGTGTAACAAAACGGTTGACACAACTTTAAACCTCAGAGGCCATGGAATGATGACTATAAACTGCAACATTTTCTGCCAATTCAATGTCAAGCAGTTTTGTGTTAACCATTTAAGATGTACACATTTAAAACTACACTCTCAGAAAAAAAGGTGCTGGGTAGAACCATATAGGGTTATTCAGTTGTCCCCATAGGGGAACCCTTTTTGGTGCTATCTAGAACCCTTTGCAGAGGGTTCTACCTAGAACCCTCTATCTAGGGTTTTTCATAGAACCCCCTGTAAATGGTTCTGCCTAGAACCCTCTATGAACGATTCAACCAAGAACTATTTTATCCTCTATAGCTTCTTCCTAGAATGCTCTATGAAGGGTTATACCGAGAACCCTTTCATCTTTGAAGGGTTCTTCCTAGAACCCTTTATGAACGGTTCCACCAGCCTTATTAGCCTTTAAAATTAAACTCTTTATGACAATACATTACATACAATACCGTTCAAAAGTTTGGGGTCACTTAGAAATGTCCTTGTTTTCGAAAGAAAAGCAATTTTTTTGTCTATTAAAATAACATCAAATTTATCAGAAATACTGTGTAGACATTGTTAATGTTTTAAATGTCTATTGTAGCTGGAACGGCTGATTTTTTATGGAATATCTACGTACAGAGGCCCATTATCAGCAACCATCAGTCCTGTGTTCCAATGGCACGTTGTGTTTGCTAATCCAAGTTTATCATTTTAAAAGGCTAATTGATCATTAGAAACCCTTTTGCAATTATGTTAGCACAGTTGAAAACTGTTGCGTTGATTAAAGAAGCAATAATACTGGCCTTCTTGAGACTAGTTGAGTATCTGGAGCATCAACAATTGTGGGTTCGATTACAGGCTCAAAATGGCCAGAAACAAATAACTTTCTTCTGAAACTCGTCAGTCTATTCTTGTTACTGAGAAATGAAGGCTATTCCATGTGAGAAATTGCCAAGAAACTGAAGATCTCGTACAACGCTGTGTACTACTCCCTTCACAGAACAGCGCAAACTGGCTCTAATTTTTAGGTCAGGGCTAGATTTAGGTCAGGGCTTTATGATGACCATTTGCGACCAAGCTTTAACTTCCTGACTGATGTCTTGAGATGTTGCTTCAATATATCCACATAATTTTCCTTCCTCATGATGCCATCTATTTTGTGAAGTGCACCAGTCCCTCCTGCAGCAAAGCACCCCCACAGCATGATGCTGCCACCCCCGTGCCTCACGGTTGGGATGGTTTTCTTCGGCTTGCAAGCAACCCCTTTTTCCTCCAAACATAACTATGGTCATTATGGCCAAACAGTTCTATTGTTGTTTCATCAGACCAGAGGATATTTCTCCAAAACATACGATCTTTGTCCCCATATGCAGTTGCAAACCGTAGTCTGGATTTTTTATGGCGGTTTTGGAGCATTGGCTTCTTCCTTGCTGAGCGGCCTTTCAGGTTATGTCGATATAGGACTCGTTTTTACTGTGGATAAAGATACCTGTTTCCTCCAGCATCTTCACAAGGTCCTTTGCTGTTGTTCTGGGATTGATTTGCACTTTTTGCACCAAATTACGTTCATCTCTGGGAGACAGTACGTGTCTCCTTCCTGAGCAGTATGATGGCTGTGTGGTCCCATGGTGTTTATATTTGCGTAGTATTGTTTGTACAGATGAACGTGGTACCTTCAGGCATTTGGAAATTTCTCCCAAGGATGAACCAGACTTGTGGAGGTCTACAATTTATTTTCTGAGGTGTTGGCTGATTTATTTTAATTTTCCCATGATGTCAAGCAAATAGGCACTGAATTTGAAGGTAGGCCTTGAAATAAATCCACAGGTACACCTCCAATTGACTCAAATGATGTCAATTAGCCTATCAGAAGCTTCTAAAGCCATGACATAATTCTCTGGAATTTTCCAAGCTGTTTAAAGGCACAGTCAACTTAGTGTATGTAAACTTCTGACCCACTGGAATTGTGATACAGTGAATTATAAGTGAAATAATCTGTCTGTAAACAATTGTTGGAAAAATTGCTTATGTCATGCACAAAGTAGATGTCCTAACCGACTTGCCAAACCCATACGTAAAAATGTATGCACACATGACTGTAAGTCACTTTGGATAAAAGTGTCTGCTAAATGGCATATTATTATTATTATTATTATTATAGTTTGTTAACAAGACATTTGTGGAGTGGTTGAAAAACGAGTTTTAATGACTCCAACCTACAGTGGGGGAAATGTGTATTTAGTCAGCCACCAATTGTGCAAGTTCTCCCACTTAAAAAGATGAGAGAGGCCTGTAATTTCCATCATAGGTACACGTCAACTATGACAGACAAAATTAGAATTTTTTTCTCCAGAAAATCACATTGTAGGATTTTTAATGAATTTATTTGCAAATTATGATGGAAAATAAGTATTTGGTCAATAACAAAAGTTTCTCAATACTTTGTTATATACCCTTTGTTGGCAATCAAATCAAATCAAATTTCATTGGTCACATGCGCCGAATACAACAGGTGCAGACATTACAGTGCATTTATTTTTAACAAAAAAAGTATAAAATAAAACAACAACAAAAAAAGTATTGAGAAAAAAAGAGCAGAAGTAAAATAAAATAACAGTAGGGAGGCTATATATACAGGGGGGTACCGTTGCAGAGTCAATGTGCGGGGGCACCGGCTAGTTGAGGTAGTTAACACAGGTCAAACGTTTTCTGTAAGTCTTCACAAGGTTTTCACACACTGTTGCTGGTATTTTGGCCCATTCCTCCATGCAGATCTCCTCTAGAGCAGTGATGTTTTGGGGTTGTTGCTGGGCAACACGGACTTTCAACTCCCTCCAAAGATTTTCTATAGGGTTGAGATCTGGAGACTGGCTAGGCCACTCCAGGACCTTGAAATGCTTCTTACGAAGCCACTCCTTCGTTGCCCGGGCGGTGTGTTTGGGATCATTGTCATGCTGAAAGACCCAGCCACATTTCATCTTCAATGCCCTTGCTGATGGAAGGAGGTTTTCACTCAAAATCTTACGATACATTGCCCCATTCATTCTTTCCTTTACACAGATCAGTCGTCCTGGTCCCTTTGCAGAAAAACAGCCCCAAAGCATGATGTTTCCACCCCCATGCTTCACAGTAGGTATGGTGTTCTTTGGATGCAACTCAGCATTCTTTGTCCTCCAAACACGACTAGTTGAGTTTTTACCAAAAAGTTATATTTTGGTTTCATCTGACCATATGACATTCTCCCAATCCTCTTCTGGATCATCCAAATGCACTCTAGCAAACTTCAGACGGGCCTGGACATGTACTGGCTTAAGCAGGGGGACACGTCTGGCACTGCAGGATTTGAGTCCCTTGCGGCGTAGTGTGTTACTGATGGTAGGCTTTGTTACTTTGGTCCCAGCTCTCTGCAGGTCATTCACTAGGTCCCCCCGTGTGGTTCTGGGATTTTTGCTCACTGTTCTTGTGATCATTTTGACCCCACGTGGTGAGATCTTGCGTGGAGCCCCAGATCGAGGGAGATTATCAGTGGTCTTGTATGTCTTCCATTTCCTAATAATTGCTCCCACAGTTGATTTCTTCAAACCAAGCTGCTTACCTATTGCAGATTCAGTCTTCCCAGCCTGGTGCAGGTCTACAATTTTGTTTCTGGTGTCCTTTGACAGCTCTTTGGTCTTGGCCATAGTGAAGTTTGGAGTGTGACTGTTTGAGGTTGTGGACAGGTGTCTTTTATACTGATAACAAGTTCAAACAGGTGCCATTAATAGAGGTAACGAGTGGAGGACAGAGGAGCCTCTTAAAGAAGAAGTTACAGGTCTGTGAGAGCCAGAAATCTTGCTTGTTTGTAGGTGAACAAATACTTATTTTCCACCATAATTTGCAAATAAATTCATTAAAAATCCTACAATGGGATTTTCTGGATTTTTTTTCCTCAATATGTCTGTCATAGTTGACGTGTACCTATGATGAAAATTGCAGGCCTCTCTCATCTTTTTAAGTGGGAGAACTTGCACAATTGGTGGCTGACTAAATACTTTTTTCCCCCTCTGTAAGTGTATGTAAACTTCAGACTTCAACTGTACAATAGCCATTTACAACATTAACAATGTCTACACTGTATTTCGGATCAATTTGTTGTTATTTTAATGGACAACATTTTTTGCTTTTCTTTCGAAAGCAAGGACATTTCTAAGTGACCCCAAACTTTTGAATAGTAGTGTATATCATAATTATTATTATTTTATTTTATTTTTATTTTTTCACCTTTATTTAACCAGGTAAGCCAGTTGAGAACAGGTTCTCATTTACAACTGCGACCTGGCCAAGATAAAGCATAGTAGTGCAATAACAAAACAAAAAAAACAACACAGAGTTACATATAGGGGTAAAAAAACATAAAGTCAGAAATACAACAGAAAATATATATACAGTGTGTGCAAATGTAGCAAGTTATGGAGGTAAGGCAGTAAATAGGCTATAGTGCAGAATAATTACAATAGTATTAACACTGGAATGCTAGATGTGCAAGAGATTATGTGCAAATAGAGATACTGGGGTGCAAAAGAGCAAAATAAATAACAATATAGGGATGAGGTAGTTGGGTGGGCTAATTTCAGATGGGCTGTGTACAGGTGCAGTGATCGGTAAGGTGCTCTGACAACTGATGCTTAAAGTTATTGAGGGAGATAAGAGTCTCCAGCTTCAGAGATTTTTGCAATTCGTTCCAGTCATTGGCAGCAGAGAACTGGAAGGAATGGCGGCCAAAGGAGGTGTTGGCTTTGGGAATGACCAGTGAGATATACCTGCTGGAGCGCAGACTACGGGTGGGTGCTGCTATGGTGACCAATGAGCTAAGATAAGGCGGGGATTTGCCTAGCAGTGATTTATAGATGGCCTGGAGCCAGTGGGTTTGACGACGAACATGTAGTGAGGACCAGCCAACAAGAGCGTACAGGTCACAGTGGTGGGTAGTGTATGGGGCTTTGGAGACAAAACGGATGGCACTGTGATAGACTACATCCAATTTGCTGAGTAGAGTGTTGGAGGCTATTTTGTAAATGACATCGCGAAGTCAAGGATCAGTAGGATAGTCAGTTTTACGAGGGCATGTTTGGCAGCATGAGTGAAGGAGGCTTTGTTGCGAAATAGGAAGCCGATTCTAGATTTAACTTTGGATTGGAGATTCTTTATGTGAGTCTGGAAGTTGAGTTTACAGTCTAACCAGACACCTAGGTATTTGTAGTTGTCCACATACTCTAGGTCAGACCCGTCGAGAGTGGTGATTCTAGTCGGGTGGGCGGGTGCCAGCAGCGTTCGATTGAAAAGCATGCATTTAGTTTTACTAGTGTTTAAGAGCAGTTGGAGGCTACTGAAGGATTGTTGTATGGCATTGAAGCTCGTTTGGAGATTTGTTAACACAGTGTGAGGCCTTTATGTGAGGGCCTAGTTATGCCCTAACACAGTGGTGTTAGGAAACTCCTGGTATACAGGTCACATCAGGCCTGCAAGTCACATTATGCTGGCTTGCAAAGTCATGTGTAATTCCTATTGGAATCCAGCCAGAGTGAGGATATCCGACAATTGGAACTTTTAATCACCCGCAACCTGCATTCAGAATGACTGCCAGGGTAGGGAGGGTTGATTAATGGGACAAGCTAAATTATCTAAACTGGAACATCTATTTCAGTAATGGGTGCAATAAGTCTAACTAATAGATTGATTTGTTTAGAATTTGTTATTTATCTTTGTGTAGCATAAGATTAATCAACCAATCAATACTTGCAAAAAACGAAGACATTGAAACAATTCTGAAAATCTACCTGCAGTAGAGCATGCTGGGAAATATGATAATGATGGACATGGTTTTGAGTGTTTTACTCAACACAGAGTAAACACTCATCCCTGGTTATTAACAACCACACAACAACACTAGGGTTATTTTACACAACTGAGTGTTAAGTTAATTTAACTCCACAATCAACACTAGAAATGTTACACTGAAAAATCAACACTAAGGTAAACTGGCCAATTTGCTGTATACTGTATACAATACACTACTGGTTCATACTCCCTTCTATTCTACTCTCTGATAAAACAGATAATCACAGAAAATACTAATTTGAAAGATATAAACTATGTCAGTACTGTATATGTAAAATGATTAAGGGACTGCCAGATAATGTAGGTACAGTTTAAAACCCTCCCACACCTACCTTTTTAAACTTATCAGATTCACCAAACTCCTGAAGTTAAAGTTTAAACACTGAAGTAAACACTAATATGCAGGCACAATATAAAAACATTTTTTTTTAAATACTATAAATAGCTTATACAGTAGGTTGTTTTCAATAAAATGTCACAATACGTTCAATTTGGCTGCTGGGGGGCAAGGAGACCCCCAGCTACGCTGAAACCATTGACAACTACGTGCCGTTTTCAAGAGATTGTTAAATTAATGGTATAACTATTTGGTTTTAATATCATCACCTATTGAGCATAGTCACAACAACACATTTCTGATTAGTCCTTGCAAAACAATTGCACACATTTAGCTCTATCATCAGAGTTATACAGCAAATAATTGCATGCTTTTCATGATCAGTAAACATGAATGATCATGTAATTTCAGATAAGGGAAGGTGCCTATCCATTTGGCATGTAGCTTGCTTTATCAGCGATTTAGGCTTTTGGAAAGAGCTTGTCATTGGAAAGTCCTTGTCCTGGTAAAGTTGTCAGTCTGACTATTGTCATCACCACTACAGATGGAAAGCAAATCAAACAATATTTGGATATAGTCATCTAGTTTATCCCCTGAAAGCTAGCTTGTTAACTAGCCATATTGATGTGATCTGTTATTAGCTAGCTAGCCAATTTGACGTGGTCCATCAATCAATGTAGCCTATATCATGTCTGTCAGCAGCAATTAAACATGTAATTAAACACTCTTAAAAACATAGTTGAAAAGTGGATCATTTTAGCTAACTTCGCTAGGAAGGCCAACTTTGGTTGGAGAAAAAAGTACATTACACTCACTGTTTAGCCAACTGTACAACGTTTACATTTAAGTCATTTAGCAGACGCTCTTATCCAGAGCGACTTACAGGAGCAATTAGGGTTAAGTGCCTTGCTTAAGGGCACATCGACAGATTTTTCACCTAGTCGGCTCGGGGATTAGAACCAGCGACCTTTCGGTTACTGGCACAACGCTCTTACCCACTAAGCTACCTGCCGCCAAGTTTCTACCGGTAGCTTGCAAAGTAAACATTATCAGCTAACAGTACCACCGCAAATGCACCCTTCTGCTGCTTGACAGGCAGAGCCCACAAAATATGTGAAATTAACCTAAACCACTCATACTTGTCAGGTATAGTTCACTTTTATTTTATAACACTCAAATATCCAATTAATGGTGACCTATATCGTGAGGCTACCATACATATCTGAAATTACATGATCAATTGATGTTTACTGATCATGAAAAGCATGCAGTTTCTTGCTGTATAGAGCTAAACGTGCGCAATTGTTTTGCATGGAATAATCGTACATTTGTAGGTCTGACTATGCTCTTCAAGAGGTGATGATATTACAACCAAATAGTTACCATTTATTTCACAATCCCTTGAAAATGGCAGGCAGTAGTCAATGATTTTAGCAGAGCTATGGGTCTCCTTGCCCCCCAGCAAGCAAATCAAAAGCTCCACATCTTAATGTGATGTTTTATTGAAAACAACCTATTCAGATTCAGAAGGGTTCTATGTAGAACCCATCTTGCCTTCCAAAGAATCCTTCTTGCCTTCCAAACAATTATCAAATAACTCTTTCTTCTAAAAACGGTTCTTAGGATGAAAAAGGTTATTGGTAGAACCCTATCCCTTTTTCATCATAAAAACTGTTTTAGAAGAAGAGTTATTTGATCATTTTTATAACCCTTTTTTCTAAGAGTGTAGGTCCAGTGATCAACATGATTACAGTTACATAAAACCCAGAATAGGATGTAATACTGTGGAAATGGTTTACAGTGCATTCGGAAAGTATTCAGACCCCTTGACTTTCTCCACATTTTGTTACGTTACAGCCTTATTCTAAAACAGATTCAATTGTTTGTTTTTTCTCATCTCTCTACACACAATACCCCATAATGACAAAGCAAAAACAGGTTTTTAGAAATGTTTGCAAATGTAAATAAAAACAAAATATGGAAATATCACGTTTACATAAGTATTCAGACCCTTTAATCAGTACTTTGATTATAGCCTTGAGTCTTCTTTGATATGACGCTACAAGCTTGGCACACCTGTATTTGGGGAGTTTCTCCAATTCTTCTCTTCATATCCTCTCAAGCTCTGTCAGGTTGGATGGGGAGCGTCACTGCACAGCTATTTTCAGGTCTCTCCAGAGATGTTCGATCAGGTTCAAGTCCAGGCTCTGGTTGGGCCACTCAAGGACATTCAGAGACTTGTCCTGAAGCCACTCCTGTGTTGTCCTGTTGGAAGGTGAACCTTCACCCCAGTCTGAGGTCCTGAGCGATCTGGAGCAGGTTTTCATCAAGGATCTCTCTGTACTTTGCTTCGTTCATCTTTCCCTCAATCCTGACTAGTCTCCCAGGCCATGCCGCTGAAAAACATCCCCACAACATGATGCTGCCACCACCATGCTTCACCGTAGGGATGGTGCCAGGTTTCCTCCAGATGTGACGCTTGGCATTCAGGCCAAAGAGTTCAATCTTGCTTTCATCAGATTTTCATGGTCTGAGAGTCTTTAGGTGCCTTTTGGCAAACTCCAAGTGGGCTTTCATGTGCCTTTTACTGAGGAGTGGCTTCTGTCTAGCCACTCTACCATAAAGGCCTGATTGGTGAAGTGCTGCAGAGATGGATGTTCACAGAGGAACTTTGGAGCTCTGTCAGATTGACCATTGGGTTCTTGGTCACTTCCCTGACCAAGGCCCTTCTCCCCCGTTTGCTCAGTTTGGCCGGGCAGCCAGCTATAGGAAGAGTCTTGGTGGTTCCAAACTTCTTCCATTTAAGAATGATGGAGGCCACTGTGCTCTTGGGGACCTTCAATGCTGCAGAAATGTTTGGGTACCCTTCCCCAGATCTGTGCCTTGACACTGTCCTGTCTCGGTTGTAGAAACATCTCAAGGACGATCAATGGAAACAGGATGCACCTGAGCTCAATTTCGATTCTCATTAAAGGGTCTGAATACTTATGTAAATAAGGTGTTTCATTTTTTTGCATACATTTGCAAACATAAAAAATAACCTGTTTTCGCTTTGTCATTATGGGGTATTGTGTGTAGATTGATGAGTAAAAACATTAATTTAATCAGTTTTAGAGTAAGGCTTTAACGTAACAAAATGTGGAAAAAGTAAAGGGGTCTGAATACTTACCGAATGCACTTCATGTTATTTGAATGACTGGTTTCTCTAGCTTTGACATTACTGTATTTCCAAACGCAGTTATCTTTGTCTTGGTCTTTTTACTGTCTCTATTTCAATGACATAGACTCCACATAGCTCCCAGTATATCTTGCAGCCAAATCAAGTCGTCTGGTGCATATAAACAAGAATAGCCGACGACAGTCCATATTTGGCTTGCCAAACAGCTCAGCCTGCCTAATTTAATAGTGAAGGGATTCTTCTAGGTTTGATTGTAATAGGTTTAAATCTCCTCCTGGTGGGGTCATTACTCTGAACCATCTTGCTTGGCTTTTGACTGAATCATCTCATTGCATACTGTGAAAATATACATCTCTGAAAGTTGGGTCCCGCAGAACATTGTTTGATTTGTTTGTTTTGTTCTATTTCCCTTTCCTTCTGGGAATTAAGACTACACCGGTTTTTATGAATGTATGGAATAAATGCAGTGGGATATGGACAACATTAGACAATGTTTGTTTCAAATGTGGAATAACCCTTTAATGTTTAACTGATTTGAATAAAGCGTTTGCAACATAACAATATGTCAAATTGAAACGTAATTATATTAATGAAACGTAAAGGACACAGTATAGTAAATAATTAAATCAATCAATTCCTTTCCACTAAATAGCCAATCATACACAAATAAATTGCAGTACTATAGTGCTATTCCTATTGCTGTGGTAGAGCGCATAAATATGTCTCCGGTGAACGTACAGTAGGCTACAAGACACTGTGAAGAAACATTTCCTGGAATCACCCATTCATTCCAGAATAAAGAATCATTGTTTACTAAATTGTGTGGGCAATTTTTCATGATATTCTACATGCCTCCTTTTTTCCCTCAGTCCTCGAAGATCACAGAGATGACATTACACTCACATACAAACACATGCAAAACACACACGCACAAACAAACAATTAAAAACACAACTGGCATAAGCATACAAGGACGAGCTCAGAAGTACAAATACAAACTCACATGTGTGTAATAAACAGAACAAGAAGCATTCACATACATAGACAGGGAGAGAGGCACCTGCACATGCAATCATATATAAATATAAAACATAACATGCAACAATCTCAAACATTTTACAGTTCATAGAAGGAAACCAGTCAATTGAAATTAATTTATTAGGCCCTAATCTTTGGATTTCACATGACTGTTGGTCACAGATACCTTAAAAAAAAAGTAGGGGCGTGGATCAGAAAACCAGTCATTATCTGGTGTGGCCACCATTTGCCTCATGCAGTGCGACCCATCTCCTCGCATAGAGTTGATCAGGCTGTTGATTGTGGAATGTTGTCCTACTCCTCTTTAATGGCTGTGTAAAGTTTCTGGATATTGGCGGGAACTGGAACACATTGTCGTACACATCGATCCAGAGCATTCCAAACATGCTCAATGGGTGACATGTCTGGTGAGTTTGCAGGCCATGGAAGAACTAGGACATTTTCAGCTTCCAGGAATTGTGTACAGATCCTTGCGGCATGGGGCCGTGCATTATCGTGCTGAAACATGAGGTGATGGCGGCAGATGAATGGGACGACAATGGGCCTCAGGATCTCGTCACGGTATCTCTGTGGATTCAAATCGCCATCGACAAAATGCAATTGTGTTCGTTGTCCGTAGATTATGCCTGCCCATACCATAACCCCGCCGCCACCATGGGGCACTCTGTTCACAACGTTGACATCAGCAAACCGCTCGCCCACACGACGCCATACAATTGGTCTGCGGTTTTGAGTCCGGTTGGACGTCCTGCCAAATTCTCTAAAACTACTTATGGCAACAGCTCTGGTCAACATTCCTGCAGTCAGCATGCCAATTGCATGCTCCCTCAAAACTTTAGACATCTGTGGCATTGTGTTGTGTGACAAACTGCACATTTTAGAGTGGCCTTTTATTGTTCCCAGCACAAGGTGTACCTGTGTAATGATCATGCTGTTTAATCAGCTTCTTGATATGCCACACCAGTCAGGTGGATGGATTATCTTGGCAAAGGAGAAATGCTCACTAACAGGGATATAAACAAATGTATCCACACAATTTGAGAGATAAGCTTTTTGTGCATATGGACAATTTCTGGGATCTTTTATTTCAGCTCATGAAACATGGGACCAACACTTTACATGTTGCATTTATATTTTTGTTTAGTGTAGAAAAAGGGGGCAGAGAGAGAGAGAGCGAGAGAGAGAGAGAGCGAGAGAGAGCGAGAGAGAGAGAGAGAGAGAGAGAGAGAGAGAGAGAGAGAGAGAGAGAGAGAGAGAGAGAGAGAGAGAGAGAGAGAGAGACGGGGACACACACACAGAGGTTGTACGATTTTTTTTTAACACCATTTATTTTCTCCCTGGCACGTCGTTTAGCTTGAAGAACACAATCATTTTGAGTAAAGCAAAAACTCACAAACCCAAACAGAGCACATTAACAAATAATTAAAAGATAGGGTTTATTCCACCCTCCTGATATATTTCATACACAAAGCTTATCCAACGGAAACATTGCATGAGGACCACAGCATTCTGCCCCCCAGATTCAACATCTACAAACACTCCAAGGTATTTTTGGGGCTTTTACGGCACAATGGCTAAACATAGGTTTTTAATACAGGGCGCACAATTATGCAAATGCATGCATGAATGGGTTGCGTCTGCCGATTGCCCGCCAACACATACAAACGTGGAGGGATTTGGTGGTCTCGGCGCACAAGCAGCTAGCATCTCTGCTAACAAGTCTGCTGAGACCAGTGCCCTTTTCACGGCAAGAGAGCAAATGGGAGGCTCGTTAAGTGTAAAGCTGGCAACAAGTTCAAAGTGGAGCATGCACTGGTGCATTTTGAGGGGGTCTTTGAAGAGCAGGTGATGTGATGTGGTGCAAAGCGGTTGGATGCACTTCAGTGCTAAATGGCAGCCCTTCATCCCAGTACAGATGCAGCCCTCTGGCCCTGCAAACAGAGTTCTGCTGGAGACACAGTCCCACACATGCAAATAATAACACAGCAAGCCTGTGTTATTATTGACTTAACTTACCCCGGGTATGGGGTAAGTTGATCCCCGGGACAGGGCTAGTTAAGCCGCCTACACATTTCTGTACTGAATTAAATATTACCACTACATTTTTAAGAACATGTTCATCTTTATTTCCCAAACACAATTCAACATAATTATAATCACTTTTTTGTCTTTTAATCATTTTAAGCATATTTTTACACAGGCTTTAAACCTAACAAACACTTTATACTTTTTTAAACACATCACATAGTCCAGGTCCTGTTGTTACCTCATATCCCAGAGATTACACCTGGGAAGAAAACACTTCAATTTGTTCAATTTGCCATTGCCTCAACCATTGGCTCAACTTACCCCAAGGCAAACATTTTGAATGTATTAGCTCACACAACTACAATGATGTACTTTCATGCTAGGTTCAGGACCTCATATTGAAGCTGATGGAGACCCCAACTGATGTATAGAACAATCTTAAAATTATCTACTTTGGATTAGATACTGTACAAACATCATGAAACCTCTAACATAATACATTCATTTGACTTGGTGAAATCAGTTTTTTGGACCTAACTTGCTTGCCACTTTTTCCATGTGGTTTCTTCCTTCACAGACTCCATGAAACAAGGGTGGCTCAATTGACCCCTTTGGCTCAACATACCCCACTCTCCCCTACATTATATGTTACCCTATAGAAGGAACAAATATATACACTGTACATTTGATGTTGTCATTAGAAAAAAATTCACCGTTATCATATGTATCTTTGAACAACCCTGAAACAACCTATTTATTCTGCAGGTTTCACACACAAAAATTAGGATATGTCCAAATAAGTTCAAACTTCCTCATACTGCAGCAGGTAGCCTAGCAGTTAAGAGCGTTGGGCCAATAACCGAAAGGTTGCTGGTTTAAATCTCAGAGCCGACTAGGCACTTAACCCTAATTGCTCCTTTCAGTCGCTCTGGATAAGAGCGTCTGGTAAATATGTATATGGTTTTTGTAACTGGCAGTTTCTAAAATATGAAAATTGTCAGATACAGTAGCTATCAAATAAATCAGTTTGCTTTAGTTGCTATTTCCCTGGACTCCAAGTGGTCATTGAATATCTCATGAAACCCAGGTAATTATAAGGGGATTTAATCCTAGGTTTATTTTATTCTGCCTTTAGCTAGCTCAATCATTACCTCTCCAGTGTTAGACATGGACTGTATGTCTGACACACAATGGCTGCTATGTAGATACATAATCTCTCCGTTGGTTTGGTGGATATTGATAGATAATAATAAATATTGGTGGATCACCACAACCCCCACATCCCCATCCCAGTACTAGATTGTTTTATACCACACAAGCCTTATGCCAGTAAATAAATAAACCGAACAAGCTGTGTCTTTGTCTTCACGTTGGAAATTACCTTCCTCTCATAAATCCTAAGTGCCCAGCCGAGTTGAGTTGACACGGGTAGCAAATCACCCTGACAGGGGTCGAGCCAGTGCAGGCTGGGGGGCTGACAGGGTTTGATGGTGGGGATCAATCTGCCACTGGATTTTACCTTCTCACATCAGTCAGACTGGACACTGCCAATGCGTTTATCACTCTGTCTTTACAGTGGGGTCCGGAATTATTGGATCCCTTGATAAAGATTAGAAAAAAGACTGTATAAATAAATAATACAAATACTAAGTTATATTGTATGCTCAATTTTTTATTATTTTTTTTATTATGGAATGGTTAATTGACCACAAAATCAACATTTTGCAATGGCCATCTCAGTCTCTGGACTTGATCCCCATTGAAAATCTGTAGTTTGTATTGAAGAGGGCTGTCAATAAGCGCAGACGAAGGATATCAAGGATCTGGAAAGATTATGTATGGAGGAATGGTCTAAGATCCCTCCCAATATGTTCTCCGATATTCCATTCCAGCCATTACTATGAGCCCATCCTCCTATAGCTCCTCCTACCAGTCTCCACTGGAGCGTACCATTTTTGGGGGGCACTCCCAAGTAGGCACAACTGCCATCAGCCCAAACATTTCAAGTCTGCAAGTCGTCTCTATACCCAGCTAGCACATTTGGTTACTTGAAAGTTGTGGGAATGTATGTTTTTGGTTTCACATTGATTGTGGGAACAAAGCCATATGTTTCCTGACCGGTAAAAAGCAATGTTCTGAGAACAGAAGTGAACATTTCAGCAATTCTGGAAACGTTTATTTTTAGGTTGCAGGGAGGTTCTGAGAACGTTTTACTCTTGTTCCTTTAAAGTTTTCCTGGGAGGTTTTATTAACGCTCTGAGAATGGAAATTATAGTTTATTTTGAGGTTTTTTAATAACTTCATTAAAGGCCCAGTGCCGTCAAAAACATGATTTTCCTGTGTTTTATATACATTTCCACACTGAGGTTGGAATATTACTGTGAAATTGTGATCATTAGGATTATGCCCTTTTAGTGTAAGAGCTGTTTGAAAATAGCGCCTGAAATTTCTGCATGTTTTGGTGGGATGTAGTTTTGGCCTGCCTGGTGACATCCGAAGGCGGTAAAAGTGTTAATTAAAACCTCTTGCAAAAATTAGATATCCATCTAAATAGACAAACCCAAACAGTATTTTTTTCATGAGATGACTATAAACAATAACTGGTAATGTTGCAGAGTTCACTTTTGAGGACACAAGCTCAAGAACATAGTACAATATTATGAAAATATGAACCAAGAAAAATTTAATTACTATAAGATTTCAAATTTCTTATAACTGTAAAATAAATATGATCATAATTTATTTTTATTTTTATTTTATTTAATTTTTAGGGGGTATATCAGCTTTGATAATAATAATAATAATATAATAATAATATGCTCTACCAATTCAACTACAGAGGACCACAATATTGCAGATAGATTGTAACTTCCATCAATGTAATCGTCTGCATCACTTCCAATCCCCCATATGTTTTTTCCCCCGCATATATATATATATATATATATATACAGTGGGGGAGAGTATTTAGTCAGCCACCAATTGTGCAAGTTCTCCCACTTAAAAAGATGAGAGAGGCCTGTAATTTTCATCATAGGGTCACGTCAACTATGACAGACAAAATGAGAAATTTGTCACATTGTAGGATTTTTAAGGAATTTATTTGCAGATTATGGTGGAAAATAAGTATTTGGTCAATAACAAAAGTTTCTCAATACTTTGTTATATACCCTTTGTTGGCAATGACACAGGTCAAATGTTTTCTGTAAGTCTTCACAAGGTTTTCACACACTGTTGCTGGTATTTTGGCCCATTCCTCCATGCAGATCTCCTCTAGAGCAGTGATGTTTTGGGGCTGTTGCTGGGCAACACGGACTTTCAACTCCATCCAAAGATTTTCTATGGGGTTGAGATCTGGAGACTGGCTAGGCCACTCCAGGACCTTGAAATGCTTCTTACGAAGCCACTCCTTCGTTGCCCGGGCGGTGTGTTTGGGAACATTGTCATGCTGAAAGACCCAGCCACGTTTCATCTTCAATGCCCTTGCTGATGGAAGGAGGTTTTCACTCAAAATCTCACGATACATGGCCCCATTCTTTCCTTTACACGGATCAGTCGTCCTGGTCCCTTTGCAGAAAAACAGCCCCAAAGCATGATGTTTCCACCCCCATGCTTCACAGTAGGTATGGTGTTCTTTGGATGCAACTCAGCATTCTTTGTCCTCCAAACACGACGAGTTGAGTTTTTACCAAAAAGTTCTGTTTTGGTTTCATCTGACCATATGACATTCTCCCAATCCTCTTCTGGATCATCCAAATGCACTCTAGCAAACTTCAGACGGGCCTGGATATGTACTGGCTTAAGCAGGGGGACACGTCTGGCACTGCAGGATTTGAGTCCCTGGCGGCGTAGTGTGTTACTGATGGTAGGCTTTGTTACTTTGGTCCCAGCTCTCTGCAGGTCATTCACTAGGTCCACCTGTGTGGTTCTGGGATTTTTGCTCACCGTTCTTGTGATCATTTTGACCCCACGGGGTGAGATCTTGCGTGGAGCCCCAGATCGAGGGAGATTATCAGTGGTCTTGTATGTCTTCCATTTCCTAATAATTGCTCCCACAGTTGATTTCTTCAAACCAAGCTGCTTACCTATTGCATATTCAGTCTCCCCAGCCTGGTGCAGGTCTACAAATTTGTTTCTGGTGTCCTTTGACAGCTCTTTGGTCTTGGCCATAGTGGAGTTTGGACTGTGACTGTTTGAGGTTGTGGACAGGTGTCTTTTATACTGATAACAAGTTCAAACAGGTGCCATTAATACAGGTAACGAGTGGAGTACAGAGGAGCCTCTTAAAGAATAAGTTACAGGTCTGTGAGAGCCAGAAATCTTGCTTGTTTGTAGGTGACCAAATACTTATTTTCCACCATAATTTGCAAATAAATTCATTAAAAATCCTACAATGTTACACCGCCTGGTATAGAGGTCCTGGATGGCAGGAAGCTTGGCCCCATTGATGTACTGGGCCATACTCACTACCCTCTGTAGTGCCTTGCAGACGGAGGCAGAGCAGTTGCCATGCCAGGCTGTGATGCAACCAGTCAGGATGTTTTTGATGTTGCAGCTGTAGAACATTTTGAGGGTCTGAGGACCCATACCAAATCTTTTCAGTCTTTTGAGGGGGAATAGGCTTTGTCGTGCCCTCTTCACGACTGTCTTGGTGTGTTTGGACCATGATAGTTCGTTGGTGATGTGGACACCAAGGAACTTGAAGCTCTCAACCTGTTCCACTACAGCCCCGTCGATGAGAATGGGGGTGTGCTCAGTCCTCTTCTTTTTCCTGTAGTCCACAATCATCTCCTTTGTCTTGGTCACGTTGAGGGAGAGGTTGTTATCCTGGCACCACAAGGCCAGGTCTCTGACCTCCTCCCTATAGGCTGTCTCATCGTTGTCGGTGATCAGGCCTACCACTGTTGTGTCGTCGGCAAACTTAATGATGGTGTTGGAGTCGTGCCTGGCCATGCAGTCATGGGTGAACAGGGAGTACAGGAGGGGACTGAGCACGCACCCCTGAGGGGCCCCCGTGTTGAGGATCAGCGTGGCAGATGTGTTGTTACCTACCCTTACCACCATGGGGCGGCCCGTCAGGATGTCCAGGATCCAGTTGCAGAGGGAGGTGTTTAGTCCCAGGATCCTTAGCTTAGTGATGAGCTTTGAGGGCACTATAGTGTTGAACGCTGAGCTGTAGTCAATGAATATCGTTCTCACGTAGGTGTTCCTCTTGTCCAGGTGGGAAAGGACAGTGTGGAGTGCAATAGAGATTGCATCATCTGTGGATCTGTTGGGGCGGTATGCAAATTGGAATGGGTCTAGGGTTTCTGGGATAATGGTGTTGATGTGAGCCATGACCAGCCTTTCAAAGCACTTCATGGCTACATACGTCAGTGCTACAGGTCGGTAGTCATTTAGGCAGTTTATCTTCATGACCTTGGGCACAGGGACTATGGTGGTCTGATTGAAACATGTTGGTATTACAGACTCAGTCAGGGACAGGTTGAAAATGTCAGTGAAGACACTTGCCAGTTAGTAAGCACATGCTCGGAATACACGTCCTGGTAATCCGTCTGGCCCTAGGGCATTGTGAATGTTGACCTGCTTAAAAGTCTTACTCACATCGGCTACGGAGAGCGTGATCACATAGTCATCCGGAACAGCTGGTGCTCTCATGCATGCTTCATTGTTGCTTGCCTCGAAGCCAGCATAGAAGTGAGTTAGCTCGTCTGGTAGGCTTGTGTCACTGGGCAGCTCGCGACTGTGCTTCGCTTTGTAGTCTGTAATAGTTTTCAAGCCTTGCCACATCCGACGAGCGTCAGAGCTGGTGTAGTACGATTCAATCTTAGTCCTGTATTGACTCTTTGCCTGGTTGATGGTTCGTCGGAGGGCATAGCGGGATTTCTTATAAGCGTCCAGGTTAGAGGGTTGCTCCTTGAAAGCGGCAGCTCTAGCCTTTAGCTCAGTGCGGATGTTGCCTGTAATCCATGGCTTCTGGTTGGGGTATGTACATACGGTCACTGTGTGGATGACGTCATCAATGCACTTATTGATGAAGCCAGTGACTGATGTGGTGTACTCCTCAATGCTATCTGAAGAATCCCGGAACATGTTCCAGTCTGTGCTAGCAAAACAGTCTTGTAGCTTAGCATCTGCGTCATCTGACCACTTTTTTATTAACCGAGTCACTGGTGCTTCCTGCTTTAGTTTTTGCTTATAAGCAGGAATCAGGAGGATAGAGTTATGGTCAGATTTGCCAAATGGAGGGCTAGGGAGAGCTTTGTATGCGTCTCTGTGTGTGGAGTAAAGGTGGTCTAGAGTTTTTTTCCTCTGGTTGCACATTTAACATGATGGTAAAAATTAAGGAAAAATGAATTTAAGTTTCCCTGCATTAAAGTCCCCGGCCACTAAGAGCGCTGCCTCTGGATGAGCGTTTTCCTGTTTAGTTATGGCCTTATACAGCTCATTGAGTGCAATCTTAATGCCAGCATTGGTTTGTGGTGGTCAATAGACAGCTATGAAAAATATAGATGAAAACTCTCTTGGTAAATAGTGTGGTCTACAGCTTATCATAAGATACTCTACCTCAGGCGAGCAAAACCTCGAGACTTCCTTAGTATTTGATTTTGTGCACCAGCTGTTGTTTACAAATATACACAGACCGCCACCCCTTGTCTTACCGGAGTCAGCCATTCTATCCTGCCGATGTAGCGTATATATCCCGTCAGCTGTATGTTGTCCATGTCATCGTTCAGCCACGACTCGGTGAAACATAAGATATTACAGTTTTGAATGTCCCGTTGGTAGGATAACTGTAATATTAGGTCATCTAATTTATTTTCAAATGAACATTGGCTAATAGGATTGATGGAAGAGGCAGTTTACTCGCTCGGCGTCGGATCCTTACAAGGCACCCCGACCTACGTCCACGATATCTCTGTCTCTTTCTCCTGCGAATGACGGGGATTTGGGCCTTGTCGGGTGTCTGTAGGATATCCTTTGCGTCCGACTCGTTGAAGAAAAAAATCTTTGTCCAATACGTGGTGAGTAATCGCTGTGCTGATATCCAGAAGCTCTTTTTGGTTATAAGAGACGATGGCAGAAACATTATGTACAGAATAAATTACAAATAACACGAAAAAACACACATAAGAGTACAATTGTGGTCCTCTCTAGCTCAGCTGGTAGAGCACAGCGCTTGTAACGCCAGGGTAGTGGGTTCGATCCCCGGGACCACCCATACACAAACATTTATGCACGCATGACTTTAAGTCGCTTTGGATAAAAGCGTCTGCTAAATGGCTTATTATTATTAATTGGTTAGAGGGCTGTAAAACGGCAGCCATCTTCTCCGGCGCCATATACGTTTCCTTTTTTTGAATGTATTTCCCTTTATTACTTTACAACCCCACCACCCCTCCCCTAATTGGAGTAACCTATAACCTATATACCTATTATACTAACTTAATATGGACACAGTATGCTTTACATTAGTTATCTTGTTGTTATTAGTTGTTGTTAGTTGTTGTTAGTCCCATCCTTCAGCTCCATTCAACACCTCCCATCTATCTCTATACACCATCCATATTGGATTTCTATTTGCCATATATTTTTCAACTGTACTGTGATGTTTCACAAAAGTTCTGAAACCTATTCTCATTGTTTCTACAGATTGTAAATTGAAAATAATTTTTTTGCTAAAAGTATTATTATATTATTGATCGATTGACTATGACTTTTCAGATCACCCAGTAGTGCTATCTGCAGGGTTAGCTCCAGGTACATATTGCAATCCTTCAGCCATTCCTGGACCTGTGACCAAAAACAAGCTACAAATGGACAGTACCAGAACAAATGATCTAATGATTCTGTCTCTTCGCGAGCTGGGAAGATTGTATCCCCCATATAAATAACATCCTATTGGTAGCAAGAATGTTGTATAATATTTTAAATTGAAAAATTCTAAGTTTTGAATCCTGCGTCATTTTGCGTATCAGTTCATAAACAATTTCCCATGGAATCGGTACTTCAAAACTCTCTTCCCAACTATTTTGCAATCTATATGGGACGACTGTCAATCCTTTGGTCCTTAAATGAAACTGGTATACTTTTTTATTTATCAACATTTTCTTTAACTAATTATGGTCTTTAATGCAGGGCCGACAGGCAAGTTCCTTATTTTTTCCCCCTTCCACTTTCCTCTTCCATTTTTGCGGTAATGCTGTCGTTTTTGCATCACAACACTGAAGTGCAAGGGGCCTCCAATTTTTTTTAATGGACTGGATCTTTATATTTCC
The DNA here is from genome assembly GCF_020615455.1 of Coregonus clupeaformis. NCBI lineage: Eukaryota > Metazoa > Chordata > Actinopteri > Salmoniformes > Salmonidae > Coregonus > Coregonus clupeaformis. The sequence goes on along the minus strand of NC_059196.1, from coordinate 12,554,602 downwards.
CACTTTTATCCTGTTTCAGTAATAATGAAATCAGACTTTCTTCTTGAGTGTCTGATAATCTACCTTTTACATAGGAGTGGTTAAAACATTTTTCATTTACATTTTACATTTTAGTCATTTAGCAGACGCTCTTATCCAGAGCGACTTACAGTTAGTGAGTACATACATTTTCATACTTTTTCAAACATGCTAATAACGGTCCTCTGAGTATATAAAAAAAGGTTTGGTATACCTCAACTGGTATGCCATCCAACCCTGGAGTTTTCATGGACTTAAAGTCTTTAATTGCATCCAGAAGTTCCTCCTCTGTAATTTCACCTTCACATTAGTCTTTCTGTATGGCTGTTAATTTTACATTATCAATAGAAAAAAATCCCTACAATTAGCTTCAGTTAGAGGAGATGGAGGTGACTGAAATGAAAACATATGCTTAAAGTACTTTGCTTCCTCCTTCACCATATTCCATCCAGTTTGCTTTATTTTTTATAATATATTACATTTGATCTTTCTTGAATAAGTTTCTCAATTTCTTTTTGTATTTCCTCAAATTTATTCTGAGCCTCTATGTTTCAGTTTTTATTGCTATATAGCTGTTCTGTTAGACCTTCTATTTCCTTTGTTAGTATGGACTCTTTTGACCTAAATTGTTTTCAAGATGAGTACTGAATTGCATGGCACTTTTAAAAGTGTCCCATACAATAAGGGGATTTATAAATGCAGTTATAAATTCCTCTGTCCTAGTTAAAAACAAGTTAACATCCAATAGGCTTTGATAAAATGTCCAATATCCTCACCCACGTGGAAATTCAGTAAGAGTAATGTATATTCCAATTATATGATGGTCTGACCGCATTCTGTCCCCTATCAACGCTTTTTAAACTTTTGGTGCCAACGAGAATGATATAAGAAAGAAGTCAAGACGACAAGCTTGATTGAGTGTCCGCCATGTATATCTCACTAGGTCAGGATATTTAAACCTCCACATATCCACTAGTTCTAATGTATCCATGACATTCATGATTTCCTGAAGAGTGTGAGGCTGATAGTTTGTAGTGTGATTTCCTTTCCGGTCCATTGAGCTATTAAAAAAATATGATCATACTTAGTGACAGTACAATATTGGCACCATTTCATATTTTGTCATGTTGATAGCTCTAAATCCGGCTGATAATATCATCACAGCAAGATGAAACCACAACGTCTGGACTCGCTAGACCTTCACCATCTCACTCGCTCAGAGGAAGAAAATATTGATTCTTTGTCTGGATAGACCAGAAAATGTGACACGTCACTCCAATGCAAATGTGGGGTCTGAAACCTGACATTTCAAGTCAGCTCCGCTGAGAGAGTGGAAATGGAGAGCAGACAGATGGGGCTGTTTGGCATTATAAGGCACAGTACCCTACAGCGTTCACAGAGCACTTTGTACACCAAAATGTCACTCCAAATCGGTCCAGAACCACTCAAGTACCCCATATGGGAGACTTAACATCTATAATCATGCAACATGTTTCTAATCATCTGTTCTCTATCCATGGAATTAGTCCACTGTGTCACCAGGATAGATCTAGCATACCATGTTTTATTACACATACAAAGCTGTTCATTTTAGTATACTCAAACAGACCCCATTTCAAAGGAAACAAGCACTCATTAAGATCAGGTGTGGCCAATTAGTGGGTGTGGCCAACACACCTGAACACACTTAACAAGATAGCGGAAAGAGATTAGTTTTGTTGATGAAGACAGCGGAATGTATATGTTTTTAAATAACATTCTTAGAATGTTCTCTGAATGATACTAAAGTTGTATTGTGTTTTTTTTAGGGAAAATGTTCTTACAGTTTTACACTTTAGTCATTTAGCAGACATTCTTATCCAGAGCGACTTACAGGAGCAATTAGACTTAAATGCCTTGCTTAAGAGCACATAGGCATATTTTTCACCTAATCTCTGAGGTTTTTCACATTCTGAGAACAGAATGTATGTTTTTAAATAACATTCTTAGAACGTGCTCTGAACATTACTCAAGTTTTCTTGTGTTTTTTATGGAATGTTTTCTTAATGTCCTTGGAACAATTTGAGAACATGACTTTAAATAGAACCATGAGGAAACCTGTAGGAAACGTTATGCTGAAGTACCGAAATTCCCACAGAGTTGTTTCTTACTGTTCTCTGAACTATTTGAGAACATTCCCAATGTCAAACCAGTTGGAGAACATTCCTAGAACCTTAACAAAATTGAAATTAAATGCAACCATGTTTGAACTTTTAGGAAACGTTCTGTTAAATGAATGAAATACCAAGAATATGCCTTAAATGTGCTGAGAATGTTCCAAAGCCAAGCAACTATCCTGCAAGTTGTGGGAAGGTTGTATGCAAAACATCCACCTTCTCACCAAGCGCTAAGAAACATACGGTTATCCAAACATTATGTGCTAACTGGGTATCCTTTAAACTACCAAAGAAATACATTGTGTCCTCTATTTCTTACCCCTGAAACTGAATGCATTGGTTGGATGTTGTTTTAAAGTTATGTGTGGCAGATGAGATGAGAGGATATAGAGAGAATATCAATGAGAAAGAGAGACAGGTGTTTGTATGAGCTGTATGATTGTGAGACAGAAGCAGAGTCTCTCTCCTTCTCCTGCAGAGGGCCGCTGTTCATTCCTTTCACGCACAGGGAAATGAGCTATGATTGATTGCGGGAGAGGCAGGAAACCTTTCGGCAGGCAGCACAAATAGCTATGAATTACAGAGTGCTGTGTAAACAAGATGGAGAGAAGGAGAGCGGAGGGCTAGAGAGAAGAGAGAGGGCGGAAGAAGAAGGCTAGTGGACAACAAACACATGAGAAGACAGGGAAATAAAGAATAAGAGAGCAATAATGGACAGTGTAGGGAGAGAGTGACATAGAGAGAAGAGGGGCATTATAAAAAATACAAAGAGAAAACCAGACAGAGAGAAAGGGTGAAGGGGAAATGAGGGTGAGAGAGAGTGAGAGACAGAGAGAAAAACAAGCCCTGTATTGGAACCAAATACTCCAAGGTGTGCTCGTGTTTAGTCCTCAGCAAACATTTACACTTCAATTTAATTGACACACTTAAATCCAAAACAAAGCCGCCATCTGAATTCATTAAATATTTATCAATCTGAATTAATTAAATATATATCACAAACTGGAACTCCTCTCATATTTGATTTAATAATATATGAGTTTTATCACTTAGAATGCATGAGTGAAATGTTTAATATAGTTGGCAAACATTATTACTATTAGATGAACCAAAATACAATTATATTTCAGGGAACTTGTAACAGTGAAGTTAGCTTGATGCTCGATATTTGTTTGACTTTCAAATTATCGAACATCAAGATAACACCATAGTCCCAATCCTGGTTAGGCCTATACTGGCATTTTGACAAGGGGCTCTTTGGTCCAACACTGACAGGTAAGACATTGATTTACCATCATCTGGACCTATTATGTGTGGGGTTACATGAAGTGAACTAAAACATATTAAAATCTGTATTAGAAGACATCATAAAGGGTTCATAGATGCTTATAGTAAGTTATGAAGCATTATAACCTGCCGGATTTAAGTTAAGTGTTGCCATAACTTTCAGAGAGCTCATAAAAGGTGAACACTCCAAGCAGTTCATATTTCCACATTTTAGCTAGTGAAGTTTTTTATTTAATTTTAATTTGATCAGGAGTGTGTGTGTGTGTGTGTGTGTATGTGTGTGTTTGTGTGTGTGCTGTTTGTGTAGCTAGGTCCCTGATAAAAGTGCGTTAATCCCTCTCTGCTCCATGCTCCTCACGGATGATCACCTTCAATCACTTCGGCCCTTCCTCTGCCTCGGCAGCTCATATCTCCAGGCTGATAGGGCAGCCAAGGCTCTTTAATTAAGCTTTCCCCAATTTAATTTCAAATGGAATTCCGGTGCTGGCATTTGAAAAAAGAGGTCCAACTCGAGGTGTCCCCCAAAAAATGTTTCACATGACCCCCCTTCCTCCTCCTCATTGGTGTGCACATATACAAAATGTGCACACCATCCCCCCCTCACTGAATTAACAAAATAATGTTTAAGACCACAAATAACAATAACTGTAACGACCCTGTGTTTATAAATGTGGATATCGACTTTGCCACTTCAGCATGCTTTTGTGGCACAGTCGATGCCCCGCAGGGCTAAGGGCCAGAAGGTTGAGTGTTCGCCGACCACTACGGCTGAGCTCACTCTCCCTACATGTTTCATTACACTACAATCGGCACAAGCTGCATATGATTAGCTAGGGGGAAATCCGATTTGTAAATGTTTTATGCTATATTTTTCTATTGTGTTATTGACTGTACGTTTTTGTTCATCCCATATGTAACTCTGTGTTGTTGTTGTTTTTATCGCACTGCTTTGCTTTATCTTGGCCAGGTCGCAGTTGTAAATGAGAACTTGTTCTCAACTGGCTTACCTGGTTAGATGAAGGTGATTTTTTTTTAAATAATAATCATATTTATAATGATATAAAATATATGCAACACATTTTTTTTGTGCCAATGCACGACACAACCAATAAGCAAAGCATACTGACTTTCAACATCATGGTTTGCGTTTTCAACACCACAATCAAATTCACTATACACTACCGGTCAAAAAATTTTTTAACACCTACTCATTCAAGGGTTTTTCTTTATTTTTACTATTGTCTACATTGTAGAACAATAGTGAAGACATCAAAACTATGAAATAACACATATGGAATCTTTAGTAACCAAAAAAGTGTTAAACAAATCAAAATATATTTTATATTTAAGATTCTTCAAATAGCCACCCTTTGCCTTGATGACAGCTTTGCACACTCTTGGCATTCTCTCAACCAGCTTCAACTGGAATGCTTTTCCAACAGACTTGAAGGAGTTCCCACATATGCTGAGCACTTGTTGGCTGCTTTTCCTTCACTCTGCCCTCAGACTCATCCCAAACCATCTCAATTTGGTTGAGGTCGGGGGATTGTGGAGACCAGGTCATGTGATGCATCACTCCATCACTCTCCTTCTTGGTAAAATAGCCCTTACACAGCCTGGAGGTGTGTTGGGTCATTGTCCTGTTGAAAAACAAATAATAGTCCCACTAAGCCCAAACCAGATGGGATGGCGTATCGCTGCAGAATGCTGTGGTATCCATGCTGGTTAAGTGTGCCTTGAAGGCTAAATAAATCACAGACTGTGTCACCAGCAAAGCACCTCCACACCATAACAACTCCTCCTCCATGCTTTACGGTGGAAAATACACATGCGGACATCATCCGTTCACCCACACCACGTCTCACAAAGACACGGCGGTTGGAACCAAAAATCTCAAATTTGGACTCCAGACCAAAGGACACATTTCCACCGGTCTAATGTCCATTGCTCGTGTTTCTGGGCCCAAGCAAGTCTCTTCTTCTTATTGGTGTCCTTTAGTAGTGGTTTATTTGCAGCAATTCAACCATGAAGGCCTGATTCACACAGTCTCATCTGAACAATTGATGCTGACCGGTAGTGTAAGTCAATCTCGACAAACAGAAAATACATCCCTCCTTACCGTGTACCCAGTATCGAAGGCTTGACAATCTCCGAATGTCATTAAACATTTTGGTGTTTTGTAACAGATGTTTTTTTTATTTTATTTATTTATTATTAGATGTCTTTTTGCTTTCATCAAATGGCATGGCCGATGCACAGTTTGGATGCTGGAATTATATTTTGGACGAACATGTGCAGATAGCCAAAAGGAGACTTTTGAAGTAGCCTTGTGACTGGTTGTGTTTATGCCACACATAAAAGGTAATACATTTTAAAAGCTAAAGGACAAATATTTAGGCTATATTGAAGCGTTAGGTTCTAGATGCACAAGGAATAGCCGCTCGGATTGGAAAGGAGGCAGAACAAGCGTTAAGCTTTCCTGAATAACTGGGCCTGCTGGGAGCATATGTGGCTACATTATTATAGGAAGACTTGGGAGAATGAGGATCTGCAACAGATAGCGCATCTCAGTATCACAAGTAAAAATGCAGCCAGACTGACCTGCTACTGTGCCTTTCTAGACCTTATAAACTGTCGAGAGTAGACCCACAACTGATCCAAATGGAATGAAACATTCAAATCAGAGGGCTTTTGCACTAGTATTCAAATTATATTTTCACTGCAGTTTACAGCCTAGTAGAATGTTGTACTCACTTGAAAACAATAATGCAATTATTTAGTGGTGTTGTAGGCTAGTCTAGATAATTGTATTGTCCCTAAACAAGATCAGTAGGGGAGCTTTTTGAGCTGCGTGTCTCATGTCTTCACTGTTCTTTCATGCGCAATGACGCACCTGGCCTCTCCGATGTCTATAGCAGCTATTTGTCCTTGTTCCTTTGGATTTATATTGAAAATTGGTGCAACTTTGAATTATTTTATGATTGCTAGCTAGCCTATTTCAGACAAACGATCCACCAATCCCTCCCCCTCCCAGTAATTTTCGAGCTGTCCCTTATTAAACCTCTGATCCAATATGTTGTAAAACTGTCATCTTCTTCTTGAGCCCATGTCTGTAAAACTGTCCACTTCTTGTTTGCAAGCATCAACTGACGATATGGTAAGCATCTTCTAAACCTTTGACGATATACCTCTCAGTGCCAGCAGTGTTTCATTCACTCCAAGCTAAGAATACTATGAAGATTATCGCCGCTATTAAGTAGTTAACTGAACTGAAGTATAGTGTGCTTGCTATCCTGGAGACCTCTACTGCAGAGGTCAGTGAGACACGCAAACACACACGCGCACGCACGCACACACGCACGATCACAGCAATTCAGTCTTCACTGAACAAATCTGATAATGGGAAATCGGAATGTTTCCTCACATGAGAGTAATTAGGTAGAGATAAGATGTGAAGGCATTGGCCTATAATGGAAGGCTTTTATGCTCAGGGAAGTGGGCAGAATATTTACTATTCGCTACAGTTGAGAAATCCTTCTTTTATGTGATTCCAAACCATGGAGGGATATAAGGGTAGCCATGGCTGCTATGGTTCTGTGATCTTTTTTAGCCAAACAGGAGCAGTGTTACATCACTCCTACATATCCCCATTAATGAGAACTGATTGGCCTGCTGGGGTGATGTAAAGGATTATGATTTCGAGCCTGATCCATCATACAGGGAAATTGCACGAGGGAAGCCCAGGGACAAGTGATTGCAGACGTGGGGATATCTGTTGCTTCTGAGCATCTTGTGTGTATGATCACTCTGGCTTTGCGCGACAGATATGCAAACCATGAGTTGTTGGATTGGCACAAGGGCTTGTCTGTGTCAAATCTAATCTGTGTCTACTGCTTCAGTAGTTTCCACAAGGACTGAAAAAAACAACACAGAAAGGGCTTGAAAAATCTCCTTTGCGATTACTAAATATAGTGTATCAACGTACTTTTTTGACATTTGATCTCTTTGAGCAAGTCAACATTGGCCCTTGGATGGAGAGTGACCTGCCAAAGTTGATGTGAATGGATTTGTAACGTGACTGTAATTTAAATGTGTCTCGTTGAATAGTGATAATAAATTGGTCTCTGTCTGTCACGTCTCCTCCTGTTGCTCCCCTCCGGCGCTCTGATTCACCGGTCTACTGAGCCACCGGTCTGAGCGCACCACCTCGGCAAACACAGGAATGGAAACCCAACACACCCTAATCACCTCCAGCGCACCTACACCTCATCATCTCATCACCACCACTATATAGCCCTGGACTGTTCGTTTATTGTTGTGTGTAATTGTTAGCGTTGTGTCATTTACTCGCTCTTTCTTATCATCTTTCTCATTGTTAAGTAAACCTTTACCTTGTTAATTCCTGCATCTGCGTCCTGCCTCTTCGTATACTCAGTATTCGTCACAGAACTACACACCACTCACGAAAATGGATGCATCAGGAGTTTCCCAGTGCCTCGACCAGCACCAGCAGCAGCTTGCCCAGTTGAACGCCGCCATGCAGGAAGTGCTCCAAACTGCATAATCTGCCCAGCGCTCCGGTTCCACCTCAGGGAGCTGCGAGTGCACCCAATCCACCTGTTCCCGTGCTATCACCCACTTCTGAGGGAACCCTCGCCCTACCGGAGCGGTATGACGGTAAAACTACTTAATGTAGCGGCTTCCTGCTACAGGTTTCACTTTATCTGGCGCGTCAGCCTGGGGCATATCCATCTGACCAAGCCAGGATAGCGCTGGTGATTTCGCTACTTAAAGGAAAGGCGCTGGATAGGGCCACGGCAGTCTGGGAAGGAGGTGAGGCTGAGACGCTTCCCTACTCCAACTTCCTCGCTCAGTTCAGGGCAGTGTTTGATCATCCCATGGAGGGAAAGGACGGGGGTGAGCGTCTCCTCCAGCTACAACAGGGAGAGTGGCCCGCGTCCGAGTATGCTCTGAGCTTTCGCATGGTGGCGGCATCTTCCGGCTGGAATGAGCATGCTCTGTGCATGGCCTTCAGGAGAGGCTTACGGGAGGACATCAAGACGGAACTCGCATGTCGGGATGACGAGATGGACCTTGATACCCTCATCGCCACGTCCATCCATCTTGACGACATGTTGAGAGACAGACGGCGTTCCCAACACCTCCCAGAGCCTCGACGCTCACCCCATCTGAGCTATGGAAGCCGCCTTGCCTCCAAGTCCCCACCCATGGAGGTGGGAAGCACCCCCTACACCACCACGGACCACAGATCTCCTGGCGGCTGCCAATCTAGGCGGTATGAGTCCCGTAGCCGCTCCCTGAGTGTTACGTCATTTCCTATCACAAAACCATTGTTTTTAGTTCCCATAACGGTGACAGTTTTTTCCTTCTCTTCCATTTCCACTGCAATGATAGATTCCAGATCAGCGGGGAACCTTATAGATAGGGAGCTGGTCTCTGAATGGGGGTTGCCCACCGTGCCACTGCCTTCTCCGCTACACGTCACATTGCTGGACAATAAACCACTTGGATCAGGCACCATTACGCATGTCACTCTCCCCATCACCATCACCATTCCCACACTACCGGAGCACCACGAAGGAGCTGTCATTCCACATCGTCACGTCACCCCTTCACCGAATCGTCTTGGGATTGCCCTTGCTCAGACTACACAACCTCACCATCAATTGGATCACCAAGAAGATCACAGCCTGGTCCACCTCATGCCAGAAGACCTGCCTGCCGGTGGTCTGTTGTTCTATGTCAGTGGAGAGTCCAGAGTCCGCCCTCCAGCCCAACATTCCACGTGAGTACGCAGATCTCTCCGATGTCTTCTCTTCATCAAAGGCTACGTGTCTCCCTCTTCACTGGCCCCGGGACTGCGCCATTGACCTGCTGGAGGGACAATCCCCGCCCGAAGAGTCGCATTTACCCCCTTTCCGAGACATGCTGAGTAGAATGGTGGTGGTGTACATCGACGATATCCTGATCTACTCGGCTACGTTCGAGGAGCACGTCAGGGATGTCAGAGCTGTCCTACTCTGCCTCCGGGAACACAGCCTGTTGGTGAGGAGGGAGAAATGCGAATTCCACCAACAGGCCATCTCCTTCCTGGGATACAGGATCAGTCCTCAGGGGGTTTTCATGGAAAGCGCGAAGACGGATGCTGTCAGGTCATGGCCAGTTCCCACCACCATCAAGGGCCTACAGAGCTTCCTGGGCTTCGCCAATTTCTACCGGCGTTTCATCAGGTCCTTCAGCTCCATAGCCGCCCCGCTCACCTCTCTCCTTAAGGGTGGGCCTCAGAAGCTGTCCTGGAACCCTGAGGCTGACGCTGCCTTCAAGAGGCTGAAGGAGAGGTTCACCACAGTGCCCATCCTAAAACACCCAGATCCATCTTCACCTTTCATCCTGGAGGTGGATGCATCGGAGGAGGGTGTTGGTGCGGTCCTCTCCCAGCAGCACGGTAAGCCAGAGAAAATGTATCCCTGTGCCTTTTTCTCTAAATAGCTTAACCCCGCAGAGAGGAACTATGGAGTTGGAAACATGGAGCTGTTGGCGGTGGTCCTCGCTCTGGAGGAATGGAGACACTGGCTGGAGGGCGCAGTCCATCCATTCTGGATTCTTACTGACCACCAGAATTTGGAGCACATACGGGCAGCGAAACGGATGAACTCTCGTCAAGCCAGGTGGGCCCAATTTCTTACTCGCTTTCAATTAATTCTGTCCTACTGCCCAGGATCCCAGAATGTGAAAGCTGATGCACTCTCCAGGATGCACCATACCGGAGAGATGAAGGATCTGGGGGTCCTATCCTGCCCATGTCTCTCATCGTTGCACCTGTCATTTGGGATGTGGACGAAGACATCCACCTGGCAGCTCAGGAGGACCCAGCGCCTGCCAATGCCCCTCCGGGGCGCGTTTATGTACTCACCAGTGTCTTTGATGGCCTGCTGATCTGAGTGCACACCACCCTTATGGCAGGGCACTCCGATATTACGCGCACCCTGCATTCTCTAGCACAAAAATACTGGTGACCCACCTTGGCTTCGGATGTCTCTCGCTATGTCAACTCCTGTTCCGTTTGTGCCCAAACGAAGACACCTTGGAACGCCGCGGCAGGCAAACCAGTGCCTCAGCGACTTTGGTCACACCTGTCCATAGACTTTGTCACCAACCTCCCACGTTCTGACTGCTTCACCACAGTCATTGTTGTCGTAGATCGGTTCTCAAAATCATGCCACTAACTGGTCTTCTTTCTGCTCTCCAGGTCGCTGAGGTCCTGTTCCAACAGGTCTTCAGGCACTATGGACTTCCGGAGGATATCGTCTTGGACCGTGGCCCCCAATTCACCTCCCGAGTGTGGAATGCTTTCCTGGAGAAGATCGGGACCACGGCCAACCTCACTTCTGGGTATAGGCTTCAGTCAAATGGGCAGGTGGAGTGCATGAACTAGGAGCTGGGGATGTTTCTTCGTTGCCACTGTCAGGACCGGCAGGGTGAGTGGGTGAGGTTTCTTCCTTGGGCAGAATATGCCCAGAACTCCCTCGTTCACTCTTCCACGGGGCTCACTCCCTTCAAATGCATCCTGGGGTACCAGCCGGCCCTGGCCCCTTGGACACCCAGCCAGACCGATGTGCCCACTGTCGACGAGTGGTTCCGCAGGGACAGACAGGTCTGGGACGCCGCCCATGTCTGTCTCCAGGGGCCATTCATCGGCAGAAGGACCAAGCTGACCGCCACCACAGTGAGGCTCCCATATTCCAGCCTGGTGATCGCGGCTGGCTGTCCACTCGAAACCTCCTTCTCCGCCTGCCCTGCAAGAAACTGAGCCCCCGGTTTGTGGGGCCGTTTAGGTCCTCCGGCGGATTAATGCGGTGTCGTACCGGCTGCTCCTTCCCCCTCACTACCATGTCTCACCTACTTTTCATGTGTCTCTCCTCAGGCTGGTGGTTCCTGGTCCTCTGGCAGATGCCGTCCCCCGGGGTATGCCCCTGGAGACCCTGGACATTGACGGGAGTCCGTCGTATGCTGTGAGGGATGTCACTGGACTCCAGGTTCCTTGGGGGACGGCTCCGTTACCTGGTGGACTGGGAGGGGTATGGCCCTGAGGAGAGGAGCTGGGTTCCGGCTGGGGACATTCTTGACCCCAACCTAATTCGGGACTTCCACCGTTGCCGCCCTGTCCGGCCCGCTCCTTGACCTTGGGGTTGTCCACTAGGCAGGCGACGTCCTGCGGCGGGAGCCGCGCGTCCGGGAGGGGGTACTGTCACGTCTTCTCCCGTTGCTCCCCTCCTGCACTCTGATTCACCGGTCTACTGAGCCACCGGTCTGAGTGCACCACCTCGGCAAAAACAGGAATGGAAACCCAACACACCCTAATCACCTCCAGCGCAAATGCACATCATCATCTCATCACCACCACTATGTAGCCATGGACTGTTCGTTCATTGTTGTGTGTAATTGTTAGCTTCGTGTCGTTTACTCGCTCTTTGTTATACTCGTTCTCATTGTTAAGTAAACCTTTACCTTGTTAATTCCTGCATCTGCGTCCTGCCTCTTCGTATACTCAGTATTCATCACACTGTCTACCAAGCGTCTTGTGTGAAATAGCAATTGGAGTCCCATCTCTTTGAAATTGATCTGCAAGTGTTTAACTGTGTCAGGAGCCACTGTCCTGGCCAGACTTCACCAGCCCAAGGTTATATTATCTGTGCTCTGAAGTTGAATTATATGTGCTGCACATCTCCATCATAATGGATCTTAGATGGAACTATGATCATAGGGCCTGAATCTATTTTTATTTCCTTTCAAATTTCATGAATTCAATAATTAATGAATTCAGTACAAACAAAAACACAAAGGACCTTTTTTGTAGTTTTGTGTGGAAGATATTTTGACTGAAAACCCTTTTTCAAAGCAAAAAGGCCAAATCCTTGAGGAGATGTTTTGCCAGTTTGTCATGATTAATTTCAGAATCTAACCATGAGGCAACCTTTTGGCTCTCCATCTTGTGTGGCTTTACAAAACAAAGAGCACTGGCCTGAGGTGTGGCAATGGTATTGAATACACCAGTATAATCGCTGGTGGAATGCTGAATCCTTGACAGGGCACTTCATCCCACGTCTGCAACCACCCCCCTCTCCTCCTTCCTACCTCCCCACCCCAGATCCAGCAGATTGTCTTGGCCTCATGCATATTTCATGGGCCGTGGGTCAGTATACTTGCCTAAGCTGGGATACACAGGCTGCATCCGTTAACAGTGACACCAAAGGTCGGCTGTGGGAGTCAGGGTGGGATGAGAGGATCATAATGGATGATTAAGTGAGTGTGAGCCAGCGCCAAAATTACAATGTTTGCTCATTCCCAGTGTGTCGTCTATAGGCGGTTCAGTGTTAGGGGAGATTGGTACACAAAAGGTCCTTGGTTCACTAATGACAGAGCAAACTGTGTTCCTTAAGACGTAGGGGTGTTCTGAGGACAGTTGGAGTTCCTGAAAAGCTTTATCACACACTCGGATTTTAGCTGCGGAGGTTTCCATTGAAACAGTTTTTGACCTTCAGACATTTGGATCGAACTGCGTTGCTTTACTTGATCTTGATGTGGAGGATCAGAAGGTTGTGGGAAGGAGATGGTTGCCAGGTCCACAACTCACACATGACACATCATCTTATCTGTCAAAAACATGTTTGGCTCATACGTTGTGAAGTTTATACATGTAGTTGCTACCAAACGTTCAACTATTTTGCGGTTACTACTTTGTATTTGCTTTTGGAAAAGCAATAATGGACAGTAAAGCATCTCCACCTACATATATGGCTTTCTAAATGGAATCGCTATGCTTGCTGTGCCCAAACAAATTGAATGAATCCCAGCATATTACCCTAAGGTCATGATCATTACACTTTAGTGTTTCTTGGAATATCAAAGGTATAAATCAACCTCTAAAACAGCAGTATTCTTGTCCTAATAAAACATTTAATGGTAGCAATTCACAATTACCCAGTCAGACTTCCAGTGTAGCTGCAGTGAAATGATTAGCACAGAATTCACAAGCTTCGTCTGTTGAGTTGCAAAGCAGACCCTCTGTTTGGGTTACCTTTGAGGATGGCAGTGATGGGACGCCGCCACATGTCATGTGATGATAGACAGTAAGGCTGTGCCAGTGAGATAGCAGAGGAACAGAGCTGCGGTCACTGGGGGAAACTGTTAATGGCAGTTATTTATGTGACAGTCAACACAGACATGGTGTTTTTAGGTAACTCCTTAGTCATGCAAGAGCATGCATAAGCATCAGAAAATCTCTAACTGATTTCAAATGGCGGATCGGGAGATGCTTTATGACAGTTAAAGATCATTTGACTTCTAGTTTTTTTTTTTTTCTCTGGAACTGATGCATGGGTTTTTATTGCGTTGTTGTGAGCTGTTGAAATACCAGCCCAATTAAAACAGACTGATATGTATTCAACGTGTTGTTCATTATTTACAACGCACAAGTGTCGGGGAACAAGTTTGACAGACAAATAAAAGCCCCCTGGAAGCAGGTAAACAAACATCTGCTATTGTTCCAAACAATAGTCCTGGGAGATGTATTCTTTGAACATGTGATGCCTGCTGCCATATCTGCCACATGTACAGTATTTTCTGTACTGACTCAATGAATACCTCAAACTAAAGCAGAGTGGAATTTGTAAAATACGCGAAACTATCCAGCCTGGATATTATGCTAACTCATTTTGATGCTAACAGGTGATTAACTATTGATGGCATTTTGAATGACTACAAATAAGTGACACAATGAGGGCCTTAAACATGTTTAGGATAGATGATGGAACATGCCTGCAGTTAAAATGTAAATGCCATATAGTAAATTAATCATATAGGTTTACAAACCAAGTCCTAACCTGTTTACATTAACCAGGCTAACATACAGTGGGGGAAAAAAGTATTTAGTCAGCCACCAATTGTGCAAGTTCTCCCACTTAAAAAGATGACAGAGGCCTGTAATTTTCATCATAGGTACACGTCAACTATGACAGACAAATTAAGGAAAGAAAATCCAGAAAATCACATTGTAGGATTTTTAATGAATTTATTTGCAAATTATGGTGGAAAATAAGTATTTGGTCACCTACAAACAAGCAAGATTTCTGGCTCTCACAGACCTGTAACTTATTCTTTAAGAGGCTCCTCTGACCTCCACTCGTTACCTCTATTAATGGCACCTGTTTGAACTTGTTATCAGTATAAAAGACACCTGTCCACAACCTCAAACAGTCACACTCCAAACTTCACTATGGCCAAGACCAAAGAGCTGTCAAAGGACACCAGAAACAAAATTGTAGACCTGCACCAGGCTGGGAAGACTGAATCTGCAATAGGTAAGCAGCTTGGTTTGAAGAAATCAACTGTGGGAGCAATTATTAGGAAATGGAAGACATACAAGACCACTGATAATCTCCCTCGATCTGGGGCTCCACGCAAGATCTCACCACGTGGGGTCAAAATGATCACAAGAACAGTGAGCAAAAATCCCAGAACCACACGGGGGGACCTAGTGAATGACCTGCAGAGAGCTGGGACCAAAGTAACAAAGCCTACCATCAGTAACACACTACGCCGCCAGGGACTCAAACCCTGCAGTGCAAGACGTGTCCCCCTGCTTAAGCCAGTACATGTCCAGGCCCGTCTGAAGTTTGCTAGAGTGCATTTGGATGATCCAGAAGAGGATTGGGAGAATGTCATATGGTCAGATGAAACCAAAATAGAACTTTTTGGTAAACACTCAACTCGTCGTGTTTGGAGGACAAAGAATGCTGAATTGCATCCAGAGAACACCATACCTACTGTGAAGCATGGGGGTGGAAACATCATGCTTTGGGGCTGTTTTTCTGCAAAGGGACCAGGACGACTGATCCGTGTAAAGGAAATAATGGGGCCATGTATCGTGAGATATTGAGTGAAAACCTCCTTCCATCAGCAAGAGCATTTTTTTTATTTTATTTTTTATTTCACCTTTATTTAACCAGGTAAACCAGTTGAGAACAAGTTCTCATTTACAACTGCGACCTGGCCAAGATAAAGCAAAGCAGTGCGATAAAAACAACAACACAGAGTTACATATGGGGTAAAACAAAACAAAGTCAAAAATACAACAGAAATAAATATATATACAGTGTGTGCAAATGTAACAAGTTATGGAGGTAAGGCAATAAATAGGCTATAGTGCAAAATAATTACAATTAGTATTAACACTGGAATGATAGATGTGCAAGAGATGATGTGCAAATAGAGATACTGGGGTACAAATTAGCAAAATAAATAACAATATAGGGATGAGGTAGTTGGGCGGGCTAATTTCAGATGGGCTGTGTACAGGTGCAGTGATCGGTAAGGTGCTCTGACAACTGATGCTTAAAGTTAGTGAGGGAGATAAGTGTCTCCAGCTTCAGAGATTTTTTGCAGTCTGTTCCAGTCATTGGCAGCAGAGAACTGGAAGGAATGGCTGCCAAAGGAGGTGTTGGCTTTGGGGATGACCAGTGAGATATACCTGCTGGAGCGCATACTACGGGTGGGTGTTGCTATGGTGACCAATGAGCTAAGATAAGGCGGGGATTTGCCTAGCAGTGATTTATAGATGGCCTGGAGCCAGTGGGTTTGGCGACGAATATGTAGTGAGGACCAGCCAACAAGAGCGTACAGGTCACAGTGGTGGGTAGTATATGGGGCTTTGGAGACAAAACGGATGGCACTGTGATAGACTACATCCAATTTGCTGAGTAGAGTGTTGGAGGCTATTTTGTAAATGACATCGCCGAAGTCAAGGATCGGTAGGATAGTCAGTTTTACGAGGGCATGTTTGGCAGCATGAGTGAAGGAGGCTTTGTTGCGAAATAGGAAACCGATTCTAGATTTTAACTTTGGATTTGAGATTCTTAATGTGAGTATGGAAGGAGAGTTTACAGTCTAACCAGACACCTAGATATTCGTAGTTGTCCACATACTCTAGGTCAGACCCGTCGAGAGTAGTGATTCTAGTCGGGTGGGAGGGTGCAAGCAGCGTTCGGTTGAAGAGCATGCATTTAGTTTTACTAGTGTTTAAGAGCAGTTGGAGGCTACTGAAGGAGTGTTGTATGGCATTGAAGCTCGTTTGGAGGTTTGTTAACACAGTGTCCAATGAAGGGTCCAGATGTATACAAAATGGTGTCGTCTGCGTAGAGGTGGATCTGAGAGTCACCAGCAGCAAGAGCGACGTCATTGATATACACAGAGAAAAGAGTCGGCCCAAGAATTGAACCCTGTGGCACCCCCATAGACACTGCCATAGGTCCAGACAACAGGCCCTCCGATTTGACACATTGAACTCTATCTGAGAAGTAGTTGGTGAACCAGGCGAGGCAGTCATTTGAGAAACCAAGGCTATTTAGTCTGCCAATAAGAATGCGGTGGTTGACAGAGTCGAAAGCCTTGGCCAGGTCAATGAAAACGGCTGCACAGTACTGTCTATTATCGATTGCGGTTATAATATCATTTAGGACCTTGAGCGTGGCTGAAGTGCACCCATGACCAGCTCGGAAACCGGATTGCATAGCGGAGAAGGTACGGTGGGATTCGAAATGGTCGGTGATCTGTTTGTTAACTTTGCTTTCAAAAACTTTTGAAAGGCAGGGCAGGATGGATATGGGTCTGTAACAGTTTGGATCTAGAGTGTCACCCCCTTTGAAGAGGGGGATGACCGCGGCAGCTTTCCAATCTCTGGGGATCTCAGATGTTACGAAAGAGAGGTTGAACAGGCTAGTAATAGGGGTTGCGACAATTTCGCGGCTAGTTTTAGAAAGAAAGGGTCCAGATTGTCTAGCCCAGATGATTTGTAGGGGGTCCAGATTTTGCAGCTCTTTCAGAACATCAGCTGTCTGGATTTGTGTGAAGGAGAAGCGGGGGGGGCATGGGCAAGTTGCAGCGGAGGGTGCAGAGCTGGTGGCCGGGGTAGTGGTAGCCAGGTGGAAAGCATGGCCAGCCGTAGCAAAATGCTTGTTGAAATTCTCGATTATTGTAGATTTATCGGTGGTGATAGTGTTTCCTAGCCTCAGTGCAGTGGGCAGCTGGGAGGAAGTGCTCTTATTTTCCATGGACTTTACAGTGTCCCAAAACTTTTTGGAGTTAGTGCTACAGGATGCAAATTTCTGTTTGAAAAAGTTAGCCTTTGCTTTCCTAAATGCTTGTGTATATTGGTTCCTAACTTCCCTGAAAAGTTGCATATCGCGGGGGCTATTTGATGCTAATGCAGTACGCCACAGGATGTTTTTGTGCTGGTCAAGGGCAGTCAAGTCTGAGGAGAACCAGGGGCTATATCTGTTCTTAGTTCTGAATTTTTTGAATGGGGCATGTTTATTTAAGATTGAGAGGAAATTACTTTTAAAGAACAACCAGGCATCCTCTACTGACGGAATGAGATCTATATCCATCCAGGATACCTTTGCCAGGTCAATTAGGAAGGTCTGCTCGCTGAAGTGTTTTGGGGAGCGTTTGACAGTGATGAAGGGTGGTCGTTTGACCGCGGACCCGTTACGGACGCAGGCAATAAGGCAGTGATCGCTGAGATCCTGGTTGAAGACAGCGGAGGTGTATTTAGAGGGTAGGTTAGTCAGGATGATATCTATGAGGGTACCCATGTTTACGGATTTAGGGTTGTACCTGGTAGGTTCGTTGATAATTTGTGTGAGATTGAGGGCATCTAGTTTAGATTGTAGGATGGCCGGGGTGTTAAGCATATCCCAATTTAGGTCACCAAGCAGTACGAACTCTGAGGATAGATGGGGGGCAATCAATTCACATATGGTGTCCAGGGCACAGCTGGGGGCTGAGGGGGGTCTGTAGCAAGCGGCAACAGTGAGAGATTTATTTCTGAAAGGTGGATTTTTAGAAGTAGAAGCTCAAACTGTTTGGGCACAGACCTGGATAGTATGATAGAGCTCTGCAGGCTATCTCTACAGTAGATTGCAACTCCACCCCCTTTGGCAGTTCTATCTAGACGGAAAATGTTATAGTTGGGGATGGAAATTTCAGAATTTTTGGTGGCCTTCCTAAGCCAGGATTCAGACACTGCTAGAACATCAGGGTTGGCGGAGTGTGCTAACGCAGTGAATAACTCAAATTTAGGAAGGAGGCTTCTGATATTTACGTGCAGAAAACCAAGACTTTTACGGTTACAGAAGTCAACAAATGATAGTTCCTGGGGAGTAGGAGTGATACTGGGGGCTGCATGGCCTGGGTTAGCCTCTACATCACCAGAGGAACAGAGGAGGACTAGAATAAGGATACGACTAAAGGCTTTAAGAACTGGTCTTCTAGTGCGTTGGGTACATAGAATAAAGAGGGCAGTTCTCCGGGCGTAGTAGAAAAGATTCAGGGCATTATGTACAGAAAAGGATATGGAAGGATATGAGTACAGTTCAGGTAACCCTAAGCGTTGGGTAACAATGAAAGAGATAGCATCACTGGAGGCACCGATTGAGCCGGTCTCGGCGTGTATGGGGGATGGAACAAAGGAACTATTTGAGGCAGTTTGAGAGGGACTAGGGGTTCTACATTGAAATTGTATAATAAGAACTAACCCAAACAGCAATAGGCAAGGCATAATTGACATGGGAGAGAGGCATAAAGCAATCACATGTGTTATTAGAGAGAGCTAAGACAACAACTGGTAATAGCGATAACGTTTGGGCTGAGGCTAAACAGAATAAACAGGACAGGGTACCGTGTAAAGGAACAGTCCAGCAGGCAACAGCTGTGCAGCTGAGTGATCATAAGGTCCAGTGAACAGCAATATGTGAGTCCGAGAGCAGTTCAAATTGGTGCTTCAGCACAGCTAGCAGGGAGCACAGTTGTAGTTTGCGTGTGCTAGCGGGCCGGGGCTGGCAGATGGATCTTCGTGGTCATCGCAACGGGAAGCCTGTTGAAACCACATCAGACGATTTCGTCGGCAAACCAGTCGTGTTGGATCGGCGGGGCTCAGTGTCAACACTAGGAGGTCCCGTCCGGTTGACAGAGAGGTAGATAGCCGGGAGATGGGCCTGAGGCTAGCTCAAGGCTAACTGGTGCTTGCTATAGGGCAATGGTAATTAGCCAACAACAGGTTGCAGCTAGCTAGCTGGTTGCGATGATCCGGCGCTAGGGTCCAGTGATTCCGGCAGAAAGTCCAATAAGCTCTGGGTCGATAGCACGCTGTGCAGACTGGCCGACGAATTGTCCAGGCTAGAGCTAGAGCTGGCTGGTGGATAGTGTAGGCCACGGACAATGGTGAAGACGCTAACGGTGACTAATAGCAAGTAGCCATTCAGTTGCAGCTACACTAGTTTCAGCTTAAGGTTCTTGATGAAAGTTATAAAGAAATAATAGAATCCTTTCCACGTTGGGTGAGGCGGGTTGCAGGAAAGTATATTTAGTTAAAGAATGAAAAGTAAAAATTGAGAAATAAATACAAAATAGACAAAAAAAAACAAGAAACGGGATATTTACACAAGGACAATGAATAAAACCACGACCGCACTGCTACGCCATCTTGGATGTAAGATTAAAGATTAAACGTGGCTGGGTCTTTCAGCATGACAATGATCCCAAACACACCGCCCGGGCAACGAAGGAGTGGCTTCGTAAGAAGCATTTCAAGGTCCTGGAGTGGCCTAGCCAGTCTCCAGATCTCAACCCCATAGAAAATCTTTGGAGGGAGTTGAAAGTCCGTGTTGCCCAGCGACAGCCCCAAAACATCACTGCTCTAGAGGAGATCTGCATGGAGGAATGGGCCAAAATACCAGCAACAGTGTGTGAAAACCTTGTGAAGACTTACAGAAAATGTTTGACCTGTGTCATTGCCAACAAAGGGTATATAACAAAGTATTGAGAAACTTTTGTTATTGACCAAATACTTATTTTCCACCATAATTTGCAAATAAATTCATAAAAAATCCTACAGTGTGATTTTCTGGATTTTTTTTCTCATTTTGTCTGTCATAGTTGACGTGTACCTATGATGAAAATTACAGGCCTCTCTCATCTTTTTAAGTGGGAGAACTTGCACAATTGGTGGCTGACTAAATACTTTTTTCCCCACTGTATATCCACGTGGAATTCCTTGCCGAAAAATGTTCTGTGTTCATCTTACTGTCATACACAGAGTATCTTGTTCTCACAGCTTGTCAGAGTCTGCAGTGATTCATTAGGTTGTTCATTTCCCCAACCCTGCCAACCCTACAGGGAGACGCTTGTGGAACATGTCAAGACTGACTCCCAGTCCCAGTCACATGCACTTTGCTTCAAAGGGATGGCTTTGACAGCTGATGGCATGCCTCTTACTGGCTGCATGACACATCATTCCCTGCTGTTAATTCAGTGCCCTTTGTTTGATATAGACATACAGTACACTTGGCTCTTACTGATTACTCTAGTTGACATTTTACTCTATAAATGAAGTTGATTTTCAGAACTACAGTGGCAAGAAAAAGGATTTGAACCCTTTGGAATTACCTGGATTTCTGCATAAATTGGTCATAAAATTTGATCTGATCTTCATCTAAGTCTGTCACGTTCGTTGAAGGACGGGTCAGACCAAAGCGCAGCGTGATATGCGTACATGTTTATTATAACTGTTAAACACACTACAAAACAACAAAGGAAATGAAACGTGAAGTCCAAGGTAGCACACACACAACATACCTTAACCGGAACAAGATCCCAAAACACCTAATTGCCAATAGGCTGCCTAAGTATGCTCCCCAATCAGAGACAACGAGCGACAGCTGCCTCTGATTGGGAAACACACCCGGCCAAACATAGATCTAGACATACTAGATAGAAAACATAGAACTACACAACATAGAAAATCACACCCTGACTCAACAAATAAGAGTCCCCAGAGTCAGGGCGTGACAGTACCCCCCAAAGGTGCGGACTCCGACCGCACAACCTTTACTTAACAGGGTAGGGGCCGGGTGGGCATTCCGCCTCGGAGACGGATCCGGCTCCGGGCGTGACAACCACCTATTCTCCGCCTCCCTGTTGCGCCCCTGGTCTGGTCTGGAACTCGGCACGCTGCTTCCCCTCTCCTTCCTCCCACTATACTCCAAGCCCTGTCTGGACCCTGGTGTGGGAGACCCCGAACCTGGAGAGGGGCTGACGTCTGGGTCTGGACTGGAGCCGCTGACCGGAGCTGGATCAGGCACCGGTGGAGCGGACTGCTCTGGCTCCGGAGGAAGCCGCTGACCGGAGCTGGACTGGACCCCGGTGGAGTGGACTGCTCTGGCTCCGGAGTGGAGCAGCTGACCGGAGCTGGATCAGGCACCGGTGGAGCGGACTGCTCTGGCTCCGGACTGGAGCTGCTGACTGGTGCCGGGGACCAGGCACCGGTGGAACGGGCACGGGCCGTGCCGGACTGGACACACTCACCACTGGTCTGGTGCGAGGAGCAGGCACGGGCCGAACCGGACTAGGAACATGCACCACTGGCTTGGTGCGAGGAGCATGAACAGGCCGGGCCGGACTGGCGACACGCACCACTGGCTTGGTGCGAGGAGCGGGAACAGGCCGGGCCGGACTGGCGACGCGCACCACTGGCTTGGTGCGACGAGCAGGCCGGGCTGGTGACGCGCACCACTGGCTTGGTGCGAGGAGCAGGAACAGGCCGGGCTGGCGACGCACACCACTGGCTTGTTGCGAGGAGCAGGAACAGGCCGGGCCGGGCTGGCGACGCGCACCACTGGCTTGGTGCGAGGAGCAGGAACAGGCCGGGCCGGGCTGGGAACACGCACCACTGGTTTGGTGCGAGGAGCAGGAACAGGCCGGACCGGGCTGGCGACGCGCACCACTGGCTTGGTGCGAGGAGCAGGTACGGGCCGTACCGGACTGTGGAGGCGGACTGGAGGTCTGAAGCGGAGAGCTGGCACAACCCGTCCTGGCTGGATGCCTACTTCCGCACAGTATGTGTGAGGCATTAGCACAGGACGCACAGGGCTGTGCACGCGTACTGGCGATACAGCACGTAGAACCGGCGCAGGATATGCGGGACCGAGGAGGCGTACTGGAGACCAGGAGCATTGTGCCGGCACACGCCGTCCTGGCTGGATGCCCATCTACGCACGGCACGTTTGTGGTGCTAGCACAGGACGTACAGGACTGTGCCAGCACACTGGCAACACAGTACGTAGCTCCGCATAACACAGAGCCTGCCCAGTCACACACTTCCTCGCATTAATATGGGGAGTTGGCTCTGCTCTAACACTAGGCTCCACCAACCACCCTTTTAGCCCCCCCCAAAAAATGTCTTGGGGTTGTCTCTCGGGCTTCTTCCTCGACCGGCGTCCTCTGTGTTGCCGTTGCTCCTCTCCTGCCTGGGCATCTACCTTCGCCCATGGCCCTTTCCCCGCAAATATCTCCTCCCATGACCACCAATTGCCCACCTGTGACATGGCTACTCTCTCCGCCTGTGCACGCTGCTTGGTCCGTGTTTGGTGGGATCTTCTGTCACGTTCGTTGAAGGACGGGTCAGACCAAAGCGCAGCGTGATATGTGTACATGTTTATTATAACTGTTAAACACACGACAAAACAACAACGGAAACGAAACGTGAAGTCCAAGGTAGCACACACACAACATTCCTTAACCGGAACAAGATCCCACAACACCTAATTGCCAATAGGCTGCCTAAGTATGCTCCCCTATCAGAGACAACGAGCGACAGCTGCCTCTGATTGGGAAACACACCCGGCCAAACATAGATCTAGACATACTAGATAGAAAACATAGAACTACAAAACATAGAAAATCACACCCTGACTCAACAAATAAGAGTCCCCAGAGTCAGGGCGTGACAAAGTCACAACAATAAACAAACACAATGTGCTTAAACTACTAACATACAAATGATTGTATTGTTCTTGTCTATATAGAATACATCATTTAAACATTCACAGTGTAGGTTGGAAAACGTATGTGAACCCCTAGGCTAATGACTTCTCCAAAAGCTAATTGGAGTCAGGAGTCAGCTAACCTGGAGTCCAATCAATGAGACGAGATTGGAGATGTTGGTTAGAGCTTCCCTGCCCTATCAAAAACACTCACAAAATGTGAGTTTGCTATTCACAAGAAGCATTGCCTGATGTGAACCATGCCTCGAACAAAAGAGATCTCAGAAGACCTAAGATTAAGAATTGTTGACTTGCATAAAGCTGGAAAGGGTTACACAAGTATCTCTAAAAGCCTTGATGTTCATCAGTCCACGGTAAGCCAAAATGTCTATAAATGGAGAAAGTTCAGCACTGTTGCTACTCTCCCTAGGAGTGGCCGTCCTGCAAAGATGACTGCAAGAGCACAGCGCAGAATGCTCAATGAGGTTAAGAAGTATCCTAGAGTGTCAGCTAAAGATTTACAGAAATCTCTGGAACATGCTAACATCTCTGTTGACAAGTCTACGATACGTAAAACACTAAACAAGAATGGTGTTCATGGGAGGACACCATGGAAGAAGCCACTGCTGTCCCCAAAATTGTTTTGCAAAAGAGCACCTGGATGTTCCACAGCGCTACTGGCAAAATATTCTGTGGACAAATCAAACTAAAGTTGAGTTGTTTGGAAGGAACACACAACACTGTGTGGAGAAAAAAAGGCACAGCACACCAACATCAAAACCTCATCCCAACTGTAAAGTATTGTGGAGGGAGCATATTGTTTTGGGGTTGCTTTGCTGCCTCAGGGCCTGGAGAGCTTGCTATCAATGACGGAAAAAATGAATTCCCAAGTTTATCAAGATATTTTGCAGGAGAATGTAAGGCTATCTGTCCGCCAATTGAAGCTCAACAGAAGTGGGGTGATGCAACAGGACAACGATCCAAAACACAGAAGTAAATCAACAACCGAATGGCTGCAACAGAAGAAAATACACCTTCTGGAGTTGCCCAGTAAGAGTCCTGACCTTAACCCGATTGAGATGCTGTGGCATGACCTCGAGAGTGGTTCACACCAGACATCCCAAGAATATTGCTGAACTGAAACAGTTTTGTAAAGAGGACTGGTCCAAAATTCCTCCTGACCGTTGTACAGGTCTGATCCGCAACTACAGAAAATGTTTGGTTGAAGTTATTGCTGCCAAAGGAGGGTTAACCAGTTATTCAATCCAAGGGTTCACATACTTTTCCCACCCTGCACTGTGAATGTTTACGCGGTGTGTTCAATAAAGACATGCAAACGTATAATTGTTTGTGTGTTATTCGTTCAAGCACACTGTGTTTGTCTATTGTTGTGACTTAGATGAAGATCAGATCAAATTGTATGACCAATATATGCAGAATTCAAGGTAATTCCAAAGGGTTCACAAACTTTTTCTTGCCACTGTATTTTCGATATTGTAAATTAAGGTTTGGTTAGCTGTGAGGTTGAACAGGCTTCATCTGATCTGCATACATCGTAACTGAAGATATATTTATCTCTAACAAGAATGAAGCAGGAACTATCTCCTTAATCTCATCAAGCAGAATACATATGCCAGAAGCCCATCAGTATGATGGATCTTTCCCTTTGGCAGCAAACAATGGCTACAGGGGAAGTCTGGAAATGGTGACATCACCTTTAAAGCTAGAGAATTGCCATGATGATGCCAATGTCTGTACACGCATAATGGGGAGATTTCAATAATGGGACAAGAAAAGGAGACTATTGCTGCATAAACCATTCAAACCCCCTGACATCTCTGCTGTTGGTATAACTGTATACAATATGTCCTACTTTTTAAATGTAAGAAAATAGATGGGGGTGGAAAAGAGGGTATGCAGATGCACCTTAAAGGATAACTGGGAGAGAAAATGTCAAGTAAAAATGTTTATAACAGGTTATATAACTGGTTAACTTTGATCCTTGGAGAGAATACATTTAAAGGACAATTCCACCCATCAACTATCTTTTGGTTTTTGTTTCATTAGTCCATTGTTGGAATAGTCCCAAAATGTTTTGCATGTCAGCAATCAAGTTTTCAAGATGCAGTGCATTCGGAAATTATTCAGACCTCTTGACTTTTTCCACATTTTGTTACATTACTGCCTTATTCTAAAATTGATTAAATTGGGGTTTTTCCCCTCCTCAATCTACACAAAATACCCCATAACGACAAAGCAAAAATAGGTTTTTAGAAATGTTTGCAAATGTATAAAAAGTACAAAACTGAAATGACATTTACATAAGTATTCACACCCTTACTCAGTACTTTGTTGAAGCACCTTTGGCAGCGATTACAGCGTTGAATCTTATTGGCTATGACGCTACAAGCTTGGCACACCTGTATTTGGGGAGTTTCTCACATTCTTCTCTGCAGATCCTCTCAAGCTCTGTCGGGTTGGACGGGGAGTGTTGCTGCACAGCTATTTTCAGGTCCCTCCAGAGATGTTCAATGGAATTCAAGTCCGGCCTCTGGCTGGGCCACTCAAGGACATTTAGAGACTTGTCCCGAAGCCACTCCTGAATTGTCTTGGCTGTGTGCTTAGGGTCGTTATCCTGTTGGAAGATGAACCTTCACCCCAGTCTGAGGTCCTGAGCACTCTGGAGCAGATTTTAATCTCTCTGGACTTTGCTCCATTCATCTTTCCCTCGATCCTGACAAGTCTCCCAGTCCCTGCCTCTGAAAAACATCCCCACAGCATGATGCCGCCCCCACCATGCTTCAACCTAGGGATGGTGCCAGGTTTCATCTAGACGTGACGCTTGGAATTCAGGCCAAAGAGATCAATCTTGGTTTCATCAGACCAGAGAATCTTGTTTCTCATGGTCTGAGAGTATTTAGGTGCCTTTTGGAAAACTCCAAGCGGGCTGTCATATGCCTTTTATTGAGGAATGTCTTCCGTCTGGCTACTCTACCATAAAGGCCTGATTGGTGGAGTGCTGCAGAGATGGTTGTCCTTCTGGAAGGTTCACCCATCTCCACAGAGGAACTAGAGCTCTGTCAGAGTGACCATTGGGTTCTTGGTCACCTCCCTGACCAAGGCCGTTCTGCCCGATTGCTCAGTTTGGCCGGGCAGCCAGTTCTAGGAAGGGTCTTGGTGGTTCCAAACTTCTTCCATTTAAGAATGATAGAGACTACTGTGTTCTTCAGGACCTTCAATGCTGCAAAGAAAATGTGATACCTTCCCCAGATCTGTGCCTCAAGACAATCCTGTCTCTGAGCTCTACGGACAATTCCTTCGACCTCATGGCATTGTTTTTTGCTCTGACATGCACTGTCAACTGTGGGACCTTATCTAGAAATGTGTGTGCCTTTCCAAATCATGTCCAGTCAATTGAATGTACCACAGGTGGACTCCAATTAAATTGTAGAAACATCTCAAGGATGATCAATGGAAAAGGATGCACCTGAGCTCAATTTCAAGGGTCTGAACACATACACTGCCAGTCAAAAGTTTGGACACACCTACTCATTCAAGGGTTTTTCTTTATTTTTACTATTCTTTACATTGTACAATAATAGTGAAGACATCAACATTATGAAATAACACATATGGAATCATGTAGTAACCAGAAAAGTGTTAAACAAATCAAAATATATTTTAGATTTGAGATTCTTTAAATAGCCACCCTTTGACTTGATGACAGCTTTGCACACTCTTGGCATTCTCTCAACCAGCTTCATGAGGTAGTCACCTGGAATGCATTTCAATTAACAGGTGTGCCTTCTTTAAAAGTTAATTTGTGGATTTTCTTTCCTTCTTAATGTGTTTGAGCCAATCAGTTGTGTTGTGACAAGGTAAGGGGGCATACAGAAGATAGCCCTATTTGGTAAAAGACCAAGTCCATATTATGGCAAGAACATCTCAAATAAGCACAGAGAAACGACAGTCCATCATTACTTTAAGACATGAAGGTCAGTCAATAAGGAACATTTCAAGAAATGTAAACATTTTTTCAAGTGCAGTCGCAAATACGATCAAGCGCTATGATCAAACTGGCTCTCATGAGGACCGCCACAGGAATGGAAGACCCAGAGTTACCTCTGCTGCAGAAGATAAGTTCATTAGAGTTACCAGCCTCAGAAATTACAGCCCAAATAAATGCTTCACAGAGTTCAAGTCACAGACACATCTCAACAAGTTTTCAGAGGGGACCGTGTGAATCAGGCCTTCATGGTCAAATTGCTGCAAAGAAACCACTACTAAAGGACACCAATAATAAGAAGAGACCTGCTTGTGCCAAGAAACACGAGCAATGGACATTAGACCGGTGAAAATGTTTCCTTTGGTCTGGATTCCAAATTGGAGATTTTTGGTTCCAACCACCGTGTCTTTGTGAGATTCGGTGTGGATGAACAGATGATCTCCGCATGTGTTTTTCCCCCGGTAAAACATGGAGGAGGATGTGTTATTGTGTGGGGGTGCTTTGCTGGTGACATGTCTGTGTTTTATTTAGAATTCAAGGCACACTTAACCAGGATGGCTACCACAGCATTCTGCAGCGATACACCATCCCATCTGGTTTGGGCTTAGTGGGACTATTATTTGTTTTTCAACAGGACAATGACCCAACACACCTCCAGGCGGTGTAAGGGCTATTTTACCAAGAAGGAGAGTGATGGAGTGCTGCAGCAGATGACTTGGCCTCCACAATCCCCGACCTCAACCCAATTGAGATGGTTTGGGATGAGTCGGACGGCAGAGTGAAGGAAAAGCAGCCAACAAGTGCTAAGAATATGTGGGAACTCCTTCAAGACAGTTGCAAAAGCATTCCAGGTGAAGCTGGTTGAGAGAATGCCAAGAGAGTGCAAAGCTCTCATAAAAGTAAAAAAATTAAATATTTAACCTTTATTTAACCAAGTAAGCCAGTTGTGAACAAGTTCTCATTTACAACTGCGACCTGGCCAAGATAAAGCAAAGCAGTGCGATAAAAACAACAACACGGAGTTACATATGGGGTAAAACAAAACATAAAGTCAAAAATACAACAGTAAATATATATACAGTGTGTGCAAATGTAGCAAGTTATGGAGGTAAGGCAATAAATAGGCCATAGTGCAAAATAATTACGTGGCTGAGGTGCACCCATGACCAGCTCGGAAACCGGATTGCATAGCGGAGAAGGTACGGTGTGATTGGAAATGGTCAGTGATCTGTTTGTTAACTTGGCTCTTTAAAAGCGGGGGGGGGCATGGGCAAGTTGCAGCGGAGGGTGCAGAGCTGGTGACCGGGGTAGTGGTAGCCAGGTGGAAAGCATGGCCAGCCGTAGCAAAATGCTTGTTGAAATTCTCGATTATTGTAGATTTATCGGTTGTGATAGTGTTTCCTAGCCTCAGTGCAGTGGGCAGCTTGGAGGAGGTGCTCGTATTCTCCATGGACTTTACAGTGTTCCAAAACTTTTTGGAGTTAGTGCTACAGGATGCAAATTTCTGTTTGAAAAAGCTAGCCTTTGCTTTCCTAACTGCTTGTATATTGGTTCCTAACTTCCCTGAAAAGTTGCATATCGTGGGGGCTATTCGATGCTAATGCAGTACGCCACAGGATGTTTTTGTGCTGGTCAAGGGCAGTCAAGTCTGAGGAGAACCAGGGGCTATATCTGTTCTTAGTTCTGAATTTTTTGAATGGGGCATGCTTATTTAAGATTGAGAGGAAAGCACTTTTAAAGAACAACCAGGCATCCTCTACTGACGGAATGAGATCGATATCCATCCAGGATACCTGGGCCAGGTCAATTAGGAAGGCCTGCTTGCTAAAGTGATTTAGGGAGCGTTTGACAGTGATGAGGGGTGGTCGTTTGATCGCGGACCCGTTACGGACGCAGGCAATAAGGCAGTGATCATGAGATCCTGGTTGAAGACAGCGGCGGAGTATTTAGAGGGTGAGTTAGTCAGGATGATATCTATAAGGTTGCCCATGTTTACGGATTTAGGGTTGTACCTGGTAGGTTCCTTGATCATTTGTGTGAGATTGAGGGCATCTAGTTTGGATTGTAGGATGGCCGGGGTGTTAAGCATATCCCAGTTTAGGTCACCAAGCAGTACGAACTCTGAGGATAGATTGGGAGCAATCAATTTACTTATGGTGTCCAGGGCACAGCTGGGAGCTGAGGGGGGTCTGTATCAAGCGGCAACAGTGAGAGACTTATTTCTGGAAAGGTGGATTTTTAGAAGTAGGAGCTCAAACTGTTTGGGCACAGACATGGATAGTATGATAGAGCTCTGCAGGCTATCTCTACAGTAGATTGCAACTCCACCCCCTTTGGCAGTTCTATCTAGACGGAAAATGTTGTAGTTGGGGATGGAAATTGCTGAATTTTTGGTGGCCTTCCTAAGCCAGGATTCAGACACTGCTAGAACATCAGGGTTGGTGGAGAGTGCTAACGCAGTGAATATCTCAAACTTAGGGAGGAGGCTTCTGATGTTAACATGCAAAAGTTCAATGCTTTTACGGTTACAGAAGTCAACAAATGATAGCTCCTGGGGAGTAGGAGTGATACTGGGGGCTGCAGGGCCTGGGTTAACCTCTACATCACCAGAGGAACAGAGGAGGACTAGAATAAGGATATGGCTAAAGGCTTTAAGAACTAGTCTTCTAGTGCGTTGGGTACAGAGAGTAAAGGGCGCAGATTTCCGGGTGTTGTAGAATAGATTCAGGGCATTATGTACAGACAAGGACATGGAAGGATATGAGTACAGTGGAGGTAAACCTAAGCATTGGGTAACAATGAAAGAGATAGCATCACTGGAGGCACCGATTGAGCCGGTCTCCGCGTGTATGTGGGGTGGAACAAAGGAGCTACTTGAGGCAGTTTGAGAGGGACTTGGGGCTTTACAGTGAAATTGTATAATAATAACTAACTGGAACAGCAATAGGCAAGGCATATTGACATGGGAGAGAGGCATAAAGCAATCACAGGTGTTATTCGAGAGAGCTAAGACAACAACTGGTAATGGCGATGAATGTTTGGGCTGAGGCTAAACAGATAAACAGGAAAGGGTACCGTGTAAAGGAACAGTCCAGCAGGCATCAGCTGTGCAGCTGAGTGATCATAAGGTCCAGTGAACAGCAATATGTGAGTCCCAGAGCAGTTCGAATTGGTGCTACAGCACAGGCTAGCAGGAAGCACGGCTGTTGTTTGCGTGTGCTAGCGGGCTGGGGCTAGCAGATGGATCTTCGTGGTCATCGCAATGGGAAGCCTGTTGAAACCACAGACGATTAAGTCGGCAGACCAGTCGTGATGGATCGGCGGGGCTCCGTGTCGACTCTAGGAGGTCCCGTCCGGTTGACAGAGAGGTAGATAGCCGGGAGATGGGCCTGACTCGAGGCTAGCTCAAGGCTGATTAGCCAACAACAACATCCATTTGGTTGCAGCTAGCTAGTTGCGATGATCCAGAGTTAAATGTCCAGTGATTCAGTGATTCCGGCAGAAAAACTGATATGTTCTGGGTCGATAACGTGCTGTGCAGACAGTGCATACTGGCCGATAATAGTCCATGCTAGAGCTGGCTGGTAGGTAGCGCAGGCCACGGACAGTGGTGAAAAAACGCTAACGGTGGCTAATAGCAAGTAGCTAGTTAGCTGGCTACTCCCGTCCGGTAGACAGAGAGGTAGATAGCCGGGATATGGGCCTGGCTCGAGGCTAGCTCAAGGCTAACTGGTGCTTGCTTCGGGGGCAGTGGTGATTAGCCAACAGCAACATCCATTCGGTTGCGGCTAGCTAGTTGCGATCCGGTGTTAATGTCCAGTGATTCAGTTATTCCGGCAGAAAATCAGATGTTCTGGGTGAAAACCGCTAACGGTGGTTAATAGCAAGGCAAAGGGTGGCTATTTGAAGAATCTCAAATCTCAAGTATATTTTGATTTGTTTAAGACTTTTTTTGGTTACTACATGATTCCATAAGTGTTATTTCATAGTTTTGATGTCTTCACTATTATTCTACAATGTAGAAAATATTAAAAATAATGAAAAACCCTTGAATGAGTAGGTGTGTCCAAACTTTTGACTGGTAGTGTATGTAAATAAGGTATTTCAGTATTTTCATTTTTATACATTTGCAAATATTTCTAAAAACCTGTTTTCACTTTGTCATTATGGGGTATTGTGTGTAGATTGCTGATCATTTTTATTTATTTAATCCATTTTATAATAAGGCTGTAACGTAACAAAATGTGGAAAACGTCAAGGGGTCTGAATACTTTCTGAAGGCATTGTATATAACTTTCAAAATACAGAAATATAGCCGGTATGAAGTATTTTGCATCATATAATACAAAATGGAGCATCATATGTTGCCTATTGCACACATTTTAACTTAGTTCCCTATAATACTCAATACTCATACTCAATACTCATACTCAATACACATTTTATCTGTGTCAATTTACCTCAGTGAATTCTGCTGCTTACAATATTCCCATGTTCTCATCCTCCTGGCTAAACTATGTCCATCAGTGTGGAATGAGTTGATGTTCCGGTTGGAGGTGCTGTGGCACACTGCCTGGCAGGGCTATTCCAGATGGGGCGATGGTTTGAGGCATTGGACATGCTGAGGTGTCGATCCTGCCCTATCCAACCTTGGGCCAGGCCAGCTGTAGGGGATAGCTGTCACGGATTCTGCCGAGGCTGCTCTTCCTCCTGGTTCGGGCAGGCTTCGGCGTTCGTCGTCCCCGGAGTACTAGCTACCACCGTTGAATGTTTCTATGTTTGATTGTTTTTGTCTGTCGTTTACACCTGTGTCCGTTTGTGTCTGATTATGTGTCCTATAAGTTGCCTGTTTTGTATTGGTTAGGTTGTGTGTTGTTTTTCGCCTGTCCGTAGTGCTGCGTGTTTTTGTATCTGTTTCGTTGTTTTGTGTAATACGCATCGTTTGGGTATTGCTCGCCTCTGTTTTGTTTTGAGGCCGTTTACTGTATCTTTGCCTAGTGGTTTCACAGTAAACTTTGTTGGACTAAGCTTCGGTGTCCTGCGCCTGACTCCCACACCACATACACCTCAGCCTTGACAGAACAACACACCAGTATGGAGTCAGCAGGAGCAGTGGCGGCACCCAAGTCGCTGGAGGATCGGATCAGCGACCAAGACATCATGATCCGGCAACTTGGGGCCGCCATGAACGAGGTGTCCAACACTCTGCGCCCGGTTGGTTACGGGGAGGTGCCCACGCCTTCTCACACCATCCCATCACCAACGGCCAGTCCTCCTCTCTCAGCACCGGAACCCAGTGGCATTCGGCTCTCGCTCCCGAGGGCATATGATGGTTCTGCAGCCGGGTGTCAGGGGTTCCTCCTGCAGGTGGAACTCTACCTGGCCACCATACACCCAGCGCCCTCGGGATACGAGAGCGTCTCCGCCCTCATCTCCTGTCTATCCGGCAAGGCGTTGGAGTGGGCCAACGCCCGAATGGAGGGGAATAGACGCCGCTACCATCACCTACGCGGAGTTCTCCCGCCGCTTCAGGGCTGTCTTCGATCATCCACCTGAGGGGAAGGCGGCGGGGGAGCGTCTGTTCCACCTCCGACAGGGGAAGAGGAGCGCACAGGAGTTCGCCCTGGAGTTCCGGACTCTAGCGGCGGATGCGGGGTGGAATGAGAGGGCCCTCATCGACCATTACCGGTGTAGCCTACGAGAGGACGTTCGTCGTGAGCTGGCCTGCAGGGACACCAACCTATCCTTCGACCAGTTGGTGGACATCTCCATCCGTCTCGACACCCTGCTGGCTACCCGCGGACGTCCCGAGTGGGGGTCGTCCATTCCACCCTCCAGCACCTCCGAGCCGATTCCCATGGAGCTCGGAGGTGCTGGCGCTAGAGAGAGGAGGAGAGAGAACCCGAGGGAGCCATCCCCTGCACCAACTGTGGCCGTGGAGGACACACCGCGGCCAGGTACTGGGGAGGGTCTCCTGGGAGAGGGGACAACAGGTCACGCACTGGGGAGTCATTTCAGGTGAGTAGGCGCCCCACTTACCCAGAGCTCTCTGTTGGTCACATGTGTATACCTGTGAGATTTCCACAGGTGGCACCTCATTCCCAGCATAAGGCGCTAGTAGATTCAGGCGCAGCTGGGAATTTTGTTGATCGTGCATTTTGTTATAGGTTAGGAATTCCCCTTCGGCCGGTAGAAGCCCCCTTTCTTGTTCATGCCCTAGACAGCCGGCCGTTGGGGTCGGGGTTGATCAGAGAAGTCACAGCACCACTTAAGATGACGACGCAGGGGGGTCATGAGGAGATCATTCAGATTTATCTGATTGACTCTCCTGCGTATCCCGTGGTGCTGGGGCTTCCCTGGTTAAGCGCCCATGATCCTACCATTGCGTGGCAACAGAGGGCTCTTATGGAGTGGTCTGCCCAGTGTAGAGGGAGATGTCTAGGGGTTTCCTTAGGGGCGACCTCGGTAGAGAGTCCGAACCAAGTGCCCGCAATGCGCATTCCCCCTGAATATGAGGATTTAGCCGTGTGTATCCCCTGTCTCAAGAGGAGACAGCGGCTATGGAGACTTACATAGCCGAGTCCTTGGCACAGGGATACATACGGTCCTCCACTTCCCCGGTTTCCTCGAGTTTCTTCTTTGTGAAGAAGAAGGACGGGGGTTTGCGCCCGTGTATTGATTACCATATTCTCAATCAGATCACGGTTAAGTACAGTTACCCTCTTCCACTGATTGCGACTATGACAGAATCATTACGCGGAGAGCGGTTCTTCACAAAGTTGGATCTCAGGAGCGGGTACAATCTGGTGCGCATTAGGGAGGGGGATTAATGGAAAACAGCATTTAGCACCACCTCGGGTCATTACGAGTATCTCGTCATGCCATACGGGTTAATGAATGCTCCTTCAGTCTTCCAATCCTTTGTTGACGAGATTTTCCGGGACATGCATGGGCAGGGTGTGGTAGTATACATCGACGACATCCTAGTGTACTCTTCTACACGAGCCGAGCATGTAGCCCTGGTGCGCCGAGTGTTGAGGAGACTGTTGGAGCATGACTTGTATGTCAAGGCAGAAAAATGCTTGTTCTTCCAGGAGTCAGTCTCCTTTTTGGGTTATCGGTTGTCCGCGTCTGGTGTGAAGATAGAGGTTGACCGTGTAGTCGGCCGTGCGTAATTGGCAAACTCCAACCACTGTAAAAGAGGTGCAGCAGTTTTTGGGTTTTGCTAATTACTACCGGAGGTTTATCCGGGGCTTTGGACAGGTTGCAGCTCCCATTACGTCCCTGCTAAAGGGGGGTCCGGTTCGTTTGCAGTGGTCAGCTGAGGCGGACAGGGCATTTGTCAAACTGAAGAACCTGTTCACCTCGGCTCCGGTGCTGGCGCATCCGGATCCCTCTTTACCATTCCAAGTAGAGGTAGACGCGTCCGAGGCCGGTATTGGGGCAGTCCTGTCACAACGGTCCGGCACGCCACCTAAGCTCCGCCCCTGTGCGTTCTATTCCAAGAAGCTCAGCTCGGCGGAGCGTAATTATGACGTAGGGGACAGGGAGCTGTTAGCTGTAGTCCAGGCCCTAAAGGTGTGGAGGCATTGGCTTGAGGGGGCTCAACACCCTTTCCTCATTCTGACTGATCACCGTAACCTGGAGTACATCCGGGCAGCTAGGAGATTGAACCCTCGTCAGGCTAGGTGGAACATGTTCCTGACCCGGTTTGTTTTTAAGATCACATACATCACAGGGTCCCAGAACGGTAAGGCAGACGCCCTGTCCCGGCGGTATGACACAGAGGAGAGGTCCATTGAGCCTACTCCCATACTGCCGGAGTCTTGTCTGGTGGCTCCGGTGGTGTGGGAGGTCGATGCGGAGATCGAGCGGGCACTGCGTACCGACCCTACTCCCCCGAGTGTCCTGTGGGGCGGACGTACGTTCCGCTCGAGGTTCGTGATCGCCTTATTTATTGGGCTCATACATCACCCTCCTCTGGACATCCAGGTATTGGCCGGACAGTGCACTGCCTTAGCGTGAAATACTGGTGGCCAACGTTAGCTAAGGATGTGAGGGTTTATGTCTCCTCCTGCTCGGTGTGCGCCCAGTGTAAGGCGCCTAGACATTTGCCCAGGGGAAAGTTACATCCCCTGCCCGTTCCACACGACCATGGTCCCACCTCTCGGTGGATTTTGTGACCGACCTACCCCCCTCCCAGGGGAATACCACCATGTTGGTCGTTGTGGATCGGTTTTCCAAGGCCTGTCGTCTCCTCCCAATGCCGGGTCTCCCTACTGCCCTACAGACCGCTGAGGCCCTATTTACCCACGTGTTCCGGCACTATGGGGTCCCCGAGGATATTGTGTCTGACCGAGGTCCCCAGTTCACCTCCAGAGTCTGGGGGGCGTTCATGGAACGCTTGGGGGTCTCGGTGAGCCTTACCTCGGGGTACCACCCAGAGAGCAATGGGCAGGTTGAACGAGTCAACCAGGATGTGGGTAGGTTTCTGAGGTCCTATTGCCAGGGCCGGCCGGAGGAGTGGTCTAGTTATATCCCCTGGGCAGAGATGGCCCAGAACTCTCTCCGCCACTCCTCCACCAATTTAACACCTTTCCAGTGTGTTTTAGGGTATCAGCCGGTCCTGGCACCATGGCACGAGAGCCAGATCGAGGCCCCTGCGGTGGATGAGTGGATTCGGCGCTCGGAGGAGACGTGGGGACGCTGCCCATGTCCATCTGCAGCGGGCCATCCGTCAACAAAAGGCGAGCGCCGATCGCCACCGCAGTGAGGGACCGGTATATGCACCGGGAGATCGAGTCTGGCTCTCGACTCGAAACCTGCCCCTCCGCCTGCCCTGCCGGAAGCTGGGTCGGCGGTTTGTGGGGCCCTTTAAAGTCCTGAGAAGATTGAACGAGGTGTGTTACAGGTTACAACTGCCTATTGAGACAAGAATATTAACCCCTCGTTCCATGTGTCTCTTCTCAGGCCGGTGGTAGCTGGCCCACTCCAAGAAGATTAGATAAGAGAGACCCCTCCGCCCCCTTTGGACATCGAGGGGGCCCCGGCGTACAGGGTCCGGACCATCTTGGACTCGAGGCGCCGGATGAGTGGTCTCCAGTATCTCGTGGAGTGGGAGGGGTACGGTCCGGAGGAACGGTGCTGGGTGCCTAGGAGGGACATCCTAGATCCATCCCTCCTGACTGAGTTCCACCGTGGGCATCCCACGCACCCGGGTCCGCGTCCTCCTGGCCGTCCCCGAGGCCGGGGTCGGCGCACGGCTGGAGCCGCGCGTCAAGGGGGTGGTACTGTCACGGATTCTGCCGAGGCTGCTCCTCCTCCTGGTTCGGGTAGGCTTCGGCGTTCGTCGTCCCCGGAGTACTAGCTACCACCGTTGAATGTTTCTATGTTTGATTGCTTTTGTCTGTCGTTTACACCTGTGTCCGTTTGTGTCTGATTACGTGTCCTATAAGTTGCCTGTTTTGTATTGGTTAGGTTGTGTGTTGTTTTTCGCCTGTCCGTAGTGCTGCGTGTTTTTGTATCTGTTTCGTTGTTTTGTGTAATACGCATAGTTTGCGTATTGCTCGCCTCTGTTTTGTTTTGAGGCCGTTTACTGTATCTTTGCCTAGTGGTTTCACAGTAAACTTTGTTGGACTAAGCTTCGGTGTCCTGCGCCTGACTCCCACACCACATACACCTCAGCCTTGACAATAGCACACCCTTTAACAGTGAGGAAGCTCACATGTGCTTGTAAAAGCCACTCTCTAGAGCAATGCTTTTATGTACAGTTACATAAAAAACTTGAAAATACAGCACAGGTGAGTTTTCTCAGCCAAAGCTTGAAAATACTGCACTTAGGGAGCAAAATAAATGCACAAAGCATGTGTAACATTTTTATCTGAAAGGTTTAATTTACATATATTATATGCTTTGTTACTTGGAAAAATACATGCTGTTAAAAACACATACATTATGTACTGTGAACACATACTATGAATTTCAATAGCTGCATCATCACAGTGCATCAATAATAATTGAGAGTTCCGTTGGGTTTAATTCACAACAGTGAATGAGGTACATATACTATGCTGTAAGGAAAGGCCAAAAAGTTTTATTTTTATTTTTATGTTAAACGAAATGAATGCATTCCAATAGAAATGAAATCTACAGTGGCCAATTCCAGCTCATTAGCATATTTTTGCCTGGTAAGTGGTCGTAGAGAAAGTTAATTATGAGTCAACAGCTGCTCAATTTGCGATTGATTGTCTTAATCACTGGTTTCAATGGATTCACATATTTTCCGGGCGTATTTACTTAAATCTATTCAGTCATTGTGTGTATAACTGTCATGGGTATACAGTACAACAACAGCTCCCAAAGATTAGGAATAAAAAACATATTGGCTTTTTAAGAAAAAACTATGTTTTTAGCTGGAGGTTATGTAATCAAGGATTAAACAGATGCTCCATATAAACATTTCAGCTGCTCTCCAGATCCCTTAAGTCCCTACGCTAAGTACCACTTTGGGAAGAACTTAACAGCACTGTGATGGATTCAGGGGAAGAGTATGTCCGCTCAATTCAAATCCTGAGAATTCATGTATTGTGTTGGAGGAATTGATAGACCTAGCTCCACCTGCATTGTTCCTAGAATAGCATGTGTTTCCTAGAATAGCATGTGTGTGTGTGTGTGTGTGTGTGTGTGCGCGCGCATATTTGTGCTTGTGTGTATTTAATAAATATAGAATGCCAAAAATATTTTCGCCTGCATCTCAGAAATAAGTGAACCCTCTATCAACATAAAGGCCTTATAAATAATAATAGTGAATGAAAAGAAAAGGAATCAATCAGGCCGTCATGACATTTACAGGCAGCATGGATCTCCTTTATGACCAGGTAACTTCTGCTTACTTGGAAATCGATTCTGCTTACTTGAAATCCATTCCAAGTTTTGTGTCTATTGATTGAGAATAATTCATTCCCTCCCAGTTGGTGCACGTTTACTAATCTCACTTTATGCATCAAACGCTCGTTACAGATGATTCATAGAACAGACTGTATTAAATATGCACTAAAATGTACAACAAATAGAGAATGATGAACAAACACAACATAGAAGCACCCAGAGTTCCGTGTAGACTGCATCAGACTGTACACAGCAGCCTTGGCCTTGTAACATCACAGCCTCAATGTATTTAAATATACTCAACATTATGAATATGTATCAAATTAACGGCTTACATACACATACAGTTAATGTAAAATGGTGACTAGATAATCCAACCAATGGATAGGAAAGTACTAGCACTTAGGTGAGGACGGGGGTGAGAGGAGAATACACTGGGGGCCACTCTGTGACAGTCCATCTCGGTCAAGCCAGCCTCTCTCACTCTGCAAGGTCACTGGACCGCACCGGACAATGAGAGACATTTCTGAGAGATGCAGGGGCCTTGGCATAGCCATAGCAGGAGACAAAGAGGGAGGGACGGAGGCAGAGGAGAGGAAAAGAGGAAGGGAAGGGGGTGGCTGCTGCTCTATCTCTCTCTCTATGGCTGTCCTTGAGTTGCAGTGGGAACATAGTGTGCACAGTGAGAAGAGGACAATGGGCCTAGAGAGAGAAGCCATCAACCATGGTTAGAGAGCACAGAGAGAATAATTTTCACTTCTATAAC
The DNA here is from genome assembly GCF_020615455.1 of Coregonus clupeaformis. NCBI lineage: Eukaryota > Metazoa > Chordata > Actinopteri > Salmoniformes > Salmonidae > Coregonus > Coregonus clupeaformis. Next base: position 12,515,584 of record NC_059196.1, on the reverse strand, counting down.
TTTTCAAATGCAATGTTTATGCCATGTGGGCTGCTATAGCTCTTCACTAAACCAACATTCACTAGATATTTGCTTTTGTCCTATAGTGTGCACAGAACTGAGCGTCTCATGAACAAATCACAGATGTTAATATCACCAAGTCTACGTCAGCTTCTGGTAAATTACTTACATTCAACTCTTCCTTCCTGCCATCCATATTTTGCATGGGGAGGAGCCTCGTTAGACACTGACTGTATGAAATGAACAACAGACAACCCTTCCAGCAACCTCTCCATGTTGCTTGCCTGAGGACTCCTTTGTAAAGGTGTTTCAAGGCAGCGTTGTCATGGAATCGCTGATTACTATCCTCTGACTATGGAGCCTTCTATATCACCTGATCCACACATTCAGGGACCAAATATTGACTCTCAGTGGTCTTAGCTTAAGTAAGAGTTGGTATATAGTTGTTGTAAACACACATCCCTCCCCCCCATACACACCCAAACAACCCCCCACCCCCACACACACACACACACACTCACACACACTATCCCATCCCATTCAAATCGTTAACAACTCCTTTCCACGCATTGAACAAGTCTACTCTATGTTAGTAGCTCCATGTAAAGAATGGACCTAATAGAAGGTGACATTAATGAGGGGGCTTGGCACAGCGACGCGACCCGGCACACACTCTGTGCTGTGTACTTGATGAGGGCACTAATTGCATTACTTAATGTCTGATTTTCCTAATGGCAGTGGAAGTGACATTCCTGATGGTCTTGTGGCAAATGTCGTTAGCATGTGAAATATTAACATTGCCTCCGGACAGGCTCTACTCAAATCACCTTGAACAAAGTACGGCGGGTTCCTCAAGCCACTAGTGTGTTAGTGGTATACCGTAGTGCAAACATCAAACAGCTTGTGGCACGTTGCTTTGGCCATTTCACTGACACCCATGCATGCTTATCGTCTATGTGTGATGCGTGATTTGAAGGAGTCAGGCGCAGGAGGGTAAATCACAGTATACAGAGTTTATTCCGGAATACAGCGTAACCAGTCCCACGCGCAAAACAGGCGCACTGGAATAAACATGCACACGGGGGGAAATACCCCGGCAATACAAAATACTGAGCTCAACCGAGCTACTAATCCTCACAATGAACAATCACCCACAAGGACAAGGGGGCAGAGGGAACACTCATCCCCCTCTCAGACACGCACCAGGTTGTACGCACTCTGGAGATCTAATTTGGTGAAGAGGCGCGCCCTGTGCATTGACTCGATCACTGAAAGAATGAGGGGGAGAGGATAACTAAATCGTATCGTTTCCTTGTTCAGGTGATCGATAATCAATGCAAGGGCGCAGACCACCGTCTTTCTTCTTCACAAAAAAGAAACTAGAGGAGGCGGGTGAAGTGGAGGGACATATAAACCCCTGGCGTAGGGACTCGTGACATATGTTTCCATAGCCTCCGTTTCAGCCTGTGACAGGGGATACACATGACTCCTGGGAGGCACAGTGTCTACCCGGAGGTTTATCGCGCAATCCCCCGCCCGATGAGGAGGTAACTTGGTCGCCTGCGTTTTGGAAAACACGTGTGCCAAATCGAGGTATTCGGGGGGAATGTGCACGGTGGAAGTACAGTCTGGACTTTCCACCGTGGTTGCACCAACGGAAACACTGAGACACCTACCCCTCTCACTCTCGCGACCACCCCGTGAGAACCCTCTGCGGCCATGAGAATGTGGGGTTGTGGAGTGCTAACCAAGATATACCTAATACCACAGGGAAAGCAGGAGACTCAATAATAAAAAACTTGACTTGCTCGCAATGAGTCTCGTGGGTAACCATGGTGATTGGTGCGGTAACTTCCCTAACACACCCAGACCCTAATGGTCGACTGTCAAGTGCTCTGATGGGGAGTGGAATGGATAGTGGAACCAATGAAATGCCTAGACTGTGTGAGAATGCCCCGTTCATAAAGTTCCCAGCTGCGCCTGAATCGACTAGCGCCTTACACTGGGGAACTACAATGTGATCAGGAAAGTGGATGGGTAGGGTACAGTGCGCAGCAGAGGGCTCTGAACAAGTGTGGGTGTTTGATACCTGGGGTGATGCGAGAGTGCCCTGCCTGCCGCCTCCAGACCCAAAAGAGCGCTGACAACATTGTGCGGTGTAATTTCCCTTCGTGCCACCAGATTGACACTGGCGCTGTCATCCTCCGCTCTCTCAGATTGTGGCTCCACCCAGCTCCATCAGCTCGTGATCCGAGTCGGCTGGGGTTGGAACGGGCAGACCCCCTCCAGGACGTCCTCTGGCCGCCAGCTGGTTGTCCAAATGGATGGCCATGTCCACCAGTTGCGTGAAGGACAACGTGGTGTCCCAGCAGGCTAGTGATGTGGAAAATTATCACTATACTTTATTAAAAATCAAAGTTCTTCCAGAGTTTTTGTAGAATCAAGATTTACTTTATTACAATGGACAAAGACGTGATGGTCTGCAGAGCACCCCCCTCTCTCCCTTGGCTCTCCATTTATATAGTCATATTCACACACATCCTAGCTTAAAGCCCCTCCCTCTTGGGTTCCCCTACCACCATTCTGGTTTCCCTCTCTCTACCGCTCCGCCCACTCCCTTAGTCTATCATAGTGGCTAAATCTGACTTTTATTCAGTTCAGAATCAATAGTAATACAATTAATCAATCCCTTATCTTGCAAAACACTCATGTTTAGTTTAAACTCTGTTCAACCCCAGCTCTCCCAGGCTTGACCTGAAGATTGATTGTTGGACATGACAGGTCCATACATAATCTTTCAAACATACACAAACCCCACTCCATCATGCTGTAATCAATCAAGAAGATAGCCAAGGAGAGACAAAAAGTTTTAGCCTGAACTCTGTTCAACCCTGGCTCGTTCCAGGGATATGCCTAAGGAGAGCCACAGGGTCATAGTCTGGTTGCAGTCACAGATAACTTAAGACAACTGTAGAATTTGACCCAATGACAGGTCAGATGCCCATTTTACACACACACAAACCTAGTTAGAGGAATTCACTAAGTTCTTGCCTAGCAACAGCAATGTACCAATGGTTAATTATGACTCCTTGTTTGTCATGTGTGTAATTAACTTTGTTTATCCAATAGTTTACTAAAACATCTTCATCACTACCTCCCTTAGGATTTCTTCCCGCAGATGGCACCGGAAGTGGTCGATAAGGGCCCGCTCGTTCCACCCGGACCCAGCTGCTAGTGTTTAAATCTCCAAGGTGAAGTCCTGCGCAGTCCTCGTCCCCTGCCTCAGGTGGACCAGCCGCTCGCCCACCTCTCGACCTTCAGGAGGCTGATCGAAGACAGCCCGAAAGAGGCGAGCGAACTCCCCGTAGTTGTCCAACGCGGCTCCTCCTTCGTTCCAGACCGCGTTGGCCGACTTCAGGGCTTTCCCCGAGAGGCAGCAGATGAGGGCGGACACCTTGTCCTGCTCCGATGGGGCCGGGCTGATGCTGGAGAAGTAGAGCTCCAGTTGGAGGAGGAATCCCTGGTAGAGAGCAGCTGTCCTGTCAAACTCCCGTGGTCGGGATATATGGATCCCTCTGGGTGCTGGGGTGTGGGTGGCTGGATCCGGTTGCCCAGCTGGTCTCAACAGATCAGGTCCTCTCCTCTCCAGGCGTTGGACGACCTGGAGAACCCGATCCATCGCTTCTCCCAAGCTGGCTAGCATTGTTGAATGCTGCTGGACCCGTGCCACGACTCCAGGCATGCGCTCCTCTCCCGCTGACTCCATAGCGGGTGGGTGATTCTGTGATGCGTGATTTGAAGGAGACAAGCGGAGGAGGGTAAATCACAGTATACAGAGTTTATTCCGTAATCCAGCGTAACCAAACATGCAGACGGGGAAAATACCCCGGCAATACAAAATACTGAGCTCAACCGAGCTACTAATCCTCACAATGAACAATCACCCACAAGGACAAGGGGGCAGAGGGAACACTTAAACACGTACTAATGAGGGGAATATGAACCAGGTGTGTGTAATTGACAAGACAAGACAATTGAAATGATGAGATATGGAGCGGCAGTGGCTAGAAGGCCGGTGATGACAAACGCCGAAGCCTGCCCAAACAAGGAGGGGAGGCAGCTTTGGAGGAAGTAGTGACACTATGACCCTTCCCGGAAAGACTCCAAAGTCTATTCTATTTCACATCATTTTGTATAATTATTTTTATTTAAAAAAAAAATCTGCCTATTCTGCCACTGAATACACAGAGTGAGTGTTTTGGTTTTCAGCTCACATTCCCGTTGCCTAAATTGGTTAAAGTGGGGAATAACCCACACCAATTCAAATCTGCCAATATCTAAAGAAAATCAAGCAATTTAATTACCGGGTAGAAGTAACACGTTTAGCTCGTTCATTGAATTAATTCACGGGATACAGACATTTCCATCCACTAAGTCTGAGTAAATAATAGCGCTTCTCATCTCATTAAGAGAAAGTGCTGGAGGAAAGAAGGCTTTCACCATCATCTCCCTCCTGAAAAGGTGGTTCTGAATATCCTCCTCCCTCCTCTGTCTAACCTTTCACAGTTGGTGCCAGCCAGCCACACACACACACCTCCGCAAGTACACAATAAGAGTTCCACTGTTATAAGATGTTCAAACATTTTCACATTACCTGGCTCCGCAATATATTGGAGCTTCTGTATTCAGGTTTGCTCTAATGGGATTCGGGATTCTGTCTTGTGTAAGGAATTACATTAAATTACAGGTACAGAAGCGGGTTCACACACGCTCGCGCACACACACACGTGCGCACACACTCACACTTTCCCACACACATGCACGCATGCACACACACACACACACACACACACACACACACACACACCGGAAAGGGACTACAAGGGGAGATAAGTGAGTCCTATCTCATACAGAGCTGGTTAATGCAATACCCACATTTACTTCGTCCAATATGTGCCGGCTGATGGGAAGTACATGGGAAGTGCGATTGCCTTGCCGGAGTGTGAGCCCTGGGATCATCCATCTGCTCTTTCTCTCATCCACTGTCGCTGTAGCACCACCAGTAGCCCCCAACAACCCCATATTCCATTCCCCACCAGCCCCATACACCAATGCCATACACCAGCCCCATGTACCAGCTCCATATTCCATTCCCCACCAGCCCCATACACCAGCTCCATATTCCATTCCCCATCTGCCCCATACACCAGCTCCATATTCCATTCCCCATCTGCCCCATACACCAGCTCCATATTCCATTCCCCATCTGTCCCATACACCAGCTCCATATTCCATTCCCCACCAGTCACATGCACCAGCCCCCCAATCCCTGGCTGCTACTCTCCTGAGTCATAGGATCATGGGATACGAAGTCTTCTCATTAGATTGCAGTGTTAAGGTTGTATCAACCAGAGAGAGCCTGCCTGTTGGGCTTTGATTATACTGTATAATGGAGGGGTAAAAAGGAAAATATATATGACACACTAGTTGATATGACGTTTTTTTATACAGTATTTGTTAATGTCTTCGATTTTCTGAGCTGTATGGGAGCGAGAGGAGAAGGAGATTCCATGTATTATTTCTGTCACTGGTGGGTGCCACAAGGTCTGCGTGCCAAGATAGCTTGGGGGCCACTGGTGCTAATCTTAGAAGGAGTACGTGATGGAATAGCCTGGCTAGGGTGCCACACGATACCATGTAGGGGGATCCTATTGTAGGTGATGAGTGACACTCAATAATGGTTAGCAACTGTTGGATAGAAGTAGCTCGGAAAGCATGATATAAACTGAGAGGTTTGCAATGTAAGTCATTCGTATGACAATAGGCTACGCCCATACCGCTTGTCATACGAATCCTGTACTGTAATAATAAATAAACTCTGAATCAACCCTCCATCTAAGTGTTTAGCTATTCTCTTGCATCCTGAACTTCTCAATACCAGAAAACTCATCATAACACTAGTGACTAGTTTCAATCTTCTTCTCTCTGCCTACTCTATAGATGCCACTCCTGGACAATAAACCCTGGCTGTAAAAGTCTGAATAAATCAGTTTTGGGAGGTTTGGAACAAAAGGGCAAATAGACAATTACCTTTGCGATGTCTTTGTGACTCAGAATATCAATTTATATATGGCGTGAATACATCATTAACCCCTTCAATGCCCTGTGGCTTTAACATGGCAAACACCTCTTGACAGGGTGAAATGAATCTATGGGAAAACTCTCACTCTCTTCGTTCAATAAAGAGTTAAACCTTGAGGTCTGTAGAGCTCAGGTTTACACTTTAACTCTGTGGTTTCCCCTTTGATTGATCTCTTCAGTTCATAATGCCCTTTTTGAATTCAAGCTTGAACCACTAGAAGGTTGGATCACTCTGCACTCTTTGGTATTGGTCCCCTGATGAGCTAGCAGCTTTCAGCCGTCTGTAAACGTACAAGGCTTCCCTGACTGCAGAGAGAACTCTAATCCAGTCTATCAGCCAGGGAGAAGAAGCTTGGGGAGCAGGAAGAGGAGTAAAAGAGGAGAAAACACTGGTTTGGTGATCATGGCAGCTTTTCTTTCTCCATTCAGCCACAATCCATTCTCTATCGCCGAAACTCATCTTGACCAACTTTTATACTGCTTCCTTCCTGCTCAGTGGTGCTCCGCCTCCACACTAAGAAACATTCATTTATTATCTGAATAGAGAGACCCTTCTAAAGTGTGGGGATCTATTTTCTTATAATTAGATGTGAATGCCTAGCTTAGAAAGAATACATTAATGATTAAACATAATAGGTTTGTGCTGTACTGATATAGATTGTTTAATATAACAAGCTGTGATTCATGTGGGGAACTGTTAGGGGGTAGGATGAGATAAGACTTGTGTCTCACATACACACACACTGCCTCTTTGTTAAACCGCTCAAGGACATGTGTTCTGCTACAAAGATGTCTGAGGTTGCTGACTCGAGACAAGTTGTGGAGATAACAACTAATGCCTGGCAACAGTGAAGCGCCAAGGGCCTGGGACCAGCCTGTGCGCCAACGATAGGCTGAGTAAGTCTAAACCACGCCTAGCCTCTACTCTGATAGGCCTGCTTGGAGCAGGAACTATCTCTGTCAGAGTATTTAAAGAAGAACTTATAACAATGGCTCAGTTCTCTGACTGCCCTGCGTGGTTTTTCAGTGGGCCCGTATATACGAACATCATATTTACCAATTCAAGTCTTTGCATTAATTAAAATACTAGTCTATTTTAGAAGACGTGTATTGACCTCTTTTTGTTCCTATACCAGATTTGAATTGACGCAACTTAACACAAGACACCCCATTTTCTCTTAACACTGTCCTTTTTTCATCCGCTTCTCCTTTTTGTGGATTCCTCATCTCCTTTTCATCTAAACAGGTGGAAGCCGGAGATATGTGTGCTCAGAGATAGACAACAACAACGTATAACAACCCCCCCAGGTCAAACACAGACGCCCACTCAACATGTGACTACTGAAGGTGCGCATACACCAGCACACGGGTGAGAGGGCGAAAGAGAGAGAGTAAGAGAGAATAAGAGAGTAAAAGAGAGAAAGAGACATACAGTAGCCAGACAGATCTTGGGTGGCTATAAGATACTGTAATGATACAGTTTCATCTCAGCAGGGTGCAGATGAGCTTCCCTGAGATGGTTTTCTGACAGTTTCAGCAGAAGTTCTTCAGTTGCGCAAACCCACAGTTTCATCAGCTGTCTGGGTGGCTGGTCTCAGACGATCCTGCAGGTGAAAAAGCCAGATGTGGAGGTCCTGGGCTGGCGTGGTTACACGTGGTCTGCGGTTGTGAGGCCGGTTGGACATACTGCCAAATTCTCTAAAATGCTTATTGTAGAGAAAAAAACATTACATTCTCTGGCAACAGGTCTGGTGGACATTCCTTCAGTCAGCATGCCAATTGCACGCTCCCTCAAAACCTGAGACATCTGTGGCATTGTGTTGTGTGACAAAACTGCAACTTTTAGAGTGGCCTTTAATTGTCTCCAGCACAAGGTGCACCTGTGTAATGATCATGCTGTTTAATCAGATTCTTGATATGTCACACCTGTCAGGTGGATGGATTATCTTGGCAAAGGAGAAATGCTCACTAACAGGGATGTAAACGAATTTGTGCACAAAATATGAGAGAAGAAAGCTATTTGTGCGAATGGAAAATTGCTGGGATAATTTATTTCAGCTCATGAAACATGGGATCAACATTGTACATGTTGAGTTCATATTTTTGTTCAATGTAAATCAGAAATATGTTAGCCAAAAATGCATATCAATCAAATCAATCAATCAATCAAATGTACATCAGCAGATGTTAAAAAGTGCTTATGTGGTTTAGTGTGTGTGTACATACAGGGCATTCAGAAAATATTGAGACCCCTTTCCACATTTTCTTAGGTTACAGCCTTGTTCTAAAATGTATCAAATTGTTTTTTTCCCTCATCAATCTACACACAATACCCTATAATGACAATGTAACAACAGGTTTTCAGATTTTGTTTGCAAATGCATTAAAAAAAACTGGAAATATCACATTTATATAAGTATTCAGACCCTTTACTCAGTACTTTGTTGAAGCACCTTTGGCAGCGATTACAGCCTCGAGTTTTCTTGGGTATGACGCTACAAGCTTGGCAGACCTGCATTTGGGGAGTTTCTCCATATCTTCACTGCAGATCCTCTCAAGTTCTGTCAGGTTGGATGGGGAGCGTTGCTGCACAGCTATTTTCAGGTCTCTCCACAAATGTTTGATCGGGTTCAAGTCCGGGCTCTGGCTGGGCCACTCAAGGACATTCAGAGACTTGTCCCGAAGCCACTCCTGCGTTGTCTTGGCTGTGTGTTTAGGGTCCTTGCCCCAGTCTGAGGTCCTGAGCACTCTGGAGCAGGTTTTCATCAAGGATCTCTCTGTACTTTGCTCCATTCATCTTTCCCTCGATCCTGACTAGTCTCCCAGTCCCTGCCACTGAAAAACATCCCAACAGCATGATGCTGCCACCACCATGCTTCACCGTAGGGATGGTGCAAGGTTTCCTCCAGACGTGGCGTTTGGCATTCAGGCCAAATAATTCAATCTTGGTTTCATCAGACCAGAGCATCTTGTTTCTCATGGTCTGAGTCCTTTAGTTGCCTTTTGGCAAACTCCAAGCTGTCATGTGCCTTTTCCTGAGGAGTGGCATCCGTCTGGCAACTCTATCATAAAGGCCTGATTGGTGGAGTGCTGCAGAGATGGTTGTCGTTGTAGAAGGTTCTCCCATCTCCACAGAGGAACTCTGGAGCTCTGTCAGAGTGACCTTCGGGTTCTTGGTCTCCTCCCTAACCAAGGCCCTTCTCCCCTGATTGCTCAGTTTGGCCGGGCGGCCAGCTCTATGAAGAGTCTTGGTGGTTCCAAACTTCTTCAATTTAAGAATGATAGAGGCCACTATGTTCTTGGGGACCTTCAATGCTGCAGAAATCCCCAGATCTGTGCCTGGAAATAATCCTGTCTACGGACAATTCCTTTGACCTAATGACTTGGTTTTTGCTGACATGCGCTGTCAACTGTGGGACCTTATATAGGCAGGTTATGGCCTTTCCAAATCATGTCCAATCAGTTGAATTTACCCCAGGTGGACTCCAATCAAGTTGTAGAAACATCTCAAGGATTATTTTTATTTTATTTATTTTACCTTTATTTAACTAGGCAAGTCAGTTAAGAACAAATTCTTATTTATTATGACGGCCTACACCGGCCAAACCCGGACGACGCTGGGCCAATTGTGCGCCTTCCTATGGGACTCCCAATCACGGCCGATTGTGATACAGCCTGGAATCGAACCAGGGGGTCTGTAGTGACGCCTCAAGCACTGAGATGCAGTGCCTTAGACCGCTGTGTCACTCGGGAGCCCAATGGAAACAGGATGCACCTGAGCTCAATTTCAGGTCTCATAGCAATAGGTCTGAATACTTATGTAAGTTATTTCTGATTTTATTTCTGTGTGTTTGAAAGTGTGTGTAGATGTAACAGGAGGCAATTAATAAGTGGGTTTGAAGCCTGTACTGCCAGATTGTACTGGACCGTATGCACTACCCTCTGTAGCGCCTTGCGGTCAGATGCCAAGCAGTTGTCATACCAAGCGGTGATGCAGCCAGTCAACTCAAAGTGCTCTCGATGGTGCAGCTGTATAACTTTTTCAAATCTTTTCAGCCTCCTGAGGGGGAAGAGGCATTGTCTTGCCCTCTTCATACATGTGTTGATGTGTGGACCATGATAGATCCTTAGGGATGTGGACACCGAGGAACTTGAAGCTCTGGGCCCGCACCACTACAGCCCTATTGATGTGAATCCCTCTGTTTCCTGTTGTCAATGGTCAGCTCCTTTGTCATGCTGATGTTGAGGGAGAGGTTGTTGTTCTGGCACCACACTACTGGATGTGTTGTTGCCTACCCTCACCACCTGGGGGCGGACCGTCAGGAACCTCCAGGATCCAGTTGCAGAGGGAGGTGTTCAGTCCCAGGGTCCTTAGCATAGTGATGAGCTTGGAGGGCAATATGGTGTTGAATGCTGAGCTTTAGTCAATGAACAGCAATAATACATACACTACCAGTCAAAAGTTTGGACACACCTACTCATTCAAGGGTTTTTCTTTATCTTTACTATTTTTTACATTGTAGAATAATAGTGAAGAAGTCACAACTATGAAATAACACATGGAATCATATAGTAACCAAAAAAGTGTTAAACAAATCAAAATATATTTTATATTTGAGATTCTTCAAATAGCCACCTTTGCCTTAACGACAGCATTGCACACTCCTGGCATTCTCTCAACCAGCTTCATGAGGTACTCACCTAGAATCCATTTCAAATAACAGGTGTGCCTTCTTAAAAGTTAATTTGTGGTATTTATTTCCTTCTTAATGCGTTTGAGCCAATCAGTTGTGTTGTGTCAAGGTAGGGGGGGTATACAAAAGACAGCCCTAGTTGGTAAAATACCAAGTCCATATTATGGCAAGAACAGCTCAAATAAGGAAAGAGAAATGACAGTCCATCATTACTTTAAGACATGATGGTCAGTGAATACGGAACATTTCAAGAACTTTTAAAGTTTCTTCCAGTGCAGTTGAAAAAACCATCAAGCTCTCTGATTAAACTGGCTCTCATGAGGACCGCGACAGGAATTGAAGACCCAGAGTTAACTGTGCCGCAGAGGATAAGTTCATTAGAGTTACCAGCCTCAGAAATTGCAGCCCAAATAAATGCTTCACAGAGTTCAAGTAACAGACACATCTCAATATCAACTGTTCAGAGGGGACTGTGTGAATCAGGCCTTCATGGTCGAATTGCTGCAAAGAAACCACTACTAAAGGACACCAATAAGAAGAAGAGACCTGCTTGGGCAAGAAACACAAGCAATGGACATTAGACCGGTGGAAATGTGTCCTTTGGTCTGGAGTTCAAATGTGAGATTTTTGTTTCCAACCGCCATGTCTTTGTGAGATGCGGTGTGGGTGAACGGATGATATCCGCATGTATAGTTCCCACTGTAAATCATGGGGGAGGAGGTGTTATGGTGTGGGGGTGCTTTGCTGGTGACACTGTCTGCAATTGAATTTGAATTCAAGGCACACTTAACCAGTATGGCTTTCACAGTATTCTGCAGCGATACACCATCCCATCTGGTTTGGGCTTAGTGGGACTATCATTTGTTTTTCAACAGCACAATGACCCAACACGCCTCCAGGCTGTGTAAGGGCTATTTTACCAAGAAGGAGAGTGATGGAGTGCTGCATCAGATGACCTGGCCTCCACAATCCCCTGACCTCAACCCAATTGAGATGGTTTGGGATGAGTCAGATGTAGAGTGAAGGAAAAGCAGCCAACAAGTGCTCAGAATATGTGGGAACTAATTTAAGACTGTTGGAAAAGCATTCCAGGTGAAGCTGGTTGAGAGAATGCCAAGAGAGTGCAAAGCTGTCATCAAGGCAAAGGGTGGCTATTTGAAAATTCTCAAATTTAAAATATGCTTTGATTTGTTTAACACTTTTTTGGTTACTACATGATTCCATATGTGCTATTTCATAGTTTTGATGTCTTCACTATTATTCTACAATGTAAAAAATAGTACAAGTAAAGAAAAACCCTTGAATGAGTAGGTGTGTCCAAACTTTTGACTGGTAGTGTATATATACTTTTTTTTACACATACAGTATTTAACCCTTTCATTGGGTAGGCACAAAACTACCTTCATACTTCCATTCATTTGTTTTACCTGTACTGGTTACATTCAGACAGGTCCCGTGACTCTTGTGGGGGCTGTAGAGCAAAACGAAGAACACCATTGTGTTTGTGAGAATCTCCCCTTTCCACAGTGGGGTCCCATTAGTTGGTAGCCCAAATTGTTCGGACGCAACCAAACAAAAGTTGGCACATCGACTGTACCGACTTCAAACTAGTCTCCTGACACTTGTGGGGGTCGTAGAGCAAAACGGACAACACCATCGTGAGAGTCTCCCCTTTCCATATACGTTTTCGTGAGAAGAACGATTTTCGGGATGTGTCATGGTCTGACAAACACCGCTCTAGCTCTGCCACCTATCACCGCAGATGAGGAAGTGCGACACTGGCAGACGCAGATATCAAATCAAATCAAATGTTATTGGTCATACACATATTTAGCAGATGTTATTGTGGGTGAAGCTAAATGCTTGTGTTCCTAGCTCCAACAGTGCAGTAGTATCTAACAATTCACAACAATACACACAAATCTAAAAGTAAAACAATGGAATTAAGAAATATATATATTAGGACGAGCAATGTCTGAGTGGCAGTAGATGTCCTTGATTATATTTTTGTCCTTTCTGTGACATCGGGTGCTGTAGGTGTCCTGGAGGACAAGCAGTGTGACCCCGGTGATGCGTTGGGCAGACCGCACCACCCTCTGGAGAGCCCTGCGGTTGCGGGCAATGCAGTTGCCATACCAGGCGGTATACAGCCCGACAGGATGCTCTCAATTGTACATCTGTAAAAGTTTGTGAGGGTCTTAGGGGCCAAGCCACATTTCTTCAGCCTTCTGAGGTTGAAGGGGCACTGTTGCGCCTTCTTCACCACACTGTCTGTGTGGGTGGACCATTTCAGATTGTCAGTCATGTGTACGCCGAGGAACTTGAAGCTTTTTACCTTCTCCACTGAGGTCCCGTCGATGTGAATAGGGGCGTGCTCTCTCTATTGTCTCCTGAAGTCCACGATCAGCTCCTTTGTTTTGTTGACAGAGCGGTTATAGACCCGTGTAGCTCAGTTGGTAGAGCATGGTGTTTGCAACGCCAGGGTTGTGGGTTCGTTTCCCAAGGGGGAGCAGTATGAAAAAAAAAAATGTATGCACTCACTAACTGTAAGTTGCTCTGGATAAGAGCGTCTGCTAAATGACTAAAATGTAAATGTTATTTTCCTGGCACCACTCCGCAAGGGCCCTCACCTCCTCCTAACTGAACAAGGTGAAATGCATCCATGCTATAACTGTCAGTCACTGGCTCCACTCATTTGAAAGAGATGGCTTTTCACTTGAGATGTTGAATCAATAGGTCCTCATGGTTAATGTAATGGCTTCTGCTAACCTAGCCTACAGATTTTAATGGGTATTTTGTTGTTATGTAACTTAGATTGATGCAATCGACTCTAGGGGTTTAAGGTTTTTATCACAAAACTATAGCACATTTGATGGCTTTTTCACAGTGTTTGCTTGTTTTGTACCGTTCCTCTCTTTGATCCCTGCATATTCACGGTGGTCCGGCTCCCCCATGCAGTGTAATACCTGGAGACATGCCTCTCAGCCCATGTACTTGCATGGTCCGGGCCAGTGATGGGTACTGGCATCCTCACGGAAAGACTCACTGATGTGCTGTGATGTGCCCACCTCTCCTGGGCAGATGGTGTGTGTGTGTGTGTGTGTTGTGTGTGTGTGTGTAAGTGTGTAAGTGTGTGTGCAAGTGTGTAGGTGTGTGTGCACGTAGGTGTGTGTGCACAGACTGTTTATGGTATCTGGATTCAGAAGTAGGCCACCAGCACTTGAACACCACTCACAGTAATACATTTCCATTACAGACACCGTCAAAGGTGGATGCATCCTTTCACACAGGCAAGCATGCAAGCAGGCAGGAGAGCGGTCAGAGACAGGACTACACTCCAATCCAGCAGTACACACTAGAACAGGACCCTTCCTGAGCCTCTCTCTGCTGGCTGTCTCTGCTGCTAGTTCACTGAAGCATGGCAGGGCAGGCTTAGGCTGACACTGTTAGAATTCATTCTAGGGCATGTCGGCGAGGGTAGCAGACAGAAAATTGTGCAGGTCTTTGCAATGCAAGTGTGAACAACACATCTAGAGGATGTAACTAAAACACGCACAGGAGTATGACGCTCACACACAGATCCCCCCCATCCCCCCCAAACACACACACAAAATATGGTCAGAGCTAAAAGCAGCTAATCTCAGGCAGCATGCCAGTCGGTGGGACTTGAGTGATGTGTTGTCGTCAGCTCAGCGTTCCCATGTCACTCTCACTGAAGGACACAGACAGTGTACAAACTCTCACATTTGGTCAGATTTAAGTGGGAGGCTGTGACAGAGCCATAATCCCACAATAGGGGGACGTCAGGAATTTGACTTGGGGCAGATATAATGAGAGGTGATCAGGCTGGTCAGGGCATGTCGCCAGAGCTCAGGGATCCTCTCTGTCACACTAAGATAAAAGTGATATTCTGTGATTTGCAAAGCTCATTTCAGGAGCATGACTGGTTTTCCCTACATCCCAAGCCCAACTTTGACTAGCCAACCAGCAATCAGTGGAGGGGTTGCATGAATACGGGATGGGGTAGAGTTTGATGGCCTCATCATCCCCAAAGCTCCTGTATAGTATGGGTGGCATAGGCCTCTTTCTAGCCACATAATGACTCAGAGAAATGGCAAACGCATCTCATCTTGTAAGACACTCTTGGCTGCACTTACATCAACTCTACCTTTCTCCAAATCAAATAGGCAGATGTCTGTATGTATATGCCTCACAGGAAAAGAGCAGAAGAATCAAGAAAAGAGACAGGAGAACATTAATTCTCTTTTTCCAAGCTAAGAAAGAAATCCCTGAGAGCTGTCCAATTACTTTTTGCTTCGACTACTTTCTTTAACACTTCGTCCCCCGAAGGACTTCAGCTAACTAATTACATCGTTTTGACATCAAGTTCTCTCTTCAAACTGTCTCCCTCCGACCCCATCCTTTGGATAGATTTGCATGTACAGAACAGCACAGTATATCCACGGGTTTGAAAACTGAGCCACATAAATATTCAGATGACAAACACTTGTGTTTGGAGATTAAGGTACAAAAAAGTGGCTGGCCTTGCAAAAAGTACAACTTGCTGACACCTCAGCTGGGAGGTATATTGTGCACTCAGGATGAGGAGAAGGTGGATTCCTGGGACCATGCAGTGGCAGAATAATAGGTAAATAAATTGAAGTATAAAGTACGTACGCAGGGAGAATGGAATACTCAATGATGGCTGAGCATGATCAGAGGCGAAGATAAGACGGCCAAATTCAACGACAGGCCAAGATTAGGTCGTAAAACACAAGGAGGCAGGGCTCAGGATAGAGTGGCTTTAGACAGAGCCACTGGGCACACACTAGTTGAATCAATGTTGTGTCCAAGTCATTTCAATGAACTTATGTTGAGTCAATGTGGATTAGACGTTGAATTGACATCTGTGCCCAGTGGGAGAGGATCAGAGATAGGCCACTAACACATCCTGATGTAGAATTATTCTATGCTTAAGAGGAGAGGAGATGGCCATGGAGGAAAAGAGAGAGAGGCATTCTCTTCCAGAGGTGCTAGGCTGCTGCCATTTGCCATTCCTGCAGGTATGTAGAACAGTAGGCTACACATCAGAACCTGGGAAACATCAACACGTAGGAGGAGAACAAATCTGGTTGGATGCACAGTGAGAGGCTTCATCCATAGCCCTACTGTAGCTCAGTTGGTAGAGCATGGCGCTTGCAAAGCCAGGGTTGTGGGTTCAATTCCCACGGAGGGCCAGTATGAAAAATGTATACACTCATTAACTGTAAGTCGCTCTGGATAAGAGCATCTGCTAAACGACAAAAGATATTGATGATGACTTAGTCAAATGTAGAGCCATGAATTATAGAGAAGGAAGATGGAGGTGAAATTTGAATGTGGCATCAAAAGTAAGGGGTTGGGAATGTAAAAATGCATTGTTGATGTGATGGAAATGTTGGAACCACCCTCCTACAACTGAAAGTATCTGGGTTTCATTTCACACATTTTCATGGGTAACTCAGTTTGTACCTAAAGATCTGTTTTTGTACTGTACTTTCAAGTCTACTTTACCCGAGTGAAGTGAGGCATGGTCAATGGGCCCAAACTAAGACCCATTAGTGGGGTGGATCAATATTGGAGGATGTCCCACTGCTGGCTAGACACTCTGTGACGTTCTGACTCTCTGAGTGACTGACAGTCCTTTAGCCCGATCAAAAGTATTGACACTGCACTGTTTGACTCCTTGATTGCTTACAGTCCCAACCTTGAGCCAACTCCTTCCTCAGCACCTCCCTCTGAGCAGCTTCAATATGTCTCTCAAAGAGCAATAGAAGATAAATCTATGACATTGATCTTATCTCATTTCGTCTGTTATTTGGTACAGTGGAATTTAAATGAGGAATCAATGTTTCATATGTCTAGCTTGCCGCATGGGGTACAATTTAACCTTTTCAGATGAATACTCATGACACCTCATACTATTAACCTTAGTTCTACTTCCATTGCTGTATATGTTAAGGCATCAAACAGTGAAGATGAACACAATAATAGGCCTACTAACCTGCTGATTATATGGGAAAATGATATACAATGACACTATAGCTACACCTACACTATACTATTGCTTAATTCTTCGAAGTGCTCAAAGTACAGTACTTTTTCATGTAGGGGAGAACTCAATTCATCCATTGTGTAACCACCCACCTGATTCATTATCAGTGAAGCATTTTAATAATTTACAATTTCTTTGAAGGCCATGAAAATTCATTGAAAGTCTAGCGACGATGATTAAATTATATTACCTTGATGGCTAGTTTTTGTTCCAATGGCTTGTTCATTCTCCTGTATTAATTTATTTCCATGTCCTTGGAAGATGAGTGTAGCCGGAGAAGATGGCTGCCGTTTTACAGCCCTCTAACCATTTGTACTATTATGTGTGTTTTTTCGAGTTATTTGTAATTTATTCTGTACATAATGTTTCTGCTACCGTCTCTTATGACCAATAACAGCTTCTGGATATCAGGACAGCAATTACTCACCTCGTATTGGACAACATGGATAACATACAGTGGGGAAAAAAAGTATTTAGTCAGCCACCAATTGTGCAAGTTCTCCCACTTAAAAAGATGAGAGAGGCCTGTAATTTTCATCATAGGTACACGTCAACAATGACAGACAAATTGAGGGAAAAAAATCCAGAAAATCACATTGTAGGATATTTAATGAATTTATTTGCAAATTATGGTGGAAAATAAGTATTTGGTCACCTACAAACAAGCAAGATTTCTGGCTCTCACAGACCTGTAACTTCTTCTTTAAGAGGCTCCTCTGTCCTCCACTCGTTACCTGTATTAATGGCACCTGTTTGAACTTGTTATCAGCATAAAAGACACCTGTCCACAACCTCAAACAGTCACACTCCAAACTCCACTATGGCCAAGACCAAAGAGCTGTCAAAGGACACCAGAAACACAATTGTAGACCTGCACCAGGCTGGGAAAACTGAATCTGCAATAGGTAAGCAGTTTGGTTTGAAGAAATCAACTGTGGGAGCAATTATTAGGAAATGGAAGACATACAAGACCACTGATAATCTCCCTCGATCTGGGGCTCCACGCAAGATCTCACCCCGTGGGGTCAAAATGATCACAACAACGGTGAGCAAAAATCCCAGAACCACACGGGGGGACCTAGTGAATGACCTGCAGAGAGCTGGGACCAAAGTAACAAAGCCTACCATCAGTAACACACTACGCTGCCAGGGAATCAAATCCTGCAGTGCCAGACGTGTCCCCCTGCTTAAGCCAGTACATGTCCAGGCCCGTCTGAAGTTTGCTAGAGTGCATTAGGATGATCCAGAAGAGGATTGGGAGAATGTCATATGGTCAGATGAAACCAAAATAGAACCTTTTGGTAAAAACTCAACTCGTCGTGTTTGGAGGACAAAGAATGCTGAGTTGCATCCGAAGAACACCATACCTACTGTGAAGCATGTGGGTGGAAACATCATGCTTTGGGGCTTTTTTTCTGCAAAGGGACCAGGACGACTGATCCGTGTAAAAGAAAAAATGAATGGGGCCATGTATCGTGAGATTTTGAGTGAAAACCTCCTTCCATCAGCAAGGGCATTGAAGATGAAACGTGGTTGGGTCTTTCAGCATGACAATGATCCCAAACACACCGCCCGGGCAACGAAGGAGTGGCTTCGTAAGAAGCATTTCAAGGTCCTGGAGTAGCCTAGCCAGTCTCCAGATCTCAACCCCATAGAAAATCTTTGGAGGGAGTTGAAAGTCTGTGTTGCCCAGCGACAGCCCCAAAACATCACTGCTCTAGAGGAGATCTGCATGGAGGAATGGGCCAAAATACCAGCAACAGTGTGTGAAAACCTTGTGAAGACTTACAGAAAACGTTTGACCTGTGTCATTGCCAACAAAGGGTATATAACAAAGTATTGAGAAACTTTTGTTATTGACCAAATACTTATTTTCCACCATATTTTGCAAATAAATTCATTAAAAATCCTACAATGTGATTTTCAGGATTTTTTTTCCACAATTTGTCTGTCATAGTTGACGTGTACCTATGATGAAAATTACAGGCCTCTCTCATCTTTTTAAGTGGGAGAACTTGCACAATTGGTGGCTGACTAAATACTTTTTTCCCCACTGTATAGCTGGCGGGATATACGCTACATCGGCAGGATAGAACGGCTGACTCCGATAAGACAATGGGTGGCGGTCTGTGTATATTTGTAAACAACTGCTGGTGCATAAAATCCAATATTAAGGAGGTCTCGAGGTTTTGCTCGACTTAGGTAGAGTATCTCATGATAAGCTGTAGACGACACTATTTACCAAGAGAGTTTTCATCTATATTTTTCGTAGCTGTCTATTTACCACAACAAACCGATGTGAGCTTTATGAGGCCATAAGTAAACAGGAAAATGCTTATCCAGAGGCAGCGCTCCAAGTGCCGGGGACTTTAACGCAGGGAAACTTAAATCCATTCTACCTAATTCCTACCAGCATGTTAAATGTGCAACCAGAGGAAAAAAAATTATAGACCACCATTACTCCACACACAGAGACGCATACAAAGCTCTCCCTCGCCCTTTATTTGGCAAATCTAATCATAACTCTATCCTCCTGATTCCTGCTTGTAAGCAAAAACTAAATCAGGAAGCACCAGTGACTCGGTTGATAAGGAATTGGTCAGATGACGCAGATGCTAAGCTACAGGACTGTTTTGCTAGCACAGACTGGAATATGTTCCGGGATTCTTCCGATAGCATTGAGGAGTACACCACATCAGTCACTGGCTTCATCAATAAGTGCATCGATGATGTCGTCCCTACAGTGACCGTACTTACATACCCCAACCAGAAGCCATGGATTACAGGCAACATCCGCACTGAGCTGAAGGGTAGAGCTGCCGCTTTCAAGGAGCGGGACTCTAACCCGGACGCTTATAAGAAATCCCGCTATGCCCTCCGACGAACCATCAAACAGGCAAAGAGTCAATACAGGACTAAGATTGAATCGTACTACACCAACTCTGACGCTCATCGATGTGGCAGGGCTTGAAAACTATTACAGACTACAAAGCGAAGCACAGCCGCGAGCTGCCCAGTAACAAAAGTCTACCAGACGAGCTAAGTCACGCTTTGAGGCAAACAACACTGAAGCATGCATGAGAGCATCATCTGTTCCGGATGACTATGTGATCACGTTCTCCATAGCCAATGTCAGTAAGACTTTTAAGTAGGTCAACATTCACAAGGCCGAAGGACCAGACGGATTACCTGGACATGTACTCCGAGCATGCACTGACCAACTGGCAAGTGTCTTCACTGACATTTTCAACATATCCCTGACTGAGTCTGTAATACCAACATGTTTCAATCAGACCACCATAGTCCCTGTGCCCAAGAACACTAAGATAACCTGCCTAAATGACTACAGACCCGTAGCATTCACGTGTGTAACCATGAAGTGCTTTGAAAGGCTGGTCATGGCTCACATCAACACCATTATCCCAGAAACCCTAGACCCACTCCAATTTTTATACCGCCCCAACAGATCCACAGATGATGCAATCTCTATTGCACTCCACACTGCCCTTTTCCACCTGAACAAAAAGAACACCTACGTGAGAATGCTATTCATTGACTACAGCTCAGCGTTCAACACCATAGTGCCCTCAAAGCTCATCACTAAGCTAAGGAACCTGGGACTAAACACCTCCCTCTGCAACTGGATCCTGGACTTCTTGACGGGCCGCCTTCAGGTGGTAAGGGTAGGTAACAACACATCTGCCACGCTGATCCTCAACACGGGGGCCCCTCAGGGTTGCGTGCTCAGTCCCATCCTGTACTCCCTGTTCACCCATGACTGCATGGTCAGGCACGACTCCAACACCATCATTAAGTTTGCCAAAGACACAACAGTTGTAGGCCTGATCACCGACAACGATGAGACAGCCTATAGGGAGGAAGTCAGAGACCTGGCCGTGTGGTGCCAGGATAACAACCTCTCCCTCAACGTGATCAAGACAAAGGAGATGATTGTGGACTACAGGGAAAAAAACGAGGACTGAGCACGCCCCCATTCTCATCGACGGGGCTGTAGTGGAACAGGTTGAGTGCTTCAAGTTCCTTGGTGTCCACATCACAAACAAACCATCATGGTTCAAACACACCAAGACAGTTGTGAAGAGGGCACAACAAAGCCAATTCCCCCTCAGGAGACTGAAAAGATTTGGCATGGGTCCTCAGATTCTCAAAAGGTTCTACAGCTGCACTATCGACAGCATCCTGACTGGTTACATCACCGCCTGGTATGGCAACTGCTTGGCCTCCGACCGCAAGGCACTACAGAGGGTAGTGCGTACGGCCCAGTACATCACTGGGGCCAAGCTTCCTACCATCCAGGACCTCTATACCAGGCGCTGTCAGAGAAAGGCCCTCAAAATTGTCAAAGACTCCAGCCACCCTAGTCATAGACTGTTCTCTCTGCTACCACACGGCAAGCGAACCGGAGCGCCAAGTCTAGGTCCAAAAGGCTTCTTAACAGCTTCTACCCCCAAGCCATAAGTCTCCTGAACAGCTAATCATGGCTACCAGGATTATTTGCATTGCCCACCCCACCCCATCCCCCTCTTTTACGCTGCTGCTACTCTGTTTATTATTTATGCATAGTCACTTTAACTCTACCCACATGTACATATTACCTCAATTACCTCGACTAACCGGTGCCCCCGCACATTGACTCTGTACCGATACCCCCTGTATATAGCCTCCCTACTGATATCTTATTTTACTGCTGCTCTTTAATTATTTGCTATTTTATATTTTTTACTTATCTATTTTTTACACTTTTTATTTTTTTTACTGCATTGTTGGTTAAGGGCTTGTAAGTAAGCATTTCACTGTAATGTCTACACCTGTTGTATTCGGCGCATGTTGCAAATAAAATTGGATTTGATTTGATTTGAATTCTGGGAATGAAGATAGTCTGCTTTCATACAAAGCCAGCAGCACTCTCCTCATACACACACACACACAATACTATTGCCTCTTCCTCCGCGCCCCACCATCTCCTACCCATACTTCATGGATGCAGACACGCTCTTAAATTTGTCCAGACTTCCGCTGAACAATGTGCATTAATTTGCCAGAGAACCGCTTAATGTTTGCCTATTATGTCTTTGAATTAGTCCACATTAATATTATTTGAACGCGGCCTGGTAATCCAGACAAGGGCAAAGTTTTAATTCACATCCCCTTCAAAGTGTTAATGTGATTTACATACACTTTTTGTTCCCATGCAAATTCTACTGGATAATGTGATGGGGAGATATATATAGAGAGAGCAGGAAGAGAGAGGATGAGAACCACCTGACATTTTCCATTATGCCGTGTGATTCATTCCCTCTCTCCTTGTTTACATCCCATGGTTTCCCTTTCCTTCCGCCAGCCTTGCAGACTCCACACACGCCTCCGCAAAGGGAACCGTACGCTAGGTTAGCAGAGACATTACATTAACCATGTGGACCTATGAATTCAACATCTCAAGTGAAAAGCCATTGCTTTCAAATGAGTGGCGCCAGTGACTGACAGTTGATGAATTTCACCTTGTTCAGTTTGAAGTAATGGGTCAATATTCAGCGCATATTTGTTTCTTCCTCCGTCCCCAAACATCTCTATCAGCATGCCCAACCTATTACCATCTGCAAGTAACTCTCATCTCCCTCACTAACCCATTTATTTCAAGCAAACCTTTTAATCTTAGACCACATTATGATTATTGACCAACCATCAACGAGGTCTCGCTCTTCTTCCTCCTCTCAACCCCACCTGACAGTTATCACACAACAAAAGGGTTTGAGTGGTTAACAATGTGTGTGCAGGCACGCATATTACACACAGACACACAAGTATCATTAGTGTTTAACATACAATATCTCCCTTTCACAGGTCCTTATTCAGTTAATCAGTGTGTGGTTTATGTACATGTAACCATCTACGCTCAGGGCAGTAATTGACGCGAGGCTTACACGCTTACGCGCTTTATGTTTTTTTACCCCATATGTAATTCTGTGTTGTTGTTTTTATCACACTGCTATACTTTATCTTGGCCAGGTCGCAGTTGTAAATGAGAACTTGTTCTCAACTGGCTTACCTGGTTAAATAAAGGTGAAATAAAAAATATAAAAAATTAACACAGCTCAGCTTTAAGTCACGCAAGCGTGAGAACAGAGGAGGACCGTGGGTGATGATGGATGGATGGCCCTTCAGAGGACACCATCATCGCCTCTCGTATCTCTCTGGTGGCAAGGCGAGGCTGAGGCACGGTGGCAGAAGCCAGAAATCATTACACAGGCTAACATCTGGGCCAGGAACAAACACAAAGCCAGACATTTGTCCTCCTCGTCCGGCCCGCCACAACCCTAATGCAAATATCGGTTCCTGAGATAAAATATCTTATTGGACATTGATGGCATTTTCCCATCAGGCCGCTTGGGATGCATTTAACATGGACTATTAGAGGGCATCTGCACTGCATATTTTAGTGGAGCTGCAGTCCTGAATGGACTTCACCTGGTTAAACCTAGGGCATTTGTCCCTTGTCATTTATGTTGCATTACATTCATTTTTAGAAATACAGGTATTTGCCAAAATAAAGGAAATACTTGAGTAAATGAGGGATACAAACTATATTGAAAGGACGTGCTTCCACATATATATGGTTCCTGAGTTAATTAAGCAATTAACATCCCATCATGCTTAGGGCCATGTATAAAAATGCCCAGTTGCCCATTATTTTGGATACCGTGGTTAGAAGAAGAGATCTCAGTGACTTTGAAAGAGGGGTCTCAAAGAAGCATAGGAGGTTTAAAGGTACTGTGTGTGTGTGTGTGTGTGTGTGTTACCTGTACTTATTTAATTAACATAACATTTTGATTCAAAGCTATGTAATCACAAATGAATCGTAAAACTTCAGGATAGATTTCTTAATGTTTAATGATTTCATAGCACATTTCATATTGTCACTTCAAAGTCTTCTCCATGTATTGAAGAAAAGTGATGAAATTGAGACAGATAAAGAGACTGTGATAACTGCTCCAAAGTGGGTACCATGAAGGTGTCAAATTACTTCTGAGTGGGACCACAGTGGGTGTGTATGAAATTCCCTCAAATACTACTCATCTACATACAGTATAGCCATCCAATTTAACAGGAACTCCAAAACACAACACTGCATTAATAACATAACTAAACTACCTGTTTTGATTTGAAAAGCAACGTCTTCCAGACACCCAAGGCAGTTGTCATTAGATCCATGCCAGTGCTCTCCAGACTGCCTTCACGTTATCATCCCTCCTCTCTCTGGGTTGTCTCAACATTAATTCATTCCGCTCCTTGACCTTATCCAAGACTCATTAACATTTGGACACACTCGGACGGTGTTCCGAAATGCGGGTCACCAACCTGTGCATTCCTAACGAACTGGGACCTCTTGAAACAGAGTGCTGCCATGCCACCTAATTAGCGCCCGTCTACATGGCATCGCCTGGCGCCCACTGTCTGCTGTGCACACTGGTTCTGACTGGAGGGTTTGTTGACTGATCTCTAATAACCAGAGGAAAGCTGTTGTAAGAAAATCTATTCTTCCTCTGAGACCAGATTTGTGTCCTCTAGATGAGTTTGGGTTAATTACAAGAAGTCTTTAGTCATTTTAGATGTTAACACGACCGTGCTCTAATGTCCTGATGCCTCCACCAATCTTAACACTTTGCTAATCACTAAGGATAAGGATGATTTAGTATCCATTTAATAAATGATTCATATTAATTTCCCTCAACCTTGGTCAGAGGTGCCTGAGGCTTTTCTGTAGTTCTAGCAGGACTGATTATTCAAAACCAGAACAATGCCACGGCCCAGAGTGACTTAGAGTCACTGCTAGCTGAGTTGTTCAGGGATGGTAAGCCCATGTCCCACAGGACGACAGTGTCTGGAGGGCTCTGGGCCCTCATTAATTACTACACTGTTGCTGCTGTTATCATTTTTGGCCAGCTACATTGAAACTCACATTTCCACTGAAATGCTTTGTGATTGAGTTGGACAGGTTTCAAAGCTCACGAACCAACCTACTTTGGTACTTACATCAGATCCTAATCATGGAGCAATATGGATAGATAACTTGAAAAGCAACGCCTTCCAGACACCCAAGGCTGTTGTCGTTAGATCCATGCAAATAAAATGTTTGAGTTTCCTAGTTCCGACTACCACGTGAACGCGGCATGGGAACTTGGAAAAAAATCATGATGTCAGTGATCTTCAGGTCAGAAAGTCCGAGCTCTACAAAAATGCCCAAGTTTCCAACTTAGAATTCCAAGTTGGATGACCGTTCAAAATGATTTTTCCCAGTCAGAACTAATTATTTTTTCAGAGTTCCCAGTTGTCTTGAACGCACTTAGGTCGGAGATTTCCGAGTTCCCAGTTGTTTTGAACGTGGCATAATACCTGACATTGACTATAGCTCAGCATTCAACACCATAGTACCCTCCAAGCTCATCATGAAGCCCGGGGGTCTGAACCCCGCCCTGTGCAACTGGGTCCTGGACTTCCTGACGGGCCACCCCCAGGTGGTGAAGGTAGGAAACAACATCTCCACTTCGCTGATCCTCAACACAGGGGCCCCACAAGGGTGAGTGCTCAGCCCCCTCCTGTACTCCCTGTTCACCCATGACTGTGTGGCCACGCACGCCTCCAACTCAATCATCAAGTTTGCAGATGACACAACAGCAGCAGGCCTGATTACCAACAATGACGAGACAGCCTACAGGGAGGAGGTGAGGGCCCTGGCAGAGTGGTGCCAGGAAAATAACCTCTCCCCCAACGTCAACAAAATGAAGGAGCTGATCGTGGACTTCAGGAAACAGCAGAAGGAGCACGCCCCTATCCACATCGACGGGACCGCAGTGGAGAAGGTGAAAAGCTTCAAGTTCCTCGGCGTACACACCACTGACAATCTGAAATGGTCCACCCACACAGACAGTGTGGTGAAAAAGGCGCAACAGCGCCTCTTCAATCTCAGGAGGCTGAAGAAATTTGGCTTGGCCCCTAAGACCCTTACACACATTTACAGATGAACAATTGAGAGCATCCTGTCAGGCTGTATTCATGCCTGGTACGGCAACTGCACCGCCCGCAGGAAGGACAAAAAGATCATCAAGGACATCAACCGTCCACCCGAGCCACGGCATGTTCACCCCGCTATCATCCAGAAGGCAAGATCAGTACCGGTGCATCAAAGCTGGGACCGAGAGACTGAAAAACAGCTTCTATCTCAAGGCCATCGGACTGTTAAATAGCTATCACTAGCCGGCTACCACCCGGTTATTCAACCCTGCACCTTAGAGGCTGCTGCCCTATATACATAGACATGGAATCACTGGTCACTTTAATGATGTTTACATGCTGCTTTACTAATTTCATATGTATATACTGTATTCTATTCTACTGTATTTTAGTCAATGCCACTTCGACATTGCTCGTCCTAATATTTATTTATATTTCTTAATTCCATTCTTTTACTTTTAGATTTGTGTATTGTTGTGAATTGTTAGATAATACTGCACAGTTGGAGCTAGGAACACAAGGATTTCTCTACACCCAAAATTGAATTTGACAGATGTCTGATGTCCTTTCCACGGGTGACGACCGGTGACCATTCCACAAAAACCTCATAGATGTTCTGTCCTCCTTGTATGTAGAGACTCTGGAGATAGTATATCTGTTTCTCCTCAGGTTTATTGACTGGGAAATGTTGAAACTGAGAAAAATAGATAATAACTGAAATGTATCAAAGTTCACCAAAATAACCATCTGGTAAGTAGTTAATAAATAATATGTTACATACCAATGATGCTATGAAAGGCATAAAACATTTGCAGATGAATGGAGATTACAAAGGTACTGTATATAGAATAAAATGATCATCTTCCATTACTGAGAAAACATCCTGTTTACTAAGACAGGTAAGGTCAAGGTCACTAAAGCAAGAAACTGCTTATAAAAATCACCAGCAGGGGGAGACAAACATGTCAAAGAATGCTCTTGTAACAGAACAATAGACGTGTCATTGCAAAGCACAGGCTGACAGAAAGTAAGGATATCCCTGTTCACATGGTATATAGAGACAGATGAAGTGAATAAGTGATTTATGGGTGTGAATGTGATAACCAAATCCCTGGATGGAGCAATTAGTGAAGAGTTTGTTTGAAGCTCTGCCTTAGTGCTAAAACTTTGGCATTTCACATGTTGAATGGGTGGAGTATGGTTATGTGGCGAGTGGAAGATTCTTTTAAATAAATTCCCCTGCAAATGGGCAGTGGCAACCAGCTTTAAATCATTTTTGATGATGATGTTGATGGATGATGATGGTGTAACGATGATGATGATGAAGATAATTATTATTTAAAAAATGTTTTATGATGATGATGATGATGATGATGATGATGATGAACAAGAGGAAATGGTGATGATGCAAGTGTTGATGTCAAAGACCAAGATGACTCAAACAACAACAGCAATCCCTTTCCCTGCTCAGAAAAACAACTTCAGAGGGATAGAGGATGTGTCTGGCATATTCCCTTTGTCTTGTATAATAGATCAATCTGTTATGTTTGTAGGAAGGGTGGCTGTGACACAAACGCTCTGATGACATTCACAGATGTCCCTCTTCTGCAGGGCCAAGAGGACCTGGCCTTGATGTCAGTGATCCTCCACAGAGACGAGGGAGAGATGGCTCACACCAGCATCCAGCAGGACCAGGAGGCCAGGTGGCAACTGCATTCTGCCCATCCAGGAGGCTGTTCATGAAGGACGTTCCTCCCTCATGTTTGATTCTCATATTCTCATATTGAAGATAAGGTGTTTAATTACAGTGGTAAAACCCTAGACATTTTTTTTTAAATACACTTATTGATGTTTTCCTCTCTTGGCTGCATTGTCTCCTGTTTGTACTTCATTTTGTGATGTTACACACAGCAGGGTCCAAATTGTGCCTTTCTTTTCATATCCATCTTTAGACATGGTATCAGATAGCTTGCCCATAGTGCCAGTACAATGCTTCTCTTTGAAGGTTTTATCCTCAGATTTGTCGCCTTAACAGGATTAATAAAGTCTTACGGAAAACTTGAGACAAACACTTTCAAAAGTCTAAAGAAAAAAGGAAAAAAAGGAAGTGGTACAAAATCCCAAAATCCCTTGCTCTATCTCCCTCTGCTCTGAACATCCACACCTGCTCTCATACATCAAACAGAATACAGTATCAGTTGTCCTCCTCTGAGGCTTTTTCAAGTTGCAGTGGAGGTCTTAAGCCACGTGCCGATCCATCCTTTCCCCAGACAGACAGCTCAGCACAGGGTCAACCAGTGCACCCACCCCGGCCCCTCACAACTAGGTGGGAGGGTCCCTCTCCTCACCCTCTCCCTCTACAATAACATGGCTGCCTCACCTTCAACCAATAAAGCACATGGGGCCTGAAATCTCAACCAATAAAGAGCAAGCAGCTTGAACCACTGACCAATACGTTTTGTGAAGCCTGACTACTATGCCCACCCCCGGCTGAGACCAAAGCCAATGGATGATATGCATATGAATGGCTTTTCTTTTACAATCCGCTCATAATCTAGGGTTAATTCTGAAGTTTAACAGATGTTTTACCGTAGTGTATGGGAGAGAATTATTGCAGTTTCCAGAGACTCAGATTTATTTTCGAATATGGTTCCACATTTCAGCAATCTGCAGAATATTGAAACGACTGGTAGTAATGGCTGCTACACAAACAACTGAGCAGCAAGCGCATGTGCCAATCAGAGGAGGCTGGTGGGAGGAGCTTTAGGAGGAAGGGCTCATTGTACTGGCTGGAATGGAATAAATGGAACGGAGTCAAACATGTGGTTTCTATATGTTTGATGTGTTTGATACCGTTCCATTTATTCCATTCCAGCCATTATAATGGGCCCATCCCCCCATAGCTCCTCCCACTCTCTGGTGCCAATTAACCTGAAAAACCTGAGTATAATCCAATGTAGAATTGACAATCAGCGTTAGTGCAGACACTATCCAAAAGTATTCCACTACAGAGTAGAGGAAGACTCTGTCACGCCCTGGCTCTGGGGACTCTTATATGTTGAGCCAGGGTGTGTAGGGTCTATGTTTTGTGTTCTATGTTCAGTTTCTAGTTCATGTGTTTTCTAGGTTGGCCGGGGTGGTTCTCAATCAGAGGCAACGAGAATCAGCTGTTGCTTGTTGTCTCTGATTGGGAACCATTCTTAGGCAGCCTGTTGTGCACTTGTGTTTTGTGGGATCATGTTCCGTGTTGGTTTGTGTTGTTAACCGAGGACTTCATGTTTCGTTTGGTTGTTTTGTATTTTGTATCGTGTTGCCAGTACACTATTAAAAAGATGTACGCATATCACCCTGCGCCTTGGTCCACTCATTTCGACAATCGTGACAGAACATCCCACCATCAAAGGACCAAGCAGCGTGTCCAAGAGCAGACAGCCTGGACTTGGGAGGAGATTTTGGACGGGCAGGGGTCCTGGACTTGGGAGTAAATCCAGGCCGGGATGGATCGCCGTCCGTGGGAGGAGACGGTGGAGGCGCGCCATAGAGAGGAGCAGCGGCGCCAACCGGGTCGACGTCGGACACGCAAGAGGCAACCCCAATAATTTTTTTGGGGGGGGCACACGGCATGGACGACGGGGCTGCTGAAGGCAGCTACGGGGCGAGTTTGGGGATTAGGAGAGGAGGCCACCGGGTTTGGGGGGCTGGAAGGGAGGTTGGCGGAGCCTAGAGGTAGAGCAGAGCCAACTCCCCGTACTCAGGCTAGGCAACGTGAGACTGGGCAGGTTCCGAGGAATGCGGAGCTGCGTACTGTGCCGCGAGTGGTCCGGCACAGTCCGGTACGTCCTGTGCGAGCACCATGCACGTGTCGTGCTAAGGTGGGCCATGCAGCCAGGACAGAGTGTGCCGGCTCAACGCTCGTGGCCACCAGTACCCCTCCTCGGTCCCGGATATCCTGCGCCAGTGTCACGTGCTGAAGTGCCAGTACGAGTACACAGCCCTGTACGTCCTGTGCTGATGCCTCACACAGAGTGTGTAAAAATATGCATTCACCCAGGACGGGTTGTGTCAGCTCTTCGCTCCAGACCTCCAGTCCGTCTCCACAGCCCGGTCCGGCCTGTTCCTGCTCCCCGCACCAAGCCTGTGGTGCACGTCGCCAGCCCAGTCTGGCCTGTTCCTGACCCTCGCACCAAGCCTGTGGTGTGCGTCGCCAGCCCGGCCCGGCCTGTTCCTGCTCCCTGCACCAAGCCTGTGGTGCGCGTCGCCAGCCCGGTCCGGCCTGTTCCTGCCCCTCGCACCAAGCCAATGGTGCGCGTCGCCAGCCCGGCCCGGCCTGTTCCTGCTCCCCGCACCAAGCCTATGGTGCGCGTCGCCAGCCCGGCCCGGCCTGTTCCTGCTCCCCGCACCAAGCCTGTGGTGCGCGTCGTCAGCCCGGTCCGGCCCGTTCCTGCTCCCCGCACCAAGCATATGGTGCGCGTCGCCAGCCCGGCCCGGCCTGTTCCTGCTCCCCGCACCAAGCCTGTGGTGCGCATCGTCAGCCCGGTCCGGCCCATTCCTGCGCCCCGCACCAAGCCAGTGGTGCGCGACGTCAGCCCGGTCCGGCCCGTTCCTGCTCCCCGCACCAAGCCTGTGGTGCGCGTCGTCAGTCCGGCACAACCCGTGCCTGTTTCACCGGTGCCTGGTCAGGTACCGGTCAGCTGCTCCACACCGGAGCCTAAGCAATCCGCTCCACCGATGTCCAGTCCAGCTCCAGCCAGCGGGACCAGACCAGGGGCGCTACGGGGGGGTTGTTAGAGGATGGTGGTCACGCCCGGAGCCGGATCCGCCTCCGAGGCGGAATGCCCACCCGGCCCCTCCCCTGTTGGGTTTATGTTGGCACGGTCGCAGTCCGCGCCTTTGGGGGGGGGGGGGTACTGTCACGCCCTGGCTCTGGGGACTCTTATATGTTGAGCCAGGGTGTGTAGGGTCTATGTTTTGTGTTCTATGTTCAGTTTCTAGTTCATGTGTTTTCTAGGTTGGCCGGGGTGGTTCTCAATCAGAGGCAACGAGAATCAGCTGTTGCTTGTTGTCTCTGATTGGGAATCATTCTTAGGCAGCCTGTTGTGCACTTGTGTTTTGTGGGATCATGTTCCGTGTTGGTTTGTGTTGTTAACCGAGGACTTCACGTTTCGTTTGGTTGTTTTGTATTTTGTATCGTGTTGCCAGTACACTATTAAAAAGATGTACGCATATCACGCTGCGCCTTGGTCCACTCGTTTCGACGATCGTGACAGACTCATTGTATCAATAAACTGCTAAATAATCCCTTGACTATGCCTCTCAGCAAGTCTATAAACCCCTGTGTTCTGTGCATGTACAATATTTTACCTTTACAATGATTAGTCTGAGACTAGGGGAATGGATGGCACTGAACAAGTATAGTCAGAGTGAGCAAGATAAGGAGGAAGGGAGAGAGAGGGTTACAGAGAGAGAAGATGAGAGCAGTGAGTGAATCAGAGGAGGAGAGTTTAGAGGAGTTGAGTGGAAAAATAGCACATGGAACCGGTGGAAAAAGGAGAGAGTGAGAGAAGGGGAGGTAGGGAGTAGAAAGTGAGGGCTGGAGATGGATGGAGTGAGAGGCATGACTTGCCCAGTGAAAGGTTTTGACTGCACAGAGGGGGAGAGAGTGGGTGATGTGATGAGAAAGAGAAGACTTGCATAGAGAGCTGGAGAGGAGAGGAGTGGAGAGGAGAGGGAGACGGAGGGGGCGTGGTGAAGGATGACATGTAGCCTAGACAGATGATGGGGGGAACTAAAGATAGATTGGGAGTTCCAGATAAACAATGAAACATCCTGAACAGACACGTGGTTCCATTCACCAAGCAGTGTTTTCATGAATGAAGTGTAGATCACCTTACTAAATAACCATGTGTACTGTGTAGAAAACTCAAGTAGCAAACAAAGTGCTTTGAATTTATAGAGCACTGCTGTTGCATCATGGAAAATCACTTGTCAACTCTCTCACTCTCTCTCCCTTTCTCACTTTCTCTCTCTCTCTTCTGTCCCTCGTTGGCCCGCTTTCTTTCCCTCTCTCTCGCTTTCTCTCTCTCTCTCTCTCTCTCTCTCTCTCTCTCTCTCTCTCTCTCTCTCTCTCTCTCTCTCTCTCTCTCTCGCAGGGTAAGGATCTAACCTTACCCTGAGGCTATACTTAGAGAAATATGGTCCAACCAGGACAAGGATTATGGGTAAAACTATAAAGTGGGATGGGCCTGATTTGCGTCTCCTCCAACTGTCGCCAAGCTAAGATTTTTATGAGTGCATGTGGTATTATGGAATATTCATGAAGTGATCAGAGGAAAGCTTATTAATTCTTGATAAATTATTAACAAATTGACGACACATATGGTCAAGCTCTTCTGTTAGTTTTTTCCCTCCCAGAGGAGTTTGATATAATACCATACTGACATCTACTGGAATTAAATCAGTACTACGCCTCCAGCATGGGAAGGAATGTACTGTGATGGACAACAACAGTCCCTCTGAAGACCATATTTGTTCACTTCCTGATTATGCTTTTATTGAGGGCTCATGATTTAGAGTTACCTTTTCTTTACAGTGTTGTTTCTATGACGTGTCCAGTCCTTTGGATCCTATAGTTTTTTGTCTCTACCTGGTCATTTAATTAATTGTGTCTTTGATGTGCCAGAAATATCATTCACCTGGTTAGCAATATACAGATTCCGTCTCAGATATTTGATAAAAATTATAGAATGTTCGAGGGCCTTGGGTTTTGCATCTGCTCTGTCCTGTATGTACCTGCTCAGAGTATCTTCAATTATACAGAACAAGAATATAAATGCAACATGAAACAATTTCAAAGATTTTACTGAGTTACAGTTCATAGAAGGAAATCAGTCAATTGAAATAAATTCATTAGGCCCTAATCTATCCACCCACAGGGGAGCCAGGCCCAACCAATCACAATGAGTTTTTCCCCACAAAAGTGCTTTGTTACAGACAAAAATACTCCTCAGCATCCCACTCTCCCTCCTAAGACGGATGTGAGGTCCTGGCCTGGCATGGTTACATGGTTGTGAGGCCGGTTGGATGTACTGCCAAATTCTCTAAAACAATGTTGGAGGCGGCTTATGGTAGAGAAATTAACATTCAATTCTATGGCAACAGCTCTGTTGGACATTCCTGCAGTCAGCATGCCAATTGCACGCTCTCTCAACTTCAGCCATCTGTGGCATTGTGTTGTGTGACAAAACTGCACATTTTACAGTGGCATTTTATTGTCCCCAGCACAAATTGCACCTGTTTAATGATCATGCTGTTTAATCAGCTTATTGATATGCCACACCTGTCAGGTGGATGGATTAACTTGGCAAAGGAGAAATTCTCACTAACAGGGATGTAAAGAAATGTGTGCACAAAATTTGAAAGAAATAAGCTTTTTGTGCAAATGGAACATTTCTGGGATATTTTGTTTCAGCTCATGAAAAATGGGACCAACACTTTACATGTTGCATTCATATTTTTGTTCAGTATATTTGACACACTGTAAAGAATCAACCGGGGGAAAAAAGAGCAAATTGGAACGCTATCTGACCCTAAACAGAGAGTACTATATATCCAGAATACCTGACCACTGTGACTGACCCAAAATTAAGAAAATCCTTGACTATGTACAGACTCAGTGAGTATAGCCTTGCTATTGAGAGAGGCCACCATAGGCAGACCTGGCTCTTGAGAAAATACCCATAAAATGAGGTGGAATCTGAGCTGCACTTCCTAAACTATTGCCAAATGTATGATCACCTTAGAGATACATATTTTTCACAGATCACATGGACACACAAAGAATTTGATAACAAATAAAACATTGATAAACTCCAATATCTGTTAGGCGAAATACCGCAGTGTGCATCACAGCAGCAAGATGTGTGGCCCGTTGCCATGAGAAAAGGGCAACCAGTGCAACACAAACAACACTGTAAATACCACCAACAATTATATTTTTATTTATCTTCCCCTGCAATTCGTAATACAACTCTTTGCACATTGCTAAAACACTGTACATAGCTGATATAATAATACTTGAAACGTCTTTGTCTATTTCAAACCTTTGTGAGTGCAATGTTTACTGTTCATTTCTGTTCATTTCTTTAACATATACACAACCGGTCAAAAGTTTTAGAACACCTACTCATTCAAGGGTTTTTCTTTATTTTAACTATTTTCTACATTACAGAATAATAGTGAAGACATCAAAACTATGAAATAACACATATGGAATCATGTAGTAACCAAAAAAGTGTTAAACACATATATTTGAGATTTGAGATTCTTCAAATAGCCACTCTTTGCCTTGATGACAGCTTTGCATTCTCTCAACCAGCTTCATGAGGTAGTCACCTCAATGAACAGGTGTGCCATCTTAAAAGTTTATTTGTGGAATTTCTTTCCTTCTTAATGTGTTTGAGCCAATCAGTTGTGTTGTGACAAGGTAGGGGGGTATACAGAAGATAGCCCTATTTGGTAAAATACCAAGTCCATATTATGGCAAGAACAGCTCAAATAAGCAAAGAGAAACGACAGTCCATCATTACTTTAAGACATGAAGGTCAGTCAATACGGAACATTTAAGAACTTTGAAAGTTTCGTCAAGTGCAGTCGCAAAAACTATCAAGCGCTATCAAGAAACTGGCTCTCATGAGGACCGCCACAGGAATGGAAGACCCAGAGTACCTCTGCTGCAGAGGATAGATTCATTAGAGTTACCAGCCTCAGAAATTGCAGCCCAAATAAATGCTTCACAGAGTTCAAGTAACAGACATATCTCAACATAAACTGTTCAGAGGAGACTGTGTAAATCAGGCTTCATGGTCGAATGGCTGCAAAGAAACCACTACTAAAGGACACCAATAATAAGAAGAGACTTGCTTGGGCCAAGAAACACGAGCAATGGACATTAGACTGGTGGAAATATGTCCCAAGGTCTGGAGTCCAAATTTGAGATGTTTTGTTTCCAACCGCTTTGTCTTTGTGAGACACGGTGTTGGTGAACGGATGATCTCTGCATGTGTATTTCCCATCATAAAGCATGGAGGAGGAGGTGTTATGGTGGGGGGTGCCTTGCTGGTGACACTGTCTGTGATTTGTTTAGAATTCAAGGCACACTTAACCAGCATGGCTACTACAGCATTCTGCAGCGATACGTCATCACATCTGGTTTGGGCTTAGTGGGACTATCATTTGTTTTTCAACAGGACAATGACCCAACACACCTCCAGGCTGTGTAAGGGCTATTTTACCAAGAAGGAGAGTGATGGAGTGCTGCATCAGATGACATGGCCTCCACAATCCACCAACCTCAACCAAATTGAGATGGTTTGGGATGAGTCAGATAGCAGAGTGAAGGAAAAGCAGCCAACAAGTGCTCAGCATATGTGGGAAGTCTTTCAAGACTGTTGGAAAATAATTCCAGGTGAAGCTGGTTGAGAGAATGCAAAGAGTGTGCAAAGCTGTTATCAAGGCAAAGGGTGGCTATTTGAAGAATCTCAAATCTAAAATATATTTTTGATTTATTTAATCTCTTATGGATCGGACCCTTTTTTTTCCAATTCTTACCTAAAATGATATACCCAAATCTAACTGCCTGTAGCTCAGGACCTGAAGCAAGGATGTGCATATTCTTGATACAATTTGAAAGGAATCACTTTGAAGTTTGTGGAAATGTGAAATGGATGTAGGAGAATAAACACATTAGATCTGGTAAAAGATAATACAAACAAAAAAACATGCACTTTCTATTAATATTTGTGTTCCATCATCTTTGAAATGCAAGAGAAAGGCCACAATATCATATTGCAGTTTAGGTGCAGTTTAGAATTTGGCCACTAAATGTCAGCAGTGTGTGTGCAAAGTTTCAGATTGATCCATAGAAGCACTGCAATACTGGACTATTTCGTATCAAGTCTGCCCAAATGTGCCGAATTGGTTAATTGATACATTTTCAAGTACATAACTACAGAGAAAATACAAAAATTATTTTAATACAAAATGTAAGTTTACGCACTCCCAGGAATGTCATACATGATGGATCATTAGCTTATACACTAACTTTCACACATCTAGATGGCCGGGTAGGGTGGGTGTGGAGCAAGAGACAGCAAGGGTTCAAACTGTAGAAACCAGTTCCTACATTTGAATAAAAAAATGGAATCTATCAAACAAAACTATGCTACATTTTATCTCTGGGACCCTCAGGATGACAAATCAGAGCAAGATTACTGAATGTAAGTACATTATTTACCTTCAGAGGTGAATGTATCAAACCATCTGCAGTGATACGTAATACTGTAATAGCTACTGTAAATTGGACAGTGCAGTTAGATTAACAGGAATTTAAGCTTTTTGCCCATATAAGACATGTCTATATCCTGGAAAGTTTGCTGTTACTTACAACAGTCATGCTAATCACATTAGCGCATGTTAGCTCAACCGTCCTGTATATGGGACACCGATCCCATAGAGGTTAACACTTTTTTAGTTACTACATGATTCCATATGTGTTATTTCATAGTTTTGATGTCTTCACTATTATTCTACAATGTAGAAAATAGTAAAAATAAAGAAAAACCCTTGAATGAGTAGCTGTTCTAAAACTTTTGACCAGTAGTGGGCCTCCTGTAGCTCAGTTGGTAAAGCATGGTGCTTGCAATGCCAGGATTGTGGGTTCGATTCCCACGGGAGGCCAGTATGAAAAATGTATGCGCTCACTAACTGTAAGTCGCTCTGGATAAGAGCGTCTGCTAAATGACTAAAATGTAAAATGTATATAAATGAATTGGCGAGGGCACTAGAACAGTCTGCAGTACCCGGCCTCACCCCACTGGACTCTGAAATCAAATGTCTGCTGTTTGCTTCTGTCCCCAACCAAGGAGGACCTACAACAGCACCTAGATCTTCTGCACAGATTATTTCAGTTTTGGGCCCTGACATGAATCTCAGTAAGACAAAAATAATGGTGTTCCAAAAAAGGTCCAGTAGCCAAGACAACAAATACAAATTCTATCTCGACACTGTTGCCCTAGAGCACACAAAGCATTACAACTACATCAACACCACAGGTAACTTCCACAAGGCTGTGAACGATCAAAGAGACAAGGCAAGAAGGGCCTTCTATGCCATCAAAAGGCACATAAAATTCAGCATCCCTATTATGATCTGGCTAATAATACTTCAATCATTTATCAAACCCATTGCCCTCTACCTTTTGTTTATTGTCTACTCCAATTGCGTTGGCATTGTAAACGTATGTCTCCAATGCCAATAAAGCCATTTGAATTTAACTGAATTTAATTGAGAGAGAGAGAGAGAGAGATAGAGAGAGAGAGAGAGAGAGAGAGAGAGAGAGAGAGAGAGAGAGAGAGAGAGAGAGAGAGAGAGAGAGAGAGAGAGAGAGAGAGAGAGAGAGAGAGAGAGAGAGAGAGAGAGAGAAAATGCTGACAAGTGATTTGTTTGCTCTTTAAGTTTCCTACACAGTACACATGTTTAATTAGTAAGGTGATATAATATAATGTACATATTATAAACACAATCACACCAATAATCAATACAATAAAGTTTCTATATTTTTTTTAATCCTGAAGTCATAGCAGCATACCACCTAATTCATGAAAAGACTCATTGATGAATGCAACCACTTGTCTGTTCAGGTTGTTTAATTGTTTATCTGCAACGCCCAATCTGTCCTTAGTTCCCCCATCATCTGTCTAGGCTAAATGTCATCTTTCTCTGCACCACCCTCCTTCTCCCTCTCCTCTCCAGCTCTCTATGCAAGTCTCTTTCTCGTCTAATCACTCACTCTCTCACCCTCTGTGCAGTCAAAACCTTTCACTGTGCAAGTCATGCCTCTCACTCCATCCATCTCCAGCTCTCTCTACTCCCTACCTCCCTTTCTCTCACTCTCTCCTTTTTCCACCGGTTCCATGTGCTATTTTTCCACTCAACTCCTCTAAACTCTCCTCCTCTGATTCACTCACTGCTCTCATCTTCTCTCTCTGTAACCCTCTCTCTCCCTTCCTCCTTATCTTGCTCACTCTGACTATACCTGTCCAGTGCCATCCATTCCCCTAGTCTCAGGCTCATCATCCAAATGTAAAGGATAAATATTATACATGCACAGAACACAGGGGCTTATAGGATTGCTGAGAGGCGCAGTCGAGGGATTATTTTGCAGTTTATTGGTACAATGAGTCCACCTCTACTCTGTAGTGGAATACTTTTGGACAGTGTCTGCATCGGATTATACTCAGTCTTTTCGGGTTTATTGCCACTTGCACTGCTTTCTGCTCAGTTGGCTTTCAGAGTCTCACAGATTTATTTTAGAATATGTTTCCACACTTCAGCAATCTACACTTTTCAACGACTGGTAGTAATGACAGCTGCACAAACTGTAATATCTCTTGCCCATGCACTACGGTAAAACATCTGTACAACTTCAGAATTAACCCTAGATTATGAGCGGATTGTAAAAGAAAAGCCATTTATATGCATATCATCCATCAGCTTTGGTCTCAGCCGGGGGTGGGCATAGTAGTCATTCTTCACAAAACGTATTGGTCAGTGGTTCAAGCTGCTTGCTCTTTATTGGTTGAGATCTCAGGCCCATGCGCTTTATTGGTTGAAAGTGAGGCAGCCATGTAATTGTAGCGAGTGAGAGGGTGAGGGTGAGAAGAGGGACCCTCCTACCTCGTTGTGATATGCCGGGGTGGGTGGATGCACTGGTTGACCAATAAGTTATATATTTTGATTTGTTTAACACTTTTTTGGTTACTACATCATTCCATATGTGTTATTTCATAGTTTTGATGTCTTCACTATTATTCTACAATGTAGAAAATAGTAAAAATAAAGAAAAATGAGTAGGAATGAGTAGGTGTGTCCAAACTTTTGACTGGTACTGTATATTTTAACATACTTTACCGGTTGTCTGTGCGCTTGGTCCTTTTGGCTGTAAGAATGTGAGACAATATATAACACGCTCATTTCTGCCCGATGTGGAATTCAATGCAATTCAACGTAGGGTTTCCAGGCAAACCATGTCTGTGGAAAAACAACTCTAAAGACAGACTATGAAAAGAGAGGCACAATTTGGACCCTGCTCTGTGTAACATCACAAAATGCAGAACAATATTGGAGATTTACACAGCCAAGAGAGGATCAATATGTTAATTTTTTCTGTTATGTTTTTACCACTGGAATCAAACACCTTATCTCCAAAATGAGAATGTGATAATCAAACATGAAGTAGGAACATCCTTTATGAATATCTACAGATTGTACACCAGATAATGTGATATAACCAAAGATTTTTGGTATCCGTTACTGGGCGTTACAGGTTTGCCTATACAAAACGTTGTCATAGATTTTCAACTAACCTGGTATTGGCGATACTATCTTCGTTCTCGATTCGGCCAAACATGTATCTTCTAAAATTTCAGTGTCCAGTTGCAGGTGGTTCATTTGAATTGAGAAAATGCTCTGCTATTCAAATAAATAAATGTTTTGCTCCATGAACTAATGCAACAATGTGTACGCCGCCATCTTGTTTATTTCAAATCTTCTCTCATTGATCGAGACAGGTCATCATGACATGCAGCACTTTGGGGTGGA
The DNA here is from genome assembly GCF_020615455.1 of Coregonus clupeaformis. Lineage (NCBI taxonomy): Eukaryota > Metazoa > Chordata > Actinopteri > Salmoniformes > Salmonidae > Coregonus > Coregonus clupeaformis. Next base: position 12,475,969 of record NC_059196.1, on the reverse strand, counting down.
ACCACCTGTCTCAATCAATGAGAGAAGATATTAAATAGACAAGATGGCGACATTGTTGCATTACTACATGAAGCAAAATATTTATTTATTTGAATAACAGAGCATTTTCTAAATTCAAACGAACCACCTGCAACTGGACAATGACATTTTAGAAGCTACAAGTTCGGCCGAATCGAGAACAAAGATAGTATCGCCAATACTAGGTTATTTGAAAAATCTATGGCAACGTTTTGTATAAGCAAACCTGTAACGCCTGGTAATGGATACCAAAAATCTTTGGTCATATCACATTATCTGGGGTACAATCTGTAGCTACTTTATGAACAGCCTCCTGGATGGCCAGAATGCGGTTGCCACCTGGCCTCCTGGTCCTGCTGGATGCTGGTGTGAGCCATCTCTCCCTCGTCTCTGTGGAGGATCACTGACATCAAGGCCAGGTCCTCTTGGCCCTGCAGAAGAGGGACATCTGGGAATGTCATCAGAGTGTTTGTGTCACAGCCACCCTTCCTACAAATGTAACAGATTGATCTATTATACAAGACAAAGGGAATATGCCAGACACATCCTCTACCCCTCTCGAAGGAAATGGGGGCTTGGAAATGGAGGGCGGCTCATCGCTTGTGTGTCGGAGTCTGGCTCATAACACCATTTCATTTCATTTCTGAAGTTGTTTTTTTGAGCAAGGAAAGGGACTGTTGTTGTTTTTTGAGTCATCTTGGTATTTGACATCAACACTAGCATCATCACCATTTCCTGTCACGACTTCCGCCGAGGCTGCCCCCCCTCCTGGTTCGGGCAGGCTTCGGCGTTCGTCGTCACCGGAGTACTAGCTACTGCCGATCCCATTCTCATCACTCCACTTGTCATGTCTTGTCAATCACACACACCTGGTGCTCATTGCCCTAATTAGTATGTGTATAAGTGTTCCCTCTGTTCCCCTTGTCTTTGTGAGTGATTGTTTTGTTGTGAGAGCGTGTAGCTCGGTTGAGCTACATTTCTCTGTGTTTTGCCAAGGTGGATGTTTTCCCTTATACAGTTTCGTTTGATGCTTGGGGCGTTTGATTTATGTAAACGGATTAAACTCTGGACTTCGGTATTTTACCTCCTGCGCCTGACTCCTTCTTTCACACCTCGTCACATTTCCTCTTTTTCCTCATTTTAATTGTTTCATCATTTTCATTCTTATCTTCATCATCATCATCAGTGTTACACGGTCATCATCCATCAACATCAGAAAAATTATGTGAAAGACACTGCTCATTCGCTGGATAATTTATTTCAAAGAATCTTCCACTCTCCGATAACCACATCCAACATGTGAAATGCCAAAGTCTTAGCACTGAAGCAGAGCTTCAAACAAACTCTTTACTAACTAATTGTTTGTTTTTGATTAGTTTTAGTATAGCCTTTCATATCTCCAATATTTTTGTCCTATTTTTCTCTGCCTCTAAAATAGGCATATCTTGTATGTATTTTCTGACACTGCCCTCTCCCTGTTGTCAGGATGTAACTTTAATTACAGTTTTTCTCGATTGTTTACACACATTTTCTGAAAGCATGCCTCATATTCTGAGAACTCTACACACAAATCAAAAAACATACACACAATGGATAAAACCCCTCAATTCTCCAGCAAAATGAAACTTTACATTCAAAACAATGATATTTCTAATCAAAATGGTATTTTGTTTTCAAATGACACACACAAACCATCATATGAATAGACATTTATAAGAACCAGTTGAACACTGATGTGCTCAATGTAAAACACTATGATGAATGGAAAACACTTCTTCTCCATTCATCATAATGACTTAGGCCTTTTTTTGGTTCAGTGTTGCCATTACTACAGACAGTACATACATAAGTGTGTTGTAAAATATTTGAGAATATTGTTTTTATACTCAGAACACACAAATACACAGTAACAAATATATTTCATTTTTCCCACAAAAACAATGTACACAGTGTACATCCCATTCCCAACCAACACAAAGTTGCACATGCAGTGGTCTACATACAAAACAGAAGAATTTAATGTATACAGTTACAGTAAAAAAAAAAAAAAAAAAAATAAAACAAATACAAAACTATGCTGCATCCTCTCTTCTGTTGCGGTCTGGCCACAGCACCTCATCCACATCACAAGCAATGTTTTCCCTGGCCAAGAACGGGGGAAATATCGCCTAGCATGGCGATTCCAGCCATGAAAAGCATCAGCTGCTGTATCTCCACATGCGTCTTCCATAGCTTGGAGAAGAGGTATACGCGTTTGTGGATCTTGGTCATACACTTTCCATCTCCAGGCAGAAAAAAATTCCTCAATAGGATTGAGGAATGGAGAATATGGAGGGAGATAAACAACTAAAAAGCGTGGGTGGGCAGTGAACCAGTTACGAACCAGAGCAGCCCTGTGGAAACTTACGTTGTCCCAAATGACAACGTACCTGAGCTGCTCTGGGCCATCTACCTGATCTGGTGGAATGAGTGTGTTGTGTATGGTGTCCAGGAATGTGATCAGATGGGCGGTGTTGTAGGGGCCAAGGGTAGCATGGTGATGGATGACGCCGTGGTGGGTAATCGCTGCACACATTGTGATGTTCCCTCCGCGCTGGCCAGGGACTTGAACAATGGCACGCTGGCCGATGATATTCCTTCCCCTCTTTCGTCTTTTTGTGAGGTTGAATCCAACCTCATCAGTGAAGATGAACTGGTGCTCCACTGCAGCCACCTCTAGCTCAAGGACTCTCTGAAACACACATGACAATATCAGAAATAGACATGGAGTAGTCACTATTGTGAAGCACAATCATTATGATTACAATACTGAAATATGTATAATTTATACAGTGTTGAGAGTATGCATCAATTGTGGGATTGTATAGGACTCACTTGCACATAGTTATATCGCAATTCTTTGACTCTTTCTGAATTGCGTTCAAATGGCACCCTGTAGACCTGTTTCATCCTGAGATTATTTCTGCGCAAGACACAGTCCAGTGTTGATAAGCTTACCCTATCAATATTTTGAAATATCTCATTGTTTTCTATTAAAAAAATTTATTTGCCGTAATGTTATGGCGTTATTTTGTAGGACCATGTTTATGATTTCAGTTTCCTGTTCAGGAGACAGAACACGTTCCCGACCACCTTGTGTTGCTAATCTTTCAGTTCTGCCAAACAAATAGTAAAATGCTGTAAATACAAAGTAGAAATACATTTCCCAAATACTTGAAACATACTTTATTTTTTACAGTCCTACAGAACAGTCCACAGGCAATACTGTACTACTGTACTCATTGAGTACTGTATTGATATGCAGTACTGCAATTTTCTAGTGAGAGTAGATTTCTTACCTATTCTCATTTCGGAATGTCGGGATGATGGATGCTACAGTGTACCTGCTCAAATTTGGCTGTACTCTTTGCCCAGCCTCCCTCATTGTTAGACCATGGTTGACCACATGATCAACCAAAGTGGCTCGGATCTCATCAGAGATTGCGGTTCTTGGCCTTCCTCATCCTCGTCCTTGTCCTTGTCCTCCCCGTCCTCCTCCTCTTACTCTCACTCCTCTGGCTCTGCCTCTGTTTCCAATGTTGGCATCCATTGCTCCAAAACAGAAGAGCTCACCTGTTGTCCTTTTATGCTAAAGCTCTGATTGCTAATTGTAAAACTGTGTGACGGGTGTTTGCCCATGTGATGAGTCAGTGTGCATATTTGAATGGCAGTGTGTTCATTGTGAAAACAAGATATTTTCTGCATGAAAATTGTGCCAAATGCAAAGATTTGTGTGTAGTGTTTTGAAAAAAGTGTGTTGTAGAACTGCAATTTGAGTGTAAAGCAGGAATTTTGCTTGTAGTTTAGCAGAATTGGTTCAGGGGGTTGGTGCATGAGTTACATGTTGTGGTCATTGTGTCTCAAGTACCAGTATTTGTGTGTAAACAATTGAGAAAAACTGTAATATGATGACTGTTATTTATCGAATCAACTAACTATGTTTGATTGTTACTTGATTAAATGAATCATGTAACATTTAACTCATTAGGATTTTGTTTATAGAGTTACCATCTCCTGAATTAAACTCTAAAGGTCTTTACCTATCAATATGTATAAAACAGTCAATGTATTAATCATTACCTCTTATCAGTCTCATTCTGAATGGTCGCAGACTTCTTGGATCTGCACGAACCCCAGCTTTACTTATGATTTAGCACTACACAAATTGGCTTAATTATTTATTTACTAGCTGACTAAATAATAACACACCCACTTAATACATGAGAAAAAGTCCCTAGCGGACTAACAACAACATGACTGCTTGGTTACCAAAAGAGGGAGGGTAGAGATATTGAGGGAGAGAGAGAGACAAAGAGAAAGATACACTTATCGTTGATACATTTGGAAACTACCCTCAAAGTAATCATAATACTTTGCTCACGAACCACCTCCCGTTTGGAGTAAGAAATCATGAATGTATTTACGTGTGGATGTCTTTGTTCGTCATCTATATCTGTTGACCCAAGCACTCTTAGAAAGGAGGTTTTGACTGAGTCTTCACTCTCTGTTGACCCAAGCCCTCTTAGAAAGGAGGTTTTGGCTGGATCTTCGCTCAGCTCACTTGTAAGGCTCTGATTGTCCTGTGGGTGTAAGGCTCTGATTGACCACAAGAGGTCACAATGTCCTTCTTCTTAGTTTGTCTAGTCTGGGAGTTGATCTTCTTCACCTCATGTTGAGGTTCAACGTTCTAACCATTTTCAGACGTGTAGACCACCGTCTCACGTCTTTCTGGTCTGATGTGAATTTGTCTTTCAAACCTTTATGCACTCTTGGTAAAAGGGGCGTTCCTACTAGCTGACACGATCTCTGAGCTCACTTGGGTGTGGCTACTGACTGGTGCAAAGCTTATATGAAAACTATGATTTCGTTAGAAAACTAAAATCACATTCCTATCTTAAAAAAATACTCTCATTATTAATCATATATCTTATACAACATTTGGACATAAACTTGACAGAGTACTTTCCAAATTACAGTATTTTTGTTATGACATTTTTATACAATTTTTAATGACATCACAAAATAGACATTTGTTTCCGTAGACCAACTGTCATCATTCCACACATTCGGATGTTAGAAACATTGTTCCAGTATTCACTTTATGGATGTAAAAGTTTTGGCGGCAAAAGTCTTCTTGAGACAAAGGGACATTCCTTTACCAATACTGAAGAGCAAAGGGGAGATTCCACTCCTCCCTAATTTCTGACAGGGTGTGAGGTGTCAAAACCGGCCAACCTCCCCCATCCTCCTCTCCTGTGGGTGAGATGGGGTCTGGTGATCGCCAGCCATTGAAAAATTGATCTGAGGCCTTAGATCCTCAGCCAAGAGAGTCATGACTCTGTCTTCTCCTTTCTCTCATGTCCACCTGACTCTGTCTTCTCCTTTCTCTCATGTCCACCTGCTGATCTCGCTCAGCATTATCTCACCGCTGGTGACCACCTCCGACAGGCCCATATTCCCAGTGTGACTCAGCCCACCAGGCACAGCAAATCCAGCACATGCCAGAGAGGCAACAGCCAATCAGGATGGGTTGAATCAGGTTTATGGAAATCTCCTGGGAAACTCCTGTGGCGCCCTGGGAAATTAAGATGTAGAGACTACAGATAATCTGTCAGTTATGGATGTTAGAGCCTGCTTCAACTGTCTGGTTTGGGCCGGTCACCACACAACCTAGAGTGCAGTGGTGTAAAGTCCTTAAGTAAAAATACTTTAAAGTACTACTTAAGTCGTATCTTACTATTTATATTTTTGACAACTTTTACTTTTACTTCACTACATTCCTTAAAAAAATTATTGTACTTTTTACTCCATACATCCCAAAGTACTTGTTACATTTTGAATGCTTAGCAGGACAGACAAATTGTGAAAATAACTTATCAAGAGAAAACGTGGTCATCCCTACTGCCTATGGTCTGGCGGACTCACTAAACACAAATGCATCTTTTGTATATAATGTATGAGTGTTGGAGTGTGCCCCTGGCGATCCGTACATTTTAAAAACAAGAAAATGGTGCTGTCTCCTTTGCTTAATATAAGGAATTTGAAATGATTTATACTTTTACTTCTACTTTTGATACTTAAGTATATTTTAGCAATTACATTTACTTTTGATACTTAAGTATATTTAAAACCAAATACTTTTAGACTTTTACGCAAGTAGTATTTTACTGGGTGACTTTCACTTTTACTTGAGTAACTTTCTATTATGATATCTATACTTTTACTCAAGTATGACAATTGGGTACTTTTTCCACCACTGCTAGAGAGCTACACACTGTGAATACTACTACAACTACTACTACTACTACTACTACTACTACTACTACTACTACTACTACACACACACAAATAAACATGCATAGCAGAAACAACATTCAATAATATTCCTTATTTAAATTATGACATTAACATGATCTTACCTGTATATTAATGTTAATTTCTCTGTTTTGACTTAAGGCAGTCCACTCTGATCCGTCTCTATTGTCAAGGTGCCTCTTCACTTTGAACACTGTGGAAATGCTTACAGCTACAAGGTGCAAAAAGTTACAGCAACATACTGGTGGTTCACATTACTAAACTGTGCATATGTGTCTGTGGGTAGGGAAGTGGTGCATGTCAATTTGTGGTCAACAGAGCTCTTTAGTTTCTGAGAAAATGAAGAAAAAAATCTCCAAAATGAGTGCTTTGTCTGTGCCACTGTGTCTCAGATGTGTCCTTATCAGTCCTCTGGTGTTATAATGAAAGGGCTGCAAAACCGCTTCTGCTTTTTGTGGAGTGACTCTCTTGATAAACCTAAGATATGCACTGAGTATACAAAACATGAAGAACATCTGCCCTTTCAGTGACATAGGTGAAAGCTATGATCTCTTATCGATGTCTGTAAGGGTTGGGGTGAGGTGTGACCCAGGTGCGGTACAGGATATACAGTAGGCAGTAGGCAGAGATGGTGAAACAAGGACCTTTACAGGTGGTCCCGAAGCCAAAATACAAAATAACGGACTTATCACGATTAAAGAAAGGTGGAGCAAATAAGTCTCCAAACACCGGCTGACAGCCAAAAAATGAAATACTACCTAAGACTGAAACAAATAACGAAACGGAGAGAACACTTCTCAAGTACCTGTACATACAGTGAGGGGGAAAAAGTATTTGATCCCCTGCTAATTTTGTACGTTTGCCCACTGACAAAGACATGATCAGTCTATAATTTTAATGTTAAGTTTATTTGAACAGTGAGAGACAGGATAACAACAACAAAATCCAGAAAAACGCATATCAAAAATGTAATAAATTGATTTGCATTTTAATGAGGGAAATAAGTATTTGACCCCTCTGCAAAACATGACTTAGTACTTGGTGGCAAAACCCTTGTTGGCAATCACAGAGGTCAGACGTTTCTTGTAGTTGGCCACCAGGTTTGCACACATCTCAGGAGGGATTTTGTCCCACTTCTCTTTGCAGATCTTCTCCAAGTCATTAAGGTTTCGAGGCTGACGTTTGGCAACTCGAACCTTCAGCAGCCTCCATAGATTTTCTATGGGATTAAGGTCTGGAGACTGGCTAGGCCACTCCAGGACCTTAATGTGCTTCTTCTTGAGCCACTCCTTTGTTGCCTTGGCTTTGTGTTTTGGGTACCCATTTTCAATGCCCTGGCTGAGGGAAGGAGGTTCTCACCCAAGATTTGACGGTACATGGCCCCATCCATCCTCCCTTTGATGCGGTGAAGTTGTCCTGTCCCCTTAGCAGAAAAACACCCCCAAAGCATAATGTTTCAACCTCCATGTTTGACGGTGGGGATGGTGTTCTTGGGGTCATAGGCAGCATTCCTCCTCCTCCAAACACGGCGAATTGAGTTGATGCCAAAGAGCTCGATTTTGGTCTCATCTGACCACAACACTTTCACCCAGTTCTCCTCTGAATCATTCAGATGTTCATTGGCAAACTTCAGACGGCCCTGTATATATGCTTTCTTGAGCAGGGGGGCCTTGCGGGCACTGCAGGATTTCAGTCCTTCACGGTGTAGTGTGTTACCAATTGTTTTCTTGGTGACTATGGTCCCAGCTGCCTTGAGATCATTGACAAGATCCTCCTGTGTAGTTCTGGGCTGATTCCTCACCGTTCTCATGATCATTGCAACTCCACGAGGTGAGATCTTGCATGGAGCCCCAGGCCGAGGGAGATTGACAGTTATTTTGTGTTTCTTCCATTTGAGAATAATCGCACCAACTGTTGTCACCTTCTCACCAAGCTGCTTGGCGATGGTCTTGTAGCCCATTCCAGCCTTGTGTAGGTCTACAATCTAACCCGGACGCTTATAAGAAATCCCACTATGCCATCCGACGAACCATCAAACAGGCAAAGAGTCATCGGCTACACCGGCTCTGACACTCGTTGGATGTGGCAGGGCTTGAAAACTATTACAGACTACAAAGGGAAGCACAGCCGCGAGCTGCCCAGTGACACAAGAATTCCAGACGAGCTAAACCACTTCTATGCTCGCTTCGAGGCAAGCAACACTGAAGCATGCATGAGAGCACCAGCTGTTCCGGATAACTATGTGATCACGCTCTCCATAGCCAATGTGAGTAAGACTTTTAAGCAGGTCAACATTCACAAGACCGCAGGGCCAGACAGATTACCAGGACGTGTAATCCGAGCATGTGCTGACCAACTGACTAAAATACATTATATACACTACCAGTCAAAAGTTTTAGAACACCTACTCATTCAAGGGTTTTTCTTTATTTTTACTATTGTCTACATTGTAGACATCAAAACTATGAAATAACACATGTGAAATCATGTAGTAACCAAAAAAAGAGTTAAACAAATCAAAATATATTTGAGATTTCAGTATCACGTTTCAGGAGAAGACCCAGATGCAGACAGCGTCGAAGTAACAAAAGTTTATTACAAAAACAGGGGACATGCAAACGTAATCCAGGGTAGTGTGACAAGGTACAGAACGGAAGGCAGGCTCAGGGTCAGGGCAGGCAGAATGGTCAAAACCAGGAGAACTAGAAAACAGGAACTTGAGAAAGACAGGCGCAAAGGGAAAAACGCTGGTAGGCTTGACGAAACAAAACGAACTGGCAACAGACAAACAGAGAACGCAGGTATATATATACACTGGGGATAATGGGGAAGATAGGTGACACCTGGAGGGGTGTGGAGACAATCACAAAGACAGGTGAAACAGATCAGGGTGTGACAGTACCCCCCCCCCCCACCCTAGGTGCGCCACCTGGCATCCTACCTGGGCACATACCTGGTTGAGACCGGGTGCCGGTGTTGAAATTCAGCGATGAGGCCTGTGTCCAGGATGTCCCTAGTGGGGACCCAGCACCTCTCCTCCGGGCCATAACCCTCCCAGTCAACCAGGTACTGGAACCCCCTGACCGAGATGATACCGGGGTGCCAGGGTCCGGTTGGCGGAGACCAGGCAACACAGAGTCGTCTCCAGGTCTTGGTTGGCTCGCTCCGACTGCGCCTCCCGGACCTTCTTCCCTATTCCCCAACTGAGGGCCATCGCCAAGCACGAGGTGGGAAGCAGCGTGACAGCAAATTTGGCTTGACATTCTTGGATCCCGGTCGGTATGAGAGGGAGAAGTTGAACCAAGTGAAAAGCAGGGCCCACCTAGCTTGCCTGGAATTGAGACGCTTGGTGGTGCGGTGATATTCTTGTGGTCTGTCCATCAATGAACGGATGTTCCGCCCCCTCCAGCTAGTGCCTCCACTCCTCCAACGCCATCTTCACCGCGAGAAGCTCATTATTCCCACATCGTAATTCCTCTCCGTGGTGTTGAGGCGATGGGAGAAGAAGGCGCAGGGATGTAGCTCAATTGGTAGAGCATGGCTCTTGTAACGCCAGGGTAGTGGGTTCGATCCCAGGGACCACCCATACCTAAACATTAATGCACGCATGACTGTAAGTCGCTTTGGATAAAAGCGTCTGCTAAATGGCGTATTATTATTATTATATTATTATGTAACTTGAAGTCCAGGGACGAACGCTGGGACAGGACCGCCCCCACTCTGATATCCGAAGCATCAGCCTCCACCACGAACTGGCGGGACGGGTCAGGACGAATGGGAGCAGTGGTGAAATGGTGTTTGAGGTTCCGGAACGTCCGGTCAGCAGCTGGGGACCATGTGAACGGAACCTTGGGAGAGGTGAGTGCAGACAGGGGGGAAGCCAGGGTGCTATAACCCCGGATAAAGTTTGCGAATCCCAGAAAACGTTGCAGCTGTGCTCTGGACGTAGGCTGGGGCCAATCCACCACCACGCTCACCTTCCCGGGATCCATCTGTACACTCCCTGCCGCAATGATGTAGCCCAGGAATGGGGATGGTGGAGCGATAGAATTCGCATTTCTCACTTTCACAAAAAGCTGGTTCTCCAGGAGGCGTTGGAGGACCTGTTGGACGTGGAGCAGGTGTTCTTGGGCAGAACAGGAGAAGATGAGGATGTCGTTAAGGTAGATGAAGATAAACCGGTTCAACATGTCGCGGAGAACATCATTAAACAGGGCTTGGAACACAGCTGGAGCATTGGTAAGGCCAAAGGGCACGACCAGATACTCGTCTTGACCACTAGCCGTGTTGAAGGCAGTCTTCCACTCGTCCCCCTCCCGTACCCACACCAAGTGGTTGGCATTCCGTACGTCCAGCTTGCAGAACATGTTGGCCCCCTGGAGCGGCTCGAACGCAGAGGAGATGAGTGGTAGCGGGTAGCGGTTCTTCACTGTGATGTCGTTGAGGCCCCGGTAGTTGATGCACGGGCACAGGGTTTTGTGTTTCTTCTCCACAAAGAAGTAACCTGCGCCGGTGGGGGAGGCAGAAGGATGGATGAACCCAGCAGCTAGGGAGTCCTCAATGTAGGTCTCGATAGCCTTGGTCTCAGGTCCTGACAGCGAGTACAGTCGTCCCCGGGGTGGAGTGGTGCCTGGGAGAAGGTCGATTCCCCCCAGGAAGACGTCCCGGGGCAGGCTGCGCTGACTTCAGGCAATTAGCGTTGCAGAACGGGCTCCAGCCCATGATGGCACCAGTAGACCAGTCAAGAACGGGGTTGTGTCACTGGAGCCAAGAGAAACCTAATGTGACGATCCCGGCTGTCTGAGTCGGGTCCTGTCTGGTGACTAGTGTTCCTGCTCGTATTCTCCAGTTTCCCGAGGGTTCGGGAACGCTCCGGGGAGCGCTCTGGTTTTCCGCACCTGCATCCCATCAGCAATCTGCACACCTGGTCCTGATCATCACCCTTCTTAGGCTCTGGCCCAACATCCAGTTCCTGCCGGATCGTTAGCCATGAACAGTATGTTTGTCAGCGTATCAGCCTTTGAGTTCTAGCGTTAGTTTTGTTGTTTTGCACCTTGTTGATTTGCTGTGTACTCACCTCCGTTTTGTTCTGTCTGCAGTCTCTCACCCGGAACCTTCACCCAACCTCTGCCTGATGGTCGGCGGCTGCCGAGCCAGTACCGGACCAACCACTGCACCCTCAACAACCCATCCACGCCACCCGCTCTGTTCCCTGGATTATTCAGCTTCACTCGGACTCTATAAATAAACACTCACCTTTGTCTCACGTACCGTGTCCTGGTCTGCTTCTGGGTTCTGGCTTAGTTAACCGTGACAGAACGATCCGGCCAGTAATGAACCCAGCGGACCTGGACTCTGTTCGCCATGCTATTACCCAGCAGGAGAAGATGTTGGGCCATCATAGCACGGTACTACAGGAGATCGCGTTGTCAGTTCGAACCTTTCTACCGGTCTGACGGAGGTCCAGAACCAACGCAAGTGTCCGGTGGAGGATCCACTACCGGTTTCACCCATCTCGCCTGCCGCTTCTGAAGCTGTGTCCATCCGTGAGCCCAAGGTTCCGACGCCGGATAAGTATGAGGGAGAGCTGGGAAGATGCCGTTCCTTCCTTATGCAGTGTGGACTAGTGTTCGATCTACAGCCCTACTCTTATGCCACAGACAAGGCTAGGATAGCCTTTGTGATTGAGTTGCTGCGTGGTCGAGCGCTGGAGTGGGCTTCAGCCGTTTGGGAACGACAGGATCCCTGCATGGCTTCATACCAGGGGTTCACGGCCGAGATGAGGAAGCTCTTCGACCATTCCGTCCGAGGGAGGGACGCAGCTAGGCGCCTGTTTCGCTTCGCCAAGGAACTCGCAGCGTGGCCGACTTCGTGATCGAGTTCAAGACGTTGGCTGTGGAGAGTGGGTGGAACGAGGAGTCTCTGCAAGCGGCCTTTTACCAGGGTCTGTCGGAGCAGCTCAAGGATGAGTTGATCTCCTATCCGGAGCCTAGTGACCTGGACAGCTTGGTAGCTTTGTCTATTCGGGTGGATAATCGAGTCCGAGAGCGAAGGAGGGAGAAGCAATGGGTCCCGTCCAACCGATCAGCTTCTCAGGATCCAGTCGGGTCGCTCAAACCGCGCGGCTCGCTAAAGTTGGGAGGACTTTTAGCGAGCCAGTTTCGACCTCTCAATACCTCTGTCAGACCCCGTTTCCCGGCTACCCTTATGAACAGGAATCAGAGCTTAGCGATTAACGCTTTTATCGATTCAGGTGCCGATGGAAGCTTTCTAGATGCCGAGTTGGTGGAACAGCTGGGGCTTTCCAAGGAGCAATTGCCGGAAGCCATTGAAGCTACCACTCTGAACGGCAGTAGTCTGGCACGTATCACGATGAGGACTGAACCGGTTAAGATGCGGTTGTCGGGGAATCATTCTGAGATGATTTCATTCTTCATTCTGCCGTCTTCCCATGTTCCTCTGGTCCTTGGATACCCCTGGCTGAAGGAACACAATCCCACGTTCGATTGGGTGACGGGCAAGGTAACGAGTTGGAGCCTTGATTGTCATGCTAACTGTCTCAAGACTGCCTGCCCCCATTCGGTTCCCAGTCAGGTGATTGAGGCTAAACCCCCAGATTTGTCCCTGGTTCCCGAGACATATCACGATTTGGGGGAAGTTTTCAGTAAGCAGAAGGCTCTGTCACTCCCTCCCCACCGACCATATGATTGTGCCATCAACCTGGTCCCTGGAGCTGTCTACCCCAAGGGAAGGTTATACAGTATCTCCCGACCTGAACGTGAGGCGTTGGAGACCTACATCAAGGAGTCCCTAGCTGCTGGTCTCGTTCGTCCCTCGTCATCACCCCTGGGGGCAGGATTCTTCTTTGTGGGTAAGAAGGATGGCTCTCTTCGACCGTGTATTGATTATCGGGGGTTGAATGACATCACGGTCAAGAACAAGTATCCCCTGCCCTTGATGAGTTCTGCCTTCGACTCCTTACAGGGTGCTACGGTGTTCACCAAGCTAGACCTACGCAATGCGTATCACCTGGTCCGGATCAGAGAGGGGGACGAGTGGTTGACGGGTTTCAATACACCGATGGGTCACTTCGAGTATCAGGTGATGCCGTTTGGACTGACCAATGCTCCAGCGGTATTCCAGAGTATGGTGAACGACGTCCTGAGAGATATGATCGGGTCTCTTTGTGTTTGTTTACCTGGATGACATTCTGATCTTCTCGAAGGAACCTTCCGACCACGTCCAGCATGTCCGGCAGGTTCTGCAGCGATTGTTGGAGAATCGCCTGTTTGTGAAGGCCGAGAAGTGCGAGTTTCACGCCCACACGACATCCTTTCTCGGGTACATCATCTCCAGGGGGAGAGATTAGGATGGACCAGGAGAAGGTTAGAGCGGTTCTGGAATGGGCCCAGCCCGGTACGAGATTGCAGCTCCAGAGATTTTTGGGGTTTGCGAATTTCTACCGCAGATTCATCCGGGATTACAGCCGTGTGGCCGCTCCGTTAACTGCCTTGACTTCCAGCATCAGGACCTTCAAGTGGAATCCGGAGGCGGATCGAGCGTTTCTGGATTTGAAGAGGCGATTCACCAACGCACCGATTCTCTCTCAACCGGACACGGCCCGTCAGTTCGTCGTTGAAGTGGACGCGTCTGATGTGGGAGTTGGCGCCATCCTGTCGCAGCGATGCTCCACGGACAGTAAACTCCATCCCTGCGCCTACTACTCTCGTCGCCTTTCGCCTGCGGAGAGGAATTACGATGTGGGTAACCGGGAGCTTCTCGCGGTGAAACTTGCCTTGGAGGAGTGGCGCCACTGGTTGAGGGGGCGGAGCAACCGTTTATGGTCTGGACGGACCACAAGAATCTTGCTTACGTGCAATCGGCTAAACGTCTCAACTCCCGTCAGGCCAGGTGGGCGTTGTTTTTCGGACGATTCAAGTTTGCCCTGACGTTCCGACCTGGATCTAAGAACGGCAAGGCGGACGCCTTGTCCCGGATGTTCTCCAAGACGGAGGAGAGTGGGTCCAAGACCGAGACAATCCTCCCCCCGGAACTGCGTCGTGGGAGCAGTTATGTGGAAGATTGAGGAGGAGGTGCTGGCGGCCCTTCGGACTCAGCCCGGTCCCGTAACGGTCCACCCGGTCGGTTGTTTGTGCCTGAGTCGGTTCGTCCTGCTGTCCTCAAATGGTCCCACGCCAGCAAGATGGCTTGTCACCCTGGCGTGGCTCGGACTATGGCGTTTCTTCGCAGACGTTTTGGTGGCTCGCCATGGCCGAGGATACTCGGGGTTTTGTTGCTGCCTGTCCAGTGTGTGCGCAGAATAAGAGTACCAATCGGCCCAGCTCTGGACTACTTCACCCCCTTCCTATTCCCCGGCGACCATGGTCGCATCTGGCCCTGGACTTCGTCACGGGGTTGCCCGCTTCTGAGGGGAACACGGTCGTTCTGACTATCGTGGACAGATTCAGCAAGTTCGCCCACTTTGTGCCAATTGCCAAGCTTCCCTCTGCCTCGGAGACGTCCGAGATCCTGGTTAGGGAGGTTTTCAGGGTCCACGGTTTGCCCAGTGATATCGCTTTCCGACCGTGGCCCTCAGTTTACCCTCTGCTGTCTGGAGGTCCTTCTGTTTGGCCATTGGAGCTACGGTCAGTCTCACATCTGGTTTTCACCCCCAATCCAATGGTCAGGCGGAGAGAGCCAACCAGAAGATGGAATCAACGCTACGCTGTCTGGTCTCTTCCAACCCCACCTCCTGGGCCTCTCAGTTGCCTTGGGTTGAGTATGCCCACAATACTCTTCCTACATCTGCCACTGGGATGTCTCCCTTCCAGTGCCTGTATGGCTATCAACCTCCCCTGTTTCCTTCTCAGGAGAAGGAGCTCTCAGTGCCTTCTGTGCAGGCCCATATTCGGCGTTGCCACCGGACCTGGCATCGGGCCAGAAAGGCACTCCTTAGAGTTTCGGACCGGTATCAGCTCCAGGCGAATCGTCGCCGGATTCCCGCTCCCACCTATACCATTGGAGATAGGGTTTGGTTGGCCACACGGGATCTTCCGTTACGGACTGAGTCTAGGAAGTTGTTGCCGAAGTTCATTGGTCCGTTTGTGGTGGAGAAGGTGATCAATCCAGTGGCAGTTCGACTCAAACTACCGAGGACGCTCAGAGTCCATCCCACCTTTCATGTCTCCTGCCTCAAGCCTGTCTTCCTCAGTCCTCTGTTGCCTCCTCCGCCTCCTCCTCCTCCTCCTCGGATGATCGGAGGTGGTCCTGCCTACACGGTGCGTCGCATCATGGATTCCAGACGGCGGGGCCGGGGTTTCCAGTATCTCGTGGACTGGGAGGGGTATGGCCCTGAAGAGAGGAGTTGGATTCCGCGGCGACAGGTCCTAGACGCAGACCTCATCAGTGACTTCTACCGCCTCCATCCTGGCGCTCCGGGAAGTCCGCCCGGTGGCGTTCGGAGGGGGTACTGTGACGATCCCGGCTGTCTGAGTCGGGTCCTGTCTGGTGACTAGTGTTCCTGCTCGTATTCTCCAGTTTCCCGAGGGTTCGGGAACGCTCCGGGGAGCGCTCTGGTTTTCCGCACCTGCATCCCATCAGCAATCTGCACACCTGGTCCTGATCATCACCCTTCTTAGGCTCTGGCCCAACATCCAGTTCCTGCCGGATCGTTAGCCATGAACAGTATGTTTGTCAGCGTATCAGCCTTTGAGTTCTAGCGTTAGTTTTGTTGTTTTGCACCTTGTTGATTTGCTGTGTACTCACCTCCGTTTTGTTCTGTCTGCAGTCTCTCACCCGGAACCTTCACCCAACCTCTGCCTGATGGTCGGCGGCTGCCGAGCCAGTACCGGACCAACCACTGCACCCTCAACAACCCATCCACGCCACCCGCTCTGTTCCCTGGATTATTCAGCTTCACTCGGACTCTATAAATAAACACTCACCTTTGTCTCACGTACCGTGTCCTGGTCTGCTTCTGGGTTCTGGCTTAGTTAACCGTGACACCTAATACCACGGGAACCTGAGGAGACTTAATTAGCAGGAATTGGATCATCTCGCTGTGGTTCCCTGATACTAGTAGGTTGATGGGGGTAGTATTGCGGGTGACCCGGCCTATAGAGCGCCCGTCCAGCACTCTAACGTCCATGGGAATAGAGAGGGGCTGAGTGGGGATGCCCAGCTCAGACGCCAGGGTAGCGTCTATAAAGCTCTCATCGGCCCCAGAGTCGATGAGTGCTGAAGCATATGGCCAACTGTTGTTCCCACACTGCCGTAGCCCAGGCGAGAGCCCACCCGGACATTAGTATGACAAGGTTACGCTATCTTAGAGCGGTCCGAGGGGAAGGAGGAGGGCTGCAACTCAATGATGAGCGAAGACTCTCCAGCGAAGCGTTCCGGGGGAGGTAAGCAGGGTTCTCAGGAAACCGGGGTGGCCGCGCTGCTAATAGCCGGGTTACTGAGGGGCTGGGAAGTTACCGTCGTGGTAGGCTGCCTAACAGACAACCCGCAAATTGCTCCAGCAATGTGTTAAACGCTCGGTCATGGCGTTCGGCCAAGGTCTGGAACCCTTCCATGAGACCACGAAGCAACTCCTCGTTCCTTCCAATGGTGGCTCCAAGGGAGGAGATGGTGTTGCGGAGCTGGTCCGAGTCTGCTGGGTCAGTCCAGTCCAGTTCGTACTATCAGGGGGCAGGCAAACGACAGGTCAAGGGCAGGCAGAGGTTAGTAATCAAGATCATAGTCCAAAATGTACAGAATGGCAGGCAGTCTCAGGGTTAGGGCAGGCAGAGGTCAATAATCCAGGGTGGTGTGACAAGGTACAGAACAGAAAACAGGAACTTCAGAAAGACAGGAGCGAGGGGAAACCGTTGGTAGTCTTGACCAACAAAAATGACCTGGCAACAGACAAACAGAGAACACAGGTATAAATACACTGGGGATAATGGGGTAGATGGGCGACACCTGGAGGAGGGTAAAGAATTTCACAAAGACAGGTGAAACAGATCACAGTGAGAGTCTTCAAATTGCCACCCTTTGCCTTGATGACAGCTTTGCACACTCTTGGCATTCTCTCAACCAGCTTCGTGAGGTAGTCACCTGGAATGCATTTCAATGAACAGGTGTGCCTTCTTAAAAGTTAATTTGTGGAATTTCTTTCCTTCTTAATGCGTTTGAGCCATTCAGTTGTGTTTTGACAAGGTGTGTGTGTGGGCTGGTATACAGAAGATAGCCCTACTTGGTAAAAGTCCATATTATGGCAAGAACAGCTCAAATAAGCAAAGAGAAATGACAGTCCATCATTACTTTAAGACATGGTCAGTCAATAAGGAACATTTCAAGAACTTTCAAAGTTTCTTCAAGTGCAGTCGCTAAAACCATCAAGCGCTATGATTAAACTGGCTCTCATGAGGACCGCCACAGGAATGGAAGACCCAGAGTTACCTCTGCTGCAGAGGATAAGTTCATTAGAGTTACCAGCCTAAGAAATTGCAGCCCAAATAAATGCTTCACAGAGTTCAAGTCACAGACACATCTCAACATCAACTGTTCAGAGGGGACTGTGTGAATCAGGCCTTCATGGTCAAATTGCTGCAAAGAAACCACTACTAAAGGACACCAATAAGAAGAAGAGACATGCTTGGGCCAAGAAACACGAGCAATGGACATTAGACCGGTGGAAATGTTTCCTTTGGTCTGGAGTCCAAATTTGAGATTTTTGGTTCCAACCGCCGTGTATTTGTGAGACGCGGTGTGGGTGAACGGATGATCTCCGCATGTGTATTTCCCACCGTAAAGCATGGAGGAGGAGGTGTGTAAGGGATATTTTACTAAGAAGGAGAGTGATGGAGTGCTGCATCAGATGACCTGGCCTCCACAATCCACCGACCTCAACCCAATTGAGATGGTTTAGGATGAGTCAGACGGCAGAGTGAATGAAAAGCAGCCAACAAGTGCTCAGCATATGTGGGAACTCCTTCAAGACTGTTGGAAAAGCAATCCAGGTGATGCTGGTTGAGAGAATGCCAACGGTGTGCAAAGCTGTCATCAAGGCAAAGGGTGGCTATTTGAAGAATCTCAAATCTAAAATGTATTTTGATTTGTTTAACACTTTTTTGGTTACTACATGATTTCATGTGTTATTTCATAGTTTTGATGTCTTCACTATTATTCTACAATGTAGAAAATAGTAAAAATAAAGAAAAACCCTTGAATGAGTAGGTGTGTCCAAACTTTGACTGGTACTGTATATATTTACAGTGGGGGAAAAAAAGTATTTAGTCAGCCACCAATTGTGCAAGTTCTCCCACTTAAAAAGATGAGAGAGGCCTGGAATTTTCATCATAGGTAGACGTCAACTATGACAGACAAAATTAGAAGAAAAAAATAAAGAAAATCACATTGTAGGATTTTTATTGAATTTATTTGCAAATAATGGTGGAAAATAAGTATTTGGTCAATAACATAAGTTTCTCAATACTTTGTTATATACCCTTTGTTAGCAATGACACAGGTCAAACGTTTTCTGTAAGTCTTCACAAGTTTTTCAAACACTGTTGCTGGTATTTTGGCCCATTCCTCCATGCAGATCTCCTCTAGAGCAGTGATGTTTTGGGGCTGTTGCTGGGCAACACAGACTTTCAACTCCCTCCAAAGATTTTCTATGGGGTTGAGATCTGGAGACTGGCTAGGCCACTCCAGGACCTTGAAATGCTTCTTACGAAGCCACTCCTTTGTTGCCCGGGCGGTGTGTTTGGGATCATTGTCATGCTGAAAGACCCAGCCACGTTTCATCTTCAATGCCATTGCTGATGGAAGGAGGTTTTCACTCAAAATCTCACGATACATGGCCCCATTCATTCTTTCCTTTACACGGATCAGTCGTCCTGGTCCATTTGCAGAAAAACTGCCCCAAAGCATGATGTTTCCACCCCCATGCTTCACAGTAGGTATGGTGTTCTTTGGATGCAACTCAGCATTCTTTGTCCTCCAAACACGACGAGTTGAGTTTTTACCAAAAAGTTCTATTTTGGTTTCATCTGACCATATGACATTCTCCCAATCCTCTTCTGGATCATCCAAATGCACTCTAGCAAACTTCAGACGGGCCTGGACATGTACTGGCTTAAGCAGGGGGACACGTCTGGCACTGCAGGATTTGAGTCCCTGGCGGCGTAATGTGTTACTGATGGTAGGCTTTGTTACTTTGGTCCCAGCTCTCTGCAGGTCATTCACTAGGTACCCCTGTGTGGTTCTGGGATTTTTGCTCACCGTTCTTGTGATCATTTTGACCCCACGGGGTGAGATCTTGCGTGGAGCCCCAGATCGAGGGAGATTATCAGTGGTGTTGTGTGTCTTCCATTTCCTAATAATTGCTCCCACAGTTTATTTCTTCAAACCAAGCTGCTTACCTATTGCAGATTCAGTCTTCCCAGCCTGGTGCAGGTCTACAATTTTGTTTCTGGTGTCCTTTGACAGCTCTTTGGTCTTGGCCATAGTGGAGTTTTGAGTGTGACTGTTTGAGGTTGTGGACAGGTGTCTTTTATACTGATAACAAGTTAAAACAGGTGCCATTAATACAGGTAACGAGTGGAGGACAGAGAAGCCTCTTAAAGAAGAAGTTACAGGTCTGTGAGAGCCAGAAATCTTGTTTGTTTGTAGGTGACCAAATACTTATTTTCCACCATAATTTGCAAATAAATTCATAAAAGTCCTACAATGTGATTTTCTGGATTTTTTTTTCTCATTTTGTCTGTCATAGTTGACGTTTACCTATGATGAATATTACAGGCCTCTCTCATCTTTTTAAGTGGGAGAACTTGCACAATTGGTGGCTGACTAAATAAATTTTTTCCCCACTGTATACTGAACAAAAATATAATCACATCATGCAACAATTTTTACTGAGTTACAGTTCATATGAATTCTAGATAGCTGAGCATCTCTCTATCATCTTTCTGAAATCCACACCACATATACAGTGAGGGAAAAAAGTATTTGATCCCCTGCTGATTTTGTACGTTTGCCCACTGACAAAGAAAAGATCAGTCTATAATTTTAATGGTAGGTTTATTTGAACAGTGAGAGACATAATAACAACAAAAAAATCCAGAAAAACGCATGTAAAAAATGTTATAAATTGATTTACACTTTAATGAGGGAAATAAGTATTTGACCCCCTCTCAATCAGAAAGGTTTCTGGCTCCCAGGTGTCTTTTATACAGGTAACGAGCTGAGATTAAGAGCACACTCTTAAAGGGAGTGCTCCTAATCTCAGCTTGTTACCTGTATAAAAGACACCTGTCCACAGAAGCAATCAATCAATCAGATTCCAAACTCTCCACTATGGCCAAGACCAAAGAGCTCTCCAAGGATGTCAGGGACAAGATTGTAGACCTACACAAGGCTGGAATGGGCTACAAGACCATCGCCAAGCAGCTTGGTGAGAAGGTGACAACAGTTGGTGTGATTATTCGCAAATGGAAGAAACACAAAAGACTGTCAATCTCCCACGGCCTGGGGCTCCATGCAAGATCTCACCTCGTGGAGTTGCAATGATCATGAGAACGGTGAGGAATCAGCCCAGAACTACGCGGGAGGATCTTGTCAATGATCTCAAGGCAGCTGGGACCATAGTCACCAAGAAAACAATTGGTAACACACTACGCCATGAAGGACTGAAATCCTGCAGTGCCCGCAAGGTCCCCCTGCTCAAGAAATCACATATACAGGGCCGTCTGAAGTTTGCCAATGAACATCTGAATGATTCAGAGGAGAACTGGGTGAAAGTGTTGTGGTCAGATGAGACCAAAATCGATCTCTTTGCATCAACTCAATTCGCTGTGTTTGGAGGAGGAGGAATGCTGCCTATGACCCTAAGAACACCATCCCCACTGTCAAACATGGAGGTGGAAACATTATGCTTTGGGGGTGTTTTTCTGCTAAGGGGACAGGACAACTTCATCAAAGGGACGATGGACGGGGCCATGTACCGTCAAATCTTGGGTGAGAACCTCCTTCCCTTTGTGGATGGGTATTCCAGCATGACAATGACCCAAAACACACGGCCAAGGCAACAAAGGAGTGGCTCAAGAAGAAGCACATTAAGGTCCTGGAGTGGCCTAGCCAGTCTCCAGACCTTAATCCCATAGAAAATCTGTGGAGGGAGCTGAAGGTTCGAGTTGCCAAACGTCAGCCTCGAAACCTTAATGACTTGGAGAAGATTTGCAAAGAGGAGTGGGACAAAATCCCTCCTGACATGTGTGCAAATCTGGTGGCCAACTACAAGAAACGTCTGACCTCTGTGATTGCCAACAAGTGTTTTGCCACCAAGTACTAAGTAATGTTTTGCAGAGGGGTCAGATACTTATTTCCCTCATTAAAATGCAAATCAATTTATAACATTTTTTACATGCTTTTTTCTGGATTTTTTTGTTGTTATTCTGTCTCTCACTGTTCAAATAAACCTAACATAAAAATTATAGACTGATCATGTCTTTGTCAGTGGGCAAAAGTACAAAATCAGCAGGGGATCAAATACTTTTTTCCCTCACTGTACCATGCAGAACAAACATGTCTCTGATAAGGAATCACATCAGCTCTCGTCATTACATTTTTATCTGTAACATTGCTCATTTATTTGCTGAAACATGGCCCAGGTGGTAGTGTTGCCTCTGATAGAAACATACCCAGAACATGGTTGCCATATTCTCAGAATATCAGAAATGTGTACGTATATTTACAGTAGCATGTCTGTACTTTCTCACAGTTGCCATTTAAGCAATGATGATGGCAGTTATACCAAAACAATACAGTTTTAATGTGGGAAAAGAATTGACAAATTGCAACAGAATCACTTGGGACCAGTGTTGGGGGTAATATATTACTTACAGTAATATTGAGAGCTTCTATTTGCATTTTTGTCCAAATTTAGTTGATAACATAGCCTTGCTCGGTTCAATGTTCTGTACCTATATAGTACTCTAAATACCCCAATTCATGTTCTTAAGTTCAAAAGAATAGAAGATAGAAATTGCTGACACCATGAGGGTTCGAAACTTTAAAGCCAATTATCTCAGAATCGTCTTTTTGCAGATAGAACCTTTTTACTTTAGTCATTTAGCAGCTACTGTTATGCAGAGCGACTTACAGTAGTTAGTGCATACATTTTCATACTTTTCTGTACTATATACACACATCAGTGGAGGCTGGTAGGAAGAGCTATAGGAGGACTTCCATATGTTTGATACCGTTCCATTTATTCCATTTCATCCATTACTATGAGCCTGTCCTCCTACAGCTCTTCCACCAGCCTCCACTGACACACATCCTTCCCTGATCAGTTAAGGCCAAAGTGCAATGGGGTGTGCAGTTTCTCCACATTTTGTGTAGGCTGCTTTTGCATTTAAATGTTCCTCCGTTTTTGCATGACCTGGACCACAGTCTGTGTCCAGGGTCTGGGGTCTGTGGGTGAACTCCAGGGAAAGGACCTCCAAGGATAGTGCCACCTGAAGCCCTCACTGCCCTCACTGATGGCCAGCTTCAGCATCTTGTGCAGCTCCTCATAGGAGTCATAGGTGGGAAGGCACAGCTGGTTAAAACAGGTGTGTGCGGTGGGCAGGGTGCTGTGTGTGGGAGCAGCGATGATATGGAATGAGGGGCAGAGGGTGTGTGTTAAAGCCGCCGGTGGGCAGCTGGGAGGAGCCAGTGGTGAACTGCAGCAGGTAAGCAAACTCGTCCTGGTTGAAGCTGGACACTTCATCACCTTTTCTCTGAAGTGCCACGACCCTCCAACAATCACAGCAGGGGCCTTGAAGTCCTAGACATTGATGTCCCCTGTACTACACATCAACAGCTCATTCTCACAAGTTCATTCAAACCTTTGAGAAAGTGCTCCACCTTTCCTTGCAATTTGTGCTCCTCCAGATATCAGCTCCACCACTTTCTCCAGCTGTCCTAGAGAAGATATGGGATGTATTCACTAGGAACCAAACTGAAGCAAATAGAAGCAAACAGAATGAAACGGGGAGTGACTGAACTGGTCCAATAAAAACTCCTGTTTTTATTGCAAAACATTCTCCGCTGCAAAACTTTTTGCTATAGTGTGCAGTAATGGAATACACCCCTGGTGGTGTCCACTATCTGCCTCAGGTGAGAGGAGGACTGTCCTCTTCTATGACGATGATGAATGGGGCTCATCTTGCACACCTCACAGGAGTAAATCAAAGCTCTCTCCTTCACAAACTCTCTCTGAATGATCTATACTGAACAAAGATATAAACGCAACATTCAAAGTGTTGGTCCCATGTTTCATGAGCTGAAATAAAATGTCCCAGAAATGTTCATATGCACAAAAAGCTTATTTATTTCTCTCAAATGCTGTGCACAAATTTGTTTACATCTCTGTTAGTGAACATTTCTCCTTTGCCAAGATAATATATCCACTTGACAGGTGTGGCATATCAAGAAGCAGTACAAGAAGAAGTACTTAAGTAAAAATACTTTAAAGTACTATTTAAGTTGTTTTTGGGGGTATCTGTACTTTACTTTACTATTTATATTATAGCAAACTTATACTTTTACTTCACTACATTCCTAAAGAAAATAATACACTTTTTACTCCATACATTTTCCCTGACACCCAAAAGTACTCGTTACATTTTGACAGGAAAATGGTCCAATTCACATGCTTATCAAGAGAACATCCCTGGTCATCCCTACTGCCTCTGATCTGGCGGACTCACTAAACACAAATGCTTTACTTTGAATTTGAAATTAATTATACATTTGATAATTAAGTATATTTTAGCAATTACTTTTACTTTTGATACTTAAGTAGATTTAAAACCAAATACTTTTAGACTTTTACTCAAGTAGTATTTTACTGGGTGATTTTCATTTTTACTTGAGTCATTTTCTATTAAGGTATCTTTACTTTTACTCAAGCGTGACAATTGAGTGCTTTTTCCACCAATGTCAAGAAGCTGATTAAACAGCATGATCAATATTGCTAGGGACAATAAAAGGCCACTCTAAAACGTGCGGTTGTGTCACACAACACAATACCACAAGTTTTGAGGGAGCGTGCAATTGGCATGCTGACTGCAGGAATGTCCACCATAGCTGTTGCCAGAGAATGTAATGTTAATTTCTCTACCATAAGCCATCTCCAACGTTGTTTTAGAGAATTTGGCAGTACGTCCAACCAGCCACACAACCGCAGACCACGTGTAACCACGCTAGCCCAGGATCTCCACATCCGGCTTCTTCACCTGTGGGATCGTCTGAGACCAGCCACCCGGACTGCTGATGAAACTGAGTATTTCTGTCTGTCTGTGGGCCTGGCTCCCCTGTCTGTCTGTGGCCCTAATCTATGGATTTCAAATGATTGGCTGGGCCTGGCTCCCCTGTGGGT
This sequence comes from Coregonus clupeaformis, assembly GCF_020615455.1. Taxonomy (NCBI): domain Eukaryota; kingdom Metazoa; phylum Chordata; class Actinopteri; order Salmoniformes; family Salmonidae; genus Coregonus; species Coregonus clupeaformis. Next base: position 12,451,185 of record NC_059196.1, on the reverse strand, counting down.
GGGCCTGGCTGCTAATTGGGTGGACCTATGCCATCCCAGGCCCACCCATGGCCCCGCCCCTGCCCAATCATTTGAAATCCATAGATTAGGGCCTAATGAATTTATTTACTTGACTGATTTGACTGATTTCCTTACAAATCATTGAAATTGTTGCATATTGAGTTTATATTTTTGTTCAGTATGTTTTTGTGCTCTAAATATAATTTGTATTTGTTGTCCTGGCTACTGGACCTTTTTAGGAACACCATTATTTTTGTCTTACTGAGATTCACAGTCAGGGCCCAAGTCTGACATAATCTAGAAGATATAGGTGCTGCTGTAGGCCCTCTTTGGTTGGGGACAGAAGCACTAGATAATCTACAAACAGTAGACATTTAATTTCTGAGTCCAGTAGGATGCGGCCGGGTGCTGCAGACTGTTCTAGTGCCCTTGCCAATTCATTGATGTCGAGGAGGGTGGAGCTCAAGCTACATCCCTGTCTCACCCCACGGCCCTGAGGAAAGAAACGTGATTATTTTAACTGCACAATTGTTATTTGTGTACATTTATTTTATAATGTCATATGCTTTCCCTCCAACACTGATTTCCATCAATTTGTATAGCAGACCCTCATGCCAAATTGAGTCAAAAGCTTTTTTGAAAATCAACAAAGACTTTGCTTTTGTTTAGTTTTTTTTTGTCAATAAGTGTCATGGTCTGTCGTATCGTATTTTGTTAGAAAGCCAATTTGACATTTGCTCAGGACATTGTTTTCACTGAGGAAACGTTGGAGTCTGCTGTTGATTATAGTGCAGAGGATTTTTCAGAGATTGTTGTTAACGCAGATTCTACTGTAATTGTTGGGGTCAAATTTGAATCCACTTTTGTGAATTGGTGTGATTTTTGCTCTTGGTTCTTTGTTATGTGGCCGAAAAGGTTGGATAAGTGGTTTATCCGTACATCTCCATTGTGGATAGATAGTTCTTTGTGTTGTTGTTTGATTACTGTGTTCCAAACCCCCAAAAGCTGATAAGTGTGATCTGTATCCTTGATGCCAACCCTGTGCCCATTACAAGCCAGGATCCAACCTTACCCTGAGGCTATACTTAGAGACATATCGTCAAAACAGGACTTGGATTAGGATTAATGGTAACATGATGAAGTGGGATAGGCCCGATCTGCGGCTCCTCTCTCCTATCTCCAACTGTGGCGTATCTCTGATTTTATGAGTGTGTGTGGTCTCATGGAATATTCATGAGATGATTAGAGGAAAGCGTATTCATTCTTGATAAATTATTAACAAATCGTCAACACATATTGTGGAGCTTGTCTGTATTTGACCTCCCAGAGGAGTATGGTATAATGCTATACTGACATCTAGTGGAATTAAATCAGTACCACGCCGCCAGTGTGGGGAGGAATTTACTGTGATAGACAAATACAGTCCCTCTGAAGATCAGTTCACTTCCTGATTATGTTTTTATTGAGGGCTTATGATTCAGATGTACCTTTTCTTTATGGTAGTTTGATCCTGTTGTTATTCTGTGTCTACCAGGTAATGAATTGACCAGTTAGTGTCTTTGGTGTGCCAGAAGTCAGTCACTTATTTAGCAATTTACAGATTCTGTCTCTGATGTTTGATTAAAATGCTACAATGTAACCAGCATAGGCCTACTCTGAGGGCCTTGGGTTGCTCGGAGTATCTTTAATTAGATCATTCAGAGAGTCTGTGAAGGAGAGAGCTTTGAATTACTCCTGTGAGGTGTGCATCATGAGCCCCATCCATCATAGTCAGAGAAGAGGACAGTCCTCCTCTCAACTGAGGCAGATAGTGAACACCACCAGGGGTGTAGTCATTAGTAAACACCATAGCAAAAATGTTTCGCAACAAGGGTTTCTATTGGACAAATTCAGGTAGGTCACTCCCCATTTAATTACGTTTGCTTTATTTGCTTCTATTTGGGATCCTAGTGAATACACCCCAGATCTGTGGAACAGAAAGTCAAAGGGGATGCTTCATCTACATGGCAACAGCAGCTCTACTTCACCTCCTCATAGACATAGGACGCTACAGTCTGCAGGAGCCCCACTGAAGGAAGAGGGACAAGAGGCAGTAGGGACATTTAGTTTGAATGATTTGAGTGTATTATCAAAGTAACTATATATGGTCAGGAGATATTACTACTTTTTTTTAAATCCTTCCAACTGGAACATTAAATATGTGTATAACAGCCTTTAAAAAACCCATGAATTGAATCAGAAGACTGAGAACACACAATGTGGTTTAGTCAGCAAGTCTTCTGGGGAAGGGGAAACTGTGAGGGCAGAGAGAGAGAGAGAGAGAGAGAGAGAGAGAGAGAGAGAGAGAGAGAGAGAGAGAGAGAGAGAGAGAGAGAGAGAGAGAGAGAGAGAGAGAGAGAGAGAGAGAGAGAGAGAGAGAGAGAGAGAGAGAGAGAGAGAGAGAGAGAGAGAGAGACAATGAGCAGTTACCTTGTCTCCATTGGCTTCCTGTGTGTCTTCTCTGCATATTAGGTTCACCTGGATGTGACTGAAAGAACATTTAAAAAGCCTTTCATGTCTCCAATATTTTTGTCCTATTTTTCTCTGCCTCTGAAATATTAATATCTTGCATGTGTTTTTTGACAATGCCCTCTCCCCGTCTTATCCTTTCTCTCATGTCCACCTGCTGGTCTCTCTCAGCATTATCTCACCACTGGTAATTGTGTTGCTGCTGTGACCTCCTCCGACACGCCCACATTCCCAGTGTGACTCCTCCCACCAGGAACAGCAAAGAAAGCAAGCAGCAGAGAGGCAACAGCCAATCAGGATGTGTTACATCAGGTTTATGGAAATCCCCTGGGTAACTCCTGCCGCCCTGATGTAACACATCCTGATTGGCTGTTGCCTCTCTGCTGCGTGCTTTCTTTCTCTCTCTCTCTCTCTCTCTCTCTCTCTCTCTCTCTCTCTCTCTCTCTCTCTCTCAGTCAATCAACAAACCAATAATAACCAATCCCTATGTGCTGAATTGGTGTCTTCATCCACTCTGATGTCCCAGCTGTGTAACATTTCCCTCTGTACCTGCTTGCTTTAACACAACACAGGACACAAACTGCTATGTCACACTCCAGAAGTTCAGGGCCCCGCCCCCTCCCACACCCTCTAGAGGAGAGGGCTTCTATGTTACCATGGTGAGCACACTGTGTACAGAACAGAGGCTTTAATTAATCTATTTTGAGATCATCATTCAGCCATTTCTTACACTCAATACAGTCCTTGATAATATATTGTTTTTTGTTTGACCACTTGACTGTCCTTGTGCATGAATCTGTGTGTGTGCGTGTGTGTGTGTGCGTGAGCTCATGTGCATGTTTGCGTGTTTGTGATCTATCAGAGTAATCTCCCACGTATCTCTCTCCTTCCTGCATCTAGCACGGCACTCCCGCTGGACCTCCAGGTGTCCATTCCCAGCCCCAGACTCACCCCAGCAGAAAGACTCTCCCAGAGGCATGACTGCAGCAGGAAATACCCACAAAGCCCCAACACTTCCTTGGAACACCTCCAAATAACAGTGGTGTTTTTTGTCCTTTAAACAATTCAAGTATTTCTACTGGGAGAAAGTCCAGAACTAACCCAACCCTCCCCAAAGACTCAGACATAGGGAATGAATGTGTTGAGGCTAGTAGCTCGGCTATTTCAAATGGAGAGAATGACCAAATCCCCCATTGTTCCTTTGTGACATTGCCAAAGAACCACTGTGTTTGAGTCATTTCAGAAGGGGTGGAAGTCTGTTATTTTGGAAAAGAAATACCACCTCCAGTACCACCTAAATCTCTGACACTATAATCAGAGTGGTTATTGAAGTTAGGAAAAATAAGATTCCTATAATTTAGTTATATAAAGATAATGTATTACTATTACTTAGAAGATCCTTCCTTCTTGCTAATGGTTCCCTGGTTGCAGAGGAGTCCTCTCAGCTCTTAAGGTTAACCCTAACAGAGATGAAACAGTTATTATGTTTGACAGGTAGGGATTTTAAAAAGTGGGGAGAGGGGTAATCTTGCACATGGTTTCATCCACCAGCCGGCTCTCTCTGTAGCAATTATCCTGGGGACATTCCACAGGATATGTACAGGACATTCACAGACCACGCACAGGACAATCCATTACATATGGCCTTCCTGTAGATACTTTTTGCAAGGGTGTGATTAGTTTTTCGTTATTTATGATTGGCTGTCTTGGTGTGAAGTTTTTAAGTTGGTCTTTATTGACAGAAGAATTTATAAACAATTATTTTGCTAAAACTGGCTAAAACTGTTCTTCAAAACGGTCTTGCCTGTCTTGCACATGACAGTTAGAGAAACAGGTAGATACTTACCCTTCCACTTCTGTTGAGACGCTAGATTGTTTTCGTTTGATTATTCAACAAGCATACTAGCTCTCTGTTATTGGTAAACTGAATTGCTATATAATCGATTGGGGAGCAACATTTGATGTAGCCTTTAGTCATCTGGAATGACTTTACCATTACACAATGTGTCCTTAGCCCTTAGTCCCAGTGTGCTCCTCTCTCAGAGTTGTGGCTGAACACTTATTGCTCAACATTATTGGGCAGCTCAGTTTCAGTACAGATCAATGTCATTGATGCTCATCGACAGCAGACTTTAAAAAGGCAACTCTGGATTGCATATCATTACACCACTGATGGAGCATTACTGCAGCTAACACATTATATTGAAGTCATAATAGATGCAAATGATGATAACTTATACAAATATGCATTACATTATTTAATCTTCCTATCAATCTCCTCCACTGTTTATCTAATGCTTACCATTCCTCTCTTTTTTGTCTCTCTATCTCTCTGCCCTTTTCCAGTGTGATGCGTGAGCATCCTTGTTTATTTATTAGTTTCTGCTCTAAAGCCTCTCGACTCATCCCCTGAATCCCCAGAATGATTGCATTCTCATCTATGTGAAGGCTTATGCCAAATGGCACTGCCTGCTGTCAAATGCTGCCTTCTCTCAAGGGGCACACACACACAAACACACACACTGCAATCTGTTGGAATGGCCAAACTAGAGCCATGGAGTCCTTTACACTCATTATCACCACTGGACTAGCACACCTGAGTACCCTGTGGGTTATGCTGCTTTTTTGTAACTGTAGCAAGAGGAATGTTCTACAAAAAATGATAGGGTTGTACTTGACAAGATTATATCCATCCTCACGATTTTTCCAGGTGGAATTTCTCATCCCTTTTTATATTTGTCTCACTTTATTTATTTATTCCTCTACCTTTAGCATTTCACTCTATGTTTCTCTACAGTAGCTATTAGTGTGTAGTGCCATTGTGCTTGACTGATCAGTAAGGCCTTTAATACCGAAATCTCTCTTTTGTCAGTATTGATCTTTTCATCCTCATCCATTCATCTGGAGCTCACAGTACATCCCACTCGTTCCCTGCTATCTATCTCTTCATCCCATCCCTTAACATCCATATTAGAGCTCCCTTCCTCCCTTGTTTTCTTCCTCAGTACCTCTTTATTCCTGCACTTGCTGTTGATGAACAGAAAGGGAGGGGTAGGGTCTTGCTGGAAGCAGGTTGAATATTTTGTTTGTTTGGCTACCACGACCACTTTGTTCTTCAAATGATCTTTTCCCAGACTTCCCAAACTCCTCTTCCCAGGAAATTGAGAGACAGTGCTCATAAACACATCTTCATCCTTTATCTTTGCAACTCTCTGTTCATTCTATGACCCTGTGTAGAGATATCACATGTAAAATGCTAAGAATCACATTACCTTAAAGATCAACTATAATTTTCTTGGAAGCTTTCTGATACTATATAGTATTTGTTCGGCATGTGAAAGAATACCACATGTTGACAGACAGCAAAGTGAACTAATCTCAATAGTTGTAAAAAAAAAAATCCCATTCAGTTTAGCCTAAAAAGCCATGAGGTCTGTTGTCCTCAGGCTATGTTAGAAGATGTCCAGTATTAATTCAAATTGTGTTCTACCCTGCGAAAGCGCATTCTACCACTGTGCACCTTTTAAAGGGAATTTCCCCAATGTTCGCGGAGATCGCATTCATGGTGAACGCTGTGAATGTCAGCTCAAGTGTAAATTACCTTTTAAGGAGTCTACTGATGCAACTGTGCGTCAATCTAATTAACACAATAAATCTCCATCAAAATGTGTCAGTTTAAGCTAGAGATATCTGTTTTTTTGCGTGGGCTGCGTCTCAATCAACCACATCAGCCTATGTTGGACTTCCGCATCTGCGGTGGAAAGTGGCAGAGCTACAGCGCTGTTTGTCAGACCAGGACACCCAAAAATGTATATTCTCATGAAAACGTCTGTAGTGTCCGAACGGTTTGGCCTACTAACTAATACAACTCTACGGAAAGATGAGACTCTCACGAACACGATGGTGTTCTCCGTGTTGCTCTATGACCCCCACAAGTGTCTGAAGGTAACCCATACAAATGAATGGAAGTATGGAGGTAGTTTTCTGCCAACAAAAAAAGTGTTAAATATGTGTCCAAAAACAAAAATATTTCCTGAGCTTTCTTATCTCCTAGATATAGGACAAACACCTCAAAACCTTATTCCTTATGATTTCTTTTTTTACTGTATTTTTATAAATGTGTTATACAATGCATTTATATGTGCTAAAGTAGTAAAGGCCAAAGGCTTTGACTTTCAGAGATTACAAGGCACCTCTGACGTCACCTAAACAAGAGCAATGCATTTGTCTGTCAACACATTATGGATTGAATCCCAGACAGTTTCTGTCAGTGTTATTGGGGATTGTTTATGTCTATAGCAGTCCAACTGCTCAGTAATCAGGACATCAATTACACAACATTTCATTTCACAGACATTTCACAATTATGGTGACCTGATTCACCTATTCAAGGGCTTGATGACTAGTTGACAAGTTGAATCAGGTGTTAATAACTGTGGAATAGGTCAAATACATGGCTGTAGGTCCCCAAAGGAAAGGTTGGAAAACTCCTGGTTTGAAACTGTAGATAATTGCGAGTAAATGTAATTTAATAATTGTACGTTGAAATATGAGATATGAAAAGGGAAAATGGAGAGCAAGAAAGGGAGTGAGCTAAGAGTAGACGATTTTATTCCATTTCTAACCTCCCCGCCTTCTTTTGAGAGACACCCACAACCATATAATCAACTATTTCTACAGCTACAGTCACTGACAGCCATATCATAGCACTGAAAAAAGAACACATATTTTAAGATTTTTTAAAGTAAAACGGAAGATTTGACGATATTTGTATATTTATTATATAGCGTGACGTTTTACTTCAAGGAGATACAATGCATTTTACATTACAAAAGCGAAATAAGACGTGGAAACAAGCTATCAATTTGAGCATCGTGGGATTGGTGGTTTATATTATGGGTAAGTAGGCTACAACGGAAGCGCCTAATGTAACAGCGGATCGTAATTTGGAAAGATGAATGACAGAGCCGCAATTTTACTATCTTGGATCAAATGTGCACCGTTTCCTCGCGCGTTGTGTGTGTAAGTGTGAGTGTGTGTGTGTGTGTGTCTGTAAATTAGCGAAATTGAGATATTCCTGAAATGCTGTATGATTATGGTAGGCTACCTAATTAATTGACTGGTGGCTCACGAAATACGCCGCTTGCCATCACTGTAAATTACCAACTTCATCACCTCTAAGCCTAACACTTTCCCTCACCATTAGTAATTCGATCTAATACATCTGTAGGCTATGTCAACAGACTCAGTCAAGGAACCAAAACAGTAGGCTAAACGATGTGCGGTTGTTTTTAATCCAGAGATAAACGCAGTGAATCACAAAAAAAGCATCATTCGAGCGTCCCAACGCCTGATATATATCGAGGATAAACCGAAACAACGTGGGGATTTATTATCGGCCCGCTATCTACCTATAGCTTATTCAGAATGTGTAACAGTCGTGTATGTATCAGGGCTCAGGCAGGTCCAGTGATGCTCTCTCTACTGATGCAGGTGCGGAGTGGAGTGGATGGACGCAGACGCACGGACACCGCGTATCTCCATCATCTCGGCACTAGAGACGCATCGCTAGCAACATCGCCTTGCGTACAGGCTATTTGTAAACAGGCCATGAATCTGAAAGAAATTGTCGTTTCTCCTCAATTTAAATAAAGAACTCGTCATAGTGTTTGCTTTCTCACAATAGCGGGTCGAAGCGTGACTGGCACAGCACCGTCGGCTGGCTATGAGGAAGCCTATACTGAGTTTAGCGCATCTGGGTGGATACAATAATCTATTCACATTGCCTCACCAATGTAGGCTATATTTCCCGTTTATTCACATAGCCTACACTTTATTATTCGTATCCCAAAGAGCACTCAGGTAAAGATGGATAGTGAGAGCGCTGTTTTGTGCTAAGCAGAGGCCTGCTTGGCAACAGGCTAACGTTACTGGTGCGTAATGACAGCTCATGAGATGAATTTCCCGATCTGTAATTTTGATGCCATGACACCATTAAGCCTATGCAGTAGCCTAAACCTTTATTTTCCACATATGCATGTTAATATCTGTGTTATCATAATGTTGTAGGATATTACAAATAAAGGGTAGGTTAAAAATTTAGAAATATGTATTGGAAAAATAGCATTGCCATGCAGTGTCTATAGCCTAGCACTTTCAAACTGTTGTGATGATGCAACTGTATGTGTGTGTCATCTGGTTCACACTGTCTGGTCATTGTGCAGTGTGCAGCAGAAGAGATGACTAATACCACACCAGCCTCTGAAACCTTCACCATTTTAGAACAGTCATGTATTGTCATGCTGCTGCGCCTCCTAGACTTTTACACCAGAGGGAGACAGTGCCATGCAGATAGTCTACTTCGTAGACCAGCAGCTATGATTTCTAGCAGGCAATGCTGGCATGCTGAGCTCACATACAGCCTCTCATACTATTTGAAGGAGCAGTTGGTAATAGTAGACTTTTAGGAGCTCACAAATGCTATTTAACAACAGTATGGATGATTGATATAGAGGACTAGGCTACATTCGATGAAAACCGGGTGCTGACTAACAACCAACGGTATTTATGATGTCCATTCGGTATTGGGATCTTTGAGTGCACTTTTTAATTTCATCCACAAGGGGGCAGGCTATTCCACATCCACTGCCACTGTATAGCCCACACTGCAGTCTGTAGCCGACTGTTGCTATGCAGCAGTTTAGCTCAGAGCTGGCAGCATTCATTTCATGGGATATATCATCATTCTCATTCTCAGGATGGTGCCATAAGGCTGCTCCTTTTGAATGTGAGGAAGTAGAGAGTAGGAATAGCTGCTTCATCATGGAAGGGATACTGTAGGTTACATGATTAGATTGAGCTGTAAGGTACAGGCTACAGTGTGTAGTTTGTAATCCCATAGCCTGCATAATGACCTTGCCTGTCAGCAGGTTCACCTAATAATGTGTTATGTGACATATCAAAGACACATACCTCAGCCATCAAAAGACAGAGATCCAATACATTTGACCAGTCTTGAACACTGTTACCTCCTTAAAACCAAATGTAATAACATTATGACCACCATATTAAGGTCAGTCCCTCAATAATGTATTATACTACATTATCCTTCCCCCATTGCACTCACTAGTCATAGAGTATGCTGAGCCACTGCCCACAGCCAAACAAACACACACACACACACACACACACACACACACACACACACACACACACACACACACACACACACACACACACACACACACACACACACACACACACACACACACACACACATACTCACACTAAACACACACAGGACCAAGGACATTGGCAATCACCTTTATTCAAGGCTATGGATCACTGGGCAGCTAATGGGCCCAGAGGTCAACCACCTGGGTCGGCCTATCCATCAGCCAGTCAACACCTGCCCTGTCAGCAGGCAGCCTGGGTATGAACGCTGCTGGGTTGCAATCACCCACCTACAGGGTGAGAAATGGAATCGACATGGGGGTGAGGTGACATCTATGCCACTGGTAGAGAAGGAGACGACAGCTTCTGGTCCAAACCAGAGCCATGTGTTGTGCCATTGATGTTTCTGCATTATGATTCATTTACATAACACTTTAAAATTCTATGGCATCCATGTTAGACTTAACGCCCCATTACCTTACATGGGTAATATTTTAATAATGCTATGTAACTGAATGTCTAGAATTAGAACAATATTCAAAATTCTAAAAGTTGGCCCAACTCTCAAAATACATGGCTCTGGTCCAAACTAGTCTTGAACCAGGAGAAAGAGTACCAAGCCAGAACCGCAGTCTCAGTGGATTGCTGTTTGTTAGTTAGTGAGCTTTCCCAACACTGATCTACCACCTTAAGTCCTTTGCACACAAGTATGCTTGCACACGCACACACACGCACACACACAGACACACACACGCACACACACACAAACACACACATATTGAACCATTAAGTCTGGTCTTTGTATACACACTGCACAAACATTCTGCTGACAATGTCCTGTTAGCTAAGAAACCACAAGAAACTACAACGCCACTCTCCCCACAAAACACACTCAGAGATTAATAAAGGTGGTATGGTAGAAACTTAATAAAAGCTTTCATTCTCTTCCGTGCTATTAGTGTTTTGGCTAGTTTTACAGCTGCATCTGAAATGATAGGTGTAGTAGTACAGTATCGAATCTACACTCTTAGAAAGAAAGGTGCTATCTAGAACCTAAAAGGGTTAGTCGGCTGTCCCCATTGGAGAACCCTTTTAATAACCCTTTTTGGTTCTAGGTAGAACCCTTTTGGTTCCAGGTAGAACCCTTTTCGGTTCCATGTACAACCCTTTGCAAAGAGGGTTTTTACAGCAAAACCAAAAGGATTCTACCTGGATACAAAAAGGGTTCTACCTGGAACCAAAAAAGGTTCACCTATGGGGACAGCCTAATAACCCTTGCGGAACCCTTTTCTCTAAGAGTGTGGACTTTATCTTAGTATTGGCAATATGTGATGTTAACTGTAGAGAACAAATCATGATTGCCTGAATTTATCTTGGTGCAGTGTGTGTGTGTGTGTGTGTGCGTGCGTGCGCCTGTGTGTGTGCTTATGCATGCATAATGTGTTTATACTTTGCGTATGAGATGAGAGACAGAGTGCTTTATTTCGAGAATGGCATCTGAGGGAGAATGCAACTTTGTGCGTGCATGCATGTGTTGGTGCATGTGTGTGTGCGACCATGTTTATATACTGCCACACAGTAATCCAATGACATTTTAAAAGTAGTTTCTACAGCACTGCAGTGTGCCTTGTCTTTACCTTCTCTTGAGCCGCCGAAAAAAGCAGCTGAAAGAAAGAGAGAGGAGGAGGGATATATGGGGTGTGCTGAGGGAGGGAGAGGAGAGTAAGGGAGAGTGAAGAAGGATGGAGGGAGAGAGAGGGCGATACACTGCAGTATTTTCCTGCCTTGTAATAGCAGATCAAGTAGTGCAGCAAAAGCATTGGGTCACATGGGTGTTAAACACTATTTACATACTTTCTTTATTGGATGAGATAATGTAGCTCTCTCTCAGAATGCTACACATACTATAATATTATAGTTCAATATATGTGTGTATAGGCCTATAATTCTAGACAACGATGTTGGCATCATACATGTCAAGGTCAAATAGCCCTTACACAGCCTGGAGGTGTGTTGGGTCATTGTCCTGTTTAAAAAAAAAAGATAGTCCCACTAAGCGCAAACCAGATGGGATGGCATATCGCTGCAGAATTCTGTGGTAGCCATGCTTTTTAAGTTTGCATTGAATCCTAAATAAATCACTGACAGTGTCACCAGCAAAGCACCCCCACACCATCACACCTCCTCCTCCATGCTTCACGGAGGGAACCACACATACGGAGATCATCCATTCACCTACTATGCGTCTCACAAAGACACGGCGGTTAGAACCAAAAATCTCAAATTTGGACTCATCAGACCAAAGGACAGATTTCCACTGGTCTAATGTCCATTGCTCGTGTTTCTTGGCCAAAGCAAGCTCTTCTTCTTATTGGTGTCCTTTAGTAGTGGTTTCTTTTGCAGTAATTCGACCGTGAAGGCCTGATTAACGCAGTCTCCTCTGAACAGTTGATGTTGAGATGTGTCTGTTACTTGAACTCTGTAAAGCATTTATTTGGGCTGCAATTTCTGAGGCTGGTAACTCTAATGAAGTTATCCTCTGCAGCAGAGGTAACTCTGGGTCTTCCTTTCCTGTGGTCATCCTCATGAGAGCCAGTTTCATCATAGCGCTTGATGGTTTTTGCGACTGCAAGTTCTTGAAATTTTCCGTATTGACTGACCTTCATGTCTTCAAGTAATGATGAACTGTCGTTTCTCTTTGCTTATTTGAGCTTTTCTTGCCATAATATGGACTTGGTATTTTACCAAATAGGGCTGTCTTCTGTATACCACCCCTACCTTGTCACAACACAACTGATTGGCTCAAACACATTAAGAAGGAAATAAATTCCACAAATTAACTTTTAACAAGGCACACCTGTTAATTGAAATGCATTCCAGGTAAATACCTCATGAAGCTGGTTGAGAGAATGCCAAGAGTGTGCAAAGCTGTCATCAAGGGAAAGGGTGGCTACTTTGAAGAATCTCAAATATAAAATATATTTTGATTTGTTTAACACTTTTTTGGTTACTACATCATTCCATATGTGTTATTTCATAGTTTTGATATTTTCACTATTATTCGACAATGTAGAAAATAATAAAAAGAAAGAAAAACCCTGGAATGAGTAGGTGTGTCCAAAGTTTTGACTGGTACTGCATATTGAAGGATGTGATGGACATACTGTAAAGTAACCCCCTCCAGAATGTACTCACCCTATAGATGCACTAGATACAGTACATATGTAGGATATTAATTTGATCACTCTTTTGTTGCTGAGAACGTATAATGTATTTGAAGTTTAAAAAGGCTTCTAAAGTTTGTAATTTCCACTTTAAAATGACAGACTTGATTTCTAGCTCAAATTAAGTTCCTACATCTGTATATAGCTAAATGGGAATATACAAGGCCAAACCATGGGCTGGGAAGACATTCACGTAGCACCAGTGCATATTAGAGTGCATTGCTGAGTGCTGACTCTGCAAGTACACGTGTTGTGTGTGTGTGTGTGTGTGACGTACGGGTGTGCATATATTTTGCCAATGTGTGCATATATTTTGCCAATTCAGAGACTTGTCCCGAAGCCACTCCTCTGTTGTCGTGGCTGTGTGCTTAGGGTCGTTGTCCTGTTGGAAGGTGAACCTTCGCCCCAGTCTGACGTCCTGAGCGCTCTGGAGCAGGTTTTCATCAAGGATCTCTCTGTACTTTGCTCCATTCATCTTTCCCTCAATTCTGACTAGTCTCCCAGTCCCTGCCGCTGAAAAACATCCCCACAGCATGATGCTGCCACCACCATGCTTCACCATAAGGATGGTGCCAGCTTTCCTCCAGATGTGACGCTTGGCATTCAGGCCAAAGAGTTCAATCTTGGTTTCATCAGACCAGAGAATCTTGTTTCTCATGGTCTGAGAGTCTTTAGGTGCCTTTTGGCAAACTCCAAGCGGGCTTTCATGTGCCTTATACTGAGGAGTGGCTTCCGTTTGGCCACTCTACTATAAAGGCCTGATTGGTGGAGTGCTGCAGAGTTGGTTGTCCTTCTGGAAGGTTCTCCCATCTCCACAGAGGAACTCTGGAGCTCTCTCAGAGTGACCATCGGGTTCTTGGTCACCTCCCTGATCAAGTCCCTTCTCCCCCGATTGCCCAGTTTGGCAGGGTGGCCAGCTCTAGGAATAGTATTGGTGGTTCCATGCACTGTCGACTGTTGGAGCTTCTATAGACAGGTGTGTGCCTTTCCAAATCATGTCCAATCAATTGAATTTGCCACAGGTGAACTCCAATCAAGTTGCAGAAACATCTCAAGGATGATAATTGGAAACAGGATGCACCTGAGCTCAATTTCCAGTCTCATAGCAAACGGTCTGAATACTTATGTAAAGAAGGTATTTCTGTTTATTATTTTTTATTTAATCCATTTTAGAATGAGGCGATAACATAACAAAATGTGGAAAAAGTCTGAATACTTTCTGAATGCACTGCATGTGAGCATACAGTGTATCTGTATGTGTGTGGGATGTCAGCCTACAGTGAGGAAAAAAGTATTTGATCCCCTGCTGATTTTGTACGTTTGCCACCTGACAAAGAAATAATCAGTCTATAATTTTAATGGTAGGTTTAGTTGAACAGTGAGAGACAGAATAACAACAAAAGGAGAACTGGGTGAAAGTGTTGTGGTCAGATGAGACCAAAATGGAGCTATTTGGCATCAACTCAACTTGCCGTGTTTGGAGGAGGAGGAATGCTGCCTGTGACCCCAAGAACACCATCCCCACCATCAAACATGGAGGTGGAAACATTATGCTTTGGGGGTGTTTTTCTGCTAAGGGGACAGGACAACTTCACCACATCAAAGGGACAATGGACGGGGCCATGTACCGTCAAATCTTGGGTGAGAACCTCCTTCCCTCAGCCAGGGCATTGAAAATGGGTCGTGGGTGGGTATTCCAGCATGACAATGACCCAAAACACACGTCCAAGGCAACAAAGGAGTGGTTCAAGAAGAAGCACATTAAGGTCCTGGAGTGGCCTAGCCAGTCTCCAGACCTTAATCCCATAGAAAATCTGTGGAGGGAGCTGAAGGTTCGAGTTGCCAAACGTCAGCCTCTAAACCTTAATGACTTGGAGTAGATCTGCAAAGAGGAGTGGGACAAAATCCCACTTGAGATGTGTGCAAACCTGGTGGCCAACTACAAGAAACGTCTGACCTCTGATTGCCAACAAGGGTTTTGCCACCAAGTACTAAGTCATGTTTTGCAGAGGGGTCAAATACTTATTTCCCTCATTAAAATGCAAATCAATTTATAACATTTTTGACATGCGTTTTTCTAGATTTTGTTGTTGTTATTATGTCTCTCGCTGTTCAAATAAACCTACCATTAAAATTGTAGACTGATCATGTCTTTGTCAGTGGGCAAACGTACAAAATCAGCAGGGGATCAAATACTTTTTTCCCTTACTGTATTTGTCCCTCCCTGCCTCTCTCCTCTCTAAGCAGGTGCTGTACTGCAGTACTTCCAGAGGACACCTGATTCAGAGAGAGGAAGGGAGGGAAGGGAGGGAGAGAAGAGAGGGAGGAAGTGAGTGATCCGAGGGACAGGACACTAACTGCACCACTACAGCACACAAACAGAGAGAGAGAGAGAGAGAGAGAGAGAGAGAGAGAGAGAGAGAGAGAGAGAGAGAGAGAGAGAGAGAGAGAGAGAGAGAGAGAGAGAGAGAGAGAGAGAGAGAGAGAGAGAGAGAGAGAGAGAGAGAGAGAGAGAGAGAGAGAGAGAGAGAGAGAGAGAGAAATAGAGAGAAATAGAGAGAAATATAGAGAAATAGAGAGAGAGAGATATAGGAGGGTGTGAGTAGAGGGACTAGCTGCTGCAGAGACCCAGTACGATGAAGAGTGATTGCAGCAGCAGGGGTAACTTGTCCAGGAACACAAAACTCGACAGACTGCAGAGGGAACGAATGGTGCAGAGCCGATCAAACACACCCATCCCACCCCGGCCATCACGCACGTGCTTGCACTCACTAGCAGCCACACTCATCCCACTGAGGCACTCACAGAACACACACACACACAGGGCCGCCGTTATGAGCGGGTCTTAGGGGGCCTGGCCCATTCTACCGTACCTCCATGCCTGTCCAAATAAAACATTGAAATATTGATAATTTATTTGACCGAGATGTGCGCCGCAATGCAAATAGTTTGGGTAGCCATTTGATTAGCTTTTCAGGAGTCTCATGGCTTTGGGGTAGAAGCTGTTAAGAAGCCTTTTGGACCTAGACTTGGCACTCCGGTACCGCTTGCTGTGCATTAGCAGAGAGAACAGTCTATGACTAGGGTCGCTGGAGTCTTTAACAATTTGACAAAGCCTGGTATAGAGGTCCTGGATGGCAGGAAGCTTGGCCCAAGTGATGAACTGGGCCGTACGCATTACCCTCTGTAGTGCCTTGCGGTCGGAGGCCGAGCAGTCGCCATAGCAGGCAGTGATGCAACCAGTCAGGATGGTTTCGATGGTGCAGCTGTAGAACCTTTTGAGGATCTGAGGACCCATGCCAAATCTTTTCAGTCTCCTGAGGGGGAATAGGCTTTGTCGTGTCCTCTTCACGACTGTCTTGGTGTGTTTGGACCATGATAGTTTGTTGGCGATGTGGACACCAAGGAACTTGAAGCTCTCAACCTGCTCCACTACAGCCCTGTCGTTGAGAATGGGGGCGTGCTCGGTCCTCCTTTTCCTGTAGTCCACAATCATCTCCTTTTGTCTTGATCACGTTGAGGGAGAGGTTGTTATCCTGGCACCACATGGCCAGGTCTCTGACATCCTCCCTATAGGCTGTCTCATCGTTGTCGGTGATCAGGCCTATCACTGTTGTGTCTTTGGCAAACTTAATGATGGTGTTGGAGTCGTGCCTGGCCATGCAGTCATGGGTGAACAGGGAGTACAGGAGGGGACTGAGCACGCACCCCTGAGGGGCCCCTGTGTTGAGGACCAGCGTGGCAGATGTGTTGTTACCTACCCTTACCACCTGGGTATGGCCCGTCAGGAAGACCAGGATCCAGTTGCAGAGGGAGGTGTTTAGTCCCAGGGTCCTTAGCTTAGTGATGAGCTTTGAGGGCACTATGGTGTTGAACGCTGAGCTGTAGTCAATGAATAGCATTCTCACGTAGGTGTTCCTTTTGTCCAGGTGGAAAAGGGCAGTGTGGAGTGCAATAGAGATTGCATAATCTGTGGATCTGTTGGGACAGTATGCAAATTGGAGTGGGTCTAGGGTTTCTTGGATAATGGTGTTGATGTGAGCCATGACCAGCCTTTCAAAGCACATCATGCCTACAGACGTCAGTGCTACGGGTTTGTAGTAATTTAGGCAGGTTACCTTAGTTATCCTGGGCACAGGGACTATGGTGGTCTGCTTGAAACATGTTGGTATTACAGGCTCAGTCAGGGACAGGTTGAAAATGTCAGTGAAGACACTTGCCAGTTCGTCAGCGCAAGCTCGGAGTACACATCCTGGTAATCCGTCTGGCCCTGCGGCCTTGTGAATGTTGACCTGTTTAAAGGTCTTACTCACATCAGCTACGGAGAGCGTGATCACACAGTCGTCCGGAACAGCTGATGCTCTCATGCATGCTTCAGTGTTGCTTGCCTCGAAGCGAGCATAGAAGTAATTTAGCTCGTCTGGTAGGCTCGTGTCACTGGGCAGCTCGCGGCTGTGTTTCCCTTTGTAGTCTGTAATAGTTTGCAAGCCCTGCCACATCCGACGAGCATCGGAGCCGGTGTAGTATGATTCAATCTTAGTCCTGTGTTGATGCTTTGCCTTGTTTGATGGTTCGTCGGAGGGCATGGCGGGATTTTTTCTAAGTGTCCGGGTTAGAGTCCCGCTCCTTGAAAGTGGCAGCTCTACCCTTTAGCTCAGTGCGGATGTTGCCTGTAATCCATGGCTTCTGGTTGGGGTATGTAAGTACGGTCACTGTGGGGACGATGTCATCGATGCACTTATTGATGAAGCCAGTGACTGATGTGGTGTACTCCTCAATGCCATTGGAAGAATCCCGGAACATATTCCAGTCTGTGCTAGCAAAACAGTCCTGTAGCTTAGCATCTGCATCATCTTGACTACTTCGTTATTGACCGAGTCACTGGTGCTTCCTGCTTTAGTTTTTGCTTGTAAGCAGGAATCAGGAGGATAGAATTATGGTCAGATTTGCCAAAAGGAGGGCGAGGGAGAGCTTTGTACACGTCACTGTGTGTGGAGTAAAGGTGGTCTAGAGTTTTTTTTCTCCTCTGGTTGCACATTTAACATGCTGGTAGAAATTAAGTAAAATGAATTTAAGTTTCCCTTCATTAAAGTCCCCAGCCACTAGGAGCACCGCCTCTGGTTGAGCATTTTCCTGTTTGCTTATGGCCCTATACAGTTAATTTTGTGCGGTCTTAGTGCCAGCATCGGTTTGTGGTGGTAAATAGACAGCTACGAAATATATAGATGAAAACTCTTGGTAAATAGTGTGGTCTACAGCTTATCATGAGATACCCTACCTCAGGCGAGCAAAACCTAGAGACTTCCTTAATATTAGATTTCTAGCACCAGCTGTTGTTTACAAATATACACAGACCACCACCCCTTGTCTTACCGGAGGCCGCTGTTCTCTCTTGCCGATGCAGCGTAAACCCCGCCAGCTATATGTTATCCATGTCGTCGTTCAGCCACGACTTGGTGAAACATAAGATATTACCGTTTTTAATGTCCCGTTGGTAGGATATTTGTGATCGTAGCTCGTCTATTTTGTTATCCAATGATTGTACGTTGGCTAATAGGACTGATGGTAGAGGCAGATTACCCACTCGCCGTCGGATCCTTACAAGGCACCCCAACCTACGTCCCCGATATCTCTGTCTCTTTCTCCTGTGAATGACGGGGATTTGGGCCTTGTCTGGTGTCTGAAGTAAATCCTTCGCGTCCGACTCGTTAAATAATTTTTTTCCGGCCAGTACGAGGTGAGTAATCGCTGTCCTGATATATCTCTTTACGGTCATAAGAGACGGTGGCAGAAACATTATGTACAAAATAAGTTACAAATAATGCGAAAAAACACACACAATAGCGCAATCGGTTAGGAGCCGTAAAACGGCAGCCATCTCCTACGGCGCCATTACTTCATTCGGATGCTTTATCCTGTGAGAGAGTTTCAGCAGAGAGGAAGAGGTGAAGCGAGAGGTCTCACTCTCGCCAAAATCTGTCCAGAGTAAGCACAATGCGTTTCTATGGGCATATTATGCAGACCTAAGCTTGTCGCCTGCCTTCCCGCCTTTGGGACAACGACACCCATTGTTAGGGTGGAGACATGAGCATCTTGTCATTATATACAGATCTCTGGTTTCAGCCTCTTGCGAATTGGAAAGGAAAGTTGGTGGGTGCACAGTGCACTGTTAGGATGCGGGGCTTCCCTTAAAGTACATTTACGTTTTGCCAAAATTACATAATTACTCCTAAATGAAAACATTATAAATACTTCACCAGAGAGCATGACTTAGCCTAAAATAAATCTATGTGGATAGTTTCAAATCACAAGTGCGTAGGCCTATGCCTATTTGGGAAGCCTGCGATTTGGGTAGTGCACATGTTGCAATAAGTCTAGCTGATTGAGATGCGGCTATCAGTGAAAAGCATCTAAAATAGGTGTGAAGATAATGTGTCTTGAGTATGATTTAAAATGTTGCAACAGGAAGGAGGGGAGGGGTGTGTGGCGAAGATATGGCATGTCTCTCTCCAGAATGCATGCACTCAGCTCTCCAGAATGTCGCTCAGCTGTCTCCCGCCAATTCTTGCACATTCATTGTTTAATTCTGTGAATTGTTTGCCCTTTGATTGTTTCTTTTTTATCAGTTCCCCATTACATACTGTACCAGTCAACATTTTGGACATACCTACTCATACCAGGGTTTTTCTTAATTTTTTACTATTTTCTACATTGTAGAATAATAGCGAAGACATCAAAACTATGAAATAACACATATTTTGGTTACATACACTTTTTTGGTTACTACATGGTTGCATATGTGTTATTTCATAGTGTTGATGTCTTCACTATTATTCTACAATGTAGAAAATAGTAAAAATAAAGAAAAACCCTGGAATGAGTGGGTGTGTCCAAACTTTTGACTGGTACTGTATGTCACCAGTAGGCCTAGTAAATTTACTGTTAGTCCCCTGTCATTAGACTACATTAATTTATGTTAATGCATGTATTAATTACAGTAATTTACCTGGCCTGCTGTGTGCAAATGTAGGAAAATGCCCATTGGGCAATGTCTGATTTCTGATTGTCTTAACTCACCATGTCCACCACTAATAAGCTGATCTTCTCAGTAATTCTTTCTTCACCTCACATTGTATACAAAGTCAATTTTTATTATTTTTTTTACATCCATTGCAAATGATAGTTCCTCAGTATTTGAAATATCTTTCCAACACAAATGTGTGCACAAACAGGACGTCCCGTGAAAAAACATGCCCACCTATGGATATCAAAGGCCCACCCAACTGATTCGTTCTGGCAAAGGCCCTGCACACACACAACACACACAAACACACGCACACACACACACAAAGAAACAAACAGATGTGCAAGTGTTCACATGCCTAACTGATACTGTGCATTGTCATCATATGCAGTTCACAGACACAACGCTGTAGGCACACACAGGTATACAGCACAGTTTTGCCTCAATGCCTCAATGAGTTATGTATTCAGGACATTCAGTCAAACTCTTTTTCTGCAGCTTTAGCCAATACTCATGCATAAGCCATCGTCGCAATAAACGCCAACCCGCAAACAATGAATACCATTAGCAATACGAGTGGAACAATTACAGGGCAGAATTACCGGGCTGAATTCCTCTGTGCCTACAACTGAACCACCGATTCAACCACTCTGGCTGTTCAAAGTGTTGTCTAAGCATTCGTTCATTCGTTCCTTCAGTATGGTTCAGGGCACTTCAGAGGGAGTGCTGTACACGGTGTGTCAAGAGGTGCGTTAAGAGTAACCGGTGCAGGAGAGAGTCACTGTGTGCATACCGAGATGTTACTACAGTACGGTTGTGTACTGCGCAATTCCTCCCAGGTTGTGTGGATAGACACTACTGCTAAAGCAGTATCCTAATACTACTATCACCTTCAGCTGATGGTGGTTGCTTTACAGAGGATTTCACTGACCCAGAAAAAAATATATTTTGAAATACATAGCAGTTTGTTTAAGTGATGATCTCATACATACAGATGAAGTCGGAAGTTTACATACACCTTTAAACTTAGTTTTTCACAATTCCTGACATTTAATCCTAGTAAAAATGCCCTGTCTTAGGTCAGTTAGGATCACCACTTTATTTTAAGAATGTGAAATGTCAGAATAATAGTAGAGAGAATGATTTATTTCAGCTTTTATTTCTTTTATCACATTCCCAGTGGGTCAGAAGTTTACATACACTCAATTAGTGTTTGGTAGCATTGCCTTTAAATTGTTTAACTTGTGTCAAAAGTTTTGGGTAGCCTTCCACAAGCTTCCCACAATAAATTGGGTGAATTTTGGCCCATTCCTCCTGACAGAGCTGGTGTAACTGAGTCAGGTTTGTAGGCCTCCTTGCTCGCACACGCTTATTCAGTTCTGCCCACACATTTTCTATAGGATTGAGGTCAGGGCTATGTGATGGCCACTCCAATACCTTGACTTTGTTGTCCTTAAGACATTTTGCCACAACTTTGGAAGTATGCTTGGGGTCATTGTCCATTTGGAAGACCCATTTGCGACCAAGCTTTAACTTCCTGACTGATGTCTTGAGATGTTGCTTCAATATATCCACATAATTTTCCTTCCTCATGATGCCATATATTTTGTGAAGTGCCCCAGTCCCTCCTGCAGCAAAGCACCCCCACAGCATGATGCTGCCACCCCTGTGCTTCACGGTTGGGATGGTGTTCTTTGGCTTGCAAGGGACCCCCTTTTTCCTCCAAACATAACGATGGTCATTATGGCCAAACAGTTATATTTTTGTTTCATCAGACCAGAGGACATTTCTCCAAAAAGTACGATCTTTGTCCCCATGTGCAGTTGCAAACCGTTGTCTGGCTTTGTTATGGCGGTTTTGGAGCAGGGCTTCTTCCTTGCTGAGCGGCCTTTCAGGTTATGTCGATATAGGACTTGTGTTACTGTGGATATAGATACTTTTGTACCTGTTTCCTCCAGCATCTTTACAAGGTCCTTTGCTGTTGTTCTGGGATCGATTTGCACTTTTCGCAACCAAAGTACGTTCATCTCTAGGAGACAGAACGCGTCTCCTTCCTGAGCGGTATGACGGCTGCGTGGTACCATGGTGTTTATACTTGCGTACTATTGTTTGTACAGATGAACGTGGTACCTTCAGGCGTTTGGAAATTGCTCCCAAGGATGAACCAGACTTGTGGAGGTCTACACATTTTTTTCTGAGGTTTTGCCTGATTTCTTTTGATTTTCCCATGATGTCAAGCAAATAGGCACTGAGTTTGAAAGTAGGCCTTGAAATACATCCACAGGTACACCTCCAATTGACTCAAATGATGTCAATTAGCCTATCAGAAGATTCTAAAGCCATGACATCATTTTCTGGAATTTTCCAAGCTGTTTAAAGGCACAGTCAACTTAGTGTATGTAAACCTCTGACCCACTGGAATTGTGATACAGTGAATTATAAGTGAAATAATCTGTCTCTAAACAATTGTTGGAAAAATGACTTGTGTCATGCACAAAGTCCTAACCGACTTGCCAAAACTATAGTTTGTTAACAAGACATTTGTGGAGTGGTTGAAAAAGAAGTTTTAATGTCTCCAACCTAAGTGTATGTAAACTTCCGACTTCAACTGTATGATCTTTCTCGTGAATGAACTCATTCCTTCCTATAGAACAGTAAACAACAAAATCCATACTTCCATGTGTAGCAGATCTATGTGTTTCATAATGAATCCCCTCCATCCCCCCTCCCCCAGCCTGCCCTGCGTCTAGTATGGATGTCCTGGTCCATAACCAGATCAACGTCCTGAATGGCACCATGGTGAGGATCCAGTGCATCTTCACCTCCTGCTACAAGATGGATGTCAACAAGTTTGCCATGAACTGGACCTACCAGGAGAACACCAACGAGACTGAGGAGATGGTGAGAGACCAGACCGTGTGTCTGCCCTTGTATTGTGTCAATGCCAGGCCGATGCACAGTGTCCATTTTAGGACACCCTCAGCCTCAGATTGACTGAAGGAAGGTGAGGACTGACTCAAGGAGGGGTAAGGTGTAAGGCTAAAATGGACACCGTCCCCCTGACTCTGCTATGATATACAGTAACATGCATCTTCTTTTATTTTATTTTTTTAGATGTGTTTCATTTCATTTTATTTATTTAGCCAGTATAGTCTACAGATATAGGATCTTAATTTGACCAGTATTGTCTTAGCAAATTATTCCTGCCGCAACAGGATTTGAACGTTTAGTCCATTATGTTGCTTGATCAGTGGTTAGGCTATGAGCTGGACAAAAGTAGGCAACATGAAAAGTGCAATAATGTTAATATAACCGTGTGTTAGTGCAGGTTTTCAGTGAATGTATGCAAATCACGAAGCTCATCTGCATTTCCTGCAGTGCAGGAAAATTGTCAGCAACAAAAGAGTGATCAAATTAAGATCCTACATCTGTACTCAGTAACAGTTGCCACTGTTTTCCAGGGAGTCCTGGGTTCAATAAAAACTACATGTTTTCTGTCTATCTTTCTGCTAATCCCCCTCTTCCTCCTCTTCTCTCCTCCAGTTCATGACCTATAAGAAGGGGATGATGCCCCTGCGGACGGACCGGTTCAGTGACCGGGTGCAGTTTGTGGGTAACCTGGAAAAAAACGACTTGTCCATCACCCTCTCTGATGTCCAGCTGTCAGACGAGGGCATCTACAACTGCTACGTCCGCAACCCCCCTGACCGCATCCAGGGCCACGGAATCATCAGCATGTTTGTCGTCACAGAATGTAAGGGCAGGGGGCAAGGCAGGGAGAAATAAGAGGGACAGGGGGCAAGTTGCTTAGCAGTTGCTTGGCGAGCCTGAAAATACTTGATCTAAGTGATTGATAGTTGGTATTCAGCAGTCATAAAAGTATGCCTTATTTACTTTGAAGAACTACTAAAATTGTGATTTCGTCAGACCGCATAGGCAGAAGCTCTATAGAGATGAGATGATGACCTGGAATGAAATAATAAAGTCATCAAATCAAACAAATATTTTATTAAAGTAAAGTAATGTGAATAAATGATGGTTAATAAGTGAATAGCAGTAATGGGCAGTCACTACCATCATGGGACTTGTATTAATTGTTTTATTCTGTGTTGTTACAGCATTCGACCCACATAAAGCAAAGTGCATTTTATGTTTAAAAAATATATAGAAACCGAAAACTATGATACATTTTTTATAATAGAATCAAAACCGGACCGACCTCAAAAAGCACTAATCGCTCAGCACTAATCTGTGGTCAACTGGTCCATCCATCCACCCATACCAGCCCATCCCTGGCCTTGAGGCTTGTTTGCCAGCATGTCATTAATTAATGTGCCCTGGCCTTGCCATTCATCCATTTATCAATCCATTCACTCACCAATCCATCCCTCCATCCTTCAGTTCCTCATCTGGTTGTGTTTCTGTTCTCCATTAGTCTCAGTCTCAACCTTCCTTCAGCCCAGGACATGATGACACAACACTATACAGCTTTTTACTTATTGAAGGTCGTGCCAACCCAGCTCACCTCAGAATCATTGCCTCTCACAAATGCTGGTCTCACACATGCACACTTTTACACACACATGTATGCATGATTACACACATGCATTTACACACACACACACACACACACACACACACACACACACACACACACACACACACACATACATACATAAAAGTCAATTTCAGCATTGCTTTCCTGGTTTTTCGTATCCTCACACTGTGGTTTAATCAGCCCTTTGCCAACTATACACTCTATCTACAGAACTATCTCACCTGCTCTTCCCTCCTCCTCTCCCCCTCCACAGTGCCTCCCCCGCGGGACTCGACCATAGCGGTGGCGATCGGGGCGTCAGTCGGCGGTGCGCTGGCTCTGCTCATCCTGTCCATGGTGGTGGTGAAGTGTATACGGCGCCACAAGAAACAGGAGCTCATCTCTGACGAGCAGAAGATGGAAGAAGAGGGCAAGCTGGATGCAGAGGGGGGCACCGAGGAGGGAACCAAGTGAGAACCCCTCTTTGTTTTAACTTTCTCTTTCAGTCATCTCTTCTTCTTTACCCATCTTCCTCTGAACATCTACAGTTGAAGTCGTAAGTTTACATACACCTTAGCCAAATACATTTAAACTCAGTTTTTCACAATTCCTGACATTTAATCCTAGTAAAGATTCCCTGTCTTAGGTCAGTTAGGATCACCACTTTATTTTAAGAATGTGAAATGTCAGAATAATAGTGGGTCAGAAGTTTACATACACTCAATTCATATTTGGTAGCATTGCCTTTAAATTGTTTAACTTGGGTCAAACGTTTCAGGTAGCCTTCCACAAGCTTCCCACAATAAGTTGGGTGAATTTTGGCCCATTCCTCCTGACAGAGCTGGTGTAACTGAGTCAGGTTTGTAGGCCTCCTTGCTCGCACACGCTTTTTCAGTTCTGCCCACACATTTTCTATAGGATTGAGGTCAGGGCTTTGTGATGGCCACTCCAATACCTTGACTTTGTTGTCCTTAAGACATTTTGCCACAACTTTGGAAGTATGCTTGGGGTCATTGTCCATTTGGAAGACCTATTTGCGACCAAGTTTTAATTTCCTGACTGATGTCTTGAGATGTTGCTTCAATATATCCACATAATTTTCCTTCCTCATGATGCCATCTATTTTGTGAAGTGCACCAGTCCCTCCTGCAGCAAAGCACACCCACAGCATGATGCTGCCACCCCCGTGCTTCACGGTTGGGATGGTGTTCTTTGGCTTGCAAGGTACCCCCTTTTTCCTCCAAACATAACGATGGTCATTATGGCCTAACAGTTATATTTTTGTTTCATCAGACCAGAGGATATTTCTCCAAAAAGTATGATATTTGTCCCCATGTGCAGTTGCAAACCGTAGTCTGGCTTTTTTATGGAGGTTTTGGAGCAGTGGCTTCTTCCTTGCTGAGCAGCCTTTCAGGTTATGGCAATATAGGACTCGTTTTACTGTGGATATAGATACTTTTGTACCTGTTTCCTCCAGCATCTTCACAAGGTCCTTTGCTGTTGTTCTGGGATTGATTTGCACTTTTCGCACCAAAGTACGTTCATCTCTAGGAAACAGAACGTGTCTCCTTCCTGAGCGGTATGACGGCTGCGTGGGCCCATGGTGTTTATATTTGCGTACTATTGTTTGTACAATTGCTCCCAAGGATGAACCAGACTTGTGGATGTCTACAATTATTTTTCTGAATTCTTGGCTGATTTCTTTTGTTTTTCTCATGATGTCAAGCAAAGAGGCACTGAGTTTGAAGGTAGGCCTTGAAATACATCCACATGTATACCTCCAATTGACTCAAATGATGTCAATTAGCCTTTAAGAAGCTTCTAAAGCCATGGCATCATTTTCTGGAATGTTCCAAGCTGTTTAAAGGCACAGTCAACTTAGTGTACGTAAACCTCTGACCCACTGGAATTGTGATACAGTGAATTATAAGTCTGTAAACAATTGTTGGAAAAATGACTTGTGTCATGCACAAAGTAGATGTCCTAACCGAGTTGCCAAATCTATAGTTTGTTAACAAGACATTTGTGGAGTGGTTGAAAAACAAGTTTTAATGACTCCAACCTAAGTGTATGTAAACTTCCAACTTCAACTGTATCTCTTCCTCGATACCTCTACAGATGTAGGATCTTAATTTGAGCCATTTTGCTACAGCAGGAAAATAATCCTGCAGCAACAGAAAATGTGAATTATTATGTGTATTATAATTAATGGAAATTGTTCTGGGATTTTACACGTTTTTAAGGGAAAGTCAAGTCTGAAATTCCTCTAAGTGGAATTTGCAAACTTCAGAAACCTTTTTAAACCTCAAATACAGTACAAGTGTAACATGTCCTGCAACAGGGTGATCATATTAAGATCCTACATCTGTATATTGCTTTACTCTGACTCTTTCTAAAAGTTGGGAAATGATAATAATGTGTCACCTGATTTAGGCTATCCTCCTTCTCTTTCTTTTCTCTTTGCTGCTTGTCCTCTCTCTCTCTCTCTCTCTCTCTCTCTCTCTCTCTCTCTCTCTCTCTCTCTCTCTCTCTCTCTCTCTCTCTCTCTCTCTCTCCTTCTGTCATCTACTTGAGGCAATGCTCTTGAGTCTTAAAATCTACTTCAATTATATTTATCTTTCAACTGTACATAGTATGTGCACTGACGGGGTGGTCCATCATTTATACCACAACATGTTGGAATAACCCCAGAAACTTCACAAAATATAGATGTTATGGAAACACATTCCAGAAATATGTCCGGTGTAAAGCATAAGTGGAGTCATACATTTCTCTTAAAACCACCCTGAACAAAGCTGACAAGTATCCCTCTTCCCTTCTTTTATTCTTCTTGTTTTATTTGCATGTATGTTGAATGTGTGTTCCTGCGGGTATGTGTGTTTGCATTTAAATGTGTGTTCTTGTGTGTGTGTGCGTGAATGTGTATGTGTGTGTTTGTTTGTTTGTGGATATTGCCATGAGCCAGGCAGCTATAACCGGCCTGCATGGTCCTGGAGGCCCAACGTTCGCTGGAGCCCCACTCCCTCCCTCACACTGGTAACAATCTGTGATTGGTGTTTTGTGCTGGTCATGTGACCCCAGTTAGCCAAGAAGAAGTGGCCACTTATGGCCTTCTTCCTTCTTCCCCAAACCTTTCTGTTCATCCCTCTCTCTCGTTACCAAGGTGATGGGAACTTCAAATTCTGTTTGATATTTAACTATGAGGCTCTGTCCTGACAATCTCAAAATAATAGTCTGTCCCTGGCTCATTTCCCGTATGACCACTGATGTGAAAGGACAATAGATTAAATCAATGTGCTGTCATCTCATGTATCAGTGGTCATGAAGGACAGGAGACATGGAAAGGACTGTTGAGACAGTCTCACTCTCAACCTCTGTCCTGATCTCATCCAATAGAATGGTCAATCCTATCCTGCCTTTCCCCCTCTGGTCTGCTCTCCCTTCTACCTTCAACCTCTTTTCTACCTGATCGTCTCTCTTCCAGGACTTAGATCTGATCAGTTCTGATTCTGAATGCCTGTAGGGCTCAATCCTAACTTCAGATACAAACACAGAACTTGTCTGCACAAATATGTTGTCTAACATGATTCATGGGGAAGGAAAGTGTACATGTGCTCACTGTATCTCAAGTTAGATTTTGTCCATTAGTTTGCACCTGTGTGTTTGTTTGACCTGACACATGGCTGTAGACTCCACCGTGCAAGGTTCCAGGATGAATTTGGGTCGCACTTTATTTGGATAGTCCGGATTTTCATGGTCTTACTATCAACAAACTATATGTTGATAAGCAACTGCTTGCTAAGGTTACGGTTAGGGTTAGGGTTAGGTTTAGGTTTAGAATACGGGTAAGGGGTTAAGTTTAGGGTTAAGATAAGAGTTAGGTTAGGGTTAGAGATAGGGTTAGGGTTAGTAGATACAGTTGAAGTCGGAAGTTTACATACAGTTAAGTTGGAGACATTAAAACTCGTTTTTCAACCACTCCGCAAATTTCTTGTTAACAAACTATAGTTTTGGCAAGTCGGTAAGGACATCTACTTTGTGCATGACACAAGTAATTTTTCCAACATTTGTTTACAGACAGATTATTTCACTTATAATTCACTGTATCACAATTCCAGTGGGTCAGAAGTTTACATACACGAAAATTCCAGAAAATGATGTCATGGCTTTAGAAGCTTCTGATAGGCTAATTGACATCATTTGAGTCAATTGGAGGTGTACCTGTGGATGTATTTCAAGGCCTACCTTCAAACTCAGTGCCTCTTTGCTTGACATCATGGGAAAATCAAAAGAAATCAGCCAAGACCTCAGAAACAAAATTGGAGACCTCCACAATTGTAGACCTGTCCTGATGAAACAAAAATAGAACTGTTTGGCACTAATGACCATCGTTATGTTTGGAGGAAAAAGGGGGTTGCTTGCTAGCCGAAGAACATCATCCCAACCGTGAAGCACGGGGGTGGCAGCATCATGATGTGGGGGTGCTTTGCTGCAGGAGGGACTGGTGCACTTCACAAAATAGATGGCATCATGAGGAAGGAAAATTATGTGGATATATTGAAGCAACATCTCAAGACCTCAGTCAGGAAGTTAAAGCTTGGTCGCAAATGGGTCTTCCAAATGGACAATGACCCCAAGGATACTTCCAAAGTTGTGGAAAAATTTCTTAAGGACAACAAAGTCAAAGTATTGGAGTGGCCATCACAAAGCCTTGACCTCAATCCTATAGAAAATGTGTGGGCAGAACTGAAAAAGTGTGTGCGAGCAAGGAGGCCTACAAACCTGACACAGTTACACCAGCTCTGTCAGGAGGAATGGGCCAAAATTCACTCAACTTATTGTGGGAAGCTTGTGGAAGGCTACCCGAAATGTTTGACCCAAGTTAAACCATTTTAAAGGCAATGCTACCAAATACTAATTGAGTGTATGAAACTTCTGACCCACTGGGAATGTGATGAAAGAAATAAAAGCTGAAATAAATCATTCTCTCTACTATTATTCTGACATTTCACATTCTTAAAATAAAGTAGTGATCCTAACTGACCTAAGACATGGAATTTTTACTACGATTAAATGTCAGGAATTGTGAAAAACTGAGTTTAAATGTATTTGGCTAAGGTGTATGTGAACTTCTGACTTCAACTGTAGTTGAAATGTTACTGATAGTCTGTAGATAGACTATAGAGCATCTAGAAAGGGACTATGAAAATGTGATGTGTCATAGCTTTTTTTGGAAGCTATAGCAGTCTACAGCCATGTCTCAGGGCAATGTGTTTGTGTGTTTTTACTAGGTTTTCAGTTACTAGTAACTAACATATTTTCCACACTAACTCTATAAGAGATCAACCCCTGCCTGTTTCTGCACAGTAGCTATTGCTGTGTTTGCATTGTGGTACTAGCCAATGTGGTGTGGTGATGGGTGTGTGGTGCAGTCTGTGTTTGATGTATGGAATTGTACAAGTTAATACATGTCCCAACATTTCCCCCTGATCCTACAGTGGTATATAAATACTGTACAACAACAATAGCATGGAAATCAGCTTAAAAACAAGTCAGGTTGGCAAGACAACCAGTGTCTACTTTAGGAAGCACTGACCTAGATGTTTAAACTATCTTGTCTTCTACTCTCATGTGACTTTCACATCTCTTTAGTGTGTTGGTATTGGGGTGCTGTTTCCTTGTTTTTGTTCAATAGGTGGATTTGATGTACTATATGTACTGTATCGCTGAGCTCATGTATATCTCTGCTCTCTTTCCCTGCCTCTCTGTTTCCGATTAACCATAACCTTCAGAAAAGCATTCCTGCCTGAAGATGTATAGTGACCCTTGCTTGAATCCTCGTCCAGCATCTGCCTCACCCCACGCCGCCTCCCTCTTGTCCAGCCAAACAAGATTGCAGTTATGGGAAGCCCCAGCCACCAGCCACGCCACCCATGCCACCCCTGCCTCTATCTTCAGTCAGCCATCTTAGCTCCTCTCTTCTTTGACGGGAAGCCACAAAAGGTGGAGGAGACTAGTGGACGGTAGCCTCCAAACGACATTCCTCTTTCCCCTTTTTCTCGCTTCTAGTCTCTCTAAATATACAGATGTAGGATTTTAATTTGAACACCCTGTTGCAGGATAAATGTGTACTGTATTTGAGGTTTAAAAAGGCTTCTGAAGTTTTCCCTTACAAAAAATTTATAAACTCTTAGAAAAATATCAATTAATTATAATCCACATAATAATTCACATTTCCTGTTGCTGCAGGATTATTTTCCTGCTGTAGCAAACTGGCTCAAATTAAAATCCTACATCTGTAGAGTAAATGGATGAATTGACATCCGTGATTACTGGGAAAGATCCTGCTCTCTCTCTCTCTCTCTCTCTCTCTCTCTCTCTCTCTCTCTCTCTCTCTCTCTCTCTCTCTCTCTCTCTCTCTCTCTCTCTCTCTCTCTCTCTCTCTCTCTCTCACTCTCTCTCACTCTCTCTATCTCTCAAATTGTTGTCTTCTAGTTTGCCACACCATTGGATAACAAGTGATTTACTTCCAAATCAAATCATATTATTCTCTCTTCCTTCCTTCCTTCCTTCCTTCCTTCCTTCCTTCCTTCCTTCCTTCCTTCCTTCCTTCCTTCCTTCCTTCCTTCCTTCCTTCCTTCCTTCCTTCCTTCCTTCCTTCCTTCCTTCCTTCCTTCCTTCCTTCCTTCCTTCCTTCCTTCCGTCCTTCCTTCCCTCTCTCTCTCTCTCTTTTTCTTGCTCTATCACATTACTTAGCGATGCATAATGGTTGGGGCAAAAAAGTTCCATGTTTTTTTTGACAGCTATAGTGTGTGTCCAAATGACAACCTTTCTGTGTGAGAATGGTATGGGTGGATTTTTGGCTCTGTGTGTTTGTTTTTATGTACAGGGTATAAGCTTGTGAATGACCTTCAGATGTAACTACGAGCAGTGTGGGTGTATACACGTGTGTGAATATGTGTGTGTTTGTGTGTGTGTTTGAGAATGTGTTTGAGTGTCCATAGAGTGTCCGAATGTCTTTTCTTCAAACTCAGACTCTCCCTGAATGGAGAAGCCAGGCATGATTTTATCAGTAGTCAAGTCTTCTGAACCCTTGCTTCACCTCCAATATGATATTTTAGCCTGTGTTGCTTGCTCATACATCGAAACGACACAAATTTGTATTGTTATGAATGAAGTTAGTACTACATCATACATTAGCATGACATATTTTTTATAAAAAAATTAAAAAGGGGGGTAGATCAGCTTTAATATTGCAGATAGATTGTAACTTCCATCAATGTAATTGTCTGCATCACTTCCAATCCCCCATGTTTTTTTTCTTGCAAATATATATATATACACATACATACATACACACATACATACATACATATATACATACATACATATATACACATACATATACAGTTGAAGTCGGAAGTTTACATACACCTTAGCCAAATACATTTAAACTCAGTTTTTCACAATTCCTGACATTTAATCCTAGTACAAATTCCCTGTCTTAGGTCAGTTAGGATCACCACTTTATTTTAAGAATGTGAAATGTCAGAATAATAGTAGAGAGAATGATTTATTTCAGCTTTCCCAGTGGATCAGAAGTTTACATACACTCAATTAATATTTGGTAGCATTGCCTTTAAATTGTTTAAATTGGGTCAAACGTTTCAGGTAGACCCATTTGCGACCAAGCTTTAACATCCTGACTGATGTCTTGAGATTTTGCTTCATTATATCCACATCATTTTCCTTCCTCATGATGCCATCTATTTTTTGAAGTGCACCAGTCCCTCCTGCAGCAAAGCACCCCCACAGCATGATGCTGCCACCCCCATGCTTCATGGTTGGGATGGTGTTCTTCGGCTTGCAAGCAACCCCCTTTTTCCTCCAAACATAACGATGGTTCATTATGGCCAAACAGTTATATTTTTGTTTCATCAGACCAGAGGACATTTCTCCAAAAAGTATGATATTTGTCCCCATGTGCAGTTGCAAACCGTAGTCTGGGTTTTCTTTGGCAGTTTTGGAGCATTGGCTTCTTCATTGCTGAGCGGCCTTTCAGGTTATGTCGATATAGGACTCGTTTTTACTGTGGATATAGATACTTTTGTACCTGTTTCCTCCAGCATCTTCACAAGATCCTTTGCTGTTGTTCTGCGATCGATTTGCACTTTTCGCACCAAAGTACGTTCATCTCTAGGAGACAGAACGTGTCTCCTTCCTGAGTGGTATGACAGCTGCGTGGTGTTTATACTTGCGTACTATTGTTTGTACAGATGAACATGGTACCTTCAGGCGTTTGGAAATTGCTCCCAAGGATGAACCAGATTTGTGGAGGTCTACAAAAAAAAAAATTCTGAGGTCTTGGCTGATTTCTTTTGATTTTCCCATGATGTCGAGCAAATAGGCACTGAGTTTGAAGGTAGGCCTTGAAATACATCCACAAGTACACCTCCAATTGACTCAAATGATGTCAATTAGCCTATCAGAAGCTTCTAAAGCCATGACATAATTTTCTGGAATTTTCCAAGCTGTTTAAAGGCACAGTCAACTTAGTGTATGTAAACTTCTGACCCACTGGAATTGTGATACAGTGAATTATAAGTGAAATAATCTGTCTGTAAACAATTGTTGGAACAATGACTTGTGTCATGCACTAAGTAGATGTCCTAACCTACTTGCCAAAACTATAGTTTGTTAACAAGAAATTTGTGGAGTGGTTGAAAAACGAGTTTTAATGACTCCAACTTAAGTGTATATAAACTTCCGACTTCAACTGTACATATCCTTTTTAAAAATATATTTCCCTTTATTACACCCCAATGGTGGAAAAAGCTCCCCCACGACGCCAGGACAGGGGAGTCACTGACCACCTTCTGGAGACACTTGAAATCCTACATCTTTAAGGAATACCTGGAATAGTATAAAGTAATCATTCCACCCCCTCTCCCTCACACCCCCCATAAAAAAAACATAGGGTGGTTGTCCCACTGGTTATCATAAGTTGAATGCACCAATTTGTAAGTCGCTCTGGATAAGAGCGTCTGCTAAATGACGTAAATGTGAATGTAAATTACTTTCCAACCCCGCCACCCCTTCCCTAATTGGAGTAAACTAGTGAACAACAATGCTTAGGCCTCTACTTCCAGCTTATACATACTATATACATTTTATGGACACAGTCAATTTTAAAATAATTATATTTTGTTTGTTTTTACTCCTGAACTTCCTCTACCCTCAACCTCTCCGATCATTTTCATGGTGTCCATCCGGTTTGCTTCTATATGCCATATCTTTCTAACTGTGCTCTTTCACAAAAGCTCTCAACCTATAACCTATATACTTATTATGGACACAGTATGCTTACATTATTAGTTATCATGTTGTTATTAGTTGTTGTTAGTTGTTATTAGTCCCATCCTTCAACTCCATTCAACGACACCCATCTATCTCTTAACACCATCCATATTGGATTTATTTTTGCCATATATTTTTCAACTGTACTGTGATGTTTTACAAAAGTTCTGAACCTTTCTATTCTCATTGTTTCTACAGATTGTAAATTGAAAATAAACATTTTTGTTAAAAGTATTATTATATTATTGATCGATTGACTATGACTTTCAGATCACCCAGTAATGCTATCTGCAGGGTTAGCTCCAGGTAAATATTGCAATCCTTTAGCCATTCCTGGACCTGTGTCCAAAAACAAAAAACAAATGGACAGTACCAAAACAAATGATCTAATGATTCTGTCTCTTTGCAGCAAAATCTGCAGAGCTGGGAAGATTGTATCCCCCATAATAATAACATTATATTGGTAGCAAGAATTTTATATAATAATTTAAATTGAAAGATTCACATTTTTGAATCCGGTGTCGTTTTGCGTGTCAGTTCATAAACACTATGCCATTGGATCGGTACATCAACAATCTCTTCCCAACTATTTTGCAATCTATATGTGACGGCTGTCAATCCTTTGGTCCATAAATGAAACTGGTATACTTTTTTATTTATCACAGTTTTCTTTAACCAATTATGTTCTTTAATGCAAGGCCGACAGACAAGTTCCTTACTTTTTCCCCCTTCCACTTTCCTCTTCCAGTTTTGCGGTAATGCTGCAATTATTTGGTTGTAATTTTGGGTAGCGCAGACATTTCCATATGTTTTTGTTAGCTCCACCAGTCCTACCGATGATATCATTTACCAAGATTATACCTTATTTTTATTTTTATTTTATTATTTTTAGGTTTTAATCGATTAGTATATGTGAGTTTAACCACAATATTTGTTGCATTATTTATTCTGTAGTTTCTGGAGGATTAAATTGAAATTGCAATCAACTCTCTATGGCTTGTTTTAGCAATAGTGATATTTGGGAGATGATTTCCTTTTCAAATAACTGAAAGTGAGAGGTTGTAATCTGAATAAAGGTAAAAAGGCCATTCTTGAACATTGGGTGAGACAATCTTACTAATTTGCTAGAGAACCAGTTCGGATTTAAATATAACTTTTGCATGACTGAAGCTTTTAGAGATAGGTATAATGCATTAATATTTAATAATTTATGTCCTCCGAATTCATATTCATTATATAAATAGGCCCGTTTAATTTTGTCTGGCTTGCCATTCCAAATAAAATGGAATATTTTTTTCTCATATAATTAAAAAAACTGTTCGCTAGGCATAGGCAAGACCATAAGCAAATAGGTAAACTGGGAGAATACTAAAGAGTTAATCAGGGTGATTTTTCCACAAATTGACAGGTATTTACCTTTCCATGGTAGCAAGATCTTATCTATTTTTGCTAACTTTCTATTAAAATGTATTGGAGTGAGATCATTTATTTCATTTGGGATATGTTTTCTGAATATATCCACATCACCATCAGACCATTTTATTGGTAAACTACATGGTAATGTAAAATTTTTATTTTTTTAGTGATCCAATACGTAATATAGTACATTTATCATAATTTGGTTGTAATCCAGAGAGGTTAGAAAATGTATCTAGATCCTCTATGAGGCTGTGGAGGGATTCAAGTTGTGGATTTAAAAGAAAACATGAATCATCAGCTAACATCTCGATGGCCATAATAAATAGATATGCCGATAGTGGACAACCTTGTTTCACTCCTCTTGACAGTTTAAAATTATTGACTATTTTACACCTAGGGTTACTATACATGATTTTAACCCATTTTATAAGAGATTCTCCAAAATGGAAATGCTCCAGGCATTTATATATAAACCCCAATCGTACTTTATCAAATGCCTTTTCGAAGTCTGCTATGAATAGCAGGCCTGGTTTCC
The DNA here is from genome assembly GCF_020615455.1 of Coregonus clupeaformis. Classification (NCBI taxonomy): domain Eukaryota; kingdom Metazoa; phylum Chordata; class Actinopteri; order Salmoniformes; family Salmonidae; genus Coregonus; species Coregonus clupeaformis. Next base: position 12,415,408 of record NC_059196.1, on the reverse strand, counting down.
CAGATTTTTCATAGTGTTCTATTGTTTCCAGTACTTGCCTTATATTATCTCCAATGTATCTTCCATGTAAAAAAAAAAAACCTGTCTGATTAGAATGAATAATGTCCGACAATACATTTTTTAATTCTATGCGCTATACATTTGGCTAGAATTTTTGCATCACAACACTGAAGTGTAAGGGGCCTCCAATTTTTTAAATGGACTGGATCTTTATATTTTCCACTTGTATCCTGTTTCAGTAATAATGAAATCGGACCTTCTTCTTGAGTGCCTGATAATCAACAATTTACATAGGAGTGGTTAAAACATGCTAATAACGGTCCTCTGAGTATATTAAAAAAGGTTTGCTATACCTCGACTGGTATGCCATCCAACCCTGGAGTTTTCCCGGACTTAAAGTCTTTAATTGCATCCAGAAGTTCCTCCTCTGTAATTTCACCTTCACATGTCTTTCTGTATGGCTGTTAATTTTACATTATCAATAGAAAAAAAAATCTCTACAATTAGCTTCAGTTAGAGGAGATGGAGGCGACTGAAACGAAAACATATGCTTAAAGTACTTTGTTTCCTCCTTCAAATTATAATTTGGTGAATCATGGGTGACGCCGTCATTTGTAAACTGTTTCAGTAAATTATTTTTGGTAGCATTCCTATGTTGAAGATTAAAAAATAATTTAGTGCAATTCTCCCCATATTCCATCCAGTTTGCTTTATTTTTATAATATATTACACTTGATCTTTCTTGAATAAGTTTCTCCATTTCTTTTTGTTTTGCCTCTAATTTATTCTGAGCCTCTATGTTACAGTTTTTATTGCTATCTATCTGTTCTGTTAGACCTTCTATTTCCTTTGTTAATATGGACTCTTTTGACCTAAATTGCTTTTGTTTTCAAGATGAGTACTGAATTGCATGGCCTCTAAAGGCACATTTAAAGGTGTCCCATACAATAAGGGGATTTGCTGTACCTATGTTATGTCGGAAAAAATCAGTTATATATTCCTCTGTCCTAGTTAAAAACAAGTTATCATCCAATAGGCTTTGATTACATTTCCAATATCCTCGCCCATGTGGAAATTCAGTAAGAGTAATGTATATGCCAATTATATGATGGTCCGACCGCATTCTGTCCCCTATCAACACTTTTTAAACTTTTGGTGTCAACGAGAATGACATAAGAAAGAAGTCAAGACGACTAGCTTGATTGAGTCTCCGCCATGTATATCTCACTAGATCAGGATATTTAAGTCTCCATACATCTACTAGTTCTAATGTATCCATGACATTCATGATTTCCTTAAGAGCATGAGGGTGATTGTTTGTAGTGTGAATTCCTTTACTATCCATTGAGCTATTTAAAACGGTATTATAATCTCCCACCATAATAATAGAGTCTTGAATTTCTTGCAGGATTGATAATTGATTATATATAGTCAAATAAGTGTGGATCATCATTATTTGGTCCGTAAAGGTTAATGAGACATATCTGTTTATGGTCCAATAACAGTTTTGGCTGCATATAGGCAACACACAGCAGGTCCATAAAACAGATTGGGACTTCTATTTGGTGTATGGGTGGGTGTCTAGGATATAGGGTTGGAGATCGTTCCGTCATTATAGGACAATAAAAAAATATATTAGAAGTATACTATATTTTAAAATGTATATCCCTCATCTGTACAAAATTGAAAGTTCAATCTCACAACCCCTGCTCACAGACACACGTTGGTTTTGGGATATGCAACCATTTCCTTTCTCACTCAATTAACGCCAGACTTATTCAAACACAAAAACGCACACCACACCTTCCATCACAATTCATCCACACATACCCACATACTGTGCCTTCTATGTCTTCTGTTCGCTATGTTTTTATCTCCACTATGTTGATTGAGTACTTGTGTTCTAATTTAGTTGTATTTGAAGATGTATTATTTTGCTTGTTATCTTTTCTTGTAACACCGTCTTATCCCTTTATAAAATACAATACCTACTATAAATGTGCTTTATTATTACAATCCCTACCATGGCTAGTATTGGGTGTTCTATTATTCGACTCCTCTATTAGAACTTTCAGAATAGCCATGGAGTAGTCTTTGTGTCGCGGAACATTTGGTTGTCAATATACAGTTCATCGACAACAAGAGCAACACACTTCCCTTTTAATCTATTTTCCTTGAAGATTGGGTACAGAACTTTGCGCCATTCTGCAATCTCCCTCGGGAACTGATCATTCATGCCTATTTTCGTGCCAGCAAGTCTTTTAACTAGGCTTTTAACCATTACTTTATCCTTAAAAAAAGCAAATTTGGCCACGATTCGATGCTCATATCTCTGTCCTCTTTGTCCGAAACGGTGTACACGTTCGAGTTGGATTTTGTCGACAGCCTCGAGTGGAATTCTGAAGCGCTGTAAGAAAGAAGTCCTTCACAATTCTTTCTGTAATCTCTCCCTCTTTTTCCTGGATACCCGTAAGTACTAGGTTTTCTCTCATCGATCTAGTTTGTATGTCTAGTAAGGCTTCTCTCAGAAAGTTGTTCTCCTTTTTAAGTTCCTTAATGTCCGTTTCCATCCTAGTGACTGTCCCTTTTAGTTTTTTTGTATCGCTCTCCATTATCGCAGCTTTTCCGACACTCATTTCAAGACTCGCCTTCAACTCTTTTACATCATTACTGACCAACTCTAGTATGCCCAGTTTGTCATTTATCGACTTCAACACGTCACTTTCCAAACTTACCAGTCCCAGTGGTGAAAAGCATAAATAATCTGTATCAGTCAAGGAGTCGCGTTTTCTCTTGGAGATTGATTCTCCTCGTTTATCTTCCGTCATGTTTGGGTGTTGCGTGTTGTTGTAATATTTGTCGATAAATTTCTCTGGCCTTATAGTTTGTTTTGTGTTATTATCCAGATTGAATGTTGTTACCCTCGAATATACGAAATGTTAATATTTAGTCTAACTTACTGGCATTGAATATTCTGTTTTTATCTTGAGGTGATTTGTACTGCTGTGTATTCAATACGCCATCTTGTATTGACATTTTTTGCATACATTATGTCAGGCACAATTCTGCCTACAATGGATGGATCATTAATCTGTTGGTCTGTGATGATATAGTAATTGACATTGTACAAAAAGCCCAATCCCAAATGATGTCCCCCTTTTGTCCACCTGCAGTAACCCTTACACAACACCTGAATGTCCGGCCTCAGTTGGTCGTTCACACTCAAATGAGCACACAGACACATTGACTATACATGATCCAACACATAAGCTTCAAACACCACATATAGCCGTGTAGCTGTTTTGCACATCAGAAGTCCACATGCTGAGGCCTACACATACATACAAGCTGAGCACTTTCAGGGAAAACAGAAAAAAAAGTATGATAGAGTATAATTTATATCAGATACATATATTTATACATTTTAACCAAATACCAAGCTGTACTCTAAAGGTGTGCTTTGATTGCTGTCACTATTTAGGTGTGGTCTTCACTGTCTTAAACTATCAATGTTTGAATGTATGGGACCTCTCTCCTCTGAGGTAATTGATCTTGGATGTTTTTTGGATGTTACATATTTAGCTGTATTAGTATTGCACTGGTTGTGATTGTATTTGGGAGACAACGTGAGATGTCCAAGTTGACGTAACAACTACTTTTGAAATTAATGTACAATCAATCATTCCACTTTCCACCCAGTGAATTTGAAACTACCTTCACAGATGTAGGGCTTACGTTACATTATCATAAGAGCATTATAATGTATGTAAGTCTGTGAAGGATCACAAAAGCACAGATAAACTGTTTAGTTGCTAAACAATATCACAACCGTAAAATAGTAACATTATTTATTTTAGTCAATATTTGTAATATACTATCTTCATTTGCTCCTTTTGTCTAAAAGTCTTGGCTTTGTATTTTCCAACAGAGAGTGTTGGGGGAGCAGATAGCCTATGGGAGTGTGACTGTAGTTTGGCAGAATATGACTGGGTGCCTCTGGTGTTGTCTGATGTGGTTTTAAGGCCTAAAGCCAGGGGCCACGCTGAGTCTGTGCCCAGGAGTGCCCTACCTCATCTGGAGACAGTCTCTGCCTGTCTCTGCAATGGGCACTCCATTCATAGGCTGCCTTGACGTTATTCACTGCCAAAGCTTGTTTCTTTTCTACTTTGTTTCTTATTATTTGTCTCCTCAGATTCTATCCATTCTAATTTAGATTTCATTTGATTGAGTATTGTATTTTGATATTGTTGAATTTTGTACCAAATAGTCATGTGATTTGTACTTTATGATGTGACTTTGTGGTTGTCCTAGCTGTTGACATTATGGTAGCCATCATTACTTGGTCTTTGGTAAGTTGGCCTGAGTTTGGGGAGCTCACATCTGAAAGATCATTAATTAAACAGTGGAAGGTTGATGCTGATCTCCACCTGTAGGGCGTACACGCTCCCCTTCTAGAACTACTAAATTACTAATTACTATATTAATTAATTAATCTTATGTGCAATTTTGACTGTGGTGTTAATCAGCATGTATGGCTAATGAGACATCAGCTAGATGTATGGTTAGAAATAAGTCTGGGAAGCTTGTTATCACAACCAGAGAATATATCTCTAAGTCACAATCAGACTTAATTTCCAAAGTAATGATGGTACCTCAAGAATGTTAAAAAATATTGTACTGTATTTTATACATGAACACACACTGACACACAATGCTACCGATGGGTAGGGGACAAAGCACATGTTCTGGAAAAGAAATAAAAATAAACATGACCTCCATTTCTCCTGTCACTCACTCTGACATCTCCGCTAGAGTCCTGAATGCTGGGATAGCTAGCTGGGATAGTGGAGGTCCCGGAGTTTTGCGTTTGCATGTCTGTCTCTGTGTGATCATGCATGTTTTTACTGCAGTGTTCCTCTGTGACGCATGGCTCTAACCAGGCCCTCTCGCACCGAACACCAGAAATGCTTGCACTGCACTGTGTCTTTAAGAATGAGCTGTAATAATTATTGTATTTTGAAATAAAAATGAGTATATTACAGTGTGCATTTTATTGTCAGCAAATTAGCTTTATATTTTTTACTAAGCCCTGGCAAATTGGCTCTAAAACTGCGCCATGGAATTACTACTGGTGAGAAGGGGTGATTAATGATAGCAGGTGAAGTGTGGAGGCTGTAAGTCTAGGTTATGGCCAATGCACCAGTGTTCTGTGTGTAGCTACTACCATGGGGCAGCACTGTAGCAATATCCAAAGACTTCATCTTGGCGGGTAAAAAAAAAGAAGAAAACTGCGGCTCAAGCTGCAGATAGATGTTCTCTCTCTCGCTCTACATTTCCTTTTTTCTCTCCCTCTGGCTCTTTTAATGTGAGACAAATAGAGAGAGGAAGGTCAGCTTTTCTGCTGGAGCCTGGGGAGAAGGGAGGGGAGAAGGCGGAGGGAGAGAGGAGGAGAGGAAGGGAGGATGAATATGTAAAAAATGTGGTGCAGGTATCTGGGTCTCAGTGGGAGAGTTCTTAATAAATGGGTCTGGCGGGGTTAAGATGACAGCAAGGTCAAAAGGTCACTGTAGAGTGTGGCGCGATAAGCCAACAAAGGGGTCTCCTGCACAGACAGGACTGAAGGTGACACACACATGCAAATGAATGCTCACAAACTCAGTTATAGACACACACACACACACACACACTCCATTGCACAGGTAAAATCCTACTCAGACATGCTAGGTCAAAAATGCCGCAGCTGCTGTCCAGTGCCAGCAATTCTGTCACCTCAGCCGTTTGCCCTAGAGTCAGTTAGGTATAGGTATATGTGTGTGTGTGTGTGTGTGTGTGTGTGTGTGTGTGTGTGTGTGTGTGTGTGTGTGTGTGTGTGTGTGTGTGTGTGTGTGTGCGTGCGTGTGTGTTGGAGGTGTGTATTTGTGAAAGGAGAGGGAGCTGCCAACACTAAAAGCTCGAGTGTTTTGCCAGGAGTGCATTACTGAAACAGTTAAAACTCCTAAATAGCCGTCAGTAAATCTGTTCTCAGAATATATAATTAGGAAGACCATAGCCAAGCTATTCATTAGTTTCTCTATTGGGATCTTAACTGCATTACATAACACACAATATTTCTAATTCCTCCAGCTCTCTAGTCCTCAGCTTTTAAGCCATCATCACACTGGAGTTATTCTCTCTTTCGCTTTCCTCCGTTCCCTTTAAAACACCTCCTCTCAATTCCGGGATATCCTGATCAAGAGAAATAGAGCTTATCTGAAATCGGACTCCCTCTCTAAAATCAATATTTAGTTCCTGTTAGTCATGCTGATTATAAAAAGACTAAACTCAGCAGAACTGGGTCTGATGAGAGCCACATATTGAATAATAAGGCCAATGGTGAATTTAAATTATTATTTTCACAAACTGAAAAATATATGTACTTTTCGGTCTCAGAGGAAAGTACTATCTCCTTAAAAGTTAGATAGAATAGTGTCAAACCACTCTTGAGAAATATTAACAATGAGCATCACTAAACGTAAAAAAATGGACAAAAAATGTAATAGTTATGAACTTACCCAAACATGCAGCGACAGATACATTACTGTTGCTTCTCAGTGCTCGACAAGATTAGTCTTACTCTTTTGAGAAAACTCCATGTTGTGGCCTATTGATAGGTTCTGCTCCGCTGTGGATTACTCTGTCTGGTTTGTGAAGAAATTCTCCAGTCGCAATTGATCATGAAAATAGCCAACCCCACATGAGTCCTTGCCTCCTCTTCCCCAGAGTACCAAGGCCCTGGGCAGGTCTGAGGAAGCCTTCCTAGACAACATGGTGGTGGATGCTGGAACTCTGTCGGGCTATCAGAATATATCTCTACTGGACCCCAGCCATTTAACACAGGCATCTGACTGCAGTGTTGAAGCAAAACCAGCAACCTGGACTTCCAAACACCTCAGAATAATACTGTTAACTGCTTTAACCTCCTAGGGCTTAGTGGTCACATACGTGGACAGCACTTTTTAGCTCTTATGTCCACAATTGTGTAGAAGTTCTGTCATATTTCATGGCTTATTCTGATTTAGATATTTATAAAAGCCTTGTATATTTGTCATGACATGCAAATTTGAAAAAAGTGTAAAACTAGCAACTTTGTAGGTCGCTAAACATGAAGTACACGTAAGTGTACTTATGGACTGAGGCTCCTCGAAACAGCTAATATGCTTGTAAACATGCACACACGTAAAATGGGGAAAAAAGCTAGCTCTGATGCAGCTAAAAAGCTGTACATGGTCCCAATGAAATAAATAACAATTAAATCACTAAATACATACATACATACTTAAATTAGTTGTGTTGAAAATGTTAGCCTAATTCAATTCGGACCATGAATCCACATATGTGGACATCATTTTTCTCTAAAAGTACATCATATCAAAAGATGATACTTAGTTTTTATTCTAATTAGGTTCCAATAAGCCCAAATAGCAAAGAGAAATAAAAAATGCATGTAAAAAAATAGCTTGGGCCTTAAGAGGTTAAAACAACCACGTCAGTGTATCCAAACACCTCAGAATAGTAGTGTTAACTGCTTTAAAACAACCACGTCAGTGTATCCAAACACCTCAGAATAATACTGTTAACTGCTTTAAAACAACCACGTCAGTGTATCTTTACTTGTCTATCTTGATGATTGTGGTGTGGTCAAATTGTTAGTGGGTTAGCCATCAATACACATAACAACTTACCCATCACAAGCATAAAAGCTTGAATCCACCATGATGACATGACAAGACAACTAGTTGTAAACCCTGTCTAGCAAAAAAAGTTTGTCTACAGAAGACTTCCCAAAATGCATTGTGTCCATTCAAAGTTTGCGGCCAATTGTAACGGATCATGTCCATCAGAAAAACAAGCTGTGACTCTTACAGCCCAGATGTTTTAATTTTAGTGCTGTACCAAGATTGATCAAACATGTTTATCCTGGCATCAATCAGGCACCGATCAGATTTGTACGTCAGTCAAATCATCAGATTTTGGGGTCAATGTTTGGCCCAAAAAATGTCATCGGTAAACATTTGTCACGGTGATGTCTTAGAGTATCCCATCAAAATCATGGAGTTATTGAATCTCTGATATACTGTACTCAATTTCTCTACAACAGTCATACTGACTCCAACTTCTAAATACACCAACATGAACACTGCAGTACATCTCACTGAACAGTACGTTTGTCAAGTTCTTAGTAGTCATACATGTCAATCTCACTTGAGACAGGTCTTTTCAATTATGTATGCCACAAACAGAGGTTGAATGCAGTTTACATACACTATAGTAATAACATGCCATGCAAACTCTTACTATCCCACATAAAAGCACACCACACAGAGCTGAAAATTAAGATACTGAGGTAATCTTGAGAGGTCACCTGAGAGGATTCAGCTTACAATTGCTTACCGTAAGAATACAAAGTTGAATGTATTGTTGTTTTCATGATTCTTAAAATATTGTAGTCATTGTAGCAAATTATGCTTGTTCACAAATATTGAAATGTTTTGCTTAATTCACTACATGTGCAATACTGCCTGTTAAACAGATAACTGCAATAAAGCAAGTAATGCCTCTATCAGAACTTATAGGTACACACAGTATCGGTCCTTACACAATGATGTCACTGCCAGCCGCTACACAAGAAGATACAATTTGGACTACCTCCAGAACCGGTCATAATTTTATTTTACAACACACGTACAGCAATCACCCATACAAATAAACACACATTTGATTACCATCACCCAATGCAAAACACTGAACACACAGTAGTATAGCTATAATTAGGAATGTGTGGCTACAACATTTCACCAGTGCCACAACATAGTGGTTCAAAACTTCAGACAAGATGGTCACTCACCTTGTCAAGGTCCCCATGGCAGAAAACAAATAAATAAAACGGTCTTTCTGTCAACAACTGACACCACACATGCAAAACAAAGAGTATAACGAAGGAGCAAAAATGAGAACTACGGCCCACCCTATTCTCATCCATGTCCTCGCATTTAGGCCTTACTCTGAGCTCTGTACATTCACCGGCTGCTACGAGGAAGAGAGAACGTGTGTGTGTGATAGAGAGAGGGAGGGGGAGAAGCAGAGGGTGGAAGGGAGGGAGGCAGGGAGAGAGGGATGGTGAGGGAGAGAGGGGGAGCAGAGCAGCTCTGTCTTTCTCTGTCGCGCTGAGTTCTTACTGGGATGGCTAAGGTCACATTTTTAAATCTCAGGTAGGCGAGGCTCGATGCACCATTTTACCTTCTCAAAGGGAGGGGATATAGTGAAGGCAAAGCCCGAGAGGCAAGGAATGATAGAACGAGAGAGACCAAGGAGAGTGAATGCTAGGTCAGTGCATTCTATATGCGTAAATGTCTCTGAAGACTTTCCCTCCTCTGTCTCTCCTTCAGCTGTCCTCCAATCATATCCTCCCTCGCTTCTCCTCCCCTCCCCTCTGCATCCCTCTGCTGCCCAACCCTGCCCTCCTCTCTCACTCTGCCAAAGAGTTTGCTTCATCGTGCTCCCCTCAGTTGCAGTAGTACAAGGAAGCAGTCACTTTCTTGTCCCTCCAACCACTTCATGTTGTTCCAACCATAGAATTACAGATAGTAATTTCATAGGATCACTATGGTTCCCTCTCCTCAGCACCCATAGCTTTACTCTTTGCTCCTTCTCAAGGTGAGGGGCATCTATATAAGCGTTTCTTTCTCATACTCCATTGTGTGCTTCAGAAATCTAAATGTTCTGTTGGTTCCGTTTAAGTCCTGCGACAGCGCTCAATGACAGAGTTCAGAATCTGCGTTGTTTTCCTTGCTCTTAGTCCTGGGCTCCATAGCTACTAGGGCATGTATCATCCACTATAGCCACTCTCTTCGCTGTCCGTTCCCCCAAATATCCTCCCTAAACTCTTTTCATTTATACCCTATCGCCCTTACAACCCCCCTCAGTGAATATGCAAATATCAAACCACTCATGTAGCTCCTTACGTCCGTTGTCAGCTAAAACAATTGCATTATGCTGAATGAGGTTGTTTTATTAGTATTGCATGCCACACACACACGCACACAAGCATGCACGCAAGCACGCATGCACACTCACAACTCTCACACACACAGCACAGCACTCACACACACACACTTCCCATGCCAGGGTGACAGCTGTTCTCAGATCAAGGTTTACATCATGTTGAATGACAAGCATCAATCACCTCATATAGAGCAGCTCACACACACACCACTTTACACACTCAAGAGTATTGGTCGAGTATTGGTGGAGCGTATGGGAATGTCTTTATCAAAGTGGGGATGTTTGGCTACAATATTGCTTAATATTTTGCGTTTTGGTCAGTATCTTCCTTTACATAACCATTGGCCCTTGCCCCTCTGGATTCTGTCACGTGAACCCTCATAGGTCAATTACAGCGACCTTTATTAGGGGGTCTCTGTACCTCTCACCTTGCAGCGCCCCTCATCTCCACACCCCTCTCACACCCCTACACACCCACATAGTTCCCCCCCAGGCATCAAGCGCCCACCGCCATGGGAATGGGTCACCGGACATCTACTCCCACTCAACCGGTGACAGGTGGTGGAGGCCATTCATTCAGGGCCGTCAATCATATGGGTGACAGGGTTAGGGTGGGCGTGGGGGGGTGAGAGAGGCAGAGAGTGAGACGTGGCCAGTCAAGTTCAAAGCAACATGTACAGGAGATTATGTACGTACACACAGAAATCAATCAACGTGATTGCGATTACGATAGCCTTTCATAAACTACGGTTATTTTAGTGGTATGTTTTGATTTCATCATTATTTGGAGAGTTGGTTGATAGAGTGAAACGCATTTGTGATAAAGTACGCTCAATGTTGCTGCAGAAACAGCAGATGCGACAGAGATGTTTTAGCAGGACTATAAAGACCCATACAATTTGAACGTGTATCAATAACGGCATGTTACTATGCATGCATGCTCATCAAATATCTGCCGTGGCATCTGATCTGGTAGTTGACCTCAGTGACTTCACTGGTTACAACCTGTTATTTATTTTTGCTAATTTGCACCCCAGTATCTCTATTTGCACATCATCTCTTGCACATCTATCATTCCAGTGTTAATACTAATTGTAATTATTTTGCACTATAGCCTATTTATTGCCTTACCTCCATAACTTGCTACATTTGCACACACTGTATATATATATATATTTTTTTTTTCTGTTGTATTTTTGACTTTGTTTTGTTTTACCCCATATGTAACTCTGTGTTGTTGTTTTTATCGCACTGCTTTGCTTTATCTTGGCCAGGTCGCAGTTGTAAATGAGAACTTGTTCTCAACTGGCTTACCTGGTTAAATAAAGGTGAAATAAAAAATAAATAAAAATTGCAGGAATCCCTCGGATTGAAATCTCTCAGAGAGAAAAAATGAACTGTCTTTGTTTGAAATCCAACTGGATTGAACGTGAACTGATGGAATGGTACATGTAGGGGGAATTAGATCAGTCATGGAATGGTACATGTAGGGGAATTAGATGAGTCATGGAATGGTACATGTAGGGGGAATTAGATGAGTCATGGAATGGTACATGTAGGGGAATTAGATGAGTCATGGAATGGTACATGTAGAAATAAAAACAGCTTTCAAGGAAAAGTCATTATTCTAAAATATATGGAAAGGTGATGGAGAGCGGTGGGAGGTGATCCAGGATGGAGGGCAGTATAGATGGCAGTGTACCCAGAGAAACCCTCCTAAACCCGGCCACGGGTGCAGTGGTTGACAGGGTGGATTGCAGGACCCTCCAGTGCAGGGCTGAACCCAGCACCGTGTGTGAGATAGCCCCCAGATGCAATCAGGCTGAAGGCCCACCTTCAACCCCTCTCCTCTCCCATTCCTCCCCCTCCCCTCTTTCCCTCTCACGCTCTCTCGCTCTGTCCTCCATGCCTCTGCTGCAGTGGCTCTCCCTCCCCACTCATTCCTTCCTGTGCCGGCTAGGGAGACATACTGCCTGCTGCCTGCTGCCTGTCTGCCTGAGCTCCAGGCACTGCTGTCCTCTCCGCTCCCTCCCCCCACATGCAGCTCTCCGTCAGGGGCAACGCTGACATCCCCTGACTGCCTCCACAGCTCCATAGCTCTGTGGTGCAGATTCTCGCTCTCTCTGAATGAGTTTTTTTGCTCTCCTCTGCCTGCTCTAGCTCTCAAGCTGAGGAATTCAGCGGATAATCAGTGTGTCGGCGAGTGACAGAGAGGAACTGAAGCAAAAAGAGTGAGAGAAAGCCTGGATCAGGTGCAGCAGCCTTCCCTTCATCTGTCTCTTTCTGTTACTCTCTCTTTCAGTCTGTCTTCAGCCTGGCACATACAGAAGGGTAGACAGAACTCATAATTCAGGAATAAGCCTTCCTTCACTCTCCTTCTCTGGGACTCATCGCAAAGGAGGCGAGAAGAAGAGGGAGACACTCACAGCAGGAGTCTTGCTATTTTTCTTTGCTCGCTTTGCGTCCCACCTCGCCATACCCCTCCCCTCTATCCCACCCACACCCCTGCTTGCTCCAGCCAACACACACACACCCAGAGTGTGTATCCAGGGGCAGACAGACAGACAGACAGATAATCAGACGGACGGACAGATTGCCAGACGGACGCAGAAGGATATGGAGTCCAAAGGAAGTGGCAGGTTTTCTATGTCCAGGTGTTTGCGCTCAGGAGACACCGTCCACGCCAGTGTTGTCGTCACACTTCTGCTCGGTGAGTCCAAAAGCTGACTTTATTTTCCTCTCCTCTCCTTAACCCTCTCTCTCTCTAACTCTCTCTTGCTCTCTCTCTCTCTCTCTCTCTCTCTCTCTGCACCCGTCTCCCTCCATCTATCCCTGGGGTGCCAGCCAAATCACTGCAGGTTCTGCCGCGCTTGCAGAAATGTGTCTGACGCTGGCAGACAGGGTTGCACGCTTATTTATTTGTTGCTTGTAAGGCAGGGGTTTATTTGGTTACATGGCTCATGCTTTTCTATATTGGGAGACTCGGAGTTGTGTGTTTTAGCCACGTCGGGGCAGCGAGTGTTGCGTCTTGCTAATTTACGTCTCACTAAGAGAGTGAGTGGAGGGGATCAATTTGAGTTATGAAGGCGTAGATGCTGAGTCAATAAGAGGATGCCGGTAACAATGGATCCTGTTTAGGGCAAGTGGAATTATGGGCACTACCAATGGATCTGCCAAGTCAATGAGTATGATAATGTCTAATGTTTACATCTTTAGGGGGGAATGGAGGGAATGATCCATGGGACAAGACAATATACATCTAGATGAGGCAATGGAATGGAAGTTGTCATGTGAGGATCACAGTGTAGTTGTCAAAAGACAGCCCTTTACACTGTCTTCTCATCAGAGGAACTAGTGATGCAGATTCTACTACGCACTTCATTCTGTCACGGAACATTTACACATGTCACTTAATCAGGGACATATTTAACTCATACAGCTGATGAGATTAAGTGTAAGGTCTTAATACAGTGAGGGAAGTGTATAGGAATGTATGGAGGAATATCATATTTTGTATTTATATATTTTGGGGAAAATATATTTTATTAATATTTGTTTAAAGTCAGATAATGAGACGGTTGGATCAATAACTACTCAAATCGCAGGATATCCATCCATTCTCATTCTCCCCAGTCTTCTTCCTGCTTTTTTTAAATTATCCTTTTAACATGTTTGTTTAGCTACGTACAGACTAGTGTGTCCACTAAGAATGGTCCAGTAACCACATGGTACCCTATATTTATATGTCTGAGTGATATGCTATATTATGATACAAATTGCTGTATAGGTTTGCTTTGTAGTAGAGTACCTGACTGCCACATATTGCATTGTATCATATTGCATATTGTTTCAACATATAGTGCTATATAATGTACAGTAATACAATATAGTTACTCAAGCTTTAGACAAAAACTATGCCCTATGTATTTGAGAATCCACACCTTATCATATCAGTTTGTTATAGTGTGATAACCTAAGACTCCTCAGCATCTTTTGAGGTGAGTGCCTTTTTCACACTGACATCAACCCACCGATCAAATAAGAGCAAGATCACAAGATTGCACAAAAAAGGCGGCTGCCACAGCAGAGAGCTACCGATAATAAATAGGCTTTTCATTTGCATATTTCTTTGAGATGGAATGTGACATGACATTAGAAGTAACCTCTCTTGCCTGTGTGTATCCTTGGCCAGTTTTCTCTGGATTATCTGCCCGGCGGTTTCAAGGTGAAGTACAGGCTTTAATACTACGGCAGGTATTTTTTCTATAGCTGGGGGGGCGAAGGGTTAATGTGCATGTTCATATGTAAACCCCTAGCTTATAGCGGAGGGGTTTAACCTCCAACAAAACAGATTGGGTTTACATATTGACCAGCCAGGTCTAGGGCAAGCCATCACCCCCTCGAGACATCCATCAGAGACCAGGGAAGGTTCTATAATGTTGCTGGAACGTTTGTGCGTCAATATGTCACATATAATGGCCCGGCAGTTATATAATTAGGTCCTATGGTCGTTCTATATTGGCAGAGTGGAGAGAGAGACTATTAGACTACAGCATGAGAGATGTTAGCTGGGAGACTTGTCCTTCCAAATGTGGTCCCCGTTTTTTGTGTACTACGTCATCCAATTGTGTACTATATCATCCATTTCGTATGATATGTTACATCCAGATTTTTTTTTTAATGCTTTCTTTGCAATTCGTATGATATGTTACAAATCCAATTCGTACCATATGTTACGAATTTGTTGTGCTAAAAGTTGCAATATGTCACTTTTTGGGCGACCTGACCAAATTCACATAGAAATGTGAAATAAACTACTGGTCAAAGGTTTTAGAACATCTACTAATTCAAGGGTTTTTCTTTATTTTTACTATTTTCTACATTGTAGAATAATAGTGAAGACATCAAAACTATGAAATAACACATATGGAATCATGTAGTAACCAAAAAAGTGTTAAAAAAAATCAAAATATATTTCATATTTGAGATTCTTCAAATAGCCACCCTTTGCCTTGATGACAGCTTTGCAAACTCTTGGCATTCTCTCAACCAGCTTCACCTGGAAAACTTTTCTAACAGTCTTGAAGGAGTTCCCACATATGTTGAGCACTTGTTGGCTGCTTTTCCTTCACTCTGCGGTCCGACTCATCCCAAACCATCTCAATTTGGTTGAGGTTGGGGGATTGTGGAGGCCAGGTCATCTGATGCAGCACTCCATCACTCTCCTTCTTGGTAAAATAGCCCTTACACAGCCTGGAGGTGTGTTGGGTCACTGTCCTGTTGAAAAACAAATGATACCACTAAGCCCAAACCAGATGGGATGGTGTATCGCTGCAGAATGCTGTGGTAGCCATGTTGGTTAAGTGTGCCTTGAATTCTAAATAAATCACAGAGAGTGTCACCAGCAAAGCACCCCCACACCATAACACCTCCTCCTCCATGCTTTACGGTGGGAAATACACATGCGGAGATAATCCGTTCACCCACACCGCATCTCACAAAGACACGGCGGTTGGAACCAAAAATCTCAAATTTGGACTCCAGACAAAGGACACATTTCCACCGGTCTAATGTCCATTCCTCGTGTTTCTTGGCCCAAGCAAGTCTCTTCTTATTATTGGTGTCCTTTAGTAGTGGTTTCTTTGCAGTAATTCGACCATGAAGGCCTGATTCACACAGTCTCCTCTGAACAGTTGATGTTGAGATGTGTCTGTTACCTGAACTCTGTGAAGCATTTATTTGGGCTGCAATTTCTGAGGCTGGTAACTCTAATGAACTTATCCGCAGCAGCAGAGGTAACTCTGGGTCTTCCATTCCTGTGTCGGTCCTCATGAGAGCCAGTAATTTCACAGCGCTTGATGGTTTTTGCGACTGCACTTGAAGAAACTTTCAAAGTTCTTGAAATGTTCCGGATTGACTGACCTTCATGTCTTAAAGTAATGATGGACTGTCGTTTCTCTTTGCTTATTTGAGCTGTTCTTGCCATAATATGTACTTGGTCTTTTACCAAATAGGGCAATCTTCTGTATACCCCTCCCTACCTTGTCACAACACAACTGATTGGCTCAAACGCATTAAGGAAATAAATTCCACAAATTAACTTTTAAAAAGGCACACGTTAATTGAAATGCTTTCCAGGTGACTACCTCATGAAGCTGGCTGAGAGAATGCCAAGAGTGTGTAAAGCTATCATCAAGGAAAAGGGTGGCTATTTGAAGAATCTCAAACATAAAATATATTTTGATTTATTTAATACTTTTTTGGTTACTACATGATTCATAGTTTTCATGTCTTCACTATTATTCTACAATGTAGAAAATAGTAAAAATAAAGAAAAATCCTTGAATGAGTAGGTGTTCTAAAACCTTTGACTGGTAGTGTATATATCTGTCATTCTCGTTGAAAGCAAGTCTAAGAAGCGGTAGATCAGTTCTATGTGCGCTATTTCTATGCTTCTCGTTCTTAAGTTTCATTTTTGCATCTTTTACTTTTGGTTCTGTACACCAGCTTCAAACAGCTGAAAATAAAATATTTTGGAATAATGAATAAATATTTCACAGCAGTTTAGATGGTACAATGATTCTCTACATTTTGAATGCTTGTTTTGTCACATAAACTGAAATTAGACTAACTATTAGAATTTTTTCAACCAGGAAATGGCGGAGCGATTTCTGCGTATTGCATCTTTAAGATCCTGGATTGCATCTTTACTAAGGGCAGTGCAGTCCTGATGAAAAACCAAGCCCCTTCTCATCTGTTTGTTTGTTTGCGCTTGAAGTGAGAGAGCAGTCATGAAATAGCCAACATCTGTTCTGGCATTACAAATGTCATCTATTTTTCCCGTAAGTCTAATGGAGAAAACAACTCTCACCCTCAGCAAGACTAATGGGTAATTCATGTAGGGGAGAGTGGGGTGAGTTGAGCTATTTTTTACATTCAGCATCACTATGTCAAGGGAAATATAGTTTTCTTTCTAACAAATATATCTACATATAGTTCAGGATGTTGTGTATCCCTGGAAATAATCAGAATTCATGTAAACATAACAGTTTTGAAAACATAGCTTGTCCAAAAAAAGTGGTCTCTTGGCCTACATTCAGATATAGATCTCTCTGTTCAATATCACTTACCCTTCCATTTCTTGACCAGTTGTCTGGGACATCGATGTTGTTTCAATGTGCCAATTCGTAGGCAAGTTCTCTGCATTTGAGGCTTCTAACCCCATCCCACTGGGCACACACTGGTTGAATCACCGTTGTTTCCATGTCATTTCAATGTCAATTCAATGAAATTACGTTGAACCAAGTTAGAATAGACGTTGAATTGACATTTGTGCCCAGTGGGATGAAACTGGTCTGAAAAATTCTTGATATGTTTAGCAAGCTCAGACTCCATGTCATCAGATAAGACCTTGTGTGTCTCTGCTACTCTGTCATAGCCTCTCTTTCGCACAAGTACATGTTTGTTTAATTTTTTGTCAATATACCCCTTCAGTGTCATTCAGTCTATTTTTTCATAATTTGCTGCTGCTCGAATGGACTTCTTCCCTTCTCTCATTTCCTTGGCTACACTCTCATGAACCTCAAGGGGGTTAAACCGCTGCTTGTTTTACATATGCATACACAGGGCATGTCTGAGTTCATATGCATGACATATTTCAAAAATACTATGCATATTATGCATAGCACTGACAAAATGTAATCATAATTTGTATGGGGTCTGGTGGCCATTGGCTCAACTTGCCCCATGGCCATTGGCTCAACTTACCCCAAGGCAAACATTTTGACTATATTTGTAAGGGATCGGGGGTTGGCTGGGTCTAGACAGAGTCTGACACTTCCCCGATCTACAGAGAGGGGGAGTCATCAGACTCGATCTGGTTCACCTGAGTTCTGAGCACACCTGTCCGTAATTAGGGCAGGATATAAGGTGTGCTCAGAAGTTCAGTCGGTGCGAGGTATTGTTCCTTTGTGACTTGCTAAGCGTTTTGTTCCGAGAGAGAGAGAGAGTTTGCTGTTTTGACCACAGCCCGCCCGACCACGATTAAGCTATTCCCTTGTCTGTACTCTAATAAAGCATCGCTATTCTGCGATTGGATCTTACCACTCTGTCCGAGTATTCATTACAGAATACCTCGCCAATACCATGGATCCAGCGGAATTACAGAGGCGATGGGAGATACAGGAGAAACGGATGGATGAACTCCTGCAACTACTCAACGCTGGTGCGGCTGAAGGCACCACCCCAAGCACGGTCAGTCCTCGTCATGCACCTCCGATTTCTCTACAGACAAGGTACGACGGGGAACCTGGCAAATGTCAGGGGTTTCTACTCCAGACGTCCCTGTATATGTCGTATAATCGTACTATGTTTCCCGATGACCGTAGCAGGGTGGATTTCATGATTTCTCTGCTAACGGGAAGAGCACTGGATTGGGCTACTGTGCTTTGGGCAGCTGAGGTCTCCGAGTTGAATGCGGAAGTTCAGTTCAAAAGACTGTTCAAAGAGGTGTTCGACCACCCAGTATCTGGGCGTAGTGTGGGAGACCAACTATGCGAACTTCAGCAGGGCCGTCGCACAGTAGCCGACTACGCTTTGGAGTTCCGTACTATAGCAGCTGGTAGCGGATGGAGCGAGACTGCTTTGCTCACCGTTTTCCGAAGAGGGCTGCGCAAAGACGTACAGACTGAGTTGGCTTGTCGAGGAGATATCACTGTGCTACATGAGTTTATCAAAATAGCCATCTCTATTGATAATCTGACATAAGGTATCCACAGTCCGGGAGCCCTCGGTCACTGGTCCTACGCAATCGACAGAGCGGAGGAGAGAATCTGAGGAGGAACCTATGCAACTGGGACGGTCACCCCTACAAGATTCGGTGAGACAACAACGTCGGCAAGACGGACTATGCCTGTATTGTGGTCAGTCGGGTCATTTCGTTCATCAATGTCCGGTACGCCCAAACCGTAACCCAGGATATCGCCTGGGAACTGCCAAACCGGTGAGTGAGACTCAAGTGTTCAACATTACCTCTAAACAAATGTATGTGCCAGTTACCTTATCGGTCGGAGAGAAAGTGCGCAGGTTGGAGGGTCTTATTGATTCCGGAGCGGCTGCCAGTTTTCTGGATATGGGTCTCGCTGAGGAATTGGGAGTTCAACTTATCCCAATTCAACCTCCCCTGCGAGTCAACGCGCTAGACGGTGAGCCCATGGGCATGGGGTTCATTACGCACCGTACTGAGGTAATCAAGTTACAAGTGGGCTTCATACACCATGAGGACATCATTTTGTTCGTCATCTCCGCTCCACGGGAGCCGCTAGTTCTCGGCCACCCCTGGCTCGTCTCCCATGATCCGGTCATCTCCTGGAAATCTGGCGATATCACAGCTTGGAGTGAGGTATGTAGGGCCAAGTGCCTTAAGTTACCTTGCAAAACGTCTACTGTGGAGGATGCGCAGGGTGCGGTGTCTACTGTTGTGCCAACAGAATAACAGGATTACGCGCAGGTGTTCTCCAAGGAGAGGGCTACCGTATTACCACCTCATCGGGCCTGGGACTGTGCGATTGATCTGCTATCCGGGGCTACACCTCCTCGTGGAAGAATCTACCCGTTGTCACAGCCGGAACGAGAATCGATGAGCAAGTATGTTGATGAGGCGCTACAGCAAGGGGCCATTCGCCCATCTACGTCTCCCGCCGCATCCAGTTTTTTCTTCGTGAAGAAAAAGGATGGCGGACTGCGTCCTTGTATAGACTATCGAGGTTTGAACGATATTACCATAAAAAATCGTTACCCTCTTCCTTTGATCCCAGCAGCCCTCGAGCAGGTGGGGCAGGCCTCTATCTACAGTAAACTGGACCTCAGGAGTGCGTACAATCTGGTGCACATTAGAGAAGGGGATGAATGGAAGACCGCCTTCATCACGCATCGAGGACACTATGAATATTGTGTCATGCCCTATGGACTTACCAACGCGCCCTCAGTATTCCAGGCGTTCATGAATGACATTTTCAGGGACATGATTGATCGCTTTGTGATAGTGTACATTGATGACATCCTAATCTATTCTAACTCTCTGAGTGAACATGTGTCCCATGTACGACAGGTTCTGGATCGGCTCCTACACCACTCTCTGTTCGTGAAGGCAGAAAAGAGTGAATTCCATGTCACCACGATTTCCTTCCTTGGGGCCATACTCACTCCCGACGGGGTTAAACTGGATGCATCCAAGGTACAAGCGGTACAAGATTGGCCTCAACCCCAGATGGTGAAAGAGCTCCAGAGATTCTTGGGGTTTGCCAATTACTATAGACGGTTAGTGCGTAATTTCAGCATCACCGCAGCTCCCCTGTCGGTGATGACCAGCTACAAGGGTCGCGGTCTGAACTGGACGGACGGGGGCAGTGCGTGCGTTTGAAACGTTGAAGCAACGCTTTACCACCGCTCCCATTCTATGTCAGCCGGACCCTACCTTGCCGTTTATCGTGGAAGTGGACGCCTTGGAGGTTGGAGTGGGAGCCGTGTTATCCCAACGCCAAGGTGAGCCGCCTAAATCACGACCCTGTGCTTTCTTTTCAAAGAAACTGAATTCGGCCGAGCAGAACTACGACGTGGGTAATCGTGAACTACTGGCGGTGAAGTTAGCACTGGAGGAGTGGAGACATTGGTTGGAGGGAGGAGAGCATCCGTTCCAAGTGCTCACGGACCACCGCAACCTGGAGTATCTTCACAGTGCTAAACGACTGAACTCCCGACAGGCAAGGTGGTCTTTATTCTTCAACCGTTTCCGATTCACTGTCTCTTATATCCCCGGGTCCAAGAATGGTAAGGCGGATGCGCTTTCCCGACGGTTCGAGCGCGCGGAAAGACCCGTGAAACCAGAACCTATCCTCCCCAGGAGTTGCCGTGCTGGTCCTGTGAGGTGGGCTATCGATGACACTATTCAGGAGAGCCTACAATCGGAACCAGCCCCTCCAGAAACCCCGGAGTCAAAGGTGTTTGTACCAGCTCCGCTTCGACCTCAACTGATGGAATGGTGCCACACGTCGCTGGGATCTGGTCATCCCGGAATCACTCGAACTGCACGACTCATCAGCCGAAAATACTGGTGGGATTCCCTCACAGATGACGTCAGAGACTATGTCTTATCCTGTCCAGTATGTGCTCAGTCCAAGGTACCTCGTGCACTACCGGAGGGTAAGCTGATGCCATTGCCAACTCCTCAACAACCCTGGTCGCACATTGCCATGGACTTTGTTACCGACCTACCAGAATCAGAGGGCCATACTGTAATTCTCGTGGTCATCGATCGTTTCTCCAAGATGTGCCGGTTAGTACCCATGACCCGTTTGCCTAACGCCACTCAGATGGCTGAGACTATGTTTACCCAGGTGTTCCGGCAGTTTGGTGTCCCGGAGGATATTGTTTCCGACCGGGGACCCCAGTTTGTATCCCGGGTATGGAAGGCCTTCTGCGAACGCTTGGGCATCTCGTTTAGCCTAACCTCCGGATATCATCCCCAGGCCAATGGGCAGACCGAACGGCTCAACCAGGAAATTGGGAAATATCTACGGCAACAATGTTCGCGGCAGCCGCAAGAGTGGAGCCGATTCCTTCCTTGGGTAGAGTATGCTCAGAACTCACTCATTCACACCTCCCTACGCCTAACGCCCTTCCAGTGTGTTCTAGGGTATCAACCACCCCTGTTCCCGTGGGATACCGCATCAGGGATGGTACCGGCGGTGGACGAGTGGTTCCGTCGGAGTGCGCAGGTCTGCGAGACGGCCCATCAACATCTCAGTCAAGCCTCACAACAGCAAAAGACCTACGCCGACCGACGCCGGAGACCTACTCCCACTTATCAACCCGGGCAACGAGTGTGGCTGTCTACCCGAGACCTGCGGTTCCGACGGAGCTGCAAGAAGCTCCAACCCAGGTACATTGGTCCTTTCAAGGTACAGAGACGTATTAACCCTGTCACCTACCGTCTGTTACTCCCTCGACACTACAGGATAAATCCTACGTTCCACGTCTCCCTGTTGAAACCTGTCCATTATAGCCCGATGTACCCACCAATCGCTCAACAACCTACTACACCACCTTTGGAAGATGAACAGGACACCACCTATACAGTCCACGAGATACTGGAGTCAAGACGGAGACGAGGGGCATCGAATATCTCGTGGACTGGGAGGGATATGGACCTGAGGAACGGTCCTGGGTCCCTGCTAAGGACATACTAGACCCCGCTCTCAAGGCCACTTTCCACGCTGAACACCCAGATCATCCCGGACACCAACCCAGAGGAAGACCACCCGGTAGAGGTAGAAGGCCGTCAGGAGCCGGCCCTGGGGAGGGGGATACTGTAAGGGATCGGGGGTTGGCTGGGTCTAGACAGAGTCTGACACTTCCCCGATCTACAGAGAGGGGGAGTCATCAGACTCGATCTGGTTCACCTGAGTTCTGAGCACACCTGTCCGTAATTAGGGCAGGATATAAGGTGTGCTCAGAAGTTCAGTTGGTGCGAGGTATTGTTCCTTTGTGACTTGCTAAGCGTTTTGTTCCGAGAGAGAGAGAGAGTTTGCTGTTTTTGATTACCCGTGTATCCGACCTGTGCCTTGTTGTTTGACTCCCCGAATTGCTTAATCCTCTGCTTGTCTACCCCAGTGATTACTGTCCTCTGATCCTGTGCCTGTGCCCTCGACTACGACTAAGCCCGCTCCCTTGGTACCTCTGCCTGTCTATGCCTGGCCCGGTTTTGACCACAGCCCGCCCGACCACGATTAAGCTATTCCCTTGTCTGTACTCTAATAAAGCATCGCTATTCTGCGATTGGATCTTACCACTCTGTCCGAGTATTCATTACAATATTAGCCCACACAGCTACAAGGATGCACTTTCATGCTAGGTTTAGGACCTCATATTGTAGCTTATAGAGACCCCAACTGATGTATAAAACTATCTTAAAACTATCTACTTTGGTTATAAAACAAGCATCATAAAACCTACAACACAATATATTGATTTGACCTTATGACACACTGAAAAACAACTTTTATCTCCAGGCCATCAGACTGTTAAATAGTCACCACTAGCCGGCCTCCACCCAGTACCCTGCCCTGAACTTAGTTACTGTTACTAGCCAGCAACCACCCGGTACACAACCCTGCACCTTAGAGACTGCTGCCCTATGTACAGTGCCTTCGGAAAGTATTCAGACCGCTTTACATTTTCCACATTTTGTTATGTTACAGCCTTATTCTAAAATGGATTAAATAAATAAAAGATCCTCATCAATCTACACACAATACCCCATAATGACCAAACTGAGCAATCGGGGGAGAAGGGCCTTGGTCAGGAAGGTGACCAAGAACCCGATGGTCACAATGACAGAGTTCCTCTGTGGAGATGGGAGAACCTTCCTGAAGGACAACCATCTCTGTAGCACTCCACCAATCAGGCCTTTATTGTAGAGTAGCCAGACGGAAGCCATTCCTCAGTAAAAGGCACATGACAGCCCACTTGGAGTTTGCCAAAAGGGACCTAAAGACACTCAGACCATGAGAAACAAGATTCTCTGGTCTGATGAAACCAAGATTGAACCATTTGGCCTGAATGCCAAGCGTCACGTCTGGAGGAAACCTGGCACCATCCTTACGGTGAAGCATGGTGGTGGCAGCATCATGCTGTGGGGATGTTTTTCAGCGGCAGGGACTGGAAGACTAGTCAGGATCGAGGCAAAGATGAACGGAGCAAAGTACAGAGAGATCCTTGATGAAAACCTGCTCCAGAGCGCTCAGGACCTCAGACTGGGGTGAACGTTCACCTTCCAACAGGACAACGACCTGACACAGCTTGAGAAGATCTGCAGAGAAGAATGGGAGAAACTCTCCAAATACAGGTGTACCAAGCTTGTAGCGTCATACCCAAGAAGACTCAAGGCTGTAATCCCTGCCAAAGGTGCTTCAACAAAGTACTGAGTAAAGGGTCGGAATACTTATGTAAATGTGATATTTTCGTTTTTTATTAGTAATATATTTGCTAACATTTCTAAAAACCTGTTTTTGCTTTGTCATTATGGGGTGTTGTGTGTAGATTGAGGTGGGAAAAAAACAATTTAATCAATTTTAGAATAAGGCTGTAACCTAAGAAAATGTGGAAAAAGTCAAGGGGTCTGTATACTTTCCGAAGGCACTGTACATAGTCATTGAACACTGGTCACTTTAATAATGTTTACATACTGTTTTATCCACTTCATATGTATATACTGTATTCTGGTCAAGGCTCATCCCATATAACTACTGCTGTACACACCTTTTCTATTCATATACTGTCCATGCTGTCTATACACACCATCATATACATATATATTTATATTCTGACATTGGTCATATTTGTATTATTATTATTATTTTTTTATTGTATTGTTAGGTATTACTGTACTTTTGGAGCTAGAAACACAAGCATTTCGCTGCACCTGCGATAACATCTGTAAAAATATGTGTACGCAACCAAGAACATTTGATTTGATTTGATTGTAACTTTTTTTTCTAAGAGTGTGTGTGTAACTTGAAGCTACATTCAGCTCCCTATATGAAGTCACGTTTGCAGGGCAGACTGGGTGGATATGTGGTTGGGTCTGCTATCAGATAACTTTGACCATTACCAAGGCATTTAATTCCTGGAGGGGTTTTGATGCTTTATCTCTGAAATAGCCATGTAAACTACCCCGGTGGATATCTGTTGGATATGCAATACAGTGGATTTTATGCCGTTCAAATAATGTACACACACATGACATCCTATAAATACCTGTGGTGTATAGACTCCTGAGATAATGCACTGGCATGCCTAGCCTTTGGAGGTCAAGACTTTGACCATGTATTATGGTGTAGCATTTGACTCTAGGGGTTACAACGGGGTAAGGGGGGGAGTCCTCTCTCTTCCTAGCTGCACCTGTCCTCTTAGCCCCACTAAAACTAAGGGCATGGCCTTTTTAGAGGTTCTTTGGTATGGCTTGTGATGTTGGCTTGTTATGTTGTTGTGAATAGAAATGGCATTGGGAAGTGATCAATTTCCTGCAAACCCACCACAACCCATCCCATTTTATGTGGATGTAATGCTAAAGCCTTTAGATGCAGTATTATTTATCATGTATGATTTTACTCTGTATAGTCATGAATAGCATGTAGGGTCACACAGATCTGAAACAACCGTGGAGTAACAACGTTCCCAGCCAGCAGCAGTGAATGTTAAAGACATAGCTCAGCAGAACTAGACGAAGTGGCTGGAACCAGGGAGAGTAGATCATTTATTATTGTCAGAGTGTGAATGGGATTAGAGGGATGCCCCTGTCTCCATCTACGTCTCCTTCTCATTCTGGCTTGATTACCTGACCAACAGTCTTGTCTCAGAGACCTCAACACCACAAGGCTGTTCAGATGTTGAGCTTTAGTTTACTCTTTGACATTTGGCCATGAGCCTGTTTGTCTCCTATAACAAAGTCCAACTTTGTCATTTTAAAGTCCAACGTAGACGGTCTTATTATTTAAACTGCCTTGGTGTTCATAACCATACTCGTCTTAAGCTACCCCTGCCAATACCTGCACCCACACCCCGGTCTGATGTCATAACCTCTTCAGACACATGCCACTCTTACTGGCCGAATAGTTATTACAGCCCTGCCAATACCGTAAGAATCCCCCCTCCCCCCTCCCCCACACGCACAGGCAGGCAGGCAGGCAAGCACACACAGGCAGAGTGAGAGTGAGTGACACACAGTTTTGAATGTCATCAACCCTCACCCACATACAGATACATACTTCCCAGAGCTACATAACCCCTCTGACGACACATGGACACTCAGCACTCCTCCCATGTGTAGTGTTACTGGACCGTGCTGACGGCCTGGACATAATAATAATAATAATAATAATAATAATAATGATATGCCATTTAGCAGACGCTTTTATCCAAAGCGACTTACAGTCATGTGTGCATACATTTTTACATATGGGTGGTCCCGGGGATCGAACCCACTACCCTGGTGTTACAAGCGCCATGCTCTAGCAATTGAGCTACAGAGGACTACCATACATAGCAATGGGTTGTAATACTAACACTATGCACTGGCATTGTTTGCGACATTGAACTACATGGATTAACGTGTAATGACAGACTCCTTGCTGTGGTCCGTTGTTATAATGTTAGACT
The DNA here is from genome assembly GCF_020615455.1 of Coregonus clupeaformis. Lineage (NCBI taxonomy): Eukaryota > Metazoa > Chordata > Actinopteri > Salmoniformes > Salmonidae > Coregonus > Coregonus clupeaformis. The sequence goes on along the minus strand of NC_059196.1, from coordinate 12,389,152 downwards.
GAAACACTGCAGTGGCACTTGTTTTTGTATTGCACACCTGCTGAAGTGGTGATTTGAATTGCTGTACTAAAGTCCTAGGTGGTAGTCCATGGTTGGGCCATTTCCATTTACTGTAGGATTATGTATGTCAAGGTTATGAGGGCATGTATGATGACTTCATGAATGAAGGTACCTTGGGAGAATAAAGTAGATTAGAAAAAGAAGTTACTAGGACTGCATCAACGTTTTTCTTGGATGTATCCTAAAACCTGTCCAAATTAACCAGAAAGCCCTTTAAAGCGGGTCATTTTTCATTTTTCTATGAAGGGTACGTTCTAGTAATCGTCAAGTGATTTCTCATATAGGTTACAAGGGAAATGAGTTATGGCTGTACTTTGAGAGCCTGAATACAGCACATAGAAAGTATACACCAAAGGGTCCCTGCTGAGGAGTTGATTGAAGGCAGATGTTTTAATGAATTCCTATCCCTTGGGTTGGGGGATGCTTGCTATGGTATGTGGGTCTATTGTGGACTTGGATTTTTGTGTGTTCCTGTTTTCAAATAAGTTGAATGATGCCTCATGTGTGCTAATACAGTATGGCATACTCCCACTGGAATTGGAAACAATTTCAAAAGATAATGACTTGTGGATGACGCTCTCAACAAAAATGCTTAGATACATGATCTCTATAATGGCATCCAAAACCATTATGCTCCGCGTTCAGTGTTTATGATTAAGTTAGACCGCAGTTAAAGATAGACTTGGCAATAGTTCAAATCCGCCAAGACTGCCTCAATTGACTCTTCCCAAAGTGGCAACGCCCAAAGGGAGGGCACATATTGGGAAAAGAAAATAGCGTATTTCGGAGAAATCCAAATTCTGTTCTGTTCTAATGGGGGTCTGATGTCATTATGTGGTGCTGCTGTTTAGGTGAGTCACGTTCTCTTGAGAGGGTTGGTGGGTTGACCTTAAATGACACTGGATACCTATAACGTATGCATGTTTCCATGTTTATTAGTTTCTTGACTCCTAAAAACCTTCCAAATCAGTCTTTCCTTGGCTTTCTCCAGTGTAGCTGAAGTGATCCAAGAAAACCAATGTCCTCCACTCTGCACTGTGCTTTGGTGTGATGTAGCGGAGGGAGCAGTATGCCTGTAAGAGGGCCAGAGAGAGAGAGTGTCACGGTTAACTAAGCCAGAACCCAGAAGCAGACCAGGACACGGTACGTGAGACAAAGGTGAGTGTTTATTTATAGAGTCCGAGTGAAGCTGAATAATCCAGGGAACAGAGCGGGTGGCGTGGATGGGTTGTTGAGGGTGCAGTGGTTGGTCCGTACTGGCTCGGCAGCCGCCGACCATCAGGCAGAGGTTGGGTGAAGGTTCCGGGTGAGAGACTGCAGACAGAACAAAACGGAGGTGAGTACACAGCAAATCAACAAGGTGCAAAACAACAAAACTAACGCTAGAACTCAAGGGCTGATACGCTGACAAACATACTGTTCATGGCTAACGATCCGGCAGGAACTGGATGTTGGGCCAGAGCCTAAGAAGGGTGATGATCAGGACCAGGTGTGCAGATTGCTGATGGGATGCAGGTGCGGAAAACCAGAGCGCTCCCGGAGCGTTCCCGAACCCTCGGGAAACTGGAGAATACGAGCAGGAACACTAGTCACCAGACCGGACCCGACTCAGACAGCCGGGATCGTCACAGTACCCCCCTCCGACGAACGCCACCGGCGGCGGACTTCCCGGAGCGCCAGGATGGAGGCGGTAGAAGTCACTGATGAGGTCTGCGTCTAGGACCTGTCGCCGCGGAATCCAACTCCTCTCTTCAGGGCCATACCCTCCCAGTCCACGAGATACTGGAAACCCCGGCCCCGCCGTCTGGAATCCATGATGCGACGCACCGTGTAGGCAGGACCACCTCCGATCATCCGAGGAGGAGGAGGAGGAGGCGGAGGAGGCAACAGAGGACTGAGGAAGACAGGCTTGAGGCAGGAGACATGAAAGGTGGGATGGACTCTGAGCGTCCTCGGTAGTTTGAGTCGAACTGCCACTGGATTGATCACCTTCTCCACCACAAACGGACCAATGAACTTCGGCAACAACTTCCTAGACTCAGTCCGTAACGGAAGATCCCGTGTGGCCAACCAAACCCTATCTCCGATGGTATAGGTGGGAGCGGGAATCCGGCGACGATTCGCCTGGAGCTGATACCGGTCCGAAACTCTAAGGAGTGCCTTTCTGGCCCGATGCCAGGTCCGGTGGCAACGCCGAATATGGGCCTGCACAGAAGGCACTGAGAGCTCCTTCTCCTGAGAAGGAAACAGGGGAGGTTGATAGCCATACAGGCACTGGAAGGGAGACATCCCAGTGGCAGATGTAGGAAGAGTATTGTGGGCATACTCAACCCAAGGCAACTGAGAGGCCCAGGAGGTGGGGTTGGAAGAGACCAGACAGCGTAGCGTTGATTCCATCTTCTGGTTGGCTCTCTCCGCCTGACCATTGGATTGGGGGTGAAAACCAGATGTGAGACTGACCGTAGCTCCAATGGCCAAACAGAAGGACTTCCAGACAGCAGAGGTAAAACTGAGGGCCACGGTCGGAAACGATATCACTGGGCAAACCGTGGACCCTGAAAACCTCCCTAACCAGGATCTCGGACGTCTCGAGGCAGAGGAAGCTTGGCAATTGGCACAAAGTGGGCGAACTTGCTGAATCTGTCCACGATAGTCAGAACGACCGTGTTCCCCTCAGAAGCGGGCAACCCCGTGACGAAGTCCAGGGGCCAGATGCGACCATGGTCGCCGGGGAATAGGAAGGGGGTGAAGTAGTCCAGAGCTGGGCCGATTGGTACTCTTATTCTGCGCACACACTGGACAGGCAGCAACAAAAACCCCGAGAATCCTCGGCCATGGCAGGCCACCAAAAACGTCTGCGAAGAAACGCCATAGTCCGAGCCACGCCAGGGTGACAAGCCATCTTGCTGGCGTGGGACCATTTGAGGACAGCAGGACGAACCGACTCAGGCACAAACAACCGACCGGATGGACCGTTACCGGGACCGGGCTGAGTCGAAGGGCCGCCAGCACCTCCTCCTCAATCTTCCACATAACTGCTCCCATGACGCAGTTCCGGGGGAGGATTGTCTCGGTCTTGGACCCACTCTCCTCCGTCTTGGAGAACATCCGGGACAAGGCGTCCGCCTTGCCGTTCTTAGATCCAGGTCGGAACGTCAGGGCAAACTTGAATCGTCCGAAAAACAACGCCCACCTGGCCTGGACGGGAGTTGAGACGTTTAGCCGATTGCACGTAAGCAAGATTCTTGTGGTCCGTCCAGACCATAAACGGTTGCTCCGCCCCTCCAACCAGTGGCGCCACTCCTCCAAGGCAAGTTTCACCGCGAGAAGCTCCCGGTTACCCACATCGTAATTCCTCTCCAGGCGAAAGGCGACGAGAGTAGTAGGCGCAGGGATGGAGTTTACTGTCCGTGGAGCATCGCTGCGACAGGATGGCGCCAACTCCCACATCAGACGCGTCCACTTCAACGACGAACTGACGGGCCGTGTCCGGTTGAGAGAGAATCGGTGCGTTGGTGAATCGCCTCTTCAAATCCAGAAACGCTCGATCCGCCTCCGGATTCAATCAATTTTCAATCAATTTTATTTTATATAGCCCTTCTTACATCAGCTAATATCTCGAAGTGCTGTACAGAAACCCAGCCTAAAACCCCAAACAGCTAGTAATGCAGGTGTAGAAGCACGGTGGCTAGGAAAAACTCCCTAGAAAGGCAAAACCTAGGAAGAAACCTAGAGAGGAACCAGGCTATGAGGGGTGGCCAGTCCTCTTCTGGCTGTGCCGGGTGGAGATTATAACAGAACCATGCCAAGATGTTCAAAAATGTTCATAAGTGACAAGCATGGTCAAATAATAATCAGGAATAAATCTCAGTTGGCTTTTCATAGCCGATCATTAGAGTTTAAAACAGCAGGTCTGGGACAGGTAGGGGTTCCATAACCGCAGGCAGAACAGTTTAAACTGGAATAGCAGCAAGGCCAGGCGGACTGGGGACAGCAAGGAGTCACCACGGCCGGTAGTCCCGACGTATGGTCCTAGGGCTCAGGTCTCTCAGTTGGCTTTTTCATAGCCGATCATTTAGAGTTGAAAACAGCAGGTCTGGGACAGGTAGGGGGTTTCGTGAGCCGCAGGCAGAGGGACAGTTGAAACTGGAATAGCAGCAAGGCCAGGCGGACTGGGGACAGCAAGGTGTCATCATGCCCGGTAGTCCTGACGTATGGTCCTAGGGCTCAGGTTCTCAGAGAGAAAGAGAGAACGAGAGAATTAGAGAGAGCATACTTAAATTCACACAGGACACTGGATAAGACAGGAGAAGTACTCCAGGTATAACCAACTAACCCCAGCCCCCGACACATAAACTACTGCAGCATAAATACTGGAGGCTGAGACAGGAGCGGTCCGGAGACACTGTGGCCCCATCCGAAGAAACCCCGGACAGGGCCAAACAGGAAGGATATAACCCCACCCACTCCGCCAAAGCACAGCCCCCGCACCACTAGAGGGATATCCCCAACCACCAACTTACAATCCTGAGACAAGGCCGAGTATAGCCCACAGAGGTCTCCACCACAGCACAAACCAAGGGGGGCGCCAACCCAGACAGGAAGATCACGTCAGTAACTCAACCCACTCAAGTGACGCACCCCTCCCAGGGGACGGCATGAAAGAGCACCAGCAAGCCAGTGACTCAGCCCTGCAACAGGGTTAGAGGCAGAGAACCCCAGTGGAGAGGGAACCGGCCTGGCAGAGACAGCAAGGGCTGTTCGGTTGCTCCAGCCTTTCCGTTCACCTTCACACTCCTGGGCCAGACTACACTCAATCATATGACCTACTGAAGAGATAAGTCTTCAGTAAAGACTTAAAGGTTGAGACCGAGTCTGCGTCTCTCACATGGGTAGGCAGACTGTTCCATAAAAATGGAGATCTATAGGAGAAAGCCCTGCCTCCCGCTGTTTGCTTAGAAATTCTAGGGACAATTAGAGGCCTGCGTCTTGTGACCGTAGCGTACGTATTGGTATGTACGGCAGGACCAATCTCGGAAAGATAGGTAGGAGCAAGCCCATGTAACGCTTTATAGGTTAACAGTAAAACCTTGAAATCAGCCCTTGCCTTAACAGGAAGCCAGTGTAGGGAAGCTAGCACTGGAGTAATATGATCAAATTTCTTGGTTCTAGTCAGGATTCTAGCAGCCGTATTTAGCACTAACTGAAGTTTATTTAGTGCTTTATCCGGTAGCCGGAAAATAGAGCATTGCAGTAGTCCAATCTAGAAGTAACAAATGCATGGATCAATTTTTCTGCATCATTTTTGGACAGAAAATTTCTGATTTTTGCAATGTTACGTAGATGGAAAAAAGCTGTCCTTGAAACAGTCTTGATATGTTCGTCAAAAGAGAGATCAGGGTCAAGAGTAACGCCTAGGTCCTTCACAGTTTTATTTGGAGACGACTTTACAACCATCAAGATTAATTGTCAGATTTAACAGAAGATCTCTTTGTTTCTTGGGACCTAGAACAAGCATCTCTGTTTTGTCCGAGTTTAAAAGTGAAAAAGTTTTCAGCCATCCACTTCCTTATGTCTGAAACACAGGCTTCTAGCGAGGGCAATTTTGGGGCTTCACCATGCTTCATTGAAATGTACAGCTGTGTGTCATCCGCATAGCAGTGAAAGTTAACATTATGTTTTCGAATAACATCCCCAAGAGGTAAAATATATAGTGAAAACAATAGTGGTCCTAAAACGGAACCTTGAGGAACACCGAAATGTACAGTTGATTTGTCGGAGGACAGACCATTCACAGAGACAAACTGATATCTTTCCGACAGGTAGGATCTAAACCAGGCCAGAACTTGTCCGTGTAGACCAATTTGGGTTTCCAGTCTCTCCAAAAGAATGTGGTGATCGATGGTGTCAAAGGCAGCACTAAGGTCTAGTAGCACGAGGACAGATGCAGAGCCTCGGTCTGACGCCATTAAAGGTCATTTACCACCTTCACAAGTGCAGTCTCAGTGCTATGATGGGGTCTAAAACCAGACTGAAGCATTTCGTATACATTGTTTGTCTTCAGAAAGGCAGTGAGTTGCTGCGCAACAGCTTTTTCTAAAATTTTTGAGAGGAATGGAAGATTCGATATAGGCCGATAGTTTTTTATATTTTCCGGGTCAAGGTTTGGCTTTTTCAAGAGAGGCTTTATCACTGCCACTTTTAGTGAGTTTGGTACACATCCGGTGGATAGAGAGCTGTTTATTATGTTCAACATAGGAGGGCCAAGCACAGGAAGCAGCTCCTTCAGCAGTTTAGTAGGAATAGGATCCAGTATGCAGCTTGAAGGTTTAGAGGCCATGATTATTTTCATCATTGTGTCAAGAGATATAGTACTAAAACACTTAAGTGTCTCTCCCGATCCCAGGCCCTCGCAGATCAGCGCAGATCCAGGACAGCTAAGCCCTGGAGGAATACGCAGATTCAAAGAGGAGTCCGTAATTTGCTTTCTAATGGTCATGATCTTTTCCTCAAAGAAGTTCATGAATTTATCACTGCTGAAGTGAAAACCATCCTCTCTTGGGGAATGCTGCTTTTTAGTTAGCTTTGCAACAGTATCAAAAAGAAATTTTGGATTGTTCTTATTTTCCTCGATTAATTTGGAAAAGTAGGATGATCGAGCAGCAGTGAGGGCTCTTCGGTACTGCACGGTACTGTCTTTCCAAGCTAGTCGGAAGACTTCCAGTTTGGTGTGGCGCCATTTCCGTTCCAATTTCCTGGAAGCTTGCTTCAAAGCTCGGGTATTTTCTGTATACCAGGGAGCTAGTTTCTTATGACAAATGTTTTTCGTTTTTAGGGGTGCAACTGCATCTAGGGTATTGCGCAAGGTTAAATTGAGTTCCTCAGTTAAGTGGTTAACTGATTTTTGTCCTCTGACGTCCTTGGGTAGGCAGAAGGAGTCTGGAAGGGCATCAATGAATTTTTGTGTTGTCTGAGAATTTATAGCACGACTTTTGATGCTCCTTGGTTGGGGTCTGAGCAGATTATTTGTTGCGATTGCAAACGTAATAAAATTCCACTTGAAGGTCCTGATGCTGGAAGTCAAGGCAGTTAACGGAGCGGCCACACGGCTGTAATCCCCGGATGAATCTGCGGTAGAAATTCGCAAACCCCAAAAATCTCTGGAGCTGCAATCTCGTACCGGGCTGGGCCCATTCCAGAACCGCTCTAACCTTCTCCTGGTCCATCCTAATCTCTCCCCTGGAGATGATGTACCCGAGAAAGGATGTCGTGTGGGCGTGAAACTCGCACTTCTCGAGCCTTCACAAACAGGCGATTCTCCAACAATCGCTGCAGAACCTGCCGGACATGCTGGACGTGGTCGGAAGGTTCCTTCGAGAAAGATCAGAATGTCATCCAGGTAAACAAACACAAAGAGACCCGATCATATCTCTCGGGACGTCGTTCACCATACTCTGGAATACCGCTGGAGCATTGGTCAGTCCAAACGGCATCACCTGATACTCGAGTGACCCATCGGTGTATTGAAACCCGTCAACCACTCGTCCCCCTCTCTGATCCGGACCAGGTGATACGCATTGCGTGAGGTCTAGCTTGGTGAACACCGTAGCACCCTGTAAGGAGTCGAAGGCAGAACTCATCAAGGGCAGGGGATACTTGTTCTTGACCGTGATGTCATTCAACCCCCGATAATCAATACACGGTCGAAGAGAGCCATCCTTCTTACCCACAAGAAGAATCCTGCCCCCAGGGGTGATGACGAGGGACGAACGAGACCAGCAGCTAGGGACTCCTTGATGTAGGTCTCCAACGCCTCACGTTCAGGTCGGGAGATACTGTATAACCTTCCCTTGGGGTAGACAGCTCCAGGGACCAGGTTGATGGCACAATCATATGGTCGGTGGGGAGGAGTGACAGAGCCTTCTGCTTACTGAAAACTTCCCCCAAATCGTGATATGTCTCGGGAACCAGGGACAAATCTGGGGGTTTAGCCTCAATCACCTGACTGGGAACCGAATGGGGGCAGGCAGTCTTGAGACAGTTAGCATGACAATCGAGGCTCCAACTCGTTACCTTGCCCGTCACCCAATCGAACGTGGGATTGTGTTCCTTCAGCCAGGGGTATCCAAGGACCAGAGGAACATGGGAAGACGGCAGAATGAAGAATGAAATCATCTCAGAATGATTCCCCGACAACCGCATCTTAACCGGTTCAGTCCTCATCGTGATACGTGCCAGACTACTGCCGTTCAGAGTGGTAGCTTCAATGGCTTCCGGCAATTGCTCCTTGGAAAGCCCCAGCTGTTCCACCAACTCGGCATCTAGAAAGCTTCCCCTCGGCACCTGAATCGATAAAAGCGTTAATCGCTAAGCTCTGATTCCTATTCATAAGGGTAGCCGGGAAAGCGGGGTCTGACAGAGGTATTGAGAGGAGTCGAAACTGGCTCGCTAAAAGTCCTCCCAACTTTAGCGAGCCGCGCAGTTTGACGACCCGACTGGATCCTGAGAAGCTGATCGGTTGGGCGGGACCCATTGCTTCTCCCTCCTTCGCTCTCGGACTCGATTATCCACCCGAATAGACAAAGCTACCAAGCTGTCCAGGTCACTAGGCTCCGGATAGGAGATCAACTCATCCTTGAGCTGCTCCGACAGACCCTGGTAAAAGGCCGCTTGCAGAGACTCCTCGTTCCACCCACTCTCCACAGCCAACGTCTTGAACTCGATCACGAAGTCGGCCACGCTGCGAGTTCCTTGGCGAAGCGAAAACAGGCGCCTAGCTGCGTCCCTCCCTCGGACGGAATGGTCGAAGAGCTTCCTCATCTCGGCCGTGAACCCCTGGTATGAAGCCATGCAGGGATCCTGTCGTTCCCCAAACGGCTGAAGCCCACTCCAGCGCTCGACCACGCAGCAACTCAATCACAAAGGCTATCCTAGCCTTGTCTGTGGCATAAGAGTAGGGCTGTAGATCGAACACTAGTCCACACTGCATAAGGAAGGAACGGCATCTTCCCAGCTCTCCCTCATACTTATCCGGCGTCGGAACCTTGGGCTCACGGATGGACACAGCTTCGAAGCGGCAGGCGAGATGGGTGAAACCGGTAGTGGATCCTCCACCGGACACTTGCGTTGGTTCTGGACCTCCGTCAGACCGGTAGAAAGGTTCGAACTGACAACGCGATCTCCTGTAGTACCGTGCTATGATGGCCCAACATCTTCTCCTGCTGGGTAATAGCATGGCGAACAGAGTCCAGGTCCGCTGGGTTCATTACTGGCCGGATCGTTCTGTCACGGTTAACTAAGCCAGAACCCAGAAGCAGACCAGGACACGGTACGTGAGACAAAGGTGAGTGTTTATTTATAGAGTCCGAGTGAAGCTGAATAATCCAGGGAACAGAGCGGGTGGCGTGGATGGGTTGTTGAGGGTGCAGTGGTTGGTCGGGACTGGCTCGGCAGCCGCCGACCATCAGGCAGAGGTTGGGTGAAGGTTCGGGTGAGAGACTGCAGACAGAACAAAACGGAGGTGAGTACACAGCAAATCAACAAGGTGCAAAACAACAAAACTAACGCTAGAACTCAAGGGCTGATACGCTGACAAACATACTGTTCATGGCTACCGATCCGGCAGGAACTGGATGTTGGGCCAGAGCCTAAGAAGGGTGATGATCAGGACCAGGTGTGCAGATTGCTGATGGGATGCAGGTGCGGAAAACCAGAGCGCTCCCCGGAGCGTTCCCGAACCCTCGGGAAACTGGAGAATACGAGCAGGAACACTAGTCACCAGACCGGACCCGACTCAGACAGCCGGGATCGTCACAGAGAGCCCTGCTGCACAAGCTGAGTGTACTTTCTGTACGTCACTGCTCCACTCAGGCTGAGGTTGAGGCTCATTCTCAGGTCTATGGAGTGACTCACAGGCTTCTGTCTGACTCCATTATAAAACCTGATGCATTTCCATATGCAATAGCGCTGCCTACTCCTGTAGTCACTAAGTGGAGGGCCCAAGGGACCAGATAGATAACCGAGCTCCAGGCTAAGGCCTCGCAGCCACTAGTAAACGTGCACGGAAAGGAGGAGAGGAAGATGGAGGAAGAGAGGGTCAGAGATATTGAATGAGAGAGGGTTTACTTAGAGAAGAAGTACGAACGTGAAGAGGAACGGGATGGAGAGAATACAGAAATAGATGCATTGTACAAGAGTTTAGTTACTTTAGGAGCTCCCATGAAAGAAGATGGGATTAATACAAGTTTGAGTGGAAATAAAGAGCCTTCCCCATTGTCTGACCCAGCCTGTAGAGACACGTGTGGTGGGCCCAAAAAAACAACCCAGTCAGCACTCCTGTCATGAAGAGGAGAGAGACGAGAGGAGGAGAGACTAGAGGAGAGGGGAGAACCAAGGACAGATGAATTATTAACCGACTTTGAGTTTTTAATGCAATGAAGGGATGCACAGGGCAGGGTGAGGAGAGGAGGAACAGTTAGGGAGAGATTCTGAGTGATGGTGGGCTTCGAGGACAGCTGTTCTTGATTTAATCTGAGATGAGGTATCACAGCTGTGATGCATTCACAAGGGCCACTAAGGGAATCAGGAGAGGGCAGGGAGGCTGCCAGGTTGGGTTGCTAGTCTAGACAGATGTATTTTAGAGGACAAACAAGTAAACACCTCACAGATACGCAGAAAGGCAAGTTTAAGTATTTAGGCGCACAATCACACAGACCACACATGCTTAAAAATGTGCTTAGTCGTGATATGAGCAGTACGATAGACACTAGCTCTTAAACTACAAGGCAAATAACATGTATCAGGTGAACACAAATATTCTTCATTCAATGGATATTACAGTGTTGTACAACAGTAATGTAAAACTCTCAGACTATGATAACAGCAGTGTCACCACAATTTCAAGTTGACTGTATAAACAGAATAAACAGTCTGCTGAGTCACGGCTAATGGACGAGGAGTCAAGCCTTCTCTATAAACAACACACCAGTCCAAGGGCAGCCTGTCTCTCTCTCTCTCTGTCTCTCTCTCTCTCACTCTCTCGCTCTCTCTCTCGCTCTTAGAGGCAAAGATTGTGTGTGTGTGTGTGCGTGTGTGTGTGGTCATATGTTTGTGTGTGTGTTGTGTCTGTGCATGTGTGACAAAGTGATGGGAGTTCATATATTTGCCAGGCAGCAGCAGGCAGTCGAGGCTGGTGAGCAGAAGGGTGGTTCTTTAATTAAAACCACTGAGAGATTAGTCTTGTCCTGCCCTCCTGGGGACCCACGACACACACACACGACTGACCGGCCGTGCTGTCCCCAACCCAGCTAGCCCAGCACTGCTGGCATCATACAGCTTATAGTGGCCTCAGAGCCCTTGAGGGCCAACACCAACAACACCACAAAACAGTTGCCTATAAATTGTGTAAAGATGAGGAGAAGATGAGTAGGGAGTATGTTAAGGGACAAAAAGGAGAGAAATGGAGTGCAGTGTGAGAGAAAGGGCAGTGTTAGACAGCGACATTGTCAAGCCAGTAAGAGAGCGAGAGAGCAAGAGAGAAGGAGGCAGAGAGAGAAACAGAGTATATTGAGACGCTGCAGCATTACTCTGCTGCATTACAGAGAGAGAGAGAGAGAGAGAGAGAGAGAGAGAGAGAGAGAGAAGGGGAGGGAGGGAGGGATATATTGCGATGCTGAAGAGGGAAGTGTACATGCGTGCAAGTGTTTGTGTGTACCGTATGCCTATGCGTGTGCATCCCTAGAAACAGGGAAGGGAGATTACCAGGGAAGGCTACATTTAAGTAGTACAAAATAGGGAGTGTAGTTTGTTTTGCATCCGCCAGCTTCCTCTCAGGTACCTGTCTGCTTCCATCAGTCAGTTCCCTCTCTTTGCTGAAGTGTGATTGATGCTAGCATCTGTCATTCTCAGCCACAGCGGCCAAGTAAAAATAACAATTTGTCAAGGTCTGACAGCAGATTGGATGGGTATAAACTATATGCCAATAGCTCCAATTAGCCCTCTAGGTGGAATTCATACCATATTGATTACACAATCCAGATCACAGGGTTAGATTTCAGATGTGATATAAATATGATTGAGACTATTTGGACTGAAGTGGCTAGAGGCTAGGGACTAGCTGTTAGGGGTTAGGGGGTAGGAGCTAGGGGCTAGGGGTATATTTCGGATGGGATATTCATAAAGAATGATCTACACTATTTGGATTGAAGTGGAAGAATCAGCACTAATGTGGTAATTGCCTCAGTTAATCGGTGCAATTAATGATCTGTTGAATTGTTAATTGTTTTCCTTAGCAAGTTGCTTAAAATAGCTGTTCGATCACAGCCAAGGACAAACTCTTTTACTAAGACAACCTTTTTCAGTCAATATCTTGTCGTTTGAGACTGTATTGCCATTCACTGGCACAGCAAATTGTCTATTGATCTGCAATGAATTATACTGAACAAAAATATAAACGCAACATGCAACAATTCTACTGAGTTACAGTTCATATAAGGAAATCAGTCCATTAATTAATTAGGCCCTAATCTATGGATTTCACCTGACTGGGCAGGAGCGTAGCCATGGGTGGTCCTGGGAGGGCATAGGCCCACCCACTTGGGAGCTAGGTCCACCCACTGGGGAGCCAGGCCCAGCCAATCAGAATGAGTTTTTCCCCACAAAAGGGCTTTATTACAGACAGAAATACTCCTCAGTTTCATCAGCTGTCGGGGTAGCTGGTTTCAGACGATCCCGCAGGTGAAGAAGCCGGATGTGGAGGTCCTGGGCTGGCTTGGTTACACGTGGTCTGCGGTTGTGAGGCCGGTTGGACGTACTGCCAAATTCTCTAAAATGACTTTGGAGGAGGCTTATGGTAGAGAAATTAACATTCAATTCCCTGGCAACAGCTCTGGTGGACATTCCTGCAGTCAGCATGCCAATTGCACATTCCTTCAAAACATGAGACATATGTGGCACTGTGTTGTGTGACAAAACTGCACATTTTAGAGTGGCCTTTTATTGTCCCCAGCACAAGGTGCACCTGTGTAATGATCATGCTGTTTAATCATCTTCTTGATATGCCACACCTGTCAGGTGGATGGATTATATTGGCGAAGGAGAAATGCTCACTGTAAACAAATTTGTTCACAACATTTAAGAGAAATACGCTTTCTTTGCGTATGGAACATTTCTGGGATCTTTTATTTCAGCTCATGAAACATGGGACCAACACTTTACATGTTGCGTTTATAATTTTGTTCAGTATAGAAAACGGAAATAGATCAATGCCACTAACAAGTTGAATGCATTTTCTATTGCAGAAGCACATTGTGCACACACAAACATACCCATCCACCACTGCAGCCACCATCCTTCGACACACAAACCCCCCTCCCTGCTTCTCTTCATGAAGACATCTTATTTTTGTGCATCATCATCACCTCTCTGTGGATCATAGAGCCGTGACACCTGCTCAAATGTGAACACTCCCATCATAATAGGCATCATTAATGAGTAAGTGTTCCATAATGGCACACATCCCCCAGTCAGGGTGAAAATGATTTTGCTATATACAGCAACACTGACCTTGGAGCTGAATGGGAGGCTCCATCTCAGCATAGGGAGGGAATGCTAGAGCCTTGGTGGGACTGGGATAGTTTTGGCTGGACTAAGTGGGACAGTGCTAGATGGGACTGGGCTGGGTGGGACTGGGCTGGGATAGGTGGGACTGGGTGGGTGGGACTGGGCTGGGATAGGTGGGACTGGGTAGGTGGGACTGGGTAGGTGGGACTGGGCTGGGATAGGTGGGTCTGGGCTAGGTGGGGCTGGGCTAGGTAGGACTATGCTAGGTGGGACTGGGTGGGAGTGCGCTACGTGGGAGTGGGCTAGGTGGGAGTGAGCGAGTCTGGGCTGAGTGGGAGTGGGCTAGGTGGGAGTGGGCTAGGAGGGAGTGAGCGAGATTGGGCTGGGGTGGAGTAGGCTAGGCTGGGCTGGGTGGGAGTGGGCTAAGTGGGACTGGGCTAGGTGGGACTGTGCTAGGTGGGACTGGACTGGGCTGGGCTGGCGCAAGATGGAACCTGTGCATTGGACATACCTCCAACCACACCATAACTGCAGCCTTAAAGGCCTAGTGCATAATAGAGAGGTGGGTTGTTTACCAACAAAACCGATGCCCTCACAAAAAATAAACATGAGGCAAAAAACAGATGGGGTTGGCTTACAATCAAAGAATTATTGACAACATAAACTACTGTCTGCAAATATTTTTTTTTAAACAGAAATTAATTTGCCCAATAAATAACGTTCTTGTCTTTCAAATTAATTGTTACAGTTGTTGGTTAGCTAGCTAGCTAACCATATCCATATGATACACTAAAAGGTACATTTTCCAGAAAGTATATCTTTCCATCTGTTTAGTAGGAGTATTTCTCATCCATTTTCACCTAATGCTGCTCACACATTATGTTATTAGAAATGTTACTTTCATATAATTGAGAGTGGTCTGTAGTATGGTCAGTAATTGTGTGGTTTCGTAGTTGTGGTCAGTAGTTGTGTGGTTGTGGTCAGTAGTTGTGCGGTCAGTAGTTGTGTGGTTGTGGTCAGTAGTTGTGTGGTTGTGGTCAATATTTGTGGTCAGTAGTTGTGTGGTTGTGGTCAGTAAATGTGTTCAGTAGTTATGTAGTTGTGGTCAGTAGTTGTTGTCGGTAGTTGTGTGGTTGTGGTCTGAAACATGCTACAGTTTGTGCTATGAAACTAAATAAATACTGCACTCTGACCCAAACAACTTATTTGCTAGATTCATGATAGTGTTGTTAGACAAAGAAAGGAAAGTGACCTTCAAAATGTGATGTAGTTTTATTGGAATTTGCAGCTGGTGTTGGTAAGTAATGAATCTGCTAGCGTCTGAAATGACTTACTGCATCTATAATGAAAGCAGTCGATGGGTTACTAAAACAGCTTGACCTGTTGTTTGGAAGAAGCTATTCCTGTTCTGCTTTCAGATTTCAAAGGCAGAGAGGTAGAGGAAGATTTCATATGCTCTAAGTCTTTGTCTGACTTGTTGGGGGAGTGGTTAAAATGGCAATTGTTTGGAAAAAGTTGGAAAACAATGTGTTAATGCAGTTACCAAAACAGCTGTATCGTTAGATTGGTAACAGATAATTATGTTCCAATTTCAGATGTGAATATCAGGGAAGTAGAACAAGATGTCATACCCTCTAAATGTTTGTCTAAGTTGTTGGTAAAGGGGTCAAAGTAGCTGATTTGCGTCAAAAGTTGCATTGCTGCATTTACAGTGAATGCAATGTTGAAAGTGATGATGTCACAATTGGGCCTTTAGAATGTTGAGGAAATCCCTTGAAAGTGGATGGAGGACCAAAAAAATGACTAAAGGTTTCATAGCTTAAAAAGCATAAAATATATCCAAAAGTTGTATACAAGCAACTCAGTCCAGACCAGTCTGCACGTTTTAAAGTTTGAATGACATTTCTAGTTTAAATGGTGTAAGAGGAGTAGCGTGCAAAAAATATACACACTACTAGTCAAAAGTTTGGACACACCTACTCATTCACTAATTTTTCTTTATTTTTACTATTTTTTACATTGTAAAATAATAGTGAAGACATCAAAACTATGAAATAACACATATAGAATCATGTAGTAACCAAAAAAAGTGTTAAACAAATCCAAATATACAGTGCCTTGCAAAAGTCTTCATCCACCTTGGGGTTTTTCCTATTTTGTTGCATTACAACCTGTAATTTAAATAGATTTTTATTTGGATTTCATGTAATGGACATACACAAAATAGTCGAAATTGGTGAAGTGAAATGAAAAAAATAACTTGTTTCAAGGAATTCTAAAAAATAAATAACAGAAAAGCGGTGCGTGCATATGTATTCACCCCCTTTGCAATGAAGCCCCTAAATAAGATCTGGTGCAACCAATTACATTCAGAAGTCACATAATTAGTTAAATAAAGTCCACCTGTGTGCAATCTAAGTGTCACATGATCTGTCACCTGATCTCAGTATATATATACACCTGTTCTGAAAGGCCCCAGAGTCTGCAACACCACTAAGCAAGGGGCACCACCAAGCAAGTGGCACCATGAAGACCAAGGAGCTCTTCAAACAGGTCAGGGACAAAGTTGTGGAGAAGTACAGATCAGGGTTGGGTTATAAACAAATATCCGAAACTTTGAACATTCCACGGAGCACCATTAAATCCATTATTAAAAATGTGAAAGAATATGGCACCACAACAAACCTGCAAAGAGAGGGCCGCCCACCAAAACTGACGGACCAGGCAAGGAGGGCATTAATCAGAGAGGCAACAAAGAGACCAAAGATAACCCTGAAGGAGCTGCAAAGCTCTACAGCGGAGATTGGAGTATCTGTCCACAGGACCACTTTAAGCCGTACACTCCACAGAGCTGGGCTTTGCGGAAGAGTAGTCAGAAAAAAGCCATTGGTTAAAGAAAAAAATAAGCAAACACATTTGTTGTTCGCTAAAAGGCATGTGGGAGACTCCCCAAACATATG
This sequence comes from Coregonus clupeaformis, assembly GCF_020615455.1. Lineage (NCBI taxonomy): Eukaryota > Metazoa > Chordata > Actinopteri > Salmoniformes > Salmonidae > Coregonus > Coregonus clupeaformis. The sequence goes on along the minus strand of NC_059196.1, from coordinate 12,372,572 downwards.
GAAGAAGGTACTCTGGTCAGATAAGACTAGAATTGAGCTTTTTGGCCATCAAGGAAAACGCTATGTCTGGCGCAAACCCAACACCTCTCATCACCCCAAGAACACCATCCCCCTGTTTTTCATCGGCAGGGACTGGGAAACTGGTCAGAATTGAAGGAATGATGGATGGCGCTAAATACAGGGAAATTCTTGAGGGAAACCTGTTTCACTCTTCCAGAGATTTGAGACTTTCCACCAGGGCAATGACCCTAAGCATACTGCTAAAGCAACACTCGAGTGGTTTAAGGGGAAACATTTAAATGTATTGGAATGGCCTAGTCAAAGCCCAGACCTCAATCCAATTGAGAATCTGTGGTATGACTTAAAGATTGCTAGATGTGCCAAGCTTATAGAGACATACCAGGAGACTTACAGCTGTAATTGCTGCAAAAGTTGGCTCTATAAAGTAAGGGTGGGGAGGGGGGGGTGAATAGTTATGCACGCTCAAGTTTTTTTGTCTTATTTCTTGTTTGTTTCACCCCAAGAAATATTTTGCATCTTCAAATTGGTAAGCTTGTTGTGTAAATCAAATGATATAAACCCCCAAAAAATCAATTTAAATTCCATTTTGTAAGGCAACAAAATAGGAAAAATGCCAAGGGGGGTGAATACTTTCGCAAGCCACTCATGCTTCTAGTCATTATTGCTAGCTATCCGACCGATCAGAGTAACAACAATACACAGCCTTTTGCATTTTTGTCATGGCGTTGCCAGCCCACTAGCCTGGGTACCAGTCTGTTTCTGCTAACATTCCACTCCTTGCACTCCGTCTCATGCCATGTTTGGAGTGGAATGTTAGCAGAAACAGACTGGTACTGTCACGATCGCTTACAGACGGGTCAGACCAAAGCGCAGCGTGATATGCATACATGTTTATTAAATATTAAACACAACGACAAAACAACAAACAAAACGAAACGTGAATTCCAAGGCAGCACAACACACCTTAACTGGAACAAGATCCCACAACCCCCTAGTGCCAATAGGCTACCTAAGTATGGTCCCCAATCAGAGACAACGAGCGACAGCTGCCTCTGATTGGGAACCACACCGGCCAACATAGATCTAGACGATCTAGACCTAAACCTAGAAAACGCAACATAGAACATACCACACAGAAAATACACACCCTGACTCAACAAATACGAGTCCCCAGAGTCAGGGCATGACAGTACCCCCCCCCCCCAAAGGTGCGGACTCCGACCGCACAACATAAACATAACAGGGTAGGGGCCGGGTGGGCTTTCCGCCTCGGAGGCGGATCCGGGTCAGGGCGTGACGACCACTTACTCTCCGCCTCCCTGTTGCGCCCCTCATCTGGTCTGGACCTCGGCACGCTGCTTCCCCTCTCCTTCCTCCCACGAAGTACCAAGCCCTGTCTGGACCCTGGTGTGGGAGACCCCGAACCTGGAGAGGGCCTGACATCTGGGTCTGGACTGGAGCCGCTGACCGGAGCTTGACCGGGCACCGGTGGAGCGGACTGCTCTGGCTCCGGAGTGGAGCAGCTGACCGGAGCTGGATCAGGCACCGGTGGAGCGGACTGCTCTGGCTCCGGAGTGGAGCCGCTGACCGGAGCTGAACTGGGCACCGGTGGAGCGGACTGCTCTGGCTCCGGAGTGGAGCAGCTGACCGGTGCCGGACCAGGCACCGATTGAACATGCACAGGCCGTGCCAGACTGGACACACGCACCACTGGCTTGGTGCGAGGGGCAGGAACAGGCCGGGCCGGGCTGGCGACGTGCACCACTGGCTTGGTGCGAGGGGCAGGAACAGGCCGGGCCGGGCTGGCGACATGCACCACTAGATTGGTGCGAGGGGCAGGAACAGGCCGGACCGGGCTGGCGACGCGCACCACTGGCTTGGTGCGAGGGGCAGGAACAGGCCGGGCCGGGCTGGCGACGCGCACCACTGGCTTGGTGCGAGGGGCAGGAACAGGCCGGGCCGGGCTGGACACACGCACCACTGGCTTGGTGCGGGGAGCAGGAACGGGCCGGACCGGACTGGCGACACGCACCACTTTCTTGGTGCGAGAAGCAGGACTGGGTTCCTTTATAAACCCCCGCTCCTTCTGCTGCCTAACCAACTCCTCTCGCCGTGCCTCTACACTTTCCTTCTCCCTTTTAGCCTCCTGTAGCACCTCCCTCTGACCGAATAACTCCTGCTCCCTCTGAACCAATAGCCCCCGTAACATGGTTGCCTCCTAACCTGCAGATCCGCCCTTTAACGGCCTCCTGCTGCCTCGTCGTCCACACCGTGTGCCCCCCCCAAAAAATGTTCTTGGGGTTGCCTCTCGGGTCTCCGTCGTCGGCACTGTTGGCGCCGTTTCTCCTCTCCTACCTGGGCATCCTCCTTCATTGCCTTCCGGTAGCGGACGGCCTCCTCCTCCGTAATTCTCCCCCAACCGAGGAGGACATCTACTAATGTAACCTCCTGTTGAATTCCCGCCATTTGCTCCTGAACACGCTGCTTGGTCCTCGTTTGGTGGGATCTTCTGTCACGATCGCTTACAGACGGGTCAGACCAAGGCGCAGCGTGATATGCGTACATGTTTATTAAATATTAAACACAACGACAAAACAACAAACGAAACGTGAAGTCCAAGGCAGCACAACACAACATACCTTAACTGGAACAAGATCCCACAACCCCCTAGTGCCAATAGGCTACCTAAGTATGGTCCCCAATCAGAGACAATGAGCGACAGCTGCCTCTGATTGGGAACCACACCGGCCAACACAGATCTAGACGATCTAGATCTAAACCTAGAAAACGCAACATAGAACATACCACACAGAAAATACACACCCTGACTCAACAAATATGAGTCCCCAGAGTCAGGGCGTGACAGGTACCCAGGCTACCAACCCAACCGTCTATTGGCAATTATTATCACATCACAGTGTGTTAACATACCGTAGTATTGGCCAAGTACAAACACATTATTTTCATTGATTCCTCATTTCATTTATTTTAAAAGGGCAATGTTTGATTTCATTTATGCTTATGGTAAGGCAGGGGCTGGGCTAGGCTAAGCTGGGGTAATTGGCTGATGGGATTGCTTGGTTCTCCTGATCTGATCTATTGCCATGTTGTGCAAGGCTGGTGGGACTGCAGTACTATAGTCTTCAGTCATTTACAGTCAAAAAACACACTCACTCGTACCAGGGTTGTTTACAGGCACATACAATCAGCACACACACTCACTATCTCTTTCCCAGAATGAAATATTGAGATGGGACGAGAGGATTTAAAAATAGCCCCTGTGCAGTCCTCTCAGCTCTGACTCCAAGCCACATGGTGAGAATACCACCGCCCGTCGTGCTGCAGCGTGCTGCACTGCATGGCCCACAGGACCAGACAGAAAACAACCTGCCCTTTCTCTCTGTCTCTCTTTTCTCCGGCTCTCTGTCTATCTTTCACTCTTTCCTCATCCATTCTCTAGCTCTCTCTTTGTCTCGCCCTCTCTCTCTGTCCCTCCTCCTTCTACTCCCACACACACACATCCATCCATTCCCTTACTCTTTCTCTATTTTTGCTTTCCCTCTCTTTCACTCGCTCTCTCTTGAAAATATATTTGAATAGGCTACTTGATTTGGATGCAGTAGAATAGAAAGGACTCAAATATTTTGGAGATCACGCTGATGCTTTGACTAGGGAGGCATGATGACTCATGATGGACACACACTCATACACACACACAAACACTCAGCAGGTCTATATTGGCCGAGGTTGACCAGCCAGGTCACCCGTGACACAAATCAGTATTCGACATCCATCCATGTCTGAGGACGTTGGGCGATGATGTGGAAACTGGCCACTAGGGGCAACAGTTACCTTCAAGTAGGTTTTGCTAGAGCATTGTGGATGGGGATAGCAGATGGTTGTAAGCATCTGCCTCTGATTCCAAAGGTTGCAAGTTGAAATTCAGCAATAGAAAGTTATTTTTGAGATGTTTGTTTTAAGCCTATCCCAAACCTTAACCCTTACCTTAAACATTCAAAGTTAATGCCTAAACTTAAGATTTCGTGGTTAATGCCTAAACTTAACTCTAACTTAATAAATCAGAGTTAACGCCTAAACTTAACCTTAAATTTGACATTTGCAACAACTTTGAATTTTGAATTTTGAGAAACATCGATGAACATCTAATTCTGACGTCAGACTAAGAGCTAGTTGAGTTTGACAGTGTGTGTGTGTTGTACCCCAGTGCAAGCTCCTTGGGTAAGTGATGATCGTAACAGCCATTTAACAGCCAGGCCGCTATAAAAAATTGCTGGAGATAAGAGAAGAACGGTCATGTAGGCTACTGCTGCTGGTGAAAAACAAATGATGTCCTCACGCTTTCCCTTCCTCGTTCTCTGTTTCTCTCTCTGTAGAGCATTTCAATTTCTGTCTTCCAGTGTGCCACATCATTGAATCCCAAATGGTTTACTTACAAATCTAATAATATTATCTCACTCTCTCTCTCTCGCTCTCTCTCCTTCCCTCCCTCCTCCGTCCCTTCCAGGAGTATGGTGTGCTTCAGCACTGGAGGTGTCAGTGGGGAAGGTGCCCTTCATGGAGGCGATGAATGGCAGCACGGTGCTGTTACCCTGCACCTACTCCAGCTGCATCGGCATCAAGAACCTCTACTTCAACTGGCACTACAACGACAATGGCACCATGACGAAGGCATGACACTTACTGACACGGTTATCTCCCTCACTAACACGCCCTCAATGAACAATGTGACATTCAACTCATATCTCAACATCTCTCCCCTTTACTTTTGATAAACATCTTTGTAAAGCACATTGAATTGCTTCGATGTATGAATTGTGCTATATAAATAAACTTGCTTGCTTGCTTGCTTGCTTCACCCCTGTTGTCCACCTCTTTCCCCCTCTCCCTCTTCCTCTCCCTCCTCTTCTCCCTTTCCCTCTCCCTCTCCTTCTCCCCTCCCCCTCCCACTCTCCCTCTTCCTCTCCCTCCTCTTCTCCCTCTCCCTCTCCCTCTCCTTCTCCCCTCCCCCTCCCACTCTCCCTCTTCCTCTCCCTCGTCTTCTCCCTCTCCCTCTCCTTCTCCCCTCCCCCCCTCTCTCCCTCACCCTCTCTCTCTCCCTCTCCCTCTCCCTCTCCCTCTCCCTCTCCCTCTCCCTCTCCCTCTCCCTCTCCAGCTGTGTGAGGCAGTGATCCCTATAGGAGGTGTGGAACCACGGGTGCAGGTGTACCACGAGCGGATAGAGTTTGTGGGCAGCAGTAAGCACAACAACATCTCCATCCTGCTGTTCAACGTGACCTTCGAGGACGAGGGAGAGTACACCTGTTTTGCCCGGAACCCCAAGGAGAAGAACCGCAACCATAGCGCCATCTTTACCCTCTTCGTGGTGGATGAGTGTAAGACACTGCACACTCCCTGACTGCATACGACATACTCATTGACGACATTTTCATACTTTAAGTTTAGGCCACCCAGTCACCAGTCTTTTTGATGTCTTCAAGTGGAAGTAGGGCAAATATCTGCTTTATTTGTCATGTGTCTAAGTTCCACATTGTATAATGGCTCAAGAATACCCTGATATCAGTTCCATGGTCAAGTGTTATGTTGCAGAATTATCTATTTATTGTCCAACCGAGTGTGTTGATCGTAGTGTATACACAGCATACACTAGAATCAATTCCTTGGAGGTAAAAGCTATATGAAAATGTATCATATCTCCTCATGAGCGGATCAATCGATCTTCCAGCGCTGTGGTTGTGAGACTGATCAACACATTCTCAATTCTTCCCTCCTTCTCTCTCTTCGCTGCCTGGTGAAACATGTTTGCCAGTTCGTTTTTCTTGAATGTTTACAGATACACCTTTGACATAATGTCAAAGATCTGCATCAAATTACTTCATCATATTCTCCTAGAATGTACACCTGACTATGATTATAGGGAAACAGCTGAATACTCATCTTACAGAACCCTCTCTTCCTCTTACCATTCTATTCCTCCCTCCCTTCCACCCTCTCTCTTGTTATCCACCTCCTCTCCCCAGTGAAAGTGGTTGACAATACCGTAACCACCATCATCGTGTCTGTCGTGGGTGGAGTCATTGGCTTGATCATCGTTGTCATGGTGACAAAAACTGTGGTGCTCCTCATCCTAAGAAAGTCTGCAGAGAAGAAGTAAGTGATTAAAAACTCAGGTGTATAAGTGATGGCAGAGTATGCAGTTAGTATGTATTATCTGAGTGTGTGTGGCTACAGAGATACAGAGATAGTGCACACATGCACAGGCTGGGAGCAGCACAGGATCAGCCACAGAGTGGCCCCATTGAGCTGTTTGGGAGTTAAGTGCCTTGCTCAAGGGCACCTGAGATATTAATGCTAGCAACCCTGCCAGCTCACCCCTTCACATGTTTCCCGTCAGCGCTGGAATTCGAACCAACAGCTCTTCGGCTACCGCTTCCCCCCTTTGAAACTGTCATGGAACATTGGTATGCATGCCTTTATCAACATTTCTTTACTTGCCTTTTGTTCTTCACACTGACTCTGACTCTTTCTCTCTCTCTCTCTCTCTCTCTTGCTTTCTCCTCTCACAGTAAAGAGTGCCTTGTGAGCTCAGGACAGGACAACACAGACAATGGACTCAACACAGCCAAAGCTGACAACAAAGCAACACCAAAGGCATGAAACATGTGCACCTATGTATATGTACATATATGTCTGTACATGTATATATGTACACATGCAAATATATTGAACAGACATAGAAAGAAAGCTATTATCAATGGACTGTTTTATCTTTATCTAATGACAAAAGTATAACATAAACCAATGTGAAATAATATGTAAAATGTATATTTTAAATTGTGCTAGAGATTTGGGGAACATGATAGGTGATCAGGGCTGGATCAGACACACTCCAATGACACACCCTAAAATATTGTGTACCCAAATTGGGGTTTATTGAAGTATTTAACTGAATCTTCTCAAACCCTATTTCTGAACATTTCTTGAATCAACATCGATGTCTCACCAGTTACTCATTCATGTACACTAGGTAAAAACAGCAGGTTGACGTTTATTGGGATGCATCTTGTCCTGGGGGCAGAGCTGAGCGGTTTCCACTAGATTTAAGTTTAGGGTTAGGCATAAGGTTAACAGTGTGGTTAAGGTTAGGGTTAAGATTAGGTTTAAAACAGAGGAGGCTGGTGGGAGGAGCTAGAGGAGGACAGGCTCATTTTAATGGCCGGAATGGAATAAATGGAATGGAGTCAAACGTGGTTTCCATATGTTTAATGTGTTTGATACCTTTCCATAATTCAATTCCAGTCATTACAATGAGCCCATCCTCCTATAGCTCCTCCCACCAGCCTCCTGTGTTTAAAATGTAATTTGATGACTTGTGGCTAAGCCAGCGAGTGACCACCCTGCAGAGCTGCCTGCAGGACAAGATTCATCCCAATAAATGTCAACCTGCATAAAAACACACACACACAGTGACTCACACACTGCCAAATTCTATTAACTGCCCTATTGTATACTCTACAAAAGCACAATATATTCTGACAATCTCTACAGCTCTTTTGATTAAGAGCAATATTTAAGGTAGCCTACTGCCCGATGGAGATTCTTTGTACTCTCTGCACACTTTTTACAGGGAGCAAACAGCTTCCCTCCTTTAACTATAGTGAACGTTTACAGTCCATTTTTGACAAAAAGTTTATTCCTTTAAAGATGATGCGGAACAAATTCCATACAGTATCAATTGTGCCTATTCAATAGGATGTACAGTAACTGAAAGATGTTTACCACTATTATCAACAACTGCTACAGTTACTGAGGTCAAGACTCTTCATTAGATCTGCATACTGAATACAAATACTGCTCTGAAGCTTTGGAAGGCAGAGCAGTGGGCTGGTTATGAGGACAATGCCACTGCGGAGAAAAGGAATGTGATAAAGGAGAAGAGGAAGAAGGGAGTCATTGGAGTGTATAATAGATCCAGCCCGACACTGGTTTGATTCATGTTTGCATTAGATGAAACACAGGTGCCTGTACTTAATTCCTGCTCCCTTCGCTTTTAGGAAGCCTTAAAACCGCTGTGAAAAACACACAGAAAAAAACACAAAAAAATTATAAAAAACACAGATAATATAAAAAGACCAAGACCTAAAGTAAAGACAATTCCTAGAAACCCATTTCCCTATAGAAATGAATGAACGTTTATGATGCTGCTTCTAACAAATAACCAATGCTTTTTTTTTAGCATGTGAATGTTGTTTATATATGTGACATGTCCATACCACAGGAAAGACTGATGTCTAGTGTTCTGTCCTCACCTGGCCTGTATGTATAGTGAATATGTAGGCTACTTGTAGTTTATCCACATCCACTTAATTTGAAGTAAACCCCCATAGGACTAACATGTTAATGTGGCTATTAGCCTATTACAGGATAATGCCCTCCAACTTCAATACTGCAAAACATTGTATTGATGACTCTGATGCCAACTACCAAGCTGGCTCATCATCGATACCCCTTGACCTTGTGTAGCCTATGTCCCGTATTCAAATCAGTCACCATATGAACGAAAAGGCCCACTACTGATGTGCATGGTTCTTCATGAATATCCACTGTTGTTCCCCCAAAATAGAGACAGCTGTGGGAGTAGGAGTTTGAGCTGCGGAATGCAATGACTCTAGTACTACAAAGGTCCATTGTCCCTCATCAAAGCATTCCCTTATGACTCCGTCCCCTCAAGAATGAATGTCATATTGCCACGTTAATGGGAATCATGCAATCAAACTAGGCAAAGCCATAAATTATCTATTTAAATGTATTTATTTCATTTCATACCTGTTTCTAAAGCAAATGTGTTATTTGTACAGCCATATTTGTTCAAAATAAGTGTTGCCATTTAAAATGACAACCACACCGCTCTACGTCTATGTGTGTATAAAGTATCATTGTAATTGCAGAGATAGAACTATAAATGAATGTCCACTTCGTAGGTTTTACTCATCTGAGATGTAAATGTAACAGGCCCCTCAATCTCCTCTCCACACCTCTCCTCGCCCTCAGATAATAAAATGTACAGGGGTTTAGGAAGAGGGTGGTGCTGTAGACTTAGGAGGGGTATTATAGGCACTTTATTCATATAGAGTATTCTTATGAATATCTAGAATGTGGTTGATGTGAGGAAAAAAGAGAGGAGTGCTAGTAGACTTTGCAAGGGGGGTGATGGTTGCCCAGTTGATTATAACCATATTGTGGGTGGCAATTAGATAGATAGATATGGACAACTAGTCTGTCTAGGGATAATCCATTCTAGACCTTCCTCTTCTATTCCCTTACCATGTTGAGGTTAGCACCTTTGGAAAGGTCTTTCTTATCACTTGACCTACAGGACCTTTTTTTTATTACCAGGGGCCCTGGTGACATGGAGAGCAAGGGAATGTTTTCAGACAGAGCACTGCCATACCCATATCCCATGGTTGTGATTTCGATCCTGTAGGATCAGTTGATGGACGTACTAGTGGCACTGGACTTACTTTCGCCATGTAATGTCTTAGCTTTAGAGAACACAAGGTAACATACATGATGTAGCAACAACATTTCAGCTGGTTCTTGCAGAATCACCGAGGATGAGATGGCAACTTATCACCTTGTTCACTATTTACCATCACTGTAGTTTCCGTTTTCTATTCATAGATACCTATGTTTAATGGAAGCAATAAGAATGAAAACTTTAATTTGCTGTTGTGGTAGTAAAACAGATGATGCAATAACCAGCTCATGAACCTAGATATTGGGTATGGTGGCGTGCTGCCTGTTCTTTGCACTGATGTACCAACTGTTTGTATTGATGTGGTCCATGGTGGCTCTCCTGTCCATTGTATTACCCTGTAAAAAACCAGTGACACACAGAGACATACACACACAATATTGGTTCCACGTAAAGTCAGTGAACCATTACTCGTTTGACATTGGAGAAAAGCACGCAAAGCCTGCCTCTGGGAGAAAAGCAATACTAATCAGTCTTTGTATAATCAACCCTCTGTTGATGTATTCAGAAGGATCATGTTGATGAAGAAAATGATTCATAAGGCTAGTTACTGTGTTCGTATCTTGTTGTTTGCAGATTCATTGTCCCTTCTTTAACTTTAATCATCTGAGAATGTGTGTTACTAAGTACAGAGTTATCCTTCACTGTTCACTGCTTCAGTATCTCTAGAAGAACACTGTCTGTTCAAGCCCCTCAGTATGTGTAGTTCCACAAGCTCTGAGCTCGACTAGCCATGTCTGAGCTGAGATCCACTAGCTCTGAGCCTGATTGTGAATGTCTGAGCTGCGGGGTGCAGCAGTGAGCATGCCCAGTGTAGTGGTGCTCTAGAGACAGTCGCATAGCCAAAGTAATGCATTGTGGACCACGTGTTATGCTAGACTAAAAGCTGCAATCAGCTCAAGCCTGCATCACCGAGGCAGATCCACACAACTCACCCTGTGAACCAACGTCTCAGGCAACACAGACTAACAGCATGGCTGGTAGTATTATGAGTATTATTACAGCACAGTATTATTAAGCACCCTTTGATACACTCTTATCACACTTGCACAACCACGAAATGAAACAAATTATGTCATGTGTCCGTCGGTATTGATACCTTGTACACGTTGTGACAGTACACAGTAATACAGGAAGCATCCAATGATGATTCACTGTTTTACTACACTGCTCAAAAAAATAAAGGGAACACTTAAACAACACAATGTAACTCCAAGTCAATCACACTTCTGTGAAATCAAACTGTCCACTTAGGAAGCAACACTGATTGACAATACATTTCACATAATGTTGTGCAAATGGAATAGACAACAGGTGAAAATTATAGGCAATTAGCAAGACACCCCCAATAAAGAAGTGGTTCTGCAGGTGGTGACCACAGACCACTTCTCAGTTCCTATGCTTCCTGGCTGATGTTTTAGTCACTTTTGAATGCTGGCGGTGCTTTCACTCTAGTGGTAGCATGAGACAGAGTCTACAGCCCACACAAGTGGCTCAGGTAGTGCAGCTCATCCAGGATGGCACATCAATGCGAGCTGTGGCAAGAAGGTTTGCTGTGTCTGTCAGCGTAGTGTCCAGAGCATGGAGGCGCTACCAGGAGACAGGCCAGTACATCAGGAGACGTGGAGGAGGCCGTAGGAGGGCAACAACCCAGCAGCAGGACCGCTACCTCCGCCTTTGTGCAAGGAGGAGCAGGAGGAGCACTGCCAGAGCCCTGCAAAATGACCTCCAGCAGGCCACAAATGTGCATGTGTCTGCTCAAACGGTCAGAAACAGACTCCATGAGGGTGGTATGAGGGCCCGACGTCCACAGGTGGGGGTTGTGCTTACAGCCCAACACCGTGCAGGACGTTTGGCATTTGCCAGAGAACACCAAGATTGGCAAATTCACCACTTGCGCCCTGTGCTCTTCACAGATGAAAGCAGGTTCACACTGAGCACGTGACAGACGTGACAGAGTCTGGAGACGCCGTGGAGAACGTTCTGCTGCCTGCAACATCCTCCAGCATGAACGGTTTGGCGGTGGGTCAGTCATGGTGTGGGGTGGCATTTCTTTGGGGGCCGCACAGCCCTCCATGTGCTCGCCAGAGTTAGCCTGACTGCCATTAGGTACCGAGATGAGATCCTCAGACCCCTTGTGAGACCATATGCTGGTGCGGTTGGCCCTGGGTTCCTCCTAATGCAAGACAATGCTAGACCTCATGTGGCTGGAGTGTGTCAGCAGTTCCTGCAAGAGGAAGGCATTGATGCTATGGACCGCCCGTTCCCCAGACCTGAATCCAATTGAGCACATATGGGACATCATGTCTCGCTCCATCCACCAACGCCACGTTGCACCACAGACTGTCCAGGAGTTGGCCACCTCATCAGGAGCATGCCCAGGCGTTGTAGGGAGGTCATACAGGCACGTGGAGGCCACACACACTACTGAGCCTCATTTTGACTTGTTTTAAGGACATTACATCAAAGTTGGATCAGCCTGTAGTGTGGTTTTCCACTTTAATTTTGAGGGTGACTCCAAATCCAGACCTCCATGGGTTGATACATTTGATTTCCATTGATAATTTTGTTGTCAGCACATTCAACTATGTAAATAAAAAAGTATTTAATAATATTATTTCATTCATTCAGATATAGGATGTGTTGTTTAAGTGTTCCCTTTATTTTTTTGAGCAGTGTATTATAGCAAAAACCTGGAAAATGATACAGAGCTATATCTCACGTTCAATGTTATCAAAATATTTATATACAATGGGAAATCCAATCAACGCTAATACATGCTATAAATTCTCTGTAGTTCAAATAAGAATACTCCAATTTGCTAACAATGCATTGTAGATTATATTGCCACAAGGTATATGTATTCAATATAAAGATCTGCAATGACAGTCAAGGGACACGGATAGAAATATATCCACTCAGTCCTAACATTGTCTGCTTCTTATATAACAGATGTAATAATCATCTGATTTGATACTAATATGGGTTTCCTGCGGCCCACTGCCAGAGCGACTCCTACTCACACTGCCAAGCCAAGAGTTTGTGAAGTCTGCTCTCTGCTTCCCACATTCCAGTGCAGGGAACACCCCCTGCTCCAACCTGCAGTATACTGTACAGTACAGTACAGGTCCTCTGGCCAAACTGCATTTTAAAACTCATTTTCTAAAGGCTCGGCTGTGAGCTGTTTTAGCCCACCAAGGCCAAGTGAAACAAACAAGCAAAAGAAAAGTGTATATTTTAATCCTTATTACAATGGCTGTGCATGTGCACTTGTAGCCAACTCTTGCTACACACATCACAGTTTACTATCAAATAGATATGACTTTTACTCTGAGCTCATAGGTATCAAGGTTATAACCTGTTAGGATCACAACACACACATACAGGTGTACACAGTTTTTACCCATCATCCTCTACTCCAAGGAGCTGTCCAGGGTTCTGAGGGGCTGTTTTCACTCCCTCACTGGCCTCACCCACAGGGTTACTGTCTGTGTTTAGTAGTCACTAGCTGGCCAGGCTTGAATGGCTCAAGTGGCAGTATCATCCTAACTGATGACTAAGTACAGTAAATTTGCTATTTGTTATTGGGGTTAAAGTATGCTGTACTTCCATAATGCCTTGCTAAATTGTAACGACCACTGTTAAGCCCAAGCTGAGCATGGGGGCTAATGTGGCTCGTGCAGAGGAAAACAGCTCGCCCTCTTACCCACCAAAACATACACACCCACTTACTGTGAGGCAGTCACTGACTGACCCAACTCAACCCCCTCAGTCTCTAACATGATGCTTCGTTTAAGAACTATAAAGTGAATGTGCAACTCCCCCTCCTATTCGTCTGTTTCTGTAATAATGTCCAACATTCTCACCTCTCATAACTATGCAACTCAATAGTTTTTCTCTGGAAATAAACAGGAAATAAAGGTTTGCATAAAAGGAGTTATTGTTGTGGATGTGTCTGTTTGTTGCTGAGGCTATGGATTAACTTTATTGTTACTACTGTCTTGTAACTTCCCTATATAGCCCACTGGATGACACAGGCTTACACGTCATTGATACAGGGTTTAGGCAGTGCAATCAGACCCTGCTGAGATATCACAATACTCAAAGTTCATCCCAACCCAAATCTGATCATTTATTGAACATAGGCATCCCTATATCAAACATACCAACAATACAGGCACATTTTTATCTTACACAGACAACCATTTCTACGTAGTATACAATATTTACAGATATACAAAGAAACACTAAATGTTCACAATTTCTAAAAAACACGTCATTAATCAGAACCTTGTACATGTGCATGTTGGCGCAAGTAAGGATTATTCCGATTACACACTGGAAATCTGTCGGCACACAGTGAATAGGTCTGACCACCTGAAAGTGCAAAAGTGAATCCATGATGGCATGTACAGTACGGTAAGTCGAGGGGACTAATGGCCCGCCCTTGACATATAATATGAAGAAAGGTTGACGTCACAGCACCATACTTGAGGATAATTTAACATTAGGTAAAATGCGAATTTCAACTGCATGGCACATATACTTTATCTACATATTTTCATTAAGACATTTCACCCATGGAAAGTTGGATGAACATGTTGAACATTGTGCAATGCATTTCAATACTCACATAAGGATGTGGTCACATTACGACTTTACATATATAAACGTGGTCAAGTACAGCATGTATGGCTGTTTTCTCGCAACCTCATTGACAAAAAGACAGCAGAGGCACTTGGTGAGAGTCCTGTCTCAAAGTGCTCAGCCATGTGAAAAACCCACGCTTCATCCCAAACGGCCCCCCATTCCCTTGATAGTGCACTACTTTTACCCATAGGGTTCTGGTCAAAAGTAGTGCACTATAAAGGCAATAGGGTGCCATTTGGGACGCAGCCCAATACCAACTGTCGTCTCCAGCGACAGTGTTACACTACCACGTAAGTGGTCCCAGAGATACATAAAATGGCACAAGCCACACTGTAAATAACCTGTTATAGTAAATAAGGAGTGTTGTGTGTGTCCGCATGTTTGCGTCTATTCACTTTTGTGCCTATCTGAGTGTGCGGGCATGTGCGTGTGTTTGTTTGAGGTATGTATTGTTGTAGGTGTTTTGAATTGCACTTTGAAGAGGATTCCTCTTACATTCCCCTAACAGAGCTCCATGTAGATCCGCTTAAATCCATTCTGATAGCCCAACCCAATAGAGTATTGGCTTTTGGTCACGGTTTGAGGCTTCAAGGGTTTTTCTAGAACAATAAAGTACACATAGTCAGACCATGACATACAGTTGAAGTCAGAAGTTTACATACACCTTAGCCAAATACATTTAAACCCAGTTTTTCACAATTCCCGACATTTAATCCTACTAAAAATTCCCTGTCTTAGGTCAGTTAGGATCACCACTTTATTTTAAGAATGTGAAATGTCAAGAATAATTTATTTCATCACATTCCCAGTGGGTCAGAAGTTTACATACACTCAATTAGTATTTGGTAGCATTCCCTTTAAATTGTTTAACTTGGGTCAAATGTCTCGGGTAGCCTTCCACAAGCTTCCCACTAAGTTGGGTGAATATTGGCCCATTCCTCCTGACAGAGCTGGTGTAACTGAGTCAGGTTTGTAGGCCTCCTTGCTCGCACATGCTTTTTCAGTTCTGCCCACACATTTTCTATAGGATTGAGGTCAGGGCTTTGTGATGGCCACTCCAATACCTTGACTTTGTTGTCCTTAAGCCATTTTGCAAGTATGCTCGGGGTCATTGTCCATTTGGAAGACCCATTTGCGACCAAGCTTTAACTTCCTGACTGATGTCTTGAGATGTTGCTTCAATATATCCACATAATTTTCCTTCCTCATGATGCCATCTATTTTGTGAAGTGCACCAGTCCCTCCTGCAGCAAAGCACCCCCACAGAATGATGCTGCCACCCCCGTGCTTCACGGTTGGGATGTGTTCCTCCAAACATACCGATGGTCATTATTGCCAAACAGTTCTATTTTTGTTTCATCAGACCAGAGGACATTTCTCCAAAAAGTACGATCTTTGTTCCCATGTGCAGTTGCAAACCGTAGTCTGTCTTTTTTATGGCGGTTTTGGAGCAGTGGCTTCTTCCTTGCTGAGCGGCCTTTCAGGATATGTCAATATAGGACTTGTTTTACTGTGGATATAGATACTTTTGTACCTGTTTCCTCCAGCATCTTTACAAGGTCCTTTGCTGTTATTCTGGGATTGATTTGCACTTTTCGCACCAAAGTACGTTCATCTCTAGGAGACACAACGTGTCTCCTTCCTGAGCGGTATGACGGCTGCGTGGTCCCATGGTGTTTATACTTGCGTACTATTGTTTGTACATATGAACGTGGTACCTTCAGGCGTTTGGAAATTGCTCCCAAGGATGAACCAGACTTGGCTGATTTCTTTTAATTTTCCCATGATGTCAAGCAAAGAGGCACTGAGTTTGAAGGTAGGCCTTGAAATACATCCACAGGTACACCTCCAACTGACTCAAATGATGTAAATTAGCCTATCAGAAGCTTCTAAAGCCATGACATCATTTTCTGGAATTTTCCAAGCTGTTTAAAGGCACACTCAACTTAGTGTATGTAAACTTCTGACCCACTGGAATTGTGATACAGTGAATTAGAAGTGAAATAATCTGTCTGTAAACAATTGTTGGAAATTTAACTTGTGTCATTGTCACGATGTCAGTGTATGCGGTAGACTGAAGTCAGGTGCAGGACACCGAACTCAATGAAAAAACGTATCTTTACTTAACCACGTAAAGTAACAAGAGGCCTCCACGCAGGGAGGAATAAACCCGCTCACTCACGACATCCGCGAACAAACAACAAACACGCACAGAACACAATGGGAGCCACAGGGTTAAATAGGGGCGGAGTAATCACAAGATGGGCAACAGGTGTGAAACAATCTGACACAACAGGTAGAACATAGAAACATATAACATAGATCGGCAGCAGCTAGTACTCCGGTGACGACGAACGCTGAAACCTGCCCGAGCAAGGAGGAGGGGCAGCCTCGGCAGAATCCGTGACAGTCATGCACAAAGTAGATGTCCTAACCGACTTGCCAAAACTATAGTTTGTTAACAATACATTTGTGGAGTGGTTGAGAAATGAGTTTTAATGACTCCAACCTAAGTGTATGTAAACTTCCGACTTCAACTGTAGTGTACAATACACTAATATTAGTCTTTGTTTTCAGGGCAGCAGCATACAACATCTAGACTACATAGTACAAAGTAAAAATAAACACTATTCAAATACACTAGCTCCTAGCTCCTGTGTAAGCATACATACCTCCATGACAGTGTGGATCCAGTTGAGCATTTCATCCACATTACAGTAGACCCCTGGTTGACCCTCTCTGGCACAGCCGATCCCCCAACTCACCACCCCCACCAGCTGCCATTGTCCTGACAGGTACACCAGAGGACCACCACTGTCTCCCTACAACACATGACCCAACAATGGCATTAAGTACACTAGAATTACGCACGATACACGTATGCCAAAGGCCGAAGTTGAGGGTGGATTTTCAATATTCAATAGTGTTATAAAGTCTTTCCATTTGTTTTCTTACAGGACAAGGCATTGAATGTATTCATGCCAAACACTTTCTTAGTTTCTCTTCTGTTTTTCTCAAAGCAAACATTCCACTTTATACCTGACATGCATCCACTTTGCCCTCCAGGTAACCAGCGCAAAGCATTCTGGGAGTAATTGAGTCACCGTAGACAGCGGGACTGGAGCACTGATCACTGTCTATAAGGGGAATGATAGCCTTCTGGAGGACAGGAGACACTTTACCTGAGGAGAGAGAAAAGGTGACAGAGGGGTGTGAAGGAGAAGAGGAGAAAGTAACTTTTAACATTATGTGAGAATGATTTGAGTATATGTGCTTGTTGGATAGAGATGAAGAGGGTGAGAGAAAGGGAAGGGGTAGTTTTGTTTGCTGTATGCTCACCCTTCTCATGGAGGTGGCCCCAGCCTGTCACCGTCATTTGGTCTCCTGCCTTCAGGCCCAGGTTCAAAGGGGGCAAACACACGGGCCGACGAAAGTCTGGTGGAGGAAACAGAACTTTATTGACATGTACTTCCTCATAAATACATTACAGCCTACTCTCATTACAATCTAAATATACAGTATTTCCCTAGATGGATTTCCCAAGTTGCAAGACTCATTGAAATTGACAGTTTGATCAATTGGCCACTAGAGGTTAGAATCTACCATGAATGCATTCACTCTTCCTAGAATCGAACTGCTTTTACAAGTACATATTTCCATATCATTATGTAGTGCGTAGCATTCATTTTTTAGAGCGCTGAGAAATGTTCTACATGGTAAGTCATTCAAAACCAGAATAGGTGGATGCGGGGCTTTTGTTATGTCTAGCCTTTGAGAAACCTGGAATTGTCCAGCAAATTCAGTACCACAGTCTGTGTGTCGCTAAAATGTCATGTCGGGGAAGTGACATACTTCCTACAGTGATGGGTATGGTCAGCCTCATCATGGCCATGTCGTAGTCATTGAGGGCTGCGTTGTAATCTCCGTTCAGTATGATCTTGTCTACATACGAGCCTCCCAGGATGCCCATGTAGGTCCTCCCAGACACAACCCGCCAGCGACTCAGCTCCTTACTACTGTAGGACCAGGAGAGGGAAGAGGTACAGGGGTTAGCAGCAAGGCCTCTGTCTCTATCTCCAGATGCTTAAGCCTATTATACGATTGCAGACTTTGTGGGATTTTCCATGTTGGATGGTCAGAGTTAGATTGTTTATGTCTGGTTAAGCTAGTTGTAGATATCTAGAGTAGATATTCACACATTCTACAGTGTATATATTGTGTATTGGATGTCCAGTGGTACTGACCCAGAGAAGCAGTGTGCTGCTGTGACGACCCAGCGTGGTGACACCAGTGACCCTCCACAGGTGTGTTGTCCGTTGTGTTGCAGGCTCACCTGCCATGGCCACTGTTCTATAGACGCTTCCACCCCCCCCACGATACGGTCCGATGGCCCCTGCTCTCCACAGTCTGATTCACACACAGGGGAAAGACAGTTTAGTTTCACTGAAGAGTTTTGTAAAGTACTAAAGTAGCATCTCAGGAGTTGCCTTGTACACTAAGGTAGTTTGACGAGTAAATGTAGAATTAGCAGTGGGAGCGAACTCAAATGAGCCCTTTGGCAGTTAGCGTTGCTACCTGTCAGTTAAGTAACACACTCAAGCCAGTACTGACCCATTACAAAGTGGCTTGTTGCCTGGATCCAGTTTGCCTGCATTCTCCAGTCTCAGTCTCTCTGTCTATATCTCTTGTATAACTCAACTCCTAGAGAACTTGGATGATGAATATCACTCAAGTCTTTTCCCAATGAGCAGTCGGGGGGAAGGAGTGGGGGAGTCCATTAGAGGGGGACAGGGAGGTGACAGAGTGTGAGGTGGGGTAGCAGAGGCAGGGGAAGGGCTTACCGGAGCAGGTCAGGGAGATCACGGATTCTGAGTTACACACCTGGCTGGAATCAAACAAAGAGGGGAATTCAACACAAAGTACATACACACAGTACATAGACACATCACATGCTGTATGCAAAGAAACATACCCAAAACACGATTACCAAACATAATCGGTAGACAAAGAGTCTGATTCCAGAGTTCATCTTCAGTGTTGGTTCAGTGTCTGTCAGACATAATATACTCGTACTTCTTGTTTCCTCTAATTACGCAAAAAAAGGATGGGGGAAGAACAGAAACTCCAAAGTTGTATGTGTCAGAAAAACAGATAGTATGACACAGTCAGAGACACATATCGAGAGAGAGAGCGAGAGAGAGAGAGAGAGAGAGAGATGACACAGCCGTGAGAGACGATCAAAGGAAACAGAAGAAAATAAAAAAGAGTCCGGTTAATCTGTTTTTCCAGTGCCTTGGGCTGTTTTAGAGAGTAAACAGACAGGGCGGTGCCACCCCATCTGTAATCAGTGGCAGTCATGCATTCTATATGCCATGTCACAACTGCCTGAGCCTTAACTGCCATCTTAGTACAAACAGTGGCAGTGGAATGGGAGTGAACCAACACAAACACTGCATAGTGAACAGTGTGACAGTGATGCAGACAAAGCTGCATGGTCAACATAGTCATTTATTTATTTATTTTTATTTAAGGCAGGTCAATTAAGAACAAATTACTATTTACAATAAAACATAAAAAATAAGACAAGTACCATAAGTCAAGTACAGACAGAAGTACCCAAAGTGGGGAACATTTATTTAGACTTGATTCAATTCTCCATTTACTGCACTGATCAAGATCATATCCAACCATATTTGATACCAAGGCACTGTGTAATTTTTTTACTGATCCGTTCACCTTTCTGTTGAAACTAGATCTCATAGCTGGAAAGTGTCAGAGTGAATATCAGAACACAGTAGACAGTAACAGGCTCAATATAACCCATATTCTAATGCTTACCGGTCAATGACAGTCTGGTAAATGGGGGTGGTTTCGGCTGCGACCCTGACCCCTGAGAACGGTCCTGTCTTCAGGGACGAGGACAAGTTCCGCACTGAAATACTACTACTGATGGGTTTACTGTGGGAACGAGTGGAGACAGAGAGACATTTTCAAGACATTTAAGAGAAACTGAATAATGTAAAGGGGAATCTGTATTTAAGTTGCTCAGTGGTGAGTGAGTTAGGGAGGGAGGAGACCCACTAGGTGTAGCCCAGCTGTTGACAGGCTTTCTCTGTGTGCTGCTGGGTCCAGTCCTCACTACACACACTCCTCCATCCTGTCCCAGCACTGTAGATCTGGAGAACACTCTGCTCAGAGACCAGACGCACTGCGCACACACACAGAGAGAGAGAGAGAGGAGAAAGTAAGAATGAGATTAAACATATAGAAGTGACACAGAGACAGATGTATAAAGATTTATAGATGGAGTGGTGTGTGCCTTTCTGTGTGTTTGTGCATGTGTATGTGTGTGTGTGTTTACCTGAGAAGGTAGTGTTGACCGTCATCTTGGCCACACAGGTGAGCTCGTCCTCTCCTCCTGAACAGTCCGCCACCCCATCACACGCTTTGTCCAGGGGAATGAACTTCACCGACCGGGAGCAGAAGAAGTACTTACTGTTGATCAGCTGCGCGACTGGGGACAGAAAGAAAGGGGGGAAGGGGGATGAAAGGAGGAGAGACAGAAGATAGGGACAGGATATTATATTGTTTGCTGACTGAAATAAAACATTCAAAAAAGTTTTGTGGAAACAAATTCAATAATGTTGCTACGGTTTCATTGTGACTCATTGAGCATTTGTACAGGGGGATAAGTACTAGTATGTATTGTGTTAGCTAAGGGGAGGAGAAGGTGTAGAGATGGGCATGCGTCCCAAACGGCACCCTATTCTCTACATAGTGCACTACGTTTGACTGCACTACTCTTGATCCTTATGGGCCCTGTTCAAAAGTAGTGCACTATGTAGGGAATAGGGTGCCATTTGGGACGCAACGATGATGGATGTTGAAGCTGGACTCACTGAAGAAGCCAGCTGTGACCAGGATCCCCAGCGTTACCAGTACCATCAACACAGTGATCAGGACCCACTTCCTCGATGAGGACTTCTCTTTCTGGGAGTTCGGAGCCGTCATGGGCTTTCGTTTTTTACCAGGCCGGACTTCAACTGAGGGAAAAGAAGATAGAGACAGAACAATCAGGATTTTGGACCTATTTAAAACGTAGACACATGCAACTAAAGCAGAATTGGACAGTATAATATTGGATATTATGCAATACTTGTGCAATATGATTGCAAAATGAATCAATTCCACTACAATGCTTACCTTGTTGTCTAGGATTTAATGGTATATTGCTTTCTTCAGCAAGCCAGGTGTCAGTCTGGAGAGAGAAGACAGAATGAGACAAAGTGGATCGTAATGTGCTCAGTGCAGAATGTGGGACAGTGTGTAAAAGAGTGTGAGGTTCTAGGGTCTAGAGAGGGCGGCATGACAGATTGGATCAGGATACACACACGAAACACAGTGTGCCTCCCATCACAAAGTTGTGTTTGACTGTAATTCCTAGTGCTGTGGGCACAATTCCCAGGCCCGTCCGACACAGAGACCGAGATAGTCATATGACACAGGCTCAGGTGTGGGTGTGGTTCTCTGCTCTAAATGTAGTTGCTTCATGCTGTTCAGTTCCACTCCATTAAAAGACAATAGATCTTTGAATGGTGGAGCATGTTATACAGTATTCTAATCAGTCACGCTATAAATCACTTAATTCAAGTTATGTAACTGACAACTCTGCCCCAGCTTTATATATCTATTGTTTAATAGAATATATGCTTGGTTAACTGTTCTCTATATGACAATGTGTTCATGATTGTAGAATCATTCAGGTGTACCGCAGCACAAGTACCTGCCATATTAACTGTCATGAGTCATAAGTCATCGCCTCAGTGAATGTAACCTGCTCACTGGTGAAACAGCCATCACGACCGAAAACAACAACATATCAAAATACCAATGACTGGTGTCTCAAACAGTCTGTTAGGTATCTACAGTATTGGCTATTTTGTCCAATCTCTCCAACTGGTCCACAAATACTGTACAAATCTGTCACCACACTAAAACATCACATGTACAGTCTACGGACTGTCATCTGGTCCTTCCTGACACACTCAGCAACAGTGAACCCAAGTCCTGCTGAGACTGAGGCTGTCCTAATATGGACAACACCATACAATACACTATCACGCAGATATGGAGGGTTATACTGTATGGAGAGACAGGTGGTGGCTATAGTGAGGGACAGGGCTCTTAGTGGCTGGGTAAATACAGACAGTTCTTACCTGCTGTTGGTCTTTTGTAGTTAAAGTTCTCAGTGCTTTTGTTTAAAGATTTACCATTTGAGAAACAAAACAGGTTTTAAGGTTCGTTAAATATAACCCAAAATCAAAGAAGGTTTGTTTTAGTGTTTTATCTGTATGTGTTGACATCAAGCAGCATGGTAGTGAGCCATTCTCAAGTGGTATTTAAAATATATATATATATATATATATATATATATATACACACACAATGTCTGCTATTTTCAATTCAGTTTCCAGTGAAATCCCTTCATCTGCATCAAGTATGCCTGTCTATTCTCCATAGAGACAGTCTGGTCTAATTTGGAAACTAAAACAAAGGGATCTACCAACATAGAGGAGAAGAACAGCAAAACAACCACAACTTAGGAGAAAAAGAGAAGTGAGATATATATACACACTGTACATTTAACTGACTACAATCCTAAACCATTAAAGACGCCCTGTTGCTGAGTCGTTGGGAGCTGGGCTTAGAGATAAGGTTTGACACAAGTCACATACCTTTAGTGACCTGGGGAGGGGAGGACTGGTTCTCTATTGCAGGGTTTCCCTAACTCGGCCCTACCCCCCACCCAAATCATCATCAAGCTTTGATTATTTGAATCAGCTGTGTAGTGCTTGGGCAAAAAGCAAGACATAAGCTTTTTACCTGACTGGCTTTTCAAATACAGCTTGACAGGTAGCCTACACGTTTTGTGCTCTTGTAGGAAGCAGTAACTCTCCATTGCGGACCTACAATTATCTATAACTGGGCTAATAACTCGCAAAGAATATCAACAAACATGCACACGAGCGGCTCTGCGGTCTGATCTGAAAAACGCATTCAATCGCGGGTGATTGAAAGACCGCTCCTGGACTACACCCGCCAATATAATTCTACTCCGTTGCGCTCTGGCTCTGCCTGCAACAAAATCACAGACTCAATCTTGCATAGTTCGATTTATTCTGGTATGTTGCATTGAAAAGGGGCTGATATAATGTTGATTCGATCACAGAAAAAAAAGTGAATCTATACTATTGTGCGAACTCAGTAAAGTTAAATCGGTTGCCTCTCTGCGCGGCAGTTGTTCTGTGCGGCAGTCCTGGAGGTTTCATCAAAGGTGACCAGCAATATACAGTACATGGCAAACTATCGAAAATAGAGACTCCTAGTGAGTTGTAGACCACATATAAATTATAGGTAATTCCTTCCAGTTCTCTGCTGCCAATGACTGGATTGAACTGCAAAAATCTCTGAAGCTGGAGACTCTTATCTCCCTCACTAACTTTAAGCATCAGCTGTCAGAGCAGCTTACTGATCACTGCACCTGTACACAGCCCATCTGTAATTAGCCCACCCAACTACCCCATCCCCATTTCGTTATTTATTTTGCTAATTTGCACCCCAGTATCTCTATTTGCACATCATCTTTTGCACATCTATCACTCCAGTGTTAATACTAAATTGTAATTATTTTGCACTATGGCCTATTTATTGCCTTACCTCCATAACTTACTACATTTGCACACACTGTATATGGATTTTCTATTGTGTTTTTGACTGTACGTTTTGTTTATCCCATATGTAACTCTGTGTTGTTGTTGTTTTTCCGCACTGCTTTGCTTTATCTTGGCCAGGTCGCAGTTGTAAATGAGAACTTGTTCTCAACTGGCTTACCTGGTTAAATAAAGGTGAAGTAAATAAATAAAAGGTCACTAACTGCAGGCCGCACACATTCATTTGCTCAAATATATTACTTGAGGATCGCCTACTTTGCAACAAGATATCTAAAAACAACATTTTATAATGGCAGAGACACAACCCGAACCTGAATCACACAATCTATGTAAATGATGACCTCAGTGCAAGAATTCACTTTGACAGACAGTTGGTATTCATTTACAAGGGGGGTGGAATAAAATCCCAGAGAGAGAGAGAGACAAATACGCAGAGCGAGACAGAGACAGAAAGAGACAGAGAGAGAGAGAGAGAGAGACAGATGTATGCAGATGTATATGCATGTGTGAGGGAGCGAGACAGAGGTGTGTTCAGGTAGTTTGGCCCATTTGGCCCATGCAGGAGAGTGAACAATGGGACTAGACCCAGTTTGCATTGAGGAAGCACCTTGGGAAGCAGAGCTGGGTCACAGAAGGTTTAACCGATAAAATCACTTGGCATGTTTCGCTTTTGTGCATAAAAAGGTGCTCTCTCTCCTTTGTGGATTGTATTTTAAACGCTACACGTGAGTTTTAATCAAAGGCAGGGATCTCCAACAACACAGACACATTCATGCGCACACATAGGCATTCACACACAAACGCACACCAGTTTCCTACACAAACTGATCACTGATCACTTAGCCTTTCTGGCACCAAGATCCATAAAGCTGCAGGCTGACTACAAAAACTACAGATGTGTACAATCACAAAAACCCTAATATATGTCTATTTCACACATATGCAGTGCATTCGTAAAGTATTCAGACCCCTTGACTTTTTCCACATTTTGTTACGTTACAGCCTTATTCTAAAATGGATTCAATAAATGTTTTCCCTCATCAATCTACACACAATACCCCATAATGACAAAGCGAAAACAGGTTTTTTGAAATGTTCGCACATTTATTAAAAATAACAAACAGAAATACCTTATTTACATGAGTATTCAGACCCTTTGCTATGAGACTCGAAATTGAGCTCAGTTGCATCCTGTTTCCATTCATCATCCTTCAGATTTTTCTACAACTTGATTGGAGTCCACCTGTGGTAAAATCAATTGATTGGACATGATTTGGAAAGGCACACACCTGTCTATATAAGGTTCCACAGTTGACAGTGCATGTCAGAGCAAAAACCAAGCCATGAGGTCGAAGGAATTGTCCGTAGAGCTCCGAGACAGGATTGTGTCGAGGCACAGATCTGGGGAAGGGTACCAACACATTTCTGCAGCATTGAAGGTCCCCAAGAACACAGTGGCCTCCATCATTCTTAAATGGAAGAAAATTGGAACCACCCAGACTCTTCCTAGAGCTGGCCGCCCGGCCAAATTGAGCAATCGGGGGAGAAGGGCCTTGGTCAGGGAGACAGAGCTCCAGAGTTCCTCTGTGGAGATGGGAGAACCTTCCAGAAGGACAACCATCTCTGCAGCACTCCACCAATCAGGCCTTTATGGTAGAGTGTCCAGACGGAAATTTGCAAAAAGTCATAATCAATTTTTGATTTGTCATTATGGGTTATTGTATGCAGATTAATGAGGGGGAAAAAACGATTTCATCCATTTTAGTATAAGGCTGTAACATAACAAAATGTGGAAAAAGTCAAGGGGTCTGAATACTTTCCGAATGCACTGTAGATCTCACAAGAAATTAGATATTGTCAGCATAGACACCTTAAAATGAGGCAGTAATACTTTAACATGGTAATACTTTAAAATGCACCTGAGGATCGCTTGCTTTGCAAGGAACTATTTGCATATATAACAATTGTTCACTAAACACACAGACCGTACATTTATATACAGGTACACACAGCCATGTTATCCCATATGTTTTCTCTAAAGTCTCATCACTGTGAACCTGTAAACCACTACTCTACGAGTCCACAGTAAAAGCTGAGTGACAGGTGATCAATACTACTCCACAGGTGATTAGCCTGATCCCCTATTTTCCCAGACTGTAGTCTCCATCTCTACTCACACTCATGGTGCTGAAGTCTCCTCTCAGCTGGCCCAGACTCACAGGTCACAGGGTACAGAGGATGCACTGTCCTTCAGTCTCTGGAGCAAGTAGAACTCCCTTCAACAGTCTCTCCCTTCCCCTCGTCTTGTGCCTTCTCTCCCTCTACTTCTAAAGTTCTCCCTCTCACAACTCTGTGCCAGTACGTATGGTTATTCTCTCTTCCTTCTGTCTCTCTCTTTCTCTCTCTCCCTTCGCGTACCCTGTTCTTTGTCCCTCAATTCACAGGCAGTGAAACTTGATCTATCATGCGGGCTGCCTAACTTGTCCTACTGCTGTAAAAGTCTTCTGCTGTATTAATGACCGCCGGTGTGTTTCTGTGTGTATCGGTGCTGCTGAAATCCACTTGGATTTGTTGTGAGTGACCCAGCCCCTGCTAACAAAACAACACCAAACTATTATCTGTGATAGGACACCTTATGCCTTGCTCTCTCTACCTGCGTATTTCCTCTCTCTCTCTCCTCCCACAAACTACCTGTCCTGATTTGGTGGATCTATGTAGCTCTAGCAGTCTCTTTTTCTGTTATTCTACCTCTCATTCATGAATGTATGAAAAAAAAAAAACACGCAAATACACACAGACACACAAGAACAGACACATGAGCACAGACTGACAAACACACATACACACGCGCACACGCTCACACGCTTGCACACACACACACCTTTAAACAAAAACACCTGATGTGTGTAATGAGTTGCCTTCGGGTGAGGGCGTGGGCCAGTCCTGTCATCTTGTTTTGACGGAATAATTAAGAGTCTGTTGAATAAGTCGGTGTTCCAGTTCCTGCTCTCTGAGCCAGAGGACATATGCCTCATAACCCAGGAATGCATACGTCACTTTGTTATACCATAACTCCTCTTTTGCAAAACCCTCCTCACTAGGGGATTTGACAATCATATTGCTAAAAGCTTGATATAATGTCCCCCCACCCCTCAGGATATATGTGGTACATGGGTGAACTTCCTGTAAATGTTTGAATTGTGCCAGTGGAGTAAAGAATCTGGCAGTTTCGTTGTACTGGATTCTCAACATTTCCTTCCTTCCAGTCAATGGTCAACAATAGGTCCACTTTTCTTTGATTTCAACTAACAGCTCCATTGCATACTGTAAGGGATTCATAACCCAATAACCTACTTTCCTGTGATCCAGTTCTGAACCATGCTGAATTGCTAGACAACATCGAGCTGGTAACAAATTAACTCTTACTTCAATACAGATCTGTGGCTTTGTGGTCATCCTATTAAAAATGATAGAGGAGTTATACCTGAGGTATACAATGTACTCAAGCAGTCAACACAGTCAAAACAGTCTATACAGTGGGGAAAAAAGTATTTAGTCAGCCACCAATTGTGCATGTTCTCCCACTTAAAAAGATGAGAAATCCCAGAACCACACGGGGGGACCTAGTGAATGACCTGCAGAGAGCTGGGACCAAAGTAACAAAGCCTACCATCAGTAACACACTACGCCGCCAGGGACTCAAATCCTGCAGTGCCAGACGTGTCCCCCTGCTTAAGCCAGTACATGTCCAGGCCCGTCTGAAGTTTGCTAGAGTGCATTTGGATGATCCAGAAGAGGATTGGGAGAATGTCATATGGTCAGATGAAACCAAAATATAACTTTTTGGTAAAAACTCAACTCGTCGTGTTTGGAGTACAAAGAATGCTGAGTTGCATCCAAAGAACACCATACCTACTGTGAAGCATGGGGGTGGAAACATCATGCTTTGGGGCTGTTTTTCTGCAAAGGGACCAGGACGACTGATCCGTGTAAAGGAAAGAATGAATGGGGCCATGTATTGTGATATTTTGAGTGAAAACCTCCTTCCATCAGCAAGGGCATTGAAGATGAAACGTGGCTGGGTCTTTCAGCATGATCCCAAACACACCCCCCGGGCAACGAAGGAGTGGCTTCGTAAGAAGCATTTCAAGGTCCTGGAGTGGCCTAGCCAGTCTCCAGATCTCAACCCCATAGAAAATCTTTGGAGGGAGTTGAAAGTCCGTGTTGCCCAGCGACAGCCCCCAAAACATCACTGCTCTGGAGGAGATCTGCATGGAGGAATGGGCCAAAATACCAGCAACAGTGTGTGAAAACCTTGTGAAGACTTACAGAAAACTTTTGACCTGTGTCATTGCCAACAAAGGGTATATAACAAAGTATTGAGAAACTTTTGTTATTGACCAAATACTTATTTTCCACCATAATTTGCAAATAAATTCATTAAAAATCCTACAATGTGATTTTCTGGATTTTTTTTCTCATTTTATCTTTCATAGTTGACGTGTACAGTACCTATGATGAAAACTACAGGCCTCTCTCATCTTTTTAAGTGGGAGAACTTGCACAATTGGTGGCTGACTAAATACTTTTTTCCCCCACTGTATGTACACTACCAGTCAAAAGTTTGGACACACCTACTCATTCAAGGGTTTTTCTTTATTTTTACAATTTTTTACATTGTAGAATAATAGTGAAGACATCACAACTATGAAATATCATATATGTAATCATGCAGTATACAATTTTTTTTTAACAAATCAAAGTATATTTTATATTTGAGAATCTTCAAATAGCCACCCTTTGCCTTGATGTCAGCTTTGCACATTCTTGGCATTCTCTCAACCAGCTTCACCTGGAATGCTTTTCCAACAGTCTTGAAGGAGTTACCACATATGCTGAGCACTTGTTGGCTGCTTTTCCTTCACTATGTTGTCCGACTTATCTCAAACCATCTCAATTGGGTTAAGGATGGGGTATTGTGGAGGCCAGGTCTGAGTTAACTCTGAGTCTTCCATTCCTGTCGCGGTCCTCATGAGAGCCAGTTTCATCATAGCACTTGATGGTTTTTGTGACTGGAATGGAAGAAACTTGAAGAAACTTTCAACGTTTTTGAAACTTTCCGTATTGACTGACCTTCATGTCTTAAAGTAATGATGGCTGTCGTTTCTCTTTGCTTATTTGAGCTGTTCTTGCCATAATATGGACTTGGTCTTTTACCAAATAGGTTTTTTTCTGTATACCCCCTACCTTGTCACAACACAACTGATTGGCTCAAACGTATTAAGACGGAAAGACATTCCACAAATTAACTTTACCTGTTAATTGAAATGCATTCCAGGTGACTACCTCATGAAGCTGGTTGAGAGAATGCCAAGAGTGTGCAAAGCTGTCATCAAGGCAATGGGTGGCTATTTGAAGAATCTCAAATCTCAATATATTTGGATTTGTTTAACACTTTTTTGGTTACTACATGATTCATATGTGTTTTGATGTCTTCACTATTATTCTACAATGTAGAAAATAGTAAAAATAAAGAAAAACCCTGGAATGTGTAGGTGTATCCAAATGTTTGACTGGTACTGTATATTGTGTGCCTTTTCTTAATTTAAATGTATTTTGTGGTTGACGGGAACCATTTTATTGAAATCATTCATCATATGACCTAGGTTTCATGTGTCTTTCAACCCACATTTCTCCATTATTATTGTATGCCTTACCCTACCTTCTCCTTCCTGGTGTGATGTAAATCACTATTGTCCTTACTGGCAACCATGCCTATCTTACCCAGAAATGAGGCAGAAGGGGAAATGCTCCCATTTTTTTTTATTCTGATGATGATTAACATGTAGCCTAAGCTTCTTCCTGAGGGGAACTATTCACTCATTCTCAATCTCATCTCTTGACCCGTCTGTCCCTCTTTTCTATATCTATCCTCCCACTGTGCCCAACTGAGCAGCTCATATTGGCAGAGACAGCTGTTACAAACAGTGGTGTTAAAAAAGAATACAGCTACACAAAGGCGGTAAACATAAAATACTGTTAATTACATTTTTTCAACTCTTTCGTATGATGTTGTGCAAGGATTATTCAATCATTTGGGCCGTGTCTGTTTGTAAGTAGTGATTCACATGCAGATGGAAGGATGTGATGATCACACAGCATAGGGGCTGATTCTCGAAAGCTTCATGGGTTTGGTGAGTCAGGGTTTGTGATACAAAGGATCTGTGTAGACATAACTCGGACAGGAGAAAGGCAGACGTGGAGGAAATTAACTGAGAGAGTAAAAACAAACAACATCTTAAGTAAAACCAAGCTCATAAACACATGTATGAAAAGTATCTGGGAGGCCCAAAAGGCATGTGTGGGTGTGTTCAGCATTGGAACTTGGTAATGAGGGATTAAAACCGTCTCCTCTTTGGGAAAACCCTCATACCTTACAGGGCATGCATCCCAATAATCTCTCCTTTCTCCCCTTCGTGGGTTTGAAAGGAAATTACAGGTATATGGAAATTCCCTCTAGCCCAGGCCTACGTCAATGCAATGCTTTTAACTTTGTGGGGTGTAGTGAACAAGTACACACTTCAGGAGGAAGGAGAGATTATTTGCATGCAACAATGGAAAATCAAAATCAAATCACAGATGAACGTGCACAACAAGAACACAAGAACAGCGCCGGAAGAAGATGGCTGCCGTTTTACAGCCCTCTAACCAATTGTACTATTATGTGTGTTTTTCCGCGTTATTTGTAATTTATTTTGTACATAATGTTTCTGCCATCGTCTCTTATAACCAAAGAGAGCTTCTGGATATCAGGACAGCGATTACTCACCTCGCATTGGACAAAGACTTTTTCTTCAACGAGGCGTTCGCGAAGGATATTCTACAGACACCCAACAAGGCCCAGATCCCCGTCATTCGCGTGAGGAAGAGACGGAGATATCGTGGACGCAGATCCGGTGCCTTGTAAGGATCCGACGGCGAGCGAGTAAACTGCCTCTCCCATCAATCCTATTAGCCAACGTTCAATCTTTTGAGAATAAAATTGACGATTTAAGATTACGGTTATCCTACCAACGGGACATTAAAAACTGTAATATCTTATGTTTCACGGAGTCGTGGCTGAACGACAACAATGACAACATTCAGCTAGCAGGCTATACGCTACATCGGCAGGACAGAACGTCTGACTCTGGTAAGACAAGGGGCGGCGGTCTGTGTATATTTGTAAACAACAGCTGGTGCACAAAATCAAATACTAAGGAAGTCTCGAGGTTTTGCTCGCCTGAGGTAGAGTATCTTATGATAAGCTGTAGACCACACTATTTACCAAGAGAGTTTTCATCTATATTTTTCATAGCTGTCTATTTACCACCACAAACCAATGCTGGCATTAAGATTGCACTGAATGAGTTGTACAAGGCCATTAATCAACAGGAAAACGCTCATCCAGATGCAGCGCTCCTAGTAGCCGGGGACTTTAATGCAGGGAAACTTAAATCCGTTCTACCTAATTTCTACCAGCATGTTAAATGTGCAACCAGAGGGGAAAAACTCTAGACCACCTTTACTCCACACACAGAGACGCATACAAAGCTCTCCCTCGCCCTCCATTTGGCAAATCTGACCATAACTCTATCCTCCTGATTCCTGCTTATAAGCAAAAACTGAAGCAGGAAGCACCAGTGATTCGGTTAATAAAAAAGTGGTCAGATGACGCAGATGCTAAGCTACAGGACTGTTTTGCTAGCACAGACTGGAACATGTTCCGGGATTCTTCAGACAGCATTGAGGAGTACACCACATCAGTCACTGGCTTCATCAATAAGTGCATCGATGATGTCGTCCCCACAGTGACCGTACGTACATACCCCAACCAGAAGCCATGGATTACAGGAAACATCCGCACTGAGCTAAAGGGTAGAGCTGCCGCTTTCAAGGAACGGGACTCTAACCCGGACGCTTATAAGAAATCCCGCTATGACCTCCGACGAACCATCAAACAGGCAAAGAGTCAATACAGGTCTAAGATTGAATCATACTACACTGGCTCTGACGCTCGTCGGATGTGGCAGGGCTTGAAAACTATTACAGACTACAAAGGGAAGCACAGCCGCGAGCTGCCCAGTGACACAAGCCTACCAGACGAGCTAAACCACTTCTATGCTCGCTTCGAGGCAAGCAACACTGAAGCATGCACGAGAGCACCAGCTGTTCCGGACGACTATGTGATCACGCTCTCCGTAGCCGATGTGAGTAAGACTTTTAAGCAGGTCAACATTCACAAGGCCGCAGGGCCAGACGGATTACCAGGACGTGTACTCCGAGCATGTGCTGACCAACTGGCAAGTGTCTTCACTGACATTTTCAACATGTCCCTGACTGAGTCTGTAATACCAACATGTTTCAAGCAGACCACCATAGTCCCCGTGCCCAAGAACTCTAAGATAACCTGCCTAAATGACTACCGACCCGTAGCACTGACGTCTGTAGCCATGAAGTGCTTTGAAAGACTGGTCATGGCTCACATCAACAGCATAATCCCAGAAACCCTAGACCCACTCCAATTTGCATACCGCCCCAACAGATCCACAGATGATGCAATCTCTATCGCACTCCACACTGCCCTTTCCCACCTGGACAAGAGGAACACCTACGTGAGAATGCTATTCATTGACTACAGCTCAGCATTCAACACCATAGTGCCCTCTAAGCTCATCACTAAGCTAAGGATCCTGGGACTAAACACCTCCCTCTGCAACTGGATCCTGGACTTCCTGACGGGCCGCCCCCAGGTGGTAAGGGTAGGTAACAACACATCTGCCACACTGATCCTCAACACGGGGGCCCCTCAGGGGTGCGTGCTCAGTCCCCTCCTGTACTCTCTGTTCACCCATGACTGCATGGCCAGGCACGACTCCAACACCATCATTAAGTTTGCCGACGACACAACAGTGGTAGGCCTGATCACCGACAACGATGAGACAGCCTATAGGGAGGAGGTCAGAGATCTGGCCGTGTGGTGCCAGGACAACAACCTCTCCCTCAACGTGACCAAGACAAAGGAGATGATTGTGGACTACAGGAAAAAAAAGAGGACTGAGCACGCCCCCATTCTCATCGACGGGGCTGTAGTGGAACAGGTTGAGAGCTTCAAGTTCCTTGGTGTCCACATCACCAACGAACTATCATGGTCCAAACACACCAAGACAGTCGTGAAGAGGGCACGACAAAGCCTATTCCCCCTCAGGAGACTAAAAAGATTTGGCATGGGTCCTCAGATCCTCAAAAAATTCTACAGCTGCACCATCGAGAGCATCCTGACTGGTTGCATCACCGCCTGGTATGGCAACTGCTTGGCCTCTGACCGCAAGGCACTACAGAGGGTAGTGCGTACGGCCCAGTACATCACTGGGGCAAAGCTCCCTGCCATCCAGGACCTCTATTCCAGGCGGTGTCAGAGGAAGGCCCTCAAAATTGTCAAAGACTCCAGCCACCCTAGTCATAGACTGTTCTCTCTGCTACCGCACGGCAAGCGGTACCGGAGTGCCAAGTCTAGGTCCAAAAGACTTCTCAACAGCTTCTACCCCCAAGCCATAAGACTCCTGAACAGCTAATCATGGCTACCCGGACTATTTGCACTGCCCCCCACCCCATCCTTTTACGCTGCTGCTACTCTGTTAAGTATTTATGCATAGTCACTTTAACTCTACCCACATGTACATATTACCTCAACTACCTCAACTAGCCGGTGCCCCCGCACATTGACTATGCAACGGTACCCCCCTGTATATATAGCCTCCCCTACTGTCACTTTATTTTACTGTATATATAGCCTCCCTACTGTCACTTTATGTCACTTTATTTTACTTCTGCTCTTTTTTTCTCAACACTTTTTTGTTGTTGTTTTATTCTTACTTTTTTTGTTTAAAATAAATGCACTGTTGGTTAAGGGCTGTAAGTAAGCATTTCACTGTAATGTCTGCACCTGTTGTATTCGGCGCATGTGACCAATAAAATTTGATTTGATTTGAACGTGCAGTAGCACAATCAGCCAGCAGGTGTCCCCCTTATACAGACTGGGAGTCCCCCCTTACAGGTGGTAGGTATACAGATGAGTGTCAGGCCGACCATTGAAGCCTGTTGTCAACAGAGTGGGAAATGAACAACACATAATGCTGCTCTACCCTTAAGACCTGGGGCACAACTGTCCCTGGGGACTGGGGGGGACATGCCCCCCCTCCCCCCCACATTCTGAAATTTCATTTTTGTCCCTCCCAGTTTTATAATTGGAATCTAATACAAAACGAGGCAACGATGTGCTTTAGGACCATGCGGACTCCTCCAAGCGGTTGGGTAGGCTGTTTGGAGTGTTTATCCGATAAAAAAATTATATATATATATATAGATGTTCCCTCCCACTTCTAAAACCAAAGTTGCGCCCCTGCTTAAGACAAGTAGTATATGTGAAGAGTATGTCACTATGTTTAGAGAATACATGCATGGGGAATTTGTAAGGCACATTATAATGTTCAAATTAGAGTCGGTAAGGTGTTTCTGGCCTGTCTGAAGGCTACTCAAGGCTCTAAGATGGCTGCAAGGCTTTTGCAATGTCAATACCTATGTTTCAGTGATGATCTGTAATGTGAATTTGTGGTGCTCAAGAAATTAAAATTAAATGTGTGTAAATGACTGATTAAAGTGAACTGAACTGTTATAGTATGATAATGAATGCCAGAGCCATTGCTTACCCATTCACTCTGTCCTGAGTACGAGAATACTTAAAATAATGATAGTGAAAGAGAGGACATAGAGAACAATGGAGAGAGAATGTCTGAATGTGGTGCTAAATAAAGATAGGGTAGGTTATTAAACATCACAGAGAAGAAACGGCTAAAAGAATGAAGATGGACCCGTTTCCAGAGGAATCCTAGCTATGCAGAGCTGGGAAGATATTGAAAGACACATGACAGAACACTAGTGAGAGTGGAGACGATTCTGGTGCCAAACATCTAATGACAATGATTTAATAAGGATAGATATGCCAACACGAACCAAGTGATTGACAGAACATTCACAAAAAGGAGAAGAGGAGAGGAGTGAGGGGGACATCCAAAATTAAAGCCTGGCAATTCAGCGATGGGGGGTAAGAAAAACTAAACCACTGCATCTACTAAAGGAACATAATGGTTAAAATATTGACTGTGGTGTGTGTTTAATTCCTTTACTACAGTATGTAGCCTAAAGTGCCCAATATATTCGACATTAGCTTTGCCACTCTTAAAACTTTAAGCTAATTATTTTCTAAGATTGTTGGATACTGTTGGTGATTTACTGCTTTTGAATTGTCAACTCTACACATGTTTTGTAATACCTTTAGAGTAGCAGAGAAAACTTCCACAGCACACGTCTTTGCACTTTTACTGAGAGATTCAGATTGTAATCTAATTGTTCTTTATCGCTTGAGCACAGATGCTTTACCTGTTTTGTCAGGTCTCCTGGGTTACACAGCCATTAGTTGAGCTGCTGCTATTGTGTCTATGACGTATTAGCCTTAGAAGCTACTCAGTCTCAAGCTAACTGCTAATGCTAACATAAACACTTAGCTACCGTCAACTAATGTAACTCTTCGGTAACTCTAGCTCATTTAACTCTTCATCTAAAAGTCAATAGGGGAACCTTGAGGGTCTCCTGGGAGGTACAGTGAGTAAACAGTGTAAGTGAAGTGTAACTCAGAGTGCACCTTCGAGTACTTCCCTATCTAGAGTTGTTGATGTGGAGATAATAAGTCTGCTTAGCACATTGCAAATTATTGATTTTCCCATGCAACTTCAAACAGCTAGTACTGAATCAATAAGATAGCAGTTGAGGATTTGGATGGTCAGGAAAAAATTATCCATGACCCTGAATTGAACTTGTGATCAGTAAAGTGTGAGCAAGCAATAATACAGTATTATTGACTGTAACTTTAACGTCCTCCATGAGATTGTTTGGCTCTCCACGAGCATGTCACGACCATGTTGGATTTACCATATCCTTCTGACCTTAGCTTTGCGGTACTGACTGTAACCTCATTGTGACCCTGCCTCATTATGGCCATACTGTTTCTTCTGACCGTGTTACAGAGGCCGAAGTAAGCTCTGTAGCGATCGGGGTGGCTGTGGGATGCACCTTCCTGGCTCTCCTCATCACCATCGGCATTGTGCAGTTCTGCTGCAAGCAACCCTTCAAGAAATGCAGGAAACGCTGCAAGAAAAATGGTAAGTCTACATCCTCACTGGACTTTACCTGAGCTTTACCTGGGACCTCTATCATCTCCCAAGACACTTTAAAAGATATCACCTCTATGACAACTGCCTGCCACACTGTCTGGGCATACACCCGCAATAACATCTGCTAAACGTGTATGTGACAAATACATTTTGATTTGACCTCACACACCTGTCATGTAGCAATCTAGTGTGAATCTACTGTTCCTGTGTGTACCTGTAATATGACATACAAAGGCCAGTAATTGGCTTGCTAGCTGGCCCCTGTCACTTATCTGATTGCAATCATTGACTGCATCAAGAACCTGAGCTGTCACATTGCCCAAAATAATCACAGCCCTCTCTCTCGCTCTCTCTCTCCAGAGCCATCACTGAAAGACAAAGTGCTTACGTGAGTGTTGACAACCAGTTTACTAATGGGGATGGTAATGGTGGTAAATCGTTCCTCTACAGAACTGCACTCCCTGTGTGTGAGCGTGTGTGTGTGAGAGCTGTGTTTATTAAAAAATCTGATCTCCACAGGAAGGTAGGCCTAAAGAAGTATCCCCCTCCCTTCTCCATCAGTGGCTGTATGAAGTAGAGGACCTGCATCACACAGGAGAACATCTCTGTTGATTACAGTCTCTCACTTCCTTTCTTTCTCCGTATCTTGCTCTCTAATATTGATCTGACAGTCATGTGTTTGAATGTAATACTGTGTCTCCAGTGAATATAGTGCAGTATGTCTTTGGCAGTAGCCTCGAGGTTAGAGAAGCGGGCCAGCAACTGCAAGGTTGACGGTTTGAATCCCAGTGCTGGCGGGGAGTGAGCTGGCAACGGGAGGGTTGCTGGCATCAATATATCAGGTGCCACCCACTGGTAATGTTCCCTTGAGCAAGGAAATTAACCCCATAAACTGTTAATTGGGAGCTGCACTGCGGCTGCTCCAGCCTCTCCATCCGCGTGTGTATACATCAAGGGATTGGATAAAAAGCAGAAGAGTAATTTAGCAGACGCTCTTATCCAGAGCGACTTACAGTTAGTGAGTGCATCCATTTTCATACTGGCCCTCCGTGGGAAACGAACCCACAACCCTGGCATTGCAAGCGCCATGCTCTACCAACTGAGCTACAGGGGACTTCATTTCCATCTTATCTTAGACTTACATAGCATAACCTTTGTGTCTCATGAGTATGTCACTGTAGGCTGATGCAGAGTAATGGAGGAGCGTGTGTTTTAAAGTATGGCCCTGGTAAACTCACATAAGATGGAGCATATCAGTTATTTCAATGTTTCTAATGCTCTCTCTCTCACTCATTTCTCACCACACAAACCTCAAACAACACACTCTCTCTTCCGGCCCACGTCAAACGGAGTTAATGCAGACAGGGGAGTGTATTTGAACTTTGTTGTAATACCACATTTTGTTTCTATCATAATAGAAAACAATTAAAAAATGTAACTACTATTCAACTGTCACACTTTGTGGGTTAGGGTGTCTCTATTTATAGTGGAAAATACAGAAAGGTGTGAGACCCAGGGGTTGGTTGTGGAGGAAAGGGTACTGATGACGAAAAGGAGAATGGTGCCTTGGCAGCTCGTCAACAAGCTAACCAGAGAAACTCACACATCCTCTTTCTTATAAGCTGGAGGTAACATTCCTCTAAAGTTTCATTTTAGGTCAGTTTGATCATTTAAACATCGGATTCTTTGTCTTTGTTTGTCCCACGTATCTCTCTCAGATATGTGTTTCCGTACCAGTTCTGTTTCGGTATCAAGTGTATTTGTTAATGACAGATAAAGCTAATTTGTAAATAAATGTGTGACTGCGTGTGGGTAAAGTAATTAACATTTTGATGATATTTTTTTGAAGTCTTTATTCCTTCTACAGTATGTGTTGTTGAACATTTTATTGCAAATATTTCCCTTTCTGATATTGACTGGCTATCTTCCTCTAAGATCTTTTGTGACAGAACAGAGATCAACCAGCTCATTACATGGAACACTGGATCTATATTAGTGATAATCAGGGTTAATATATTCACAGTAGGCAGATCATCAGTTTTCTCTGATGAAGGAGATGGTCTCTGACATACAACAACTTTGCTTGGAATATATTGCACTACATGTCACCACTACATTTACATACTCATGGTCTATCCCGATACCATATGATGTATTTTCATCTGCGTAATTCCCCCTTCCCCTGCTGTTTTATGTGAAACCCATGGCAATCAGAAAACATGACAGAGGAGTAGTGGGAGTTTCAAAGAACCTTATAAGACATTGAAAATAAAATGTAGGTTTTTGTTTATCCGTGGTTGAGTGTGTTGGAGTGAAATTCTTGTGATGGTGAGAGTTTAAGGCGGTGTGTTTACCATAACAGCCCTGTGGGTTGAGAGAAGGGCATGGTGCCACGGGTGATATACCAGGTTATCTAAGGAGGAGATTTTTTTGTATCTCTGCTCCCTTTTAGAGCAGACAATAGCTCCTCACTGTCATGGCTGCTGTGCAAGTCATAGATAGAGCCTATAGGGGTACCCCCAGGGCTCTGGTTCACAGTATGTGGAAAAAAGTGAGAGAGAAATTATATTCCACATGTTTGATACATGTGAAATGACAGTTAATATTCAGCATGTGAGGACTACATTGATTCTGTTAATGTCAAGTGTCTTTTTGTGGGGTCATACTCTTGATTTTAGTGAGAAAGTGCAAATACCTGTACTCTATTCTGATATTTTCTATTTCAATAAAACTAGGATATAATCTATAAATGGTATTACATGAAACTGTATGATGGTTAATTAATATAGTTGTCTGCTTGTCATTTGATAAAGTGTTCCCCTGATGAAAACTTTAAGTGTAGTGTCAGAGACTTAGGGGAAGACTGAAAGAGGAAGTGGCTATCTATTCTGTGTAACCACTAATCTAGTTGAGAATCGAGTTGGGAAAACCACTAATCTAATTCAGAATCTCCCCAGTATCATTATTTTTGCATGTGGGAATCCCTAATGTATCTTTGTGTTATGCCATGTCATGCTGGAGGATGTTTCTTTTTCAGTCCCACTCTGTCCTTTTTCATCGTTTTGACTGACTCTTACTTTCTCTCTGCTGTATGTTATACAGAGATTGAGTGCTACTTCGCATAGTGTACATACTGTATGTCTGTTTAATCCCATTCACATACTGTATATCTGTTTAACCCCATTCACATACTGAATGTCTGTTTAACCCCATTTATATACTGTATGTCTGTTTTACCTCATTCACATACTGTATGTATGCTCTTTCCATACTGAGATGAATAAATACTACTATCAGATCCTTCCTCAGAAAAAGAACACAAGACTAAATACAACATGACGTCAGATTAACACAGTTCATAAATACATATTTGTGTTAAGTCCACATGTAGAAAGTGTAATGAATACATGATTGTGAAGTCCAAAGCCCAGTAAATATGTCCAAGGAGTCACATATGGAGTAGTCAGGGAAGGGAACTGAACAGCAAAATGTAAATGTTATAACATTTTCACAGCTAACGTCAGTTTATTGCAAGCCAAACTACATTCTGTTCTATTTTCAGTAGCTGCAGTTATTAGTAATAATTGACCTATAAACCACCCGATAGAAAGAGATATGGTTATTTGTAGTTTAAATTGATTAAATTATATCTCACTTGTGGTGCACACAGTGTTGGCTTCCTTTTCTATACTGTGGGGGGGGTTATGTTGTCAAATGTGTGAATTTTCTGTGGAAAACTTTACAGATGAGTCTGACCAACATTGACAACTATCCGAACATTATAACTTGTAAAATGTGTATTCACAGAGTGCATATAGAATCCTTTAATATTATAAATGTTGTATTGCTGTTATAATCCACCCTCTCGCTCCATCTACCAAGTCAAAACAGTTTCTCTCCTTTTTCCACTTCTGGTTAAATGCTTCCTGTCAGTTGAAATGGGTGAAGGCATGTCAGAAATTGGGTTTCCCATCTCCTGCTCAAATCTTTAAAGACCCACCAAACAGCAACAGCCAGCAGCCAACTGCTCTCTGCTGTTTTGAAAAGCAGCTCAACCACTATTTTCTTTCTGCCGCACATCACTTTGTCAATAACAGTTGACAATGTCAGTGACTGCTTTAAGTGACTCCTCAGAGTTAACTAAAGTGAATAAACATGGTATCTTATTCACTAAAGGTTCCAAAAAAGGCTCCAAAAATACTTAAATAGCTACAAATAAGAGTTATGGTTGCTGATTTTTTCAGTTAGGAAAAGGAGTGTTTACTTGAAATGGCATACAAAGGGTTTGTAGACATATTGCATGACTCCCCACAATCTGGAGGGCTAAACAAACCCTTCTGT
Organism: Coregonus clupeaformis; assembly: GCF_020615455.1. Lineage (NCBI taxonomy): Eukaryota > Metazoa > Chordata > Actinopteri > Salmoniformes > Salmonidae > Coregonus > Coregonus clupeaformis. The sequence continues at coordinate 12,332,007 of NC_059196.1, read as the reverse complement.
GTGTCACACAGTGTCCTCAGTTCGTGGACCATGTCAATCAAATGTCACTTCCACATCACCCAGAGAAAAAAGCATAGTGTTCATGTTGCAGTTCAGTCCTCCCTCCACTAGGGGCAACTCTGATAAAGCCGTCAGGAGTGGGAAGGATTCACCTATGCATGTAGGCAGGTAGGAAAAGGTTACTGAGTCCTCCAAGTTTACTACTGTTTCTATGTGGAGATTGTTCTTTTTATAGCTGGAGCATGTAGATTCCATCTCACATATGTCAAATGTGAGATTGCTGCAGTTTAGCTGCTCATCTGTAAAACTAAATAGGGCTACAGACTGTCCATCGACACTCCTCTCATAGTGTCTTCTTGTCTGGCACCAAACACATTCGCTTGCCCCTAAACAAACGCATGCCATGTGAGCAGACCTGTATCCCACAACAGGATCAGCAATAACTGTTTCGCATGAGATTTGTTGAAAACTCTGCTCTGTCTCAGTAACATGGGCATCCACCGAAGAAGGGCTCTGGCTCCGGTAGCCATCCCCTGTGACCATTACCATCTCAGGCAAGATTCCACAGTCCTCCCCATGTAGACTTCCAGCACACCCTAACTGGCAGCCCAGCCCCACCCCACTGTCCTCTTTCAGGCTGATGTCTGTGTTAATCCTCCTATCCAGCAGGGGGGGCTCTCCAGTTCCACTCCTGCTGCTGACGGCACTCTCTGGTGCTCCCAGGCTTCCACAGCCACTGTCTTCTTGCTTTGCCGGACTTCCTCCATTTCCATTCCCAGAAATGTGGGATTCAGTGCAAGCCCCACTGTCCAGACACGTCCTTCTGTCCTCTCCTTCTTCCTGCTCTCCCTTGCCTGCTGGAGTAGTCATTTTGTCGGCCAAGCAGACCATGGCATCAGTTCTGGTGGTGCTCATGAACCAGCCTTTGTCTGTGACGATCTCCACTGGGACCTCTCCCACACAGAGAGGCTGCCAGCCGCTGCCTGGGGATTTCTGAGGTAAAAGAGGACAAAAAAAAAACACATGAATCCCTGAACAACCTCCTAGAATGAGGAAGTGAAAGATAACAGGAAATAGAATGACAATAGGCCTCTAGTTTTGATTAAGAGATTCAGGGTTAAACAGACAGTTTATATAAATACTTCTTAAAAGCCTGGTGTTTCCCCATCTGTGGAGTTGCAGGAAATGAATATATATGTACTGTATGTGGTAGAACAGAGCACCACTGAACTCCTTTACTGAGCCATTTATTTTATGTTCGTATTCTTTATATTTTATTATTTCTTATTATTGTTGAAACTTCTATCTATTGTGTTGGTTCCTTTTTTGCACTTTAAGAATACAGCATTTTTGTCCTTTCCCTGAAGTGTCCTTTACCTGAACTGATAGACATAGTCAGTTGTGCATTAATTAAACTGTTCAAAGAAACTTACCAGTGCAACAGGCATTTTCTCAGGACGCCTCAGGAAGCAGCAAAGGCAAAGGGCCAGCATGACCAGGACCCCCATCACACATAGTATGGAGAAGGACACCACAGCAAGGATATACCACTCTGATGAGAAACAGAACATGTGTTTAGCCTAATTAGTTTAGTTAATAAGATTCTAGACATTAGGCTGGTATATGACGTATCAGAATGTTGAGCCATATATGGTCATGTAGAGCTGTGTAGTCTGAGTTGTATTACCTTGCTCTGGCAGCAGGAGGCACTGTTTAGGGGAGACGTCACTGGTGAATTCTCCTCCATTGCCTGAAACTTTGAGGCTGACACAGTACTCCTGTCCCCAGTGAAGAGACGTAAACTGAACCTCTGCCTTATCCTCGTCATCTTCATCCTTCAATTGCCGGATGACGGTCTGCAAGCCAATAAATGAAAATGTCAGTCAATACAGTAACCTGAATATATGAACTAGGATGAACCACATGTAATTATTTATTTTATTACATTAGAAGTACTGTTACTAGTATGTTTTTAAACAATGTATGATCAGTACCTTGTTGTCCTGTCCTCTTCCCTGTAGGTAGATAGTGTAAGTCAGGCCAAATGGGAAGATTTTTTTTAGTAATGGCTTCCTATGAACACTGACTGTTACTGAACTGGAGGTGGCCAACAGCGTACTGGAGGGATGCTGCAGTTTACCTGGAAGAACAGGGGTAGAGGAGAAAGGAAAGCAATGGACAAGTTTTGGCATTGTGTCACTATAAAACTAGAAATAAATGAGCAAATTTCTGAACCCAATACTTATTCAACTCGCCCACTAAACTTAGCTGTACTTGACTTACTTTCTCTGGGGTTGAACCTCTTCCACCGTGACCATGCAGAGATGCTGTTCTCAGTGACCAGTCGAACCCGGACCTTGTAGACCATGACGAAGTCATCAATAAGGTAGGACAGGTCACAATATGCCAGCTGGGTCCTGTCACAGCTGGTCACATTGGTCCAATTACTATTGACATACCTGAGGAAAGACACATGAAAGTAGCTATATTAATTATTATACTTTCTTCAAAGATGAGGAGAGGGTGGTATGGAAGAATGATTGAAGAGGATAAAGGTGATAGAGTGGATAGGGAGGACTCTGAGATGGATGCATGCTGAAGTGCGGTAGCTAAGTGACTTGTCTGAGAATGAAGGGATGAGTAAATTAAGAGGAAGTAAGGAGTGTGGGGTATACCTGGCCATCTGCACCTGGTACTGAGCCAGTGGCGGGGCCCCTTCAGGGGGGTCCCAGTGCAACGTCACCTCCCCGTCCCATATATCCACCATCAGATTGACTGGCTTCAGTAGGTCTTTACCTGTCACAATAATAACATTCCAAATGTTAAAGAATTTCCAGGCATTTTTATGAGATTTTGAAAGTACAAATATTTTCTAGGAAGCCTGGTCATCCAGAAGAGCAATAAGTAGTTGGTGGGTTTCCCAAAGGGGACTGTGTTTCATCAGGGGTTTTCTAAAACAGTTTCGCTATGAAATGTCACAACGTTTACAGTTGACTCATGACAATATTTGCTCAAATTCCAATGATTCGCTATCAATTATCTGTGGTTATTATTGATACTTCCTGAAATTATAACTATATCATAGGATGTCAATTGAACAAAAAAAATTCTCTGTTGACTCAAGTTAACTAGATGAAATATTTAACATTGACTAATAATTTAATTATCAATAACAATCTGCACTTAGTTTATTTTTTATGTATACGGGCATTACATTTTTAGATCGATGTGTGTCTTGAAACATGTTCCATTTTGATAGGAAGGACACATACACACTGAGAAATTTACAATATGCTACCTCAAACACTTTTGATAGCTAGGCCATTATGTCAATTTCTAAGTGCACTTTGTACTCAGTAACAATAAAAAACAGTCAATGACAATAAGCAATAAAATAGAGCAATTATATATATATATATATATATATATATATATATATATATATATATATATATATATATATATATATACACACACACACACTACAGTTCAAAAGTTTGGGGTCACCTAGAAATGTCCTTGTTTTCGAAGAAAAATCACATCAAATTGATCAGAAATACAGTGTAGACATTGTTAATGTTATAAATGGCTATTGTAGCTGGAAACGGCAGATTTTTTATGGAGTATCTACATAGGGGTACAGAGGCCCATTATCAGCAACCATCAGTCCTGTGTTCCAATGGCATGTTGTGTTTGCTAATCCAAGTTTATAATTTTAAAAGGCTAATTGATCATTAGAAAACCCTTTTGCAATTATGTTAGCACAGCTGAAAACTGTTGTGCTGATTAAAGAAGCAATACAACTGGCCTTCTTGAGACTAGTTGAGTATCTGGAGCATCAGCAATTGTGGGTTTGATTACAGGCTCAAAATGGCCAGAAACAAATAACTTTCTTCTGAAACTCGTCAGTCTATTCTTGTTCTGAGAAATGAAGGCTATTCCATGCGAGAAATTGCCAAGAAACGGAAGATCTCGTACAACGCTGTGTACTACTCCCTTCACAGAACAGTGCAAACTGGCTCTATCCAGAATAGAAAGAGGAGTGGGAGGACCCGGTGCACAACTGAGCAAGAGGACAAATACATTAGAGTGTCTAGTTTGAGAAACAGACACCTCACAGGTCCGCAGCTTCATTAAATAGTACCTGCAAAACACCAGTCTCAACGTCAACAGTGAAGAGGCGACTCTGGGATGCTGACCTTCAGAGTTGCAAAGAAAAAGCCATATCTCAGACTGGCCAATAAAAAGAAAAGATTAAGATGGGCAAAAGAACACAGACACTGGACTTTTTCTTTGCAACTCTGCCTAGAAGGTCAGCATCCCGGAGTCGCCTCTTCACTGTTGACGTTGAGACTGGTGTTTTGCGGGTACTATCCGTACGCCTATGTAGATATTCCATTAAAAATCAGCCGTTACCAGCGACAATAGCCATTTACAACATTAACATTGTCTACACTGTATTTCTGATCAATTTGATGTTATTTTAAATGGACAAATAAATTACTTTTCTTTCGAAAACAAGGAAATTAGACCCCAACAAGGAAAGTAACCCCAAACTTTTGAGCGGTAGTGTATATGCTATAATGTTCTTATATTTAGAGAGTCTATTGTGAGAACTAAACAGTGTTAACCAGCCAATAAATTATTAAAGCTTTCATTACCTGACACATAGTCTGAGATGATCAGGAGGGCAAGAATGGAAATCCAGAAGGTCCAATCCATGTCCAATATATGCTCTGATCTTTAGATAATCAGCATCATACTGTAGATATTATCCACACACTTCTGGCGTTCCTTATCACAGCCTTCTGCCTTCTCTCTGAATACAGGAGACAGGATGACTCAGTTGGACTGCAATGTTGTGATATGAAATACTTTACTCAGTTACAGTTAATAATTGACATTACTCTCACAGTCTCGTTTGATCGGTGTGACAGTGTGAGGAGGCTGTGTGTTTATTTCCACATATGACCTCACACCCCTCCTCTCTCTCTCTCGCTCTACTGACAACGGGCTTCCTGTTCTGACTGTAGCATAGCGCTTCCCTCCTCTCGCTCTTCACTCCTTTCTGATCTGTCTCTCCCTTCTTTCTTTCTGACAGCCCATCTCTCTTTCCATCTCTCCTCATAGACCAAGGGGGTTCTGTGCACTGCTTGGGGGTGTCATCCATTTTTACATAGATACTTATTGCAGAGATATTTATTTGCTCATATTTATCTGAGCAGGTGTATGTGTGTGTGTGTTTCACTTGTCTTACTTTACCACTGTAACATAACATATGGGTTCAAATAGGGTTCAAAAATGGAAATATAAATTTTGCAGTATGTCTTGATGTTCAATTCATGAGAAAAATGTGAAATTGTTTTAGCAATTGTTAGTCATGAACAATGCACACCCAGTTTATTTCTCAATCACTGGAATAATGGAATTAGCTCTTAAATATATCTGTTAAATATATCTGTCTGTTCCATGACTGTTGGGTCATGCCCTCTCTGGCCCTTAGTCTGAGGATGAAGAACATGACCACAGCTCTGTGCATTTCCATTCAAGGTGATTTGAAAGTTGCTACAGTACTTGGGTTGATGACGCTCTCTCAGGAGGTGTAGTATTCCCTTTATTTATTGCATAAGTCCACATGGTGGAGTCCTTATGCAATACAACTGTACCTGATGCATTTGAACAAGTAAAAATCAGGTTGTGTTTTCTGGCCAATTTGTCTGTCTGATCTAACCCACTACCACTTTTTGAGCTGTGTCCCCTCAATGGGCCCAAACTGTCCCTAGACCTATCCACTCAGCACCCCAACAACACTGCTGCATGCAGAGTCATACACCAAAATGCTTATAAGAGTTAGTTCACACCATTACGGTTTTACTTCTTCAAACAAGGAAATTCTTTGGGCCCATCAGGAGATTTCAGTTTCTACATGCTAACATTTATCACTTCTGTTTTCTAGTCATGCTCTTGATTCTGAGAAAGCAGTTTCACTTCTGTATATTTTCAGAAAACATAGACCTCACAACCTCTCTCTGATGATATCCTGTGTGATCTCATTCTCCGTAGCCGATGTGAGTATGACCTTTAAGCAGGTTAACATTCGCAAAGGTCGCGGGGCCAGACGGAATACCAGGATGCATACTCAGAGCATGAACTGACCAGCTGGTTGTTGTCTTTACTGACATTTTCAACCTCTCCCTGACCCGGTCTTTAATACAAACTTGTTTCAAGCAGACCACCATAGTCCCTGTGTCCAAGAATGCCAAGGTCACCTGCCTAAATGACTATCGCCCCGTAGCACTTACATCTATAGCCATGAAATGTTTTAAAAGGCTGGTCATGGCTCACATCATGGCTCACCATCATCCCAGACACCCTGGATCCACTCCAATTCGCATACCTCCGCAACAGATCCACAGATGATGCAATCTCTATTGCACTCCACACTGCCCTCTCCCACCTGAACAAAAGGAAACCAATGTAAGAAGGCTGTTCATTGGCTACAACTCCTTATTCAACTTCTTATTTCACACCATAGTCCCCTCCAAGCTCATCGCCAAGCTCAGGACCCTGGGACTGAAAACCTCCCTCTGCAACTGGATCCTGGTGAAGATTTGGCATGGGCCCTCAGATCCTCAAAAAGTTATACAGCTGCACCATTGAGAGCATCTTGACTGGCTGCATCACCGCTTGGTATGGCAACTGCTCGGCATCCGACCACAAGGCGCTACAGAGGGTAGTGTGTACAGCGCAGTACATCATTGGGGCCGCGCTCCCTGCCATCCAGGACCTATATACCAGGCGTGTAAGAGGAAGGCCCCAAAAATTGTCAAAGACTCCAGTCACCCAAGCCATAGACTGTTCTCTCTGCTACCGCACGGCAAACCGTAAACGGTACCGTCATTAAAATGCAAATCAATTTATAACATTTTTGACATGCGTTTTTCTGGATTTTGTTGTTATTATTCTGTCTCTCACTGTTCAAATAAACCTACCATTAAAATTATAGACTGATCATGTCTTTGTCAGTGGGAAAACTTACAAAATCAACAGGGGATCAAATACTTTTTTCCCTCACTGTATGTACATCAGTGGAGGCGACTCAGAGGATCAAAAGTATAGCTGATTCACAGGGAGCCAGCCTTGCTTCATCAAGCCGCCTGTATTGCTGGCCTTGCCTGCTTTTTGGAAAGTCTGAGTCTTGGGCGAAAGGGGGGTACAGTGACCTGAAGAACTTCGATCGTTCAGCTAAAATGCATAGCAAAAGCAGGGAGCATATAAATGCCTACATCAGGTTTAAACTTCTGGGAAAAAGCCGCATCGGTCATGTAATGGACAAAGGTCTGCGTATTCAAACTGTGCAACACAACGAGAAAGTATGAAGAAACAGGGATGTTCTCAAGCGGCTTATCGACACCGCTAGTGCATTTTTGAGCATGCAAGAATTGGCTTTTAGAAGACACGACGAGAGGGAAAGTTCTCCTAACAAGGGCAGCTACAAGGAGCTTGCAGAAGTAATTGCATGTTAAGATGCTTTACTTGCTGAATTTATGGAACTTTGGACTGTGATTTATGGGATGTCGAAATCAATTCACAATGATTTGATGGCTTCCATCACATCATCCATTTAAAACTGAGATTAAAGAGAAAGGTTGACATAGCGCATTTTTTTGCACGTGCTCAAGTAGGCTTTCCTCTTGTGTATTTATTTAGCAAAGGTGAAAACACATAATCACTCTGGACAGACACAAACAAAAACTCATTGCATAAATGTTGCAGCAGCCTAGGCTACACCTAAACATTAGAGATCTGGAGGAAAAGGAGACGATTTTTCTGTCTGATCAACTGTAGGTTCCTACTAATAGCAGCTGCATACAGCCTATGCGCCCTGCCCATCTGGTCACGGTAAGGTTATGTATTTATAGTCCATTTGTGTGTCAGGAGAAAATATGAATGTGATCAAATTTGGTTTATATTCAAACTTGGGCTGACTACGCTGCCTATACGTTTTCAATCCAAAATTATTAACTGGAATTAATCAATCAACATAATAGAGATGACAGATGTGAGTACATTTTTAAGTAAGCCTACAGTTGCATAGGCCTGCATGATGCAAACATGCATAAAGCAACTCTGCCCAGTGAGTTCTATTGTCTATCAGTTGTTGTCTCTGTGTCTGGGTAGTGGAAACCCCCTATTAATCTAGTCTAAATATAATTAATATGAACAAGTATAAGGTTTCTGCAGTTTGACAGGGTTTTCATACCAAGTGGGCGAGATGCGCAGTCTGTGTTTGACTTTGTGAATTGAGTTTAACTTCATGGAGAAACTCGTTGCCCAAACCTACTATGGCGCAGTATTTCACTGTTAGTCTACACCGATTGTTTACAAATCATGTGACAAATAAAATTTAATTTCAATTGATGATTTTAGCTTCTACTGTCTCTGTCGCCTGTCCACTTCCTTTTTCTAGTAATTCAACATCGGTACTATTTCTCTTTCGATCTATGTCTCTATTGGTTTCTCTCCTGAAAATGGACACCACCACACAAATGCAGCTCAGTTGAGTTGAGACAATAGTGGTTTCATCCATAACAATGAGCTCTCTAGCGGAGAGCAGTAGACAGTGCATGTTACATCGAGTCTGGCGTCATCACCCTCTGGTGGTGATAAGTGGTTAATGTAAGTTAATTGTCAAACTGAGGGTCACCTTCCCAATCTTTAGATATACTTTTTAAGATGCACTCTCCTGGAAACGTAACAATCATGATACGTCTATGTCTTGTGAAAAGATAGCATAAATGATACATATACATATTTTCACTTTTATGCTTATTCCATTCGACAACTGATGCCCATCCTCAAGGTCTGTGTTCATTGCTTTGTGTTAACATACTGTGCTATTACATCACCTCTGTAAATGCTGATTTCAGTTTTTGAAGTCTGCTTCATATTCTGCTGAAGGTGTCATCATTTGTTATGGTAAACTTGACCATAGATGATTGTTGGTAGCTCCTTCCTTTTGTTAATTTTACTTGTGTCCATCCTTTTCTGTTTGGAAAGGTTTAGGAGGAAGAGCCGTTTAATCTAATGTAAATATGCAACATTCTATTAAGAGGCTTTCAAGGATGAATCTAAGATAATTTGACTTTAAAATGTGTGTACGTGCGTGATCATGGGTGCGTCTGCATGCCTGTGCTTTCTCTAGTAGAAGGAATGCAGTCTGAGCACATTCTGGAAATTTACACACTGGAAAAAACACCTCACAAAATATACACATTATTCCCTGGGCAGAAATTTGACAAACTGACTTGTTGAAGGGTGGCTGTCAACGCGTGCTGTAGGTGGGTGCAGTGGTGGAATCAAACGCCCAGGACACAGACGGATAATCCAACAGACTTTAGTGATCGGCCAAACACGGCAATAGGTCCACTCTTGCCCGCGAAATACGCACGAAGGCGAACAAAACAAAAAGCGCACAAACAGGTGCGTAAATACTCCAACAGTGGAGGGAAGCTCAACCGAGCGAAATACAGGAAACACGCCTATACCACGACTGACAAAAATCAATAACACACAACACTAGACAAACACAACGAGAAACTTATAGAACACTAATTAGGCTTAAACAAGAACAGGTGTGACAACAAACAGACAAAAGCAAACGAACATGAAAACATACAACGGTGGCAGCTAGTATTCCGGAGACAACGAACGGGCCTGCCCGAACAAGGGAGAGAGGCAGCCTCGGCCGAACCGTGACAGTACCCCTTGACGCGCGGCTCCGACGTGCGCCGACTCGCCTCGGACGACCCGGAGGAGCGCGCGGAGCAGGGTGCGTCGGGTGCCCACGATGGAATTCCGTCAGGAGAGCACGGGTCCAAGATGTCTCTCCTCGGCACCCAGCACCGCTCCTCCGGACGTACCCTCCCACTCCACCTAGATACTGGAGACCCCCATCCGACGTCTCGAATCCAAGATGGACCTCACAGTGCGCCCGGTGCCCCCTCGATGTCCAATGGGGGCGGAGGAGTCTCCTGATCTCACTTTCTTGGAGTGGGCCAGCTACCACCGGCCTGAGAAGGGACATGGAATGAGGGGTTAATACTTTATATTCAACAGGCAGTTGTAATTTGTAACACACCTCGTTCAACCTTCCCAGGACTTTAAATGGCTCTACAAACCGCCGACCCAGTTTCCGACAGGGCAGGCGCGGAGGGCAGGTTTCAGTAGAGAGCCAGACTCGATCACCAGGTGCGTACACCGGTCCCTCACTGCGGTGGAGGTCAAGAACATATTCATCTTGCCTGGCGAGGGTTAGCCTCCCGCTGCTCGATGTATCCAGGTTAGGTGGTCGTGGAGAAAGGGTGTTGAGACCCCTCAAGCCAGTGCCTTAACCTTTAGGCCGTACCACGGCTAACAGCTCCGTCCCACGTATAGTTCCGCTCCGGCGGACTGAGCTTCTTAGAATGAAAAGCACAGGGGGCGGAGTTTAGGTGGCGCGCCAGACCGCCAGAAATGACGGCTCCTAGACCGGCCTCTGACGCGTCAATTTCAACTGAACGGCAAAGAGGGATCTCGGATGCCAGCACCGGGCCGAGGTAACAGGTCCTTCCAGCCTCCCAAACACCCTGTCCGCCTCGGCCGACCACTGCAGACGCACCGACCCCCTTCAAAAAGAGACGATGGAGTGCCACTCGTCCAAAACCCCGGATAAACCTCCGTAGTAATTTGCAAACCCCAAAACTGCTGCACCTCCTTCACAGTGGTTGGTGTTTGCCAATTAGCACGGCCGACAATTCACTCCAACCACCCTGACGCAGACAACTGATAACCCCAAAAAGGAGAGACTGACTCTGAAAAACAGACACTTCTCTGCCTTAACATACAGGTGTGCTCCACCAGCCTCCGCAACACTCGGCGCACCAGGGCCATGCTCGACACGGGTAGGCGAGTACACGAGAATGTATCTATGTACACAACCAACCCCTGCCTCTGCATGTCCCGAAGATCTCATCCACGAATGATTGAAAACTGACGGAGCGTTATCAACCCGTGCGGCGACCAGATACTCGTAATGCACTGAGGTGGTACTAAAGGCGTTCTACCATCGCCCTCCCTGATGCGCACCGGTACGCGCTCCTGAGATCTAATTTAGTGAAGAAGCGGCGGCCCATGCAATGACACAGCCGCGGTCGCACCGGAGTGGATAACTGTATCACCGTAATCTGATTGAGACCACGTAATCGATGCACGGGCGCAAACCAACATCCCTTCTTCACAAAAAAGAAACTCGAGGACGCAGGGAAGTGGAAGGCGTATGTATCCTTGTCTCTGAGATTGTTATGTAGGTTTGGATAGCGTTTTTTCTCTTGAGACAGAGGATACACATGGCTCCGTGGAGCGCAGCTCCCGCCTGGAGGTCTATCGCACAATCTTCCCAATTATGGGCGGCAACCGCGTCGCCCTCAACTTACTAAACGCAATAGCCAAACCCCATACTCAGGGGAACGTGCAATGCGGGCACCTTTGGTTTGACTCCACCGAGGTAGCCCCTACGGAAACGCCTAAACATTCACCCACACACTGGCAGAACATCATCAGAGCCCTCCGCACGAAATAGATGGGTTATGGGTATCAACCAGGGCATGCCCAGCACCACCGGATACGCAGGAGAGTAATAGAAATAGCTGAATCATCGCGATGACCCCCTGCGCACACATCCTGGGCGGCGCAGTGACCTCCTGATCAAGCCCGGCACCCAACGGACGACAAACTAGGGCATGAACGGGGAAAGGGATACCAACAGGAAGAAGGGGAATCCCTAAAGCTAAACAAAACTTCTTATCAATAAAATTCCCAGCCGGCGCCTGAATCTACCAGCGCCTTTGCTGGGATGAGAGTGCTAAGACTGTGGAAAAGCGCATAGGTATACAGAAATAGTAAAACAGAGAGCTCTGGGTGAGTGGGGCGCCTACTCACCTGGAAGGAATCCCCAGGCAAGGGACCTGTCGTCCTCTCCCCTAGGAGCCATCCCCAGCACCTGGCCGCGGTGTGTCCTCCCCGACCACAGTTGGTGCAGGGATGGACCCCCAGTAAGCCGACCCCTCCTCTCTCTAGCGCCAGCGCCCCGAGCGCCATGGGGCACGGCTCGGGAGGCGCTGGAGGGTGAAATGGACGGACCCCCTCGGGGACGTCCCGCGGGTAGCTAGCAGGTTATCCAGCCTGATGGACATGTCGACCAACTGGTCGAACGTGAGGCTGGTGTCCCTAGCTAGTTTCCGACGGATGTCCTCTCGTAGACTACATCTGGTGATCGACGAGAGCCCGATCATTCCACCCTGCATCTGCCGCTAGGAGTCACGGAATTCGAGGGCGAACTCCTGAGCACTCCTCCTCCCCTGCCGGAGTAAGACCAGACAGCTCCCCGCCGCTTTCTCCGGGGATGGTCAAACACCGCCCTGAAGCGGCGGGAGAACTCCTCGTAGGTTGTGGTGTCCGCGTCGATCCTCCTCCACTCCCGCGTTGGCCCCATTCCAATCGCCTTCCCGGACAGGCAGGAGATCAGGCGGACACGCTCTCATGTCCCGGAGGGCGCCGGGTGCACGGTGGCCAGGTACAGCTCCACCTGGAGAAGGAAAACCTGGCACCCGGCCGCGGTTCCATCGATAAGGCCTCGGGAGCGAGAGTCGGACTCCTCGGGGTTTCGGTGCGGGAATAGGCTGACTGGCCGATGGATGCTGGCAGGGCGGGTGGCGATGTGGAGGCGTCCCCCAGCCTCGGATGGTGGTGATCACCTCCTGCAGTACGGTCCCCATCTGCAGTGGATCTAGTCACCTTGTTCCCGGACCCTGTCCTCCAGTGTCGCCTGGGCTGCTGCGGCTCCTGCTGATTCATTAAAGGTGTGTTATTCTGTCAACGACGTGCTGTAGGTGGGCAGTGGTGGAATCAAACGCAGGATACAGACGAGATAATCCAACAGACTTTAGTGATCGCCAAACACGGCAATAGTGGTCCACTCTTGCCGAAGGCGGAAATACGCACGAAGGCGAACAAAACAAAAGTGTACAAACAGGTGCGTAAATACTCCAACAGTGTGGAGGGAAGCTCAACCGAGCGAAATACAGGAAACACGCCCTATATACGACTGACAAAAAATCAATAACACACAACACTAGACAAACATATAAACGAGAAACTGATAGAACACTAATTAGGCTTAAAAAAAGAACAGGTGTGACAACAAACAGAAAAAAGCAAACGAACATGAAACATAAGACAACGGTGGCAGCTAGTATTCGGGAGACAACGAACGCGAAGCCTGCACCGAACAAGGGAGAGGCAGCCTCGGCGAAACCGTGACAGTGGCATCCTATGACGGTGCAACGTTGAAAGTCACTGAGCTCTTCAGTAAGGCCTATCTACTAAAAGTTTGTCTATGGAGATTACATGGCTGTGCTGATTTTTATACACCTGTCAGAAATGGGTGTGGCTGAAATAAGCCGAATCCACAAATTTGAAGGGGGTGTCCACATACGTTTGTGTATATATATATATGTTAACTCTCATTGTTCCCTCTGCAGCTGGAAAGTCCGTGATGCCACTTCCTTTCCAGTGACCTCGCCTCATCCAGTTCCTAAAGACCGCTGGCGGCCTGCTTTCTCCCTTCCTCTCTGACCATCACACCATGAAGTCTCTCAGAATGATATTAGATAGATAGGATAGATAGATAGATAGATAGATAGATAGATAGATAGATAGATAGATAGATAGATAGATAGATAGATAGATAGATAGATAGATAGATAGATAGATAGATAGATAGATAGATAGATAGATAGATAGATAGATATAGATAGATAGATAGATAGATAGATAGAGTGATAGATAGATAGATAGATAGATAGATAGATAGATAGATAGGAATAGATAGATAGATAGATAGCCACTAGGTAGGGAGGTAGCAGGAAAGGCATATTGCACTTTAACACAAGACCATGGTTCTTGTGTTCTTCTGTTCCTTTACTATACCTTCTAAAATCACAAAATGCATTGTGTTTTACTGTGTTATGCTCCAATGAGCTGCTACAGTATGTATAACATGTGTGAATCTAGACCAATCCATTCTGTTACTGATTCCAATGTTGTGTTTGAAATATTTTTAATCCTATCTGTTTTTCTATCTTACAGGTATATTTATAATATTTACCTGAGATAGTGAAGTTCTAAGATGGATGGCCTTTCTCTTTCTAAGTCAGTATAACCCTCATATCACACTCACGCCTCCCATCTCTCCTATGTTTAATAAAAACATGTTTAAAAAAATTATTTTGTGGGAGACTTCATGCTTATTTCTGTTGCATCTATAAGGAATCGTAGAGATGCAATGTGCTTTGTGATGCATCTCCAGAAAATGATTTAGTGTTAATTATGTGTAAATCATAGGAAAGAAAGGAGTATAACTACTTTAATTGTCTGTCCCTTACTTTCTTTGTCTCGTTCTTATTGTTGACTAAGGGAGATATCATCTCTTAGTGCCATGCCATAACCTGACCTAAATCAAGTGTGATAATAGTGGAAAGGATGTGTTTTGTCTTGATCCACACTCCCCTTCAAAACATGTTAACACCGATTACGCTCTAGGTTTGCATAACCGGATGTAATACAAATGTTCTGTATAAGGGACTGTACGTTGTTTATAATAGGAGATACCTAAGAAGATCTGACCACTCTGAAATTAAAAGATGGCCCTCCCTTCAGTAAAATATAGTTTTACCTGACCCTCCCTGAAGCCGCTTGAAAAAATACAAGTGACCCTCCCCATACCCAAAATAATAATTCAAACATAAATTGGGTAGCAGAGAACAAAGAAAAAATTGCTTTTCATAAACACATTTCATACAATTCATTTTACAGACTGGAGACAAGCAGAGACTTTTTTTTAATACCACAACCGAGTATGACAACGAATGAGTGCATGCTGCAGCAACGGAGACGTTTTTGATTTCTATACAGGCTATTGTTAAAAAAGAGGATAGTCTTAAGTTTGAAACAGTGCTAAAGTTGTGTATCAACTGTAAGAATGTAGCGCAACAGAACCAGTTCCAACTTAAGTATCTGATAATCGAATGAATTCAAGAAAAGCAAACACAGCAGCCACATATCATCAGGTAGGCCTATATGCACGTAACTTTTTATCATTTGGGAAACTATATCATTTTCAAATGTATTCATTTGTTTCAATGATATTGTTGTTACAGAGTAGATGTGTGTTGACTGTGGCATGGGAATACAGTGGGGGGAAAAAGTATTTAGTCCCAGCCACCAATGGTGTGCAAGTTCTCCCACTTAAAAGATGAGAGAGGCCTGTAATTTTCATCATAGGTACACGTCCAACTATGACTGAGACAAAAATGAGGAAAAAAAATCAAGAAAATCACATTGTAGGATTTTTTTATGAATCTATTTGCAAATTATGGTGAAAATAAGTATTTGGTCAATAACAAAAAGTTTCTCAATACTTTGTTATAGTACCCTTTGTTGGCAATGACACAGGTCGAAACGTTTTCTGTAAGTCTTCACAAGGTTTTCACACAACTGTTGCTGGTATTTTGGCCCATTCCTCCATGCAGATCTCTCCCAGAGCAGTGATGTTTTGGGGCTGTCGCTGAACACAGACTTCAACTCCCTCCGAAGATTTTATATTGGGTTGAGATCTGGAACTGGCCAGGCCACTCCAGGACCTTGAAATGCTTCTTACGGGCTCACTCCTTCAAGTTCGCGGTGTGTTTGGGATCATTGTCATAGCGAAAGACCAGCCACGCCTTTCATCTTCAATGCCCTTGCTGATGGAAGGAGGTTTCACTCAAAATATCACGATACATGGCCCCATTGATTCTTTCCTTTACACGGATCAGTCGTCCTGGTCCCTTTGCAGAAACAGCCCCAAAGCATGATGTTTCCACCCCCATCTTCACAGTAGGTATGGTGTTCTTTGGATGCAACTCAGCATTCTTTGTCCTCCAAACACGACAGAGTTGAGTTTTTACCAAAAAGTTATATTTTGGTTTCATCTGACCATATGACATTCTCCCAATCCTCTTCTGGATCATCCAAATGCACTCTAGCAAACTTCAGATGGGCCTGGACTAGTACTGGCTTAAGGCAGGGGGACACGTCTGGCACTGCAGGATTTGAGTCCTGGCGGCATAGTGTGTTACTGATGGCAGGCTTTGTTACTTTGGTCCCAGCTCTCTGCAGGTCATTCACTAGGTCCACCCGTGTGGTTCTGGGATTTTGCTCGACGTTCTTGCTGATCATTTTTGATCCACACGGGGGTGAGATCTTGCATGGAGCCCCAGATCGAGGAGAGATTATCAGTGGTCTTGTATGTCTTCCATTTCCTAATAATTGCTCATTATCATTTATTTCGTCCCGACTCTCCGCTGTTGCGGTTTTAACCCAATCAGCATTCAGGATTAGACCCACACGTTGTATAAAGCCTAATAAACCATTTTTCGTTTCATTATCATTTATTTCTAAGTATGTTTTATTTTTTTTAAGTCTTAAACTAAATGGGTATGCCTTTAGCCATATTCTTTAACAAAGCCAAATTACCTTCACATACCCCCTCAATTCGAGCCCTGGTTTTAACTTACACCAAGATCTTCACTGACACTGAGATATTTAAGGAGTGCATGGTGACTGAAGGGATTTGCTGACAAAATCAAAATGTATGGAGTAGTAGACTATAATTTTGTCTGTCAAACAGGTAGGCCTACCTCTTATTTCTTGAATAGGGAAGAAATAGGCTCCAACACAAAGCCCTCTACTTAGTAGCCTAAAGTCAAATTAAAATAAAGACTGTTGAAATTAATTAGGCCTCATCGAATTTGCCTACTTTCAGAACCCATGCGCTGTCCATTTCCGTGGATGCCGTTTCATAGTAATGTAAGTTATGTAAATTACTTGAATATGGCTTATTGTGAGGTCAATAACGCTGATAAATAGCTTCATTATGGGCAACGAAACATTGTTTTTATTCAAATCAATTAGAGCAGTAGAAAGCTTACAGCCAGCCCTGCTCCTCTTCTTCACGCTCTCCTTCTCAAACTGAACAGGACATCAGTAGGCCTAGTCTGCGTGCACAGATTTATAATTGTTTTGACAAATCACCTCCTGAAGTGCCACAGCACAGTCATTGGTGCACAAAAGGGTTTACATCCAGCCAGGTCACCCATGATAGAAGTCAGTATTCGACATCCATACATGTCTGAGGATGTCGGGAGATGACATGGAAACCGGACACTAGGGGCAACAGTGAGCGCTGTTACCTTCAAGTAGGTAAGCATCTGCCTCTGGTGCCAAAGGTTGCATGTTATAAGCCCCCGATAGAAAGTTGTTTTTGAGATTTTTGTTTAAAGCCTATCCCAAACCTTAACCCTTTCTTTAACCATTCAGAGGTTAATACCTAACCTTAAGATTTTGGAGTTAATATCTAAACTTAACCCTAACCTTAAATTTGGAGTTAATGCCTACGCTTAACCTTAATCACTTTGAAATTTCCCGCTTTGAACAACTTCCAAATTTGAAGTTTGAGAAACATGGATGAACGTCCAAGTCTGACGTGAAGCTGTGAGAGAGCTTGTTGTTCCATCAGCAAGAGCAGGGCAGGCTGGGGCTCATTATTGGGAAGGCCTATTCATTGCCAGTGTGTAATGCAGTGTAGCCTAGTTTTATATACACCATCCCAAGAGCGCAAAAACTCAGGAAGTACATTTTCTAACTTTGCCCTGAGCTTCTCCGAGCATGCTCTTCATATAGGCTATGAATCATTTTATTGAGACCACACTAGGCCCACTTGATATTGCACGCCCAGCAGAGAATCAAGGATGCACACATCATTGGGCACACATCTAGATACTATAATAAGCAACTAATTCTCAAACCCTGAGCAATATGACATTTTATCTATTACAAATCACATGACCCTCCCTGGAAAAAAATTAAATAAATACTAAGCCCTCCCCCTGACTGAAATTGAAAAAAACATGACCCTCCCCCCATTTTCCTCCAGGTAACAATTGTGTACATTTGAATGCTTCCCCTTATGTAAATCTCTCTCCAGTCTCCCAATATTGATGGTGTAACACAGAATACACTGTAGCCTACATCTAAACACAATCAGTGTATATTTGTAACCAGTCGGGTACCCCATTCACCAACTGGGAGACGCGCGCAAAGATGTGGGTAGATGGCTAGATGCTCACGAACATGAACAGTGGTCGTGTGTGAGGCAGAGAGAGTGACAGACATCAAGAGACGTTTATGAACCTGTAAAAACAAAAGAAACATTGAGATTCTCCAACAAAGACATTGGCAAACTATTTTTACGTTTTGCATTCTAAGAGCGCAACTCGATCAAGAACCCTTCGTGGACTGCAACTGAACAGTGCGAAGGTACGGGTTATACAAATTTGAACAATGACGCTTTGAGAGAAGAAGCTGATCATTGTCGTTGATTTGGATTGGGTTCAATCAATTTATAGTTCAACGTCAAGATACTAGAAAGAGGTAAGAAGATCAATTGGGCATGTTTGTTTTTTCGACATAATGCAAAAGGGTTAGTGTGCGTTTTCCATATCTACAGTGTGGTATTGTCTGCCTAGTTGGAGCAAAAATGTTGGAATCTGGTTTCTGGTCAAACGAGTGCTAGGGGATAATAACATGTTGTTGTTTTTATGTGGGTTTTATTGTGAGGGGTGTATTGGCTCATCAAGGAAAACACTATGTCTGGCGCAAACCCAACACCTCTCATCACCCCGAGAACACCATCCCCACAGTGAAGCATGGTGGTGGCAGCATCATACTGTGGGGATGTTTTTCATCGGCAGGGACTGGGAAACTGGTCAGAATTGAAGGAATGATGGATGGCGCTAAATACAGGGAACTTCTTGAGGGAAGGTTCACCTTCCAGCAGGACAATGACCCTAAGCATACTGCTAAAGCAACACTTGAGTGGTTAAAGGGGAAACATTTAAATGTCTTGGAATGGCCTAGTCAAAGCCCAGACCTCAATCCAATTGAGAATCTGTGGTATGACTTAAAGATTGCTGTACACCAGCGGAACCCATCCAACTTGAAGGAGCTGGAGCAGTTTTGCCTTGAAGAATGGGCAAAAATCCCAGTGGCTAGATGTGCCAAGCTTATAGAGACATGCCCCGAGAGACTTGCAGCTGTAATTGCTGCAAAAGGTGGCTCTACAAAGTATTGACTTTGGGGGGGGTGAATAGTTATGCACGCTCAAGTTTTCTGGGTTTTTTTTGTCTTATTTTTTGCTTGATTCACAAAAAAAATATATTTTGCATCTTCAAAGTGGTAGGCATGTTGTGTAAATCAAATAATACAAACCCCCCTAAAATCCATTTTAATTCCAGGTTGTAAGGCAACAAAATAGGAAAAATACCAAGGGGGGTGAAGTATTTCGCAAGAGTCAATTTCACACACAAACACAATCACATTATTACACATCAATGATTTTACTCCTTGCTTGGACTAACTCATTCTTAACTCTTTTGTCTAACTGTGTAGTGTATTGTGTTATTGTTTTTTTGTCTTCCCAGTCAAATCCTGTCCTGCACTCAGTGGAAGAGTTGATCTCTTCTCCAACACCATCCATCCATGATGAGCCTGTCCTGCACTGAAGCCTATGAACACCTCAACCCTTGTCCTGCATTGAAGTCAAGCCTCTGAACACCTCAACTCATGCCTCATACCCTGCTGTGATCCCTTCCCAACACTGTGTAAGTAGCTCTCTCATTCCCATTCCCTATAATATTGTACTATAAATGTGTTTATTACATGCTTTAGGTGAAAATAATTAGTCTTTGACAATTTTTTAAACACGCTTTGTTGTCTCCGTGCGTTCCGCGCTTATACCGTGGGTCTCCCATCCTCCTCAATTTTTCAAGTCACCAGCCTCAACTATGTACCCCTGCACATCGACTCAGTACTGGTGCTCCCTGTATATAGCATGTTATTTTTACTCCTTATTGTTATTAGTTATTCACTGTGTATTTATTCCTCGTCAATATTTCAATGTTTTATTTAATTTAGCTGAGGGTCACCTTCCCAATCATTTTAAGACAAACTCTCCTGGAAACATGTAAGAATCATGATACGTCTATGTCAGGGGTGTCAAACGTACGGCCCGCGGGCCGGATCAGGCCCGCAAACGGGTTTAATCCGGCCCGCAAGATGATTAAAAAAAATAAAAAAAATAATAAATAAATACATTTTTTTATTTTTTTTATTTTTTGTGTGTAAAGTATAAAAATGCGCTGCAATTTTTCAATAAAATAAACTGCTGTTCCAATTGCGTCCACTGGATGGCGAAATAGCAATTGTGTTAAGCAAGCAAACTGTTTATACCGGGGCAGAGCAAGTAGGTCAAGCACGTGCAGCCAATGAGCTACTTTGTTTTGCCCGCGATATTTATTACGGCTTCTTCTTTTAACATTATATGCTTTGGCACCCTCATTGCCCCAATATGTCTCTGTCAAAAAAGAGAAAAGTGGACGCAGAGTGCAGAGTGTTCCAAGAAAAATGGTCATCCTATTTATTCACGGAATTGAATGGGAAAGCTGTATGTTTGGTGTGTTCAGAGCATGTTGCAGTGCTGAAAGAATATAACCTTCGTCGCCACTATGTGAGTCTTCATGCCGACAAATATGACAACTTTCAAGGACAGCGGAGATGAGAGAAGGTGAATGAACTGTTGGCGGGTCTGAAGAAACAGCAGTCTGTGTTTACTCACAGCCGAGACATCAGTGACGCTGCAGTGAAAGCTAGCTACCTCATTGCTAATGAAATCGCAGTGGCTTCAAAACCATTTAGTGAGGGTGAATTTGTAAAAACATGCATGATGAAGGCAGCGGAGATTGTGTGCCCTGAAAAGCGGCAGGCTTTTGCAAATATCAGCCTGACAAGAAATACAGTTGCAGACAGGATTTCCGATCTTTCAGTGGATTTGGACAGCCAGTTGAAGCAAAAAGTAAAGTCATTTATTGCGCTTTTGTTGCAATTGATGAAAGCACGGACATTACAGATGTTGCACAACTGGCCATTTTCATCCGCGGAGTTGATGACACATTGACCGTCACCGAGGAGTTTGTGGAGTTGGTGGCGATGACAGATACAACG
The DNA here is from genome assembly GCF_020615455.1 of Coregonus clupeaformis. Lineage (NCBI taxonomy): Eukaryota > Metazoa > Chordata > Actinopteri > Salmoniformes > Salmonidae > Coregonus > Coregonus clupeaformis. Next base: position 12,310,809 of record NC_059196.1, on the reverse strand, counting down.
ACAGCAGCTGATATTTTTACCGCACTCGTCGGCGCGCTGGACAGGGTCGGAGTGGACTGGTCCCGCGCTGTCAGCCTGGCTACAGATGGTGCGCCCTCAATGATCGGGAAAAAAGCAGGCGTTGTGACAAAGTTCAGAGAGAAAGTGCAATCTGCAAATGGAGGACGTGATTTCTTGACTTTTCACTGTATTTTGCACCAGGAGGCTTTGTGTTGCAAGTCATTAAAGATGGATAACGTCATGAAGGTGGTCATCCAAACTGTTAATTTCATCCGATCCAGAAGCCTGAATCACCGTCAGTTTGACAGCCTTCTCAGAGAGAAAGACCACATCTATGGCCTGCCATACCACACTGAGGTAAGATGGTTAAGCCGAGGTGCTGTGCTGAGGCGTTTCTTTGATTTACGAGAAGAAATTGAACAGTTCATGGAAGAAAAGGGCAAACCAGTGTTAGAATTTCATTCCGCAGAATGGATGCAGGACCTTGCATTTATGGTGGATGTTACAGAGCACCTGAATAACTTGAACAAACAGCTGCAAGGGCGCAACAAAGTTGTCACGCAGTATTATGACAGCATACGTTCTTTCAAGTTGAAGCTGTCATTGTGGGAGACGCAACTTGCCGGTGGTGATGCAGCTCACTTCCCCTGTCTGAAAAATGTGTGCGCGACCCAACATGTGGCAGACATGAAGCGGTTCAAAGATAAAATAACGGGACTGTTACGGGAGTTTGAGCAACGCTTTCAGATTTATGTTTATGTTTTTATGTTGATGTGCTATTGTTTTTAATTGAATTTATTTGTATATTTAACCTATTCTTGACTCTGTGGTTCTTGCACTTGTTTGGGGAACAGGATTTCATTATTTTTATCTACATTTCTGCCTGAGAAATGACACCCTGATATAGTTCTGTGATCTGTGATATACTTCTGTGAATCACTGAGGCATTGTGTGTTTGTGTGTTCTTTGTCCTCAGAACTTTCAAATAACTTGAGGTGTTTTATGATTAATAGTGATGTTGTGCTTTTGGACACTGTCCTCAGGCTCCAGCTTTATGTTTATATGTTTTTATGTTGATGTGCTATTGTTTTTAATTGATTTTATTTGTATATTTAACATATTCTTGACTCTGTGGTTCTTGCACTTGTTTGGGGAACAGGATTTCATTATTTTTATCTACATTTCTGCCAGAGAAATGACACCCTGATATAGTTCTGTGATCTGTGAAACAGTTCTGTTAATCACTGAGGCATTGTGTGTTTGTGTGTTCTTTTTCTTTAGAATTTTCAAATAAACTTGACGTGTTTTATGATTAATAGTGATGTTGTGCTTGTACTATTTTGGACACACTGTCCTCAGGCTCCAGCTTTATGTTGTATGTTGATCGTATTAAAACAAAGAAAACAATCTGAAGTTGATGTTTTTAAGTTATATATACCATGATTTTTTTCGGTCCGGCCCACTTGGGAATAGATTTTCCTCCATGTGGCCCCTGAGCTAAAATGAGTTTGACACCCCTGGTCTATGTCTTGTGAACAGATAGCATAAATTAACATATGTTCACTTTTGATGATTATTACATCAGCCAACCGTTACCCATCCTCAAGGTCTGTGTTCATTGCTTTGTGTTAACATACTGTACTATTACATCACCTCTGTAAATGTGGATTTCAGGATGGCTCAGTTGGACTGCTATGTTGTGATATGAGAGACTTTACTCAGTTACAGTTAATAGTTGACATTAGTCTCACAGTCTTGTTTGATCTGTGTGACAGTGTGAGGAGGCCATGTGTTTATTTCCTCATATGACCTCCCACACCTCTACTCTCTCTCTCTCGCTCTGCTGACAACGGGCTTCCTGTTCTGACTGTAGCATAGCGCTTCCCTCCTCTCGCTCTTCACCGCTTTCTGATCTGTCTCTCCCTTCTTTCTTTCTGACAGGCCATCTCTCTCTCCATCTCTCCTCATAGACCAAGGGGGTTCTGTGCACTGCTTGGGAGGTGTCATCCACTTTACATAGATACTTATTGCAGAGATATTTATTTGCTCATATTTATCTGAGCAGGTGTGTTTGCATGTGTGTTTCACTTGTCTTACTTTACCACTGTAACATAACATATGGGTTCAAATGGGGTTCAAAACTGGAAATAGAAATGTTGCAGAATGTCTCGATCAATTCATGAGAAAAATGTGAAATGGTTTTAGCAAGTGTTAGTCATGAACAACGCACACCCAGTTTATTTCTCAATCACTGGAATAATGGATTTAGAAAGGAGCTCTAAAATATGTCTGTTCCATGACTGTCCATCTCAATACTGCAGAAGGATAGCATTTTTTCAAAAGGATCAACTGGCACTCATCATAGATTTCCACAGGACGCCATTTCAATTTGATGTTGTGGAATAAATTTAATAAAAAGTGCCCTTTTTTTCCTATTAGGAAGCAGTGTGTTCATTATGGCAAAAATGGGTCTCATCAAGCCCGTTTGGGCAGTCATGCCCTCTCTGGTCCTTAATCTGAAGATGAAGAACATGACCACAGATCTTTGCATTTCCATTCAAGGCAATTTGAAAGTTGCTACAGTACTTGGGTTGATGACTCTCTCTCAGGAGGTGTAGTATTCCCTAAGTCCACAGAGTGGGGTCCTTATGCATTAAAACTGTACCTGATGCATTTGAACAAGTAGAAATCAGGTTGGGCTTTCTGGCCAATTTGTCGATCTAACCCACTACTGCTCTTTGAGCTGTGTCCCCTCAAGAGGCCCAAACTGTCCCTAGACCTATCTACTCAGCACACCATTATGGTTTTACTTCTTCAAACAAGGAAATTATTTTTGCCCTTCAGGAACGTTGGACTGTGATTTACGGGATGTCGAAATCAATTCAAAATGATTTAATAGCATCAATCGCATCATCCATTAAAAGTGAGATTAAAGAGATGTTGACAGCTCATTTTTGGCGAGCGCTCAAGTAGGCTTTCCACTTTCCTTCTATATTTATTTAGCAAAGGTGATAACACATAATAACTCCGGACAGACACAAGCAAAAACTAATTACATAAATGTTGCAGCAGCCTAGGCTACACCTAAACAACAAGACCATTTTTCTGTCTGATCAACTGTATGCTACTAATAATAGCAGCTATGCGCCCTGCCCATCTGGACAGGGTGAACAAATTGGTAACGTTATGAATTAATAGTCAATTTGTGTGTCAGGAGAAAATATGAATGTGATCAAATTTGGTTTATATTCAAACTTGGGCTGGCTACGCTGCCTATACGTTTTCAATCCAAAATTATTAACTGGAATTTATCAATCAACATAATAGTGATGAAGATGTGAGTACATTTTTAAGTAAGCCTACAGTTGCATAGGCTTGCATGATGCAAAAATGCATAAAGCAACTCTGCCCAGTGAGTTCTAATGTCTATCAGTTGTTGTCTATGTGTCTGGGTAGTGGAAACCCCCAATTAATCTAGTCTAAATATAATTAATATGAACAAGTATAAGTTTGCAGCAGTTTGACAGGTTTAGGATTATTAGGAAAAATTGGTCCCATCATAGCCCATATAAAACCTTTTTACAACGGATTAATCACTGTCATACCTTATAGGGTCCAGAGTTTTCCTGGTTAGGTTAACAGATCAGGAAAAACTCTGTGCCCCAGGGGGAAAAAATTGCCCCACCAATCTGGGACCTATGGTGCCACTAGTCTGCTTGCAGTTTTCAGTTATCGTCAGGTATGTGGATGGTCAGGGCTTTATTCAGGAATGTTTCTTGGGCTACTTTGATGTGTCACCTATCAAATATTTTCTACCTGAAAAAAAACACCTCACAAAATATACACATTATTCCCTTAAGGAAGCTCTTGTTTTATGACAAAGCACTTTCCGTAAGTACTGTGGGCTCAGAAAGGCATATTGAGTAAGATATCTAAAGTTCATTAACTGCATTGAAAAGGCGCCATTCTATTTGTTTCCCTAAGCAGTGTTCATTTCATGAACATCCCTGTGTTACATGATTATGAAGTATGTGTATGGGCAGCAAGATTTTGTTTTGTACATTTATTTGAGTTTGATAGTTATTTCAACTCAATATTTCAATATAGTGTCTACATATTTGATTGGATCAACTGCTATGTATTTGGAACAACTCTATCTCACATTAGTTGTGACTTTACTGACTTTCTTTTTCAAACTGAGGTCCTGAGAAAAAGATCTGCCACATAAATAAAATGTGTCTGTCTGAGAGGACGACAGTTTGGTCCCTGGCTCTGATTGCCCAGCTGGTGTCACCTGAGCCGGGAATGGAGCAGGCCACACGGTGTGAATCAATCTTTGTCTCTCCTTGGCTACCTTGAAACCGGTCTGGCAGGTGGGAAAGTAGCGCACTGGGACACACATTTCTGGAGGGGGTCAGGGATAGACAGTGAGAGGAAAGAAGGAGGGCAGTGTCAAATGTGGTATCAGCATGCTCTAATCACTGTTCTGTGACTGTTGCGAAAAGCCCCTCCTACAAGGTCTCACCTCCACTTCTCACTGCTCCCCCAGCGTCCGATGGCAAAGCATGACCCTGTAAGTTCTTCCTTTATCCTCTCCTCCTTGTTCTCTGCTTCTCTGCTTCTCTGGTTCTCTATCTGTTTCCCCTGGGCTGACTTCTGTCACCAGAACAATAGTATTTTCTTTCTCACACACACTGACCATCCTGTACTCATACTCTCACTGTCCCTCTGTCTAAGGCACAGGGTCAGGCTGGTGTGTAGCTGGAGCCCCGTATGATCTCATTGCGATTGTCTCGGTCTCTGATCTCTGTACTGTGTTGCTTCGCATTGTGTGTTGAATTTATGTTGAATCCTCCTTGTGGAAAATATTGTGTTGAAAGTAGGGGTTCTTAGTCTAAATGGATAGTGGTTTTATGTCTCAAACTAGTCTTTTCACCCAGTTTGTCTAACCAAAATACGGGGGCAGATTGTGAAATAAGACTTGAGGTGGAAATGAGCCCAATACGCTCTACGCCGCTACTGTGGACTTCCATCTGTAACAGAGAGGATTTATCTGTCCTGATTACTGAATCAACCATCAATGTGGGCTGGTTCCATGTTACCTACAAATCTACTATTGAGCTCTAAAATACTCTTTAGAATTGAAGTTCAAAATTACAGTATATAACAACTTCATTGTTCATAAGTACAGTCTTCCCTTTGAAATGTAACTTAAACCTCATAATTTTACAGTAATTACTGGAAAAAGCCAAGGGGGAACAATGTCTATTGACCTATGTCGATTCAGGCAAACTGGCTCTTCTACCAACTGAAAATCCACTTGGTACAGTATTCTGTTTCATTTGCGTAGGAGTTGGGTGCCTATGGTCATGAAACTGGAGCTGTTTACCAAAGAAAAGGTTTAGGTTATAAACTAGTATTATTACTGACTGAGCCCAGGAGTCTTCTCTATGTCACCAAGACGGATAACAGCAAATCCCATCTTTGTCTATTGTTCTGCATTGGTATATTGTATACATGTATGGCAAAACAGGACCATGACAACACACGGATGTATGTTAAACAGTCACATAGTTTAGGGGAACTAAGGATAGAGGTTCATGAAAGGAACTCCTTCTATGTATACTATTAGTTTAGGTCAAATGGCACCTTCCATGGACTTCCTGATAAAATACATTGGGTGCTTTAAATGGAGGTGTAGGAGCTAATAAACCATACAGTGGGTGTTTGGATTTTTAGATGTAGAGAAGACACATATGGTACATGCCTGCCTCTTGGCTTCCTATGGAGCGTGGTAGTACGTGCCTGTGTGAAGGTTATTGTGATTCAGGAAGGTCTTATTATAGTGCTAATGGTCCATTCTCTAGGGTGAGAGAGTTACTGGGATTGACTGAGATGCCCTGGAACTGACAGACTGAGTTCTTGGAACAACAAGGGTAGTGCCTGTCGGTCCAAATAATATTGGGTCGACCAGTTGCCATGGAAACCCCAATGTAGACGCAACACATTTTTGGTTAGCACTCTTTATCCTCAACCAGACAAACACATCAATATGATCCACGTCCGCTGTAGACCTATAGGATCTAATGGTCTTTGTGATCCTTGTGATCATCACTATAGCCTAGCCCCCTCTGAAATCAAAACTCACCCTGAAAATCTTGCAATGTTGCATGTAATGTCCACCAACATCAGAACCAGTTAGGGAAGTTAAAAGCAATGTCATCCCTACAAGGAAACATGACTGTAATGCCATCCACCACCCCGCCCAAAGGCATCCTTTTGTCGTCAAGGACAAGAGAGACAGAACTCAAAGCCAATATTGAACCCTGGCTGTCTGTCATCCAGCCCCAGGGGGGAAAAGCACACTATCAGACTAACCGACCTACACCTGTGTGTGGATGTGGGTTCCAAATCACCTGTGTGTGGATGTGGGTTCAAACAGGGAATCACCTGTGTGTGGATGTGGGTTACAATCAACTGTGTGTGTGATACAACCAGGCAGCAGCCAGCCAGGGACAGGGGACGACCACAACTTCCACCCTTCTTCTGCGTGGCAACAATAGAGACTCCCCGGGGGCAATGTGAGGTCGGCCGCGGCCCTGGTGACGTTGATTAGCTCTATTATCTGAGATGCTTGATAGCGCTATGGAGAGCAGATGAATGTAAAGCAGAAATGAGAGCATGATAAAGAGAGGAGGAAATGAATAAGGGGCCCATTGGGAATCTCGGCACGTTGTTGTCTAGAGACATGGGACCTTCCATTGTGCTTGAGTTGGTTATTCAGGTGTTGGGATCTCAAACATGCTCGATTTTCACCAATCATCAAGCATCTGTAAGCCCTGTTCGCAATCAACATGTGTACTCTAGGGAGCACCCCATACACTGTAGTTCATGGAAGAATTGGGGTTCCTGCATGGAAGTTGTTTACTTGGGATTATTAAAGGCCAAATGCAACTGGTTTTTATCTCCATATCAAATCATTTCTGGGTAACAATTTAGTGGCTTACTGTAATAGTTTTCCATTAAAATGGTAAAAGAAACAAAAATAGCTTTTTAGCAAAAAAATATTTCTCAAAAAATAATTTTATTAAGAATGTCTGGGAGTGTCTGAGTGGGGATGGGAAAACTGAAGAAAAGCTGTTATAGGCAGAGAGTTTTCGAACTCTCTTTCTTATTGGTCTATTAACTAATTTACCAACTGGTGATGTCACCAGGCAGGCCAAAACTCCATCCCACCAAAACAATGACATTTCAGACTGTCTTTTCCAACAGCTCTTACATTATAAGGGCATTATCATCTTTTTCACAATTTCAAAGTATTATAAAATATAACACAGGAAAATCACGTTTGTGACTGCACTGGGCCTTTAAGTTCCCGCATGGGTGTTGGATCCGAATATATTTTTAATGACTGACTTCTTAGCCTTTTGTCTTTTTCTCTGTGTTCTCCCCTGCAGAACGAGCTCCCTCCTCCATACTACTCTGTTGAGGTGCACACACTCCCGCCCCTCCAGTCCTATGAAGAGGTAGTCTATGGAGCGGGTCCAAGGCACACTCCTCCCAACCAGCTACACTACATCCCCCAGCACCCCCCACCAGTGGCTGCGGAGCACAAATGCCAGCCCAGTATATGTGAGTAGTACTCTCTATCTACTGCCTGACTATCCCAGTTCTGTCCCAGTCCAGTTCCCTCCGTTCGTTATTTGCTTTCAGGGGACTACAAACCACCAGTGAAAGTAGTGTAAAATAATACAACTTGAAACAGAAGTGGTAGCAATACAAAAACATCCTTGAGAAGTGGGATTTTAACTCCCTCATTATGTGTCTGCATTATGTAGTGGCTATACACTGAGTGTACAGAACATTAAGAACACCTGCTCTTTCCGTGACATAGACTGACCAGGTGAATCCAGGTGAAAGCTATGATCCCTTATTGATGTCACTTGTTAAATCCACTTCAATCAGTGTAGATGAAGGGGAGGAGACAGGTTAAAGAAGGATCTTTAAGCCTTGAGACATGGATTATATATGTGTGCCATTCAGTGGGTGAATGGGCAAGACAAAAGATTGAAGTGCCTTTGAACGGGGTATGGTACTAGGTGCCAGGCACACTGGCTTAAGTGTGTAAAGAACTTCCAACCCTGCTGGGGTTTTCACGCTCAATAGTTCCTGTGTGTTTCAAGAATGGTCCACCACCCAAAGGACATCCAGCCAACCTGACACAACTATGCGAAGCATTGGAGTCAACATGGGCCAGCATCCCTGTGGAATGCTTTCGACACCTTGTAGAGTCCATGCCCCAATGAATTTAGGCTGTTTTGAAGGGAAAAGGGGATGCAACTCAATATTAGGAATGAGTTCCTAATGTTTTGTACACTCAGTGTATGGTTTGTATATGGTCTCCTGAGTAGGATATATCTGTTTGACGTGTATGTCGTGTGTTGTTCCAGCTCTTCCTGACAAGAAGAAGAAATACAAATGCTGCCACCATAGTGCCAAGTGCTTTGGCTGGTCAGGGGGCATCGTTCTGTTGCTCCTCCTGGCCATTGCCATCTGGCTCGGAGGTAAGGCCAGGGTTGTCGTCATATTTATTTGTATGTTGTTACTCATGTATATGTATGCCTGTTTATTCATAAGCAACTCTCTGATTCAGAGGGGTTGGGTTAAATAACGGACGACACATTTCGGTTGAATTAATTCAATTGCGCAAGTGACTAGGTACCCCCTTTCCCTCCCCTACTGTATTTGTGTAGACATTGACAGTCTTCCTCTCCTACCTCTGTCTCTCCTCTTCTCCCCACCCTTACATATTCTCTGTGACCCCAACCTACCCCATCCAACCCTTCCCCCGCCTCTCTGTCTCTCGGTCTCTTTAATTTCCAATGTCTTTCTCTCTCTCTCTGGGTAGTGTGTTACGGTCCCAGGTTAGCAAAAGCGGCTGCCATCATCGACCACCATGAGGATGAGGATGAGGGGCACGATGAGAAGCAGTTGAGCGTGCCCGTGCATGACACCTGCTCCAACTCCACCGTCCAATGTGACGCTCTGCGGGACTGCCAACTGGGCACCGACGAGTCCAACTGTGGTAAGCACACTCACACAACAGACAGACATACCAGACTTGCAGGTAGATGTAGAGAAATTAAAGCCAGGGGGACAGGTAGACATACACTCGACGTATGACAAGCAGACAAACATAACCCTTTTCGTATCTTATTATTCTATCCTCTCCTCTCCCTCTCTCTGCAGTGAGGTTTGGGGCGGATGGTGCTCTACACGTCAGAACGTCTCAGGACGGTCGTTTCCTCCCAGTGTGTTACCAGGGATGGGACCAGAGCTACGCCAACCAAACCTGTGCCCAACTGGGCTTCAGAAAGTAAGACATCATCTTATTTCACAACAGCCATTTTATAGGCTACCTCTCAAAGCAACTACTTTCACTCACAGACATTTGCTCAGTGACATCTAATTTCACTGCTGCCATCTTCAGTATTTACTCTCAGATTGATTCTCTGCACTCCTCTCTCTCTCTGGGGTTGGTGTGCCTGTGGCAAATGTACTTTCTGGGAATGCTTCATGGGAGGGGAATTGATTCTAGTATTGCTTTGGCAGACAGAATCTAAATGTTGTTGTGTGTGTCGACCATGCAGGTCCTTTGCAACCAAGGCAGTGAAATCCCAGCAGTCCATTGGTCTAACCCTGAACAACAGATCGTCTTTACCCATCCAGGGCCAGGTCAATGTCAGGTAAGAGAGCTCAACTGCTCTACAAACCTTAGCACGTATGTATTTACACATTTTAGTCCCAGTCATGTTGAGGGAATGATGGCGTTAAGTCATACACTGTCATTACCTGTCATGACTGGTTGGGATGTAATGTTATGTCATCATTATAGCTGCATTATAGGCCTCATGAAGGCTGTTTCAAATCAACTGTAGCCATGCTGCACATATCCCAGTGTGGTTTAATGTTAGATCCTGAGTTCCTGACATGGTTGTGCTTGTGTTGCTATGTAGCTCGTCCTGCCCTGACCAGAACACAGTCTCTCTGCAGTGTATTGGTAAGGAGCTCTCATCTGTTCATATTTCACATATTTCAGCCAGGCAGGCCCATATCAACCTTCTGTTTGAAATATGACTTCTAGTTAAATTAGATACAAACATTTGATCACTTTTTCCCCTTTTCCCAGATTGTGGGCGTCAGCAGTTGTCCTCCCAGATCATAGGGGGCAGTGTTGCCAAGCTGGGCCAATGGCCCTGGCAACTCTCTCTACACTTTGGTGGATCACACATCTGTGGAGGGGTCCTGGTGTCCCCTGACTTTGTGGTGACAGCTGCCCACTGCTTCCCCAGGTCAGTGACTAGAGGACAACAATGCTCAGTTCAAAACTGATCCCTTGGCTCTAATTCTAGACATGCTATGTAGATCCTTGCTAATAGCTCCACCTTACCCTCCCTGCTGTGTTCATGACAAGTCAGAGTGAAATCCGACTTGTTTTGAACTCGTTGAGAATGCCAATTGACTAACGGCAAGCTAGCTACTCCAACCATAAACAGAAAGTACAGCTATAATGCTCATGAACAGTGTAAAAAACATAAATAGATTGTTTTTGATAAATTACTGTTTATAGTTGCATTTAACTTTCAGAAATGCTGTTGTCGAAGTAATTTCCTTAGTCAGAGTTCAGCAAGTCGGAGTACTCGGATGATGCCAGGGTTTCTGACTTTTAATTACTAGTTGGAGGACCGTTCAAATAGATTTTGTCCCACTCTGAAGCCTGTATTTCTGAGTTTCCGACATGTCATGAACGCGACATTAGCCTAAGGAGAATGTCAGTCCTTTCACTTACACATATCCATATAAAACACAGACTAGTAGTGAATCTGTGCAGCAACTTGCTCAGCGTTACTCAAGAACAAGCAGCACGACAACCCATCACCTCAACACCCTCACCTTGACAACCAATCTCCATAACTCAATTAAACACCTTATTACCATAATAATAATAATAATAATAATAATAATAATAATAATAACATCCGTGTCATAAGCTACAGCCTTGGTTTGAGAAGTAAATTATATATATTTTATTGTCTTTTTTTCCTTGCCCATTGAAGGTCTTTCCCCCTGGTTCTTGATGCTAGTAGGTGGCGTGTGTACGGAGGAGTGGTGTCTCAAGACAAGCTTCCTTCTCCCTACCTCATAGAGAAGATCATCGTGAATGAGAACTACAACAACGTAACCAACGACCAGGACATTGCCATACTGAAGCTGGCCTCACCAGTTGAATTCACTAGTGAGTCTGGCTCTATTCCTTCACTATCAGAGAAACGCTAGGGAAACGCTAGCATCAATGTTCGGACAGCACTGTAAAAATGTTTGACCTTTGAGTCTAAATGTCTGGGATGCATCCACTGTCCAGAATGGTAATCTCATTTGCATGTGTGTGTGTCTTGTGTCTGATGTCAGTATGCCACTCTGTTTATCTAACTTCCTGTGTGTGTTTTTTTATTCAGATGCAGTTCAGCCTGTATGTTTGCCAGCCTTTGACCAGACATTCCCCCATGGAACCAAATGCTGGACCTCGGGATTCGGGACAACAGATGAGGGGGCAGGTAGGAAGAGAGACAAGGGAGTGGAGGGAGAAACGGATTATACAAAAGGAAAGAACGCTTATCTAGAGTGAAACAACAGGGACAGACTGGGACCAAAATTCGGACTGGATATTTCTAACACACCGGCCCATTTCTATCCTCGAGGCCCCAACACCAGCCCTTTTTTCCCCATGGAGGCCCACTGTTATTAGCCAAATAATGATCATTTTGCATAAGAAACAACAACAATTTGTACAGGCCCCCAAGGAGGCTACACATGCATTATTCATCCTATTTTAATGTCTTCTCATTGCAGAAAACCATGCTATATTCAGTAGAGCAACAGTTTGCGTAGAGCAACTAGCTATAGTGTCGCTAGCTGAAGTGTGTGTGTGTGTGTATGTTTGGAGAAAGACTGTGTACTGTATGTGTCCCTTCACAGCGAAACCCTCCAAAGACCTGATGGAGGTGACCGTTGACATCATTGATGTGCGTGTCTGTAACAGCTCCAAAGTATACTCCGGCAGTGTGTCCAACAACATGCTGTGTGCCGGAGAGCTCAACGGGGGCAGGGACTCCTGTCAGGTACATGTCCACATACTGTTGTGTAATTCTTCTATTTACAGGTCTGGGGACTCATTTTATAAACATTGCGTACGTACAAAATATATCCCAAAACATGCGTGCGGTAAAACTGCCGCACTGAACTCGGCGTGAGGATATGCTTGCCTCCGCGCAAACATCAGACCAATGCCTACACAAATGTTCTAGTGGTTGAAGTATTGTATTGCAAGCAGGCAAGTAAGTATTTGTTGCAAATGGGGGATATGATGACACGCTTATAAAACAAGGGGGGGAAAAGGAAACAAGATGCAGCCATTTGCCATTAGTGAGAAGAGTGAAAATCTATGTGTTTTGTTTTTGGAATCTAAAATGATTAGACACACATCTATTTCCTATTTATTATATTTTTTATAACAATTGCAGAAGAAATTCCTCACCTTTTCTGGCCGTGATGCATTCCCGAAATAGCCATATGAAAAAAGACCATGCGCATCTCTCATTTAATTGGGCCTAGTAAATAGATAGGCTATGTATTTCAAGTTTTGCTGAAGCCTATGCGATCCATAGGCAGCACGGTTTATAACATACAGTTTAATTTAACAGGTGAACAGACAGTTTATATTTTACATTGCATTATGTATGCAACTACTGTGAGTAGCTTACTGTAATTTTATTTTTATTTTATTAGGCTAGACAATGTTTCAGAATTCACAGTCCAGCATATTTAGGTTGGGGGGAAAAGTCAATGCAAACCATTGTTGAATTCAAATGTTCTGCTGGCAGGTCCACAACAATTTCCCATAGTTTTTTTATTTCAGAAACTGTCACAGTCCTTTGCCAAATACAGCATAAGTTATTGCAAAAGATTAAAAGACTCTGCCAACTCCTCCAAAAACATTGAATCAAATTTGCAATTGCTCTTTCTTTTAGAAACTGCTGTGGCCTAATTCCAATAGTTCCAAATTTTACAGAAAATAAAAGGCATTATTATCACCATAAAAGGTGAATGGAGGGTGTTTTCCAGGCTGAGTAATGCTTGTTCACACACCAAGTTTATATTTCTCAATATTTTGAGTGTGACATATTTTGAGTGTTTAACATACAAAAGACTTTGAAAAGATGCTCTTTTTTTACAGAGCCATAGATGCAGAGTTTGGCAAACTGTCCTCCATATGGACACCAGATGTTCCATGACAGCAACATTCTGATTTCTTCCCAGAGTCTAACTGTCCTCTCCTGCTACTCACCAACTCTTGTCCTCATCTTAGATGCCTTTGGGCTGAGAAAATTCCCTTCTACCTCATCTGCTATCCACAACTTGAAAACATACAGTATATTGTAGCAGGTGATTTCAACACCTCGGCCCCTCACTTCAACTGTTCACTCATCCATTCTCTCCTCTCACAGGGAGACAGTGGTGGTCCTCTGGTGTGCCAGGCCAGTGACAACCTTTGGCAGCTGGTGGGAGTGACCAGCTGGGGCAGTGGCTGTGGGCAGAGTAACAGGCCAGGGGTCTACACCAAGGTGTCCAGCCTACTGCCCTGGATCTACAGCAAGATGCAGGTGAGATGAAGAGAAACTACCTGGATTGCCTGTGTTCTATCAAACCACACCATGCAATACATGGCTAATACACAGCTCACCTTCCATTGACTTACACTACTTGACCAAAAGTATGTGGACACCTGCTCGTCGAACATCTCATTCCAAAATCATGGGCATTAATATAGAGTTGGTCCCCCTTTTGCTGCTATAAGAGCCTCCACTCTTCTGGGAAGGCTTTCCACTAGATGTTGGAACATTGCTGCAGGGACTTACTTTCATTCAGCCACAAGAGCATTAGTGAGGTCAGGCACTGATGTTAGGCGATTAGGCCTGGCTTGTAGTCAGCGTTCAAATTGATCCCAAAGGTGTTTGATGGGGTAGAGGTCAGGGCTCTGTGCAGGACAGTCAAGTTCTTCCACACCGATCTCGACAAACCATTTCTGTATGGACTTCGCTTTGTGCACGGGGGCATTGTCATGCTGAAACAGGAAACTGTTGCCACAAAGTTGGAAGCACAGAATTGTCTTCAATATCATTGTATGCTGTAGCGTTAAGATTTCCCTTCACTGGAACTAAGGGGCCTAGCCAGAACCATTAAAAACAGCCCCAGACCATTATTCCTCCTCCACTAAACTTTACAGTTGGCACTATGCATTCGGGCAGGTAGCGTTCTCCTGGCATCCGCAAACCCAGATTAGATCGTCAGACTACCAGATGGTGAAGCGTAATTCATCACTCCAGAGAATGCGTTTACAATGGCGGCGTGCTTTACACCACTCCAGCCGACGCTTGGCATTACGCATGGTGATCTTAGGCTTGTGTGCGGCTGCTCTGCCACAGAAACCCATTTCATGAAGCTCCTGACGAACAGTTCTTGTGCTGACGTTGCTTCCAGAGGCAGATTGGAACTCAATAGTGAGTGTTGCAATCGAGGACAGACAATTTTTACACGCTACGCGCTTCAGCACTCGCCGGTCCTGTTCTGTGAGCTTGTGTGGCCTACCACTTTGCGGCTGAGCCGGTCTTGCTCCTAGAGGTTTCCACTTCACAATAACAGCATTTACAGTTGACCGGGGAAGCTCTAGCAGGGCAGAAATTTGACAAACTGACTTGTTGGAAGGGTGGCTGTCAACGCGTGCTGTAGGTGGGTGCAGTGGTGGAATCAAACGCAGGACACAGACGGATAATCCAACAGACTTTAGTGATCGCCAAACACGGCAATAGGTCCACTCTTGCCCGAAGGCGAAATACGCACGAAGGCGAACAAAACAAAAGCGCACAAACAGGTGCGTAAATACTCCAACAGTGGAGGGAAGCTCAACCGAGCGAAATACAGGAAACACGCCCTAAACACGACTGACAAAAATCAATAACACACAACACTAGACAAACACAACGAGAAACTTATAGAACACTAATTAGGCTTAAACAAGAACAGGTGTGACAACAAACAGACAAAAGCAAACGAACATGAAACATACAACGGTGGCAGCTAGTATTCCGGAGACAACGAACGCCGAAGCCTGCCCGAACAAGGGAGAGAGGCAGCCTCGGCCGAAACCGTGACAGTACCCCCCCCTTGACGCGCGGCTCCAGACGTGCGCCGACTCCGGCCTCGGGGACGACCCGGAGGACGCGGAGCAGGGTGCGTCGGGTGCCCACGATGGAATTCCGTCAGGAGAGACGGGTCCAAGATGTCTCTCCTCGGCACCCAGCACCGCTCCTCCGGACCGTACCCCTCCCACTCCACTAGATACTGGAGACCCCCATCCGACGTCTCGAATCCAAGATGGACCTCACAGTGTACGCCGGTGCCCCTCGATGTCCAATGGGGGCGGAGGAGTCTCCCTGATCTCACTTTCTTGGAGTGGGCCAGCTACCACCCGGCCTGAGAAGGGACACATGGAACGAGGGGTTAATACTTTTATATTCAACAGGCAGTTGTAATTTGTAACACACCTCGTTCAACCTTCCCAGGACTTTAAATGGCCCTACAAACCGCCGACCCAGTTTCCGACAGGGCAGGCGGAGGGGCAGGTTTCTGGTAGAGAGCCAGACTCGATCACCAGGTGCGTACACCGGTCCCTCACTGCGGTGGAGATCGGCGCTCGCCTTATGACGTCGGAGGGCCCGCTGCAGGTGGACGTGTGCAGCGTTCCATGTCTCCTCCGAGCGCCGCGCCCACTCATCCACCGCAGGAGCCTCGATCTGGCTCTGCTGCCAAGGTGCCAGAACCGGCTGGTAACCTAGCACACATTGAAAAGGGGTTAGGTTAGTGGAGGAATGGCGTAGGGAATTCTGGGCCATCTCGGCCCAGGGAACGTACCTTGCCCACTCCTCCGGCCGGTCCTGGCAGTATGTTCTAAGAAACCTACCCACATCCTGGTTCACGCGTTCCACCTGCCCATTACTCTCCGGGTGGTAACCCGAGGTGAGGCTCACCGAGACCCCCAACCGCTCCATAAAGGCTCTCCAGACCCTGGAGGTAAATTGGGGACCCCGATCAGACACAATATCCTCGGGTACCCCGTAGTGCCGGAACACATGGGTGAATAGTGCTTCGGCGGTTTGCAGGGCAGTAGGAAGGCCCGGCATGGGGAGCAAACGACAGGCCTTAGAAAACCGGTCCACAACGACCAGTATAGTGGTGTTCCCCTGTGAAGGAGGAAGGTCAGTAATGAAATCCACTGAGAGGTGAGACCATGGTCGTTGTGGAACGGGCAGGGGTAGTAACTTACCCCTAGGCAGATGTCTAGGCGCCTTACACTGGGCGCACACCGAGCAGGAGGAAACATAAACCCTCACATCCTTCGCCAACGTGGGCCACCAGTACTTGGCACTAAGACAGTGCACTGTCCGGCCGATACCAGGATGTCCAGAGGAGGGTGACGTGTGAGCCCAATAGATCAATCGATCCCGAACCTCGAGCGGAACGTACTTCCGACCCTCAGGGCATTGCGGTGGACTAGGGTCGGTGCGTAACGCCCGCTCGAGCTCAGCATCGACCTCCCACACTACCGGTGCCACCAGACACGACTCCGGCAGTATGGGAGTGGGCTCCACGGACCTCTCCTCCGTGTCATACCGCCGAGACAGCGCATCTGCCTTACCGTTCTGTGACCCAGGGATGTACGTGATCTTAAATGTAAACCTGGTCAAGAACATATTCCATCTTGCCTGGCGAGGGTTCAGCCTCCTCGCTGCCCGGATGTACTCCAGGTTACGGTGGTCCGTCAAAATGAGGAAAGGGTGTTGAGCCCCCTCAAGCCAGTGCCTCCACACCTTTAGGGCCTGTACCACGGCTAACAGCTCCCTGTCCCCTACGTCATAGTTCCGCTCCGCCGGACTGAGCTTCTTAGAATAAAAAGCACAGGGGCGGAGTTTAGGTGGCGCGCCAGACCGTTGTGAATGCACGGCTCCTAGACCGGCCTCTGACGCGTCCACCTCTACCTGGAACGGCAAAGAGGGATCCGGATGTGCCAGCACCGGGGCTGAGGTAAACAGGTCCTTCAGCCTCCCAAACGCCCTGTCCGCCTCGGCCGACCACTGCAGACGCACCGGACCCCCCCTTCAAAAGAGACGTGATGGGAGCTGCCACCTGTCCAAAACCCCGGATAAACCTCCTGTAGTAATTTGCAAACCCCAAAAACTGCTGCACCTCCTTCACAGTGGTTGGTGTTTGCCAATTACGCACGGCCGACACCCGGTCTACCTCCATCTTCACCCCTGACGCAGACAACTGATACCCCAAAAAGGAGACCGACTCCTGGAAAAACAGACACTTCTCTGCCTTAACATACAGGTCGTGCTCCACCAGCCTCCGCAACACTCGGCGCACCAGGGCCACATGCTCGACACGGGTAGGCGAGTACACGAGAATGTCATCTATGTACACAACCACCCCCTGCCCCTGCATGTCCCTGAAGATCTCATCCACGAATGATTGGAAAACTGACGGAGCGTTCATCAACCCGTATGGCATGACCAGATACTCGTAATGGCCCGAGGTGGTACTAAAGGCTGTCTTCCATTCATCGCCCTCCCTGATGCGCACCAAGTTGTACGCGCTCCTGAGATCTAATTTAGTGAAGAAGCGCGCCCCATGCAATGACTCAGTCATGGTCGCAATCAGCGGGAGTGGATAACTGTACTTCACCGTAATCTGATTGAGACCACGGTAATCGATGCACGGGCGCAAACCAACATCCTTCTTCTTCACAAAAAAGAAACTCGAGGACGCAGGGCAAGTGGAAGGCCGTATGTATCCTTGTCTCAGAGATTCGTCTATGTAGGTCTCCATAGCTTTTTTCTCCTCTTGAGACAGAGGATACACATGGCTCCGTGGGAGCGCAGCTCCTGCCTGGAGGTCTATCGCACAATCTCCCTGCCTATGGGGCGGCAACCGCGTCGCCCTCGACTTACTAAACGCAATAGCCAAATCCCCATACTCAGGGGGAACGTGCAATGCGGGCACCTGGTTTGGACTCTCCACCGAGGTAGCCCCTACGGAAACGCCTAAACATCTACCCACACACTGGGCAGACCACTCCATCAGAGCCCTCTCCTGCCACGAAATAGATGGGTTATGGGTACTCAACCAGGGCATGCCCAGCACCACCGGATACGCAGGAGAGTCAATCAGAAATAGCTGAATCATCTCCTGATGACCCCCCTGCGCACACATCCTAAGTGGCGCAGTGACCTCCCTGATCAAGCCCGCACCCAACAGACGACTATCTAGGGCATGAACGGGGAAAGGGACATCAACAGGAAGAAGGGGAATCCCTAAAGCTAAACAAAACTTCTTATCAATAAAATTCCCAGCCGCGCCTGAATCTACCAGCGCCTTATGCTGGGAATGAGGTGCTACCTGTGGAAAACGCACAGGTATACAGAAATGTGCAACAGAGAGCTCTGGGTGAGTGGGGCGCCTACTCACCTGGAAGGAATCCCCAGTGCGGGACCTGTCGTCCTCTCCCCTAGGAGGCCATCCCCAGCACCTAGCAGCGGTGTGTCCTCCCCGACCACAGTTGGTGCAGGGGATGGACCCCCTAGTAAGCCGACCCCTCCTCTCTCTAGCGCCAGCGCCCCGAGCTCCATGGGGCACGGCTCGGAGGCGCTGGAGGGTGAAATGGACGGACCCCCTCGGGACGTCCGCGGGTAGCTAGCAGGTTATCCAGCCTGATGGACATGTCGACCAACTGGTCGAACGTGAGGCTGGTGTCCCTACAGGCCAGCTCCCGACGGACGTCCTCTCGTAGACTACATCTGTAGTGATCGACGAGAGCCCGATCATTCCACCCTGCATCTGCCGCTAGAGTACGGAATTCGAGGGCGAACTCCTGAGCACTCCTCCTCCCCTGCCGGAGTAAGACCAGACGCTCCCCCGCCGCTTTCCCCTCCGGGGGATGGTCAAACACCGCCCTGAAGAGGCGGGAGAACTCCTCGTAGGTTATGGTGTCCGCGTCGATCCTCCTCCACTCCGCGTTGGCCCATTCCAACGCCTTCCCGGACAGGCAGGAGATCAGGGCGGACACGCTCTCATGTCCCGAGGGCGCCGGGTGCACGGTGGCCAGGTACAGCTCCACCTGGAGAAGGAAACCCTGGCACCCGGCCGCGGTTCCATCGTAAGCCCTCGGGAGCGAGAGTCGGACTCCTCGGGGTTCCGGTGCGGGAATAGGCTGACTGGCCGATGGTGCTGGCAGGGCGGGTGGCGGTGGAGGCGTCCCCCAGCCTCGGATGGTGGTGATCACCTCCTGCAGTGCGGTCCCCATCTGCAGGATCTGGTCACCTTGTTCCCGGACCCTGTCCTCCAGTGTCGCCTGGGCTGCTGCGGCTCCTGCTGATTCCATTTAAAAGGTGTGTTATTCTGTCAACGCGTGCTGTAGGTGGGTGCAGTGGTGGAATCAAACGCAGGACACAGACGGATAATCCAACAGACTTTAGTGATCGCCAAACACGGCAATAGGTCCACTCTTGCCCGAAGGCGAAATACGCACGAAGGCGAACAAAACAAAAGCGCACAAACAGGTGCGTAAATACTCCAACAGTGGAGGGAAGCTCAACCGAGCGAAATACAGGAAACACGCCCTATACACGACTGAAAAAAATCAATAACACACAACACTAGACAAACACAACGAGAAACTTATAGAACACTAATTAGGCTTAAACAAGAACAGGTGTGACAACAAACAGACAAAAGCAAACGAACATGAAACATACAACGGTGGCAGCTAGTATTCCGGAGACAACGAACGCCGAAGCCTGCCCGAACAAGGGAGAGAGGCAGCCTCGGCCGAAACCGTGACAGTGGCATCCTATGACGGTGCAACGTTGAAAGTCACTGAGCTCTTCAGTAAGGCCTATCTACTAAAAAGTTTGTCTATGGAGATTGCATGGCTGTGTGCTCGATTTTATACACCTGTCAGAAATGGGTGTGGCTGAAATAGCCGAATCCACAAATTTGAAGGGGTGTCCACATACGTTTGTGTATATATATATATATGTTAACTCTCATTGTTCCCTCTGCAGCTGGAAAGTCCGTGATGCCACTTCCTTTCCAGTGACCTCGCCTCATCCAGTTCCTAAAGACCGCTGGCGGCCTGCTTTCTCCTTCCTCTCTGACCATCACACCATGAAGTCTCTCAGAATGATATTAGATAGATAGATAGATAGATAGATAGATAGATAGATAGATAGATAGATAGATAGATAGATAGATAGATAGATAGATAGATAGATAGATAGATAGATAGATAGATAGATAGATAGATAGATAGATAGATAGATAGATAGATAGATAGATAGATAGATAGATAGATAGATAGATAGATAGATAGATAGATAGATAGATAGATAGATAGATAGATAGATAGATAGATAGCCACTAGGTAGGGAGTAGCAGGAAAGGCATATTGCACTTTAACACAAGACCATGGTTCTTGTGTTCTTCTGTTCCTTTACTGTACCTTCTAAAATCACAAAATGCATTGTGTTTACTGTAGTTATGCCCAATGGCTGCTACAGTATGTATAACATGTGAATCTAGACCAATCCATTCTGTGCACTGATTCCAATGTTGTGTTTGAAAGATTTTTAATCCTATCTGTTTTTCTATCTTACAGTAAGTATATTTATAATATTTACCTGAGATAGTAAGTTCTAAGATGGATGGCCTTTCTCTTTTCTAAGTCTATATAACCCTCATATCCACTCACGCCTCCCATCTCTCCTATGTTTAATAAAAACATGTTTAAAAAAATTATTTTGTGGGAGACTTCATGCTTATTTCTGTTGCATCTATAAGGAATGTAGAGATGCAATGTGCTTTGTGATGCATCTCCAGAAATGATTTAGTGTTAATTATGTGTAACTCATAGGAAAGAAAGGAGTATAACTACTTTAATTGTCTGTCCCTACTTTCTTGTCTCGTTCTTATTGTTGACTAAGGTAGATATCATCTCTTAGTGCAATGCCATAACTTGACCTAAATCAGTGTGATAATAGTGGAAAGGATGTGTTTTGTCTTGATCACACTCCCTTCAAGCATGTTAACACCGATTACGCTCTAGGTTTGCATAACCGGATGTAATACAAATGTTCTGTATAAGGGACTGTACGTTGTTTATAATGAGAGATACCTAAGAAGATCAGACCACTCTGAAATTAAAATGGATGGCCCTCCCTTCAGTAAAATATATTTTTACCTGACCCTCCCTGAACGCTTGAAAAAATACAAGTGACCCTCCCCATACCCAAAATAATAATTCAAACATAAATTGGGTAGCAGAGAACAAAGAAAAAATTGCTTTTCATAAACACATTTCATACAATTCATTTTACATGACTGGAGACAAGCAGAGACTTTTTTTAATACCACAACCGAGTATGACAACGAATGAGTGCATGCTGCAGCAACGGAGACGTTTTGATTTCTATACAGGCTATTGTTAAAAAAGAGGATAGTCTTAAGTTTGAAACAGTGCTAAAGTTGTGTATCAACTGTAAGAATGTAGCGCAACAGAACCAGTTCCAACTTAAGTATCTGATCATCAATGAATTCAAGAAAAAGCAAACACAGCAGCCACATATCATCAGGTAGGCCTATATGCACTTGTAACTTTTTATCATTTGGGAAACTATATCATTTTCAAATGTATTCATTTGTTTCAATGATATTGTTGTTACAGAGTAGATGTGTGTTGACTGTGGCATGGGAATACAGTGGGGGAAAAAAGTATTTAGTCAGCCACCAATTGTGCAAGTTCTCCCACTTAAAAAGATGAGAGAGGCCTGTAATTTTCATCATAGGTACACGTCAACTATGACAGACAAAATGAGGAAAAAAAATCAAGAAAATCACATTGTAAGATTTTTTATGAATCTATTTGCAAATTATGGTGGAAAATAAGTATTTGGTCAATAACAAAAGTTTCTCAATACTTTGTTATATACCCTTTGTTGGCAATGACACAGGTCAAACGTTTTCTGTAAGTCTTCACAAGGTTTTCACACACTGTTGCTGGTATTTTGGCCCATTCCTCCATGCAGATCTCCTCCAGAGCAGTGATGTTTTGGGGCTGTCGCTGGGCAACACAGACTTTCAACTCCCTCCAAAGATTTTATATTGGGTTGAGATCTGGAGACTGGCTAGGCCACTCCAGGACCTTGAAATGCTTCTTACGAAGCCACTCCTTCGTTGCCCGGGCGGTGTGTTTGGGATCATTGTCATGCTGAAAGACCCAGCCACGTTTCATCTTCAATGCCCTTGCTGATGGAAGGAGGTTTTCACTCAAAATATCACGATACATGGCCCCATTGATTCTTTCCTTTACACGGATCAGTCGTCCTGGTCCCTTTGCAGAAAAACAGCCCCAAAGCATGATGTTTCCACCCCCATGCTTCACAGTAGGTATGGTGTTCTTTGGATGCAACTCAGCATTCTTTGTCCTCCAAACACGACGAGTTGAGTTTTTACCAAAAAGTTATATTTTGGTTTCATCTGACCATATGACATTCTCCCAATCCTCTTCTGGATCATCCAAATGCACTCTAGCAAACTTCAGATGGGCCTGGACTAGTACTGGCTTAAGCAGGGGGACACGTCTGGCACTGCAGGATTTGAGTCCCTGGCGGCGTAGTGTGTTACTGATGGTAGGCTTTGTTACTTTGGTCCCAGCTCTCTGCAGGTCATTCACTAGGTCCACCCGTGTGGTTCTGGGATTTTTGCTCGCCGTTCTTGTGATCATTTTGATCCCACGGGGTGAGATCTTGCATGGATCCCCAGATCGAGGGAGATTATCAGTGGTCTTGTATGTCTTCCATTTCCTAATAATTGCTCATTATCATTTATTTCGTCCCGACTCTCCGCTGTTGCGGTTTTAACCAATCAGCATTCAGGATTAGACCCACACGTTGTATAAAGCCTAATAAACCATTTTTCGTTTCATTATCATTTATTTCTAAGTATGTTTTATTTTTTTTAAGTCTTAAACTAAAATGGGTATGCCTTTAGCCATATTCTTTAACAAAAGCCAAATTACCTTCACATACCCCCTCAATTCGAGCCCTGGTTTTAACTTACACCAAGATCTTCACTGACACTGAGATATTTAAGGAGTGCATGGTGACTGAAGGGATTTGCTGACAAAATCAAAATGTATGGATAGTAGACTATAATTTTGTCTGTCAAACAGGTAGGCCTACCTCTTATTTCTTGAATAGGAAGAAATAGGCTCCAACACAAAGCCCTCTACTTAGTAGCCTAAAGTCAAATTAAAATAAAGACTGTTGAAATTAATTAGGCCTCATCGAATTTGCCTACTTTCAGAACCCATGCGCTGTCCATTTCCGTGGATGCCGTTTCATAGTAATGTAAGTTATGTAAATTACTTGAATATGGCTTATTGTGAGGTCAATAACGCTGATAAATAGCTTCATTATGGGTGTGCCACAGCACAGTCATTGGTGCACAAAAGGGTTTACATCCAGCCAGGTCACCCATGATAGAAGTCAGTATTCGACATCCATACATGTCTGAGGATGTCGGGAGATGACATGGAAACCGGACACTAGGGGCAACAGTGAGCGCTGTTACCTTCAAGTAGGTAAGCATCTGCCTCTGGTGCCAAAGGTTGCATGTTATAAGCCCCCGATAGAAAGTTGTTTTTGAGATTTTTGTTTAAAGCCTATCCCAAAACTTAACCCTTTCTTTAACCATTCAGAGGTTAATACCTAACCTTAAGATTTTGGAGTTAATATCTAAACTTAACCCTAACCTTAAATTTGGAGTTAATGCCTACGCTTAACCTTAATCACTTTGAAATTTCCCGTTTGAACAACTTCCAAATTTGAAGTTTGAGAAACATGGATGAACGTCCAAGTCTGACGTGAAGCTGTGAGAGCTTGTTGTTCCATCAGCAAGAGCAGGGCAGGCTGGGGCTCATTATTGGGAAGGCCTATTCATTGCCATGTGTAATGCAGTGTAGCCTAGTTTTATATACACCATCCCAAGAGCGCAAAAACTCAGGAAGTACATTTTCTAACTTTGCCCTGAGCTTCTCCGAGCATGCTCTTCATATAGGCTATGAATCATTTTATTGAGACCACACTAGGCCCACTTGATATTGCACGCCCAGCAGAGAATCAAGGATGCACACATCATTGGGCACACATCTAGATACTATAATAAGCAACTAATTCTCAAACCCTGAGCAATATGACATTTTATCTATTACCAATCACATGACCCTCCCCTGGAAAAAAAATGAAATAAATACTAAGCCCTCCCCCTGACTGAAATTGAAAAAAACATGACCCTCCCCCATTTTCCTCCAGGTAACAATTGTGTACATTTCGAATGCTTCCTTATGTAAATCTCTCTCTCCAGTCTCCCAATATTGATGGTGTAACACAGAATACACTGTAGCCTACATCTAAACACAATCAGTGTATATTTGTAACCAGTCGGGTACCCCATTCACCAACTGGGAGACGCGCGCAAAGATGTGGGTAGATGGCTAGATGCTCACGAACATGAACAGTGGTCGTGTGTGAGGCAGAGAGAGTGACAGACATCAAGAGACGTTTATGAACCTGTAAAAACAAAAGAAACATTGAGATTCTCCAACAAAGACATTGGCAAACTATTTTTACGTTTTGCATTCTAAGAGCGCAACTCGATCAAGAACCCTTCGCTGACTGCAACTGAACAGTGCGAAGGTACGGGTTATACAAATTTGAACAATAACGCTTTGAGAGAAGAAGCTGATCATTGTCGTTGATTTGGATTGGGTTCAATCAATTTATAGTTCAACGTCAAGATACTAGAAAGAGGTAAGAAGATCAATTGGGCATGTTTGTTTTTCGACATAATGCAAAAGGGTTGTGTGCGTTTTCATATCTACAGTGTGGTATTGTCTGCCTAGTTGGAGCAAAAATGTTGGAATCTGGTTTCTGGTCAAACGAGTGCTAGGGGGATAATAACATGTTGTTGTTTTTTATGTGGGTTTTATTGTGAGGGGTGTATTGGCTAATCAATAATATAGCCAACATTTAATTTCCTCAAATATTGATGTGAATCATTTATTGAGAACTTCAACTTGTCTCAATTTGTATAGGCCTATGCATGCCTAATATAAGTTGCATGATGGATATAAAATTTTTAAAAATCACTCATTGCATTGCATTTTATTTTGCAAAAATAACGTCTGTACAAGCATCATCTTTTTTCAAATAGGCCTAAACTGTGTGGTGTCGAGCGTTGTTTTTGAATGCCATCTATTCTATGCCATGAGGGTGTGTCCTTTTCACAGTGGCAGTGTATGATGTTAGATCAGCCAAATCTTCTCGTGCAGAGCAGACACAAAACATGCAACCGTTTGTATAGTTAGCCCTAGTCTAAATGGTATGTAGAACGAATTATTTGAAGCACTTGAATACTCCTCAGTCTTCCACAATAATGGCAAGTCTGGTGGTAAAGCCACAGGTTAGGATCGGAGAAAGTGGCAGACTCGCGAAGCTCGCGCCAGGCACAGCGTCAATGATGAGCTAGACTATCTCGGCTATGCATATTCTAAAACACATCATGCACAGTTATGCAAACTACGGCTATTTCGTAATGTACAGTGCCTTGCAAAATTATTCATCCCCCTTGGCGTTTTTCCTATTTTGTTGCATTACAACCTGTAATTTAAATGGATTTTTATTTGGATTTCATGTAATGGAAATACACAAAATAGTCCAAATTGGTGAGGTGAAATGAAAAAAATAACTTGTTTCAAATAATTGAAATAAAAAAAATAATGGAAAAGGGGTGCGTGCATATGTATTCACCCCCTTTGCTATGAATCCCCTAAATAAGATCTGGTCACATGATCTCTGAATATATAAACCTGTTCTGAAAGGCCCCAGAGTCTGCAACACCACTAAGCAAGGGGCACCATGAGAAGTACAGATCAGGGTTGGGTTATAAAAAAAATTGAAAGATTATGGCACCACAACAAACCTGCCAAGAGAGGGCCGCCCACCAAAACTCACGGACCAGGCAAAGAGGGCATTAATCAGAGGCAACAAAGAGACCAAAGATAACACTGAAGGAGCTGCAAAGCTCCACAGCGGAGATTGGAGTATCTGGCCATAGGACCACTTTAAGCCGTACACTCCAAAGAGCTGGGCTTTACGGAAGAGTGGCCAGAAAAAAGCCATTGCTTAAAGAAAAAAATAAGCAAACACATTTGTTGTTCGCTAAAAGTCATGTGGGAGACTCCCCAAACATATGGAAGAAGGTACTCTGGTCAGATGAGACTAAAATTGAGCTTTTTGGCCATCAAGGAAAACACTATGTCTGGCGCAAACCCAACACTTCTCATCACCCCGAGAACACCATCCCCACAGTGAAGCATGGTGGTGGCAGCATCATACTGTGGGGACGTTTTTCATCGGCAGGGACTGGGAAACTGGTCAGAATTGAAGGAATGATGGATGGCGCTAAATACAGGGAACTTCTTGAGGGAAGGTTCACCTTCCAGCAGGACAATGACCCTAAGCATACTGCTAAAGCAACACTTGAGTGGTTAAAGGGGAAACATTTAAATGTCTTGGAATGGCCTAGTCAAAGCCCAGACCTCAATCCAATTGAGAATCTGTGGTATGACTTAAAGATTGCTGTACACCAGCGGAACCCATCCAACTTGAAGGAGCTGGAGCAGTTTTGCCTTGAAGAATGGGCAAAAATCCCAGTGGCTAGATGTGCCAAGCTTATAGAGACATGCCCCGAGAGACTTGCAGCTGTAATTGCTGCAAAAGGTGGCTCTACAAAGTATTGACTTTGGGGGGGGTGAATAGTTATGCACTCAAGTTTTCTGGGGGTTTTTTGTCTTATTTTTTGCTTGATTCACAAAAAAAAAATATTTTGCATCTTCAAAGTGGTAGGCATGTTGTGTAAATCAAATAATACAAACCCCCCTAAAATCCATTTTAATTCCAGGTTGTAAGGCAACAAAATAGGAAAAATACCAAGGGGGGTGAAGTATTTCGCAAGAGTCAATTTCACACACAAACACAATCACATTATTACACATCAATGATTTTACTCCTTGCTTGGACTAACTCATTCTTAACTCTTTTGTCTAACTGTGTAGTGTATTGTGTTATTGTTTTTTTGTCTTCCCAGTCAAATCCTGTCCTGCACTCAGTGGAAGAGTTGATCTCTTCTCCAACACCATCCATCCATGATGAGCCTGTCCTGCACTGAAGCCTATGAACACCTCAACCCTTGTCCTGCATTGAAGTCAAGCCTCTGAACACCTCAACTCATGCCTCATACCCTGCTGTGATCCCTTCCCAACACTGTGTAAGTAGCTCTCTCATTCCCATTCCCTATAATATTGTACTATAAATGTGTTTATTACATGCTTTAGGTGAAAATAATTAGTCTTTGACCATTTTTGAAACACGCTTTGTTGTCTCCGTGCGTTCTGCGCTTATACCGTGGGTCTCCCATCCTCCTCAATTTTTCAAGTCACCAGCCTCAACTATGTACCCCTGCACATCGACTCAGTACTGGTGCTCCCTGTATATAGCATGTTATTTTTACTCCTTATTGTTATTAGTTATTCACTGTGTATTTATTCCTCGTCAATATTTCAATGTTTTATTTAATTTAGCTGAGGGTCACCTTCCCAATCATTTTAAGACAAACTCTCCTGGAAACATGTAAGAATCGCGATACGTCTATGTCAGGGGTGTCAAGCGATGGCCGCCGGGCCGGATCAGGCCCGCAAACGGGTTTAATCCGGCCCGCGAGATGATTTTAAAAAACAAACAAAAAAAACAAAAAATACATTTTTTTTTTTTTTTTTTTGTGTGTAAAGTATAAAAATGCGCTGCAATTTTTCAATAAAATAAACTGCTGTTCCAATTGCGTCCACTGGATGGCGAAATAGCAATTGTGTTAAGCAAGCAAACTGTTTATACCGGGGCAGAGCAAGTAGGTCAAGCACGTGCAGCCAATGAGCTACTTTGTTTTCCCCGCGATATTTATTACGGCTTCTACTTTTAACATTATGTGCTTTGGCACCCTCATTGCCCCAATATGTCTCTGTCAAAAAAGAGAAAAGTGGACGCAGAGTGCAGAGTGTTCCAAGAAAAATGGTCATCCTATTTATTCACGGAATTGAATGGGAAAGCTGTATGTTTGGTGTGTTCAGAGCATGTTGCAGTGCTGAAAGAATATAACCCTTCGGTCGCCACTATGTGAGTCTTCATGCCGACAAATATGACAACTTTCAAGGACAGTGGAGATGAGAGAAGGTGAATGAACTGTTGGCGGGTCTGAAGAAACAGCAGTCTGTGTTTACTCACAGCCGAGACATCAGTGACGCTGCAGTGAAAGCTAGCTACCTCATTGCTAATGAAATCGCAGTGGCTTCAAAACCATTTAGTGAGGATGAATTTGTAAAAACATGCATGATGAAGGCAGCGGAGATTGTGTGCCCTGAAAAGCGGCAGGCTTTTGCAAATATCAGCCTGACAAGAAATACAGTTGCAGGCAGGATTTCCGATCTTTCAGTGGATTTGGACAGCCAGTTGAAGCAAAAAGTAAAGTCATTTATTGCGTTTTCGGTTGCAATTGATGAAAGCACGGACATTACAGATGTTGCACAACTGGCCATTTTCATCCGCGGAGTTGATGACACATTGACCGTCACCGAGGAGTTCGTGGAGTTGGTGCCGATGACAGATACAACGACAGCAGCTGATATTTTTACCGCACTCGTCGGCGCGCTGGACAGGGTCGGAGTGGACTGGTCCCGCGCTGTCAGCCTGGCTACAGATGGTGCGCCCTCAATGATCGGGAAAAAAGCAGGCGTTGTGACAAAGTTCAGAGAGAAAGTGCAATCTGCAAATGGAGGACGTGATTTCTTGACTTTTCACTGTATTTTGCACCAGGAGGCTTTGTGTTGCAAGTCATTAAAGATGGATAACGTCATGAAGGTGGTAATCCAAACTGTTAATTTCATCCGATCCAGAAGCCTGAATCACCGTCAGTTTGACAGCCTTCTCAGAGAGAAAGACCACATCTATGGCCTGCCATACCACACTGAGGTAAGATGGTTAAGCCGAGGTGCTGTGCTGAGGCGTTTCTTTGATTTACGAGAAGAAATTGAACAGTTCATGGAAGAAAAAGGGCAAACCAGTGTTAGAATTTCATTCCGCAGAATGGATGCAGGACCTTGCATTTATGGTGGATGTTACAGAGCACCTGAATAACTTGAACAAACAGCTGCAAGGGCGCAACAAAGTTGTCACGCAGTATTATGACAGCATACGTTCTTTCAAGTTGAAGCTGTCATTGTGGGAGACGCAACTTGCCGGTGGTGATGCAGCTCACTTCCCCTGTCTGAAAAATGTGTGCGCGACCCAACATGTGGCAGACATGAAGCGGTTCAAAGATAAAATAACGGGACTGTTACGGGAGTTTGAGCAACGCTTTCTGATTTATGTTTATGTTTTTATGTTGATGTGCTATTGTTTTTAATTGAATTTATTTGTATATTTAACCTATTCTTGACTCTGTGGTTCTTGCACTTGTTTGGGGAACAGGATTTCATTATTTTTATCTACATTTCTGCCTGAGAAATGACACCCTGATATAGTTCTGTGATCTGTGATATACTTCTGTGAATCACTGAGGCATTGTGTGTTTGTGTGTTCTTTGTCCTCAGAACTTTCAAATAACTTGAGGTGTTTTATGATTAATAGTGATGTTGTGCTTTTGGACACTGTCCTCAGGCTCCAGCTTTATGTTTATATGTTTTTATGTTGATGTGCTATTGTTTTTAATTGATTTTATTTGTATATTTAACCTATTCTTGACTCTGTGGTTCTTGCACTTGTTTGGGGAACAGGATTTCATTATTTTTATCTACATTTCTGCCTGAGAAATGACACCCTGATATAGTTCTGTGATCTGTGAAACAGTTCTGTTAATCACTGAGGCATTGTGTGTTTGTGTGTTCTTTTTCTTTAGAATTTTCAAATAAACTTGACGTGTTTTATGATTAATAGTGATGTTGTGCTTGTACTATTTTGGACACACTGTCCTCAGGCTCCAGCTTTATGTTGTATGTTGATCGTATTAAAACAAAGAAAACAATCTGAAGTTGATGTTTTTAAGTTATATATACCATGATTTTTCCGGTCCGGCCCACTTGGGAATAGATTTTCCTCCATGTGGCCCCTGAGCTAAAATGAGTTTGACACCCCTGGTCTATGTCTTGTGAACAGATAGCATAAATTAACATATGTTCACTTTTGATGATTATTACATCAGCCAACCGTTACCCATCCTCAAGGTCTGTGTTCATTGCTTTGTGTTAACATACTGTACTATTACATCACCTCTGTAAATGTGGATTTCAGGATGGCTCAGTTGGACTGCTATGTTGTGATATGAGAGACTTTACTCAGTTACAGTTAATAGTTGACATTAGTCTCACAGTCTTGTTTGATCTGTGTGACAGTGTGAGGAGGCCATGTGTTTATTTCCTCATATGACCTCCCACACCTCTACTCTCTCTCTCTCGCTCTGCTGACAACGGGCTTCCTGTTCTGACTGTAGCATAGCGCTTCCCTCCTCTCGCTCTTCACCGCTTTCTGATCTGTCTCTCCCTTCTTTCTTTCTGACAGGCCATCTCTCTTTCCATCTCTCCTCATAGACCAAGGGGGTTCTGTGCACTGCTTGGGAGGTGTCATCCACTTTTACATAGATACTTATTGCAGAGATATTTATTTGCTCATATTTATCTGAGCAGGTGTGTTTGCATGTGTGTTTCACTTGTCTTACTTTACCACTGTAACATAACATATGGGTTCAAATGGGGTTCAAAACTGGAAATAGAAATGTTGCAGTATGTCTCGATCAATTCATGAGAAAAATGTGAAATGGTTTTAGCAAGTGTTAGTCATGAACAACGCACACCCAGTTTATTTCTCAATCACTGGAATAATGGATTTAGAAAGGAGCTCTAAAATATGTCTGTTCCATGACTGTCCATCTCAATACTGCAGAAGGATAGCATTTTTTCAAAAGGATCAACTGGCACTCATCATAGATTTCCACAGGACGCCATTTCAATTTGATGTTGTGGAATACATTTAATAAAAAGTGCCCTTTTTTCCTATTAGGGAAGCAGTGTGTTCATTATGCATAAAATGGGTCTCATCAAGCCCGTTTTGGCAGTCATGCCCTCTCTGGTCCTTAATCTGAAGATGAAGAACATGACCACAGATCTTTGCATTTCCATTCAAGGCAATTTGAAAGTTGCTACAGGACTTGGGTTGATGACTCTCTCTCAGGAGGTGTAGTATTCCCTAAGTCCACAGAGTGGGGTCCTTATGCATTAAAACTGTACCTGATGCATTTGAACAAGTAGAAATCAGGTTGGGCTTTCTGGCCAATTTGTCGATCTAACCCACTACTGCTCTTTGAGCTGTGTCCCCTCAAGAGGCCCAAACTGTCCCTAGACCTATCTACTCAGCACACCATTATGGTTTTACTTCTTCAAACAAGGAAATTATTTTTGCCCTTCAGGAACGTTGGACTGTGATTTACGGGATGTCGAAATCAATTCAAAATGATTTAATAGCATCAATCGCATCATCCATTAAAAGTGAGATTAAAGAGAGGTTGACAGCTCATTTTTTGGCGAGCGCTCAAGTAGGCTTTCCACTTTCCTTCTATATTTATTTAGCAAAGGTGATAACACATAATAACTCCGGACAGACACAAGCAAAAACTAATTACATAAATGTTGCAGCAGCCTAGGCTACACCTAAACAACAAGACCATTTTTCTGTCTGATCAACTGTATGCTACTAATAATAGCAGCTATGCGCCCTGCCCATCTGGACAGGGTGAACAAATGGGTAACGTTATGAATTAATAGTCAATTTGTGTGTCAGGAGAAAATATGAATGTGATCAAATTTGGTTTATATTCAAACTTGGGCTGGCTACGCTGCCTATACGTTTTCAATCCAAAATTATTAACTGGAATTTATCAATCAACATAATAGTGATGAAGATGTGAGTACATTTTTAAGTAAGCCTACAGTTGCATAGGCTTGCATGATGCAAACATGCATAAAGCAACTCTGCCCAGTGAGTTCTATTGTCTATCAGTTGTTGTCTCTGTGTCTGGGTAGAGGAAACCCCCAATTAATCTAGTCTAAATATAATTAATATGAACAAGTATAAGTTTGCAGCAGTTTGACAGGTTTAGGATTATTAGGAAAAATTGGTCCCATCATAGCCCATATAAAACCTTTTTACAACGGATTAATCACTGTCATACCTTATAGGGTCCAGAGTTTTCCTGGTTAGGTTAACAGATCAGGAAAAACTCTGTGCCCCAGGGGGAAAAAATTGCCCCACCAATCTGGGACCTATGGTGCCACTAGTCTGCTTGCAGTTTTCAGTTATCGTCAGGTATGTGGATGGTCAGGGCTTTATTCAGGAATGTTTCTTGGGCTACTTTGATGTGTCACCTATCAAATATTTTCTACCTGAAAAAAAAACACTTCACAAAATAAACACATTCTTCCCATAAGGAAGCTCTTGTTTTATGACAAAGCACTTTCTGTAAATACTGTGGGCTCACAAAGGCATATTGAGTAAGATATCTAAAGTTCATTAACTGCATTGAAAAGGCGCCATTCTATTTGTTTCCCTAAGCAGTGTTCATTTCATGAACATCCCTGTGTTACATGATTATGAAGTATGTGTATGGGCAGCAAGATTTTGTTTTGTACATTTATTTGAGTTTGATAGTTATTTCAACTCAATATTTCAATATAATGTCTACATATTTGATTGGATCAACTGCTATGTATTTGGAACAACTCTATCTCACATTAGTTGTGACTTTACTGACTTTCTTTTTCAAACTGAGGTCCTGAGAAAAAGATCTGCCACATAAATAAAATGTGTCTGTCTGAGAGGACGACAGTTTGGTCCCTGGCTCTGATTGCCCAGCTGGTGTCACCTGAGCCGGGAATGGAGCAGGCCACACGGTGTGAATCAATCTTTGTCTCTCCTTGGCTACCTTGAAACCGGTCTGGCAGGTGGGAAAGTAGCACACTGCGACACACGAGGGGGTCAGGGATAGACAGTGAGAGGAAAGAAGGAGGGGAGTGTCAAATGTGGCGTCATTATGCTCTAATCACTGTTCTGTGACTGTTTGAGTGGCCCTTTGAAAAGCCCCTTCTTCCAGATCTCACCTCCACTTCTCACTGCTCCCTCAGCGTCCGATGGCAAAGCATGACCCTGTAAGTTCTTCCTTTATCCTCTCCTCCTTGTTCTCTGGTTCTCTATCTGTTTCCCCTGGGCTGACTTCTGTCACCAGAACAAGAGTCTTTTCTTTCTCACACACACTGACCATCCTGTACTCGTACTCTCACTGTCCCTCTGTCAGGTTGGGTTGTTTAAGTAAAAGTGGCCTTTCCTTGTGTATTGCTGATGTTCTCAAAAGTTGTACTTTTTGCCACGTCATGGACAGATTGCAGGATATGCGAACCAATTTGTGTTGATATGCTACTAGGAGACTAAGGCACAGGGTCAGGCTGGTGTGTAGCTGGAGCCCCGTACGATCTCATTGCGATTGTCTCGGTGTCTGATCTCTATACTGTGTTGCTTTGCATTGTGTGTTGAATTTATGTTGAATCCTCCTATATAAATATTGTGTTGAAAGTAGGGGTTCTTAGTCTGAATGGATAGTGGTTTTATGTCTCAAACTAGTCTTTTCACCCAGTTTGTCTAACCAAAATACGGGGGCAGATTGTGAAATAAGACTTGAGGTGGAAATGAGCCCAATAGGCTCTATGCTGCTACTGTGGACTTCCATCTGTAACAGAGAGGATTTATCTGTCCTGATTACTGAATCAACCATCAATGTGGGCTGGTTCCATTTTACCTAGAAATCTACTATTGAGCTCTAAGGGACTCTTTTGGAATTGAAGTTCAAAATTACAGTATATAACAACTTCATTGTTTATAAGTACCATCTTCCCTTTGAAATGTAACTTGAACCTAAAACCTCATCATTTTACAGTAATTACTGGAAAATGCCAAGGGGGAACAATGTCTATTGACCTACGTCGATTCAGGCAAACTGGTTCTACCACCAACTAAAAATCCACTTGGTACAGTATTTTGGTTCATTTGCGTAGGAGTTGGGTGCCTATGGTCATGAAACTGGAGCTGTTTACCAAAGAAAAGGTTTAGGTTATAAACTAGTATTATTACTGACTGAGCCTAGGAGTCTTCTCTATGTCACCAAGACGGATAACAGCAAATCCCATCTTTGTCTATTGTTCTGCATTGGTATATTGTATACATGTATGGCAATATAGGAAGAGTGACCATGACAACACATATATGTATGTTAAACAGTCACATAGTTTAGGGGAACTAAGGATAGAGGTTCATGAAAGGAACTCCTTCTGTGCATACTATTAGTTTAGGTCAAATGGCACCTTCCATGGACTTCCTGATAAAATACATTGGGTGCTTTAAATGGAGGTGTAGGAGCTAATAAACCATACAGTGGGTGTTTGGATTTTCAGATGTAGAGAAGATACATATGGTACATGCCTGCCTCTTGGCTTCCTATGGAGCGTGGTAGTACGTGCCTGTGTGAAGGTTATTGTGATTCAGGAAGGTCTTATTATAGTGCTAATGGTCCATTCTCTAGGGTGAGAGAGTTACTGGGATTGACTGAGATGCCCTGGAACTGACAGACTGAGTTCTTGGAACAACAAGGGTAGTGACTATCGGTCCAAATAATATTGGGTCGACCAGTTGCCATGGTACCCAAATGTAGATGCAACACATTTTTGGTTAGCACTCTTTATCCTCAACCAGACAAACACATCAATATGATCCACGTCCGCTGTAGACCTATAGGATCTAATGGTCTTTGTGATCCTTGTGATCATCACTATAGCCTAGCCCCCTCTGAAATCAAAACTCCACCTGAAAATCTTGCAATGTTGCATGTTGTACCAACATCAGAACCAGTTAGGGAAGTTAAAAGCAATGTCATCCCTACAAGGAAACATGACTGTAATGCCATCCACCACCCCGCCCAAAGGCATCCTTTTGTCGTCAAGGACAAGAGAGACAGAACTCAAAGCCAATATTGAACCCTGGCTGTCTGTCATCCAGCCCCAGGGGGGAAAAGCACACTATCAGACTAACCGACCTACACCTGTGTGTGGATGTGGGTTCCAAATCACCTGTGTGTGGATGTGGGTTACAATCACCTGTGTGTGGATGTGGGTTACAATCAACTGTGTGTGTGATACAACCAGGCAGCAGCCAGCCAGGGACAGGGGACGACCACAACTTCCACCCTTCTTCTGCGTGGCAACAATAGAGACTCCCCGGGGGCAATGTGAGCTCGGCCGCGGCCCTGGTGACGTTGATTAGCTCTATTATCTGAGATGCTTGATAGCGCTATGGAGAGCAGATGAATGTAAAGCAGAAATGAGAGCATGATAAAGAGAGGAGGAAATGAATAAGGGGCCCATTGGGAATCTCGGCACGTTGTTGTCTAGAGACATGGGACCTTCCATTGTGCTTGAGTTGGTTATTCAGGTGTTGGGATCTCAAACATGCTCGATTTTCACCAATCATCAACCATCTGTAAGCCCTGTTCGCAATCAACATGTGTACTCTATTGAGCACCCCATACACTGTTGTTCATGGAAGAATCGGGGTTCCTGCATGGAAGTTGTTTACTTGGGATTATTAAAGGCCAAATGCAACCGGTTTTTATCTCCATATCAAATCATTTCTGGGTAACAATTTAGTGCCTTACTGTAATAGTTTTCCATTAAAATAGTAAAAGAAACAAAAATAGCTTTTTAGCAAAAAACTATTTCTCAAAAAAAAATGTTGCTAAGAATGTCTGGGAGTGTCTGAGTGGGGATGGGAAAACTGAAGAAAAGCTGTTATTGGCAGAGAGTTTTCGAACTCTCTTTCTTATTGGTCTATTAACTAATTTACCACCTGGTGATGTCGCCAGGCAGGCCAAAACTCCATCCCACCAAAACAATGACATTTCAGACTCTTTTCCAACAGCTCTTACATTAAAAGGGCATTATCATCTTTTTCACAATTTCAAAGTATTATTAACTATGACACAGGAAAATCACGTTTGTGACTGCACTGGGACTTTAAGTTCCCGCATGGGTGTTGGATCCGAATATATTTTTAATGACTGACTTCTTAACCTTTTGTCTTTTTCTCTGTGTTCTCCCCTGCAGAACAAGCTCCCTCCTCCATACTACTCTGTTGAGGTGCACACCGTCCCGCCCCTCCAGTCCTATGAAGAGGTAGTCTATGGAGCGGGTCCAAGGCACACTCCTCCCAACCAGCTATACTACATCCCCCAGCACCCCCCACCAGTGGCTGCGGAGCACAAATGCCAGCCCAGTATATGTGAGTAGTTCTCTCTATCTACTGCCTGACTATCCCAGTTCTGTCCCAGTCCAGTTCCCTCCGTTTGTTATTTGCTTTCAGGGGACTACAAACCACCAGTGAAAGTAGTGTAAAATAATACAAGTTGAAACAGAAGTGGTAGCAATAAAAAAACATCCTTGAGAAGTGGGATTTTAACTCCCTCATTATGTGTCTGCATTATGTAGTGGCTATACACTGAGTGTACAGAACATTCAGAACACCTGCTCTTTCCGTGACATAGACTGACCAGGTGAATCCAGGTGAAAGCTATGATCCCTTATAAATGTTAATTGTTAAATCCACTTCAATCAGTGTAGATGAAGGGGAGGAGACAGGTTAAAGAAGGATCTTTAAGCCTTGAGACATGGATTATATATGTGTGCCATTCAGAGGGTGAATTGGCAAGACAAAAGATTGAAGTGCCTTTTGAACAGGGTATGGTAGTAGGTGCCAGGCACACTGGCTTAAGTGTGTAAAGAACTTCCAACCCTGCTGGGGTTTTCACACTCAATAGTTCCCGTGTGTTTCAAGAATGGTCCACCACCCAAAGGACATCCAGCCAACCTGACACAACTATGGGAAGCATTGGAGTCAACATGGGCCAGCATCCCTGTGGAATACTTTCGACACCTTGTAGAGTCCATGCCCCAATGAATTGAGGCTGTTCTGAAGGCAAAAGGGGGTGCAACTCAATATTAGGAATGTGTTCCTAATGTTTTGTAGACACAGTGTATGGTTTGTATATGGTCTCCTGAGTAGGATATATCTGTTTGACGTGTATGTCGTGTGTTGTTCCAGCTCTTCCTGACAAGAAGAAGAAATACAATTGCTGCCACCATAGTGCCAAGTGCTTTGGCTGGTCAGGGGGCATCGTTCTGTTGCTCCTCCTGGCCATTGCCATCTGGCTCGGAGGTAAGGCCAGGGTTGTCGTCATATTTATTCATATGTTGTTACTCATGTATATGTATGCCTGTTTATTCATAAGCTACTCTCTGATTCAGAGGGGTTGGGTTAAATGCGGAAGACACATTTCGGTTGAATGAATTCAATTGCGCAAGTGACTAGGTACCCCCTTTCCCTCCCCTACTGTATTTGTGTAGACATTGACAGTCTTCCTCTCCTACCTCTGTCTCTCCTCTTCTCCCCACCCTTACACATTCTCTGTGCCCCCAACCTACCCCATCCAACCCTTCCCCCGCCTCTCTGTCTCTCGGTCTCTTTAATTTCCAATGTCTTTCTCTCTCTCTCTGGGTAGTGTGTTACGGTCCCAGGTTAGCAAAAGCAGCTGCCATCATCGAACACCATGAGGATGAGGATGAGGGGCACTATGAGAAGCAGTTGAGCGTGCCCGTGAAGTTGAGCGTGCCCGTGCATGACACCTGCTCCAACTCCACCGTCCAATGTGACGCTCTGCGGGACTGCCAACTGGGCACCGACGAGTCCAACTGTGGTAAGCATACTCACACAACAGACAGACATACCAGACTTGCAGGTAGATGTAGAGAAATTAAAGCCAGGGGGACAGGTAGACATACACTCAACGTATGACAAGCAGACAAACATAACCCTTTTCGTATCTTATTATTCTATCCTCTCCTCTCCCTCTCTCTGCAGTGAGGTTTGGGGCGGATGGTGCTTTACATGTCAGAACGTCTCAGGACGGTCGTTTCCTCCCAGTGTGTTACCAGGGATGGGACCAGAGCTACGCCAACCAAACCTGTGCCCAACTGGGCTTCAGAAAGTAAGACATCATCTTATTTCACAACAGCCATTTTATAGGCTACCTCTCAAAGCAACTACTTTCACTCACAGACATTTGCTCAGTGACATCTAATTTCACTGCTGCCATTTTCAGTATTTACTCTCAGATTGATTCTCTGCACTCCTCTCTCTCTCTGGGGTTGGTGTGCCTGTGGCAAATGTACTTTCTGGGAATGCTTCATGGGAGGGGAATTGATTATAGTATTGCTTTGGCAGACAAAATCTAAATGTGTTTGTGTGTGTCGACCATGCAGGTCCTTTGCAACCAAGGCAGTGAAATCCCAGCAGTCCATTGGTCTAACCCTGAACAACAGATCGTCTTTACCCATCCAGGGCCAGGTCAATGTCAGGTAAGAGAGCTCAACTCCTCTACAAACCTTAGCACGTATGTATTTACACATTTTAGTCCCAGTCATGTTGAGGGAATGATGGCGTTAAGTCATACACTGTCATTACCTGTCATGACTGGTTGGGATGTAATGTTATGTCATCATTATAGCTGCATTATAGGCCTCATGAAGGCTGTTTCAAATCAACTGTAGCCATGCTGCACATATCCCAGTGTGGTTTAATGTT
Organism: Coregonus clupeaformis; assembly: GCF_020615455.1. Lineage (NCBI taxonomy): Eukaryota > Metazoa > Chordata > Actinopteri > Salmoniformes > Salmonidae > Coregonus > Coregonus clupeaformis. The sequence goes on along the minus strand of NC_059196.1, from coordinate 12,271,741 downwards.
AGATCCTGAGTTCCTGACATGGTTGTGCTTGTGTTGCTATGTAGCTCGTCCTGCCCTGACCAGAACACCGTCTCTCTAAAGTGTATTGGTAAGGAGCTCTCATCTGTTCATATTTCACATATTTCAGCCAGGCAGGCCCATATCAACCTTCTGTTTGAAATATGACTTCTAGTTAAATTAGATACAAACATTTGACCACTTTTTCCCCTTTCCCCAGATTGTGGGCGTCAGCAGTTGTCCTCCCGGATCATAGGGGGCAGTGTTGCCAAGCTGGGCCAATGGCCCTGGCAACTCTCTCTACACTTTGGTGGAACACACATCTGTGGAGGGGTCCTGGTGTCCCCTGACTTTGTGGTGACAGCTGCCCACTGCTTCCCCAGGTCAGTGACTAGAGGACAACAATGCTCAGTTCCAAACTGATCCCTTGGCTCTAATTCTAGACACGCTATGTAGATCCTTGCTAATAGCTCCACCTTACCCTCCCTGCTGTGTTCATGACAAGTCAGAGTGAAATCCGACTTGTTTTGAACTCGTTGAGAATGCCAATTGACTAACGGCAAGCTAGCTACTCCAACCATAAACAGAAAGTACAGCTATAATGCTCATAAACAGTGTAAAAAAAAACATATAAATAGATTGTTTTTGATAAATTACTTTTTATTGTTGTGTTTAACTTCCAAAAATGCTGTTGTCGAAGTAATTTCCTTAGTCAGAGTTCAGCAAGTCGGAGTACTCGGATGATGCCAGGGTTTCTGACTTTTAATTACTAGTTGGAGGACCGTTCAAATATATTTTGTCCCACTCTGAAGCCTGTATTTCTGAGTTTCCGACATGTCATGAACGCGACATTAGCCTAAGGAGAATGTCAGTCCTTTTACTTACACATATCCATATAAAACACAGACTAGTAGCGAATCTGTGCAGCAACTTGCTCAGCGTTACTCAAGAACAAGCAGCACGACAACCCATCACCTCAACACCCTCACCTTGACAACCAATCTCCATAACTCAATTAAACACCTTATTACCATAATAATAATAATAATAACATCCGTGTCATAAGCTACAGCCTTGGTTTGAGAAGTAAATTAATATATATTTTATTGTCTTTTTTTCCTTGCCCATTGAAGGTCTTTCCCCCCGGTTCTTGATGCTAGTAGGTGGCGTGTGTACGGAGGAGTGGTGTCTCAAGACAAGCTTCCTTCTCCCTACCTCATAGAGAAGATCATCGTGAATGAGAACTACAACAACGTAACCAACGACCAGGACATTGCCATACTGAAGCTGGCCTCACCAGTTGAATTCACTAGTGAGTCTGGCTCTATTCCTTCAATATCAGAGAAACGCTAGGGAAACGCTAGCATCAACGTTGGGACAGCACTGTAAAAATGTTTGACCTTTGAGTCTAAATGTCTGGGATGCATCCACTGTCCAGAATGGTAATCTCATTTGCGTGTGTGTGTGTCTGATTTTTGTAACTGTGTGTGCTTGTGTCTGAAGTCAGTATGCCACTCTGTTTATCTAACTTCCTGTGTGTGTTTTTTTATTCAGATGCAGTTCAGCCTGCCTGTTTGCCAGCCTTTGACCAGACATTCCCCAAAGGAACCAAATGCTGGACCTCGGGATTCGGGACAACAGATGAGGGGGCAGGTAGGAAGAGAGACAAGGGAGTGGAGGGAGAAACGGACTATACTAAAGGAAAGAATGCTTATCTAGAGTGAAACAACAGGGACAGACTGGGACCAAAATTCGGACTGGGTATTTCTAACACACCGGCCCATTTCTATCCTCGAGTCCCCAACACCAGCCCTTTTTTCCCCCCTGGAGGTCCCCTGTTATTAGCCAAATAATTATTATTTTGCATAAGAAACAACAACAATTTGTACAGTCCCCCTGGGTTAAAAATGAACCAGCCCATCTGGCATTTTCCAGAATTGCCTTATGGCCTGTCCGTCTCTGTGATACAGAGAGAGTGATGTGGAGAACGGAGGCTACACATACATTATTCATCCTATTTTAATGTCTTCTCATTGCAGAAAACCATGCTATATTCAGTAGAGCAACAGTTTGCGTAGAGCAACTAGCTATAGTGTCGCTAGCTGAAGTGTGTGTGTGTGTATGTTTGGAGAAAGACTGTGTACTGTATGTGTCCCTTCACAGCTAAACCCTCCAAAGACCTGATGGAGGTGACCGTTGACATCATTGATGTGCGTGTCTGTAACAGCTCCAAAGTATACTCCGGCAGTGTGTCCAACAACATGCTGTGTGCCGGAGAGCTCAACGGGGGCAGGGACTCCTGTCAGGTACATGTCCACATACTGTTGTGTAATTCTTCTATTTACAGGTCTGGGGACTCATTTTATAAACATTGCGTACGTAGAAAATATATCCCAAAACATGCGTGCGGTAAAACTGCCGCACTGAACAAGCAGGCAAGTAAGTATTTGTTGCAAATGGGGGATATGATGACACGCTTATTAAACAAGGGGGGGAAAAGGAAACAAGATGCAGCCATTTGCCATTAGTGAGAAGAGCGAAAATCTATGTGTTTTGTTTTTGGAATCTAAAATGATTAGACACACCTATTTCCTATTTATTTTATTTTTTATAACAATTGCAGAAGAAATTCCTCACCTTTTCTGGCCGTGATGCATTCCCGAAGTAGCCATATGAAAAAAGACCATGCGCATCTCTCATTTAATTGGGCCTAGTAAATAGATAGGCTATGTATTTCAAGTTTTGCTGAAGCCTATGCGATCCCATAGGCAGCACGGTTTATAACATACAGTTTAATTTAACAGGTGAACAGACAGTTTATATTTTACATTGCATTATGTATGCAACTACTGTGAGTAGCTTACTGTAATTTAAAATGTTTTAAATTAGGCTAGACAATGTTTCAGAATTCACAGTCCAGCATATTTAGGTTGAGGGGAAAAGTAAATGCAAAACATTGTTGAATTCAAATGTTCTGCTGGCAGGTCCACAACAATTTCCCATAGTTTTTTCTTTCACAAACTGTCACAGTCCTTTGCCAAATACAGCATAAGTTATTGCAAAATATTAAAAGACTCTGCCAACACCTCCAAAAACATTGAATCAAATTTGCAATTGCTCTTTCTTTTAGAAACTGCTGTGGCCTAATTCCAATAGTTCCAAATGTTACAGAAAATAAAAGGCATTATTGTCACCATAAAAGGTGAATGGAGGGTGTTTTCCAGGCTGAGTAATGCTTGTTTACACACCAAGTTTATAATTCTCAATATTTTGAGTGTGAAATTTACGCAACGGTTATAAATGAGGTCCCTGGGGTGCTCTAGAGGTCTAAGCCGCTGCTTCTGGAGCACATGTACAATGTACCGCTGTCAGCATGGCTTCAATTTCGGCCCACTACTCTCAGCACTCTTTCTCCTACCTTTCACCTCTCTCTCTCTCCTATTCCATTTAACATACAAAAGACGTTGAAAATATGCTCTTTTTTTTACAGAGCCATAGATGCAGAGTTTGGCAAACTGTCCTCCATATGGACACCAGATGTTCCATGACAGCAACATTCTGATTTCTTCCCAGAGTCTAACTGTCCTCTCCTGCTACTCACCAACTCTTGTCCTCATCTTAGATGCCTTTAGGCTGAGAAAATTCCCTTCTACCTCATCTGCTATCCACAACTTGAAAACATACAGTATATTGTGGCAGGTGATTTCAACACCACTTCAACTGTTCACTCATCCATTCTCTCCTCTCACAGGGAGACAGTGGTGGTCCTCTGGTGTGCCAGGCCAGTGACAACCTTTGGCAGCTGGTGGGAGTGACCAGCTGGGGCAGCGGCTGTGGGCAGAGTAACAGGCCAGGGGTCTACACCAAGGTGTCCAACCTACTGCCCTGGATCTACAGCAAGATGCAGGTGAGATGAAGAGAAACTACCTGGATTGCCTGTGTTCTATCAAACCACACCATGCAATACACGCCTAATACACAGCTCACCTTCCATTGATTTACACTACTTGACCAAAAGTATGTGGACACCTGCTCGTCGAACATCTCATTCCAAAATCATGGGCATTAATATAGAGTTGGTCCCCCTTTTGCTGCTATAACAGCCTCCACTCTTCTGGGAAGGCTTTCCACTAGATGTTGGAACATTGCTGCAGGGACTTGCTTCCATTCAGCCACAAGAGCATTAGTGAGGTCAGGCACTGATGTTGGGCGATTATGCCTGGCTTGTAGTCGGCGTTCAAATTGATCCCAAAGGTGTTTGATGGGGTAGAGGTCAGGGCTCTATGCAGGTCAGTCAAGTTCTTCCACACCGATCTCGACAAACCATTTCTGTATGGACCTCGCTTTGTGCACAGGGGCATTGTCCTACTGAAACAGGAAACTGTTGCCACAAAGTTGGAAGCACAGAATTGACTTGAATGTCATTGTATGCTGTAGCATTAAGATTTCCCTTCACTGGAACTAAGGGGCCTAGCCAGAACCATTAAAAACAGCCCCAGACCATTATACCTCCTCCACTAAACTTTACAGTTGGCACTATGCATTCGGGCAGGTAGCGTTCTCCTGGCATCCGCCATCCCAGATTAGATCGTCAGACTACCAGATGGTGAAGCGTAATTCATCACTCCAGAGAATGCGTTTACAATGGCGGCGAGCTTTACACCACTCCAGCCGACGCTTGGCATTACGCATGGTGATCTTAGGCTTGTGTGCGGCTGCTCTGCCACAGAAACTCATTTCATGAAGCTCCTGACGAACAGTTCTTGTGCTGACGTTGCTTCCAGAGGCAGTTTGGAACTCAATAGTGAGTGTTGCAACTGAGGACAGACGATTTTTACACGCTACGCGCTTCAGCACTTGCCGGTCCTGTTCTGTGAGCTTGTGTGGCCTACCACTTTGCAGCTGAGCCGTTCTTGCTCTTAGAGGTTTCCACTTCACAATAACAGCACTTACAGTTGACCGGGGAAGCTCTAGCAGGGCAGAAATTTGGAAGGGTGGCATCTTATGACGGTGCAACGTTGAAAGTCACTGAGCTCTTCAGTAAGTCTACTGCAAACGTTTGTCTATGGAGATTGCATGGCTGTGTGCTCGATTTTATACACCTGTCAGAAATGGGTGTGGCTGAAATGGCCGAATCCACAAATTTGAAGGGGTGTCCACATACGTTTGTGTATATATATATATATGTTAACTCTCATTGTTCCCTCTGCAGCTGGAAAGTCCGTGATGCCACTTCCTTTCCAGTGACCTCGCCTCATCCAGTTCCTAAAGACTGAGGGCGGCCTGCTTTCTCCTTCCTCTCTGACCATCACACCATGAAGTCTCTCAGAATGATATTAGATTGACAGATCTAGATAGATAGATAGATAGATAGATAGATAGATAGATAGATAGATAGATAGATATACAGTGGGGAAAAAAAGTATTTAGTCAGCCACCAATTGTGCAAGTTCTCCCACTTAAAAAGATGAGAAAGGCCTGTAATTTTCATCATAGGTACACGTCAACTATGACAGACAAAATTAGGAAAAAAAATCCAGAAAATCACATTGTAGGATTTTTAATGAATTTATTGGCATATGATGGTGGAAAATAAGTATTTGGTCAATAACAAAAGTTTCTCAATACTTTGTTATATACCCTTTGTTGGCAATGACACAGGTCAAACGTTTTCTGTAAGTCTTCACAAGGTTTTCACACACTGTTGCTGGTATTTTGGCCCATTCCTCCATGCAGATCTCCTCTAGAGCAGTGATGTTTTGGGGCTGTCGCTGGGCAACACAGACTTTCAACTCCCTCCAAATATTTTCTATGGGGGTTGAGATCTGGAGACTGGCTAGGCCACTCCAGGACCTTGAAATGCTTCTTACGAAGCCACTCCTTCGTTGCCCGGGCGGTGTGTTTGGGATCATTGTTATGCTGAAAGACCCAGCCACGTTTCATCTTCAATGCCCTTGCTGATGGAAGGAGGGTTTCACTCAAAATCTCACGATATATGGCCCCATTCATTCTTTCCTTTACACGGATCAGTCGTCCTGGTCCCTTTGCAGAAAAAACAGCCCCAAAGCATGATGTTTCCAACCCCATGCTTCACAGTAGGTATGGTGTTCTTTGGATGCAACTCAGCATTCTTTGTCCTCCAAACATGACGAGTTGAGTTTTTACCAAAAAGTTATATTTTGGTTTCATCTGACCATATGACATTCTCCCAATCCTCTTCTGGATCATCCAAATGCACTTCAGACGGGCCTGGACATGTACTGGCTTAAGCAGGGGGACACGTCTCGCACTGCAGGATTTGAGTCCCTGGCGGCGTAGTGTGTTACTGATGGTTGGCTTTGTTACTTTGGTCCCAGCTCTCAGCAGGTCATTCACTAGGTCCCCCGTGTGGTTCTGGGATTTTTGCTCACCGTTCTTGTGATCATTTTGACCCCACGGGGTGAGATCTTGCATGGAGCCCCAGATCGAGGGAGATTATCAGTGGTCTTGTATGTCTTCCATTTCCTAATAATTGCTCCCACAGTTGATTTCTTCAAACCAAGCTGCTTACCTGTTGCAGATTCAGTCTTCCCAGCCTGGTGCAGGTCTACAATTTTGTTTTTGGTGTCCTTTGACAGCTCTTTGGTCTTGGCCATTGTGAAGTTTGGAGTGTGACTGTTTGAGGTTGTGGACAGGTGTCTTTATACTGATAACAAGTTCAAACAGGTGCCATTAATACAGGTAACGAGTGGAGGACAGAGGAGCCTCTTAAAGAAGAAGTTACAGGTCTGTGAGAGCCAGAAATCTTGCTTGTTTGTAGGTGACCAAATACTTATTTTCCACCATAATTTGCAAATAAATTCATTAAAAATCCTACAATAGGATTTTCTGGATTTTTTTTCTCAATTTGTCTGTCATAGTTGACGTGTACCTATGATGAAAATTACAGGCCTCTCTCATCTTTTTAAGTGGGAGAACTTGCATAATTGGTGGCTGACTAAATACTTTTTTGCCCCACTGTATAGATAGATAGATAGATAGATAGATAGATAGATAGATAGATAGATAGATAGATAGATAGATAGATAGATAGATAGATAGATAGATAGATAGATAGATAGATAGATAGATAGATAGATAGATAGATAGATAGATAGATAGATAGATAGATAGATGGATGAAAGGATGGATGAAAGGATGGCCACTAGGTAGGGAGTAGCAGGAAAGGCATATTGCACTTTAACACAAGACCATGGTTCTTGTGTTCTTCTGTTCCTTTACTGTACCTTCTAAAATCACAAAATGCATTGTGTTTACTGTAGTTATGCCCAATGGCTGCTACATTATGTATAATATGTTAATCTAGACCAATCCATTATGTGCACTGATTCCAGTGTTGTGTTTGAATGATTTTAAATCCTATCTGTTTTTCTATCTTACGGTAAGTATATTTATGATATTTACCTGAGATAGTAGGTTCTAAGATGGATGGCCTTTCTCTTTTCTAAGTCTATGCACCCCTCATATCCACTCATGCCTCCCATCTCTCCTATGTTTAAAAAAAAAATAATAAAAAAAAATATATTTTGTGGGAGACTTCATGCTTAATTCTGTTGCATCTATAAGGAATGTAGAGATGCAATGTGCTTTGTGATGCATCTCCAGAAATGATTCAGTGTTAATTATGTGAAACTCATAGGAAAGAAAGGAGTATAACTACTTTAATCGTCTGTCCCTACTTTCTTGTCTCATTCTTCTTGTTGACTAAGGTAGATATCACCTCTTAGTGCCATGCCATAACTTGACCTAAATCAGTGTGATAATAGTGGAAAGGATGTGTTTTGTCTTGATCACACTCCCTTCAAGCATGTTAACACCGATTACGCTCTAGGTTTGCATAACCGGATGTAATACAAATGTTCTGTATAAGGGACTGTACGTTGTTTATAATGAGGGATACCTAAGAAGATCAGACCACTCAAATTAAAATGGATGGCCCTCCCTTCAGTAAAATATATTTTTACCTGACCCTCCCTGAACGCTTGAAAAAAAAAAAAAAGTGACCCTCCCCATACCCAAAATAATGATTAAAACATAAATTGGGTAGCAGAGAATGTAGAACCAGTTACAACTGAAGTATCTGATCATCAATGAATTCAAGAAAAAATCATTTGTTGTTTAACACAGCAGCCACATATCATCAGGTAGGCCTATATGCACTTGTAACTTTTTAACATTTGGGAATCTTTCATTTTCAAATGTATTCAATGATATTGTTGTTACAGAGTAGATTTGTGTTGACTGTGGCATGGGAATATATGAGCATCTGCTAGGCTAAATGAACGAACAAGGCATGCATAGCTCACCGCATGATCCGGTTGCCAGAGACGCGAACCAGTCGTTCAATCTTTTGTTATGTATCTATGGACGCTATCCAGTCATTAGTTGTAAATGTTCCATTGCCATATTGGCTGGCAACGTTCTTATCCCTTGCTTGCTAGCTAGCCAACTACGTGTAATTTACAGTCACGTCAAAAAGTGCAGCCAGAATAACAGCAAAGTAGCTGCATTTGCATTTGTTTAAGCTGTTTTCTAGTGACATTTATTTGGATACATCCTTAACAATGAGCTAATGAGGCGCGATTTCGCCTGGCATAGAACATTTGCTCACTCGTCAGGACACTGTTGTTCAGAGGAGCTAGCCAACAACACAGCTAACACAATCACTTCAAACTGGAGCTGGAAAGACTGCAAACTAGCTGCACTTCGTTTCGTTTGACCTTTTTCAATTTAATTTTTTTTGTATCCATAAAAACTATGCCAGCTGATTCATGATTTTGACTGGCTGGGGAACGCTGCCTGCCTGTCTGTCTCGTCCCGACTCTCCGCTGTTGCGGTTTTAACCAATCAGCATTCAGGATTAGACCCACTCCTTGTATAAAGCCTAGTAAGGCATTTTTCGTTTCATTATCATTTAATTCTAAGTATGTTTTATTATTTTAAGTCTTAAACTAAAATGGATATGCCTTTAGCCATATTCTTTAACAAAAGCCAAATTACCCTCACATACCCCCTCAATTCGAGCCCTGGTTTTAATTTACACCAAGATCTTCACTGACACTGAGATATTTAAGGAGTGCATGGTGACTGAAGTAATTTGGCTGACAAAATCAAAATCTATGGATAGTAGACTATAATTTTGTCTGTCAAACAGGTAGGCCTACCTCTTATTTCTTGAATAGGAAGAAATAGGCTCCAACACAAAGCCCTCTACTTAGTAGCCTAAAGTCAAATTAAAATGAAGACTGTTGAAATTAATTAGCCTACTTTCAGCACCCATGCGCTGTCCATTTCCGTGGCTGCTGCTTCATAGTAATGTAAGTTATGTAAATTACTTGAATATGGCTTATTGTGAGGTCAATAACGCTGATAAATAGCTTCATTATGGGCAACGAAACATTGTTTTTATCAAAATCAATTAGAGCAGTAGAAAACTTACCGCGAGTCCTCCTCTTCTTCACGCTCTCCTTCTCAAACTGAACAGGATTTATAATTTTTTGGACAAATCACCCCCTGAAGTGCCACAGCACAGCACCCAATCTTTAACATATCAATAACATGGTGTATTACTCTTCGATACAAACATATTGATCAGTGAAAGGGAAAACTGTACTGGTCTAAAATTACACTGTATAATATTATCGAACTAGCAATAAGCCTTTATTGATGTTCACTTTCTCAGGGTGTTCTACAAATCAAATCAAATTTTACTTGTCACATGCGCCGAATACAACGGGTGTTTTAATCTCACAATCCATGTAAATTAATGATTAGGGGCGGCAGGTATCTTAGTGGTTAAGAGCGTTGTGCCAGTAACTGAAAGGTCGCTGGTTCTAATCCCTGAGCCGACTAGGTGAAAAATCTGTCGATGTGCCCTTAAGCAAGGCACTTAACCCTAATTGCTCCTGTAAGTCGCTCTGGATAAGAGCGTCTGCTAAATGACTAAAAATAATCATAAATAAATAAATTAACCCTTACTTTAACCATTCAGGGGTTAATGCCTAACCTTAATATGTTGGAGTTAATATCTAAAGTTAACCTTTATCACTTTGAAATGTCCAGTTTGAACAACTTCCAAATTTGAAGTTTGAGAAACATGGATGAACGTCCAAGTCTGACGTGAAACTGTGAGAGCTTGTTGTTCCATCAGCAAGAGCAGGGCAGGCTGGGGCTCATTATTGGGAAGGCCTATTCATTGCGATGTGTAATGCAGTGTAGCCTCGTTTTATATACACCATCCCAAGAGCGCAAAAACTCAGGAAGTACATTTTCTTAGAAATATAACTTTGCCCTGTGCTTCTCCGAGCATGCTCTTCGTAAAGGCTATGGATCATTTTATTAAGACCACACTTGGCGCACTTGATATTGCATGCCCATCAGAGAATCAAGGATGCACACATCATCGGGCACACATCTAGATACTATAATAAGCAACTAATTCTCAAACCCTGAACAATATGACATTTAATCTATTACAAATCACATGACCCTCCCCTGGACAAAAATAATAATAATACTAAGCCCTCCCCCTGACTGAAATTGAAAAAACATGACCCTCCCCCATTTTCCTCCAGGTAACAATTGTGTACATTTCGAATGCTCCCTAATGTTAATCTCTCTCTCCAGTCTCCCAATATTGATGGTTTAACACAGAATACACTGTAGCCTACATCTAAAATACAATCAGTGTATATTTGTAACCGGTCGGGTACCCCATTCACCAACTGGGAGACGCGGGCAAAGCTGTGGATAGATGGCTAGACGCTCACGAACATGAACAGTGGTCGTGTGTGAGGCAGAGAGAGTGAGAGACAGACAGACAGAAAGTGACAGACATCCAGAGACGTTTTGGAATCAGTAAAAACAAAAGAAACATTGAGATTCTCCAACAAAGACATTGGCAAACTATTTTTACGATTTGCATTCTAAGAGCGCAACTCCATCAAGAACCCTTCGTGGACTGCAACTGAACAGTGTGAAGGCACAGGTTATACAAATTTGAACAATAACGCTTTGAGAGAAGAAGCTGATCATTGTCGTTGATTTGGATTGGGGTCAATCAATTTGTAGTTCAACGTCAAGATACTAGAAAGAGGTAAGAAGATCAATTGGGCATGTTTTGTTTTTCGACATAATGCAAAAGGGGTGTGTGCGTTCTCATATCTACAGTGTGTTATTGTCTGCCTAGTTGGAGCAAAAATGTTGGAATCTGGTTTCTGGTCAAACGAGTGCTAGGGGGATAATAACACGTTGTTGTTTTTTTACGTGGGTGTTATTGTGAGGGATGTATTGGCTAATCAATAATATAGGCAACATTTAATTTCCTGAAATATTGATGTGAATCATTTATTGAGAACTTCAACTTGTCTCAATTTGTATATGCCTATGCATGCCTAATATAAGTTGCATGATGGATATAGAAATAAAATAAAAATCACTCATTGCATTGCATTTTATTTTGCAAAAATAACGTCTGTACAAGCATAATCTATTTTCAAATAGGCCTAAACTGTGTGGTGTCGAGCGTTGTTTTTGAATGCCATCTATTCTATGCCATGAGGGTGTGTCCTTTTCACAGTGGCAGTGTATGATGTTAGATCAGCCAAATCGTCTCGTGCAGATCAGACACAAAACATGCAACCGTTTGTATAGTTAGTCCTAGTCTAAATGGTATGTAGAACGAATTATTTGAAGCACTTGAATACTCCTCAGTCTTCCACAATATTGGCAAGTCTGGTGGTAAAGCCACAGGTTAGGATCGGAAATAGTGGCAGACTCTCGGCTATGCATATTCTAAAACACATGCACAGTTATGCAAATTATGGCTATTTCGTAATGTACAGTGCCTTGCAAAATTATTCATCCCCCTTGGCGTTTTTCCTATTTTGTTGCATTACAACCTGTAATTTAAATTGATTTTTACTTGGATTTCATGTAATGGAAATACACAAAATAGTCCAAATTGGTAAGGTGAAATGAAAAAAAAAATAACTTATTTAAGAAAATTCTAAAAAATAAATCATGGAAAAGTGGTGCATGCATATGTATTCACCCCCTTTGCTATGAATCCCCTAAATAAGATCTGGTGTAACCAATTACCTTCAGATGTCACATCATTAGTTAAATAAAGTCCACCTGTGTGCAATCTAAGTGTCACATGATCTCAGTATATATAAACCTGTTCTGAAAGGCCCCAGAGTCTGCAACACCACTAAGCAAGCGGCACCACCAAGCAAGCGGCACCATGAAGACCAAGGAGCTCTCCAAACAGGTCAGGGACAAAGTTGTAGAGAAGTACAGATCAGGGTTGGGTTATAAAAAAATATCCCAAACTTTGAACATCCCATGGCGCACCATTTAAATCCATTATTTTAAAAAATTGAAAGAATATGGCACCACAACAAACCTGCCAAGAGAGGGCCGCCCACCAAAACTCAGGGACCAGGCAAGGAGGGCATTAATCAGAAGCAACAAAGAGACCAAAGATTACCCTGAAGGAGCTGCAAAGCTCCACAGCGGAGATTGGAGTATCTGGCCATAGGACCACTTTAAGCAGTACACTCCACAGAGCTGGGCTTTACGGAAAAGTAGCCAGAAAAAAAGCCATTGCTTAAAGAAAAAAATAAGCAAACACATTTGTTGTTCGCCAAAAGGCATGTGGGAGACTCCCCAAACATGGAAGAAGGTACTAAGGTCAGATGAGACTAAAATTGAGCTTTATGGCCATCAAGGAAAGTGCTACGTCTGGCGCAAACCCAACACCTCTCATCACCCCGTCACACCATCCCCACAGTGAAGCATGGTGGTGGCAGCATCATGGTGTGGGGATGTTTTTCATCGGCAGGGACTGGGAAACTGGTCAGAATTGAAGGAATGATGGATGGCGCTAAATAAAGGGAAATTCTTGAGGTAAACCTGTTTCAGTCTTCCAGAGATTTGAGACTGGGATGGAGGTTCACCTTCCAGCAGGACAATGACCCTAAGCATACTGCTAAAGCAACACTCAAGTGGTTTAAGGGGAAATATTTAAATGTCTTGGAATGGCCTAGTCAAAGCCCAGACCTCAATCCAATTTAGAATCTGTGGTATGACTTAAAGATTGCTGTACAACAGTGGAACCCATCCAACTTGAAGGAGCTGGAGCAGTTTTGCCTTGAAGATTGGGCAAAAATCCCAGTGGCTAGATGTGCCAAGCTTATAGAGACATTCCCCGAAATACTTGCAGCTGTAAATGCTGCAAAAGGTGGTTCTACAAAGTATTGACTTTGGGGGGGGTGAATAGTTATGCACGCTCAGGTTTTCTCTTTTTTCTTGTCTTATTTCTTGTTTGTTTCACAAGAAAACATATTTTGCATCTGCAAAGTGGTAGGCATGTTATGTAAATCAAATGATACAACCCCCCCCCCCAAAATCCATTTTAATTCCAGGTTGTAAGGCAACAAAATAGGAAAAATTCCAAGGGGGGTGAATACTTTCGCAAGCCACTGTAGGTAACACCAGAGACACGCTATAGGCAATGCTATTTCAACTGATACAATTTTTCGGAGGGGTTATCGTCCCGCCCTGTCTTCATTTGGGCAGTGACAGTGGTCGGGTGTGCGAAAAAAGCTTATTTAATTTATTTATTTCACCTTTATTTAACCAGGTAAGCCAGTTGAAAACAAGTTCTCATTTACAACTGCGACCTGGCCAAGATAAAGGAAAGCAGTGCGGAAAAAACAACAACAACACAGAGTTACATATGGAATACACAAAACGTACAGTCAATAACACAATAGAAAATCTATATACAGTGTGTGCAAATGTAGTAAGTTATGGAGGTAAGGCAATAAATAGGCCGTAGTGCAAAATAATTACAATTATAATTTAGTATTAATACTGGAGTGATAGATGTGCAGAAGATGATGTGCAAATAGAGATATTGTGGTGCAAATGAGCAAAATAAATAACAATGTAAATAACAATCAATATGGGGATGAGGTAGTTGGGTGGGCTAATTACAGATGGGCTGTGTACAGGTGCAGTGATCGGTAAGCTGCTCTGACAACTGATGCTTATCCGTGAATGATGGATAGCTTATGTGGTAGGTAGGCTACAATTATAAAACTGAGGCACTTGTGCTAATCTGGTTGTCATGAACTGTTGGGTCGTTCCACATAATGAGTACCTTTTAGGGTAGTGTAACTTAGTCCCCCAAAATGTTTATTTCACCTTTATTTTAACATTCTTTCATAAACAACACGATCGACTTAATAAAAAACACGTTTTAGCATCTCAAGAGGTTCAATTGAAAAATGACTATAGTAAGTGCCTATTGAGTGCAAAATAAAGGAACATATAAGGGTTTACTGTAACAGGGTTGGTGATTTCATCTTAAATAAGCCATACATCCCTTTGTGACAGGGGGAATGGAAGCGTGTGTGCAACAGGGAGGGGCAATTGAATGCAAGCTTCACAAAAACGTTCATTTATAGCTGGTCTTTCTGGGTAACAGGCTTAATTTGTTATGGTTGACCAGCTTCGTTTTCCACCACAAAACACCAGAAAATGGCTAAAAGGAGTAGAACCAGCTCATCTGCTTTAACACTATGATTTGACTATTAGATGTTCAATGTTTCTTTTGAAAAAATATTTTAAAAAGAAATAGTTTCACCATATTAAAACGAGAGTTCAGTTCACGTAGCAGGGCTGATCTTAAAATAAGGGACAGACATTTCATGAGATTGGATAAATCACTAATCAAATTAAGTAAATTATCATCTTCAAAAATGACTGTCAAAGCAACAAAATAACTAGGGTTTTACAATGATGGGGAAAACTGGGAGAAATGTTGGAGTTAAGTGGGTTAAAATCTTCCTAGAAGTCACAGAGGCTGCACCAACTGACAAGTCAAAATGCTGAATTTTGGCACTTTAGCAAGTATTTTTCCCCATATTTAAATCAGATTTATAGGATTTTCCATGTGGTCTACATTAATTCAAGGGCACTTAATATAATAGATTTGTCAAATTAAATATTGGTGCACAATTTCTACTTAAAATATGAAAAGGCACTCTTATAATTGAACGACCCTGTTGTATAAAGGCATATCATGAGCGCGAACACGCATTAATTAACATTTGAATCACATCACTGTGCCCCACCCCTTTCTCCTCTCCTCACGTACTAAAGTGTTTCTTGATGATACCATCTCAAGCCCACCTCCTCCCCTCGGCATAGATCCCTCACCGACAGTATTTGGTTGGTACTTCTAATAGTAGTCACCTGATGGAAACAGTTGCCATAGCAATACCCGGCACCATGACAGGAGGCACGTCCAATGTCTTGTTGTCATGGAGATTTACCATCATTATGAGATAAGCCATAAGCCATGGGTCTTGCTCCAGAAAGGATCTTGACCTGTATTTTGCCCTAACTCATAATTTGCTTGTTCTGTTTGGGTTCTATTATAATAACTCTGGATCAGATCATGAGAATGAACAAGTTGTAGTAAAGCGACAGATGAGGCACGCATGCACACACACACACACACACACACACACACACACACACACACCTGAGAGCTAATCAGAGGCAGCTGCATTGTGGAGAGCTACAGGTAACTGCCAAAATAAAGGAAACACTTGAGTAAATGAGGGTTCTGGCAGCTCTGTTATGGTGTGGGGTGCTTTTTCCTGGCATGGTTTAGGTCCACTCAACCCCTTAGAAGGCCAAGGTAAACGCCAATAAATACACAGCCATTCTGGGTGATCACCTTCAACCTATGGTGAACCATTTCTATCCAGATGGGGGTCTCTTCCAGGATGATAATGCTCCCATAGGATTACAATGCCTTCCCCATTCACAGGGAATGAGTGGTCACTGAATGGTTTGATGAGCATGAAAACAATGTAAACCATATGCCATGGCCGTCTGTCACCAGATCTCAACCCAATTTAACACTTATGGGAGATTCTGGAGCCTGAGACAGTGTTTTCCACCACCATCAGCAAAACACCAAATGATGGAATTTCTCGTGGAAGAATGGTGTCGCATCCCTCCAATAGAGTTCCAGACACTTGTAGAATCTATACCAACGCGCATTGAAGCTGTTCTGGCGGCTCGTGGTACTTTATGTTGGTGTTTCCTTTATTTTCGCAGTTACATGTATCTTTCATCAGCAGAGAGGTACTCTAAAATCATATTGTCAGTAATAGAGGGGTTTGTCTCAGGTAAGAGCAGCTGTTTTTGTTCCCAGAGTCAGTAAGACAGAGAGATGGGGTAGATAGATTCTCATTCTCAACTCTCCAAACGCCAATCAACACCTGCCCTACCTTCCAAACACCTAAGTATGGGAGCTTTTACATGAGCCTGGGTGTCCCAGAGAGATAGTGATCAGTGTCAAATTGACACAGAAATATCCATAATGGGTAAGATCAAGAGAGAAAACAAGCTCCAGCAATCAGATCAGATCACAACGCTCCCAGATATCATTTCACACAACCATATCTACACTCTTAAAAAAAGGTGCTATGTAGAACCTAAAAGGGTTCTTCGCCTGTCCCCATAGGAGAACCCTTTGAAGAACCATTTTGGTTCCAGGTAGAACCCTTTTGGTTCCAGGTAGAACCCTTTTTAGTTCCATGTAGAAATGTAAAATCTAATTAGTAGAATCTATTTAGTGTTATTTATTTTATTTTATTTGAGGTTTACAGTTTTGGGCCCTTGTGGACTAGGCAGTAAGTGAAACTCTCTACATATTTTTTGCTTTCTCATTTGCCTAGTTGACATACATTACTTTTTCATCAAGGTCTAAAATTATGTATGCTTTGGAATAAGAGTCACTGACTTCAAACTCTTTTTTCTAAGAGTGTAGGTTTGATCATGTCCTAGACACTCGCAAACAAAGGTGTGAGCATTCATGTGTGAAAAGATTCACACTCACACAGAGAAGGAAGATAAACAACAGGTCACAACACACGACAGCATTTCCACAGTGTGTATTTCAATGTTTTTCCCTCCCTGTCTGTCTTTTCCCATATGCATAATTCATCATTCATGTCTTGGGCTTGAGTCATAGCTCCCTCCCTGGGTTTGTTGCTTCTGTAGATGTGTACACCGACGTCACCCGAGGATACCGCTGCTTCTGCCTCAGTTTCTGCCTGCCCTTCCCCTTCTCTCTCAGACAAAGGCAAGCACCATGGGACTGAAACGCGGCACTGACAAACAATGGGGTGACAAAAGTGGGTTAAGGAGAGGCATAGAGGGTAGTGCATCGGGTGACACTTCTCATTTCTAGCGAGGGAGGTGAACTTCAGTGTCTGTGTCACTAGCACTGGCCTGGCTGGCAGTGCCACTCCCCAACAGCAGCTTCCCCATGGGATTCTGAGCGATACGGCCAACTTGGCAACCTCTGATCTGAGAGGTTGAACTGGTTGCATTGCAATTTTCCACTGCGTGGAATTTCAGACTATTAACATTGTGTTTTTCTTGCCCTCTAGTCCTGGTCGTTAGACAGTAGACAGCAGGTCATTCCTCACTCTGTCAGTTAGGGCTAGGCGATCTATAGAATTAATTCAATTAAGTTGAATGTATGTTTTTAACGCAATTCCAAATGCCTGTATCGCAAGAATCACGGTTTCTATTTTTCATGTGTTTTCATGTCCGCTTCCCATGTACACACACACACCAAGCCCCTCCCCTTTCCACTCACAACAACAAAGATGAGAGATCACTTATTCCTCTCTGACAAGCAGTTTCAACTTGTTATTTGCATTTGTGGTTTGGTCCAACAGAATCGGTCATATGGACACCGAAACACATTGAGACATTATTTTACTGTAATAGAGAAGTTAACCTTTCTAACAATACCCTTTTTGTCTCAACTCCTCAAATTGCGCGCAGAGCAGACTACTAAAATGGTAGTATCAATGAATATTGATTCTGGAAAATGTAGCCTAAGTATAATTTCAAAATCCCGAATTCATTCGATTATTGCTGACTGTTTGAAATGCAGTGTATCTGACCTTGAATTGTGCAACAAAGTTTTAGAGAAAACATAAAAAAAAACGAGATATACGCTACCGTTCAAAGGTTTGGGGTCACTTAGAAATTCCCTTGTTTTCGAAGCAATTTTTTGGTCCATTAAAAAAACGTCAAATTGATCAGAAATACAGTGTAGACATTGTTAATGTTGTAAATGGCTATTGTAGCTGGAAACGGCTGATTTTTAATGGAATATCTACATAGGCGTACAGAGGCCCATTATCAGCAACCATCAGTTCTGTGTTCCAATGGCACGTTGTGTTTGCTAATCCAAGTGTATCATTTTAAAAGTAATTGATCATTAGAAAACCCTTTTGCAATTATGTTAGCACAGCTGAAAACTGTTGTGCTTCTTGAGACTAGTTGAGTATCTGGAGCATCAGCAATTGTGGTTTTGATTACAGGCTCAAATGGCCAGAAACAAATAACTTTCTTCTGAAACTCGTCAGTCTATTCTTGTTCTGAAAAATGAAGGCTATTCCACGCGAGAAATTGCCAAGAAACTGAAGACCTCGTACAATGCTGTGTACTACTCCCTTCACAGAACAGCGCAAACTGGCTCTAACCAGAATAGAAAGAGGAGTGGGAGGCACCAGTGCAGAGCCTGGACTTGAACCAGATCGAACATCTCTGGAGAGACTTGAAAATAGCTGTGCAGCGACGCTCCCCATCCAACCTGACAGAGCTTGAAAGGATCTGCAGAAAATAATGGGAGAAACCATTACCCAAGAAGACTCGAGGCTGTAACCGCTGGCATAGGCGCTTCAACAAAGTACTGAGCAGAGGGTCTGAATACTTATGTAAATGTTACATTTCAGTTTTCAATTTATTATACATTTGCAAATATTCTAAAAACCTGTTTTTGCTTTGTCATTATGGGGTATTGTGTGTAGATTGATGAGGGAAAAAAAACAATTTAATCCATTTTAGAACAAGGCTGTAACGTCACAAAATGTGGAAAATACTTTCTGAATGCACTGTAGTGTAGACTAGTAGTAGAAGTATGGAGCTTTGATAAGGCTATCTAATCCCCATAGAGGTCATCCAAGGTGTCACTTAGCCTTTAGCCTTTACACTCGCTGTGTTAAAGCGTTATCAGTACCATTAACAAGGTAGCTATGTGTAAGAGTTCTAAGTGGGCTCCTCTCTTCCTCTCCCTCGCTTTATATCTCTATGCCTCCATCTATCCATCCATACATCTATTCCTGTCTCTCTCTCTCTATATATATACACCAGATGGGTAAAAAGGACAGGATATGATGATTGAATAAGGAAGAGGATAAGAATGCTCTGTTGAACAACCAGAGGATGTAAAGTTAAAGGTCAAAAGTCACAGAGCGGAGCTTCATGGTGTCAGGAACTTCTTTATTGAGGTTGTAGCAGCTGTTACGCCTCAATCACCAAGCAGATTAACCCGTTCCTCTCTCTGAGAAGACCTCTGGCCACATCTGTAGATGTCTATTAGCCTTCACAACACATCATCATCCACACTGTAGACTTCCTCCCTGCCTGTGTATCTCCTTCTAATGAATAGCCCAGGGCTATAGGGTCAGGATGGGTGGTGACTGACTGAATGAAAGGATAATGAATACAACATTTTTCTACTTAGCGCAGCTAGGGAGGGTGGTGGGAGTAGACGCAACATCACAGAGCCAGACATAACAACCCACTTATGTCTGCTCCATAGTATGACTGGTGGTTGAGTGCTATGGTCCCAGTCATAACCCAGAACCTGTTTGGATATAGAAAACAGCAGGCAAATAAAGCACACATACTGTAACCAGGTAGAATAGTGATAACATTCTACTGTATAGTCCATGCCGCTCTGACATCGCTGGTCCATATATGTATATATTCTTAATTCATTCCTTACTTAGATTTGTGTGTATTGGGTATATGTTGTGAAATTGTTAGATATTACTTGTTAGATATTACTGCATTGTCGGAGCTAGAAGCACAAGCATTTCGCTACACCCACAATAACATCTGCTAAACACGTATGTGACCAATACATTTGATTTGATTTGGATTTGATTTTTAACATGCAACCAGGTAAAATATGCAGCCATTTTACGGACTAAAATGAATCCACATAATTATGTACCTACTGTACTAGACTTAGAGGTCAGTTTGGCTTTTACATGCAATGTTCTTAATGCCATGAATGACATGTAAAATGTGTAGCTCTGTGAATAATTTTCTGGATTCAACATGACAACATAATGTGTGCTGTGAGGGCTCTCTCTCCCAGTTCATTAGGCCATTTGTTGCTCAATTACTATCAAGTGCCCTATCATTGAGAAAATTACCTTCCTCCAGAACATGATTCATCTAAAAAAACGTTAACCTGTGGCCATGGGGCTGGGCTCACTACCTAAAGCTGTTTCAAGGGCAAGGTCTTTAAGGGAGTTTGATGCTGAACACTGCACACAAACAGCATCTGGACTGTGATGCTAAGCGACTATGCCCCCACAATCTGCATGGTGGTATCAATAAAGGATATGCTTCATGGGAAGTGGGGAAAAGCTAGGAGAGGAGAGGAAAAGTAATGGAGGGATTGTTGTCATCTCTCTGCCTAGAGGGCAAGTTTCTTTCCATAAAAAGCCTGAATCCAAGTAATCTACTGTAGTATTATAAGAAAGGATGCTACCCTCCACAACATAACCTTCATTCCAAACCAAAACTCCAAACCTACAACCTGATTTTGGACGGAATTACCTGGAAAGTTTTCTACTACCAAGGATTACTATTCTCAAACTATACAGCAAATGCTCTGGCAAACAAACAGAAACCTGAAAACGCCATCCAACCTGGAACTGAGTGAGTAATGTTTAGTATGAAGCTATTTTTCACTTTCAAAAACCAAGAAGAAAAATACATTACAATGATATATTTTATTTTATAAGGACTGAATGCTAAGGCCACCAAGCTTAAGCTTACTTGACAAAGAGATACAATTTCAATTAGCACTGACGTGTGAAGTGAGAGGTGTCAAAGCCCCTGAGCCCAACAATGGCAGGAGAGTCGTACAGTCTACCCCAACCAAACGGAGAGGCCTTAGAAGCACCCCCCCACTGTTCAGAGGTCATTAAAATACAGTACCCTCTGAATGTAAAAAACGACAAGACACGAAAAGAGTACAAATTGAAACTTCTTTTGGGGAAGCAGGAGACACTTTTTGCTGATTTGTATAAAAATGGGAACATAAGCAACCTTATCTTCCACACAGACCATCCCCTGGCATGGCACAGTGCTATACTAGCACACTACCCCTCTGTTAAGAGGGGGGGTGTTAGCGACGGGTGGAAACTCAGGATACTGGACAACGAGGACTCTGAGTCGTCTAATATTAATCTCTATAAATCTGGAACCGTTTTGGTTCAAGGCAACACCAAACAGTTCCAGCTGGACTTTCACCTAATCAAAGAAATAGCTCAGCAGGAGAAGCTCTCCCTTGAGAAAGATACCCCTACCCCGAGCGGGTCAGACCAGACCTCTTCATTAAATAACCCCACAGAGCAACCCCAAGCAGAAAGTCAACTTCCCAGCACAGAGTACTACTCCCTCATTGAAATGAAGGATAAATTCACCCAGCTGGAGGTAAGGCAGGTGGAGCTGGAACAGCAGGTGAACACACTCCAGTCAGCACAGACCCAGACAACAGTCCAGCACAACAACACCCCCTTAACTAGACCTGGAGAGCTGCAGGTAGAGAGAGACATGTCTGCCCTCTGGACTGTGGTGAGACAACATCAACAGGTGTCACGAGTTGCTAAGCCAGAACCCAGAAGCAGACCAGGACAAGGTAAGTTGAAACGAAGGTGAGTGTTTATTACAAATTCAAGAGTGATGCTGAATAATCCAGGGAACAGAGCGGGCGGCGTTGATTAGTTGTTGGGGGTGCAGTGGTTGATCCCATCCTGGGTCGGCAGCCGCCGACCACCAGGCAGAGGTTGGATGAAGGTTCCGGACGGGTGACTGCAGATGGAACAAAACGGGGGTAAGTAAGCAACAAACCAACAAGGTGCAAAAACAACAAAACTAACGCTAGGCTCTAAGACTGATACTCTGGTAAACCTACTGTTCATGGCTAACGATCCGGCAGGGAATGGATGTTAGGCCAGAGCCTAAGAAGGGTGATGATCAGGACCAGGTGTGCAGATTGCTGATGGGATGCAGGTGCGGAAATCAAGAGAGCTCCCCGGAGCGTTCCCGAACCCTCGGGAAACTGGAGATCACGAACAGAAAAACTAGTCACCAGACAGGACCCGACTCAGACTGCCGGGATCGTTACAGTACCCCCCTCCGACGAACGCCACCGGGCGGACTCCCGGAGCGCCAGGATGGAGGCGGTAGAAGTCACTGATGAGGTCAGCATCTAGGACCTGTCGCCGCGGAATCCAACTCCTCTCTTCAGGACCATACCCCTCCCAGTCCACGAGATACTGGAAACCCCGGCCCCGCCGTCTGGAATCCATGATGCGACGCACCGTGTAGGCAGGACCACCTCCGATCATCCGAGGAGGAGGAGGAGGAGGCGGAGGAGGCAACAGAGGACTGAGGAAAACAGGCTTGAGGCAGGAGACATGAAAGGTGGGATGGACTCTGAGCGTCCTCGGGAGTTTGAGTCGAACTGCCACCGGATTGATCACCTTCTCCACCACAAACGGACCAATGAACTTGGTAACAACTTCCTAGACTCAGTCCGTAACGGAAGATCCCGTGTGGCCAACCAGACCCTATCTCCGATGGAATAGGTGGGAGCGGGGATCCGGCGACGATTCGCCTGGAGCTGATACCGGTCCGAAACTCTAAGGAGTGCCTTTCTGGCCCGATGCCAGGTCCGGTGGCAACGACGAATATGGGCCTGAACAGAAGGCACTGAGAGCTCCTTCTCCTGAGAAGGGAACAGGGGAGGTTGGTAGCCATACAGGCACTGGAAGGGAGACATCCCAGTGGCAGATGTAGGGAGAGTATTGTGGGCATACTCAACCCAAGGCAACTGAGAGACCCAGGAGGTGGGGTTGGAAGAGACCAGGCAGCGTAGCGTGGATTCCATCTTCTGGTTGGCTCTCTCCGCCTGACCATTGGATTGGGGGTGAAAACCCGATGTGAGACTGACTGTAGCTCCAATGGCCAAACAGAAGGACTTCCAGACAGCAGAGGTAAACTGAGGGCCACGGTCGGAAACGATATCACTGGGCAAACCGTGGACCCTGAAAACCTCCCTAACCAGGATCTCGGACGTCTCCGAGGCAGAGGGAAGCTTGGCAATTGGCACAAAGTGGGCGAACTTGCTGAATCTGTCCACGATAGTCAGAACGACCGTGTTCCCCTCAGAAGCGGGCAACCCAGTGACGAAGTCCAGGGCCGGATGCGACCATGGTCGCCGGGGAATAGGAAGGGGGTGAAGTAGTCCAGAGCTGGGCCGATTGGTACTCTTATTCTGCGCACACACTGGACAGGCAGCAACAAAACCCCGAGTATCCTCGGCCATGGCAGGCCACCAAAAACGTCTGCGAAGAAACGCCATTGTCCGAGCCACGCCAGGGTGACAAGCCATCTTGCTGGCGTGGGACCATTTGAGGACAGCAGGACGAACCGACTCAGGCACAAACAACCGACCGGGTGGACCGTTACCGGGACCGGGCTGAGTCCGAAGGGCCGCCAGCACCTCCTCCTCAATCTTCCACATAACTGCTCCCACGACGCAGTTCCGGGGGAGAATTGTCTCGGTCTTGGACCCACTCTCCTCCGTCTTGGAGAACATCCGGGACAAGGCGTCCGCCTTGCCGTTCTTAGATCCAGGTCGGAACGTCAGGGAAAACTTGAATCGTCCGAAAAACAACGCCCACCTGGCCTGACGGGAGTTGAGACGTTTAGCCGATTGCACGTAAGCAAGATTCTTGTGGTCAGTCCAGACAATAAACGGTTGCTCCGCCCCCTCCAACCAGTGGCGTCACTCCTCCAAGGCAAGTTTCACCGCGAGAAGCTCCCGGTTACCCACATCGTAATTCCTCTCCGCAGGCGAAAGGCGACGAGAGTAGTAGGCGCAGGGATGGAGTTTACTGTCCGTGGAGCATCGCTGCGACAGGATGGCGCCAACTCCCACATCAGACGCGTCCACTTCAACGACGAACTGACGGCCGTGTCCGGTTGAGAGAGAATCGGTGCGTTGGTGAATCGCCTCTTCAAATCCAGAAACGCTCGATCCGCCTCCGGATTCCACTTGAAGGTCCTGATACTGGAAGTCAAGGCAGTTAACGGAGCGGCCACACGGCTGTAATCCCGGATGAATCTGCGGTAGAAATTCGCAAACCCCAAAAATCTCTGGAGCTGCAATCTCGTACCGGGCTGGGCCCATTCCAGAACCGCTCTAACCTTCTCCTGGTCCATCCTAATCTCTCCCCTGGAGATGATGTACCCGAGAAAGGATGTCGTGTGGGCGTGAAACTCGCACTTCTCGGCCTTCACGAACAGGCGATTCTCCAACAATCGCTGCAGAACCTGCCGGACATGCTGGACGTGGTCGGAAGGTTCCTTCGAGAAGATCAGAATGTCATCCAGGTAAACAAACACAAAGAGACCGATCATATCTCTCAGGACGTCGTTCACCATACTCTGGAATACCGCTGGAGCATTGGTCAGTCCAAACGGCATCACCTGATACTCAAGTGACCCATCGGTGTATTGAAACCCGTCAACCACTCGTCCCCCTCTCTGATCCGGACCATGTGATACGCATTGCGTAGGTCTAGCTTGGTGAACACCGTAGCACCCTGTAAGGAGTCGAAGGCAGAACTCATCAAGGGCAGGGGATACTTGTTCTTGACCGTGATGTCATTCAACCCCCGATAATCAATACACGGTCGAAGAGAGCCATCCTTCTTACCCACAAAGAAGAATCCTGCCCCCAGGGGTGATGACGAGGGACGAACGAGACCAGCAGCTAGGGACTCCTTGATGTAGGTCTCCAAAGCCTCACGTTCAGGTCGGGAGATACTGTATAACCTTCCCTTGGGGTAGACAGCTCCAGGGAACAGGTTGATGGCACAATCATATGGTCGGTGGGGAGGGAGTGACAGAGCCCTCTGCTTACTGAAAACTTCCCCCAAATCGTGATATGTCTCGGGAACCAGGGACAAATCTGGGGGTTTAGCCTCAATCACCTGACTGGGAACCGAATGGGGGCAGGCAGTCTTGAGACAGTTAGCATGACAATCAAGGCTCCAACTCGTTACCTTGCCCGTCACCCAATCGAACGTGGGATTGTGTTCCTTCAGCCAGGGGTATCCAAGGACCAGAGGAACATGGGAAGACGGCAGAATGAAGAATGAAATCATCTCAGAATGATTCCCCCGACAACCGCATCTTAACCGGTTCAGTCCTCATCGTGATACGTGCCAGACTACTGCCGTTCAGAGTGGTCGCTTCAATGGCTTCCGGCAATTGCTCCTTGGAAAGCCCCAGCTGTTCCACCAACTCGGCATCAAGAAAGCTTCCATCGGCACCTGAATCGATAAAGCGTTAATCGCTAAGCTCTGATTCCTGTTCACAAGGGTAGCCGGGAAGCGGGGTCTGACAGAGGTACTGAGAGGTTGAAACTGGCTCGCTAAAAGTCCTCCCAACTTTAGCGAGCCGGGCAGTTTGACGACCGCCGGGAACAAGTGGAGATGTAATGTCCCGAGCTACCACAGTAGAGGCAGCAGTTGGTCTTACGTCTATGTTGACGCTCCTCCTTGGTTAACCCGTGCCGCCCCACTTGCATGGGTTCAGAATCGGGAGAGAGGACCTCTCCACTAATCCTTTGTGGTGGAGAATGATCGACGTGTTCTGGTCCACCACCCGACCCGACTGGGAACTGAGAAGCTGATCGATTGGACGGACCCCATTGCTTCTCCCTCCTTCGCTCTCGGACTCGATTATCCACCCGAATAGACAAGGCTACCAAGCTGTCCAGGTCACTAGGCTCCGGATAGGAGATCAACTCATCCTTGAGCTGCTCCGACAGACCCTGGTAAAAGGCCGCTTGCAGAGACTCCCTCGTTCCACCCACTCTCCACAGCCAACGTCTTGAACTCGATCACGAAGTCGGCCACGCTGCGAGTTCCTTGGTGAAGCGAAAACAGGCGCCTAGCTGCGTCCCTCCCTCGGACGGAATGGTCGAAGAGCTTCCTCATCTCGGCCGTGAACCCCTGGTATGAAGCCATGCAGGGGTCTTGTCGTTCCCAAACGGCTGAAGCCCACTCCAGCGCTCGACCACGCAGCAACGCAATCACAAAGGCTATCCTAGCCTTGTCTGTGGCATAAGAGCAGGGCTGTAGATCGAACACTAATCCACACTGCATAAGGAAGGAACGGCATCTTCCCAGCTCCCCCTCATATTTATCCGGCGTCGGAACCTTGGGCTCACGGAAGGACACAGCTCCAGAAGCGGCAGGCGAGATGGGTGCAACCGGTAGTGGATCCTCCACCGGAAACTTGCGTTGGTTCTGGACCTCCGTCAGACCGGTAGAAAGGTTCCGAACTGACAACGCGATCTCCTGTAGTACCGTGCTATGATGGCCCAACATCTTCTCCTGATGGGTAATGGCATGGCGAACAGAGTCCAGGTCCGCTGGGTTCATTACTGGCCGGATCGTTCTGTCACGAGTTGCTAAGCCAGAACCCAGAAGCAGACCAGGACAAGGTAAGTTGAAACGAAGGTGAGTGTTTATTACAAATTCAAGAGTGATGCTGAATAATCCAGGGAACAGAGCGGGCGGCGTTGATTAGTTGTTGGGGGGTGCAGTGGTTGATCCCATCCTGGGTCGGCAGCCGCCGACCACCAGGCAGAGGTTGGATGAAGGTTCCGGACGGGTGACTGCAGATGGAACAAGACGGGGTAAGTAAGCAACAAACCAACAAGGTGCAAAAACAACAAAACTAACGCTAGGCTCTAAGACTGATACTCTGGTAAACCTACTGTTCATGGCTAACGATCCGGCAGGGAATGGATGTTAGGCCAGAGCCTAAGAAGGGTGATGATCAGGACCAGGTGTGCAGATTGCTGATGGGATGCAGGTGCGGAAATCAAGAGAGCTCCCCGGAGCGTTCCCGAACCCTCGGGAAACTGGAGATCACGAACAGAAAAACTAGTCACCAGACAGGACCCGACTCAGACTGCCGGGATCGTTACAACAGGAGAAAGAGCAGGAGCAGGAGAAGAACAGAGCACTAGAGGAGAGGATCAGAGTGCTGGAGGAGAAGGTGAGAACGATGACGGGTGACATAGAACAACCCATTAGAGAGCTGGCCACCCCCGCAGAGAAGCCAGCAGAACAGCCCACCTCAGATCCTGGCCAAAGTCTCGACACCGCAGCAGAACAGTACACCCTAGACCCTGACCATAGCCTCGACATCACACACAGACAAACAAATGAAGAACCCCAAGCCCAGGGGATCCCAACCCCTCTGAGCAACCCCCCAGTCAGACACCCTGATAGCCCTCATGACGACCCCCCCACACCCACTGAGGACATACACAAGCCACAGATTGTACTCCTTATGGACTCAAACGGGAAATACATACAAGAAAATAAACTTTTTCCAAAACACACAGTGTCTAAACTCTGGTGTCCAAACACCCAGCGCGCCCTAGACCTTCTGTCTGAGGACCGACTAGGATCACCCAGCCACATAATAATACACACAGGCACAAACGACCTGAGAACACAGCAGGAAAGGGTGGCCACATCACTCAAGGGAGTGATAGAAAAAGCTTCTTCTACTTTCCCCAACGCACAAGTGGTTATCTCAACTCTGTTACCACAAAAATACTTCCACCCTGCTACCATACAGCGGGTAAACGCAAGTATTTCCCGTGACTGTGCATCAAAACCAAATGTCTACCTGGCCCACCACTCCACCCTGGACGTGAACAGCCTTTATGACCAGGTCCACCTTTACAAGGCAGCAGTGCCCACCTTCGCCCGGACCCTAAAGGATATCGCCCTCAACCGCAGACACAACACCTCACACAGGAGCAACAGATCAACAGACACCCCGCCCAGACCAGCGAGACACCCTCCCAGACCTGCGGGACCCCCCCAGGACCTACACATAGAGGACCCCCGCAGAGAGGACCTACATCCAGACCACAGCACCATCAACCACATCTACACCCCCACCCCCACCAATTAACTCCCCCCCAAGTCAACCATGCCCACACCCCATTTAGGCCCCCTCAGATCAGACCTATGCCCCTCCTACCCACCCCAAGCCCCCACTCCCACAAAGAGGGCCTCAACATGAAAGTCACACATACGCCCAGGCCGTGAGCAGGCAAACAGGCCCAACACCCACTCTTACACTAGCCCAAGCCAATGGCATGTACCAGATGCTCAGCAGGCTCTGCTCACAATTACTTGCCTGAGGCCAAACCACACAACCAACAACATTAGACACTTTATGGAACACAAAGCCTTCACTATTTCATCCTGGAATATCC
Organism: Coregonus clupeaformis; assembly: GCF_020615455.1. Lineage (NCBI taxonomy): Eukaryota > Metazoa > Chordata > Actinopteri > Salmoniformes > Salmonidae > Coregonus > Coregonus clupeaformis. The sequence continues at coordinate 12,243,192 of NC_059196.1, read as the reverse complement.
AAGGCCTGAGGTCATCTGCCTTTGGCCTAAAGAGCAGGAATCTGGACTTCACCAAAGAAATCGGAAATACAGACATTGTCATCCTACAAGAAACATGGTATAGAGGAGACGGACCCACTGGTTGCCCTCTAGGTTACAGAGAGCTGGTAGTCCCATCCACCAAACTACCAGGTGTGAAACAGGGAAGGGACTCAGGGGGTATGCTAATTTGGTATAGAGCAGACCTAACTCACTCTATTAAATTAATCAAAACAGGAACATTTTACATTTGGTTAGAAATTCAAAAGGAAATGATCTCAACTGAGAAAAATGTCCTCCTGTGTGCTACCTATATCCCCCCACTAGAATCCCCATACTTTAATGAAGACAGTTTCTCCATCCTGGAGGGGGAAATCAATCATTTCCAGACCCAGGGACATGTACTAGTCTGTGGCGACCTAAATGCCAGAACTGGACAAGAACCTGACACCCTCAGCACACAGGGGGACAAACACCTACCTGGAGGTGACAGCATTCCCTCCCCCATATGCCCCCTAGGCACAACTACGACAACATAACCAACAAAAACGGGTCACGACTCCTGCAGCTCTGTCGCACACTGGGTATGTACATAGTCAATGGTAGGCTTCGAGGGGACTCCTATGGTAGGTACACCTATAGCTCATCTCTTGGCAGTAGTACTGTAGACTACTTTATCACTGACCTCAACCCAGAGTCTCTCAGAGCGTTCACAGTCAGCCCACTGACACCCCTATCAGACCACAGCAAAATCACAGTCTACTTGAACAGAGCAATACTCAATCATGAGGCATCAAAGCCAAAGGAACTGAATAATATTAAGAAATGCTATAGATGGAAGGAAAGTAGTGTTGAAACCTACCAAAAAACAATTAGGAAACAACAAATTCAATCCATTCTAGACAACTTCCTGGACAAAACGTTCCACTGTAATAGTGAAGGTGTAAACTTGGCAGTAGAAAACCTAAACAGTATATTTGACCTCTCAGCTTCCCTATCAAATCTAAAAATCTCTAACAGAAAACCAAAGAAAAGTAATAACAGTGATAAATGGTTTGATGAAGAATGCAAAAACCTAAGAAAGAAATTGAGAAACCTATCCAACCAAAAACATAGAGACCCAGAAAACCTGAGCCTACGCCTTCACTATGGTGAATCACTAAAACAATACAGAAATACACTACGGAAAAAGAAGGAACAGCATGTCAGAAATCAGCTCAATGTAATTGAAGAATCCATAGACTCTAACCACTTCTGGGAAAATTGGAAAACACTAAACATACAACAACACGAAGAGCTATCTATCCAAAACGGAGATGTATGGGTAAACCACTTCTCCAATCTTTTTGGCCCTATAACAGAGAACAAACAGCAAAAAAATATACATGATCAAATGCAAATCTTAGAATCAACTATTAAAGACTACCAGAACCCACTGGATTCTCCAATTACATTGAATGAACTACAGGACAAAATACAAACCCTCCAACCCAAAAAGTCCTGTGGTGTTGATGGTATCCTCAATGAAATGATAAAATATACAGACCCCAAATTTCAATTAGCTATACTTAAACTCTTTAACATCATCCTTAGCTCTGGCATCTTCCCCAATATTTGGAACCAAGGACTGATCACCCCAATCCACAAAAGTGGAGACAAATTTGACCCCAATAACTACCGTGGGATATGCGTCAACAGCAACCTTGGGAAAATCCTTTGCATTATCATTAACAGCAGACTAGTTCATTTCCTCAGTGAAAACAATGTACTGAGCAAATGTCAAATTGGCTTTTACCAAATTACCGTACGACAGACCACGTATTCACCCTGCACACCCTAATTGACAAACAAACAAACCAAAACAAAGGCAAAGTCTTCTCATGCTTTGTTGATTTCAAAAAAAGCTTTTGACTCAATTTGGCATGAGGGTCTGCTATACAAATTGATGGAAAGTGGGGTTGGGGGAAAAACATACGACATTATAAAATCCATGTACACAAACAACAAGTGTGCGGTTAAAATTGGCAAAAACACACACATTTCTTTCCACAGGGCCGTGGGGTGAGACAGGGATGCAGTTTAAGCCCCACCCTCTTCAACATATATATCAATGAATTGGCGAGGGCACTAGAACAGTCTGCAGCACCCGGCCTCACCCTACTAGAATCTGAAGTCAAATGTCTTCTGTTTGCTGATGATCTGGTGCTTCTGTCACCAACCAAGGAGGGCCTACAGCAGCACCTAGATCTTCTGCACAGATTCTGTCAGACCTGGGCCCTGACAGTAAATCTCAGTAAGACAAAAATAATGGTGTTCCAAAAAAGGTACAGTTGCCAGGACCACAAATACAAATTCCATCTAGACACCGTTGCCCGAGAGCACACAAAAAACTATACATACGTCGGCCTAAACATCAGCGCCACAGGTAACTTCCACAAAGCTGTGAACGATCTGAGAGACAAGGCAAGAAGGGCCTTCTATGCCATCAAAAGGAACATAAAATTTGACATACCAATTAGGATCTGGCTAAAAATACTTGAATCAGTTATAGAACCCATTGCCCTTTATGGTTCTGAGGTCTGGGGTCCGCTCACCAACCAAGAATTCACAAAATGGGACAAACACCAAATTGAGACTCTGCATGCAGAATTCTGCAAAAACATCCTCCGTGTACAACGTAAAACACCAAATAATGCATGCAGAGCAGAATTAGGCCAATACCCGCTAATTATCAAAATCCAGAAAAAGAGCCGTTAAATTCTATAACCACTTAAAAGGAAGCGATTCCCAAACCTTCCATAACAAAGCCATCACCTACAGAGAGATGAACTTGGAGAAGAGTCCCCTAAGTAAGCTTGTCCTGGGCCTCTGTTCACAAACACAAACAGACCCCACACAGCCCCAGGACAACAACAACAACAACAACAACAACAACACAATTAGACCCAACCAAATCATGAGAAAACAAAAAGAGAATTACTTGACACATTGGAAAGAACAAACAAAAAAACAGAGCAAACTAGAATGCTATTTGGCCCTAAACAGAGAGTACACAGTGGCAGAATACCTGACCACTGTGACTGACCCAAACTTAAGGAAAGCTTTGACTATGTACAGACTCAGTGACCATAGCCTTGCTATTGAGAAAGGCCGCCGTAGGCAGACCTGGCTCTCAAGAGAAGACAGGCTATGTGCACACTGCCCACAAAATGAGGTGGAAACTGAGCTGCACTTCCTAACCTCCTGCCAAATGTATGACCATATTAGAGACACATATTTCCCTCAGATTACAGCGATCCACAAAGAATTCGAAAACAAACCCAATTTTGATAAACTCCCTTATCTACTGGGTGAAAAACCACAGTGTGCCATCACAGCTGCAAGATTTGTGACCTGTTGCCACAAGAAAAGGGCAACCAGTGAAGAACAAACACCATTGTAAATACAACTCATATTTATGTTTATTTATTTTCCCATTTGTACTTTAACTATTTGCACATTGTTACAACACTGTATATATACATAATATGACATTTGAAATGTCTTTATTCTTTTGAAACTTCTGAGTGTAATGTTTACTGTTAATATTTATTGTTTATTTCACTTTTGTTTACTATCTACTTCCCTTGCTTTGGCAATGTTAACACACGTTTCCCATGCCAATAAAGCCCTTAAATTGAAATTGAAATTGAGAGAGAGAGAGAGAGAGAGAGAGAGAGAGAGAGAGAGAGAGAGAGAGAGAGAGAGAGAGAGAGAGAGAGAGAGAGAGAGAGAGAGAGAGAGAGAGAGAGAGAGAGAGAGAGAGAGAGAGAGAGAGAGAGAGAGAGAGAATTATTCTCTTATGAGATTCTCTTATGATTTCTTAGAACATAATTCAGAATTCTGATGGTCTTTATTGGCTCTTATTTGAACTACAGTAAGATGTCACATCCAGAGCTTGGATAGGGATCTTGACAGGTTACAGTATTCACATCCAGTTGTGCAATGGCACTGGCCTTGTGGATGATTTGTTGAATGGATCACCTCTGTTATCTCCCCGTCCTCCTCCTCCCCTACTCTATTCTTCCAACCCTCGCTCCCTGTGTCAATTAATTTCCTAAATTCCCATTAGCAAACACTGTCTGTCCCATTGCACAAGTCTATGTGTAAAATGTGAGGTATCCACCATTTTAAGATTGTGGTACTTGGAACCTGAAATACCAATACTGGACTAAAGAGAAAATGTGTCTGAGATTGGTCCGTTGTCATATCTTGACTTGTAATGAGGGCAATTAGTGGGCTGTGCCTGTGTGTGGTCCTCTGTGACATTATAGTTGTGTGTGTATATGTGTGTGCGCATGCATATATATATATGTGTGTGTGTGTGTGTGTACGTGTGTGCGTATGTGACATATGGAGAAGTAGGCCAATTCACTGTGGCCTCCATAGGGAACTAGGAACAATCCAAGAGTGTCCATTCCAATATTCTGTACATGTAATGTTATGTAAGAATAATAAAGGTTAGTGGGGTTACACAACAGGTTGGTTCAATACAAGTGGGAGAGGTGATGGGGGGGAGGCGTTTTCCAACCTTACATACTGTATGTGTCTGTGTGAGCATGTGTGTCTTGGTGTGTATGTGTGTGGCATGTAACCCACTAACACGGTTCTCTCTCGCTCTTTCTTTCTCTCTCTCTTTCTGCAGTTACCATGGAAACTATTATGTTCTTCCTCTTTTCACTCCTGGTGTATGTGGCTGGTAAGTGCCCCCTCCTCCCCTCCACCACTACCAACACCACTACCACTAACACCAGCACGACTACTGCACTATCCACAGGGAGGCAGGACACACAGGGGAGGGTCGTGGCATAACATGGCAGGCATGGGGTTTTGACTGAACATTAATGGACTGACTTATTCTGGAGCCTGAGGCTTCCTTCCTTTGCATGCGTACTACAGTGTGTGTGTGTTATGTATATCCCAAGTATAATGTAAAATACTGTATATCACAAGTATATTTAGGCCATGACACACACAGTAACTGTGTAACTCTGCCACAGGTCATAGGTTCAATGCATCACTTGAGAGAGCAACTGAGCCATCCATGTCATTTCTTCTTCTACAGAAGTCTGGTGTTATCCACACTGTTTGCCTCTCACTCTTCCTTGTCTGTCAATCAGACTAACCTTCCACATTCTATTGCTTTGGTGTTTTCACACCTCTGTCCAGTTCCCATTCTTTTCGACCTCCCTCTTTTCCTGTCCTCCTTTCTTTTTTCCTGACACCCGTTCTGTATCCTTTCCATTCTTTCTTCTGTGTTTTGTTCACACTGTCTGTTCTGCTTTCTCTTTCTTCCTTCCTTATGTTGTCTTGTCTCTGTCTCCAGACTATACATCTCTCCTTTTCCCTCTTCCCTTTCTCAATCTCCAGATGTATATTTTCCTCTATTAATCTCCCTCCCACTATAATTCAATGTTGTTCATACACTCACTCCCCATTCTGTGTGACTCCCTGTCTGTTGATATGAATACACATGCTGAGTAGAGTACCCACACACACAATGGGGGAGTAGGGCAGATAGAAGGTTTGGGGTTTGTGCAATGGGCCGGACAGTGTTTGCTGATGGGAATTTAGGAATTTAATTGACACGGAGCGAGGGTTGGAAGAATAGAGTAGGGGAGGAGGAGGATGGGGAGATAACTGAGGTGATCCACAAGGCCAGTGCTATTGCACAACCGGATGTGAATATCGTAACCTGCCAAGATCCCTATCCAAGCTTACTGTAGTTCAAATAAGAGCCGATAAGAATTCTGAATTACAGTGCATTCGGAAAGTATTCAGACCCCTTGACTTTTTCCACATTTTCTTACATTACAGCCTTATTCTAAAATCGATTAAACTGTATTTTTTCCTCATCAATCTACGCACAATACCTCATAATGACAAAGCAAAAACTGGTTTTTAGAAATGTTTGCAAATGTGTTACAAATAAAAAACAGAAATATGACATTTACATAAGTATTCAGACCCTTCAATTTTACTTTGTTAAAGCCTCCTTTGGCAGCGATTATAGCCTCAAGTCTTCTTGGGTATGACGCTACAAGCTTGGCACACCTCTGCAGATCCTCTCAAGCTCTGTCAGGTTGGATGGGGAGCGTCGCTGCACAGCTATTTTCAGGACTCATCAGAGAAGTTCGATCGGGTTCAAGTCCGGGCTCTGGCTGGGCCACTCAAGGACATTCAGAAACTTGTCCCAAAGCCACTCCTGCGTTGCCTTGGCTGTGTGCGTAGGGTCGTTGTTCTGTTGGAAGGTGATCCTTCACCCCAGTCTGAGGTCCTGAGCGCTCTGGAGCAGGTTTTCATCAAGGATTTCTCTGCACTTTGCTCCATTCATCTTTCCCTCGATCCTGACTAGTCTCCCAGTCCCTGCCACTGAAAAACATCCCCACAGCATGATGCTGCCACCACCATGCTTCACCGTAGGGATGGTGCCAGGTTTCTCCAGACGTGACGCTTGGCATTCAGGCCAAAGAGTTTAATCTTGGTTCCATCACACCAGGTAATCTTGTTTCTCATGGTCTGAGAGTCCTTTAGGTGCCTTTTGGCAAACTCCAAGCGGGCTGTCTTGTGCCTTTTACTGAGGAGTGTCTTCCGTCTAGCAACTCTACCATAAAGACCTGATTGGTGGAGTGCTGCAGAGATGGTTGTCCTTCTGGAAGGTTCTCCCATCTCCACAGAGGAACTCTGGAGCTCTGTCAGAGTGACCATCGGGTTCTTGGTCACCTCCCTGACCAAGGCCCTTCTCCCCCGATTGCTCAGTTTGGCCGGCCGGCCAGCTCTAGGAAGAGTCTTGGTGGTTCCAAACTTCTTCCATTTAAGAATGATGGAGGCCAATGTGTTCTTGGGGACCTTCAATGTTGCAGAAGTTTTTGGTACCCTTCCCCAGATCTGTGCCTCAACACAATCCTGTCTCGGAGCTCTACGGACAATTCCTTCGACCTCATAGCTTGGTTTTTACTCTGACATGCACTGTCAACTGTGGGACCTTATATAGACAGGTGTGTGCCTTTCCAAATCATGTCCAATCAGTTGAATTTACCACAGGTGGACTCCAATGAAGTTGTAGAAACATCTCAAGGATGATCAATGGAAACAGGATGCACCTGAGCTCAATTTCGAGTCTCATAGCAAAGGGTCTGAATACTTCTGTAAATAAGGTATCTGTTTTTTTATTTTATAGATTTGCAAAAAGGTCTAAAAAACAGTTTTTGCTTTGTCATTATGGGGTATTGTGTGTAGATAAAAAAAAAACAGTAAATTGATCAATTTTAGAATAAGGTTGAAACATAACAAAATGTGGAAAAAGTCATTTGGTCTGAATACTTTCCGAATGCACTGTATGGTCTAAGAAATCATAAGATTCTCTCTCTCTCTCTCTCTCTCTCTCTCTCTCTCTCTCTCTCTCTCTCTCTCTCTCTCTCTCTCTCTTCTCTCTCTCTCTCTCTCTCTCTCTCTCTCTCTCTCTCTCTCTCTCTCTCTCTCTCTCTCTCTCTCTCTCTCTCTCTCTCTCTCTCTCTCTCTCTCTCTCTCTCTCTCTCAGCAGTAGCTGACCCAAGTGCTGAGGGTGAGTAACCTGTATGTAATCCATGTGTTTAGCCATGTTAACCCGAGCCCCATTATACTGTTTGGTCTGTAAAGCATTGAAAAATGCTATGATTGTTAGATGTCCGCTACGGCTAGTATCTCATTGCCTTGCCTTTCTCTGTGCCTGTATTTTCAGATGGTAAAAAGGAGAAGAAAGATGCAGACCCATTTGTCTATGGTAAGTAGACCACTGTTAGTGCATCTTGTTGCTCTTTTCCATCAACTCAAAATGTTCCATCAACTCAAAATTTTCCAATAGCCATGAAAGAAGACTTTCATAAGTAGACGTCCCTCCTCTCTATGTGTCCGTCTCTGTGTAGACTATCATAGCCTGCGGATCTGTGGACTGGTATTTGGCGTGGTACTCTTCGCGCTGGGCATCCTCCTTATCCTCAGTAAGTCTTCATACTTCAGTAAGTCTACCTACGCAACTCATGTACTTTATGGTTCTTTGGTTGTTGATTAAGATCATGATATTGATTTGTTGTCCGTTCTAGGCCGAAAATGTCGCTGCAGTTCCAATCAGGAGAAGAAGCCCAAGTAAGTCAGCAATTGTGCCTGATTGGTAGATTGCTCTGTTGTTATTGGGCTGTGTTCTCCATCTCTGGTCACCATGACAACCAACATTGGTCCTCTTGGTTCTATTGCAGGGCCCCTGGAGACGAAGAGGCTACGGCAGAGACCCTAATCGTGTCCAAGGGTGAGACAACTGTCACTACCGACTCACCCCTCACACACCCCTTAGAACACCCTTGACACCAATCCATAGTTGAGTTCAACCATTGGGAATGATTCTTCGTAGTCGATTCCTAGGTTCCCCCTATGTTTCGGCCACTGTTTGAAATGACAACCCCAACCTCACTGTCTTTTCATAAAGTCATATGAGTTTCCTTGATTCCCCCTCTTCTGTCCGATCACAGCTAAGGAGCCGGAGCCAGAGCCAGAGCCTGAAGCTAAGGCTGAGAACTGAGTCAGCCCAACCAGAATGAACCCCACCTGACCGAATCAACCATATCTGCCACTGAACCACTACCTAATGACCAACACAATAACCATGACGATGGCAACAAAGATGATAATGAAGAATGAAGATGTTGCAAAAGGCATACTGTGCGATCACAGGACAGATGATAGGAGTGTGTAGAGGGGGGTGGGGGGATAATGCAGATGTAAATAAACCTCTAGCCTATTGTTCCGTGCTCTGTGCCCGTATACGTGTCTCAGTGATCTTGTGTGTACCTGTGCCTTTCTGCGACAGTCTGTCTCCAGTTTGTTGTCTTAGCCAGTGACACCTTTTTGCAGATTGTCTTTACCCCAGTTCCTAATAATAAGAGATATGTCAAGAAATGTTGTTCTTGTTTGTGTTTAGCTTATATTCTGTGTTTCTGTCGTCTTTACTGTTTGCTATATTTTTACAAGTTGTTATTATCATCACCACTCTTGTAACAATGGTCCTCAATGCCGTTTTTCACGTGGTAGATTATATTCAATATATACATGCATATATATTAGTATAAATAGCCTATACACTGTATACAGTTATAGCTATATATATTTAAATATTTGTGTGTATGTGTGTGTCTGAGATTTGTGTGTATTTTGACTGTGTTGCATCTTACACACGAGAATCCAACTGCCACAGTTTGCTGACCAAGCACAAGAATGCATCAGAGTTAACTAGGAGCTCACCAACAGTACTTACTGTAGTAAACTGAGCTCCTACATCAGCTGTATCACTGCCTTGTCCTAGACAACCGTCCAATCTAGTCTCCTCCTCTGCCATTGGCTGAGCTGGGCGATACCGCCCTCAGAGGCAGGCTAGGATTGGACGGTTCCCACACCAGTGCCGCAAATCTGTGTCGTATATTGTTTAATTGAGAAGTTACAGTAGCCGATTGCAAAATCAGTCTCTCAACCAATGGTGTCTCGCTGTTTTGTATTGTATGATCGATCATGCATTTAGTTAATGAGAGAGCGGGCCTGTGTGTGAGTGAGAGAGAGTGTGTGTGAGAGAGTTTGTGTGTAGATACTAAGTGTGCCAGAGTCATAGTTTTAGACGCCAAATTAGGTGAAGAAAATAAAAGGAAAAGATCATTTGCTCTGTATCAGATGTGAGGTAAAGCTTATGTCACGTAGTCAGATATATGGAGTCTTATGCAGAGTATCATTGTTACAAAAAAACACTGTCACGACAATAAGTAACTACTCTGTTCATTCTGTGCATGAGGTTGTATTGTATAGCTGCATTTTGTGCTTTTAACATAGAAATAAAGTGTCTATCACCAATAACCTTCATGTATTTATTTGTTAATTTATACAGTTTTAATTGTAATGTTATGGGTTACTTGTATAGTTTACTTATATGGAGAAACACAGCCACCAACCACTGCTCACCTGTGATTCTAGTCATAATTGTGGTAAGCTACAAAGTCATACTACCAAGAACTACAACACAATGACAATGCAATCAACCTGCCAATTTCAAACTCAAAGTCACTCAAGGTTGTATGAGTGCTACTTCAAAGGTAGGGTACAAAATGGCGTGAACTTCCTCCTAGGTTAGTCACAGTAATGTGAACACTGCCTCAATGATTCCAAAGGTTACCATCTCACATTATCTATCGGCTCTGAAAGCCAAGCTTTATAGGTCTATAAACATGTAAATGAGTGGCTGGTGGGGTAGGGCATGCCGGGCAGGCTGAATTATGGGTGTCACAGAGTGAGAGATGTGGGAGGGAATGGGGTAGATGGGGCAGGAGGTGACTGGAGTGCAGCTTACTACAGAGACAGAAGGACACACACCTGAGAGGATATCACACAGCCAGAGGAGCCTTCCAGCACCACAGGTCCACAGGTGAGTCCAAACTGGATCTAATGAATGCTATGACTAGAGATTGATAGACCGTTAGTACTTCAAATACTTAATACTTGATGATACCCAGGAGCACACGTTGGATAAATGTATACCTACTTGTTGAATTATTGTTTATTTAACTCAAGCAACTCATAAGCAATCACAGCCAGCTAATCATGTATAGTTGGGAAATACTGTATAGTTGGGAAAAGGGCCAGCATTTCATGCATCATCTGATTTTGATCCCAATCTTTAACATATCAATAACATGGTGTATTACTCTTCTATACCTACATATTGATCAGTGAAAGGGAAAACTGTACTGGTCTATAATTACACTGTATAATATTATCGAACTAGCAATAAGCCTTTATTGATGTTCACTTTCTCAGGGTGTTCTACAAATCAAATCAAATTTTACTTGTCACATGCGCCGAATACAACGGGTGTAAACTTTACCGTGAAATGCTTGCTTATGAGCCCTTCCCAAAAATTATAATAATACAATATTGAGTACACTGAGTACATTTTACATTGAGTAAAAGCAGAAGTATTCTTGTCTCATATGAATGCCTTTTAGAGGGTGATTGTAGGGGGTGTCAAGGTTAATGTATTAAGTTGACATTTGGCAATAAATAACTTTTCTATATGCTAAAGTATGTCACTCATGCATTGAAAAACCACACACACAGAATCCTTAAACACATAGGTCTACACACACGCACATCTTTCACAACTCGTACTTACACACGTGAGACTTCCCGAACAAATTTGACTCAGGGATGTTTTAATCTCACAATCCATGTAAGTTAATGATTAGGGGCGGCAGGTATCTTAGTGGTTAAGAGCGTTGTGCCAGTAACTGAAAGGTCGCTGGTTCTAATTCCTGAGCCGACAAGGTGAAAAATCTGTCTATGTGCACTTGAGCAAGGCACTTCACCCTAATTGCTCCTGTAAGTCGCTCTGGATAAGAGCGTCTGCTAAATGACCTATTTATTTAAAGGCATAGAGATTTATATCAAAGAACAGAACAGAGAGTGTGTGTGTGTGTGTGTGTTGTGTGTGTAAATCAATATCTCTACTACCCTCTCTAGCAACTAGTCAGATATAAAGGTTGAAGATGAAGAACCAGCTAAAGCAATTTGTTTGGACATCTAGTGTTACTTATCCTGTCAACGGACTTTCATAAAAACTGGATAAAAGCATTAAAAACCATTCCCCATATTTATTAAAAACAGATTATTGAAATGTAATCTATCTGAATCCATAACCACATGAGACAATGGGTTTCAGAACTAACACAATGCCTGTTTTCATTGGTAATGCTACTGACATTAATGATTTGCTAACTAGACACATTAAAATATGTTACATATTGACTACTTTTGCCCTGTCAGCAATGCCGGTGTCAAACCAAAAACTGATTTTCTAAGCATACCATACTACAATGAATGACTAGGGATCCAGAAATTGTTATTGTAGACATGGATACAGCTTTTGTATATATCTTACTCATTTCCTTAATCTTAACAGACACTCACACAGACCAGCCACCATGTCCGCCGCTGGAGGTACGTTTTACACCACTGAATTTAAATTACCGGTACTAGACACAGAAAATCCACAACCATAAACATAGACAGGAGCCTCCTGCATAGGCAGCCATTGACGTTTACCCAGATCCATGTAGTTAGAGGATCAGAGGGGACCACTTTACTTCTTTATGAGTCTACCCCTCTCCTGGGACAACAGTATGTTTCTCTGTCTACTCTATTTCTGTCACTCCTCTGAATGTATTGGCCTGTAGAGTGTGGATATCCTCTTGGATCTCATCTCATGTGTTCTCTGCTATCTCCTCAGCTCCTGAGTATGACCCTGATGCAGACTTTGTGTATGGTAAGAGACAACACAATGGTACTGCACGTAATGATTATGTGATAGAGAGATAGTGATTTGGTAATTTGATGACGCCTAATGGCAAGGAGAGAATGAGTGAGCTAGAGAGAGAGAGAGAGAGAGAGAGAGAGAGAGAGAGAGAGAGAGAGAGAGAGAGAGAGAGAGAGAGAGAGAGAGAGAGAGAGAGAGAGAGAGAGAGAGAGAGAGAGAAAGAGCGATAGACAGACAGACAGACAGACAGACAGAGAGAGAGAGAGAGAGAGAGAGAGAGAGAGAGAGAGAGAGAGAGAGAGAGAGAGAGAGAGAGAGAGAGAGAGAGAGAAAGAGAGAGAAAGAGAGAGAAAGAGAGAGAAAGAGAGAGAAAGAGACAGACAGACAGACAGACAGACAGACAGACAGACAGACAGAGAGAGAGAGATGTTGCCATGGGTGAGCTTATGATGAGTGTGTCCTCTGTGTTGTAGACTACCAGACTCTACGTATTGGAGGTCTGACGTTCGTTGCGGTCATCATGATCCTGTCTGTTCTCCTGCTGGCCAGTGAGTCCCCAGACCAGACTGTGTGTGTGTGTGTGTGTGTGTGTGTGTGTGTGTGTGTGTGTGTGTGTGTGTGTGTGTGTGTGCACTCTCTCCAACCTGACTGGCTTAAAGCGATCTAACAACCCCACCTTAAACCAATTTAATGATTGTGTTCTCTATTGCCTTGCTGTCTGTTAGGGGCATGGAGAGTACTGTAATAGACTGTATCATCAGTACTCACTGATTGTCTTTCTCTCTCATCCCCTAGGCAACAAAATCCGCAAGTGTGGAAAGCCCAGGGTGAGTGTCCTGATAACAGACAATGGAATACAAAGAAGATGAGATATAGGCTACATCTTGAATGAGAGGCAGTCCACATCCCTCTGTCATTGGTCAATAAATGAAAATGTGGTGTTGTAGAAACCATAGTGATCCAATGAGCAAGTTGCTCTCAGAGAAAGCAGTTATAAAGCAGTATTTAAGTGACATCTGCTGGTCATTTTGAGACATAGAGTAAGGGGGCTGGAAGACTTGACTGAAGCGCTTGGCTACTATATGGAGCATAGGACGTGGATGAATGCCCTCCATCTCACTCGGTTTGGGCCAAGTTTTACCAGGTCACACCAGTTGTGGCAGCTCTCAATTATTTCTGCCTGGACGTCTTTCCTCCAAGTGTTTCTTGGGTACTGGAAGAATACAAGTTTGTTCATGAGTGAGAAATGATGGTCCACAATGTATATAGTTCTAATGAATCAGTTATACATATTACTATATGTAATAGTATGAGTAATTTAGGCTTTCATTCACAGTCATACCAAAATACATTAGTTAAATACTTGACTATGTTAGATCTATCTACTACACCTGAAGGGAGGAATAAAAATGGCATTGTAACGGTCACTATTTTTACAAGTCACTATTTTTACAAGAGAACGTTCAGTGAATATTCAGTGAATTCTATTGTTAATGTCCTGCCCCTCTGCTATGTGTGTTCCAGCAAAGAAAGGATGAAGAGCAACACCTACCGTAGGACGGCTCGGCGCTTGTATGTTGTTGACTGTAATGTGTGAGACTGCATTCCTTTTGTATTGATAAACTGTAGACCCACTGTAGCTGTCCTGTGTTTATTACAAAGTAAGTTGAAAATCGTTATACTGGGCGGCAGGTAGCCTATCAGTTAAGATTGTTGGGCCAGTAAACAAAAGGTCACCAGTTTGAATCCCCGAGGTAACCTATTTGGCCAGTATAGACCTAATACCATAGAGTTACATGATCTCAGTGACTCATTTACATTTCAGCAGATGCTCTTATCCAGAGCGACATACAGAAGCCATCAGGGTTAAGTGCCTTGCTCAAGAGCACATGGACAGATTTTACTGTTTTTGTATTTGTTTTTATTTATTTCACCTTTATTTAACCAGGTAAGCCAGTTGAGAACAAGTTCTCATTTACAACTGCGACCTGGCCAAGATAAAGCAAAGCAGTGCGATAAAAACAACAACAACACAGAGTTTCATATGGGGTAAACAAAACATACAGTCAATAACACAATAGAAAATCTATATACCGTGTGTGCAAATGTAGTAAGTCATGGAGGTAAGGCAATAAATAGGCCATAGTGCAAAATAATTACAATTTAGTATTAACACTGGAATGATAGATGTGCAGAAGATGATGTGCAAATAGAGATACTGGGGTGCAAATGAGCAAAATAAATAACAATATGGGGATGAGGTAGTTGGGTGGGATAATTACAGATGGGCTGTGTACAGGTGCAGTGATCGGTAAGCTGCTCTGACAACTGATGCTTAAAGTTAGTGAGGGAGATAAGAGTCTCCAGCTTCAGAGATTTTTGCAGTTCGTTCCAGTCATTGGCAGCAGAGAACTGGAAGGAATGGCGGCCAAAGGAGGTGTTGGTTTTGGGGATGACCAGTGAGATATACCTGCTGGAACGCATACTACGGGTGGGTGTTGCTATGGTGACAAATGAGCTAAGATAAGGTGGGGATTTGTCTAGCAGTGATTTATAGATGACCTGGAGCCAGTGGGTTTGGCGACAAATATGTAGTGAGGGCCAGCCAACGAGAGCGTACAGGTCACAATGGTGGGTAGTATATGGGGCTTTGGTGACAAAACGGATGGCACTGTGATAGACTACATCCAATTTGCTGAGTAGTGTTGGAGGCTATTTGTAAATGACATTGCCGAAGTCAAGGATCGGTAGGATAGTCAGTTTTACGAGGGCATGTTTGGCAGCATGAGTGAAGGAGGCTTTTGCGAAATATGAAGCCGATTCTAGATTTAGCTTTGGATTGGAGATGCTTAATGTGAGTCTGGAAGGAGAGTTTACGGTCTAACCAGACACCTAGGTATTTGTAGTTGTCCACATATTCTAAGTCAGACCCGCGGAGAGTAGTGATTCTAGTCGGGCGGGCGGGTGCAAGCAGCGTTCGATTGAAGAGCATGCATTTAGTTTTACTCGAGTTTAAGAGCAGTTGGAGGCTACGGAAGGAGTGCTGTATGGCCGCATTGGCAAGTTGCAGCGGAGGGTGCAGAACTGTAGCCTCCATTTTAGCAGAAGCCTACAATGAACCACTACCAAGAGGTCTGGATATTAATGGCTCAGAAAGTTAAGTGCCCAGTAACCATAAATGTGATGGTTCTAACCCTGCTCCTCTCAATCGTTTCAGTAGTGAATGAATACTGTATATGGCCACGAGATGGCAGCAAAACATTTTTTGGCCATGACCATAGACTTGTCTTAGGCTATGAGCAAACCTGAAAAACAACCAGGGGTGTATTCATTAGTTGGATTCCGTTGCAAAACATTTTGTCTATTTAATCCAAAAGCTGTTGAGTTCTGTTTTGTTCTGAAATGGAAATTGTAGTTCAATCGCGTCCCTCTAAAAAAAATACGCGGGTGGAAGAAGTTGGATGGAACCCAGCAGACTTCACTCCACTTTGGAGCATGGAAGAATTGTTAATTTATAGATGTGCAGCTTGTGCCAAACACTTAGCAAACTATTCGGATTGGAATGGCAACGACTAGAAACCATAACATTTAAATGAACTACAACTTCCGTTTTTAAAAACCAAACAGATTTTACGAAACGTTGAAGAGCGTTTGGAGTAAACGGTTTCTGTTGTAAAACGTTTTGCAACAGGCAAAACATTTTACAACGGAACCCGACTAATGAATACACCACATTTTAATAGACTAGTAGGCTTAGTCTACTCACCTCTCTCTTTGTCCCTTTTGTGCAGCTCCTACAGGACCTCCTCTAGGTCAAAGGGCTCAGCAGTGTCCTTCTGTAAACACCGTCCTCACCCCCACAACAGCTACACTGTATTAAGGTGTGAATACACACACACACACACACACACACACACACACACACACACACAGAGAGAGAGAGAGAGAGAGACTAATTTAGCTATCATCATCCTATTGTGATCATAATCTTTCTCGCTCTTTTACATTTCCTTGATCACCATCTCTCTCTCACACACACGCACGTGCATGCACACAGGCAGGAACGCACTCACTCACACACACACACCTATCTATAGGCTAAATAGGTGAATATCCTATGGACATTTAACAAAACAGCCAACATTTTGGCTTATAGTTCTCCGAACTATAAAAAAATCATCCCATCTTTTATGTGTTATGCTTTCCATGAATTCCCATGACCTTGCAACCTGTCACGGGTAAGCCTAAAATAGCCTAGATAGTGACCACCTCTACCTATATTTAATTTGACCTATTTTATTGTCACATAATTATTAGCCTATGTAGCCTAAGCTAGAAGAATGGATGTTATTGTACAGTTTTCAATGTAACTGACCGTAGGCCATGCCAAGGCCATAGACGAGGCCTAGGCTACGTGAAATGTGTTGCACCCAATGACTGTCTATACCGAGATATTGAACTCGATTTGAAGTGTTTCATCTTGCTATAGGCTACAGGCAGCGTTGGATTTATGTCGTGCTGAAGATGACAAAGTGCATTAATCATGGTGCCAGGGCTGCACTTGACTAATTATCCCAGAATAAATAAGTAGTTACAGCCAGGGACAGTAGCTGTCAGCGGCAAGTCCACAACACCATAACGGCAAACGTGACTTGGTGTTTTCTATGTCTTCCTTCCCGAAACAAGGTTACTTAGCCTAGGCAACTGCATAATATATTCCTCCATCTCAATCTTTGTCTCAGGCTTCTAGAACAACAAAGAGGAAGAGGTAGTGTGTCAAAGTATCGTATCTGCCTTAGTTTTCGAGATGATCAGGAGGAGCTGGTTTTTACATATTGTGTTCATTTATTCTGAACACATTTCCATTTGTTGGCAATGTCAATTCTTGCACATTATTTTCAAAATACTTCCTTTTATGTTCACTAGCTGGACAGGCAAATACTGCCAAGTACTAAACAGCAAACAAATCAAAACTTGTGTACTATCCAGGTACCCTCTTTGCTGATCACGTCTGCCAATCATGTTCTCTGTACTAAACACAGCTGGTGACAGCTGGAGAGAGATCTCAGTCCGACAAACTGCTATGGGTAAAGTCTTTTTTATATTTGTAATCTATTTGATCATAGAAACATGCTACCATCAATGCAAGCTTTAAAATAACTCCCAACTTTACTTAAAACGTGGAGAACATAGCAATGTAGCTAGCTAGCTACAACAAGTAGACTGTTGCTAGCTAGCAGGAGCAGATGGCGTTATCACTAGCTTTAGCTGTCATTATTCCAAGTAATAATTGAAGACAACTAAAATGTATAGGACAAGTATTGTAAAGCTAATACAGTCGTCAAGGCAGGACTCACTAATTTCATTCTCACTGACAAATAAAAAATGCCACATTATCCCTGTCAATAAGAAGAAAGTTGTAAATGAGAACTTGTTCTCAACTGGCTTACCTGGTTAAATAAAGGTGAAATAAAAATAAAAAAATAAAAAAAATAGTTGGAGTAGGATGCAGAACATCATGCCTCTATCCTTTTCCTTGCAGCCTAGTTCAGTGGTTCCCAACTTTTTCGGGTATAGTACCATCAACTGAAATGTTCTCTGCCGGAGTACCCTTGAAGTACCCTCATGTGCATTTTACCACTAGGCCCTGATGTGACTTCCGGTGGCATGCAGTAAACAGGCTTAGCTTGTACAACAGAATTCCCTCAAATTAAGACTTTATCCACGACAGATCTATTGTTTTTATTTCAAGATTACAAATTGAAATGATATTGGCTTCACTTTTCAACCCCAAAACATGTTGTGTTTGGCGCTAACCTCAAACCACGCGGATGCAGTATACCACACGCAGCACTCCGATGGATCCCGACGCTCTTGCAAAGACGATCAGAGACATTGTTTGCAAGGAAATATTCTCCGCTCTCGACACCAATGAGCCCAATCCATGGCACACTCGAGAAACTTCAAACCACGGTCAACAACTGTCACTCAAAAGTGAACGATCTCGAGGTTTCAGCTACCCCATTACATTCTTGGCTGTAAACGGTGGAGAAGAACTATGATAGATTGCCAATGGCGAACAAGCTGCGCAAAACCAACCTGAGGTACGGCGTGGTCCACCTGGCAAAACTGCTGATCACCTTCAACAACAAGACCCAAACCTTCACGGAAGCCTCGGAAGCAATGGACTTCTACGAAGGGCAAGTCAAGCCAATGCTGAATTCAAGTTCCCTGACCATCATGGTCCCATAGGCCGTACAGGCTTTCTGATCCTGTACGTACGGGCCCATGAACAGGCGCATAACAATGTCTAACGGCCACAAACAGCCCAGAATATACATTTTACAATTGGTCACAGACTTCGCAATTCATAATTGATTTGCTTCTATCAAGACTAACGCTGTCTTACATATATCTAGGACACAAAATACATCTACAAATGGAGACTGTATAGACTTACACTATATACAGTGGGGAGAACAAGTATTTGATACACTGCTGGTTTTGCAGGTTTCCTACTTACAAAGCATGTAGAGGTCTGTAATTTTTATCATAGGTACACTTCAACTGTGAGAGACGGAATCTAAAACAAAAATCCAGAAAATCACATTGTATGATGTTTAAGTAATTAATTAGCATTTTATTGCATGACACAAGTATTTGATCACCTACCAACCAGTAAGAATTCCGGCTCTCACAGACCTGTTAGTTTTTCTTTAAGAAGCCCTCCTGTTCTTCACTCATTACCTGTATTAACTGCACCTGTTTGAACTCGTTACCTGTATAAAAGACACCTGTCCACACACTCAATCAAACAGACTCCAACCTCTCCACAATGGCCAAGACCAGAGAGCTGTGTAAGGACATCAGGGATAAAATTGTAGACCTGCACAAGGCTGGGATGGGCTACAGGACAATAAGCAAGCAGCTTGTTCTCCCCACTGTATGTATGTGTATGTGGACATCCCTTCAAATTAGTGGATTTTCTATTTCAGCCACACCATTGCTGACAGGTGTATCAAATCGAGCACACAGCTATGCAATCTCCATAGACAAATATTGTCAGTAGAATGGCTTACTGAAGAGCTCAGTGATTTCAACGTGGCACCGTCATAGGATGTCGCCTTTCCAACAAGTCATTTCATCAAATTTCTGCCCTGCTAGAGCTGCCCCAGTCAACTGTAAGTGCTGTTATTGTGAAATGGAAACATCTAGGAGCACCAAATGCTCAGCCGCGAAGTGATAGGCCACACAAGCTCACAGAACGGGACTGCCGAGTGCTGAAGCGTGTATTGCGTAATAATTGTCTGTCCTCGGTTGCAACATGCACTACCATGTTCCAAACAGCCTCTGGTTTGGTGGAGGAGGAATAATGGTCTGGGGCTGTTTTTCATGGTTTGGGCTAGGCCCCTTAGTTCCAGTGAATTGAAATCTTAATGCTACAGCATACAATGATATTCTAGACGATTCTGTGCTTCCAACTTTGTGGCAACAGTTTGGGGAAGTCCTGTTTCAGCATGACAATGCCCCCGTGCACAAAGCGAGGTCCATACAGAAATGGTTTGTCGAGATCGGTGTGGAAGAACTTGACTGGCCTGCACAGAGCCCTGACCTCAACCCCATTGACCACCTTTGGGATGAATTGGAACGCTAACTACAAGCCATGCCTAATCGCCCAACATCAGTGCCCGACCTCACTAATGCTCTTGTGGCTGAATGGAAGCAGGTACCCACAGCAATGTTCCAACATCTAGTGGAAAGCCTTCCCAGAAGAGTGGAGGCTGTTACAGCAGCAAAATGGGGACCAACTCCATATTAATGCCCATTAGTTTGGAATGAGATGGTCGACGAGCAAGTGTCCACATACTTTTGGATTCTGTAGTGTATCTTGATGGACATATTTTTCCCACCCTCACTTACGTGGTTGGGCATAATCACATCTTTCGGATTGCGCGTTGTCCGTTCTCATATAGACTAATCAATACGGATACAAACAGAACCAAGTGAGACATTATTTCACTCCAAAAGACGATTTACTTTCATATGTGATAGCGCATGGCTGCTTTCTTGACTGTATTATTATTTATATTCAATCCCTGTCTGTCTGTGGCCGGGTGTACCATTCACTTAGTTTTGAATTTGATCTTCTTTTGACCCGCCAAGATGACCTTTTGACCTGCCACTAATAAATATCCCAGAGGGAACTGAACAGTAATGACCAAATCATGATCTGTTGTGTGGCTTATACCGTGTCCATATCAAACAGCGACTGGACAAACATGATATGGTTTTATGTGTAATTATTATTATTTAGCCATAAATGTTTTCATTTAGTTCATTATCCTCTATTTCTATTCCAGTAGAATTGATTTGATATTTAGATTATGGGACAAAAAAAATAGAGGGAGCCCTGTGGATGGGCCATTAGTTATTGTCATGCCACAGCCTTGCATCTGGATTCAGAGCTGTTGGAGTCTACGAGAAAAGGATGCTGTAGATATTATGAGTACAATACAACTGCAATATAATCACGAGTATTGTCACGACTTCCTCCGAGGCACTCCTCCTCTCCTGGTTTGGGCAAGCTTCGGCGTTCGTCGTCACCGGCCTTCTAGCCACTGCCGCTCCTCATCTCATCATTCCATTTGTTTTGTCTTGTTTATTACATACACCTGGTTCATATCCCCTCATCAGTACCTGTATACAGTGGGGGAAAAAAGTATTTAGTCAGCCACCAATTGTGCAAGTTCTCCCACTTAAAAAGATGAGAGAGGCCGGTAATTTTCATCATAGGTACACGTCAACTATGACAGACAAAATTAGGAAAACATTTCCAGAAAATCACATTGTAGGATTTTTTATGAATTATTAGCAAGTTATGGTGGAAAATAAGTATTTGGTCAATAACAAAAGTTTCTCAATACTTTCTGTTATATACCCTTTGTTGGCAATGACACAGGTCAAACGTTTTCTGTAAGTCTTCACAAGGTTTTCACACACTGTTGCTGGTATTTTGGCCCATTCCTCCATGCAGATCTCCTCTAGAGCAGTGATGTTTTGGGGCTGTTGCTGGGCAACACAGACTTTCAACTCCCTCCAAAGATTTTCTATGGGGTTGAGATCTGGAGACTGGCTAGGCCACTCCAGGACCTTGAAATGCTTCTTACGAAGCCACTCCTTCATTGCACGGGCGGTGTGTTTGGGATCATTGCCATGCTGAAACACCCAGCCACGTTTCATCTTCAATGCCCTTGCTGATGGAAGGAGGTTTTCACTCAAAATCTCACGATACATGGCCCATTCATTCTTTCCTTTACACGGATCAGTCGTCCTGGTCCCTTTGCAGAAAAACAGCCCCAAAGCATGATGTTTCCACCCCCATGCTTCACAGTAGGTATGGTGTTCTTTGGATGCAACTCAGCATTCTTTGTCCTCCAAACACGACGAGTTGAGTTTTTACCAAAAAGTTCTATTTTGGTTTCATCTGACCATATGACATTCTCCCAATCCTCTTCTGGATCATCCAAATGCACTCTGGCAACCTTCAGACGGGCCTGGACATGTACTGGCTTAAGCAGGGGGACACGTCTGGCACTGCAGGATTTGAGTCCCTGGCGGCGTAGTGTGTTACTGATGGTAGGCTTTGTTACTTTGGTCCCAGCTCTCTGCAGGTCATTCACTAGGTCCCCCCGTGTGGTTCTGGGATTTTTGCTCACCGTTCTTTTGATCATTTTGACCCCACAGGGTGAGATCTTGCGTGGAGCCCCAGATCGAGGGAGATTATCAGTGGTCTTGTATGTCTTCCATTTCCTAATAATTGCTCCCACAGTTGATTTCTTCAAACCAAGCTGCTTACCTATTGCAGATTCAGTCTTCCCAGCCTGGTGCAGGTCTACAATTTTGTTTCTGGTGTCTTTTGACAGCTCTTTGTTCTTGGCCATAGTGGAGTTTGGAGTGTGACTGTTTGAGGTGGACAGGTGTCTTTTATACTGATAACAAGTTCAAACAGGTGCCATTAATACAGGTAACGAGTGGAGGACAGAGGAGCCTCTTAAAGAAGAAGTTACAGGTCTGTGAGAGCCAGAAAGCTTGCTTGTTTGTAGGTGACCAAATACTTATTTTCCACCATAATTTGCAAATAAATTCATTAAAAATCCTACAATGTAATTTTCTGGAAAAAAAATTCTCGATTTGTCTGTCATAGTTGACGTGTACCTATGATGAAAATTACAGGCCTCTCTCATCTTTTTAAGTGGGAGAACTTGCACAATTGGTGGCTGACTAAATACTTTTTTCCCCCACTGTAAGTGTTCCCTCTGTCCCCTTGTCTGTGTGTGATTGTTGATTGTAGGGGATATATACCTTGGTGGAGCTAGATTTGTATTGTGTTTAGCCGGGATATTCACCCTTGTGCCTTGTCTTCCCCAGTGCGCCGTTTACCGCACAGGTGTATGTTACGTATTGCTGTGTACCTCTGTTTAGTTGAATAAACCATTTATTCTGTGATTTCCTCTTCTGCGCTTGACTCCGTCCAACATCACTCGCTACAGAATCACACACCCGAACAACATGGAGTCATCAGGAACTGGGAATATGTCTGGAGTGGTGGAGCGGGTCCAGGAACATTCGAACATGCTAGCCAGCTTGGGTGAGGCAATGGATCGGGTTCTTCAAGTCATCCAATGCCTGGAGAGGAGAGGACCTGACCCTTCGAGATCAGCTGAGCGACCGGATTCAGCCACCCACACTCCAGCACCCACAGGGATTCACCTTTCCCGACCGAGGGAGTACGAAGGGACAGTGGCCCGCTGCCAGGGTTTCCTCCTGCAGATGGAACTCTATTTCTACACCATCAGCCTGGCTCCCTCGGAGCGGGAGAAGGTGTCCGCCCTCGTCTCCTGCCTCTCAGGCAAAGCCCGGAGTGGGCCAATGTGGTCTGGAGTGAAGGAGGAGCCTCGTCGGACAACTACTGGGAGTTCGCTCTCCTCTTCCGGGCCGTCTTCGATCACAATCCCGAAGGGAGATAGGCGGGCGAGCGGCTGGTCCATTTGAGGCAGGGGACGAGGACCGCGCAGGACTTTACCCTGGAGTTCAGGACTCTAGCAGCTGGGTCCGGGTGGAACGAGCGGGCCCTCATCGACCACTTCTGATGCCACCTGTGAGAGGACGTCTGAAGGGAGCTAGCCTGCCAGGACACCACGTTGTCCTTCAATCAACTGGTGGAAATAGCCATCCGGTTGGACAACCTGCTGGCTTCTAGAAGACGTCCTGGGAGGGGCCTGCCCGTTTCACCCCCACCACCCCCCCAACCCGGATCACGAGATGATGGAGCTGGGTGGTGCGGCGATCCAGGAGAGCGGAGGGCGACAGCGCCAGTGTCACTCTTGTGGCAAAAGAGGACATTCTACTGCACGCTGTCGTCAGTGTTCTTTTGGGTCTGGAGGCGGCAAGCAGGGCACTCTTGCATCACCCCAGGTATCGAACACCTACACTCTTTCAGAGCCCTCTGCTGCGCACTGTACCCTACACATCCACTTCCCTGATTACACGGTAGTTCCACAGTGTAAGGCGCTGGTCGATTCAGGCGCAGCTGGGAACTTTATGGACAGGTCGTTAGCACATAGTCTAGTTATTGCATTGGTTCCCCTATCCATTCCACTGCCCATCCAAGCACTTGACAGTCGACCATTAGGGTCAGGGTTCGTTAGGGAGGTTACAGCACCAGTCACAATGGTTACACAAGAGAGCCATAGAGAGCAAGTCACTTTTTTAAATTATTGAGTCTCCTGATTTCCCTGTTGTGTTGGGTGTTCCCTGGTTAGCACTACACAACCCCACCTTTTCATGGCCGCAGAGGGTTCTCACGGGATGGTCACGAGAGTGTCAGGGTAGGTGTCTGGCTGTTTCCGTTGGTGCAACCACGGTGGAAAGTCCAGACACTACCTCCACCTTGTGCATTCCCCCCAAATACCTCGATTTGGCGAACACGTTTTCCAAAACGCAGGCAAACAAATTACCACCTCATCGGGTGGGGGATTGCACAATAAACCTCCGGGTAGATGCTGTGCCTCCCAGGAGTCATGTATATCCCCTGTCGCAGGCTGAAACGGAGGCGATGGAGACATACGTCTCTGAGTCCCTGGGCCAGGGGTTCATACATCCCTAAACTTCACCCGCCTCCTCAAGTTTCTTTTTTGTGAAGAAGAAAGACGGAGGTCTGCGCATTGATTACCGAGCAATTAACAATGGGACTATTCTTTATAGTTATCCTCTACCCCTCATTCCATCTGTGATCGAGTCAATGCATGGGGCATGCAAAATTAGATCTCCGTAGTGCGTACAATCTGGTGCGTGTCCAAGAAGGTGACGAGAGGAAGACACCATTCAGCACAACCATGGGGTATTACGAATACCTGGTGATGCCGTTCGGTTTGATGAATGCTCCATCAGTCTTCCAGTCCTTTGTGAACGAGGTGTTTCGGGACATGCTTGGTCGCGGTGTGGTGGTCTACATCGATGACATTCTGGTGTATTCCGCTACGTGCGCCGACCATGTGTCCTTGGTTCGCAAAGTGCTGGACCGACTGTTGGAACATGACCTTTATGCCAAGGCAGAGAAGTGTATGTTTTTCCAGCAGTCCGTCTCCTTCCTCGGATACCGCATTACCACCTCAGGTGTGGAGATGGAGGGAGACCGCATTTCAGCCGTGCGTAATTGGCCGACTCCAACCACGGTAAAGGAGGTGCAGCGTTTTATTGGCTTTGCCAACTACTATCTGAGGTGTATCCGGGGCTTTGGCAAAGTCGCAGCTCCCATTACATCCCTGTTGAAGGGTGGGTTATCCCGGCTCCGCTGGTCTGCTGAGGCTGACCTGGCCTTCAGGAAACTGCAGGGTCTGGTCAGGGGGGCGAGTGGCTGGGGGGGCGAGCGGCTGGTCCATTTACTGGCCCACCCCGATCCATCATTACCGTTCGTAGTGGAGGTGGATGCGTCCGAGGTAGGGATAGGCGCTGTCCTGTCCCAATGCTGGGGCACGCCACCCAAGCTCCGCACCTGTGCCTTCTTCTCTAAGAAGCTCAGCCCGGCGGAGCAGAACTACAATGTTGGTGATCGGGAGCTGTTGGCTGTTGTCCGAGCTTTGACCGTGTGGAGGCATTGGCTCGAAGGGGCGAAACACCCTTTCCTCATCTGGACTGACCACCGTAACCTGGAGTACATCTGGGCAGCGAGGAGGCTGAATCCTCGCCAGGCCAGGTGGGCCCTATTCTTCACCCGGTTTGATTTTAAACTATCATATATTCTGGGTACGAAGAACGTGAAGGCAGACGCCCTGTCCCGGGTGTATTACACAGAGGAGAGGCCCAGAGACAACACCCCTATACTCCCGGGCTCCTGCATTGTGGCGCCAGTAGTATGGGCGATGGACGCGGATATAGAGCAGGCATTACGCACAGATCCATCTCCACCTCAGTGTCCAGCTGGGCTGCGGTACGTGCCTGCTCTTATCCGTGATCGTCTGATCTTCTGGGCACACACGTCACCCTCCTCTGGTCAACCAGGTATCGGTCGTACAGTTCGCTGCTTGATCAGAAAGTACTGGTGGCCTACCTTGGCTAAGGACGTGAGGGTGTACATCTCCTCCTGCTCGGTGTGCGCCCAGAGTAAGGTACCTAAACACCTCCCAGCGGGTAAGTTACAACCTTTACCAGTTCCACAAGGACCATGGTCTCACCTTAGTATTGATTTTTGACTGATCTTCCCCTCGCCCAAGGTAACACCACCATCCTGGTCGTTGTGGACCGCTTTTCCAAGTCCTGCCGCCTCCTTCCTCTGCCCGGTCTCCCCACGGCCCTGCAGACTGCGGAGGCCCTGTTTACTCACGTCTTCCGGCACTATGGGGTGCCAGAGGATATAGTGTCCGACGAGGACCCCAGTTCACGTCCAAGGTTTGAAAGGCATTCATGGAACGTCTGGGGGTCTCGGTCAGCCTGACCTCTGGGTTCCACCCCGAGTCAAATGGGCAGGTGGAACGGGTAAATCAGGATGTGGGTAGATTCCTGCGGTCCTACTGCCAGGCTCAGCCGGGGGAGTGGTCGGTATTCTTGCCATGGGCAGAATATGCCCAGAACTCTCTCCGCCACTCCTCTACTAACCTAACACCATTCCAATGTGTTTTAGGTTACCAACCAGTTCTGGCACCGTGGCACCAACCGGTTCTGGCACCGTGGCACCAGAGCCAGACCGAGGCTCCTGCGGTGGATGACTGGTTTTGGCGCGCGGAGGAGACGTGGGACGCTGCCCACATTCACCTCCAGCGTGCCGTGCGTCGTCAGAAGGCCAACGCTGACCGTCACTACAGTGAGGACCCGGTCTTCGTACCGGGGGATCGGGTCTGGCTCTCGACCCGGAATCTGCCCCTCCGCCTGCCCTGCCGGAAGCTGAGCCCGCGGTTTGTGGGACCGTTCAAAGTCCTGAGGAGAATCAACGAGATCACTTATAGGTTGTTACTCCCCCCTAATTACCATATTAACCCCTCGTTTCATGTGTCTCTCCTCAGGTCGGTGGTGGCCTCAGGTCGGTGGTGGTTGGTCCACTCCAGGAGTCTGAGGTACGGGAGGTTCCTCCACCTCCTCTGGACATCGAGGGGGCCCCGGCGTATTCTGTCTGCTCCATCCTGGATTCGAGACGTCGGGTGGGGGGCCTTCAGTACCTCATGGAGTGGGAGGGGTACGGTCCGGAGGAACGGTGCTGGGTCCCGGTGAGGGATATCCTCGATCCCTCCCTGTTGTGGGATTTCCACCGTCACCATCCGGCTCGCCCTGCTCCGTGTCCTCCTGGCCGTCCCCGAGGCCGGGGTCGGCGCGCTGCTGGAGCTGCGCGTCAAGGGGGGTTTATTGTCACGACTTCCACCGAGGCTGCCTCCCCTCCTTGTTCGGGCAGGCTTCGGCGTTCGTCGTCACCGGCTTACTAACCACTGCCGCCCCAATCATCATCATCACATTTGTCTTGTCTTGTCAATCACACACATCTGGTTGTAATCCCCTCATTATCTGTGTATAAGTGTTCCCTCTGGCCCCTTGTCCTTGTGGGTGATTGTTTGAATGTGAGAGTAGTGTAGCTCGGTGGAGCTACTCGTACCATTTTGTTGCCAGGGTAGATATTTCTTCTGTGCCTATGTATTGTATGGAGATACCATTACAGTGTATTGCCAGGGTAGATAGTTTCCCCTGTGCCTGTTTCGTTTGTCGCTATTCGAGCGTATTTTGTGTAACAAAGGAATAAACTCTGAATTCTGTGATTACCCTCCTGCGCCTGACTCCTTCCATCACACTCATCACAGTTTCTTTAAATGATACATATAATCATGCCAAAACATGATTCAAAATGTGTATTCACTGACAGATAGATAGCTGGAAGCATTAACCTAACAAGCGGTGTTTGTAGGCTATACAGTGCAGTACCGTACCTAGGGAGCTATGGTTTGGGGAAGGCTCTGTAAATCAACCGACCTCATACCATCAAGTATCATCAAATAGGTAGCACTTTTCCAGTAGGTTACTGCCATTTGTGACGGGATTGTGTACTGTTTTGTTAACAGTTTTGCATATTTTTTGTCTTGGTCAAGTTGTTTACAATAAGAGTAGAATAACGTAGCCTCTAATTTAAATTAGTAACACCAACCCCAATGGTGCAACACAATAGGGGAAGGGAAAGTGTCAAGAGAAAGTTAGCTAACATTAGCCAGGGAAACAGCCACTTCATGCAGCTAGCTAGCAAAACAGACTCATCAACAGAATGCAGAAATAACTTGGCTGGCTAGCAAGCCTAGATTGTACAGAACACAGCTTTTTCATCAGATGTTGTTAAAATGTCTTACCTCGAAACGAGTCGGGGAGGACTGTTTTCTCCTGCCAAGCCAATGCAATGGAGTGTAACGCATAGAGAGAAAGATAACTGCTTATTTTCAGCCACTCACAAGGCTCATCTGAATTTCCTGATGCATCAGGAAAATTCTCCGCCACAAAAGAGTCAGCAAATTAAGATCCGACATCTGTATATGTTCCTCTTCATCACACACAGACAGTCAGCAGCTTGCGTTTTCACATGAGGCTGTTTACATATTAGATAGAAGCAGGACATTGGCTGCCTTCATCACAAGGGCTTTGTAGGGGTGTTCTGATTGGTTTTAAGTTTAGCAGTTTGACAAATTTGCTTGAGCAGACAGTGTTGAAATGCAAGAATTGAAGGTGCCAACAAATGTCATAGTCATCATATGAAGGTTTTACTGTCACATACAAAAAATCAGCTTCTCCCTCGACATGGATAGATCAACTTCACATTTTTCGCCTTCGGCCCACCACCTAGAAGGGGATATTAGGCCTGCATACCTCGCTCAACAAGGTGCATTAATTGAAGAGTGATGTGATGTGATGTGAAGAGGAAATTCAGCAATTCTTGGAGGACAGTGGAAGTTGCTAAAAGTGCTTCAGTAAAATGAATGCGTTTCGGCCTTGAGGCTTTTATATGTTTCGAAATGGTCTCCTTTGGTTCAGGGCCCAATCACAATCAGAATAAAAAATGAAACATTCTCAATAACCAGTCCAATCACATTTTTGTTTTCAATTCCCATTGTGATTGGTCCCTTATTGGTCCCTGAACCTGTAGGAGGCTTTTTGAAATATATAAAAGTGTCCTTAATTTTTCCACCACAGGATGTTGGTGGCACCTTAGTTGGGGAGATTGGGCTTGTGGTAATGACTGGAGCGGAATTAGTGGAATGGTGTCAAATACATAAAACACATGGTTTCCAGGTGTTTGATGCCATTCCATTTTCTCCGTTACGGTCATTATTATGAGCCGTTCTCCCCTCAGCAGCCTCCTGTGTTTTCCACCTATAACTCCGACAAGACGGAAACACGTTCGTTTTACTGAAGCACCTTTATCAATTTTCACTGTCCTCTAAGAGCTGCTGAATTTCCTGTTCGCTGGCCTATTACAGAACCAGAAACACCAAAAAGCATGTGAAAACAGCAACAATCTCCCACCAAGGCAACTTGCTGGATCAGCGTGGTGAATACTGTACATGGGCTGCTTTGGCAGGTGGGATCTCCCTCCCGCACCTGCCTTGCTTTGGACAAGGACTTAAATTAAGCATGAGAGGCCATTTATCAGACTGTTCCCTGTCCTGATAATATCTTCAGTACTGTGTGTGTGCTCACGGACCTGAAAACACTGTGGACAGCTGATGGGGTGTGTGAGAGGGCAGGTCAGTTATTGTTCCCACAGGTAAGGTAGGTAGCCTAACTGCCAGCCTCTGTGTGTACTGTATATGTCAGATTATGACAATGTCAACAAGTTTGCAGTTGAATAGGTTATAGCACAAAACAAGGCAGTGGGGTGAAACTGAGTTAGATCAACAATACCAGAACAGCTAAATCAAATGTCAAACGTTGAACTGTCAAACAGGCTCTAATCTAATTTACAGATCTGAAGAATCAGCAGGAAGATCTTTCAAACTTGACGTTGAAATTGGACATCTGTCCATGTCCTGAGGATGCCGGGTAATGCCTTCAAAACTGGCTACTAGGGGCAACAGTGAGCTCTATCACTATCAAGTCAGTTTGGGTTTTGCTAGGTCGTTTTGGACGGGGGTCGTGAATGGGCGTAATCTCATGACACTGTTAATCACATGACTCTGGATCAGAAAGTTCCGTGATCGACCCCTAGTCGTGGACACATTTTTTAAATAAATGTTTTCCTATCCCTAACCTTAACCATTACCTTAACCATTCATAACAAGTGCCTGCATTTTATGTTGCTCCTGAGTGGCGCAGTGGTCTAAGACACTGCATCGCAGTGCTAACTGTGCCACTAGATCCTGGTTCGAATCCAGGCTCTGTCGCAGCCGGCTGCGACCGGGAGACTCATGGGCGGTGCACAATTGGTCCAGGGTAGGGGAGGGAATGGCCGGCAGGGATGTAGCTCAGTTGATAGAGCATGGCGTTTGCAACGCCAGGGTTGTGGGTTCGATTTCCATGGGGGGCCAGTATAAAAATGTATTCACTAACTGTAAGTCGCTCTGGATAAGAGCGTCTGCTAAATGACTAAAAATAAATAAAATAATAATAAAATATGTTTTAACCCTATCCCAAACCTTAACCCTTACCTTAACCTTTCGGATTGAGTTCCTAAACTTAATGTTTTAACCCTATCCCAAACCTTAACCCTTACCTTAACCTTTCGGATTGAGTTCCTAAACTTCATGTTTTAACCCTATCCCAAACCTTAACCCTTACCTTAACCTTTTGGATTGAGTTCCTAAACTTCATGTTTTAACCCTATCCCAAACCTTAACCCTTACTTTAACCTTTCGGATTGAGTTCCTAAACTTCATGTTTTAACCCTATCCCAAACCTTAACCCTTACTTTAACCTTTCGGATTGAGTTCCTAAACTTCATGTTTTAACCCTATCCCAAACCTTAACCCTTACCTTAACCTTTCGGATTGAGTTCCTAAACTTCATGTTTTAACCCTATCCCAAACCTTAACCCTTAACTTAACCTTTCGGATTGAGTTCCTAAACTTCATGTTTTAACCCTATCCCAAACCTTAACCCTTACCTTAACCTTTCGGATTGAGTTCCTAAACTTCATGTTTTAACCCTATCCCAAACCTTAACCCTTACCTTAACCTTTCGGAATGAGTGCCTAAACCCTTAACTTCAAAATGTGATGTTTGGAGAAATGGAAGGATACAGAGCAGCAGGAGGAACTATACAGACCAGCAAGCGCAACAAAAACACTTTGAAATGTGACTTTTGGAGCAACTTAGAAATTTGCAGTAAGACTGTGAGAGCTTGTTGCAATCGGAACATACAGAGATAAGCAGTGTGTTGTTTTCCACTATTTAATGCCAGTTAAACACTCAGGGCAATGCTTATTTAACCTGTCGAGGTGATAAAGATCCTTATTTACTGTGTGTGTGTAGGTGTGGGGGGGACTGTGAAGCGTGGGAAAGTGATAAGATCTGAGCATAGGGGTCAAGATGGAAAGTCTTCTCGCAGCAATGCTCTGCATGCCCTGTCACGCTCACACACACACACTAACACACACACACACACACAGATCGTCTTCTACTGGGGTAGGAAAACTGACACGGTAGCCAAAGATTATACCACACCAGTTCCATTCAGGGCATTTAAGCCCAAGCCCCTTTCACTCACTCATTCTGTCCTGATATGAACAGATCTGAAAGATCTGAAAGGACAGAATAGCTATGGGTTTAAGCAATTTGGCAGGACCCAAATACCCCTGTGAAAGGCTAGTTAGTTAGGGTCATCACATAGTGTATCCCCGTCCAGTCCCTTCAGATCTGATGACATAGAACTATAGTTACTGGGTATGTAACTCCAGTTCTATGAGTGGAGTGGAGCCCCATAAGGGTTCTTTGCTCCTTTTGGTTTACCCTGCTGCCTAGGCAGCCAATTGCCTGACAAATTAATAATGCACGAGATCCAGCCAATGAGAGCACATCTGCCCCTATATAATGGAGTGCGCCTCTACAATCAACCTCCCAAAAACCTCCCAAAAAACTTCAGCGAGACCTATGGGGCTCAGCTCCACTGACAGAACTGGAGTTACATACCCAGTAACTATAGGTCTTTATTGTGGAGCGGTAATGCTTTTAGGGAGGAGTCAGATGTTTGTAGACCTGCCCTCATGAAAAAAAGGTCAGGCCCATATGTGGCTAGGACCAAGTACGACAGAGTGTAGACCAACGGAGTAAGTACTGTGTCCTTAGTCAACTCACCACCTATTCAACGACTGGTGGGCAAGATAAATAATGTACTGAACTGCAATAGTAATCATGAGCACACATTTTCTTTCTTTAACTAGGCAAGTCAGTTAGGAACAAATTCTTATTTACAATGACGGCCTACACCGGCCAAACCCGGACGACGCTGGGCCAATTGTGCACCGCCCTATGGGACTCCCAATCACAGCCGGTTGCAATACAGCCTGGAATCGAACCAGGGGATCTGTAATGACGCCTCAAGCGCTGAGCTGCAGTGCCTTAGACCACTGCACCACTCAGGAGCCCATATGTCCTGCATTGTGGGAGACATACACTACATTACCAAATCGTCGTGTCTCATTCCAAAATCATTGGCATTAATATGGAGTTGGTCCCCCTTTTGCTGCTTTAACAGCCTCCACTCTTCTGGGAAGGCTTTCCACTAGATGTTGGGACATTGCTTCGGGGACTTGCTTCCATTCAGCCACAAGAGCATTAGTGAGGTCAGGCACTGATGTTGGGCGATTAGGCCTGGTTCACAGTCGGTGTTCCAATTCATCCCAAAGGTGTTCGATGGGGTTGAGGTCAGGGCTCTGTGCAGGCCAGTCAAGTTCTTCCACACCGATCTCGACAAACCATTTTTGTATGGACCTCGCTTTGTGCACGGGGGCATTGTCATGCTGAAACAGGACCTTCCCCAAACTGTTGCCACAAAGTTGGAAGCACAGAATCGTCTAGAATGTCATTGTATGCTGTAGCATTAAGATTTCAATTCACTGGAACTAAGGGGCCAAGTCAGAACCATGAAAAACAGCCCCAGACCATTATTACCCCACCATCAAACTTGGCGCTATGAATTCGAGCAGGTAGCGTTCTCCTGGGATTCGCCAAACCCAGATTAATCCGTCGGACTGCCAGATGGTGAAGCGTGATTCATCACTCCAGAGAATGCGTTTCCACTGCTCCAGAGTCCAATGGCGGCAAGCTTTACACCACTCCAGCCAACGCTTGGCATTGCGCATGGTGATCTTAGGCTGCTCGGCCATGGAAACCCATTTCATGAAGCTCCCGACGAACAGTTCTTGTGCTGACTTTGCTTCCAGAGGCAGTTTAGAACTCGGTAGTGTGTGTTGCAACCGAGGACAGATGATTTTTTGGCGTTACACGCTTCAGCACTCTGCGGTCCCTTTCTGTGAGCTTGTGTGGCTGAGCTGTTGTTGCTCCTGGACATTTCCAATTCACAATAATAGTGCTTACAGTTGACCGGGGCAGCTCTAGAAGGGCAGACATTTTACAAACTGACTTATTGGAAAGGTGGCATCCTATGACGGTGCCATGTTGAAAGTCACTGAGCTCTTCAGTAAGGCCATTCTGCTGTCAATGTTTGTCTATGGAGATTGCATGGCTGCTGGATTTTATACACCTATCAGCAACAGGTGTGGCTGAAATAGCCGAATCCACTAATTTGAAGGGGTGTCCACATACTTTTGTAGTGTATGTGTCAGCAGGCAAGCCAAGTGGGGGCGGCAGGTAGCTAAGTGGGTAAGAGCGTTGTGCCAGTAACCGAAAGGTCGCTGGTTCTAATCCCCAAGCCGACTAGGTGAAAAATCTGTCGATGTGCCCTTGAGCAAGGCACTTAACCCTAATTGCTTCTGTAAGTCGCTCTGGATAAGAGCGTCTGCTAAATGACTAAAATGTAAAATGTAAAAATGTAAGTACAGACTGTGCGAGAGAGCCCGATGACATATCCAAAAGGAAGAAACGGATCAAAGGGGAAGGCATCGACCACGGCGCTGCCGCGCAGATATCCTCGACCCCTGTACCCCTGAAAAGGGCAGAGGAGGCCTCAGCTCCCTGTGTGGAGTGAGCTCTAATGGATGAAGGCACTGGGTGCCCCTTAGTCTCATAAGGCAAGGCAATGCCATTGCAGAGCCAGTCAGACAACGGCAATTTTAAGAGTGGCCAACCGATGGCCGCAGCACCATAGCACACAAACATTTCGGGTGATGACCTAACTATCGTCATGCGTTCCACATAACACGCCAAATCGAGGACAGGACACAGACGACGGAGTCATTCCTCTCTCTCCCCAGGATGAGGAGGAGAGAAGGCTTACACCTCAAGGATCTATGATCTTTAAGAGCTCTTAATAATCTTAAGCATGAACGCCGGATTAGGATGCAACAC
The DNA here is from genome assembly GCF_020615455.1 of Coregonus clupeaformis. Lineage (NCBI taxonomy): Eukaryota > Metazoa > Chordata > Actinopteri > Salmoniformes > Salmonidae > Coregonus > Coregonus clupeaformis. Next base: position 12,208,827 of record NC_059196.1, on the reverse strand, counting down.
CGCCCTGCTCAGATCGAAAATTGATGGAGGAGACAGTCAGGTCGCGTCGACAGAGCGCATAGATCACTGACACGCTTGGCTTTAAAGATAGCATCCTCAAAGAGACCTGGACCAAAAGCTCAAACGGCGGTTGTCAAGGCATCTAGCACTGCTGAACTGTCGCTCAGGCCACAGGCCAGAGCCACCGCGTTTCTAGCAGAAGATGCTTTCAAGGCTAAAAACAGACTTTCCGCCAAAACCCTTATGACAGCCAACAATCACAGAAGCATACACCTTAATGGTGGACGGCAAATGTTGAATGTCTAACAAATATTGCAGGAAAGAGAGAACACTCTCCACAGGACAACACAAATGGTTAATTCTCTGCGGCACCAACCATCAGATTGACCGACAGTCCTTCCAGTCTCACCCGTGCCACCAATGGGAGAATGCAGGATGTTGGGGCGAAAGCGTACAGGAGAACTGTCGACCACGGGTGGTGTGCGAACGCATCCAATTCCATTGGTGGTTCGTCCTGGGCCTGAAGAGAGAACCAGAGGGGACAATGTGCATTCTCTCGTGTTGAAAAGAGATCTGACAATGTCGGGGTGTAGGCGCAACACGTCCTTCTGAGGTCCTCCTCTGTACTTGAGGTCCGCCCCCATGTTGAGGTGGCCCGGAATGTGGCTTGCCATCAACGAGAGAAGATGCTTGTGAGCCCACAGCCACAGTTCCTCCGCCAGGGTGTGAAGAGCAGGAGATCTCATCCCCCCATTGGCGGTTTACATAAGCCGCTGTGGTCCGGTTGTCTGACCACACCAACACACTGCATCCTCGGAGCAAGGTTGCAAAGTTCTGTAGCACCAATAGAACCGTTTCCAGCTCCAGGAGGTTGAGGTGATGCTCTGTTGGAGGCCACACATCCCCCACTGCCAGAGCTTGACACTACCCATCCCATCCCATCAGAGATGCGTCTGTAAAGACTGGGATGTGCGAGGACACTCTGCCCATGGGAACACAGCAAGTCAGAACGTGTGGGTCTCTCCAATGATCCAGGTCTGCACAGAAGCCCCAGAGGGACCACAGTGTGGGCCGCTGACATGAGACCCAGAAGGGACATGACGGAGTGCACCAATACCGTGCGCATTGTATGTAACCGGTTGAGGGTCGACAAGATCGCAGAATTCTGTGGATCCGAAAGCCATGTTGTCATAGTCGCGGTGTCTAGCTGTAGACCCAGGTAGACACTCTGCTGACTCGGCCAAGGCGAGCTCTTCTTCCATTTCACTGCAAACCCCAGACGTGTGAGGTGAATCACCAGTCGGGCCATGTGTGTGATCACCAGTTCTGCTGACAGGGCGAGAACCAGCAGGTCATCCAACTATGCCAGAATCCTGACTCCCTAATGATGCAGCAGCTTCAATGCAGCCTCCACACATTTGTAAAAGGTGCGAGGAGCTAAGGCGTACACAAACGGCATTCTTGTGTACTCGTACGCTGCTCCTTGGAAATCAAAACGCAGAAACTTCCTGTGACACGGAAGCACCTGCACATGGATGTACGGTTCCCTCAGGTCGATGCTCGTGCAAAAGTTGTTCATATGGATACAGTGGCTTGCAAATGTATTTACCCCCCTTGGCATTTTTACTATTTTGTTGCCTTACAACATGGAATTAAAATGGATTTTGGGGGGATTTGTATCATTTGATTTACACAACATGCCTACCACTTTGAAGATGCAAAATATTTTTTTTTTGTGAAACAAACAAGAAAGACAAAAAAATTTGAAAACTTGAGCATGCATAACAATTCACCCCCTTCCCCCGAAAGGCAATACTTTGTATAGCCACCTTTTGCCACAATTACAGCTGCAAGTCTCTTGGGGGAATGTCTCTATAAGCTTGGCACATATAGCCACTGGGATTTTTGCCCATTCTTCAAGGCAAAACTGCTCCAGCTCCTTCAATTTGGATGGGTTCCGCTGGTGTACAGCAATCTTTAAGTCATACCACAGATTCTCAATTAGATTGAGGTCTGGGCTTTGACTAGGCCATTCCAAGATATTTAAATGTTTCCCCTTAAACCACTCGAGTGTTGCTTTAGCAGTATGCTTAGGGTCATTGTCCTGCTGGAAGGTGAACCTCCGTCCCAGTCTCAAATCTCTGGAAGACTGAAACGGGTTTACCTCAAGAATTTCCCTGTATTTAGCGCCATCCATCATTCCTTCAATTCTGACCAGTTTCCCAGTCCCTGCCGATGAAAAACATCCCCACAGCATGATGCTGCCACCACCATGCTTCACTGTGGGGATGGTGTTCTCGGGGTGATGAGAGGTGTTGGGTTTGCGCCGGAGAAGATGGCTGCCGTTTTACAGCCCTCTAACCAATTGTACTATTATGTGTGTTTTTCCGCGTTATTTGTAATTTATTTTGTACATAATGTTTCTGCCATCGTCTCTTATAACCAAAAAGAGCTTCTGGATATCAGGACAGCGATTACTCACCTCGTATTGGACTAATAATTTTTCTTCAACGAGGCGGCCGCGAAGGATATCATACAGACACCTGACAAGGCCCAAATCCCCATCATTCGCATGAGGAAGAGACAGAGATATCGTGGACGTAGGTCGGGGTGCCTTGTAAGGATCCGACGGCGAGCGAGTAAACTGCCGCTCCCATCAATCCTATTAGCCAATCTTCAATCATTGGAAAATTAATTGGATGACCTAAGATTATGGTTATCCTACCAACGGGACATTAAAAACTGTAATATCTTATGTTTCACCGAGTCGTGGCTGAACGACGACATGGAAACATACGCTACATCGGCAGGATAGAACGGCTGACTCCGGTAAGACAAGGGGTGGCGGTCTGTGTATATTTGTAAACAACAGCTGGTGCACAAAATCAAATACTAAGGAAGTCTCGAGGTTTTGCTCGCCTGAGGTAGAGTATCTAATGATAAGCTGTAGACCACACTATTTACCAAGAGAGTTTTCATCTATATTTTTCATAGCTGTCTATTTACCACCACAAACCAATGCTGGCATTAAGATTGCACTGAATGAGCTGTATAAGGCCATAAGTCAACAGGAAAACGCTCATCCAGAGGCAGTGCTCCTAGTGGCCGGGGACTTTAATGCAGGGAAACTTAAATCTGTTCTACCTAATTTCTACCAGCATGTTAAATGTGCAACCAGAGGAAAAAAAAACTCTATAGATAGCATTGAGGAATACACCACATCAGTCACTGGCTTCATCAATAAGTGCATCGATGATGTCGTACCCACAGTGACCGTACATACCCCAACCATCCGCACTGAGCTAAAGGGTAGAGCTACCGCTTTCAAGGAGCGGGACTCTAACCCGGACGCATATAAGAAATCCCGCTATGCCCTCCGACGAACCATCAAACAGGCAAAGAGTCAATACAGGACTAAGATTGAATCGTACTACACCGGCTCTGACGCTCGTCGGATGTGGCAGGGCTTGAAAACTATTACAAACTACAAAGGGAAGCACAGCCGCAAGCTTCCCAGTGACACAAGCATACCAGACGAGCAAAACCACTTCTATGCTCGCTTCGAGGCAAGCAACACTGAAGCATGCATGAGAGCACCAGCTGTTCCGGATGACTATGTGATCACGCTCTCCGTAGCCGATGTGAGTAAGACTTTTAAGCAGGTCAACATTCACAAGGCCGCAGGGCCAGACGGATTACCAGGACGTGTACTCCGAGCATGTGCTGACCAACTGGCAAGTGTCTTCACTGACATTTTCAACATGTCCCTGACTGAGTCTGTAATACCAACATGTTTCAAGCAGACCACCATAGTCCCCGTGCCCAAGGACACTAAGATAACCTGCCTAAATGACTACCGACCCGTAGCACTGACGTCTGTAGCAATGAAGTGCTTTGAAAGGCTGGTCATGGCTCACATCAACACCATTATCCCAGAAACCCTAGACCCACTCCAATTTGCATACCGCCCCAACAGATTCACAGATGATGCAATCTCTATTGCACTCCACACTGCCCTTTCCCACCTGGACAAGAGGAACACCTACGTGAGAATGCTATTCATTGACTACAGCTCAGCATTCAACACCATAGTGCCCTCAAAGCTCATCACTAAGCTAAGGATCCTGGGACTAAACACCTCCCTCTGCAACTGGATCCTGGACTTCCTGACTGGCCGCCCCCAGGTGGTAAGGGTAAGTAACAACACATCTGCCACACTGATCCTCAACACGGGGGGCCCCTCAGGGGTGCGTGCTCAGTCCCCCTCCTGTACTCCCTGTTCACCCATGACTGCATGGCCAGGCACGACTCCAACACCATCATTAAGTTTGCCGACGACACAACAGTGGTAGGCCTGATCACTGACAACGATGAGACAGCCTATAGGGAGGAGGTCAGAGACCTGGCCGTGTGGTGCCAGGATAACAACCTCTCCCTCAATGTGACCAAGACAAAGGAGATGATTGTGGACTACAATAAAAAAAAGAGGACTGAGCACGCCCCCATTCTCATCGACAGGGCTGTAGTGGAACAGGTTGAAAGCTTCAAGTTCCTTGGTGTCCACATCACCAACGTACTATCATGGTCCAAACACACCAAGACAGTCGTGACGAGGGCACGACAAAGCCTATTCCCCCTCAGGAGACTGAAAAGATTCGGCATTGGTCCTCAGATCCTCAAAAAATTCTACAGCTGCACCATCGAGAGCATCCTGACTGGTTGCATTACTGCCTGGTATGGCAACTGCTTGGCCTCCGACCGCAAGGCACTACAGAGGGTAGTGCGTACGGCCCAGTACATCACTGGGGCCAAGCTTCCTGCCATCCAGGACCTCTATACCAGGCGGTGTCAGAGGAAGGCCCTCAAAATTGTCAAAGACTCCAGCCACCCTAGTCATAGACTGTTCTCTCTGCTACCGCACGGCAATCGGTACCGGAGTGCCAAGTCTAGGTCCAAAAGACTTCTCAACAGCTTCTACCCCCAAGCCATAAGACTCCTGAACAGCTAATCATGGCTACCCGGACTATTTGCACTGCCCCCCCACCCCATCTTTTTACACTGCTGCTACTCTGTTAATTATTTATGCATAGTCACTTTAACTCTACCCACATGTACATATTACTTCAACTACCTCAACTAGCCGGTGCCCCGCACATTGACTCTGCACCGGTACCCCCCTGTATATATAGCCTCCCTACTGTTAATTTATTTTACTTCTGCTCTTTTTTTCTCAACACTTTTTTTGTTGTTGTTTTATTTTACTTTTTTATTAAAAATAAATGCACTGTTGGTTAAGGGCTGTAAGTAAGCATTTCACTGTAATGTCTGCACCTGTTGTATTCGGCGCATGTGGCCAATACAATTTGATTTGATTTGATTGGATTTCCTTGATGGCCAAAAAGCTCAATTTTAGTCTCATCTGACAAGAGTACCTTCTTCTATATACCTCCATCCCAGTCTCAAATCTCTGGAAGACTGAAACAGGTTTACCTCAAGAATTTCCCTTTATTTAGCGCCATCCATCATTCCTTCAATTCTGACCAGTTTCCCAGTCCCTGCCGATGAAAAACATCCCCACACCATGATGCTGCCACCACCATGCTTCACTGTGGGGATGGTGTGACGGGGTGATGAGAGGTGTTGGGTTTGCGCCAGACGTAGCACTTTCCTTGATGGCCATAAAGCTCAATTTTAGTCTCATCTGACCTTAGTACCTTCTTCCATGTTTGGGGAGTCTCCCACATGCCGTTTGGAAAACACCAAATGTGTTTGCTTATTTTTTTCTTTAAGCAATGGCTTTTTTCTGGCAACTCTTCCGTAAAGCCCAGCTCTGTTGAGTGTATGGCTTAAAGTGGTCCTATGGACAGATACTCCAATCTCCACTGTGAAGCTTTGCAGCTCCTTCAGGGTTATCTTTGGTATCTTTGTTGCCTCTCTGATTACCTTTTCCGTTATTTATTTTTTAGAATTTTTTGAAACACTTCACCAATTTGGACTATTTTGTGTATGTCCATTGCATGAAATCCAAATAAAAATCAATTTAAAATAAAGGTTGTAATGCAACAAAATAGGAAAAACGCCAAGGGGGATGAATACTTTTGCAAAGCACCGTACATTCCAACAAACATTTTGTCATGAGCATGCGAAAAGGCCATTTGGCTACAGACTTGTTTAAAGTCTGCAAATCCAGAATTGGCCTCATGCCTCCGTCTTCTTTGGCACGAGAAAGTAAGGCTCCGGGGGAACTACTGTTACCGCCTCCTTCACCAGAAGTCCTTCAATCTCTTTGTTTAGAGCTTCGACCTTCTCCAAAACCCCGTAAAGGGTGGAGGGGGGCAGTGAAATTGAATGGTGTAACCCCGCCTCAACGTCTGCTCTTACCAGGTGAGCAGAGAACAGTTTCGACGCCATTCCCAATAATGCTCTGATAGTAGGAAAGCGCAAAGCAGACGAGCATTCAGTAGGAAACGTCTGTAGTCCTCCAAGGCCCCGTCCGCCGCTGGCTGCCACCCCTTGGGTGGCTCCAGTGCAGGAGTGGAGGTGTGTCGCCAGTGGTCACCTGTCGTCGGGCACAACAACGTGCCGACGCTCCAGGTCGTGGCCCGTGATGAGGCGGAAGCATGGGGGGCCGTGTCTCAGTGAGGGGATGCCGCTCTTTCTAGAGGAAGGTGCTTAGAATGCTCTCTTCCCTTCATCTTATTAAAGCACTCCGTGGCCTCCGCGACGGCAACTCCAAAGAGGCCGCCGTCAGAGATGGGAGCATTCAGAAGGGGCGTTCTGTCAGCTTCTTTGATGGCTTTCAGAGAAAGCCAAAGGTGCCTCTGTGGGGGCGGAGCTCCACGATATAGAACAGATAGTGGCTTGGGGATGGGGCTATGGGCTGATATTGAACCGGGTCATTGTGTTTTGTGACCTGGCAGGAAGAAGAGGCTGTGTCCATGTCCAGATGAGACAAAAGATGACCATCAGAACTTGCTTACTGTCGCCAGTAAGACATATCACCACTAGGTGTCACCAGATATATTTGATCCATATCTCCAACTGGACCCTTATAGAGATGCATATCTTCAGTGCCCATCTTCCTGTCGTTTTTTTCTCTATCTTTATCAGAGAGTATATAGTAGAATTCCCATATCTAAGACACATTTGAGGATTCTAATAGGTATGTGGTGAAGTGTGTTTCTAGGATGTAATTCATTGCAGTCTGATGCACTGGACTGGATCCATATTGGACCCACAGAGATTGGCTTAAATGGCGGCCATATTGGATGTGGTTTGGACAGTACTTGAACATTGTGTTTTTGTCTGTGTGCTGTGGTTAGCCTCAGGGACTTTCCAGTGCGCTGCTAATCATTTGCATCAGTCACCATTTATTTTTCCTGCTTCCTTTTTCAATCTCATCATCTCAACCCCCTACTTCCATCTCCCTTTCCTCCTTCCCGCTTTCCCTCTATCTCATGCAGAGATTATCTAATATATACACACAGAAAAACAAGGGAGGGAGAAGAGAGAGAGAGAGTTTAAGAGAGAGATGCGCATCCTACAGGACGAGGTAGCCCCCAGTTCCTCAATCCCCCTCCTCTTGTTATCCTCTCTGGCTCATTTGAATAAATTAACACCACCTGACGTCTCGCTTCAGCAAACCACCCCACCACCACCACCCCCCCACAGTGGGCTGTAGGGAAGGAGAGGTACCAGAAATATTCTCCGCTCCTCTGTGTTCCTGCATACACACACAGTGCTGTGCGTACATACAACACTTTTATATCTAAAAACACTTGGTAAAATGCGTACACGCTGGTGCATTCCTTGAATGTGCAGCGGCAGGCAGGCTCAGTTCTGAGATTCATATTAGCCTAATGCAGATGAATCTAATGCAGCACACGACACACAGGGTGAGGTGTTCTGCTCACTGGAGCATGGAGAGATCTGCGGCAGGCAGACTGGAGCTGGGAGGTGGTAGAGATGGGGAAGTGCACTAGGCAGTCTTACTACCTGTCCACCATAGTCAACATGTTTGTTATTGTATCACTATAGAGTCCAAATGGACATTTGTGTTAATGGAAGTTGTCCCTCCACACCATTTGATTATCCAGTGCCCATGTCATTGCCTTCCCCCCGCTTCCTGGAGTTGACCCCCATCCCAACCCCCAGGCCTAACTGACCCAGTGGACCAGTGATGTGGTGTGTTCCCCTCCACCTATCCCCCCTCCCCCAGCGGTGACCTTGCAGACTCCATGGGGGCTGGGGCTGTGTATTAAAACCAGATACATTAGCACTAATATGATCCTAGCATGTAGTGATGGCCTGAGGGGCCCTCTGATTGGCTGAGTATTAGCATTAACATTCACATTAACCCACCTGCCTCATTGCTCCCTCTCTCTCTCCTTCTCACAGCCTCTCTTTCTCACACAGGCTCTCTTTTTTCCTCTCTTTCAGCCACATTTCTCTCTTCCTTTTCTTACTATCTTTCTCCCAGCTTCTCCCAAACTCTGTCTCAGCTGCTCTCTATTCCTGTTTTCCTTTTACTCTCCCAACCTCTTTCTATCTGCCTCCCTCTCTCTTTTCCTCCCTCTGTATCTCCAGGCAACAAATAAAGAGGGGGAAAGAGGTGATGCAGATTAATCATGTGGTGCGCCTTGGACGGCTTGAATCTTGTCCAAAGCGATATCCGTTGCTGGCTGGGAGCTTGCCATTTTACTGGACTGTCACATCTCATGATGATCACCGCTTGAAGTACAGTATAACCTGCTTTGTGCTGTCAGAAAGGGTCAGATCAGACCTAAGTAGATAGGTTTTGCAGCCTTTCCATGTGGTAACATAGCCTATATGTCACTTACTGCCCACAGCAGGTTGGCTCTTTCTGTGAATGGAGCTGGATTTGGTTATTGTGAAGTCTATGACTACTGTGGGTTGATGGGTATTTACAACTGGTTCTAGAAGTGAGTCAGTGAAGTTGTAATAGGCCGGCTGAGAGGTGAGGGAAGGTTGAAGGAGACAGACTTCACTCCTCTCTACTAGTCAGATGATTTGAAACCCAAACTGTCCATTTTCTCAGGGCTACGTTTCTCCTAGCCACTTGTAGTATTTACTTGGCCATGGACACTTAGGGGGTGTGTGTGTGTGTGTGTGTGTGTGTGTGTGTGTGTGTGTGTGTGTGTGTGTGTGTGTGTGTGTGTGTGTGTGTGTGTGTGTGTGTGTGTGTGTGTGTGTGTGTGTGTGTGTGTGTGTGTGTGTGTGTGTGTGTGTGTGTGTGTGTGTGTGTGAGTGTGTGTGTGTGAGTGCGTGTGCTCTCACTTGTCTGTACATGGGAGTAGTTAGGTGGCGAACAGTGTCTCTCTCTCTCTCTCTCTCCACTTGTTACATAATGGAGAGAGGATGCACAGCTGCTAGTTTGCTACACTACAGTAGATGTTCTGTGGAAGGGAGAGACCAAGCTACTGTAAGCTCACATTTAGCTCGATCTACAACCACCCTTTCTTATGTCTCCCACTTCGTCAAGCTTACATGTAGCTTGACTAAGAGTCAAGTTTCTCTTCTGTGGCTGTTGTGGCGATGGCCACTGCAAAAGCTTTCCCCTCCATTACTGCAAATCCTTGTCTCAAATAATGATGAAGCTGAAGTCTCTGGGTCTGATTCATGCTTAACTGAAGATAGAGAACATTTTCAAGATGACACTTAGGTGACATTGTAGTCTGAAGATTTCTAGCCAATCCTTTCGAATACAGTCAGGGTGGTCCTGTATTTTGGAGCTTAGTTATTTGGTTCGTTCTGTATGTAGACTTCAGTATGTGGGGGAGGAGGATGAGGGTTGACAGATATCAGGATCCATTTGTTTTTGGTGACTGTGCCTCGTATACCCTATATTCAATAACATTACCGTACGTGTAGCTATTCAATAATTACATGTGAGGGGGCATGGATAGTGCCTGCTGAGGAGGAACTGTCGGGAACAACACAGAAGGCTACAGTGGAATCACTGAGGTATAGCTGGGTTTCTCTCTAGATGTGCCTCCGAAATGGCACCCTATTCCATTTATAGTGCACTTCTTTTGACTAGCGTCCATAATAGGGGCTCTGGTCAAAAGTAGTACACTATATAGGGAATAGGGTGCCATTTTGGACAAATCCTATGTAATGTTGTAACTGGCTCTTGGGCCGTTGTCTGCAGGGGGTAGTGGGGTTCAATGCAAAGCTGAGAAAACCAGTGGTTTTATGAACCATGTCAGAATATCCTCTAACTCACCATGGTTCACTTCCCATGACCTTTACCCAGGGCTATACATCATCATCTTACAAATTAACAACTTAAATCAATGTAATTTAACAAAGTTATATTTTGACAAAAACTATGAACCAGTTTCACTGATATCATTATACCCTAATTTATTATACCCTACTTTTTTTATGTGTAGACTGTGGTAATAAAACATGAACAGAATATATTTCATACCTGTGTGTGTGTGTCTCTCTCTGTATGTGTGTGTGTGTGTGTGTGTGTGTGTGTGTGTGTGTGTGTGTGTGTGTGTGTGTGTGTGTGTGTGTGTGTGTGTGTGTGTGTGTGTGTGTGTGTGTGTGTGTGTGTGTGTGTGTGTGTGTGTGTTTGGAGAGAGGGCGGCAGAAATTTTTTGAAGCGCTGAGCCGTGTGTGGCACGGCGTCTGTGCCAGAGCGAGCGAGAGAGAGAGAGAGAGAGAGAGAGAGAGAGAGAGAGAGAGAGAGAGAGAGAGCGAGAGAGCGAGAGAGAGAGAGAGAGAGAGAGTTTCATTGTTTGGTCTTCATATCAATCTGACTAAACAAAATTGTTTCTTGAGTCTCTCAATCCTGCATGTATTAGGCTACCCAAGCAACAAAAAATAGCACGCAAAAATAAGAACACCTTTATCTATAAAGTAGCCTATCAAACGTAAATGTATCTATATCCATTGTGCCAAGCTGATATCACTGAATGAGTGAGCTGCATTGTGCGGGAAGTGAAGACCGTTGCGCGGCAAAAGTCCACAGGTGCGCGCGTCCATGGACCTTTCCAGATAAAGAGCGAACCTGTTCTAACACACCTCAAGACACCACAGACCTGAGCCCCCATAAACAAACACCCAACGCTGCAGAATCGTAACAAACCACCCCCCACCCGCGCAAAAGAAGCACTCCATATGTCATAGCGCTCTGCCTCTCCATACGTGTGGTCCTCGTAAAGTAGACGCACTGCCTCACTTCTCCATCACGGCGCATCATTACATTAGCTGGGGAGGGGCCCTTTCGGATGACGGTAACGGTTAGGGGAGGGTACGGGAGGCGGGACCAGATCAGTGGCCGTTCCTCGGCGCTGGCGAGTCTGGGACTAGGGCTGGAGAGATCGCCGGTGAGCATCGTCACCACTCCAGCACGGAGCCTCGTCTGGCCGAACGCTGCGCCGTGCACTCGTCGGGATTGCACAAAATTCCTGAGAAATATACCTGCTATTTATGGCATGTGGCTGGTAACTTTATTCCTGCTGTATTCTTTACAAGAAGGTACGTGAAAGACACGCAAACTATTGCTCTCTCCAATGCAATGTTGAAGTTGGGGTGCATACAGGCTATTTGTGTTTATTTGTGCTACAATAAATGATGTTGGGTTGGAATTTATAAAAGTCACAACTTTAAATTCCCTTTTTTTTTTGGACTGTTGAAGTCAATGGCCAATCTTCACTTGGATAAAAAGCTTGATTTTGATTGGCTTAATCGCTTTAAGCACACTTAGGATGGAGGATGACAATTAGAAGGACTTTTCAGCCACCATCCCTTCTTTCAGATGTATTGATAAAACCAAGGATGCATTATGCAGCTGCATAAATATGTTGACTTTATTTGAGAAGGAACAGACAGATTAGCAGTGTGGTCCATATCTCCCTAAACGCTGTCTGTGGCAGTTAAAATGGGGGAGGTAACACTATTTGCATTTATGAACAGGTCGAGTTGTCATGACTATGGAGACACAACAATAGGAGAGGAAGACATGCAGGCGCAAAGATTGAGAGCTACATGCTGTTACATACTCCAACTGCGTCTCTGAGCTGTAGGATGTTTACCGGAACAGTAGAGGGGTAGACAAGTGTACATTTGTTTACTCTCTTTCCTCTGTCCCATAACAGATAACAGAAGGTGTCAGGCTTATGTGTCATTTGCTAATATGGTTTCTTTAGCGCACCAAATTAGTGCGTGTCTGTAAATGAGCGTACCTTTTAGTGTGTCTGTAGATGAGGGTACCTTTTAGTGTGTGTGTGTGTGTTCCAACACAATAAGGGCCAAAACATTTGTAAACTGATGCTGAGGATATTGAACGCTGGGATTTTACGCAGATAATTTCTCCACTGTTGGCAATTTGCTTCATTTTCTAGAATGATATGGGTCAGCGCATGCAGACACACTCAGTTGTTATTATCAGTAGTCTAATTATGCATCCTCCATTTTCTATGGCCTCAGATTCTACATACTGATTGGGTTTGCATGGAAAAATACTGCAGATCGAGAGGAAGCTTAAATATGGTTTTGATTAAATAATTGCTTCAGATTGAACGTTTGTCAACCATTTCAACAACTTGAATTTAATCTAGTCCATCAAATTCAGTCATAACCCCAAGATATGTTCAAATAAATGAATACATAAATAATTGTCCAAAACGTAATTAGGCCTAGGACCACATGCAGATAGGCCCTGTCTCTATTCTTTTCATTATGTGTTTTCATGAGTGGATGCCCTTTTAGACATTTGAAATACATGGACTATATCCTTGCAGGCCAACAGTCGGGGATGGTGTGGTATGTGTGCGTGGTGCTGCTGTTGTGACTAGGGTTTTTTGTTGTGTTTTTGTTGTGTTTAATTGGATTACAGTTTTTGTATTTATTATTATGTACTGCACATCGCCTTGTCCCGTGACTGAACAAGATGTACTGTGTGTGTGTGTGTGTGTGTGTGTGTGTGTGTGTGTGTGTGTGTGTGTGTGTGTGTGTGTGTGTGTGTGTGTGTGTGTGTGTGTGTGTGTGTGTGTGTGTGTGTGTGTGTGTGTGTGTGTGTGTGTGTGTGTGTGTGTGTGTGTGTGTGTGTGTGTGTGTGTGTGTGTGTGTGTGTGTGTGTGTGTGTGTGTGTGTGTGTGTGTGTGTGTGGTGAAAGGAGGGAGGGAGGGGTGGGGGATGCAGCTAGACAGTGGAGCGGAAAGAGTGGAGGGAAGAGATGGAGATAACGCAGTCGAAAACAAACTTCCATTTAGCATAGTTTTTTTCCTTTATTCGTTCATTTTTGTCAACAATCAATGTTGTATTTACATACTATCTGATTTAACGTAACTCCCATTTGTGTTTTAATTTTAAAGAGAAGATTTGATCAGATATATTTTTTAGCCAATAATCTGACATGCATATGCATTAGGACTGCGTATTTTCCTGAGTTGGCCGCGCCTCCATAACGGTTCTTACTTTCGTGGAAAGGCACACAACACCCTGTGCTTAATTTGATGAATATCGCTTCCATACATTCTTGCATGACTTGATATTCTCAGAAATATTATTTTAGTTGTCGTTTCCAGTAGGCTAATTAGTCATTTGAGTGCAATATGAATAACCAGATGCCCCTTAATTGATGCCTCTCGGCCATACCAGCACACACCAACCCCGGGTTGGAAACAGGGGGGGTGGGGGGGGAGAAAGAGAGGGAGTGAGGTGGGGTGCGCTCATTCTTCTTTGTCATGATCTGGAGGGTCGCTTGTCATTTTATTGAAATGTGATGAGACACAAAACAAATCAGCAGGGAAAGATGCTATCCGCGCCATCTGTTCAGCTGGAACAATCAGGCCTGTTGGTGATGGCAATGATTGTTCATATTTGTTGCAATGTATTAACTTAATAATGTTAATAATAATTTGCGATAATTAAAGCCTAATGTTTTATCATTATTATGGCTACACAAATTCAAACACCCAATATTTTGATCAAGACTACGGTTTGTAAAATAATGAGAGAGAGATACTATGGTTATTTTATCAATTCATTGCTGATTCCGGTTTTATCCAGTTCAGGCTGACAGGCCTCCAATCGATTTTAAACCGAATATTGAATGACTGTACAATTTCAATTGATATGAATCATAGGATGAATGTAGGATGTACATAGATCAGTCAACAAATCTAAACAGTTTGGTTTTACGCATGCATATTTCGTTTACCTTACCTTATGGGAACCTAATTATGACTCAATGACTGGTGGTGGTGATGGTGGTGATGGTGTGGGGGGGGGGGTTCAGGCAATTGTCTTGCCTGAGCCAGATTTTCTGAACATTTGCCTAAATTAATATTATTATTGTGAATATTATTATTGTTTAAATAATAACAATAATAATGATTTATTTTGTTTTATTATTCGGCCTATCAGTGTTTATTAATTTATGATGTGTAAGCATTTTGTTATGCAAAATATATAATTGGTTTCTTTACGCTGCATTTTGAGGCAATTTTCTCATCTCTGTAATGTCCCCCTCACACACATCTTTCTCTCTACTCAGTCCCCTTACCCGATGAAATATGCAAAATTGGTTTCTCTTCTTGTTTTACCCAAATCACTATCCCTTCCCAGCTGCGTAATTAGTAGGCTTTAGTTTGAACTGAAACTAAAGCCTTATTTGCAACTGATTTGCAAAAGTAAATCAGTTCATTGACTAGAGGACTGCACTTCTCCCTCTTCTTTTGTGTTGTGTTTGATGGGGTAGCCGTTTGTTGCCATCATCTCGGACAGATGGTTCTGACAACGGAGTGTTGCTCTCTGCTCTCCTCATAACGTATTTTGTCAACCATTATTGCACTCGTCTGACTTACCATCAAGGCCCGGTCGGGCGGAAACGGCAGTGTAATTTTGGAATCAAATAAAAGGCACACGAATTGAGAGGTGAGACGGCAGCATGGGCGCGTAGTAATTGTGTTATGTGTCAGATTCAGAAATTGACTGCCTAGAATTAATGTAGACTACTGCATGCGTCTAGAGGTGTTGCGTCTGCCTCGTGGCCTACTACGTCCCCACTCACTCACGGAATTTTTGCTTTCATTTCATCTGAAGCCAAATTATTTAATTGAATATAAACTTTTAAATGAAGTTTCTCATGTTGAAGCAAATGATGTGGACTCGACCTATCCTGTCTTCTCCTTAGCCATGAGTTATCGCAATGTACCCCTCTCCTGACCGACAGTATTCTTAATTAACACCTTACCTATGAACTTGTCATTTGTCTCTGAGATGCACGGCCACAATAATACCACACTCTCTTGTCAACTCGGATCCCCTCCTCTCGCTCTACCGTGGACTGTTTGTGCTGGTGACTTGGCCGGTGAACAGAAAAGCCACAGAGGCTATTCCTCACCTGCATGCATCATGTAGGCCTAGGGTAACTTGACCACATGGGGAAAACGGGGAAATTACATAGATAGAAAATGATGCCTCACTCCTCTGCCCCTCCAATGAGTAACTCACAAATGCCATATTATTATTACATTTTTTTACAAATATGAACAAAAATTAACGCCCAGTTTACATTTACATTACATTTACGTCATTTAGCAGACGCTCTTATCCAGAGCGACTTACATGAGCAATTAGGGTTAAGTGCCTTGCTCAAGGGCACATCGGCAGATTGACCTATTCACACTGATTGTTCAATTGAGTTTGATGACTCTGATTGTCCAATTGAGTTTGTTAACTCAACGGGTATTCTCTCACCTGTTGTTGAGTGGGGCATCTATTCTGTGGCCTCTGACTTGACAGTCATCTCCGCTTTCACAAGATCTGTTGTACCAGGGGAGGAGATGAAAGGAGAGGAGAGGAGAAGGGGGAGAGGGGTTGAGAGGAGAGGAGGTGGGTCATGTGGAGGTATAATCTGCTTTAAAGTGACATGGCCAACTCTTCTTTTCCCTCCTTTACATCATTCTTTTCTCTAGCTGTCTTGCTTACTATCACTCTGTTTATCTCTGACTCAGAGAAGGATGGATAGTAGATGAAGGATAAATCACAGCCAAAAATCTGACACTCACTTCACAACTGTGAAAGTCCTTCCTTTGAAGAGGGAGAGAGTGGATCCGCAAATGCTGAAATGGCTCCTAATATTCCACTGACACTGCATAATATGGAGAAGGGGGGTGTGTGCGTGCGTGCGTGCGTGCATGTGTGCGTGCGTGCGCATATGCATGTGTACGGCAAGGTAATTTCAGTGTGACGCCAATGCATTATCCTTTTCAGTGTCTTTGTGTGCCAAATGGGTATCAAATAGCATTCACAATAATATGACTATAATTTCATCTTGCTTTCCCGTAATGTCTTGTACAACATCATTACTACGTTATTGTGGTGTTGTAACTGACAGCAATGACAATAGAGTTATGTTGCCTTAACATGTTGAGTATTGTATTCTGTATGATTCACCAGACCCTTAACAGGAACAATGGGCATATCCTCTCTTGCCTCTGAGAATGTGTCTGTGTATACTTGTGTGTATGTTATTGTGTGTGTGTGAGAGATTTATTGACCTGTGTGCATGGGATGGTATGAATCTTAGAGACGTGTGTGTGTGTCTGTGTGAATGCAGATGAGACAGAAAGAACTGCATTATGCATAGTGGTTCACCATAGGCAATATCCCTGCCTCTGTGGCATACATATTCATACGCGATTTTCATACTGCCCGCAAAAGGGGGAAAGAAAACATAGGAAATGTGCAAATGTGTCTGTGTCTGTGTGTGGAGGGAGGAGATGCTTGAGTCAAATGTGTTACAGCAGCAGAACAAGAGCAGGAGACAGAGTGATGTTTTAGGGAACTCACCCAAATCACAATGACCTTCTTCAGTTGTAATCAATGCATTCAGGCTTGAAGAAGGAAGGAAAATATGCTTCCGAAATGGATGAGTGTGCCTAGCTCCCTCCCTCACTCCTCTCCTCCTCTCCCTTTCTGCCCATGCCAGGGAAAAGGACGGGCAGCCTGAGGGCATGGAAGAACTGTGAGTTAGACATTGGGTTAAATGTCTCAGAATAAAGAAAGGGAGAATTTGGGTTATTTCAGTCCTCTCTCCTCTCCTTATTTCCACCATTACTCCCTGTTGAATGGGGTAAAGACTGGCCCCTTGCTCCAATCCTCAAACCCCAATGCTCCGCGTGGGGTGTCCCTATGTCCCCTTTTAATCCCAAGTCAAGCCCTTGCCTTTACCTCTGCCCCTAGGCATGTCTTGACGGCTTCCTGGTGAAAGCAACATTGTGTCATCTCATGTAGCCCTCTGGAAGGTTTGCTGGATTTTCTGCCATCTTGTTTACATTCATCCATCTTTCAGGGGCTTGATTTGGGATTGGGTACTAGGCTTCTATATCCACTTGTAGGGTGGGGGGTTGTCTTTTTTTTCTTTGGTCTCTCTCTTCCTTCTACAGTTGTGCTGACAGACCCTGTCAGTCTGGCGGGACCTACCCCCTGGCTCTCTCTCTCCCCCAGACACCGACTGTGGGATTATATTATGGCCATCTTTATTTAGGCCTTTCTGCTGCGGGCCACAATCTGTGCTTCATGATGGGAGTCCAGTCCAGCACTGTACCTACCTCTCTGTGTTGTACTGTGCCCAACTGACTGACATGGATTAACCAATAGGACAGCAGCACAACAGCCGCCTCATTACATTTACATTTTACATTTAAGTAATTTAGCAGACGCTCTTATCCAGAGCGATTTACAAATTGATCATTCACAGTAGCCTGTTTGGTTCCTTCCCATTTAGTTCAATCTGGGAATGCCTCCGATTTGTTTTGATGTCGCTCCGCAGCCGCCCTTTTTTTATGACGTCACAGCAGGCGTTCGGTGTTGTTTATTTCCGGAAAGTTATTTCATTTAGCTTTTAACATTAAGATTACAGCGATGCTCAATGATGATTCAAGGATTCATTTCTTAACCATGTTGGGCTTTTTTTGTTGTTGTAAAAAGCTTTGGGCCAGTAACCGAAAGCTCACTGGTTCGAATCCTCGACCTGACTAGGTGAAAAATCTGTCAATGTGCCCTTGAGCAAGGCACTTAACCCTAATTGCTCTGGATAAGAGCGTCTGCTAAATGACTAAAATGTAAATGTGACTGAAAAGCAAGTGTGGCCCTGTCCATGGTGCTGAAATGGTCTCTCTCTCAGAACATGAGCAGAGAGTTGTGTTTTATATGGCACATGATACAGGATAAATTGCACTCAACCTAAATTACACCTTTTAGACACAGAGGAACTGCTCCATTTCGGATAGGAGAGGGACCTCACATACACACTCACACACACATGCACGTATGTGCACACAAGCACATGTACACACTGACACACTGTCACCTCACCTCACAGCCCTCACACCCCTCATCACCGACCCCGACACACTTCCAGCATAAAGCTTGACCTTAAATACCACTCAGCCTTAACACTGACCTCCCCAACACACACGCACGCATACACGCACGCACACACACACACACACACGCACGCACACACGCACACACACACACACACACACACACACACACACACACACACACACACACACACACACACACACACACACACACACACACACACACACACACACACACACACACACACACACACACACACACACACACACACACACACACACACACACACACACACACACACACAGTGACCCCCCTGTAGTACCCCTTAACCCTTTCCTGGCCCTGATCTAACCCAACCACACACATACACACGCCAGGGGAGTGGGAAAGAGGTCCTCCACGGTGGTGCGATTACCAGGGCGGAGAGACTGTGTGTGTGTGTTAAATGTGAAAGGAGATTATATGGATTGAACTCTCTGCGTCTGGCATACAAATTCAAATCACATAACATATCCTGCCATGTACTGGAGGACTATAATAGGAGAGAGAGAGAGAAGGGGTGAGATACAGGGTAGGATGGATTGAGAGTGGTGGGGAGAGAAAAAGAGGGAGAGAAGAAAGATATTCAGAGTGAGGAAGGGAGAGAAAAACGACGTTGATGCAGAGAAGGAGAGGAGGAAGAGAAGGGGGAGAGGGATGAATGAATGGAGAGAGAGAGAGAGAGGGGAGAGAGAGCCACCCTTACCTAGTGAGGGCTTCATCCCTATCTCAGCCTTTCAATACTCTGCCATCACTTGTGTCATGTTTTTCATTCTGTTTGTGCTGTACCAAAGATCACTTGGCTTATGTTAGTTAATATTTACACTATATATGCAAAAGTATGTGGGCACCCCTTCAAATTAGTGGATTCGGCTATTTCAGCCACACCTGTTGCTGACAGGTGTATAAAATCGAGCACACAGTCATGCAATCTCCATAGACAAACATTGGCAGTAGAATGGCCTTACTGAAGAACTCAGTGACTTTTAACGTGGCACCGTCATAGGATGCCAACTTTCCAAAAAGTCAGTTCGTCAAATTTCTGCCCTGCTATATAGCTGCCCCAGTCAACTGTAAGTGCTGTTATTATGAAGTGGAAACGTCTAGGAGCAACAACGGCTCAGCTGCGAAGTGGTAGGCCCCACAAGCTCACAGAACGGGACTGTAAAAATTGTCTGTCCTCGGTTGCAACACTCACTAACAAGTTCCAAACTACCTCTGGAAGCAACGTCAGAACAAGAACTGTTAGTCGGGAGCTTCATAAAATGGGTTTCCAGGCCGAGCAGCCGCACACAAGCCTAAGATTACCATGCGCAATGCCAAACTTCGGCTGGTGTAGTGTAAAGCTCGCCACCATTGGACTCTGGAGCAGTGGAAACGCGTTCCCTGGATTGTTGAATCACGTTTCACCATCTGGCAGTCTGACGGACGAATCTGGGTTTGGTGGCTGGCAGGAGAATGCTACCTGCCCGAAAGCATAGTGCCAACTGTAAAGCTTGGTGGAGGAGGAATAATGGTCTGGGGTTGTTTTTCATGGTTCGGGCTAGGCCCCTTATTTCCAGTGAAGGGAAATCTTAACATTACAGCATACAATGACATTCTGTGCTTCCAATTTTGTGGCAACAGTTTGGGGAAGGCCCTGTCCTGTGTCAGCATGACAATGCCCCCAAGGTCCATACAGAAATGGTTTGTCGAGATCAGAGTGGAAGAAATTGACTGGCCTGCACAGAACCCTGACCTCAGCCCCATCAAACACCTTTGGGATGAATTGGAATGCTGGCTGTGAGCCAGGCCTAATCGCCCAACATCAGTGCCCGACCTCACTAACGCTCTTGTGGCTGAATGGAAGCAAGTCCCTGCAGCAATATTCCAACATCTAGCGGAAAGCCTTCCCAGAAGAGTGGAGGCTGTTATAGCAGCACTATGCAAAGGGTGGACCAACTCCATATTAATGCCCATGATTTTAGAATGAGGTGTTTCGATGAGCAGGTGTCCACATACTTTTGGTCATGTAGTGTGGGATTTGATGCTGTATGCTGCGCTCCATTCTAAGAGAACCACTCTGCAAACACAATGAAGACAAACAAAAAACACTAACAAAAAAACGTCTGTAAAAAACAAAAACAAAAACGACATCCATATTGGTGGGGGGTGAGCGTCCCAAAGCCTTGAACCTGCTCCTTTAAAAAAGCACTGGCAGACACACACACAGCAGCACAAACAGTTGGCAGAATGACCCCTGTGCCCTGTGCCAAGGTCACTGCTGGAGTGTGAGTCATGTAGTGTATATAGAAATGTCCATAAATATAGTAGGCTTAACTGTTACATTTCAATTCATCTATTTCCAATGAAGCAGTGAAATTAATTTGATCTGATCTAAAACATTTGAATTATGACAAAATATTAATTTAGCCCCTTAAATTCTTTCCCCTCATAGCTGTTTTAATGATTTTCCTAATGCTAATTTGGTTCGACATCAATGCACAGGGCTAGCTGTAGGTTATCTGTTGTGCCTTAGATCCCTCCTAAATCTACCTTGATGAGGCATCTAGCCGCCACTTCCATTCACTGCCATTCGTCCCGGACCATTCAGAGTGAAACAGATAGGGCTAATCCGGCCATTGTTGACACAAACCAGGGAAGAGGATTAATTATATATCATTGACTCAGAAGAAATTATCTGGCTCTCATTCCTCCTGTCTCCTGTTGGCCTGGGGCCAAGCTGAGCTCTCACCCCCCCCCCCCAAATCTAAAAAGAGGTCTAGCTGCTTCCCAGGAGACACTGCCAGGGGGGATGTTTTAGGGATGTATCTCCCCTCAAACGATTTATGGGACAACAGCACTTAATTTAAACAGCGTGTGAAAGCCATAGTGTTTGCAAAGCAGCCCTCCCTCCAGGGTTGTGGTTGTAGATATACTAAAGGCTTCTCAGTGATGATATAGACTTGAGATGGGTTGAACTGGCAGACTAGGTATTGTCCGAACAACCTCATGGATTCTTTGTTTCATGGGCATGGCATATCAACATGGGGGAGGACGGGGTGTGGGGGTGCATCACCCATTTCCCTTCCAATCAGATGCCAGGGCTCTTGTGAAGGGCTCTTGTTAGGCATATCTTAGACTACAGATATTATGATAATGCATTATAGAGGATGGATCCCTGCTGTTTGACAGCCAGGTCGCTAGTTTCCATTAAGGTGGATCGGAGAGGCACACTTGAGACACAAAAACACAAACACGTGTGTGCGAGTGACATGTTACCTGATCAAAGTCAATGCCAGGTTGATTTAAGCTATTGTACAGACTATTTGAGCTATTGCCAAATCAAGTAGACTGTGTTCATCAGGCTATAGCAGAGCTTCTAACTGTGGTTTGGCTTAGCTCCAGCTTATCATAACAGAGTTACATGTAGCTGAAAATAAATTATGCATATATTACGTCACGTCATTTGCCTAATGGAGAAATAGTAATTGATTCTATTTTTGGGATCTGCTGTGCTGACCTGATGGAAATCTCTAGAAGATAACCCAGTTTGGAGATTGGTAGGTGGCTGCCCACACATTGGCTGTGTGTGTGTGTGTGTGTGTGTGTGTGTATGTGTGTGTGGGAGGGTATGGGTGTGTGTGTGTCCCAACCCCACCCTTTTTCTTCTACCCATCACAGTGAGGATGTGGTCTGGACACAGCTTTTCTTTGTGTGTGTGTATTATCCTGACCATGTCTTTCTCTCCCCTCACAGTGAACAGTGAGGATGTGGTCTCGACGCGGCTGTACTTTGTAAATGCCTCCCTGCAGCGGGTGACCTTCTCCAGCTCGGTTGGGGTGTCCCTGCCCTGCCCTGCGGGCGGCACACCCCATGCCGTCCTGCGCTGGTACCTGGTCACCGGCGACGACATCTACGACGTTCCCCACATCCGCCACGTGCACGCCAACGGCACCCTCCAGCTCTACCCTTTCTCACCCTCTGCCTTCAACAGCTACATCCATGACAACGACTACTTCTGCACCGCAGAGAACCAGGCCGGCAAGATCCGCAGCCCCAGCATTCGCGTCAAAGCAGGTAAGACTCAGACTGAACACAGGCAGCCTCTTCTGGTGGAGCCTTAGACAGGACCAGACATAGAGACACAGCTTCATCTGTACAACCTAACTAAACAGTGTTCTGGGGCCAAACAGCAACACAATGTCTTCACAAAGAATGAAAGGAGGATGAGTATAAGAGAAAGGTTTAGAAACAAACAGAAAATGCATATAGATAAGAAATCAAATACTTTCTGTACACTCAGCACCATTCTAAGAGAACCACTAACAACAAAAACATCTGTAACAAACGGTAAACCAAACGATATCCATATTGGTCCCCTCACTAACAATAAGACTCAGTGGGGGGGTGAGCGTCCCAAAGCCTAGACCCTGCTCCTTTGAAAAGCCCCTGGCAGACACACACACAGCGGCACAGACAGTTGGCAGAATGACCCCTGTGCCCTGTGCCAAGGTCACTGCTGGACTGTGGGCTGGCCACACTGCAATGGGGGAGATCACACACACACACACACATGCAGGCTAGGATACACACACACACACACACACACACACACACACACACACACACACACACACACACACACACACACACACACCAGCCTGTACCCTGCTTATGCCAGCAGGCCTCCTGTCTCCCAGTCTCTCCATCTGTCCATGGACTGGAAAGTCCCCCAACTACACACACACACACACCGTTTTTGTCAAGCTGGCTCTTCTGGGTAACTGTGCCAGGTCTTTATCAGGGTGTTTACTGTAGCAGGAAAGGGAATGAGTTTAAACATGAGAGGGATTGAACAGAGTTGCACGCAATAATAAATATTGTTGATGTTTTAGTTCACCTTCAGCGACATATTCAATGAACAATCTATATCATGAAAATCGGAACAACCCCCTTAAAATATGTGTAAGATCAAATCAAACAAATCCAGTAGCGATTAAGTTGTTAACGGTCAGCTTACCAAATTCATGGCCAAATTAAGATGGTTACAGACTACCCCTCCTCCCTCCCCCCACCACACCCCTTATGGCATTTCTGTCCAGAGGACCCTCGTCCCATCGGCTGTAGAGTGACCTTCCAACCAGTGTCTGTGTAGGGCGACCTTCCCCGGAAAATAATTACCCCAATTAATCAATTAAATGCTGAGTCTATGAAAAACCACCAACCCCCACACCCAACTCTGCAGCACCTCAACTTCAGCCCTCAGGACTCGCCTGTGTATTGCGCCACTACACACAGACAAATTCACACACACACACACACACATTCACATACAGCGGTTGCCATGGGCGACAGGCAGGGCGTGAGCGGCAGGGTGTGGCGCGTTCCGTCTCAGGTGTTGTCGGAGACTGATGACAGCTGACAGTTCGCAGTGTGACACCCTCCCTCCCTCCCTCCCTCCATCCCTTCATCTCTCCACCCCCACCCATCCCATCCCCCCCCCCCTCCCACGCATGCTGATTCTGTGCCAATAATAGCGCTGGTACCTGTGTGGATCGCTGTACATTTATGAAAATCGCTGTTTGTTTTCATTCTCTTGTTTTGCTCTCCCTCTGTTATTGTCAAAGTCCTGACCCTATATTTCTTGTTAAAGCCATTCTTTCACATATTTTCATAATCGACATTTGACGGACATTCTGTGCTCTAATGATATTGAAGCTGTTTCCATTGGCTCTCATAGGAGGCCTTCCCTTCCATCTCTAGTCATGTAGCCCTATTCTGCTTTCCAACGTCCTCTCTTTTATTGTCAACATTTGTTCCTCTTCTGCTTTCCATTCTACTCCCTTCCCCTCCATTGTCCTCTCCTCACCCCATTCAAAGTGAATATACAGTTGTGGTCAAAAGTTTTGAGAATGACACAAATACTAATTTTCACAAAGTCTGCTGCCTCAGTTTTGATGATGGCAATTTGCATATACTCCAGAATTTCATGAAGAGTGATTAGATCAATTGCAATTAATTGCAAAGTCCCTCTTTTCCATGAAATTGAACTTAATCCCCAAAAAACATTTCCACTGCATTTCAGCCCTGCCACAAAAGGACCAGCTGCCATCATGTCAGTGATTCTCTCGTTAACACAGGTGAGAGTGTTGACGAGGACAAGGCTGGAGATCACTATGTCATGCTGATTGAGTTAGAATAACAGACTGGAAGCTTTAAAAGGGGGGTGGCACTTGAAATCATTGTTCTTCCTCTGTTAACCATGGTTACCTGTAAGGAAACACGTGCCATCATCATTGCTTTGCACAAAAAGGGCTTCACAGGCAAGGATACTGCACCTAAATCAACCATTTATCGGATCATCAAGAACTTCAAGGAGAGAGGTTAAATTGTTGTGAAGAAGGCATCAAAGCGCCCAAGAAAGTCCAGCAAGTGCCAGGACCGTCTCCTAAAGTTGATTCAGTTGCGGGATCGGGGCACCACCAGTGCAGAGATTGCTCAGGAATGGCAGCAGGCAGGTGTGAGTGCATCTGCACGCACAGTGAGGCGAATACTTTTGGAGGATGGCCTGGTGTCAAGAAGGGCAGCAAAGAAGCCATTTCTCTCCAGGAAAAACATCAGGGACAGACTGATATTCTGCAAAATCTACAGGGATTGGACTGCTGAGGACTGGGGTAAAGTCATTTTCTCTGATTCTCTAAAGTCATCCCCTTTCCCGCTACCATCAGTCCTATGTCATGCCAATAGTAAAGTATCCTGAGACTATTCATGTGTGGGGTTGCTTCTCAGCCAAGGGAGTGGGCTCACTCACATTTTTGCCTAAGAACACAGCCATGAATAAAGAATGGTACCAACACATCCTCCGAGAGCAACTTCTCCCAACCATCCAAGAACAGTTTGGTGACGAACAATGCCTTTTCCAGCATGATGGAGCACCTTGACATAAGGCAAAAGTGATAACTAAGTGGCTCAGGGAACAAAACATCGACATTTTGGGTCCATGGCCAGGAAACTCCCCAGACCTTAATCCCATTGAGAACTTGTGGTCGATCCTCAAGAGACGGGTGGACAAACAAAAACCCACAAATTCTGACAAACTCCAAACATTGATTATGCAAGAATGGGCTGCCATCAGTCAGGATGTGGCCCAGAAGTTAATTGACAGCATGCCAGGGTGGATTGCAGAGGTCTTGAAAAAGAAGGGTCAACACTGCAAATATTGACTCTTTGCATAAACGTAATGTAATTGTCAATATAAGCCTTTGACACTTATGGAATGCTTGTAATTATACTTCAGTATACCATAGTAACATCTGACAAAAACATCTCATAACACTGAAGCAGCGAACTTTGTGAAGACCAATACTCGTGTCATTCTCAAAACTTTTGACCACGACTGTACACGCTGAATAACATAACAAAACGTCAAAACTAGGTTTAGCCATCATATAGCTACCTGGGGCGGCAGGTAGCTTAGTGGTTAAGAGCATTGTGCCAGTAACCGAAAGGTTGCTGGTTCTAATCCCCGAGCTGACTAGGTGAAAAATCTGTCTATGTGTCCTTGATCAAGGCACTTAACCCTGATTGCTCCTGTAAGTCGCTCTGGATAAGAGCATCTGCTAAAATGTAAATGACAGTTAACATTGATAAGTGTCATTAACCAGGTTTCCATCCAACCTTTTTAAGTAAGGATCTGATGGAAACAGCAAATGTTGACTAAACAAAATACGCTAGACAAGGTGGCATATTTTTGTTTCGGTTAAATTAATAATGAGAGAAATGGTGGTGGAAAAGTTTTTATGTGCAAATATTGATATAATAACAATCATATCGAAGTAAACTTGGAGTCACGCGATGACATATGTGGTTCTCCCATTATGACTCGGGAAAGCATGCAGTTTATTACTAGTGATGAGCTTATTCTGGTGACATGATGATAGATGCTTGGCTGCCTTTTGACAAATTAAAATAATCTTGCTCTTTTGTCCATAATAATCTCATTATGTAGGCTGTACCCGCACTGTATCTGCGAACTGTTGGCTAGAGCGCTTGTGCCAATACCGGAGTGGGCACATTCGCTAAACAACGCAACATTTTTTTGTGACTAATCCATCAGTAGAGATGAAAATGCGATGGAAACCCATTTAAACCTCTGAATATCTAAGCCTTAGGAGCCCTGTATGTACAGTACCAGTAAAATAATTTGATACACCTACTCATTCAAGGGTTTTTCTTATTTTTTACTATTTTCTACATTGTAGAATAATAGTGAAGACATCAAAACCATGAAATAACACATATGGAATCATGTAGTAACCAAAAAAGTGTTAAACAAATCAAAATATATTTTATATTTGAGATTCTTCAAAGTAGCCAACCTTTGCCTTGATGACAGCTTTGCACACTCTTGGCATTCTCTCAACCAACCTCATGAGGTAGTCACCTGGAAAGCATTTTAATTAACAAGTGTGCCTTGTTAAAAGTTAATTTGTGGAATGTCTTTCCTTCTTAATGTATTTGAGCCAATCAGTTGTGTTTTGACAAGGTAGGGGTGGTATACAGATGATAGCCCTATTTGGTAAAATACCAAGTCCATATTATGGCAAGAACAGCTCAAATAAGCAAAGAGAAACGACAGTCCATCATTACTTTAAGACATGAAGGTCAGTCAATCCGGAACATTTCAAGAACTTTTAAAGTTTCTTCAAGTGCAGTCGCAAAAACCATCAAGCGCTATGATGAAACTGGCTCTCATGAGGATCGCCACTGGAAAGGAAGACCCAGCGTTACCTCTGCTGCAGAGGATAAGTTCATTAGAGTTAACTGCACCTCAGATTGCAGCCCAAATAAATGCTTCACAGAGTTCAAGTAACAGACACATCTCAACATCAACTGTTCAGAGGAGATTATGTGAATCAGGCCTTCATGGTCGAATTGCTGCAAAGAAACCACTACTAAAGGACACCAAAAAGAAGAAGATAATTGCTTGGGCCAAGAAACACGAGCAATGCACATTAGACCGGTGGAAATGTGTCCTTTGGTCTGATGATTCCAAATATGAGATTTTTGGTTCCAACCGCCGTGTCTTTGTGAGACGCAGAGTAGGTGAATAGATGATCTCCGCATATGTGGTTCCCACCGTGAAGCATGGAGGAGGAGGTGTGATGGTGTGGGGGTGCTTTGCTGGTGACACTGTCAGTGATTGTGCATATGTGGGAACTCCTTCAAGACTGTTGGAAAAGCATTCCGGGTGAAGCTGGTAGAGAGAATGCCAAGAGTGTGCAAAGCTGTCATCAAGGCAAAGGGTGGCTACTTTGAAGAATCTAAAATCTAAACTATATTTTGATTTGTTTAACACTTTTTTGGTTACTACATGATTCCATATGTGTTATTTCATAGTTTTGATGTCTTCACTATTATTCTACAATGTAGAAAATAGCAAAAATAAAGAAAAATCCTGAATGAGTAGATGTGTCCAAACTTTTGACTGATACTGTATATATTTGATAGAATATTGAATTTGGCCCAAAGAAATGCATTCATAAATGGCAAAAAATTAAGTTGTTCAAATATTCATAAGGAATAAGGTTTTTAAGTGTCTGTCCTGTATCTAGGAGCTATGAGAAAGCTCAGGATATATTGTTGTATTTTGGACACATATTTAACCCTTTTTTTTTGTTGGCACAAAACCACCTCCTTACTTCCATTCATTTGTATGGGTTACCTTCAGACGAGTCCCGTGACACTTGTGGGAGTCATAGATCAAAACGGAAAACACCATCGTGTCCGTGAGAGTCTCCCCTTTCCATATTGGGGTCATATTAGTAGCCCAAATTGTGCGGACGGTACAGACGTTTTCTTGAGAAGAACGATTTTCGGGATGTCTCCTGGTCTGACAAACAGCGCTGTAGCTTTGCCACTTTCCACCGTAGATGCAGAGGGCCAACATAGGTGGATGTGGTGGGTTGAGACGCAGCCCATGCATATCTCTACCTTAAACTGACGGATTTTGATGAGGATTATTTTATTATGTTAATTTGATTGACTCTTAAGGACCATTTAACTTGTATTTTCTTTTTCAGTACATGGGAATTTAACCTTAAAAGTTATTTTTATGTACACTATGTCATCAGGTACAGACGTTTATCAGCAACAGGTCCATTTGATCTAAACACATCTCTGGTGGAAATATCTTTTTGAATATTCGCATGAAAATCGGTTCAAATTAGATGGAAATCTAGCTATTTGCTGTGATGCTCTACTAAGTAGATATTGGACCCAGACTGTGTTTCTGACCTCATCTCAAAACACAGTCTGAATGAATTACAGTTGAGAGCACCACTCTTGAGACCTAGCTTATCCTTTCACCTATCAGTGGCCATCAGGGGAGAGAGACAAGATAATGCAAGCCATTCCCCTGCGGAGACAAAGACCGAAAAGAAAGGAAAAAAAGAAAGTCAGTCAACAGAATTGGGACATAGCCACTTCTGTAGAGCAGCCAATCATTTCGGAGTGCTTTGCATGCAGCCCGTCTGGTCCCACTGCCTGGCTGCAGTTTGGAGCCTATTCTTATTCAAGCTCTGGTAATGCTGACTTCCTGCCTGTGTGCTCATTGAGATCACGTGATGATGGAGCGCATCTCATTTGGGCTCTGGCTGCCTGCTCAGCGCTCCTCACACCTGTCAAATGCCTGCTCTCCTCTCCCACACACATGCATGCACGCAGTACGCACACACACAGCAGAGACGACTGGTGGCGGGGAGAGTTTATTGCAGGACTTTTTATTTATTTTTGCCTGACAGTCTGAGTAAGCGTCAATGTCTGGTTTCTCATTGGACCAGAGAGGCTATACTCCATAAAAACAATAAATACATACATAATGCAAGAAATACATGCATACAAAAAATACGGAATTAGCCATTCCACTCTGATGGTCTCTGTGACCTTTGCCAAGGTCACATGACTATTTCAAGGGGATATAGTGTAATCAATGCTAGGCCTATGTCTATGTCCTATGTCCTACTCCTTTGTCACACAGAGCTAGAGTTACACACACAGGTGAGATCTAGAGTGAACTGGGATCAGCTGTTCAGTGAGCTCACCTCAGCTCCCCTTTCTACCAACACAAACCCACAGAGTTTAGACTGAGAACAGTGGACTGGGAGAGCAAGTCCACTGCTGCCCTGTACTCTCCCGGCCTGGCCGCCCTCCTTTATATCTCTGGCTTTATAGGTCTTCTGCCACAGACAGAACCTGATAGCCAGGTATTGTTTACTCCCATTCATTCATTAACGTGTACAATACAGTACATCCATTCAGTTGCCCCCTTTATTTGATTATTTATTATTACTTTTTTTGCTGCTCGCTTTATGAATAAGTAAATAGTGTATTTGGTTTCCCTGTAGTTAATTATTTAGACAGCAGTGATACAGGCCTCTTCTCCCAGTGCGCCGAGAGCGCCAGACCCGTGTTTTAGCCCGTTCCTAGGCAACCGGGTGGATATAGTCAGGCATCAGTAACAACCTAATGACAGCAAGCATGCGAGGAGAGTGCAATTTATGCATAAACACTGGGCTACCATTTGCATGAACTTGCAAGGGCTTAATGAAATTTTTTTGGAATATTCTGCACCTCTCGCCTCGAAACTGGAACATGTGAAATATCACAATGCTATCACAATTGTTAGCCTACTTCTGGTTTAAGCCTTTATCGAGTATGTAAGTGCAAAGAATCAGTGATGTTTGCTGTCAGTTGTTTTGGCTTTAAACAGTCTCATAGAGGCTCAATGGTCATAGGGCAATTTAGCTCTGCGTGATGAGACGCAGGGTCAATCAAGGAGTAAATAAATGATTGAACGTATTGGCTTGGCTGCGAAAGGGGCTACTTAATCGATTCAGCCTATTGATCCAGAGATGGTCTGCTGTGATAAGAAAAGGGGGGCATTTAAATGAAGAATTGGAATGAAGACCTGATTGGAATTGTTTGACCTTTCTTCAATTTGTTACAAATGAGGCTTCATAATACATTAGGCCACTGAGTGACCAAATAGGTATAGGGCTTAGCTATGGTTGCTCAAAGCGTGTCTCGTGGTTACATTATGTTTGGGTAGGCCCACACCACAACGTTAAGGTTAACGTCTTCAGTATTCTGACAAGGACATTGGCTCTGGTTTCAGTGGGTGACACTGGCGGCTGGCATTAAGCATTATTAATGACCAAGGAAATTCACCTCCAGGCTAGGCGTTAATTATATCGCTAGAGAACTTGTAGAGAGAGAGCACAGGCAGGGTGTGTGTGTGTGTGTGTGTGTGTGTGTGTGTGTGTGTGTGTGTGTGCTTACGCGCGTGCGTATGTGTGTGTGAGCGTGTGTTTATTGTTGACTTCACGTGGTTAACCCATTACTCCCCTGATTGGTATGAGAGAAACCTCATAGAATTAGTTGTGATTAGATTGCAGTGCCACAGAGTCCCTTCCCCATGTTGTTTTCCAGCTGATTGTGGTCTACATTGTAATCCCATTTGCATCGACATGTTTGAAATCCCAAACGCCCATGCTTTTTCCTTGTGTTAGTCTAGCTAATACATTTTGACATTACACTGTTATTATGCTTGAAATTAAAATGCAATTACATTTCATTCACATCAGGTCTGCTATCGTCTTGTCATGTTGCTGTATACTGTAGGCCCATTTTAATCCAGTCCACACTGATACCCTTAGAGTTGCCATTTTCTCATTTGTCTCTACATATATCTGTGCGATGTCAGGGGTCCTGTGCGTCAGGTGCAAAGGGCACCCCTTTTTGTGACTGCCCAGACCCAGCAATTCCGAGCCTTCTCTTAGAATTACATGGGTCTTTCTTTAAAAGGGTAATTGCCATTCGCACCAGATCCTTCTCAAAGCAACTGGGTGTCACTTCTTTTTACAATCAGTTTCTCCTTTGCATTGCAGGATTAAAGCGAAAACAACATTGATGTTGTTTAACCAACCAAGTTTACATGTGGGCTACTCTTAGCGTCTCTCAGTGAATTATAGTCCAGGAAAATGTCAAATCAAATCAAACTTTATTTGTCACATGCGCCGAATACAAGTGTAGACCTTACCGTGAAATGCTTACTTAAAAGTCCTTAACCAACAATGCAGTTCAAGAAAGAGTTAAGAACATATTTACCAAATAAACCAAAGTAAAAAATTATAAAAAGTAACACAATAAAATAACAATAACCAGGCTATATACAGGGGGTACCGGTACCGAGTCAATGTGCAGGGGTACAGGTTAGTCGAGGTAATTTGTACATGTAGGTAGGGGTAAAGTGACTATGCATAGATAATAGACAGCGGGTAGCAGCGGTGTAAAAACAAATGGAGGGGGGGTGGGGGGGGTGTCAATGTAAATAGTCCGGGTGGCCATTTTATTAATTGTTCAGTAGTCTTATGGCTTGGGGGTAGAAGCTGTTAAGGAGCCTTTTGGTCCTAGACTTGGCGCTCTGATACCGCTTGCCGTGCAAGGGAAGAGAGAACAGTCTATGACTTGGGTGACTGGAGTCTTTGACATTTTTTGGGGCTTTCCTCTGACACCGCCTAGTATATACAGTAGGTCCTGGATTGCAGGAAGCTTGGCCTCAGTGATATACTGGGCCGTACGCACTACCCTCTGTAGCGCCTTATGGTCAGATGCCCGAGCAGTTGCCATACCAGGCGGTGATGCAACTGGTCAGGATGCTCTCGATGGTGCAGCTGTAGAACCTTTTGAGGATCTGGGGACCCATGCCAAATCTTTTCATTCTCCTGAGGGGGAAAAGGTGTTGTCGTGCCCTCTTCACGACTGTCTTGGTGTGTTTGGACCATGATAGTCTGTTGGTGATATGGACACCAAGGAACTTGAAACTCTCGGCCCGCTCCACTACAGCCCCGTCGATGTTAACAGGGGCCTGTTCGGCCCGCCTTTTCTTGTCGTCCACGATCAGCTCCTTTGTCTTGCTCACATTGAGGGAGAGGTTGTTGTCCTGGCACCACACTGCCAGGTCTCTGACCTCTTCCCTATAGGCTGTCTCATCATTGTCGGTGATCAAGCCTACCACTGTTGTGTCGTCAGCAAACGCAATGATGGTGTTGGACTCGTGTTTGGCCACACAGTCGTGGGTGAACAGGGAGTGCAGGAGGGGACTAAGCACGCACCCCTGAGGGGCCCAAGTGTTGAGGATCAGCGTGGCAGACGTGTTGTTGCCTACCCTTATCACCTGGGGGCGGCCCGTCAGGAAGTCCAGGATCCAGTTGCAGAGGGAGGTGTTTAGTCCCAGGGTCCTTAGCTTAGTGATGAGCTTTGTGGGCACTATGGTGTTGAACGCTGAGCTGTAGTCAATGAACAGCATTCTCACATAGGTGTCCCTTTTGTCCAGGTGGGAAAGGGCAGTGTGGAGTCCGATTGAGATTGCGTCATCTGTGGATATGTTGGGGCGATATGCGAATTGGAGTGGGTCTAGGGTATCCGGGATGATGCTGTTGATGTGGGCCATGACCAGCCTTTCAAAGCATTTCAGCTCTTGTAGATCAGAAAAAGAGGTCCTTGTTTTCATTTAATAATAATGTAGGGCACAGGCTAGGACATGTCTTGCATGTGGCTTGTATGATAACCAACCTTAACTCTAACCGGAAGGCTTGTGTTAGCTTTCCGAACTGATGCCTTGGCTTTAGCTCAGCTGAATAACACAGTTTGGTGCAGAATAGCCAACATTGTTCCCCACTAACCACCCCTTTCCTCTGTCTCTTCTCTCCAGTGTTCAGGGAGCCCTATACGGTGCGGGTGGCAGACCAGCGGTCCATGCGGGGCAACGTGGCTGTGTTCAAGTGCCTCATCCCCTCGGCCGTGCAGGAGTACGTCAGCGTGGTGTCCTGGGAGAAAGACACCGTCTCCATCGTGCCAGGTAGGAGCATCTCAGATTTAGACCTGAATTAATGGAAATTGAAAAATGGGCTGATTGGTTGGCTTGTTGGTTGATTGGTTACATGAGCATGAAGATGGCAAATCTTCAATATTTTTGGCCCAGATCTTAAAAGTACAAATGTTATTTCCAATGTGGGATGGACATCCATCAACAAATACATTCACACATTGAAAAGAAACCTCACAACCAATCACCAATGCATGTGAATGGGATTGTTGACTGATTGGCTGTTTGCTTAATTCATTGGCTGATTGATTGGTTGATTGGTTGGTTATATGAGAATGAAGATGACAAACAGTGTTAAACAACTATTATTTCTGTACATTGAATGTGGGATGAACATTCACCAGCAAACACATTCACACAGGGAAATGAAAACATATTCCATAAAAATTCATAATGATCTGACTCTGGACTATAACACCAACTGGATTGTTTTGTGTGTGCATAATGGTTTTTGAATGTTGATTTTGGGCTCCTTATTTAAAGTAATATCCCCCTGTTTTTTCCCATATTGCTGGTTAGACTCTCAGACCCCCTTTAAGGTCATTTGGAGGTCCATTAATCAGCACTAATCTGTTTTGTGGTTTTAGTGGCATGTCCCATTTTGCCTAGACCAGAGGGGGGAGTGGGTAAAAAATTGTCAAATTATTCAAAATGGAGTCTCATGAAATGGCCTCTCATGGGGTGATCTGTGGCTAGTCACTCATTGCCGTGTTTAATAGCAGTGTGAGGGGGATAAATCAGACATTAGAGCTGACGTGTGTGTGTGTGTGTTTGCGTGAGTGCTTGTGTATGTGGGTGTGAGCGTGTGGGTGTGAGCATGCGTGTGTGTGTGTGTTTGTGTGTGCATGTGTGTGTGTGTGTGAAGAGGCTGTAATTCAATGACTATTGCCTCATTGTAACTCATTGGATTGATGGAGTGGACCTGTTTACCCACTGATCACATTCAGACCAAAGAAACAGGCCATGACACACAAACTGTTTTTATATTCTGGCTATGTCACTATCTTTGTCCTACATTTGTAGGGATGTGCTGTCAATTTTCCTGCATTATAAAAATAGCTGGGTTTCTATTTGTATCTGTGTTATAACTGCTAAAATGCTGGTACAGAATGTGGATATGTGTGTGTATATGTGTTGCACTGTGTGTTAAAGGTTGCTCTGGAGTCCAGTAATAAATGGAGGAGTGTCAGATAAGACTGCTCAGGTCAGATGTTGTTAAATAGGCTCCAGCTCTCACCTTCTTCTGATACTCAGCTCCCCTTTCATCTCTCTCAATGTTGTTGTTGTGTGTGTGTGTGTGTGTGTGAGTGTGTGTGAGTTTGTGTGTGTGGCTCCGTCCTTCACATGGGAGCACTCATTGATCAAGAGCAGCTGCGTTTTGTATGTGTGTGAACAGGGCCCGAGGGGGGTTTCCAGACTGAATCGATAAAGCTTGCTGTCGGATTCCCCTGTCCCTTGTCACGGATACCTCAGTGTGAGTGGTGAGATCCAGTCAGCCTGTGTGAATGATGGATGGAGGGATGGATGGATGTGTGTGCCTGCTTGCCTGCCTGCCTGTGTGCCTATGTGTGTGTATTTCATTAACATCTCAAATCAAATCAAATGTTATTTCTCACATACACGTGTTTAGCAGATGTTATTGCGGGTGTAGCGAGATGCTTGTACATCTAGCTCCGACAGTGCAGTAATATCTAACAAGTAATATCTAACAATTTCACAACATATACCCAATACACACAAATCTAAGTAAGGAATGGAATTTAAGAATGTATACATATATGGACAAGCAATGACAGAGCAGCATGGACTAAGGTACAGTAGAATATTGTAGAATACAGTATATACATATGAGATGAGTAATGCAAGATATGTAAACATTATTAAAGTCACTAGTGTTCTATTTCTTAAAGTGGCCAGTGATTTCAATAGGCAGCAGCAGCCTCTAATGTGCTAGTGATGGCTATTTAACAGTCTGATGGCTCTCGGTCCTAGCTTTGATATGTATTAACTGTCAGGCCTTGTATGTCCTCTAATGATTTAAATCTCCATACCGTGGCTTTGTAGACAAACAGGGACATGCTGGTGTTGGTTTAGCAGATGGGTGTATTGATATAGACTGTAACACCAGTTCACTTCACACACCCGAGGTGACTCTCTGCCCCACTGAGCATGGGAGGGCAGATCATTAATGCTGAACTGACTGAGTCACAGGGCAGTGGAAGGCAGTAGACCCTCTGCCCTCCGTAGCTGACTATATCCCTACTCTGAAGTCTTCAACTACTATTATAGGTAGTTGGATAAAGCTGATGGGATATAGTGGGCATCTCTCTCTCTCTCTCTCAATTCAATTCAATTCAATTTCAATTTAAGGGCTTTATTGGCATGGGAAACGTGTGTTAACATTGCCAAAGCAAGTGAAGTAGATAGTAAACAAAAGTGAAACAAACAATAAATATTAACAGTAAACATTACACTCAGAAGTTTCAAAAGAATAAAGACATTTCAAATGTCATATTATGTATATAATGGTGTTTGTTCTTCACTTGCCCTTTTCTTGTGGCAACAGGTCACAAATGGGTCTTGCTTTTCTTCTTGCAACAGGTCTTGCTGCTGTGACGGCACACTGTGGTATTTCACCCCGTAGATAAGGGAGTTTATCAAAATTGGGTTTGGTTTCGAATTCTTTGTGGATCTGTGTAATCTGAGGGAAATATGTGTCTCTAATATGGTCATACATTTGGCAGGAGGTTAGGAAGTACAGCTCAGTTTCCACCTCATTTTGTGGGCAGTGTGCACATAGCCTGTCTTCTCTTGAGAGCCAGGTCTGCCTACGGCCGCCTATCTCAATAGCAAGGCTATGCTCACTGAGTCTGTACATAGTCAAAGCTTTCCTTAAGTTTGGGTCAGTCACAGTGGTCAGGTATTCTGCCACTGTGTACTCTCTGTTTAGGGCCAAATGGCATTCCAGTTTGCTCAGTTTTTTTGTTAATTCTTTCCAATGTGTCAAGTAATTCTCTTTTTGTTTTCTAATGATTTGGTTGGGTCTAATTGTGTTGCTGTTGTCCTGGGGCTCTGTGGGGTCTGTTTGTGTTTGTGAACAGAGCCCCAGGACCAGCTTGCTTAGGGGACTCTTCTCCAAGTTCATCTCTCTATAGGCTTTGTTATGGAAGGTTTGGGAATCGCTTCCCTTTAAGTGGTTACAGAATTTAACAGCTCTTTTCTGGATTTTGATCATTAGCGGGTAGCGGCCTAATTCTGCTCTGCATGCATTATTTTGTGTTTTTTACGTTGTACACTGAGGACATTTTTGCAGAATTCTGCATGCAGAGTCTCAATTTGGTGTTTCTCCCATTTTGTGAATTCTTGGTTGGTGAGCGGACCCCATTATATCTCTCTCTCTATGTTTCTTTCTCTGTGTCTCTCTCTCTTTCAGATTCAGATAAGCTTTGAATGACAAAGCCACTGTTGCTAACACAAAGTGAGATAATGATATCAACAATAACAGTACAAAAAAATGTTTTCTAATAATAATAATGATAATAATAGTAGTGACAGTGATTTGTATTTGTATTTATTAGAGATCCCCATTGCCTTGGCAGTAGCTACTCTTCATGGGGTCTAAACATATTAAGTCCCTTACATTACACATGAAACAAAAGATAAAACAGAACATTAGAGAAAGGGGAAAATATATGTAAATATGACAACTTATATGTAAATAGAAATAATACAAATGTAATAATCTAAAAAGCATTTTGCTTTGATATGTAAACAAAAACATTTAAAGATATACACTAAGTGTACAAAACATTAGGAACACCTTTCTAATATTGAGTTGCACCCCCCCTTTAGCCCTCCGAATGGCCTCAATTCGTCAGGGCATGGACTTACATGGTGTCGAAAGCGTTTCACAGGGATGCTGGCCCATGTTGATTCCAATGCTTCCTACAGTTATATCAAGTTGTCTGGATGTCCTTTGGGTGGTGGACCATTCTTGATACACATGGGAAACTGTTGAGCGTGAAAAACTCAGCAGCGTTGCAGTTGTTGACACACTCAAACCGGTATGCCTGGCACCTACTACCATACCCCTGTAGCTCAGTTGGTAGAGCATGGCGCTTGCAACGGCAGGGTTGTGGGTTCGTTTCCCACGGGTGGCCAGTATGAAAATGTATGCACTCACTAACTGTAAAGTCGCTCTGGATAAGATAAGATTTACTAAAAATGTAAATGTAAAAACTTTTCAAAGGCATTTAAATGTTTAGTCTTGCCCATTCACCCTCTGCATGGCACACATACACAATCCATGTCTCAATTGTCTCAAGGCTTAAAAATCCTTCTCTAACCTGTCTCTTCCCCTTCATCTACACTGATTGAAATGAATTTAACATTTGACATCAATAAGGGATCATAGAATTCACTTGGTCAGTCTATGTCATAGAAATGTTTTTGTGAGTGTGCGTGTGCGCGCACAAATACACATGCAAGCACACACACACACACACCGACTTGTGCACATGGTTTTGTGTGTGTGCAAACAGTGCATTCGGAAAGTATTCAGACCCCTTGACTTTTTCCACATTTTGTTACGGTACAGCCTTATTCTAAAATTGATTACATTATCTTTTTTTCCTCATCAATCTACATATAATACCCCATAATGACAAAGCAAAAAAGTCAAGGGGTCTGAATACTTTCCGAATGCACTGTATAGGAGTGTGTGAATTAGTGTATGAGTGTATTAAATGTTATTTTATGTATTATTTAACGTGTATTTAGACTGGATACAGAAATTAAATTATTAAAAATGATTCAATAATTTAACAAATAGATAAAATAACAAAAACATAACACAATGAAACAAAACACTAACAACCGCTAAATCTATCCCATGTCTCTCTGGTTGTGGCACATAGTGACACATTTAGCTACTAGCTTAGCTGGATGGGGAGTTCATGTACATCAGGGATTCATCTAAAGTTTGGTATCTATTTTTCAAAATCTGGGTAGTATGTTTCCCTTAGGTTGTCATATTTTGGGAAGGAACACAGGAAGTGAATCTCAGTTTCTACCTCCTGTAAATCACAATGCCGACATATTCTCGGATCTTTTAGAAGCCAAGATTTAAGGTGTCTTCTTCTTTCAATTCCCAGACTCAAGTCTCTCAGTCTGTATTTTGCTGCCAGAATTTAAATGTTATTTTCTGCACTTGAATGTGCAGAGGGAAAAGTCACAGCTCTGACCTGCAGGTGTTCTTTGGAGTATTTCGGTGGACACCTAAAATACTTTAGAAAAATTTGAACTGAAATTTGTCAATGGGGCCTTTTTCCCATTTGCTGAAGATAAGATGAGAGATGGGTCCCCATACTTCGCTACCATGCAGTATTATTGGTGTCAGAATGAAATTGACAATTGTAACCACATTTTAATGGGATATTTGTATTGCTGAATTTCTATTTGATATCATAGAATGCTTTTCTGTTTTTTTCACTCAGGGCATTTGTAGCCAGGCTGAAACTCCCTGATGAGCTTATCTCCAGGCCCAGGTAATTATAGCTGGTACTGTGATTTAGTTTAGTTCCACTGTAGGTCAACTGGTAGCGGTTTCCCTGAGATCTGGCTTACTGCTGAAAGATCATAATTGAAGTATTTTCTAAGTTTACTGTTAGTGCCCCTCTTTGACAGTACTGCTGTACAGGGGATAGGCTCTGTTGTAATCCTTGTTCTGTGGGTGACAACAAAACTAAGTCGTCAGCGTACAACAGGCACTTAATCTGTGTGTCATATACAGTTCCTTCAGAAGGTATTCACACCCTTTGACCTTTTCCACATTTTGCTGTGTTACAGACATAATTTAAAATGGATTCAAATGAGATTTTGTGTCACTGGCCTAGACACAATACCCCATAATGTCAAAGTGGAATTTTGATTTTAGACATTGATAAATTAATTCAAATTGAAAAGCTGACATTCTTTGAGTCAATAAGTATTCAACCCCTTTGTTATGGCAAGCCTATATAAGTTCAGGAGTAAAATCGTGCTTAAAAAATCACATAATACGTTACATGGACTCACTCTGTGTGCAATAATATAGTGATTCATTAAAATTATTTTTTAATGACTACCCCATCTCTGTAACCCACACATGCAATTATCTGTAAGGTCCCTCAATTGAGTAGTGAATTTCAAGCTAAGATTCAACCACAAAAAACAGGGAGGTTTTCCAATGCCTCGCAAAGAAGGGCACTGATTGGTAGATGTGTAAAAAAAAAATTAAGAAGATGCTTAATATCCCTTTGAGGATGGTGATGTTATTAATTACACTTTGGATGGTGTATAAAGGAAGGAAACTGTTCAGGGATTTCACCATGAGGCCAATGGTGATTTTAAAACAGTTAAAGAGTTTAATGATTGTGGTATGAGAGAACTGAGGATGGATCAACAACATTGTAGGTACTCCACAATACTAACCTAAATGACAGAGTGAAAAGAACTAAGCTTGTACATAATACAAATATGTTAAAGCATGCATCCTGTTTGCAACTAGGCACTTAAGTAATACAGCAAAACATCTGGCCTGAACATTGTCCTGAATACAAAGCGTTATGTTTGGGGGAAATCCAATACAACAGTACCACTCTTCATATTTTCAAGCATGGTGGTGGCTGCAACATGTTATGGGTATGCTTGTCATTGGCAAGGACTAGGGAGTTTTTTAGGATGAAAAGAAATGGAATACAGCTCTAAGCACAGGCAAAATCCTACAGGAAAACCTGGTTCAATCTATTTCGAACAGACACTGGGAGACAAATTTGTATTTCAGCAGGACAATAACTTAAAACACAAGGCCAAATCTACACTGAAGTTGCTTACCAAGACAACATTGAATGTTCCTGAGTGGCCTAGTTACAGTTTTGACATAAATCAGTTTGAAAAGCTATGGCAAGACTTGAAAATGTCTGTCTAGCAATGATCAACAATCAACTTGACAGAGCTTGAAATATCTAAAAAAGAATAATAGGCACATATTGTACAATCCAGAGATCTTAGAGACGTATTTAAAAACACTCACAGCTGTAATCGCCGCCAAAGATGCTTCTGCAAGGTATTGAGGGGTGTGTATACTTCTGTAAATAAGATATGTCTGCAAGGGGTATGAATACTTTCTAAAGGCACTGTAGGTTGAGGCCTGGGGCTGCAGATTGCTCCAACATTGTTACTAATTCATTTATATAAATATTGAACCATGTTGGACTCAGGCTGCATCCCTGCCTAACGCCACGTCCTTGGGTGAAATAATCTGTTATTTTGCTTCAAATTTGAAATTGAGGCCAATATTTCAGATACATTATTGATGCATTTGGTTGCTGGATTTACCACCTCCCTCTGGGTTAGGTTGTAAAGAAGTGGTTTGGAAACTGTTTAACATGGCAATTATTTTAGGATTGTCCATGTTCAGTTTGAGGTCCTCCATTTAGGTTTCAGTCCATTTAATGTTTGGTTTTAGTGAATATTGTTTTCTCTACAGGTAGG
Organism: Coregonus clupeaformis; assembly: GCF_020615455.1. Lineage (NCBI taxonomy): Eukaryota > Metazoa > Chordata > Actinopteri > Salmoniformes > Salmonidae > Coregonus > Coregonus clupeaformis. Next base: position 12,167,954 of record NC_059196.1, on the reverse strand, counting down.
GGGCTTGCTGATGGTTTGTTAGACCCTTGTAGGTATAGCACCGTTTGGGAGTAGTCAGATGAAGTGAGTTGTTGCTTGACTACAAAGGTATTGATTGATTTAGGGGATATGTCTGTGATGGCGCAGTCCACCACACTACATCCTAAGGCTGAGCAGTATGTCAGTCTCCCTAGAGAATCTCCCACTAGTCCTGCCATTCACTATATAGAGACCTAAGCTTTTACAGAGATGCACCACCTGTTTCCAACTCTTGTTTATTTTAACATTTTTACATACACCGGACTTTGTTTCTGTTTGTTGTAGGCCTATTTAATGTGGAGTATAATTGGGTGTTTCCAAATATGGGAGCATTCCCTTGAATGTCAACATAATCCATTTATGTTCCTGTTCTGGCATTTTAAATTCCCACATATCAAAACAGAACCCTTTGACTGGAAGTGGGAGGATTCCTTTTGTAAGTTTATAAAACAATCCTCCTTGAAATGAGTGGATTCTGTTGGTGGTATATAAATTGCACATGGATAAAGTGTTAGGAATGGAATTATTAACCGTTATCAATATATATCAAAATACCTCCTGAGTTCCTGCCACATTTTATTTTGGGGTTCTTCAGGGAGGACACAACTAATTCTCTGTAGCCTGGATAGACTTGTCTGTACGACACAATGTCTCATGAAAGATTGCAATATCAATATTGTTAACACTGTATAAAATCAAAGTCTGTGGTTTTGTTACCAAATGCTGAATAACACAGGCCTTGTGTGTTCCAGTTACTTATCTTAAATTATAATAATTTGCATTTTCTAAGATGGTTCTGCTAATTACAAAGACAGAATAAATGAAAATCTCTCTCTCTCTCTCTCTCTCTCTCTCTCTCTCTCTCTCTCTCTCTCTCTCTCTCTCTCTCTCTCTCTCTCTCTCTCTCTCTCTCTCTCTCCACATGCTCCCTGGTACAGAGTGGGTAGTGTATGACAGCACCTCCCCCCAACAGACACAAACACACACACTCATACCCACTCTCATACCAGTTATCCATATGTTGGAGTGACAATTAAACACGAGTCCTTAGATAGCATATGCAATTCATTTGAGTGTATATAGTATGTAGGTGACCCTTTCCCCACACCCACCAAACACACACACACACACACACACACACACACACACACACACACACACACACACACACACACACACACACACACACACACAAAGCACATCTATCCATTAGATTTCTATCGTATACTCTATATATTTCTCAATTTAAGAAGTAACGGTCTGTTGGTTTGCTATTTTAATGAGCAATATGACCAGTATGTATTGTCTCAATGACATGACATACAGTATGACATGGCCAGCGCTTGTCATCCCTGACGTCGATAAAGCTGGGTTTGGATTTTATTTGATGAAGAGGCATGGGTGTGTTTTGTGACAGCTGGGCTCACTATGATGTGACCCTGCGTGTGTGTTGTGTCACTATTTGACAGCAAAATGTGTTTGCAGTGGGGAGAGCTGTAGAGACAGGGACAGGAGGGGAGGAGGGGAGAGGAGGGAGAGGAGGGAGAGGAGGGAGAGGAGAGGAGGACAAAGATTGGCTTTGTTTGGTGGATCAGTGGCACGGGTTTCCTCTCCCCTCTCTCTACCTCTTCTTTTTGACTGCTGGTGTGGCTGTCAGTTAGGGAATTTGCATTTGTTTGGTTGTCAGTTAAGAATCTAAAAGAGGATGTGCTTTACTTTTGGTGTGTGTGTAGAGTGATGTCATCTGTGTGTGTGTGTGTGTGTGTGTGTGTGTGTGTCATTATGTTAGCGTTAGTGTGTCAGTTTGTTAGTATCCATCTCCTCCTCCACTCAGAGCTTAAAAGAGTGTGAGTTTTATCTTGTCACCATGGCAACGGGTGCAAAACGTTGCTCGCAATGAGGAAGGTGTGAGGATGCATCGCTGCGTGATTTTTATTAGTGCATCACCACGGCTCTGCGCTGCCACACACACAAACACACACACACACACTTAGTAAGAAAAACAGACATGCACATACTCTTTTAACAGCAAACAAAAAGAGAAGATACGTCAGCAGAGAAAACAGATAGACCTATTAATATACGCTGAGCTGACACTTAAAACACACAGACACAAATGCATTCTAGAAGAATAAGAGATAGCACACACACCCGCACATACCCACGCACGTACACACACAGTCTTTCTCCCTGGATCGTTATGAAGTTGATGAGGTGTAGGCATTGTGGCTTTGTGACTTTGTGACAGTTAATAGAATAATGTTCCCGTTGTGGGGGGTACAGCCCAGTCAAGTCCTCTATTCTTACAAACGGACCACACTTGTGGTCACACACATACGCGCACGCACAGAGATGCACCAACTGCCAATCTATGTACCTGAGATGTTGCATTCCTCCACTCCTTTCCTCTGAGAGCAGGTGTAAAAAGAAGGACACAGAGAGGGACAGAGGACAGTAGTAAAAATGCTGCAAAGAAAGTGTGGGGGGAGTACGGGGGGGAGATGGAAAGGAGTGATGTCTGTATTTGCGTTCTGGGTGAGTTTGATCATCTATCTACTCTCTCTCTTCTCTTCTCTTCTCTTCTCTTCTCTTCTCTTCTCTTCTCTTCTCTTCTCTTCTCTTCTCTTCTCTTCTCTTCTCTTCTCTTCTCTTCTCCTCTCTCTCTCCTCTCCTCTCCTCTCCTCTCCTCTCCTCTCCTCTCCTCTCCTCTCTCTCTCTCCTCTCCTCTCTCTCTTCTCTTCTCTTCTCTTCTCTCTTCTCTCTCTCTCTCTCTCTCTCTCTCTCTCTCTCTCTCTCTCTCTCTTCTCTCTCTCTCTCTCTCTCTCTCTCTCTCTCTCTCTCTCTCTCTCTCTCTCTCTCTCTCTCTCTCTCTCTCTCTCTCTCTCTCTCTCTCAGTGGAGTGTAGCATCATCACAGCTGCTGCGTTTGCCCCAGTCTCCATTTTGTGACCACTCTGCAAGGGCCTCTCTAGTCTCTCTCTCTCTCCCTCCCTCCCTCCCTCCCTCCCTCCCTCCCTCCCTCCCTCCCTCCCTCCCTCCCTCCCTCCCTCTTCTCTTTCTCACTCTTCCAATCTCAATCTTTCTCTCTGGTCCCCACTCTTTATTTATGTCCCTCTTTCATCCCTCCATTTCAGGGCACTTAGTGGGAAAGGTAATGGGACAGTGGGGTGACAATAATATAACTCCACCAAAGATGAGAGAAAAAGTGAGAGATAGACAGAAAAGAGAGAGATTAAGTGACAGAGAGCAGGGGATCCTAAATTATGCAGACAGGAAGATGGGCAAGGAGAGGGAGAAAAGTCTAGGGAGAAAGATCGACAGATGGACAAAGAGAGGGTGCACACTTTGAAATCCTGATGTCGCCGGGCCCCCAGGGAGCTAGAGGAGGGCATGGTGCTCTGCCTCTGTGTCTCCCCATTAAAGATGCATTCTCTGCTTCTTGACTTATTTATTCCCATGTCTGTCTCACCACTACAGAGCAGAGCGGGGGCGGGGGGATATATTTGTGTTGGGGGGGAGTAGTTTGTACCTACCTAGTGGTTGGAAGGAGGGAGGGGGGAGTTGTAGAAAGGAAATGGGTGTTGTTTACTTATTGAGGCGTGTTTATGGGGTGCGGTGCGTGTCTGTGTGTGTGTGTGTGTATGTGTGTGTGTGTGTCTGAGTGTGTGTGTGTGTGTGTGTGACAACAAGGCCGCGATGCATGTTGTGCTAGATTATTTATTCAGCACTCGTGTTTGGGTATTTTACAGAGAGAGCAGGTGCAGAGCGACTCTGAGCGTGCTCTGTTTGACGGGGGGGCAGACACAGAGGAGACGGGGGACTAAGACACAGAGGCATTCACTACAGTCCACCGACAGAACAGAACCCTGCACCCTACTATGATAGGCTTTGATTCATGTATGTATACCCCTAATAATAATAATAATAATAATATGCCATTTAGCAGACGCTTTTATCCAAAGCGACTTACAGTCATGCGTGCATAAATTTTTTTTGTGTATCAGATCAATGAACACAACCAGCGCTTATTAGAGACAGGGTTCTATTTGAGCCAGGTATTGATTTCCTTACTTAATTTCCATACATACCTTTTTCTTCCCCCCACCTTGCAGTCTCGCCCTCTTCTTATGCACCTCAGACAAATGTTAAAGTTTGACTTTTTGATTTCGCCCTTCTCTCACTGGTTTTGGATCAGTCAAGGACTCTATTCTTACAACTCTATTCTTACGGTCTCAGACCGGTCTCTAAACCTACTGCGCCAGCATGGGACTTGGCGCTGGTTTTGGAGGCACTCTGGAGTCTGGATCTGAAGATCCGCTTCTACAAAACCTCCAAAACCAGCTTTGAGCCTCTGGAGTCAGTGGATCTGAAGATCCTCTTCTACAAAACCTCCCTGCTCATGGCTTTGGCCTTGGCTAAACGTGTTGGGGACCTCCACGCATTATCCATACACCCTTCCTATACTCAGTTTGCCCCGGGAGACTCTAAGGTGACGTTACGTCCAAATGCAGCCTTCGCCCCGAAAGTCATGGCTATGTCCTACAGGTCGTTAGCTTTTTAACTATTTTCCTTTTGACCTCCTCCGTTTGCTTCTGAAAAACAACAGCGGTTACATGAGGCCCAGTGCCAGCTTTACGCACGTACATTGAAAGCAGCTTTTTGTCTGTTTTGCTAATCCAGTTAGCGGCAGGGCACTCTCTAAGCAGCGTCTCTCCCACTGGATTGTGGAGGCTATCTCCCTGACATATATCAGCAAGGGACAAGGGTTACCTAGCGGTGTACGCGCCAACTGCACCAGGGGTCTAGCAGCATCTAAGGCATTGTTTAAAGGGTTGACTACAGGAGATATTTATGCTGCAGCGAGTTGGGCATCACCACACACTTTTGTGAGTTTGCCAATGAACATCTGAATGATTCAGAGGAGAACTGGGTGAAAGTGTTGTGGTCAGATGAGACCAAAACCGAGCTCTTTGGCATCAACTCAACTCGCTGTGTGTGGAGGAGGAGGAATGCTGCCTATGACCCCAAGAACACCATCCCCACCGTCAAACATGGAGGTGGAAACATTATGCTTTGGGGGTGTTTTTCTGCTAAGGGGACAGGACAACTTCACCGCATCAAAGGGACGATGGATGGGGGCATGTACCGTCAAATCTTGGGTGAGAACCTCCTTCCTTCAGGCCAGAGCATTGAAAATGGGTCGTGGATGGGTATTCCAGCATGACAATGACCCAAAACACACGGCCAAGGCAACAAAGGAGTGGCTCAAGAAGAAGCACATTAAGGTCCTGGAGTGGCCTAGCCAGTCTCCAGACCTTAATCCCATAGACAATCTGTGGAGGGAGCTGAAGGTTCGAGTTGCCAAACGTCAGGCTCGAAACCTTAATGACTTGGAGATGATCTGCAAAGAGGAGTGGGACAAAATCCCTCCTGAGATGTGTGCAAACCTGGTGGCCATCTACAAGAAACGTCTGACCTCTGTGATTGCCAACAAGGGTTTTGACACCAAGTACTAAGACATGTTTTGCAGAGGGGTCAAATACTTATTTCCCTCATTAAAATGCAAATCAATTTATAACAGCAGGGGATCAAATACCCTCACTGTATGGGCAGAAAGCTTAAATTCTTGTTAATCTAACTGCACTGTCTGATTTACAGTAGCTACTACAGTGAAAAAATACCATGCTATTGTTTGAGGAGAGTGCACAACAACAAAAAACGTATCACGGCAACTGGTTTGATACATTAATCTCTGAAGGAAATAATGTACTTACATTCAGTAATCTTGCTCTGATTTGTCATCCTAAGTGTCCCAGAGATAAAATGTAGCATAGCTTTGTTTGATCAAATCCATTTTTTATTCAAATGTAGGAACTGGGTTCTACAGTTTGAACCCATGCTTTCTCTGGCTCCACACCCACCCCGCCCGGCCATCTACAGTGGGGAAAAAAAAGTATTTAGTCAGCCAACAATTGTGCAAGTTCTCCCACTTAAAAAGATGAGAGAGGCCTGTAATTTTCATCATAGGTACACGTCAACTATGACAGACAAATTGAGAATTTTTTTCTCCAGAAAATCACATTGTAGGATTTTTTATGAATTTATTTGCAAATTATGGTGGAAAATAAGTATTTGGTCACCTACAAACAAGCAAGATTTCTGGCTCTCACAGACCTGTAACTTCTTCTTTAAGAGGCTCCTCTGTCCTCCACTCGTTACCTGTATTAATGGCACCTGTTTGAACTTGTTATCAGTATAAAAGACACCTGTCCACAACCTCAAACAGTCACACTCCAAACTCCACTATGGCCAAGACCAAAGAGCTGTCAAAGGACACCAGAAAAAAAATTGTAGACCTGCACCAGGCTGGGAAGACTGAATCTGCAATAGGTAAGCCGCTTGGTTTGAAGAAATCAACTGTGGGAGCAATTATTAGGAAATGGAAGACATACAAGACCACTGATAATCTCCCTCGATCTGGGGCTCCACGCAAGATCTCACGCCGTGGGGTCAAAATGATCACAAGAACGGTGAGCAAAAATCCCAGAACCACATGGGGGGACCTAGTGAATGACCTGCAGAGAGCTGGGACCAAAGTAACAAAGCCTACCATCAGTAACACACTACGCCGCCAGGGACTCAAATCCTGCAGTGCCAGATGTGTCCCCCTGCTTAAGCCAGTACATGTCCAGGCGTGTTTGGAGGACAAAGAATGCTGAGTTGCATCCAAAGAACACCATACCTACTGTGAAGCATGGGGGTGGAAACATCATGCTTTGGGGCTGTTTTTCTGCAAAGGGACCAGGACGACTGATCCGTGTAAAGGAAACAATGAATGGGGCCATGTATCGTGAGATTTTTAGTGAAAACCTCCTTCCATCAGCAAGGGCATTGAAGATGAAACGTGGCTGGGTCTTTCAGCATGACAATGATCCCAAACACACCGCCCGGGCAACGAAGGAGTGGCTTCGTAAGAAGCATTTCAAGGTCCTGGAGTGGCCTAGCCAGTCTCCAGATCTCAACCCCATAGAAAATCTTTGGAGGGAGTTGAAAGTCTGTGTTGCCCAGCGACAGCCCCAAAACATCACTGCTCTAGAGGAGATCTGCATGGAGGAATGGGCCAAAATACCAGCAACCTTGTGTGAAAACCTTGTGAAGACTTACAGAAAACGTTTGACCTGTGTCATTGCCAACAAAGGGTATATAACAGAAAGTATTGAGAAACTTTTGTTATTGACCAAATACTTATTTTCCACCATAATTTGCAAATAAATTCATTAAAAATCCTACAATGTGATTTTCTGGAATTTGTTTTCTCATTTTGTCTGTCATAGTTGACGTGTACCTATGATGAACATTACAGGCCTCTCTCATCTTTTTAAGTGGGAGAACTTGCACAATTGGTGGCTGACTAAATACTTTTTTCCCCCACTGTAGATGTGTGAAAATTAGTGTATAAGCTAATGATCCATCATGTATGACATTCCTAGGAGTGTGTAAACATACATTTTGTATTACCATATAATTTTTGTATGTTCTCTATAGTTATGTACTTGAAAATGTATCAATTGACTCTAACCCGGACGCTTATAAGAAATCCCGCTATGACCTCCGACGAACCATCAAACAGGCAAAGAGTCAATACAGGTCTAAGATTGAATCATACTACACTGGCTCTGACGCTCGTCGGATGTGGCAGGGCTTGAAAACTATTACAGACTACAAAGGGAAGCACAGCCGCGAGCTGCCCAGTGACACAAGCCTACCAGACGAGCTAAACCACTTCTATGCTCGCTCGAGGCAAGCAACACTGAAGCATGCACGAGAGCACCAGCTGTTCCGGACGACTATGTGATCACGCTCTCCGTAGCCGATGTGAGTAAGACTTTTAAGCAGGTCAACATTCACAAGGCCGCAGGGCCAGACGGATTACCAGGACGTGTACTCCGAGCATGTGCTGACCAACTGGCAAGTGTCTTCACTGACATTTTCAACATGTCCCTGACTGAGTCTGTAATACCAACATGTTTCAAGCAGACCACCATAGTCCCCGTGCCCAAGAACTCTAAGATAACCTGCCTAAATGACTACCGACCCGTAGCACTGACGTCTGTAGCCATGAAGTGCTTTGAAAGACTGGTCATGGCTCACATCAACAGCATAATCCCAGAAACCCTAGACCCACTCCAATTTGCATACCGCCCCAACAGATCCACAGATGATGCAATCTCTATCGCACTCCACACTGCCCTTTCCCACCTGGACAAGAGGAACACCTACGTGAGAATGCTATTCATTGACTACAGCTCAGCATTCAACACCATAGTGCCCTCTAAGCTCATCACTAAGCTAAGGATCCTGGGACTAAACACCTCCCTCTGCAACTGGATCCTGGACTTCCTGACGGGCCGCCCCCAGGTGGTAAGGGTAGGTAACAACACATCTGCCACACTGATCCTCAACACGGGGGCCCCTCAGGGGTGCGTGCTCAGTCCCCCTCCTGTACTCTCTGTTCAACCATGACTGCATGGCCAGGCACGACTCCAACACCATCATTAAGTTTGCCGACGACACAACAGTGGTAGGCCTGATCACCGACAACGATGAGACAGCCTATAGGGAGGAGGTCAGAGATCTGGCCGTGTGGTGCCAGGACAACAACCTCTCCCTCAATGTGACCAAGACAAAGGAGATGATTGTGGACTACAGGAAAAAAAAGAGGACTGAGCACGCCCCCCATTCTCATCGACGGGGCTGTAGTGGAACAGGTTGAGAGCTTCAAGTTCCTTGGTGTCCACATCACCAACGAACTATCATGGTCCAAACACACCAAGACAGTCGTGAAGAGGGCACGACAAAGCCTATTCCCCCTCAGGAGACTAAAAAGATTTGGCATGGGTCCTCAGATCCTCAAAAAATTCTACAGCTGCACCATCGAGAGCATCCTGACTGGTTGCATCACCGCCTGGTATGGCAACTGCTTGGCCTCTGACCGCAAGGCACTACAGAGGGTAGTGCGTACGGCCCAGTACATCACTGGGGCAAAGCTCCCTGCCATCCAGGACCTCTATACCAGGCGGTGTCAGAGGAAGGCCCTCAAAATTGTCAAAGACTCCAGCCACCCTAGTCATAGACTGTTCTCTCTGCTACCGCACGGCAAGCGGTACCGGAGTGCCAAGTCTAGGTCCAAAAGACTTCTCAACAGCTTCTACCCCCAAGCCATAAGACTCCTGAACAGCTAATCATGGCTACCCGGACTATTTGCACTGCCCCCCACCCCATCCTTTTTACGCTGCTGCTACTCTGTTAAGTATTTATGCATAGTCACTTTAACTCTACCCACATGTACATATTACCTCAACTACCTCAACTAGCCGGTGCCCCCGCACATTGACTATGCAACGGTACCCCCCTGTATATATAGCCTCCCTACTGTCACTTTATTTTACTGTATATATAGCCTCCCTACTGTCACTTTATTTTACTTCTGCTCTTTTTTTCTCAACACTTTTTTGTTGTTGTTTTATTCTTACTTTTTTGTTTAAAATAAATGCACTGTTGGTTAAGGGCTGTAAGTAAGCATTTCACTGTAATGTCTGCACCTGTTGTATTCGGCGCATGTGACCAATAAAATTTGATTTGATTTGATTTGATTTGGAATTGACCAATTCGGCACATTTGGGCAGATTTGACACAAAATAGTCCAGTATTGTAGTCCCGTGTAGCTCAGTTGGTAGAGCATGGTGTTTGCAACACCAAGGTTGTGGGTTTGATTCCCACGGGGGGCCAGTATGAAAAAAAATGTATGCACTCACTAACTGTAAGTCGCTCTGGATAAGAGCGTCTGCTAAATGACTAAAATGTTTTGCAATTATTCGCTGGATCAATCTGAAACTTTGCACACACACTAAATCTAAATTGCGCCTAAACTGCAATATTATATTGTGGCCTTTCTCTTGCATTTCAAAGATGATGGAACAAAAAAAATTAATAGAAAACGCATGTTTTTTTGTTTGAATTATTTTTTACCAGATCTAATGTGTTATATTCTCCTACATTAATTTCACATTTCCACAAACTTCAAAGTGTTTCCTTTCAAATGGTATCAAGAATATGCATATCCTTGCTTCAGGTCCTGAGTTACAGGCAGTTAGATTTGGGTATGTCATTTTAGGCGAAAATGGAAAAAAAGGGTCCGATCCTTTAGAGGGAGATGGAGGGAGATTGAAGGATGGCGGGAGGGAGGGAGTGAGTGAGAGAGGGCTGTGCACAAGGAGAATTTCAATGGCACTCCAATCATGCAGGCAGCCTCGTTAGCTGGGGGAACATTTGCATAGTGCTTCGGCGGATTCATTTGGCCTTACTCAGAGACGTTGGGTCCCATTCCTCTCTCCTAGTTAATTATGCATTAACCTCCACAGCCACTGTGTGTGTGGGGGGGCGTGTATGTATGTCAGACACCTTCGTCTTTGAGTGCAGTGTGCGTGCGTGCATGTTTGTAAATACATCCCTGCATATTTGGGGGAAATTTCCAGTCCCCATATCTAGTCAGAGCCCGATCACTCCCTCCCTCTACAAAAGCCTGCCTAATTGGGTTTCATTCTCCAACATTATGACTGTTCCGTGACATTGTAGCATAGCCATGTTAACCCAGCCCAAAGAGCTAATTAACAAATTCAACCATGATTCTGCCTCTGATAATGAGATCCGTGGTGCTGATGATAAGCCGCGTTGGCATAACGATGAAGATGGACGTCATTCCAGGGGCTATTACCAACTCCGGGGTGTGTGTTGGTAATGATGGGGAACGTGTGAGTAAGTGGAGATGTCATAGATAATGAGGGATACACTGGATGTGTTCTTCTAGTTATCCCACTGACACTGCTATAGGGACTAATGTTGTTTGACAGCAACGACAAGCATGGTGTGTGTGTGTGTGTGTCAAATCAAACCAAATCAAATCAATTTTTATTTGTCACATACACGTGTTTAGCAGATGTTATTGCAGGTGTAGCGAAATGCTTGTGCTTCTAGCTCCGACAGTGCAGTAATATCTAACGAGTAATATCTAACAATTTCACAACATATACCCAATACACACACATCTAAGTAAGGAATGGAATATAAGAATATATACATATATGGACAAGCAATGACAGAGCGGCATGGACTAAGATACAGTAGAATATTATAGAATACAGTATATACATATGAGATGAGTATTGCAAGATGTGTAAACATTATTAAAGTGACTAGTGTTCCATTTCTTAAAGTGGCCAGTGATTTCAATAGGCAGCAGCAGCCTCTAATGTGCTAGTGATGGCTATTTAACAGTCTGATGGCCTTGAGATAGAAGCTGTTTTTCATTATCACGGTCCCAGCTTTGATGCACCTGTACTGACCTCGCATTCTGGATGATAGCGGGGTGAACAGGCAGTGGCTCGGGTGGTTGATGTCAGAGAGATTGGTAGAGTGTGTCATAGTGGCCTGGAGTAAAATCGTGTTTGTGTATCCGTGTATCCATCATATAGTAATCACAAATGGAGTCCACCCCATGAACCCGATTTTAAACCATTGAACTGAGCAGAATATGACAAAACCAGACACACACTCAAACACACGCGTACAAAACCACACACACGCACATGCACCCTGACTATCGGATTGGTCCTTTACAAAGATCTATTCTAGTGAGGGCCACAGTGCAGTCTATGGCCATTGCTCTTGGTTGCCATGTTGGTGTGAGGAGGGTATATCATCGCGTCCTCCTGTCCTTATGTCTGAGTAGGGGTGTTGGTAGATAGGTGGGGGATGGGCGCTGTGAGGGATATATGGCAACATGGCAGTCCAAGGTTAATGAACCATGGCCTGAGAATGTGTACTCCAGAGAGAGGGAGGATAATGGGGAGAATGGGGGAGAGGTTATAGGGAGAGTAGAAAGGAGTGGTGAGAGCTGGAGCAAATAGATGGAAAGAGAGAAGGAAAGCGAATGTCAGAATGAGAAAATTAAGAGGTGGCATGTCCCCAGTTGATGTAAATCTCACCCTCTCTCTCTCTCTCTCTCTCTCTCTCTCTCTCTCTCTCTCTCTTTCACCTCTCTCTCTCTCTCTCTCTCTCTCTCTCTCTCTCTCTCTCTCTCTCTCTCTCTCTCTCTCTCTCTCTCTCTCTCTCTCTCTCTCTCTCTCTCTCTCTCTCTCTCTCTCTCTCTCTCTCTCTTTTTGGGCCAGGGCACACAGGGTCTATCCAACTGCTCATAGTCCTATCCATCAGCCAGCAGATCCCCTCCGCCCTATCTCCTTCTTTCCTTCCCTCCCTCCATCCCTTTATCAGGCTGATAGATCACAGCTAATCAAAGGGCGAATGGAGACAGCCAAAAGAGCACTGACACGCAGCAGACAATGGACAATGACAGGACAGAAAGAGACAGAAAGAGACAGAAAGAGACAGAGGGAGAGAAAGAAAGAGAGAGAGTGAAATAGAGTCTGGAGACAGATGTGTGTGTGTGTGTGTGACCTGATTGACCACTGTTGAGAGGGATGGCTTCTCCATGCATCATTAATAGCTAATCAATGGCCTCGCTGGAATATATGGAGTGCCTGGGGAGTCCCACAAGCCTTTAATCTGGACATCTCCACAAAAGCCCAGCACACACTCACACGAAAACACACATACACATATTAACACACACACACACACGAAAACACACATACACACACACACACAAACACACAAGATCTATAACACAGGAGAGAGTGTAAGGTCTGTGCTACAGAATAGCATATGTTTGACAAAAGCTTTATTTGCAGACTGCATTAAAAATGGAGATGAGAATGTAACTACATCATTTTGCTCTCTCTTTCTCTCTGTCTCTCTCTCTCTCTCTCTTTCTCTCTCTGTCTCTCTTTCTTTCTCTGTCTGTCTGTCTCTCTCTCTCTCTCTCTCTCTATCTATCTATCTATCTTTCTCTCTCTCTCTCTCTCTCTCTCTCTCTCTCTCTCTCTCTCTCTCTCTCTCTCTCTCTCTCTCTCTCTCTGTCTCTCTTTCTCTCTCTGTCTCTCTTTCTCTCCCTGTCTCTGTTTTTCTCTCGTTCTCTCTCCTAAGGCTCTTTATTTGCTTTGCTTGATGTTCCTCCTCTCAGGAGCTTTTCAGGTCCAACCAACCCCCTCCTGTTCTTAATCATTATTTGACTGTCTTTTTTCTTCTTCTTTTTAGCTATTGCCACACTTTCATTTTCATTTCTATCTCCCCTTATTTTCCCTTACCCTCACTTTCTCTTCTTCTGAGTGTGAGCACCAAGTTTCTTTTTGTACTGTTAATGTGTATTCCACACCCAGAGTTTAACAGAGCACAGGCAATGATATCTCCTGTCTCTCGCTGAGTTTTTTGTTTGTTTTGTGAAACATACTTCTCGTTCTCCGTTGTGTCTTGGGGAGAATTATTCTCATGTATGTCTTTTGATTTCCTTCTCAGCTCGTTTCCAATTTCTGAGCTAGTGATTTAGACCTCACCCTGCATAGTGTACCTCAGGGTTCAATTCTCGGTCTCCTCTGTTTCTTTTCCTCAACCCTTCAGCAAGTGTTTTCTGTTTCCTTCACTCCTGTCTGTCTGACAGGTAGAAAAAGGCAGAAAACCTCCCCATTGTTTTCAACATAACTTATTTTATCAGGCCAGCTATCAAAATCACTAAACCTGACTATTGTATGTGATTGATGTGCCATTCAATGATCAGGAAAGGACAGTCAAACCTTGTAGCGGATGTCTGTTTATTACAACCAGTGTTTGGCACATTTTTTTCACACTAGTATTCAGAGGACAACCCTCATACAGTAATACATCCACATGTCTACACAGAACCCAGTCTCAGTTTACACCACCACTCAATTCCTACACATCTGAACCATTCTGTCCTTTGGAAAAGGAATATGTAAAATTGGAATATATTTATTAGACTGAAGCTTAGCTGACTAAGACTCCCATAAGACAAAGTGATGAGAAGGGAAGGGAAGAGAGTGGAGGGAGATGTGGGGGGTGGAGGGGAGAGAATGTCAGTTGAATCTCATCCTAGCCGTGATACATACTCTCTGGAGTACACCCCCCCCCCCCCCACCACCACCCAGATCTTGCTCCATTCTGCAATCACTACACCTTTAAGAAAGACATAAACATCACACAACACAGACACACCTATCTCTCACACACACACACACACACGCACAAATCAATTTAAAAACTCACCCACAGAAGCAAGCTCTTATCTCTCTCTCTCTCTCTCTCTCTCTCTCTCTCTCTCACACACTCTCTCTCTCCTTTTATCTCTTTTGTGTACAACCCTCTCTCATGTATGAGCTCAAATTGTTCCCGATGGGTTGATAGTTGAGTGCTCACACACAAACTCATACATTCTCTTCAGCAGACACTCCACAGCACAGTAGGAAATTGAAATAGAAGTAATAGAGAGACACTTACAATAATGTGGACGCACATACAAACACACACACTCACTCACTGAAATATGGGAAGCATTGCCATGGAAATGTGTTAGTAAAGGAACCTATTTAGCTTTGAAAACAGAAGGCAAACATAGAGACTTTGGCAGTTGATCTGCTAGAAATGGTTCCACCTCTCTCCTCTCTCTTCCCTCCATTCTATCTCTAGCTGTACCCCTATCCTCCATTTCTCTAATCTGAAACCCATTACATTATTTGGCCATTTAGACCACCATCCCTTCTCTCTTGGGGGAGGAAGTTTAAAAATCCACTTCTCCTTTACTCTCACTTCACTGTGCACACACTGGGTGAATCAACGTTGTTTCCACGTCATTTCAATTAAATGACGTTGAACCAACTTGGAATAGACGTCTGTGCCCAGTGCCCGAACGCCCCCCCCCCCCCTCCTCCCACTGTCTCCATCTTTGTCCCCTCTCCCTCTCTCTGTCTCTTCCTCTCCCTGCCTCTCGCTAGCCACATCCATTTCTACTTTTGTCAGTTGTGTGACTGTTTTTCTGCAGACAGTGTGCCTTTCTCTCTTGGGATTACAAACGCACGCCTTGTTTATTTCTGTAGAGAGGAAAACAGACCAGTATTTATTCCACACCGTCCCTCCCCCTCACTCTCTCACACACTCCCTCTCTTTCCATCACTCTCTCATGTCTTCACCCCTCCCAACCCATGCAGATGTATTGTGTCGTGACTATGAGTGTAGACTACAACTAGCTGATGACGGTCGGGTCAGTGTGAAGAGTTGAGAGGTTGTGTTAGGTTAGCTTCATGGTGTAGGTTGGATTGACCGTCATGGGCCAGTGCTCATTGCAGGTTGCTTGCATGTATGATCTGTGCCATATTAAATGGAATGAACACCCCTCAACCATGAATTGTCTGTGTGTGTGCATGTGTGTGCGTTCCTGCATACGGTACATATACATGATTGTGTCTATGACTATGTTTGTTGTCTCTGTGTTAATAATACAGAATAATGCATGAAAGAGAGAGAGAGAGAGAGAAAGAGTGAGACAGAAAGAGAGAGACAGAGTGAAGGAGAGAGAGAGAGAGAGACAGAGAGAGAGAGAGAGAGAGAGAGAGAGAGAGAGAGAGAGAGAGCGAGAGAGAGAGAGAGAGAGAGAGAGAGAGAGAGAGAGAGAGAGAGAGAGAGAGAGAGAGAGAGAGAGAGAGAGAGAGAGAGAGAGAGAGAGAGAGAGAGAGAGAGAGAGAGAGAGCGGTACATGTGTATATTTATCCAGTAGGGTGGATGGATGCTGCTCCCTGTCTCTCTCTGTGTTTCATCTCTCCACCTGACTCATGTCTGCTCACTCATCTGCATCACTGCACCCATCTCTCTCTCTCTCTCTCTCTCTCTCTCTCTCTCTCTCTCTCTCTCTCTCTCTCTCTCTCTCTCTCTCTCTCTCTCTCTCTCTCTCTCTCTCTCTCTCTCTCTCTCTCTCTCTCTCTCTCTCTCTCTCTCTCTCTGTCTCACTCTCTCTCTCTTTCTTTCTCTCTCTCTCTTTCTTTCTCTCTCTGCATTCTGCATTCTGCCTTATTAACACAGAGACAGCAAATATAGTCATAGACACAATCATGTATATGTACCGTATGCAGGAACACACACAATGTTTCCCTTTCATTGCTAAACTCTCTCTCTTTCTCATCTGCTTGTCACTCATTTCTCTTGCTTCCTCCACTCCATCTTACTTATAATGCTCTGCATATCCATGGAAATTGACTTTGAAAATGGATGTCTGTCCATGTCCTGAGGATGTCGGGAAATGCCTTCAACACCAGCCACTAGGGGCAACAGTGAATGCTATTACCATCAAGTAATCTTGGGTTTTGGGATGGACTCCGGATTCAAAGGTTTGCGTGTTCAATCCCAGAGGTAGGCACAGTTTTTCAGTGGTAGACTCATAATTATTATATTTGTTTTTTTACCCTATCCCAAACCTTAATCCTTAATTTAACCATTCGGAATGAATGCCTAAACTTAATATTTTAACCCTATCCAAAATCTTAACCTTTTCACACGTACCAACAAACGGGTGTGATCATTCTACAGTGGTCCCTGCAGTGAACACTCAAACCGGTGTGATTAGAACGCTTATTTAGAACATCCAGTTTCGATTGATGCAACAGTCAGCATTTGAGCTAGCCACAATGTTTTTTTTCACAGAAACATTTTGCACAAA
This sequence comes from Coregonus clupeaformis, assembly GCF_020615455.1. Classification (NCBI taxonomy): domain Eukaryota; kingdom Metazoa; phylum Chordata; class Actinopteri; order Salmoniformes; family Salmonidae; genus Coregonus; species Coregonus clupeaformis. Next base: position 12,151,262 of record NC_059196.1, on the reverse strand, counting down.
CACAGTCCTTACAAAGTTATGTCCTGAATGTGACCAGTTTATTTATGGATGCAATGTTCAGACGTTCACAGAAGTAGTGACAGCATACACAATCATCCAAACCGGAAAATGCAGTCCAAGCGCTAACTGAGGAAAGATTGACACACAAGCAGTCATATTTAGAGAACTCTCGGCTGACAGAAACCACAATATGAATGAGCTAATAGCAATTACTATTTATAATTAATCACATCATGTTTGAGCTCAACATTGATTACGTTCTAGAAATCAAAAGTAATCCGACGATGGGTAGTTTGTGCACACCGCCATGTTTTTTTATTATTTTCTCGTCAACCAAAGATAATAAGAGGAGACAAGATGAGTTTGGTCTGTTTGCAGTATGCATGTTGAAGGGGGTGTGTTGTCTACGATCATTCACTTCCTTTCATTCACTTCCGGAAGTTTACTTGAAAGATAAGTGAACCATTCCTTCACCTCATTATAACATCTTTGGTCTGACAGATGTTTATGTGACACCCAGAATGCATTGTATAATGTCAACAAACATGGCGCCACACATAGCTGGCAAGTAGCTTAGCATTAGCTCATTATAATCAGTATAACAAAATACCAAAAAAGTATTTTACACACATCATAGGTGTCCATTACAATCTATGCAATAATCGGAATGAATTATTTGTCACCAGTACTTGAAAACATGTGAATAAAACTGTAAATACATTATGTGTGTGTGAGTGAAAAAATGGGGAAGGGCTCTCCTCGAAGAGGGACGTTTGTCCGGCTCAGTAAAGCCTCAAACATAAATTGTCCGCAACACTGAAATGGGCTACTTCTATGTGAATTAATGAGGAGGCAGAACACACCTCAATTCAAACTCTTGTTAGAAAATACAACTTGTTAGAAAATAATTTGAAATTGACAAGTTGAAACAAAGCCTATAGGTCCTAACTATCCTATTGTGTAACAATCACATTTTGGAACAGTGAGTAAATTCTGACATCTCGTGCAGAAATCAACTCATGCTGGGGCGACCATTAGAGATATTTGGAACTCACATGTGAAAAGGTTAATGTCCCATACTATGAGGTTGGAATAATACTGTAAAATTGTGAAAATGGTGCTAATGCCCTTTTAGTGTAAGAGCTGTTTGAAAAGAGCGCCTGATATTTCTGCCTGTTTTGGTGGGGTGGCATTTTGACCTGCCTGGTGACATCACCAGGCGGTAAATTACTTAGTAGACCAATAAAGAGAGTTCCAAACCGCTCTGCCAATAACAGCTAGTTTTCAGTTTTCCCCACCCTACTCAGACCACTCCCAGACAGTCCTAACAAAATTCTTGCTTGAGAAATTGCTCTTTACGAAGAAGCTGACCGCTCCATAATCTCGCCATCACGGTTGACAACTCCATTGTGTCCTCCTCCTAGAGTGCAAAGAACCTTGGCGTGACCCTGGACAACACATCTAACATCAAAGCGGTGACCCGATCCTGCAGGTTCATGCTCTACAACATTCGCAGAGTACGACCCTACCTTGCACAGAAAGCGGCACAGGTCCTAATCCAGGCACTTGTCATCTCCCATCTGGATTACTGTAACTCGCTGTTGGCTGGGCTCCCTGCCTGTGCCATTAAACCCCTACAACGTATCCAGAACGCTGCAGTCCGTCTGGTGTTCAACCTTCCCAAGTTCTCTCATGTCACCCCGCTCCTCCGCACACTCCACTGGCTTCCAGTTGAAGCTCGCATCTACTATAAAACCATGGTGCTTGCCTACGGAGCTGTGAGTGGAATGGCACCTCCTTACCTTCAGGCTCTGATCAGACCCTACACCCAAACGAGGGCACTACGTTCATCCACCTCTGGCCTGCTAGCCCCCCCTACCTCTACAGAAGCACAGTAACTGCTCAGCCCAGTCAAAGCTATTCGCTGCTCTGGCACCCCAATGGTGGAACAAGCTCCCCCATGACGCCAGGACAGCGGAGTCACTGACCACCTTCCGGTGACACTTGAAACCCTACCTCTTTAAGGAATACCTGGAATAGTATAACAGTAATCCTTCTACACCCCCCCTCCCCAGTGGTGGTTGTCCCACTGGCTATTCTAAGTTGAATGCACCAATGTGTAAGTCGCTCTGGATAAGAGCGTCTGCTAAATGACTTAAATGTAAATGTAAATGTAAGCTATTTTTGTTTATTTTTTAACATTTTAATTGAAAACAATCACAGTAAGGTACTTAATTGTTACCCAGAAATGATTTGCTAGTGAGATAAAAACGGCTGCATTGGACCTTAAACCCTTAACTTCAAAATGTTACATTTTGGAGCAACTTCGAAATTTGACATTTGGATAAATGTTGATAAACTTCAGTATATGAAGTCAAATTGGTAAAACCGTAAGATTATGGGTTTTTCTCTAAATGCATACTAAAGTTCTCCAAACAGCAAATTGGAGCACTGGAAGGTCAGAGTATGAGTCCAAATATGCGAACCGGAGCACGGAGGGCACTTCTCGAATGCATAATCAATTTGTACATATTTTGAAGCATGCATCAATGCGAGCTTCAACAGAAAGTATGCAAAGAAATATGATGCAACCACGTAAAAAATTACACAACATTTCTCTAAATCAATGCCTTCTATTATATGAGCTGAAGTGAGAGAAAATACTACAATATTTTATCTTGATACTTTAATAAATACATGCTGTGTTAAGTTTGGCATGTTTACCATGCCTATGTACCATAGATCGCAAGTCCATAATTAGTCAATAGGGCTAACTGGCTAGCTACTAGTTCTTATAGCTAGCCAGATAGCCACGAAGAATTGTTAGCTATCTACCCACGAAGAATTGACATCTATCTTGAATAATATTTGTTTTAGGTCATTTTTGCCTGTTAAACTATCTGGCTAGCTACATTATTATGATTCACATATAGCTAGCTGATAGTTATGAAGTAACACGGTTGCTTTGTGAATATCTTGTTTCGTCTCTATTGCCATTGTTGTCCTGGCTGGAAGACCGTTCAGTGAATGGGTAAGTCCATAGTAAGTCAATAGGGCTAACTGGCTAGCCAGCTAGCCACAAAGAACTGGTAGCTACCCACGAAAAATGTACATCTACCTTGCATAACATTAGTTTTAGGTCATTTTTGCCTGTTTAACTAGCTGGCTAGCTAGATTATTACGATTCACATATCTAGCTCAAGAGAATGTGGTCGGAGAATGCACTCGGAGCATGAGAGTGTGGAGCACGGTAGTATGCATATTAGGAAACACCCTATGTGTTGTTATGTATGCACAGAGCCGCAACCCAAATTTACCCATGGGTATAATAAAGTCATTATCTTATCATTAACTTAAAAGTGTTGCTTAGTCTGATAGTGGAACATAACATCTCTGTGAGATGAAAACCTTGTAAATCCACTTTTGCCATTTTTATTTGATTTTACATGTATTGATAGCAGTAACTCCTCTCAATGTACTCTAAACAGTTCATGACTCTAGGACCAAGAAAATCTATTCAAAATAGCTTCTGAATTTTCATAACTGTATGTTCATTCATGGGAAAATATGGCCGTTTTGTTCCTGAAAAGTTTCTGCTTTGGAGATGGGAGGTTTGTATAAGTTTATATAAAAGATCACCATTCTATTTTATCAGTATTTCTGTCTCAGTGTCCCATAGTCCCATAGTCCCACTATTGGTCATGTTGTTTTGTAGTAGGTTTTAGTTGATTCTGATATGCTGTATAACATTGAGTCTTTGCCTGGCCAATATAGATCAGTTTGGTTGGTAAGCTGCTCTCAGGTGAGCTGACTGAGAAGACTCTTTTCAGTGACGAGGGTATTCTCTGTTATTTCAGTGCTCATGTGTATCTTGGGGACTTGATTTGCATCTGGAATCGAAGCGCTATTTTTTTACCAATGAGATGTGGTCTAATTTGACCATATTTGCATTATTTGAATTCCTTATCTTCATCATCTTCATCATCTTCATCATAGCATGTTAGGATGATCTCTCTTTCCCTCTGTCCCTAAGTGAACTGCCAATGTTGGTCTTGTAGTGGGCCAATAGCAAACCAAGTCCTTTCTGTACTGGACCAATATCGAACCAAGTCCTCTCTGTAGTGGGCCAATAGCAAACCAAGTCCTCTCTGTAGTGGGCCAATAGCAAACCAAGTCCTCTCTGTAGTGGGACTAGATATTGACATCTGTGTTATGGACCAACAGTAACCTATGGTAAAATACTCTTAAATGTTTAATATTTCCTAACAAATTTGAGACAAGCCTGAGATCTCCGGAAAAAAAATCAGATGACGGCAGGATATTCCTCATCTGGCAACTTAGAGGTAGGGATGAAAAGAGAGGGATGAGAAGAGAGGGATGAGGAGAGAGGGTTGAGAAGAGAGGGATGAGGAGAGAGGGATGAGGAGAGAGGGATGAGGAGAGAGGGATGAGGAGAGAGGGATGAGAAGAGAGGGATGGGGAGAGAGGGATGAGAAGAGAGGGATGAGGAGAGAGGGATGAGAAGAGAGGGATGAGGAGAGAGGGATGAGGAGAGAGGGATGAGAAGAGAGGGATGAGGAGAGAGGGGTGAGAAGAGAGGGATGAGGAGAGAGGGATGAGGAGAGGATGAAGAGAGAGGGATGAGGAGAGATGGATGAGGAGAGGGATGAAGAGAGAGGGATGAGAAGAGAGGGATGAGGAGAGAGGGATGAGAAGAGAGGGATGAGGAGAGATGGATTAGGAGAGGATGAAGAGAGAGGGATGAAGAGAGATGGATGAAGAGAGAGGGATGAAGAGAGATGGATGAAGAGAGAGGGATGAGGAGAGATGGATGAGGAGAGGGATGAAGAGAGAGGGATGAAGAGAGAGGGATGAGAAGAGAGGGATGAAGAGAGCAGGATGAAGAGAGATGGATGAGGAGAGAGGGATGAAGAGAGATGGATGATGAGAGAGGGATGAAGAGAGATGGATGAAGAGAGATGGATGAAGAGAGCGGGATGAAGAGAGATGGATGAGGAGAGAGGGATGAAGAGAGATGGATGAAGAGAGATGGATGAAGAGAGATGGATGAGGAGAGAGGGATGAAGAGAGATGGATGAAGAGAGATGGATGAAGAGAGCGGGATGAAGAGAGATGGATGAAGAGAGATGGATGAAGAGAGAGGGATGAAGAGAGATGGATGAAGAGAGAGGGATGAGGAGAGATGGATGAAGAGAGAGGGATGAAGAGAGAGGGATGAAGAGAGATGGATGAAGAGAGAGGGATGAAGAGAGATGGATGAAGAGAGATGGATGAGGAGAGAGGGATGAAGAGAGATGGATGAAGAGAGAGGGATGAAGAGAGCGGGATGAAGAGAGAGGGATGAAGAGAGATGGATTAGGAGAGATGGATGAGGAGAGATGGATGAAGAGAGAGGGATGAAGAGAGAGAGATGAAGAGAGATGGATGAAGAGAGATGGATGAAGAGAGAGGGATGAAGAGAGATGGATTAGGAGAGATGGATGAAGAGAGAGGGATGAAGAGAGATGGATGAAGAGAGAGGGATGAAGAGAGAGGGATGAAGAGAGAGGGATGAAGAGAGATGGATGAGGAGAGAGGGATGAAGAGAGCAGGATGAAGAGAGAGGGATGAAGAGAGATGGATTAGGAGAGATGGATGAGGAGAGAGGGATGAAGAGAGAGGGATGAAGAGAGAGGGATGAAGAGAGATGGATGAAGAGAGATGGATGAAGAGAGAGGGATGAAGAGAGATGGATGAGGAGAGATGGATGAAGAGAGAGGGATGAAGAGAGATGGATGAAGAGAGAGGGATGAAGAGAGATGGATGAAGAGAGAGGGATGAAGAGAGATGGATGAGGAGAGAGGGTTGAAGAGAGCGGGATGAAGAGAGATGGATGAGGAGAGAGGGATGAGGAGAGAGGGATGAAGAGAGAGGGATGAAGAGAGAGGGATGAAGAGAGATGGATGAAGAGAGAGGGATGAAGAGAGATGGATGAAGAGAGAGGGATGAAGAGAGATGGATTAGGAGAGATGGATGAGGAGAGAGGGATGAAGAGAGAGGGATGAAGAGAGAGGGATGAAGAGAGATGGATGAAGAGAGAGGGATAAAGAGAGATGGATGAAGAGAGAGGGATGAAGAGAGATGGATGAGGAGAGAGGAGAGAGGTGGGTATTGAGAGAGGAAGGGTTCTGTACTGCATGTAGGCAGTTGGACAAGAACAGCCCCAGGTTCTGGCAGATGGCAGCATTTTCTCTCTTCCTCGCTTTCTTGAGAAGCAAAGAAAACACACACATGCACAATCACACACGCTATCAAACACGTCATATATTCTAGACATACAGGCCAACTCACAATATTGTACTATGCAAACACCTACACATACACACACAGACCAAAAACATGTGTACTGCCTACATCCATCCATATATTTACAGTATTCCTATTCACCGTGCCATGCTGAGGCGTGCGGACAGGCAGGTGGAGGGTTTGATAATTGTGGCATCAGTAGATAACATGGGGAGATTAATGTATGTTATTCTCTCCAGAAGTCAACAGCGCATAGCAGCACTCCACTAATCGGGAGAGGGGCTCCACATGTACGCAATGTGTTGCTAAGCAGGAGATATTCTGCCATGCTCAGTGTGTGTGTGGCACTGTGTGTGTTTGTGTTGCATGTGTGTGCACTCTTAGAGAGAAAAGGGTGCCATCTAGAACCTAAAAGGGTTCTTCGGCTGTCCCCCAAGCAGAACCCTTTGAAGAACCCAGGTAGAACTATTTTGGGTTCCATGTAGAACCCTTTCCACAGAGGGTTCTACATGGAACCCAAAAGGGTTCTACCTGGAACCAAAAAGGGTTATTCTATGGGGACAGCCAAATAACCATTTTTTCTAAGAGTGTGGGTATGTCTATATTCTGTGTGCAAGTGTGTGTTGCGTACGTGCGTGCGAGCATGTAAGCGTGTGTGTGAGCATGTGTGCATACTGCGTGCGTGAATGTTCATGTGTACAGTCTCATAATATTTGGCTCAAGGCTATTCTCATAGATGGAAGAAAGGAAACGGGATAGTAATGAGAGGGAGATGAAGAGAGAAAAAGTAGCTGTGGTTGTTGGTAGGCAGAGTGTGAGACTGAAGGGAATTCCTCTGAGAGTTGTGCATGGGGACAAGAGCCCCATTCTGCCACCACGTTTAAACTTTGAACAGGCACTTAATAGGAACAGCACATAAATGCATATTTCTGAAAGAGGCTGAACATGGGCACTTGTGAAGAGAGGCAGAGTGCAGTGATTTGTGTGTGTGTGTTTGTGTGAGTGTGCTTGTGTGTGTGTGAGTGTGAGGTGTGTAAAAGAGGAGAGTGAGCAGAAAAGAGGAGAGTAGGGAGGGAGGTAGGGAGGGATGCAGGCCAGGGCATCTTAATGGAGGCGTTTTTGCTTCACTAATTTTAGGGGCCTTTTAACAGCATGGGCCTCTCTCCTCTCCTACTGTCTCTCTCTATTTCTCCCTCTCTCTTCAATACGTTGATCGCGCCCCTCTCTCTTCTCTCTCCCTCGGTCCCTACATCTCCAGTTAATTTAATGAAGGGTCGCCCGATTGCTTTTAGCATTAATATTCCAATACCAAGTGATGTAAATAATGAATGTGCCCTCCCTCCATCTCCCTCTCTCTCTCTCTCGCTCTCTCTCTCTCTCTCGCTCTCTCTCTCTCTTTCTCTCTCTGCTGGATGATGTTGAGCCCCATCTGTCGTATCTTTGGTGGCACTGAGCGCTCCCCCTGGACACAGAGGAGAAGATAGAGAGAGTGAGAGAGAGAGAGAGAGAGAGAGAGAGAGAGAGAGAGAGAGAGAGAGAGAGAGAGAGAGAGAGAGAGATGGAGAGAGAGAGAGGCAGAACAGCTGAGACAGAGCAATGTGTTTGTGTATGTTTAAGGCCCCCTCGCTGTTGTATTGATAAACCCAAAAGGTGGAAAGTGTAGATGGTTATGATGTGTGTAAGTTGGTGTGTTGACATGCACACATGCCTGTGTGTGTTTTTGTGTGTGTGCATGCGTGTGGCTGTGTTGTTTTGGCCCTTTTTGATATAATAAAATATCCTTCTCTCTGATGTCATCACTGTGAGTGTGTTTGTCAGGCTGCACTGGTGGGGAGTGGTACTGTGCTGTCAATGATGTGCTCTGCAAACACTGAATGTTTGGAGTGGAATATGACTGGGCTGTAACTAGACGTAGATTAAGAGATAGAGGGAGATCCAAGAGAGGGAGAAAGAGGGATGGAGAGATAGAGGTTGAGATAGAGATGGAGATACAGAGGTATTAGCTGTTGTGTGCTCTGCACACTGTCTGGTTTGGGCTGGAGGCCCCTTGCAAAATTGTAATGAGTTGAGCTAATTAATTTAGGCCTAGCCAATGCCAACAGATGGCTAAAGACACACGGCAGCCGCTGAGGGAGTTACTCCTTTCTCCCTTCTCGCTCTCCCTCTCTCTCTCGTCTCTCTCTCATCCTCTTTCTCCCTGTCCCTCCATCCAGCAGCGCTTAGCCAGCCTACCTACAGTTGAAGTCGGAAGTTTACATACACCTTAGCCAAATACATTTAAACTCAGTTTTTCACAATTCCTGACATTTAATCCTAGTAAAAATTCCCTGTCTTAGGTCAATTAGGATCACCACTATATTTTAAGAATGTGAAATGTCAGAATAATAGTAGAGAGAATGATTTATTTAAGCTTCTATTTCTTTCATCACATTTCCAGTGGGTCAGAAGTTTACATACACTCAATTAGTATTTGGTAGCATTGCCTTTAAATTGTTTAACTTGAGTCAAACGTTTCAGGTAGCCTTCCACAAGCTTCCCACAATAAGTTGGGTGAATTTTGGCCCATTCCTCCTGACAGAGCTGGTGTAACTGAGTCAGGTTTGTAGGCATCCTTGCTCGCACACGCTTTTTCAGTTCTGCCCACACATTTTCTATAGGATTCGAGGTCAGGGCTTTGTGATGGCCACTCCAATACCTTGACTTTGTTGTCCTTAAGACATTTTGCCACAACTTTGGAAGTATGCTTGGGGTCATTGTTCATTTGGAAGACCTATTTGCGACCAAGTTTTAACTTCCTGACTGATGTCTTGAGATGTTGCTTCAATATATCCACATAATTTTCCTTCCTCATGATGCCATCTATTTTGTGAAGTGCACCAGTCCCTCCTGCAGCAAAGCACCCCCACAGCATGATGCTGCCACCCCCGTGCTTCACGGTTGGGATGTTGTTCTTTGGCTTGCAAGCTATCCCCTTTTTCCTCCAAACATAACGATGGTCATTATGGCCAAACAGTTCTATTTTTGTTTCATCAGACCAGAGGATATTTCTCCAAAATGTATGATTTTTGTCCCCATGTGCAGTTGCAAACCGTAGTCTGGCTTTTTTATGGCGGTTTTGGAGAAGTGGCTTCTTCCTTGCTGAGCGGCCTTTCAGGTTATGTCGATATAGGACTCTTTTTACTGTGGATATAGATACCTTTTTACCTGTTTCCTCCAGTATCTTCACAAGGTCCTTTGCTGTTGTTCTGGGATTGATTTGCACTTTTCGCACCAAAGTACATTCATCTCTAGGAGACAGAACGCGTCTCCTTCCTGAGCGGTACGACGGCTGCGTGGTCCCATGATGTTTATATTTGTGTACTATTGTTTGTGCAGATGAACGTGGTACCTTCAGGCATTTGGAAATTGCTACCAAGGATGAACCAGACTTGTGGAGGTCTACAATTATTTTTCTGAGTTCTTGGCTGATTTCTTTTGATTTTCCCATGATGTCAAGCAAAGAGGCACTGAGTTTGAAGGTAGGCCTTGAAATACATCCACAGGTACACCTCCAATTGACTGAAATTATGTCAATTAGCCTATCAGAAGCTTCTAAAGCCATGACATCATTTTCTGGAATGTTCCAAGCTGTTTAAAGGCACAGTCAACTTAGTATATGTAAACTTCTGACCCACTGGAATTGTGATACAGTGAATTATAAGTGAAATAATCTGTCTGTAAACAATTGTTGGAAAAATTACTTGTGTCATGCACGAAGTAGATGTCCTAACCGACTTGCCAAAACTATAGTTTGTTAACAAGAGATTTGTGGAGTGGTTGAAAAACGAGTTATAATGACTCCAACCTAAGTGTATGTAAACTTCCGACTTCAACTGTATCAACACAACATTGTTTTGTGTGTGTCAGGTTTGGAGGTGACCACCTTGAGTGTGTGTAATTGTTTAGTAGGCTGAGCTCACACGTGGGTGCCCCAGGGGCCTGAGCCCAGGGTCTGAAAAGCACAGCAGATCGATCACATGCACAACCTGGAACCAAGACCATACACACACACACACACACACACACACACACACACACACACACACACACACACACACTCACACACATACACACACATACACACACACTCACTCCACTTGTCAATACTAGTGGTGATGCACCACAGCACTGATGTATGCTTATCGATGAGCTTGGAGATGAGCTTGGAGATGAGCTTGGAGAGTGTCTGTGCCTCTGTTATTGCATGTATGAGCTGATGTGTGTATCAGTGAAAACAATGCTTTCCAGGTATGTGTTATAGTGTGTAGGTGAGGGAGGACTGAGAGAGAGAGCGCAGGAGGTAAGAATGAATGAGAAGAATGGAGTTTTGTATTAATGGCTACATTTGTTTGCGGCTGCGCTCGTTCGTATAAACACCGCTCCGACATCACATTGCTCCCACACCCCGTACCACTACAAACCACTTAAACCCCCCACCACCCCATACACACACATATACACACAGATACACACACACACACTCTAACCACTCTGGTGTTTCTGCAACCAAAGCCATTTCTGAGGAGTAAAGCCATTTCTGAGGAGTCTCCCTTAGTACTTGAGCAGAGAAAACACATTAAACTTTAAAACAGGAAGGAGTGAGGGAGGGAGGGAGAGAGAGAGAGCGGGAGGGAGAGAGGGAGAGACAGGGACATCAAAGCACTGTCGCATGCAGCCTTCTTCCTCAGCATGCCTCAAAGGGGTCACAGCCAGGCGGGTGAGGGAGGTGAGGGCGGCGAGAAATCTAAGGTAAGTGCTGGACAGAGGAGAGCTGACTAGGGAGACAGAGGGTCCTGTGTGAAGCACTGAGGCTTCACCTGCATTTTCCTGGTCACCCTTTCACCAAGCATCTCTGGCTTGTCCGTGTGTCATATAATACGATGTAAAGCCTCTGTTAAATGGCATATATTATTATATTTATGATATTATTATATATTATAATATCTCCCATTACTTTACTCTGTCCCATCCGCCCTCCTACCCCCTACCACTCTGTCAGAGATGGAGAGATGAAGAGATGGGGAAGAACTGTACGGCTGACCCCATTTAGTCAACTGGACGATTGTTTGGTCGATAGGCTGTTGGTCGACCGAGATTTCTTTAGTCGAGCAGTCTTAATTTTGTATATATTTTATGGTGCACGAGACAAATGTCTGATTCGCGCCTGTCTCAGTGGACTAATCCATTGCGGAGGCCAAAGGGATGGCACAGTCCATCACTCTAAGACATGTGATACTGAAATTGTATAGGGTTAAATTATGTACAAATAATGGTGCAACACTAATAAATCTAATATTATTTTAGAACAAATGCGCTTTCTCCCGCGTTGGATACGGTCGCTGTCCGTAGTTCTGAAACATAATCTTCAGTGCGACGTAGAATTGGCACCTTTCCTTATGTTGCTATGTGCATAGTAGCAAAGTTAACCAGCATATTGGGATTGAGAACAATACGGCGGACTCAACAGCAGCACGAGGAAACAGCCAGCCTAATTGTCTGAGAAAATTGAGGAGAGAGGAAACCCCAACTTATTTAGGTCTATAATCAAATTTGAAATTGTGTTTTTTACATTGGATAAAAGTAGAGACTCGGAAACGGTATATCGAATAGATATAGAAAACGGTATATCATACACTACAGTTGAGGAACAATGGGAAAGTAATTCTGCTTTGAAAGTTGATAAACTTGTAACCTCACTTTTGAGAAAATGGCCCTTGAATGTTTTGGTACCTACTGGAGAGCTCTTCTTTGTCTACACCCATTCAGCATCATTCAGACAATTTTAAGCTTTAGCCCCACCCATCTCTTTAAGGATTCACATGTGAGGCTATGTACTAAACAACCAAAGATTTCAAGACTAAAGGCTGGCTTATACTACGGGTGTGTTTGTAAATTTAATCTGGAGTGCCAGAGTGTGCTCTGGGCGTTTGTAAACTCAGAGCGTTGTCAGATTGGCCGTTCGTAAAAACTCGGAGCGTTCAGAGCGCACACCTTTACGCTCTGGCCGGAAAGTAGGGTTGATCCGAGCATTCTGACCTAACAACAGCACTCAAGCACCCAAGCTAACTGACTAACGTTGGCTAGTTTGCTAGCTACTTACAGACACAAATGAGAGAACATCTCACTCTGACCATTTTACTCGCCCTAGCAGAGCTGGTTAGGCTGTTTTTATGTTATCCAGAGCGTTGGTGACTGCAACTGTGCTGCTGGCAACAATTTAATTAAGCTTTTTTGCCAATGTTTACTGACACCGGCCATGTTCAACAGGTGTAGAGCGTTCGTAAATTCGTCAGTTATTCTCAGACGAGAGTGCTCTGAAATCGGAGTAGATAGCCAGAGCGAATTTACCAGCTACGTCTAGCGACAGTTGTCGCAGTGACATCATAAACATTCTATTGAAATAGTTACTTGCATTGTGGAGTCTTTTGTTTAGACATGTAGCTAGCTAGCTAAACAATGAACTATAATCCCAACTCATAACGTTACTACCCTGGATGAATCTGCAGGTAGCTAAGCAACCAGGTTCAATGTTAGCTAGTTAACATTAGGCTATAACTAGCAATGCAAATTAATTTTTTTACATTTTACATTTTAGTCATTTAGCAGACGCTCTTATCCAGAGCAACTTACAGTTAGTGAGTGCATACATTATTATTATATATTATTTTTTCATACTGGCCCCACGTGGGAATCAAACCCACAACCCTGGCGTTGCAAACGCCATGCTCTACCAACTGAGCTACATCCCTGCCGGCCATTCCCTCCCCTACCCTGGACGACGCTGGGCCAATTGTGCGCCGCCCCATGGGTCTGAGATACGAATAATATTACTACACAGATCATACACATAACGTTAGCTAGCTAACAGTACACTTGAAATGAAAAATGACTTTCTGACAAAATTTGAAACGTGTAATATCTGAAAAAATAGCTAGCTAGACTCTCTTACCCGTATACATGGATGGATGCTTCTCCCTCTCTGTCACAGATGCCATGGTTGCCCTTAGTTTGAAGATGTAATCCGGAGACAGGTGATTCTCCATCTCCATCTCCTTAGCTATCATACTCTGATTCCACTGATTTCAAAACTCGGTCCTCCAGAAAGTGGAGAGCAACACTTATGCAGTTCTACTAAGTGATATCTTGCCAAAAAGCCACGTTAGAAAGGATTACCTACATATTCTGACCAGCTCATCTTATAGACAGGAGCTTGCTACATGGCAGACCAATCCGAACTCATCTCTCGGCTTGTCCAGCCTACTCATTATCTCAGCCAATCATGGCTAGCGGGAAGGTTGCTGTCTTTTGCTGTGGCTAAACCAACTAGACTCGTAATTTAACAATTTTATTTGTATTTACAGATGGCATACAAGTGTGTTATTAAGGCACATGAAAGGTCACATGTTCCAGAAGGCATTTCTGCCAAAAAAACGCATTTTGATTTTTAAAAAAAAGTTTACGTTCAAATGGCTCTCCTGTGAAGTAGTGACGTGCGACATAAGCCTAGTTTCCTGAAGCGAGTCACATAACTGTTAAATGTGCCTGGCTTTATAAATCATCCATATATATAAAAAATATATATATATATCTACAGAAATAAGACAGATTCTGCTTCTGTTGCCTTTGCCTGTCTGAGGGTTTGTTTAATAGCCCACTGATTCCATGAGCACCAAGCCTAATCTTTGCTATGCTGTAATAAAGGCTTTACAATGTTTTTTTTGTATTACTTATCATTTATTTAGTGTTGTTTACATTGTTCCAAACAGGCAGACCTGTTTGTCACATATAATATGCACGCAGGAGACCCTCCTCTCCTTCTTATTGTTATTATTACAACTACTATTATTATGATCATCATCATATAATAAGTAATGTCGTTATCATTAGAAGGCTTTGTATAGTAGCCTTGTACAGTGAGGGAAAAAAGTATTTGATCCCCAGCTGATTTTTTATGTTTACCCACTGACAAAGAAATGATCAGTCTATAATTTTAATAGTAGGTTTATTTGAACTGTGAGAGACAGAATAACAACAAAAAAATCCAGAAAAACGCATGTCAACATTTTTATAAATTGATTTGCATTTTAATGAGGGAAATAAGTATTTGACCCCCTCTCAATCAGAAAAATTTCTGGCTCCCAGGTGTCTTTTATACAGGTAACGAGCTGAGATTAGGAGCACACTCTTAAAGAGAGTGCTCCTAAACTCAGTTTGTTACCTGTATAAAAGACACCTGTCCACAGAAGCAATCAATCAATCAGATTCCAAACTCTCCACCATGGCCAAGGCCAAAGAGCTCTCCAAGGATGTCAGGGACAAGATTGTAGACCTACACAAGGCTGGAATGGGCTACAAGACCATCGCCAAGCAGCTTGGTGAGAAGGTGAGAAACAGTTGGTGCGATTATTCGCAAATGGAAGAAACACAAAAGAACTGTCAATCTCCCTCGGCCTGGGGCTCCATGCAAGATCTCACCTTGTGGAGTTGCAATGATCATGAGAACGGTGAGGAATCAGCCCAGAACTACACAGGAGGATCTTGTCAATGATCTCAAGGCAGCTGGGACCATAGTCACCAAGAAAACAATTGGTAACACACTACGCCATGAAGGACTGAAATCCTGCAGCGCCCGCAAGGTCCCCCTGCTCAAGAAAGCACATATACAGGCCCGTCTGAAGTTTGCCAATGAACATCTGAATGATTCAGAGGAGAACTGGGTGAAAGTGTTGTGGTCAGATGAGACGAAAATGGAGCTCATTGGGATCAACTCAACTCGCCGTGTTTGGAGGAGGAGGAATGCTACCTATGACCCCAAGAACACCATCCCCACCGTCAAACATGGAGGTGGAAACATTATGCTTTGGGGGTGTTTTTCTGCTAAGGGGACAGGACAACTTCACAGCATCAAAGGGACGATGGATGGGGCCATGTACTGTCAAATCTTGGGTGATAACCTCCTTCCCTCAGCCAGGGCATTGAAAATGGGTAGTGGATGGGTATTCCAGCATGACAATGACCCAGAACACACGGCCAAGGCAACAAAGGGGTGGCTCAAGAAGAAGCACATTAAGGTCGTGGAGTGGCCTAGCCAGTCTCCAGACCTTAATCCCATAGAAAATATGTGGCGGGAGCTGAATGTTCGAGTTGCCAAACGTCAGCTTCGAAACCTTAATGACTTGGAGAAGATCTGCAAAGAGGAGTCGGACAAATCCCTCCTGAGATGTGTGGAAACCTGGTGGCCAACTACAAGAAACGTCTGACCTCTGATTGCCAACAAGGGTTTTGCCACCAAGTACTAAGTCATGTTTTGCAGAGGGGTCAAATACTTATTTCCCTCATTAAAATGCAAATTAATTTATAACATTTTTGACATGCGTTTTTCTGGATTATTTTGTTGTTATTCTGTCTCTCACTGTTCAAATAAACCTACCATTAAAATTATAGACTGATCATGTCTTTGTCAGTGGGCAAACATACAAAATCAGCAGGGGATCAAATTCTTTTTTCCCTCACTG
Organism: Coregonus clupeaformis; assembly: GCF_020615455.1. Lineage (NCBI taxonomy): Eukaryota > Metazoa > Chordata > Actinopteri > Salmoniformes > Salmonidae > Coregonus > Coregonus clupeaformis. Next base: position 12,135,402 of record NC_059196.1, on the reverse strand, counting down.
TATAACCACCATCGAGCTGTAGGCCTAAGAGCACGTCCTGTTTAGTCTTAATACCATAACTTATTTAGGCCTATATTTCAACATATAGGCTGCTGTATCAATCAATCAATCAATCATTCATTCATGCCATTACACAGCATATGAGACATTCATGCTTTGAAATGCAATCAAGCATTTTAGTTTTAAAATTAAATAACAAAGGGATTTTTGAAAAATGTGCCTAAAAAAATTAAAATAAACCGCAATTCACGAATGCATGCAACTGTTTTTAGTCTGCTGTAATAAAGGCTTTATAAATATATATTTTTTCTTAAAACAGACTCTCTGGTACACTTATTTATTTAGCATTGTTTACACTGTTCCAAATGGTCTGGAAAAAATAAAAACATTGTAATCTAACAGCAACTGTTTGGCACACATAATACTCACAAAATGCTTGCTCCTATACCCTCCGTTTTCTTGATCTCCAGTAGTTTCCACAACTAAGTCAAATGTCTTCCCCAGATCTGACTTCCCCTTTCCCTCCTGAGCAACCAGTAAACATTTGCCCGTTTCAAGTTTCTTTTTCACATCCTCTGCATCCATTTTGCTGTCATGTGTTACAGTGTTTGGAGTTTGTTATAACCAATTTATTCATGTGATTATGATATGCTATAGGTCAGGCCCTATTGGTCACATGAATGCGATGCTTACATGTTTCACGTAAAGAGAGCAAGGGTTGAGGGAATAGGAAATGTATTTCCTAAACAAATTAGGGATTTCGGTAACATAACTTTTCAGTCAGAAACAAGTAAGAAACTAAATGGCTGAAATGATGTTGCAGCTTCAGCACGGACAGCGCAATAAACACTTGATGTGCTGTGGTGCCTTCTCGCTGCAGTAGGGAGAAGAGAGAGACAACGTGTGCCAGTCACACAGGCACTCGCTGTCATTTTGTTTTAACACAGTGTGACCATCGGCCTCTTTCTTGAGTCATTTGTGTGTCTTAATGATTTAATCAAACAGTGTACTTAAAGCATCAGACCAGCTCAGTGCATATAGTTGATTTTATTTGGAAAAATATGTTTAAACAGGACAACTCTCGGTCAACCAATATTATTTTGGTCGGGGACAATCCTAGGAAGAAGAGAAGGGTAGAAGAGGAAAGTAGTGACAGAGTGAAAGAGACAGATGGGGAGCTGGCAAAGATGTAGTACTTCGACATAAAGTGTGTGTGTGTGTGTGCGTGTGTGTGCGTGCGTGTGTGTGTGTGTGCGTCCGAGACACAATAGTGGTAATTATCTTGGCCGTGGAGGGCGCAGAGGGGTGGGAGTGTGGGGGAGAGAAAGGGAGGGAGAAACGGAGAGAAAGAGAGGGGGGAGAGGGAGAGGGAGAGGCAGTCAAACAGTAATATAATCACAGGCCTTTGTGTGAGAGGGAGCAGAGGGCAACTCAGTATCAGCTGTTATTGAGTGCTTATTCCCTAACACCCTGCTCCGAGCGCACGCACACACACACACTGACACATATTCATACACACACTGACACATATATACACACACACACACACACACACACACACACTGACACATATACACACACACTGACACATACATATACACACACACACACACTGACACATATACACACACACTGACACATATATACACACACACTGACACATATATATACACACACACAACACACACTGACACATACACAAACACACATACACACACACAAACACACATACACACACACAAAAGCATGCATATTCACACCTACACAGACAGTTTGATTGGTTTTCTAATGCCAAACAAGCCAGATCTCCGTGGTAACTGATGTTAGCGTCCCAGTGGTGTCATAACTACAGGTCTAGCTAGTTAATCCATTACCCTCTCATGAAGGTTTCCAAAGGAAATCAGTCTCAACATGTACTGTAACATCCCATTGAAAATGAACTACTGAACAGTGTATGTAAGATGTTTGTAAGGGAATGGAAAAGACAGGTTAGTAGAGAGAATACAGAGAAGAAGAAATAGAGAAAAGACCCTAGCTGTGTGAGTATACAGTATCACAGAGATATTAGGAGAAACTAAAGAACAGGGGGAAGTCACGATTAGGTGAGGGACCCAAGCAGTGCAACTATATGAGAGAGAGAACAGGAGAGAGAGAATAAAAGAGAGACAGGGTTAAACACTCGGGGTGTGTTGAGGCTAGCTCTGGCCTCATCAATAATTCCTCACCTTGGACTTGATCCCTAAACCCTGAGGACTTTATTCTATTGACTACTGACTGGTGGGAAACCACCAGATCTAATTTGGGCTTGACATCTGGGATTCTACAGCGGTCTCTCACCCATCTCTCTTTATATCCCATCTCTCTTTCTGTCTCTCTCTTTCTACCCTCTCTTTTACGATCTCTCTCTCTCTCTCTCTCTCTCTCTCTCTCTCTCTCTCTCTCTCTCTCTCTCTCTCTCTCTCTCTCTCTCTCTCTCCTCTCTCTCTCTCTCCCTTGATCTCTCTCTCTCTCTCTCTCTCTCTCTCTCTCTCTCTCTCTCTCTCTCTCTCTCGATCTCTCTCTCTCTCTCACTCTCTCTCTCTCTCTCTCTTCTCTCTCTCTCTCTCTCTCTCTCTCTCTCTCTCCCTCTTTCTCACTCTCCCTTGATCTCTCTCTCTCTCTCTCTCTCTCTCTCTCTCTCTCTCTCTCTCTCTCTCTCTCTCTCTCTCTCTCTCTCTCTCTCTCTCTCTCTCTTTTTCTCTCTTGATCTCTCTCTCTCTCTCTCTCTGATCTCTCTCTCTATCTCTCTCTCTCTCTCTCTCTCTCTCTCTCTCTCTCCCTCTCTCTCTCTCTCTCCCTTGATCTCTCTCTCTCTCTCTCTCTCTCTCTCTCTCTCTCTCTCTCTCTCTCTCTCTCTCTCTCTCTCTCTCTCTCTCTCTCTCTCTCTCTCCTCTATAGGGAAGGCTTAGCCCCTACATGTCCTCAATGATAAATAAATGTTTCGCTTTGTCTCGTCATCAATTATTCAGACCTATTTTAAGTGCTGCTGTGGGGGCTTCTATTCTCTCTCTGTCTTTGGCTTATGCTGTCGTTCTCTCCATCTCTCGCTCCCTCCATCTCTCCATCCCTCTTTCTCAGATAAAGGGGTAGATGCGGCGAGAAACAGAGGAAAGCACTCAGAGCTGACAATACTACTTCTGACCCTACCTGTGGCTCAGAGAGTGAGGTGCTGTGCTTTATGGATGTAACAGGAGGGATGGAGGCATGAGAGAGAGATAGAGGAAGAGAAAGATGGACGTAGAATATGTTGATAAGTGGAGGGATTTGTGTTTGTGTTTTTGAGTTGCCATGATATACTGTTGCCAAACACTATTTGTTACATGATATTCTATCATGATATGATGGTAAAGCGTGAAGAGGAGTTGAAGGAAGGGAGTCGGAGGAAGAAAACTAGAGAGCGGTAGAGAGGGCCTCTGAGTCACTGTCGTCATAACAACAACTCTGCATCTCAGATTTCCCATCTCCACGGCAGTATTTAGACTAGAGACTGTGTATTGACCATTTTGATTGGCATGTGGACACAGTAGTGTCATCTTTCACCACTAGACCACATCAAGGATGGGACATCACATTGACAGACAGAACAGTGGAGAGAAACAGGGGAGAGAAACAGAGGAGAGAAACAGAGGAGAGAAGAAGAGAACAGGGTAAAGAACTGATGAGATATGATGAATGGCGAGAGTGACGGAGAGGCAGGGAGGGAGAGAGATAGAGGGAGAGGGAGTGGAGGGAGGGAGAGGTGACCTAGAAGGGCAGGGCAGGTTGATTGACAGTAATCAGTTTATAGCACACTGACTGCAGAGCACTGCTCTACTCTGCACTCTCCTATCTGGGACAGAACCTCCATCATAACATGTGTATGTGTGTGTGTGTGTATGCATGCATGGGTGTGTCTCTGCCTCTGTGTGTCCATGTTTTCCATGTCTGTGTGTGCATGTAAAGTGCATGACTTATAATAATAATAATAATAATAATATGCCATTTAGCAGACGCTTTTATCCAAAGCGACTTACAGTCATGCGTGCAGAATTTTTTTTTTTTGTATGGGTGGTCCCGGGGATCGAACCCACTACCTTGGCGTTACAAGCGCCGTGCTCTACCAGCTGAGGTACAGAGGACCACACACACACACAGTATAAATATGACAGTATAAATGCCTCTGAGTGTGTGTCAGAATTTGGAGTGTGTGGGTCTGTGTATGTAATGTAATTTGTAGGGTATGCTGTGTGTCATGGTCGAGGATGAGTATTCCACCAGAGGGTGTATGTCCCATAAGTCTCTACTCTCCACTGTCTCACTGTCAGTCATAGAGACACTGGGAGACACTGATGCCACATCACTCTGACACGTATCTGGCAAACTGTCTTTTGCTCTTACCAGCTCTGCAAAGACATGTGTGTATGTGTGTGTGTGCCTGATTCTAGGGATGCTCTTCTTGTACAGTCACATCAAATCAAACCATGGAGCCCACTCTGGCCTGCAGCCCATTCCCTCCCCCTCTATTTCTTCATCCCTCACTCCCCTTCTCTCATTCCCCCTCTTCTCCCTCCTCCCCTCTCTCCCCTCCTTTGTTATGGCCTTCTGGGGCTGTGTGGGGGCGGTTCTGTGCACTCCTATAGGGGTGAGGAGGGGGGAGTGGGGTGGATTGGGTATAGGGGGCTTACAGGGGTGAGTTTGGGGCAGAACATTGTTGACATGTGCCTGGTGCTGAAGTGTGCCACATGGCTGCCTTACTGACTAATAGAGATGTGATAGGGCAGCTCTGATGCCCTGTGTCAACCCCTAAACAGCAGAGGTCAGAGGGCACTGGCAACTGGCGAGGGAGCTATCCATCCAGGGCTAAGATGGGCTGAAGTATGTATCAACATGTATACAGCATGGACATGTGCACACACAGACACACGCACACACACACACACACACACACGCACACACGCACACACACAGTGAGTCAGTCATTCAGCAGTGTTCTGCCAGCTCTCCTTGTAATCTCTCAGACAAATTACAACATCTCCTCCTCCTCCTCCCTCTCTTCCCTCGCTCCCTCTTTCCTTCCAGCTACAATTGGATTTGGATAAAGATGGCTTTTCCTTTTCTCCTCTATTCTTCCTTCGTTTGGCTAAAGACTGATTTTCCCGGGGAGATTAAAATGTGTTCAGCAGCCTCCCCTCCCTCTCTCCCCCCAGCTTCAGCCATCCATCCCTCTCTCCCTCCTTCCCTGTCTCTGTGCTTCAAGCGAAAAGAGATTGAGAGTGTAATCCTGTCCTGTGATGGTGGGTCAGAGAGACAGAGAAATACATCGCCAGGGGTCAATACCATCTCTCCCCCACCTATCCACCTTTCTCTCTTTCTCACTCCCCCTCTTCTCTCTCTCTTTCTCACTCCTCTTTCCTCCCCTCTCCCTTCTCCTTTATTCTATCCCCTTTCTCATTTCCATGTTCTTCCCATCACTCCCATCCTCCTCTCCCTCATATCCCCCTTTCTTCCTCTTTCTCTGTGGTTCTCTGACCCTCTCAAACACCAAGCAGGTTAGAGGCTTTAGCAGTCATGCGGTCCGTAAGTATTGGGAGAGACTGTGTGATCGACCTCTTAGTTGGACTGTGACCAACCATGTGTGTGTGTGTGTGTGTGTGTGTGTGTGTGTGTGTGTGTGTGTGTGTGTGTGTGTGTGTGTGTGTGTGGACGTGTTTAAATATTTTTGTGGGGACCAGAAGTCCCCACAAGAATAGTAAACAAACAAAGATTTGACCAACTGGGGACATTTTGTTGGTCCCCACAAGGTCAAATGCTATTTCTAGGGGGTTTCGGGTTAAGGTTAGAAATGGTGTTATGGTTAGAATTAGGTTTAGGGTTAGGGTTAGGGTTAGGGTTAGGAGCTAAGGTTAGTTTTAGGGTTGGGTTAGGGTTAGGAGCTAGGGTTAGGTTTAGGGTTAGGGTTAAGGTTAGGTATTTGGGTTAGGATTAGGGTTAGGGTTAGGGGTTAGGGAAAATAGGATTTTGAATTGGACTGAATTGTTATCTGTACAAGACTGTGTGTGTGTGTTTGTGTGTGTGTTAAGGAGTGTGTGTGTTAACAGAGTGAACCTAGAGAGTGGTCAGGGATCATAGCTAGGGCTGTGGCGGTCATGACATTTTGTCAGCCAGTGATTGTCAAGCAAATAACCTCCGGTCTCATGGTAATTGACCGTTAATTAACATAAACACATTTAGCATCCCTTGGCTTCCACACATAGCCTACAAGCCACTGATGGAGACCTTTGAAACATCTACATTTAAAAAAGTCTAATACATCTATTTAATATAGCCTACACCATCACAATAAGCCATTATGTATTTTAGACAGAAAGACAGAAAATGTAGTCTATTTCAGAAGAACAGAATTGCATACTCTGTGTTGTCTTTATGTTAGGCCCTGATATGGCTACGCCATGTGGCTGTGGGCTACACGAGTTCATTTAGCAGACAATATTTGCTTAGAATTCCATGGCATTATTTTCTATTATTTCATAGTATGAAGAATACAATTGAACATAGCTGAATAAAATAGAAATTATATTTTCTCCAAATGATTTGAGGGAGTGCGCAAATGCGGCTCTTCTGTGTTGAGCTGTTAACAAAGAAACAGGTACTCCTATATGCTTAATTTAGAGTTATTTATGTACATTTAGTTGTGATACAAATGTTGGGCTATATGTTTTGATTTTTAATAATAATAAGGCTGCATGATGCGACTAATGATGATTTGAAAAATGTTGCATGAAAGGCATGAGCTCTGCCTTGTTTCTTGTGCAGGCTGCACATACTTCATCAGTCTCTCATTCACAATTTGACAAGCACTTGATAATGCCTCAAATTTCCAAGCTCCATCCCTTTTGTGTGGCCATAATCCCCCTAAAAAAATCCATTGCCTTTTGCGGCCAGTGGCTGCTGTGCCCTTGGGCTGAATATAATAATTAGAATTCCCTTCTTCCCACTGCGTGCCGAAGCACCTCTCACTCACATGGCTCTCAGACACGTGATCGGGTCTTTCTCACAGGCTACAAGTGAAGACAGACACATGGGGGATGCAACTGCGCGCGTCCTTATCCAATTTCGAGGCGCATATTGAAGATATTGGAAGAACTGTCCACATTTACTTTTCGTCAGCCAAAAAGATGAGTAGGCCTAACGAACAGCAAAAGCACTAGCCTATGTCAATCCCTACTATCCCCCATAATACAAAAGTTGACCTATTCTATTCTGTGCGAGAAATACATATTCCAAACATAGTCCGGGACAGTTGTGGGATGTGATAGATCCAAAATTAATACAACCACTAGCATCAAAAAACCTGTTTTAAGCAATGAGCCTGACACACCAGATGAGAAATTTAGCTTAAAATGTTGATAAACTATTTCTTAACATTATAAGCGCAGCAATGCACACACGGCAGTAGGCTATAAGCGCGAATGTTCCAATAGCAGGAAAACACCATTCTCAAGTGACCACAAATGTGAATATGCATGTAATGCTTTTATTATAAAGGTGTATTTTTATGGTGAAAATTATCTTCCCCAAACCTGAAACTCATGCGCTGGATATGTATGCCAGTTAGGCTCTACACCCATTGTAAAGCGGATTAATGTGCTTCATTTTAAGAAGTTATTTGGCCATTTCAGTTGAGATAAAAACCTTATCAAAACAAATAGGCCTATGGGCTAGGCTACATGAGGTGTGCGACTATGATTTGAAAAGTCGCAAAAAAGGCATGCGCTGTTTGCCTTAAGCTGGGCATCAAGTGATATAATATTGTCACCCATCACAATATTCTTGATTTAATCTTGTCTTTACATATACAAAATAATATATGTGTGACATTTATTTTGATTTAGAATGTACCATTATCATGCACCTGTCTCGAAACAGGGGCAGCAGAAAAAAACATGTAATCTATGCACTAAAATAGCGAATGGAGGACACTTTTCCCATGGTTCATTTTCATGCCAGCCAGGTTGGCTATACTCCTGTTTTAAAGAGAAGCAATGTGCTTAATATTAGGAAGGTTGGCAAATAAATATAGTAGGTCTAGCCTATAGAAAGCTGATGGGATCCTCCTCTTTTTAATAGAGGCCATTACTCTGTTTTCTCACGCAATTGCATAGCCTATAGAAATGTTGCGCAACATGAGCTCATGGGCTCTCATGAAGTGTTTGATTAGATTTTCGATTACATTTGTATTGATGTCAGAGTGATTAGAGGGACAACAGAGTGCTGAGTACCAGGCAGTTAGCAAGTTTGGTAGGCTACTAATGACCATCAGCAGCATCAGAGCTTGGAGAAGCCTAATTACCTTGACTAAACAGTCACATGGAATTTGACTGCCATCATGACTTGTGACCGCCGGTGTGTCGGTAACACGGTCACCGTAACAACCCTAATCATAGCCTCTCTCTAGCCTCCTCCTCTATGATCTCCTGGTTTCTTATACTGTATGTGAATAACTAGCAGAGTAATACCCCTTTGAATTATTATCCAGGTGTATGTAGACAAACGTGTAATGAGTAAAGAGGAAAACTCACTGGTAATATTGATGCTTCCAAAAATGTAATGGATCTTTTCACCAATGACTTTCATCAAGGTATAAGTAGACTCATTAAATTATTTGAAGCATCAAAATTACTGGTGTGCTGGTGTTTATCTTCTTCTTACATGAAATGGAATTCACATGAAGAGTTCAGCCATTCTTTGAGCCATTCACATTGTTGAACCATTAGAACTGAGCCTGAAAAGAGGGGCAGACGATGAGGAGAGGGACTGATATTGTGAGGAAAGAGAGAGCGTGAAGGAGATGGACAGAGATATGGTGTATGTGTGTGCGTGTGTGTGTGTGTGTGTGTGTGTGAGTGAGTGTGTACATGCGTGTGTGCATGGGTGTGTGTGTGTGTGTGTGTGGGGGGGAGAGACACCAATCAATAATTCAGCAGGGAAGCCATGATACTCAGTCTGCCCCGGAACCACACACACGAACACACACGAACACACACGAACACACACGAACACACACACATAGCCATACCAGCCAAGCCGCTCAAGATTCACTTCGAAATTGGATGTCAATTCATGTCCCTAGGACATCGGGAGATGTTTAAAAAAAAACAAAAAAACGTAGGGGCAGCGTTGAGCGCTATTAGCATCAAGTAGGTTTTACTAGGGCCGTGAGCTCCGGCTCTGAGGGTCGTGTGTTCACTAGTTTTTTGTAGTTTTGTTTTTAACCCTATCCCAAACTTTAACCCTTAACTTAACCATTCGGAATGAATGCCTAAACTTAACCGTGGAGTTGTTTTTGTTTCAACCCTATCCCAGTTTAGCCTGCCTGAGGACCGCTGTATTCATGTTCCCTGTCGGGTCGGAATTTCCCGTCAGATTTAGAGTCGCACATAATGAATGAAGAGACTTCCACCATGAGCTGATGGCTGACTGAGTTAGGACCAGGAAGAGACGTCTTCGCTGTATCGCTAGCAGAGATGGCATTTTTTTTACAGTTACGGTAGCTTTACAGGGGAAACGGAAGATGAAAATATTATATCCCTGAAACTCGGTAATAACTGCTTTCTGATGACTGCAGAGAGTGATGGTAGCTAGATACCAGCAGCTTCTCCATCAAAACCAAAAAACAATGAAGCAGGGTACTTTTCAGAGCCAACAGACGAAAATGGAAAATGATAGAGCTTGGGCCAAGACGAGACTGAACCTCAGATTTGCATTTACAAACTGGAGAGGACTAGCTAACCAATGTTAGCTAATGGATTCGAAACGACCAAGTTTTGGCCTTATTTCTGCTGAAAAGGTAAGACATAGCTAGCTAATGGATCTTGCTAGATATAAAGTGATATGTTGCTTTTGCTATTTAGTTGTACATATTTATGTGAGTGTTATAGCTAGGAACTATGCGTCACTTGTTTTGAGTGTTGTTTTCAAGCATTAGCAGCTATATAGCAAGCTGGTGTAGCTAGCTAGCTTGCTAGCAAGCTGACTTGACTGCGGTATTGGTTTGTTTATCTGAATATAAAATGTTGCCTCTGGCAATTATTTGTAACAAGCTAGCTATGACTATATGTATCATTGTGTTATTTCTTATGTACTGTATGTGGTCTGAAAGCCACACATCTGATTAGCCAGCTAATTCACTTCACAGTACTTGCTCAGAATAGATATGATCTTAGTTGACGACAAAACTCTAGCTAGAAAATATCTTTGAACAAAAATATTGCTTTTTTTTCCAGTGCTGCTACAACTGCTACAATTTCGAGGATGCAGTTGGCACACCCCTGAGTGAGGGAGGATCAGATCCGTAAGCACAATCTTTGGCAAAAACAAGTCTGTTCCATCATTGTATTTCCCCTAACTGGCCAATAACTTATCTAATGATTGATTGAGCATGGTGAAGTTATTAATTACACTTTGGATGGTGTATCAATGCACCCAGTCACTACAAAGATACAGGCTTCCTTCAAACTCAGTTGCCAGAGAGGAAGGAAACCGCTCAGGGATTTCACCATGAGGCCAATGGTGACTTTAAAACAGTTACAGAGTTGAATGGCTGTGTTAGGAGAAAACTGAAGATGGATCAACAACATTGTAGTTACTCCACAATACTAACCTAATTGCCAGTGAAAAGATTGAAGCTTGTACAAAAAAATACTATTCCAAAACATGCATTCTGTTTGCAACAAGGCACTAAAGTAATACTGCAAAAAAATGTGGCAAAGCAATTCACTTTTTGTCCTGAATACAAATTGTTATGTGTTCTACTTGAAAATCTATGGCAAGACCTGAAAATGGTTGTCTAGCAATGACAACCAATTTAACAGAGCTTGAAGAATTTTGAAAATAATAAATGGCAAATGTTGCGCAATCCAGGTGTGGAAAGGTCTTAGAGACTTACCCAGAAAGACTCACAGCTGTAATCGCTGCCAAAGGTGTTTCTACAAAGTATTGACTCAGGGTGTGAGTACTTTATGTAAATTAGATATTTCTGTATTTCATTTTCAATAAATTCGTAAAAATGTCTAAAAACATGTTTTTCACTTTGTCATAATGGGGTATTGTGTGTAGATGGGTGCGAATGTTTTAAAATGTAATCCATTTTTAATTCAGACTGTAACACAACAAGTCAAGGGGTATGAATACCTTCTGAAGGTACTGTATGTAGCTAAAATGTTTAGGATAATAAATTACCCAGGATTTACTTGATGATGAGGTGTTTTCTCTCAGGGCAAGAACCCCCATCTGGCTTGAACTTGAGGCTTTATCAAATGGCTAAAGAGATTAGTCTATTGCACAGAGGTATTACTGTGTTTCTTCCCCATTTGAGCTGTCTGGTCAGATGCAGACAGTACGAGCTCAACACCAACACGTGTTGAGTATGAGGCTGTAACATGACATTGTATTGAATCAGGGGCACAACTTTGGTTTTAGAAGTGGGGGGGACATCATTTTAATCATCATTTTTTTATCCAGTCGGATAAACACTCCAAACAGACTACCCGACCACTCTGATGCTTCCGCATGGTCCTAAAGCACACCGTTGCCTTCGTTTTGTATCACATTCCAATGATAAAACTGGGGGGGACAAAAATGCAATTTCAGTGAAAGTTGCGCCCCTGTATTGAATGACTGTATGCCTAATAGCCTCCTTCTTCAATGGTGCAAAAAATAGTAACTCCCTTCATATTGAACTGAATGTATTTAGCCTAGAAATCTAAGACTGATAGTCGTTAAAGGCAATTCTGTCATAGTTGTCAAATGGTCAAATTGTATTCCAGATTCGGATTCAGATTGATGGAGCATGTTTCGTTTGTTGTCTTCGTCTGAGCTTGACTACAGCAGCACTTGACTACAACCATCAATAATCATCGTCCAGCCTTGGAGAACGCTCACAGGAAGTGTAAACCTACAGAGTACTCAGAAATGTTTTTGAAAGAGAGGGGCCTGCAACCAAACATATTAATCATATGTAAATAAGGGACGTTTGTGTGGCCAACAATAAACTTGTGTGAGAAACCATATTTGTGTATTCTTTACCTAGCATATAGGCATCATTATTGTACTTTTGGAATGGTTTTAGTAATTGTTTTACTAAACTGTACTCTCTTCCTGAATCTCTATGCTTCTGATGGTATTCACTCCAAATTAGCAGGCCTAGAGTACATGAGGGTAGATATCCAGGAAGACGTATGGACTATCCTGGTGTAAATACAGTACAACAAATTGTTTCGATTACACAGATCAAGTCACATAAAGATTTATTGGGATATAAAGGGAGATAAACAGGAATACAAGTTAGTGTCTGTAACCTTCTCTAAGGAAAACATTCTGATATAGTACTGAATTTATGTCCAACAGTCCAAATCACACAAAAAAACGACTTACAATGATGTCACCAAATTGAATATTTTTTCTAACTGGGATCCAAATGAATAATAAAGTTCTGTGTACTCGTGGAAAGTGGTCAGCTGTTATGCAAACCTATACTTGGTAATACATTAATAGAATAGTGCAGTGGTGAAATGGTAGCAGTTGTGTGTTGTAAGGTGCATGACTCTTTCGATTTGGACCTGGTGGTACTGCTGTACTGTAAATGGTCAAACATCACACACTCTCACACAAAAACACACACACACACACACATAGGCATGCACACACACACACACACACACACACACACACACACACACACACACACACACACACACACACACACACACACACACACACACACACACATACACACTCACACACAGCCATACACAGCCATACACACATGGGCATGCTACTGGCTGTCAGTGTATGATGAATGGCGTCTGTTTTTCTGCTCAGTGAGGGAATTCAGCGTGTGTGCAGTGTGTGTGAGAAATAATGATAGTGGTTCTGTGGTTGTCTATGAGTGTATGTTTTTGTGCAGGCAAGGCAGTACAAAATCATTGTGTTTCCACATACTGTGTTTTACTTGCAATTGTGTGTACTTGTGTGTGCTTTACCAGTCAGGCCTCTTTTGGTCTGGGCCACTGTAGTATACTCCCTGTCTCTCTCTAACCCACCCCCAATACACCCCACCACCCCTCCCTCTATCCTTATGTCTGTCTGTCTGTCTGTCTGTCTGTCTGTCTGTCTGTCTGTCTGTCTGTCTGTCTGTCTGTCTGTCTGTCTGTCTGTCTGTCTGTCTGTCTGTGTGTGTCTGTCTGTCTGTCTGTCTGTCTGTCTGTCTGTCTGTCTGTCTGTCTGTCTGTGTGTCTGTCTGTCTATCCCTGTCTCTCTCTCTCTCTCTCTCTCTCTCTCTCTCTCTCTCTCTCTCTCTCTCTCTCTCTCTCTCTCTCTCTCTCTCTCTCTCTCTCTCTCTCTCTCTCTCTCTCTCTCTCTCTCTGTGTGTGTGCCACCAGCAGTGGTAATGGGGAGGGACCTGTCAGCTCACTTAATACATCTAATGTTTGCCAGTGCCAGAGGACACACACACACACACACACTGAGCTCTGACACACACAGCACGCTCTCCTCTCCCTCTCTGTCACCGCTCTGTCACATTCCCTCTTTCTCTTCCTCCCTCCCTGCCTCTCTCGCTCTCTCTCCCACTGAGTCACATCTTTCTTTTTTCCAGTCTCTTTCTCTCTATTTCCATCTCATTTGTTTAGATGGAATATTCCACAAATCTCTGTTATATTTGTGATGTCAATGCTAACAGATATACAATACATATGGTATATGAATGCCATGTTATTGAACAACCACATCTTTTAGTGTACCGGTATAGATTGGTGATAATGCATATTTTTTTCTGCCCATGGAAATCCTACAACCAAAGAGAGAGGAGGAGGAACAAGGATAGGAAGAATATAGATATAAAAACAAATGGCTTGTTGAGACAGAGAAATACCCCCACTCTGCCTCCACCTCTCCCTCCCTCTCTCTTTCCACTCCCTCCTCTCTCACATCCTCCCCCACGGTCTGTCGCTCTAATGAATATCACCCAAGTAAATCAGAGATGCACAAAAATCTCTCTCTCCCTGTCTCCCTCCGTCTCTATCTCCCTGTCTCCCTCCCTCTCTCTCTCCCTGTCTCCCTCTCTCTCTCTCTCTCTCTCTCTCTCTCTCTCTCTCTCTCTCTCTCTCTCTCTCTCTCTCTCTCTCTCTCTCTCTCTCTCTCTCTCTCTCTCTCCTCACTCCATCTCTGTCTTACTGCACCTACATCTCACCCCCCCCCCTCCCTACAGATGGTCACGCCCGCCCCCCTCCTACCCCTCACTCTGGCCCTGCCACCCAATGGGGGTGGAGATTTACATGGCGCCCTGGCTAGAAGGGTCACGCGACAAGGTCATTCAGTGTGTGTTTGTGTGCCCGTGCGTGAGTGTGTTTGTGCCCTCTGTAGGAACCAATGGGGCTTGTCCTTAAGTCCAGCATTCTGTTGACTTGGTCCAAAGGCATCAGAATATAGGATGACACATCAACCAGGACTAAGGACATGTATGTACTGTATCAGAGTCATAGTACAGAGTCAAGACACTATGGGGTGATATAGAGGATGCTATAGATATCTAGAGGACAGAAGAGGCCCATGGTTAGGTTGGTCTGTATACTGTTCTGCATGAGGAGAAGGAGGAGGCCATCTTATGAGTCAGTGTCTCTCTCTCTCTCTCTCTCTCTCTCTCTCTCTCTCTCTCTCTCTCTCTCTCTCTCTCTCTCTCTCTCTCTCTCTCTCTCTCTCTCTCTCATTCTGTCTCTCTCTCTTCTCTCTCTCTTCTCTCTCTCATTCTGTCTCTCTCTCTCTCTCATTGTGTCTCACTATCTCTCTTCCTCTCTCTGCAGTAGGCTGGCTGCTGAGATTTAATGGACAAGGAACTGAAGCTGAAACTCGAATCATAATAATGAGACAAAATGAGAGGCACATACGCAGAAACAGAGAGAGGGAGAGAGAGCGAGAGAGAGAGAGAGAGAGAGAGAGAGAGAGAGAGAGAGGTGTCTGATGATGTTGATTTAATGCCATTCACTCTTGGGGAATCAACCCTACTCTCTCTCTCACATACAGACACACACTGGCACAGCGAGACACACACTGCAGTATTTGCCTTTTCTATTGCGCTATGCTGATGCTCTGTCAAATGCTGTTTCTCTGAATATGGGCTTTTATGTGGGTGAATATGAGTATGGCCGTGAGATCGTGAGTGTGCATGTTGGTTTTATGTTGTGATCTTTGCTTGTGTATCTCTCTCCCTCTCTGTCCCCCTCTCTCCCTCTCTCCCTCTCGCTATCTCTCTCTTATTCTATCTCTCTCTCTCGCTGTATGTCCCTATCTCTCTCTCTCTATGTCCCCCCCCCTCTCTCTATCCCTCTCGCTCTCTCTCTCATTCTATCTCTCTCTTTCTCTCGCTGTATGTCCATCTCTCTCTCTCTCTCTCTCTCTCTCTCTCTCTCTCTCTCTCTCTCTCCCTCTCTCTCAGGGGGATAGTATAGAGGACAGGCATTAGCAGTGCCATAGCAGATGTCACCAGGCACACGACTACACAGCTCATCAATTATAGAGACCCGTATCCCTCCTTTCTCTCTTCCTCATCTCCTTTTCTTAATCTCTCCATTCCCCATCCATCTCCCTTCCTCCCTCAAAGCTCCTCTGCTCTTCTCTCCCTCTCATATACTCAGCCATACCTATATGTGTATTCTGCAGATTGAAAATGCCCATTGTAAAGTGTACAAAGGTTTGATTCTATTGATTATGATGCAAGGACAGTTCCCTCCAGTCTACCTCGTTCCCTCCTATTAGCTGGAGATGACTGAATAGAGTTAAGCGTTATGAACTACTAACCCCTATATGAGCCTACAGCGACTCATGCATCCAACCAACCCCCCTCCCACACACACACACACACACACACACCTCAGACATCGACCCACGCTTGCCATGCCATGGGATGCAGGATCAGCTGACTAGGCCACAATACACGCTTGAGTGGGTCAGGGACTTTGTGTGAACGCATTCGTAGCATATGCTGAATGCAGTATGTTTGTTCAACAAAGAGTCAAGGAATTCCCAGGCAGGAGTGTGTGTGTGCTTGTGTGCATTCCTTTACGTGTGTATTTTTGTGTGTGGAGGGGTAGACACACTTAATCTGTACTCCCCATACTCTTTCACAGCATCATCATCATCATCATCTTCCTCCCCTGTAGCTCTCTCTCTTCTCTTCTCTTGAATCTGTCTGTGTCCTCTCCCTCTCCTTCCCCTCCCCCCTGGTATTGCGGGTGACATTGGGGTAAAGTGGGACAGAGTGTTGGAGAAGCGATGCAGAAGAGACAGTGAGACAGGACGGTGGTACTCTGACTCTCCTATGCAGCCTCCTCAGTCCCCCCAAGCCCGCCGGCTCTGACCAAGGGGACCCCACTTGTCACCTTTACTCTACTCTGCTCCACAACATCTGTCTCCATAGCGCCTTTGCTTTTCTCCCTCCTCCTCCTCTTCTTCGTCCTTCTCTTCCTCTTCTGGGTCGCTGTCGCCATGACACCCAGCAACACGGTTGAAGGATCATCACGGGGAGCGGGTGAACGAGGGAGTGAGGGGAGGAGTGTGTAGAGCCAGACCTTCCCCCTCGGCAGTGCACTCATCTGCAAACAGGCCTCCTCTCTTCCCCTGACCCCGTGCTGTCTAAGTCACATTTTCCAGTTGTCCTTGGTAGCCTGAGATGTTGTGGCACCACAGTGTAGGACACTATTGATTAGCGTGAGAACACTGTGCGTCTGTGTGTGTGTGTGTGTGGCACAGCTCCACACACACATACAATCTACAGTTGTCAGCCAAGTCACGAGCTAGCCTTGTGAATCAATGCTTGTCAAACACCCTGCTAAGCCCCTATGACCAATTTCAAATTCAAGTCCATCCTCTTGAGACTCCCACTGCTCTGTCTAATGCTTTACTATGACACATAATAGACCTGTGTGACATTAGATCGTTGACGCACCATTGTTTGTGTCTACTCCACAGCAGACTAAGATTGTGTGTGTGTGGTGTGTGTGTATATAATGCATTCGATATGCCCTGTGAGTCAACATGTGCAAACGTGTCCGCATCCATTATCTATGAGACTGAATAATTAAAGACATGGCGACAAAATGCACTGCATGTAGACGTGTGAGTGTGTGTGTGTATGCATTCGTTGTCAGAATGGAATCACGGCCACATGTACATGCAGAGGCCATTAGTGTGTGTGTGTATAGCAATGTGTGTGTGGGCAATCCGAGTAGAAGTACTACAGGAAAATATCACACACAAATGTTTATCTCCATTTTGAGAAACAGAGAGGGGAAGAGGAGAGAGAGGGGAAAAGAGGGGTAGAGCTATTGCTACCTGTTTAACATCTCTCTGTCCTACATCTCTCTCTCTTTCCTCATCATTGCTCTTTCTTTCTCTTTTTTTTCCCTTCATAGTGCTGCTTGAATATTTATGCTGGTTCTAATTAGGGTTGCTGAAGTGTGCGTGAGGCCTTGAACCATTGCTGACAGAGAAATGGAGAGAATGAGCGCGAAAGAGAGATGATGATGTTATTTCTCTCTTGTATTCCTCCCTTTTTTCGCATGAATGCGTTTTCTCAATTTCTTTTAGGCCCTATTTGTTTCGGTTATTTTTTTATCTTGAGCCATGAGCATGAAATCCTCAGTGTGAGACTACGGCGTCACCTTCTCACAACACAAGGAGAGGAAGAGACAGAATGGTGGAGGAGAAAGAACAGAGTGACTGAGTAGAAAGAGGAGGCAGAGAAAGAGATTGGTGGATGCCAGAGGAAGAGAACAGAGTGAGTGAGAGAAGAGGAGGTATAGAGAGATTTGACAGTGAAGCGTTTGACAGTGAAGCATGGCTTTTTAATGAGTGCATTAGTCCTCTACATACCCTCTCTTCTCCTCTCCTCTTCTCCTCTCCACTCTTCTGTTTTCTTCTCTTCTCTTCTCCTCTCCTCTCCTCTTCTACACTCCCTTTGATCACTGCACCGCACTGAGACACAATCAGATGAGAGGGAGAGAGATGGATGGAGAAGAGACGGAGAGCAGGAGAGGGGGAGGAGAAGGTCAAGGGGTGAGGATGGAGGATGAAGACTTGTGAAGAGCTAAGAACAGACAGAGAGAAGCCAATTTTATTGTGAAGGAAAGAACATCCGTGTGAGTATCTCTGTACCTTAGCCTTTAGATATCACTACACTTACAAACCTTTACTCAGTGATGTCAAGATCGACCGGAAGACTGTTCGAATGTTAGCGAGAGAAAGGGGAAAATGATTGTCAGTATCCATGCAACGTTGTTTAAAACGCTGTATCAACCTTCTCTCAATGCTGACATAACGTTTTGTTTCCCATTGAGTCATAGAGTTACACATCAGGCCTGGTTCTCTTTCTATTCCATTTCAATAGCACTCCACCAGGCTAATAAAGAAATAATTTGAATTTGAATAGAATAACATAGAGAGAGAGAGAGAGAGAGAGAGAGAGAGAGAGAGAGAGAGAGAGAGAGAGAGAGAGAGAGAGAGAGAGAGAGAGAGAGAGAGAGAGAGAGAGAGAGAGCAAGGACAGATAGAGAGAGAGAGGGAGATAGAGAAAAGAGAGAGGGAGAGGGGGAGAGAGAGAGAGAGAGAAAGAGAGAGAGAGAGAGAGAGAGAGAGAGAGAGAGAGAGAGAGAGAGAGAGAGAGAGAGAGAGAGAGAGAGAGAGAGAGAGAGAGAGATGGACATACAGCGAGAGAAAGAGAGAGATAGAATGAGAGAGCGAGCGAGAGGGATAGAGAGAGGGGGGGACATAGAGAGAGAGAGAGATAGGGACATACAGCGAGAGAGAGAGATAGAATAAGAGAGAGATAGCGAGAGGGAGAGAGGGAGAGAGGGGGACAGAGAGAGAGAGAGAGAGAGAGAGAGAGAGAGAGAGAGAGAGAGAGAGAGAGAGAGAGGAGAGAGAGAGAGAGAGAGAGAGAGAGAGAGAAACTTGGACACATACTCACAGAGTTACTGTAGAGGCTATTGTCAGGAAGGTGTAGATGTCCCATTGTCAGACATGTGCTTAATTCTTCTCAGCCAATAGACCAGAGGAGAAAAGAAAATGATGATGACAGATAGAAGAGAGAAGAGGGGAGGGAGGAGAGTTAGGGAGGGAGAGAGCAGCATTGATTCCACAAGCTTGATTCATTTCCATTCATGTGCCATTGTACTGGCGCTGTTAATATAGCAGGTATGGGAGAGCAGCGAGGTCACCCGTGATACAAGTCAGTATTCAACATCCATCCGTGTCTGAGGACGTTCGGAGATGATGTGGAAACCGGCCACTAGGGGCAACAATGAGCGCTGTTACCTTTAAGAAGGTTTCGTAAGCATCTGCCTCTGATTCCAAAGGTTGCAAGTTTGAATCCAGCGATAGAAAGTTGTTTTTGGTATTTTTATTTGAAGCCTATCCCAAACCTTAACCCTTACATAAAACATTCAGAGTTAATGCCTAGACTTAACCTTAAACACTTAGAAATTTGACGTTTGAGAAACATGGATGAACGTCTAATTTTGACGTGAGACTGTGAAAGCTGGCAGGGGAGAGGAGGAGGAGGGGAGGGAGGAGAGGAGAAGAGGAGAGGAGGAGAGGGGAGAGATTTAGGAGGACAGGGACATTTTATTACAATCCCATCTTTATTACCCCTCACCCCTCCTCTCATCACTCACACACACACCTCATGCTCCAGGATGTTGGTGCAGGCGGGATGGGGGAGTTAATTACATGTTGGACCTAAATCGACTCAGCTGGGCAAGTCATGTGTGTGGTGTGTGTGTTGTGTGTGGTTGTATGTGTGTATGACTGTGTGCAAATTCATATGTATGCATTCATTTATAAACATGCATGAATATATCTGCGGTCTAGTAGTCGTGTGTGGGGGAGGGGGGCGGGTACGAGTGTGGGTGTGTGCGTGTGTGTGCGTGTGTTGGAGACACAGGGAGGTGGTTTGGGTTGCTGGGGAGCACAAATGAAATAGCTTTTAGTGGCTCTTCCCAGTGCCTACTCCAAATCAGTTGTAATGGGCCTGTGGTAATTATGAAATAAATTAGCTAGCTCTCCTTTCTTTCTCTCTCTCTCTCTCTCTCTCTCTCTCTCTCTGCTCTCTCTCTCTCTCTCTCTCTCTCTCTCTCTCTCTCTCTCTCTCTCTCTCTCTCTCTCTCTCTCTCTCTCTCTCTCTCTCCCTCTCCCACCCTCTTTCTCTTCCATTACTTTCTCTCTGTGCCCTCATTCTCTCTCCTCTCCTATTCCTCCATCTTGTTGGTGTGTTGAGCAGCCAGGTCACCTGTAATACAAGTCAGTATTAGACGTCCATCCATGTCTGAGGACGTCAGGAGATTACTTGGAAACCGGACACTAGGGGCAACAGTAAGCACTCTTACCTTCAAGTAGGTTTCAGTTTTGCTAGGGCATTGTGGATGGACATGGCGGTGGAGTGTAAGCATCTGCTTCTGGTGCCAAAGGTTGCATGTTTGAATCCAGAGATAGAAAGTTGTTTTTCAGATTTTTGTTTTAAGCCTATCCCAAACCTTAACCCTTACCTTAACCATTCGGAATTAATGCCTAACCTTAAGATTTTAGAGTTAATGCTTAAACTTAACCCTAACCTTAAAAATGCGGAGTTAAAGCCTAAACTTAACAAGAAAGAGACACTCAGTAAGAGGTTAAGAGGGGAGGCACAGTGGAAGAGAGAGAGAGAGAGAGAGAGAGAGAGAGAGAGAGAGAGAGAGAGAGAGAGAGAGAGAGAGAGAGAGAGAGAGAGAGAGAGAGAGAGAGAGAGAGAGAGAGAGAGAGAGAGAGAGAGAGAGAGAGAGAGAGAGAGAGAGAGAGAGAGAGAGAGATGAGCGAGGAGTAGAATTCCAAAACAGAACATTTGAATTTGAAAAGAACATTGTGATGATATGGAGACAGAGGGGGACAGGATATGGGGCACGGGGAAAGACGAGACAGGAGAAAAGCAGAGATGAATAGACTGGGGCGATTAAAGAGCAGAACGATAGAAGGGAGGACAATTAGGATCAGTGGTTTTAACCATAGAATCGAATAATGAAGAAGGGATATATTTGATGGCCACACACACACACCCCAGTCTCTACTAATTTTCCTCAAACACTCACAGAGGGCGCACACTCATACACACACAGAGAGAGACAGAGAGAGAGAGAGAGAGATGGAGACAGAGAGATAGAGACAGAGAGAGAGAGGGAGAGAGAGAGAGAGAGAGAGAGAGAGAGAGAGAGAGAGAGAGACAGAGGGAGACAGAGGGAGACAGAGGGAGAGAGAGAGAGAGAGAGAGAGAGAGAGAGAGAGAGAGAGAGAGAGAGAGAGAGAGAGAGAGAGAGAGAGAGAGAGAGAGAGAGAGAGAGAGAGAGAGAGAGAGACACAGGACAAGTGTGTTCCACTAGCCTTCGATATATTAGCCAACAGGTGAACTGAAACAGTTGGGCTGACTCTTTGCCTAGGCATGTTGGATCTATGTTGAGTGTGGATTCTATGTTGAGTGTATGTATGCAATGTCACTGTGTCATTGGTAATGCTGATCCCTGACCCACTCTGTTGGGAGCCTGATGGTTTGTGTGAAAGCTCATGTGAGGATGCCTTTGGTGTGTGAGCTGGGGAGGCTTGGAGTTGATGGTGTTTGAGGGTCCAGTCAGTGTGTGCTGTGGTGTGTATGGGGACAGGGTTGAGGACAGAGATTTATTGTAGTTGTGTCTCCTAGCTAGCTGATGATTATCTTTGTGATAGTTAGTCCATGGCCAGCCCAGTCCTCTGTCGATCCCAAAACTCTCTCTCTTTCTGTCTCATTCTCTGTTCATTCTACCTTCACTCGTTTAACACCACCTAAAATGCAGATTCTGTTAATCCGTTAAGGGGCCTTCCTCAAACACACACACACTCACACACACATGCACAAACAAGCACACATGCTCTGCTCTCATCCGTTAACAAAGGGGCCCTCCTCAAACATACTGCAGTGCCCCCTACCTAGCCGTCGTCACGTGAGCGCACAGGCCCTAGCAACAGCCAGCGAGAGAGCGAAAGACGTAGACTGGGAAAGAGAAGGAAAGATCGGAGCAAGACTGTTGACAGAGAGAGAGAGAGAGAGAGAGAGAGAGAGAGAGAGAGAGAGAGAGAGAGAGAGAGAGAGAGAGAGAGAGAGAGAGAGGGAGGAGGAGAGGTGCAGCGCATTAATAAGTAATGGGCCCAACAGTTTAAAACACTCCTAGTTAGCATTGCGGCGACGGCAGCAGAATCATTTGCATGTGATCCAAGAACAAAACCCTCCCCTCCTGCCTAACCAATACGCAATTTCCTCTCTCTCCCCCGCTCTCTCAATGTATCTTTATCTGTCCCTTCATCTATGTTTCATGGTCTACCAATCAACATGCATCTCACTTTGTTTCTCTTCCTCAGTGTCTTTTGACCTCTTTCTGTTGTTGTTCTTGTTGTTGATCTGTTTTTACTACACCCCCCCGTCCAACAAACTCCCCTGGCGGTGGTCACTCTTGCGTTAACATATTATTTTCTTCTTCTACTATTGTTGTTTAGTTTTTTGGCTTTTCTTCCCCCTTTGCTACTTGGAGATGATTTGTTGAAAATGGCAGCCATATGAGGTTATATTTAGCCATGCCTTGTCTTGTCCTCCGTCCTCCCTCCCCTCTCACAACCATGTCTCAAAGACGATGGGGTTTCCATACACATTCAAAACGTATGGAGGAGCAGAAATACTTGGGGCTCAAAATATGTGTGCATGTGCGCGGTTTGTGACCCTTTAGGGTAGACGTTTGGGCCTACACACATACACATACATTCAACAGCAGCTTTATTCTGCACTCGACTTAACACCCTGCCCCAGGCTGAGCAGCCCAACACTTTCCATTACTTACAGGTCCTTCTGAAAGACGAGGGAGGAGAGGGAAGGAAGGAGAGATGGAGAGGGGGATTTTTAGGTTCTTCCATAGTGGGGTAGACCACTATGCACACACACATGCACACACACACAGGCACACAAACTCCTGGAGGCAGAGACAGACTAGACAAGAATTGATCTGCTCTCCCAAAAGGAAAGGCTTGCATGCGAGGAGAGAAGTGAATTGTTTGTGCACATGTGTGATGCATATGCCTGCGGGCCACATCCCTCTTTGTTCATTCTCTCTCTCCCTCTCTCTCTCTATATCAATCGCCATCTGCCCTCCTCCCTGTGGGGTCAGCCCTTTCTCTCCTCCGCTGACTCTCCATGCAGGCCCAGCCAGTCTTCCTAATGTCTCTCTTATTTCCCAGAAAGTAAAACAGGGAATAACCGGATAAATAGCAAATGCCCCTAGAAAAAGGGAGATAAGGGGGCAAGGGATAATCTCTACCCTGTCAGAGATACAAAATCGAGACAGATCTTGACCAAATACAGGCTCAGTAACAACAAATTGGCTATAGAGAAAGGAAGACACAAAAGATATGGCTACCCAAAGAGGAGTGTCTATGTGGTCACTGCACTGCAGAGGAGGTAGAGACAGAGATCCACTTTTTCCTCCACTGTGAGAAATACTGTCAAATATGATAACCTTTTTTCAAGAAAATATCTCAATCAATTCCTAACTTCTGTGCATTTACTTATGACATAAAGCTGTGAACTATTCTGGGTGAGGGAGAAACTGCAAATATTACTGCCAGATATACATATGATTTCCATAGCCTGAGGGACATCCCATGACCATTAATTCCCTAAAGTATTAACATCGAATATAATTTACATAACATACATTTTGTTGTTTATTTAGTCATTCTTTCTTTTTCTTTTTAAAATCTTCAATTTATCTACCGAAGATTCCACAATACAACAGCAGTAGTGTTGTACCTGCATACATGTATCATGTTTCAGGAGAAGATCCAGATGCAGACAGTGTTTAAGTAACAAAAGTGTATTACAAAAACAGGGGGCAGGCAAACGACAGGTCAAGGGCAGGCAGAGGTCAGTAATCCAGATCAGAGTCCAAAAGGTACAGAACAGCAGGCAGGCTCAGGGTCAGTGCAGGCAGAATGGTCAAAACCGGGAAAACTATAAAACAGGAACTTGAAAAAGACATGAGCAAGGGGAAACAGGAGACAAAGGGCTGTGAGACATGGGTTTGATCCTAGACACATGAAAAGTGGGATGCATACAGAGGGTACGGGGCAACAGAAGACGAAGAGCACAGGGGCTAATTATCTTGGAGATGGGGAAAGGGCCGATAAACCGGTAGGAAAGTTAGTGCGACTCCACCCGGAGGGGGACATCTCTGGTGGACAGCCATACCTTCTGCCCGAGACGATACCGGGGAGCCGGGGTCCGGTGGCAGTCCGATTGTCGTCGATACCTGGAGGTGGTCTTGAGAAGAGCAGACCGGGCTCTCCTCCAGGTATGACGACAGCGGCGGACAAACATCTGGGCCGAGGGTATGCCAACCTCTTCCTCTTGCTCCGGGAAGAGCGGGGGCTGATAACCCAGGGAACACTCAAAGGGCAAAAGACCCATGGGAGAGCAGGGAAGGGGGTTGCGGGCGTATTCGACCCACACTACTTGCTGGCTCCAGGGTGGTGGGGTTGGCAGAGACCAGGTAGCGCAGAGTCGTCTCCAGGTCTTGTTTAGCTCGCTCCAACTGGCCGTTGGACTGAGGGTGGAAACCGGAGGACAGGCTGACAGACGACCCAATGAGTGTGCAGAACGCCTTCCAGAACCGGGACGAGAACTGAGGACCCCGGTCGGAGACCATGTCCCCTGGGAGTCCATGGATCATGAGCTGGGCCATCTCTTTGGCGGAAGGTAGCTTGGGGAGAGGAATGAAGTGGGCGGCTTTGGAAAACCGGTCCACAACTGTCAGAATGGCGGTGTTGACATTAGACGGGGGAAGACCCGTGACATAATCCAGGGATATGTGAGACCAGGGCCAGTTCGTCTATCACGTTTCAGGAGAAGACCCAGATGCAGACAGTGTTGAAGTAACAAAAGTTTATTACATAAACAGGGGGCAGGCAAACAACAGGTCAAGGGCAGGCAGAGGTCAGTAATCCAGATCAGATTCTAAAAGGTACAGAACGGCAGGCAGTCTCAGGGTCAGGGCAGGCAGAGGTCAATAATCCAGGGTGGTGTGACAAGGTACAGAACGGCAGGCAGGCTCAGGGTCAGGGCAGACAGAATGGTCAAAACCGGGAAAACTAGAAAACAAGATCTTGAAAAAGCCAGGAGCAAGGGGAAAACCGCTGGTAGGCTTGATGATACAAAACTAACTGGCAACAGACAAACAGAGAACACAGATATATATACACTGGGGATAATGGGGAAGATAGGCAACACCTGGAGGGGGGTGAAGACAATCACAAAGACAGGTGAAACAGATCAGGGTGTGACAACATGATTTTATGTACTATTATTATTACTAACGAAATTAACTGGATTTCATTATTCTCCTTGCATTGTACATATTTCCTGAAATGCTGTACCACTATATTGCTTTGGCAATATCTACAAATTCTATTTCATGCCAATAAAGCAATCTGAATTTGAGAGAGAGAGAGAGAGAGAGAGAGAGAGGGGGGGAGAGAGCGAGAGAGAGAGAGAGAGAGAGAGAGAGAGAGAGCGAGAGAAAGAGAGAGAGAGAGAGAGAGAGAGAGAGAGAGAGAGAGAGAGAGAGAGAGGGAGAGAGAGAGAGAGGGGGAGAGAGAGAACAACCAGAGTAATAACATCGCTACCTGTGTCTATCTCACTATTTCATTATTGTCCTCATTCATTTCTTACTGTAGCCTCCTGTTAATTATTACTACTCATTGAGTATTATTATTTGTCCTATTATTATCTATCTGAGTCATCATTGATTTGATATGTGTCTATATGTTTGCTTTAGTAATGTATGTGGCAACACTTTCCTTGCCAATAAAGCCTTTTGAATTAGAAAAACATAATTGAAAGAGAGAGGGAGAGGGAGATGGAGAGGGAGATGGAGCAGTGGAGGGAAGAGTGAAAATAGTGATTTAGTGATGAATATTTCACTGCATCTGCCACTGTGGGTGCTAACCACACTGAATAAACTGAGGGATATAGGTACGTACAGAGGGAGAAGAGAGAAAGAGAGTGAGCGGTAGCAAGGAGGTAGGTAGAGAAAGAGATGGATGAGAGACAGAGGGAGAAGAGAGAGAGAGAGAGAGAGAGATAGCAGGGAGGTAGGTGAAGAGAGGGAGTGAGGGGGAGGTGAAGAGACAGAGAGATCCATGGTAACCTCTGAATGATTCTCTGTCAGTGGAGGCCTTACCCATCATCAGTAGGAACACTCCACTACTGGTGGAGCCATAATATACTGTCTGGGGGAGAGGGAGGAGGTGAGGACGGGGAGAAACAATCCCCTGCTCATCAATTAGATTTAAGAGAATGCCTTGTCCACTCCCCTCTTAGCCCTTCCCCCTTTCTGTGCATCCTTTTGCTTAGCTCTCTCTCCCTCTTCCTCTTTACTCCTTCTCAATCCATGCCCCTCCCCTCACCCATTTCTTCTCTCACTTCCTTCTCTATCCTCTCTCCTTTCTGCCCTCTTTCCCTTCTATTCTGTAAATGTGCTCTTTCTCTCCCTGGTTGCGTCTGAAATGGCACCCTATTCACTATATAGTGCACTACTTTTGATCAGATCCCTATGGTCCTTAGTCAAAAGTAGAGCACTAAATAGGGAATAGGGTGCCATTTCAGATGCACTTCCTGTCTGTGTCAGTGTGTTGTGACAGGGTGGTGAGGGTGTTGTAGGGGGTTAAACTCACCAAGTGCACATTATCCTGTAAGACTTAATACCCAGGTTGAAACAAAAGGGCAGGCCCGCAATTACAGCCTTCACGGCCTAGCACTCAGCACGACAACAGTTAGCCACACACACACACACACACACACACACACACACAAAACACAGCTACAAAAGGATACAAACAGGTGAATAGATATTAAACTATTTTTAATGAACACTCATAGTAGAAAACTGGACTGGAATATCTATGAGATAGTTGAATGCTGTGAGAATATTGTGTGAATGTTGATATGAGGTTGTTGTCAGTTTTGAAGGCAGGAAGGAACAGGCGCTCCCATTGCCGTCTGAGTCTTGTTAGAGTGATGGAGTGTGTGTGTGTGTGTGTTTGTGTGTGTGTGTGTGTGTGTGTGGCGGGTAGCCAGCCCTGTCGTCTATGCTTTAAAAAATCTCCTTTGGATAGAGCTGTGGAGCCATAAAGTGCATTGATCGTCATCCCTCACACTGCCGCTGCCAGCACAAACACACACGCATTTGTATTCATTGATACTCTCTCACACACTCACGCACACTCCCTATCATTCACAAATACATATAATCACACATACACACTCCTTTATAAACTCACAGACACCAAAAATGAAGACAAGTATACTAGTCAAAATAACAGACATAAACATTATGTCTTTGCATTTCTTAGGGTTACTGTGTCTGGCCAGATGCTGACAAATAACTATAGGCACTTCCCCTCACAGTGGTGTGTAGAATACACCTAAATAAAACATTTCCCTCCTATTTTCTCATGCATATACCAGATGTAAATATTCCCATAGCCCTTGCAAACACAGTGGTTAACAAACAAGAACCAATCTGAAAATACACTCCCCTTGATATACTCTAAAACACACACACAAACGCATTCACGCACGCACACACACTCACACAAACACACTTATATAACAATCCCCAAAACTCACAGACAGTGGAATAATACAGGCTGTCTCAAACCGAGCCAGTGGAGAACAGACAGATGAACGTTAACAGAAGCGTGTAAAAGGGCTGAACACTGAAATCCACTCTGGGTGTTATCGACATGAGGATAAATCAGGGGCAGGCTAAGCACTCACTGATGTGAAATGAACATGACACTAATATACTGTTACAATAACACAACCCGTGAAATATTAAGACCTCTCTCTCTCTCTCTCTCTTTCTCAAACAAATTCAATTCAATTCAATACACTTTATTGACATGGCAAGTTAAATTACTTACATTGGCAAAGTATACATATAACAAAAATGGTGGGACCTACGGCAATAATAATAGTAGTTGTGTCAGGTGTCAGTGTGCAGCGGTAGGACGGAGTCAGGCGCAGGACACAGAACTGAGTAATAGACAAACTTTACTAGAAAAACAACAAATCTAATTTCCACGCAGGGAAATAACATCAGCTCACAGCAGTATAAACACCAAACAAAGAACAATCACGCACTACACCATGAGGGAACCAGAGGGTTAAATAGAGAAACAAATGAACGTGATGGGAACCAGGTGTGTACAATACAGACAAAACAAATGGAAAACAGAAACGTAGATCGGTGGCAGCTAGAAAGCCGGTGACGACGACCGCCGATGGCCACCCGCACAAGGAGAGGCACCAACTTTGGCGGAAGTCGTGAAAATACCCCCCCTTGACGCGTGGCTCCAGCAGCGCGTCGACACCGACCTCGGGGACGACCCAGAGGACGAGGCGCAGGACGATCCGGGTGGAGACGGTGAAATTCCTGCAGTAAGGAAGGGACCAGGATGTCCTCCACCGGCTCCCAGGATCTCTCCTCTGGACCGTACCCCTCCCACTCCACGAGGTACTGAAGGCCCCTTGCCCGACGCCTTGAGTCCACGATGGCTCGCACAGTATATGCCGGGGCCCACTCGATGTCCAGTGGGGGCGGAGGAACCTCCCGTACCTCAAACTGCTGGAGTGGACCAGCCACCACCGGCCTGAGGAGAGACACATGGAACGAGGGGTTAATACGGTAATCAGGGGGGAGCTGTAACCTATCACAAACCTTGTTCAGTCTCCTCAGGACTTGAAATGGCCCCACAAAACGAGGATCCAGCTTCCGGCAGGGCAGGCGAAGGGGCAGGTTTCGGGTCGAGAGCCAGACCCGGTCCCCCGGTGCATATACCGGGGCCTCACTCGCCTTCTGTCGCCTGATGGCCCATTGCAGGCGCAATGGTCTCCTCCGAGCGCCGAAACCATTCATCCACCGCAGGTGCCTCGATCTGGCTCTGATGCCACGGTGCCAGGACCGGCTGATTCCCTAGTACACACTGAAATGGAGACATGTTAGTGGAGGAGTGGCGGAGGGAGTTTTGGGCCATCTCTGTCCAGGGGATGAAAGCCGCCCACTCCCCCGGCCGGTCCTGGCAATAGGACCGCAGAAACCTAGCCACATCCTGGTTAACTCTCTCCACCTGCCCATTACACTCAGGGTGAAAACCTCAGGTCAGGCTGACCGAGACCCCCAGACGTTCCATGAACACTCTCCAGACCCTCGATGTGAACTGGGGACCCCGATCAGACACTATATCCTCAGGCACCCCGTAGTGCCGGAAGACGTGGGTAAACAGAGCCTCCGCAGTCTGTAGGGCCTTAGGGAGACCGGGCAAAGGAAGGAGACGGCAGGACTTAGAAAACCGATCCACTACGACCAGGATCGTGGTGTTACCTTGTAACGGAGGAAGATCCGTCACGAAGTCCACCGATAGGTGTGACCACGGCCGTTGTGGAACGGGTAGGGGTTGTAATTTCCCTCTGGGCAGGTGTCTAGGTGCCTTGCACTGGGCACACACCGAGCAGGAGGAAACATAAAACAAAGAACAATCACGCACAACACCATGAGGGAACCAGAGGGTTAAATAGGGAAACAAATTAACGTGATGGGAACCAGGTGTGTACAATACAGACAAAACAAATGGAAAACAGAAACGTAGATCGCTGGCAGCTAGAAAGCCGGTGACGACGACGACCGCCGATAGCCACCCGCACAAGGAGAGGCACCAACTTCGGCGGAAGTCGTGACAAGTAGTGGAAATGGGATTACCATTAACAGCAACTACAACAACCAGGCCAAAGAAGTGGTGGACTCCTTCTTGGACCTGATCAGGTGAGATTCAAATGTATGGCAGGGGTGGTGACTTAGGCTAAGCAAAAGGGGCAGACAGGCTGATGTGGCATCTAGTCATTTGGGGATCGTTCACTGAAGTGGCAGCGTGCGTGCCTTGTTTTGTCCCCATCCTTATTTGTCACAATGACAGAAGTGCTCACACGTGGCAGACCATCAGCAAGCTAATGAGCCCACTGTTTGAATATGAGCGGGGCTCCTTTGGATGTTGCGTTGTTCCCCCCAAATTAGGCATAACTTCCCACACATGAATTTGAAAACCGAGCAAAGCAGTCTGACTGCACTTTTATTGTCTTGAAAATGTTTACAGTCAGTGCTCTCTTGCTGTGTCAATACAAATAAGGTCTCTTGAAACTTTGAAAGGGGTATTGACAGCCCTGCTTTCTGGGGTTGTTGGCGACATCCGCGCCATCCAGTTTAATTAAAGTCACAGTTAACCCAACCGGCCGGGGTTCCCTTTGCCGTGCGCCCAGAAAAAAGGTTGCAGTTTGCCAGAGTGCCGTGATAGCGAGACCGTTGAGAAGGTTGTTGTTGTAATGTAATTGTGTTGTTTTTATTTTTACTTTATTTTATTTAGTAAATATTTTCTTAAATATATTTATTGAACAGCAATGTTGGTTAAAGGCTTGTAAGTAAGCATTTAACGGTCAGGTCTACACCTGTTGAATTCGGCGCATGTGACAAATACAATTTGATTTGATGTGCTAACGATCTACAGTAGTTGCTAGCAATGAATTCCTCTTGCTGTAACATAGGGGAGTAGTTGCATCAGCTCAAGATGCAGCCGGTTAATCCGCGATGTGTGTTCAGTGTCCAACAACAGGTGGTGTCTTGACCTGTCCCCTCTTGTCATTCCAACCATCTATCATCAGAAAATTACAACTTGTTTAGCCTACATATGCGATATTATGTAACAAATGTATGTGCTTAGTACCAATACACGTGTAGGAAACGTTGTAACGTTCGTCGTAGTGCGTAGTTCTGAGTAGCTTTAGGGCTGGCCCCTTTCTTTCTGGGATAGACTCTTGTATTTCCAAAAATGGGCATTACATTTCGTTCCAGCCACGTGTTTTTAGGCACAGATGAGGAAAGATATCTTGAACATTCCGTTCTTTCTTTGTTTGCCACACTTTGGCAGACGTTTAACAAGTCTCAGACAGCATTGTCCAACGAAATGATTGCATGGTCATTGCTTGCAGCACACTTTCCTGAAAAATGTGACAACCTCAGTGCTCCAACAAAAAACCCTACAATCAGAATAAGTTTGTCCATTTACTAGGGGTGACACATTTACTAAGAAATACATGTCAATTTAGTCATTGCAACCGATTGTCCTATGTTACCTCTGTATTGCCAGGCAATGAAAGTTATATGGAAGTGCAAACCGATTCAGTGGGCAAAATGATTAGCATTCCTTTATTATGGTTGTGTATTCTAGTTTTAAGTGGTTAGATTAGTTCTATTACAGTGTACACTTCTACTGCTTTGATGCCCTAAAAGCCTCTCAAGCAAAATGCAATGAGCAAAGTCATTTTGACTGGCCGGGATAGCATCATCTCTTCTAAATGAACAAAAAGGAGGTAGTGGGGGAATGTGTGTGTCTCTAGCTGCTCCCCTTGTATTTCCATTTATCTAAAGGATGACCATGGCTATGCCAAACTGAGCCTTGATTCAGAAACAAACCATCCTTCTTACTAATTTAATATACTGTACATTCATACTGACATTGATCCTACTTATACACACTCTCAATGAAACCTCACCATGCAGTTTGATTTAGAAAGGAAGTGGTGAACAGTTGGTCACCAATGCCTTATGTTGGTACACTTTGATTTTTTGTGGTGTCTTTCCAATAGGTGATATATTTTTCTTTTTGCTTTGTGATTATTTGGTTGGGCCAGATTTTCTGAGTATTGTCCTGAGGCTCTATGAGGTTGGTTTTGGTTAGTGAACTGAGCCTCAGAACCAGCTGGCTGAGGGGACTCTTCCCTTGTTTCATCTCTTGACATAGTAGAGCTGTGTGATGGAATGTTTTGGGGTCACTTGTTTTTAGATGGTTGTAAAATTTGATGGCTCTTTTTTCTATATGAATAAGGAGAGGGTATTGGCCCAATTCTGCTCTACATGCGCTATTTGGAGTTTTTCTTTGCACTTGCAATACAGTCTTGCAAAACTCTGCATGCAGTATTTCGATTGGATGTTTGTCCCATTTGGTTAATTCATTATTAGAGAGCTGACCCCATACTTCGCTTCCATATAGAGCAATTGGTTCTATAACTGATTGAAACATTTTGAGCCAGCCTCTTATTGGATTTAATATTCCTTTTAATGGCTTAGAATGCTCTTCTTGCTTTGTCTGTCAGCTCATTCACAGCCATGTGAAAGCTACTTGTGTTGCTGATATTTAGTCCAAATACGTGTAGTTTTTGGTGTGTTCTAATGGAACTGTGTCCAAATAGAATTTCTATTTCTCATCCTGATTTCCTGACCTTTTTTTGAATATCATTATTTTCGTTTTTTTTTAGATTAATGGTCAGAGCCCAGGTCTGACAGAACATGTGCAGATGATCTAGATGCTGCTGTAACCCCTCCTTAGTGGGAGACAGTAGCACCTTGTTATCTGCGTACAGCAGATGCCAATTCATTAATGTAGATGTTAAATAGTGTTGGACTTATTGGACAGCCCTGTTTCACTCCACATCACTGAGAGAAGAAGTCTGTTTGCCTGTTGCCAATTTTAACAACACATTTGTTGTTCTTTTTGGTAATAACATCATATGTTTTTCCTCCAATACCACTTTCTATTAGTTTGTAAAAAAGACCTTCGTGCCAAATTGAATCAAATGCTTTCTTGAAGTCTACAAAACACGAGTGGATTTTGCCTTTGTTTTGGTTTACTTGTTTCTCAATTAGAGTGTGGAGGGTGTAAATGTGGTCTGTTGTACGATAATTTTGTAAAAATCCAATCTGGCATCTGCTTAGAATGTTGTGTTCATCAAGGAAATTATGTAGTCTGCTGTTTATGAAACTGCAGAGAATTTTCCCCAAGTTGCTGTTAACGCAAATTCCTCTGTAATTATTTGGGTCAAATTTGTCTCAATTTTTATAGATTGGTGTGATCAATCATTGGTTCCAAATATCGGGGAAAAAACCTGCAGTTAGGATAATGTTGAAGAGTTTGAGTATAGCCTATTTGAATTTGTGGTCTGTATATTTGATCATTTCATTTATAATACCATCAGCACCACATGCCTTTTTGAGTTGGAGAGTGCAAAGTTTTTCGAATAATTATTGTTCTGCAATTGGGGTATGCACAGGATTCTGTTACTCTTTGACTGCTGATTCAAGGATTTTTTAATTTTTCTTGTATATCTTGTTGTTCTGGGCTCTTTGTTATATTGCTGTAGAGGTTTACAAAGTGATTTCTCCACATATCCCCATTTTGGATAGCCAATTCCTCATGATGAGGTTTGTTTAATTTATTCAAATTCTCCCAGAAGTGGTTTGATTCTATGGATTCCTCAATTACATCCATCTGATTTCTAATGTGCTGTTCCTTTTTTGTTCTTAGGGTGTGTTGGTATTGCTTCAGTGTTTCTCTATATTGAAGGCGTGTATTTTTGTTGTCTGGGTCTCTGTGTTTTTGATTAGATATATTTCTCAATGACTATCTTAGATTTTTGCAATCATTATCAAACCATTTTTCATTATCTATTCTTTTTGGTTTGCTCTTATGCTTCTTTAGATTAGCCAAGGAGGCTAATTTGTCAAATATAAAGTTTATGTTCCAAACGGCCAAATTTACACCTTCATTGCTATACGAGAGATTGTATTTTTTGGCTACTAATTACTTTTTGGTAGATTTCTCTCTCTCTCTCTCTCTCTCTCTCTCTCTCTCTCTCTCTCTCTCTCTCTCTCTCTCTCTCTCTCTCTCTCTCTCTCTCTCTCTCTCTCTCTCTCTCTTTTGCCTTCATGTACTCTCTCTCTGTATTTTAAAAGTATAAATCATTAGATGGACAGCATTTGATAGCTGCTCTCTTAAAAGCTCCAGTGTGTGTGTGTGTGTGTGTGTGTGTGTGTGTGTGTGTGTGTGTGTGTGTGTGTGTGTGTGCATCCCTTGCCTGCATGTGTGAAGGGGGATTTTTCTATTGGGTTTAATTGTACAAGCTAGGGCTTTGGCGGTCATGAAAGTATGGTGAAAATGATCTTCCCCAAACTTGAAACTCACGCTGCACCAGTTAGGCTCTAAACTGATTAATGTGCTTAATTTTAAGAAGTTATTTGGCCCTTTAGTTGTGATACAAACCTTGTGCGACTATGATTTGAAAAAGTCGCCTAGGCCTAGCCTATAGAAAGCTGATGGGGTCCTCCTCTTTTTAATAGAGGCCATCACTGTGTTTTCTCACTCAATTGCATAGCCTATAGAAATGTTGTGCAACATGAGCTCATGGGCTCTCATTAAGTGTTTGATTAGATTTCCAAATACATTTGCATTGATGTCAGAGTGATTAGAGGGACAATAGAGTGCTGAGTACAGGGCAGTTAGCAAGTTTGGTAGGCTACTAATGACAATCAGCAGCATCAGAGCTTGGAGAAGCCTAATTACCGTGACTAAACGGTCACATGGAATTTGACTGCTGTCATGACTGACTGCCGGTGTGGCGGTAATACGGTCACCGTAACAGCGCTAGTGCCAGCCAAACAATGAACCAATCAGTCAATCCATCAATCAGGGACTGGCTTGTGTTGGGTTGACATGACAGTGTTGGTGTTTTGGACACAAGGACTGACGTTTTCCTCTCCTCCTCCTCCTCTTCTCCTCCACAGGGAACCGTTTCTTCCTGACGTCGTTCGGGGCCCTGTACATATCAGAGGTCCAGAAGGAAGATGCCCTGTCTACCTACCGCTGCATCACCAAGCACAAATACAGTGGAGAGACTCGCCAGAGCAATGGAGCCAGGCTCTCTGTTATGGGTAAGAGAGAGAGAGTGTGTGTCAGTGGAGCCTCCTCAGAGTTGGAAGGGGAGGACCATCCTCCTCAGAGAATTTCAAAAATGTTTTAATTGTAAAACATTAAAAAAGTTGTAATTTTTAGATAAAACTATATTAAATATATTCACATGTCACCAAATAATTGATAAAAACACTTTTTTGCAATGAAGGTCTACAGTAGCCTCAACAGCACTCTGTAGGGTAGCACCATGGTGTAGCCGGAGGACAGCTAGCTTCCGTCCTCCTCTGGGTACATTGACTTCAACACAAAACCTAGGAGGCTCATGGTTCTCACCCCCTTCCATAGACTTACACAGTAATTATGACAACTTCCGGAGGACATTCTCCAACCTATCAGAGCTCTTGCAGCATGAACTGACATTTTATCCACCCAATCAAAGGATCAGTGAATGAATCTAGTACTGAACGCATAAGCTAAAGCTAGCTAGCACTGCAGTGCATAAAATGTGGTGAGTAGTTGACTCAAAGATAGAGAAAGACAATAGGTGAACTGTTTTGAACCAATTAATTTCTTCCAAAATGAAGGAGAAGCAAGAGAGAGAGAGAGAGAGAGAGAGAGATTTTTTTTACTTTCAGTTTCACTTACTTAGCTAGCAAGTGCAGCTAGCTAGTTTAGCCTACTCAAACACCCTGCTCAAACAGAGGAATGCTATGTTAGCTAGCTGGCTATGACTATCCAACACAACACTGGAACTCTTCCAAGTTACGGTAAGCTTTTGGTTTTACTAATTTATTGCCACCGGGGCCCGCGTGTATGTGCTAAACTGCCAATTGACTGTACACTATAACGTTACTGCATGATTGTAGCGAGTTTACTAACACGTTCGTTATATTAGCTATGTTGACAATGAAGTTACTTTGGCTAATATGCTGACAACGATGTCGGCTGTGTGTAGCATTTTTTTCACCTGGTCGCATACAGCTTATTGAAGTCCACAAGCGAAGGGAAAAGGTGAGAGAAGGAGAGTGCATAGATGCGAGAAGGAATACAACATGGCTGCTATGAAAGTGAATTGTGTTTACGCGTGATCAGGGGTGTATTCATTCCGCCGATTCTGTTGAAAAACATTTCTTAAACGGAAGCAAACGGAACAAAACGGGGATAAACATACCTGAATTTGTCTAATAGAAACTCTTGTTTGTAACTGTTGGACTTATGATTACACCCTAGATCAGATAGATGCAGGCAAGAGTGTGCAAGGCGGTATTGAATGTGTCACTGTCTGTACATGTGTCTCTATGACCTCAAAATGTTCTCTCGACCTGTGTGCACCTATGTTGTAAACTTTCATTCCTAGGCTAGGTTGTAGCAACCTCATGGTGGGTAAGAGAAAATGTGAGTATTGTGTAGTAGCCTAAACCTATCGCTGTTACATTGAACTGGGTGAAAGGAATATGAATGACAGTCATCCAATATGCTGTAATAGAAATAAGGCCATGCTCATAAAAAATTTATAATCATCCTCCCTCTTAAACGGCACCGACTGCCACTGGTGTGTGTGTGTGTGGGTGTAGGTGTGGGAGTGTGTGGGTGAGTGCGTTTGTGTCTGTTGGGACAAGACTGTCTTACAGTACATGGGTTCTTGTTATTACATTTACATTTACGTCATTTAGCAGACGCTCTTATCCAGAGCGACTTACAGTTAGTGAGTGCATACATAATTTTTTATACTGGCAAACGCCATGCTCTACCAACTGAGCTACATCCCTGCCGGCCATTCCCTCCCCTACCCTGGACGACGCTGGGCCAATTGTGCGCCACCCCATGGGTCTCCCGGTCACGGCCGGCTACGACAGAGCCTGGATTATCTTTGTTTCCTTTCCTTGAATATATCTTCAAAGTACATTATTTGGAGTCAATATCAGCATGATCAATATCAGTATTTCTAACCCCACTCCTCTCCCCCCAGACCCTA
This sequence comes from Coregonus clupeaformis, assembly GCF_020615455.1. Lineage (NCBI taxonomy): Eukaryota > Metazoa > Chordata > Actinopteri > Salmoniformes > Salmonidae > Coregonus > Coregonus clupeaformis. The sequence goes on along the minus strand of NC_059196.1, from coordinate 12,098,462 downwards.
CGGAGTCCACCCCCTCAGTGTTGGACAGTTTCCAGTCCGGGGAGGTCCAGGTGGGACGTAATGTGGAGCTGCCCTGCATCGCCTCGGGTTATCCCAACCCCACCATCCGCTGGCTGAAGGACGGACGCCCGTTGCCCGCCGACTCCCGCTGGACGCGCCACCTCACGGGCCTGACGGTCAGCGATCTGCGTCTGGACGACAGCGGGAACTACATCTGTGAGGTCACCAACAGCTTCGGCTCTAAAGAGGTGACCGGTCATCTCAACGTCATCGGTGAGTCACAAGTCACATGTCCCTGTACTGTTACTGGGTTAGTTCAGCCCAAGTTACAGGAACAGTTTGTTGTTTGGAACTCAGGCCTGTAGATTTGTCCATATGCACATAGTGGCCAAATGCACAGGTCACACAGAATATTAACAGAATTGTAATTAATATTTACATTTGACATTTTAGTCTTTTAGCAGATGTTTTTATCCAGAGTGACTTACAGTTAGTGCGTTAGTCTTAAGGTAGTTATGTAAGATACAGTGGGGAAAAAAAGTATTTAGTCAGCCACCAATTGTGCAAGTTCTCCCACTTAAAAAGATGAGAGAGGCCTGTAATTTTCATCATAGGTACACGTCAACTATGACAGACAAAATGAGAAAACAAAATCCAGAAAATCACATTGTAGGATTTTTAATGAATTTATTTGCAAATTATGGTGGAAAATAAGTATTTGGTCAATAACAAAAGTTTCTCAATACTTTCTGTTATATACCCTTTGTTGGCAATGACACAGGTCAAACGTTTTCTGTAAGTCTTCACAAGGTTTTCACACACTGTTGCTGGTATTTTGGCCCATTCCTCCATGCAGATCTCCTCTAGAGCAGTGATGTTTTGGGGCTGTCGCTGGGCAACACGGACGTTCAACTCCCTCCAAAGATTTTCTATGGCGTTGAGATCTGGAGACTGGCTAGGCCACTCCAGGACCTTGAAATGCTTCTTACGAAGCCACTCCTTCATTGCACGGGCGGTGTGTTTGGGATCATTGTCATGCTGAAAGACCCAGCCACGTTTCATCTTCAATGCCCTTGCTGATGGAAGGAGGTTTTCACTCAAAATCTCACGATACATGGCCCCATTCATTCTTTCCTTTACACGGATCAGTCGTCCTGGTCCCTTTGCAGAAAAACTGCCCCAAAGCATGATGTTTCCACCCCCATGCTTCACAGTAGGTATGGTGTTCTTTGGATGCAACTCAGCATTCTTTGTCCTCCAAACACGACTGAGTTGAGTTTTTACCAAAAAGTTATATTTTGGTTTCATCTGACCATATGACATTCTCCCAATCCTCTTCTGGATCATCCAAATGCACTCTAGCAAACTTCAGACGGGCCTGGACATGTACTGGCTTAAGCAAGGGGACACGTCTGGCACTGCAGGATTTGAGTCCCTGGCGGCGTAGTGTGTTACTGATGGTAGGCTTTGTTACTTTGGTCCCAGCTCTCTGCAGGTCATTCACTAGGTCCCCCCGTGTGGTTCTGGGATTTTTGCTCACCGTTCTTGTGATCATTTTGACCCCACGGGGTGAGATCTTGCGTGGAGCCCCAGATCGAGGGAGATTATCAGTGGTCTTGTATATCTTCCATTTCCTAATAATTGCTCCCACAGTTGATTTCTTCAAACCAAGCTGCTTACCTATTGCAGATTCAGTCTTCCCAGCCTGGTGCAGGTCTAAAATTTTGTTTCTGGTGTCCTTTGACAGCTCTTTGGTCTTGGCCATAGTGGAGTTTGGAGTGTGACTGTTTGAGGTTGTGGACAGGTGTCTTTTATACTGATAACAAGTTCAAACAGGTGCCATTAATACAGGTACCGAGTGGAGGACAGAGGAGCCTCTTAAAGAAGAAGTTACAGGTCTGTGAGAGCCAGAAATCTTGCTTGTTTGTAGGTGACCAAATACTTATTTTCCACCATAATTTGCAAATAAATTCATTAAAAATCATTGGCTGACTAAATACTTGTTTTCCCCACTGTAACCACATATCACAGGCATTTTAAAAGGTTTGACAGTTTAAGATCACTTTTTATATTTGGTGGGCATGTTATTGTGATGTGTTTTGGTTGGCTTTTCATTGGTCAATTCGGTGCCTTGGCCTACGTTGGTGTATCCAGTATCAGAAGAAGCTTCATGTGTAGGTTTGGTGATATTGACCCCAGAGCCTTAGAGGTATATTACACTGGCTATATATAATGATGTTGTGTACTGGCCATCTGGGAATAGTTTGTAATACTACAACACTATCATCCTGTAGCTCCATCCCGTGACTGAACACAACCACACATAGAATGGAGACACCACCTTCTCTCAACCATAGAAAATTGTTTCACATTTAGCCTTTGCATTCCTCCCACCGCTGTCACCTCGCATGACCGATCGCCTCATCACCCTCTCCCGACAGAGGTGTGTAAACAAGGAGAAGAGAGAAGGATTGATAGGGAAGAGAGGAGGAGATGAGGGGATCGTTTAAGCTCTGTTGGCTGTGTCCTGGCCCACTGTCACCTCGCCACAGCCCCTCTCTGGGATGAGTTTGATCTTGATATCCTGGGATACCTCACTCCCCTCCTGCCATCTCCGTTTCGGTCCTCTCGGTACCCCTGCCGAGCGTGGCCATGGTGACAGGAAGGAACACTGGTCGTTCTGGGGCGCAGCTTCCCCTGTGTGTCACTGGGGACTGAGTAGAGGGGAGGAGGAGGGGGGTATTGTTTGGGGGACGAAAGATCTGGGGAGACTAGACAGAGACACAAATGGGATGGTGATGTTGAGGAGAGAGAGGGAGGGAAGGGTAATGGACGTTGGTCAGTTTGGCCGTAGGGCACATCATGGTGGACTCACACAAACCCTCTCTGACAGGGCAGGGGAGGTGGGACACTCATACACACACACACACATGCACACAAGTGCACAAACACACACACACACACACACACACACACACAGACAGACACACACACGTGCACACACACGCACACAACAGTCCCCAGCACATAACACCAGCTGCCTTATTGCTCATTGACATTTTTGCTCCCTCTCTGTCTAAGTTTCTCTGGGTGTCTCATATACACAGACACCCATCTCTCTCTCTCTCTCTCTCTCTCTCTCTCTCTCTCTCTCTCTCTCTCTCTCTCTCTCTCTCTCTCTCACGTTCTCTCTCTCCCCCTCTCTCCTTCTAGCTACCTCAGGCTATATATTCCAGTCATGGGCGAGTTTATTTACATGCAGTGTGGTTGCAGTTTCCACCATATCTCTAGGCCTCTTTCATAGCGGTGCTGTACCCAGAGTCCACTGCCAGTATGTACTGTACCAGAGGAGGCTGGTGGGAGGAGCTATAGGAGGATGGGCTCATTGGAATGGCTTGAATATAATCAATGGAACGGAGTCAAAGACGTTGTTTCCGTGTGCTTGATGTGTTTGATACCATTCCATTCATTCCATTCCAGTCATTACAATGAGCCCGTCCTTTCATAGCTTCTCCCACCAGCCTTCTCTGTACTGTACAGTAGGACTCACCTGAGTGATGAACAAATGGCAGCCATTTTGTACCAGAACATTCTACTGTACATACATTTCTTACTTTTAACTCTGAATGAAGAAATTATGAAATATCCTTTGAGTGATGTTCCCTTGAATAAGGGGGATCTGTCCTTACATTTTAGGAGGAAAAATACTTAATTAACTTATTTACATAATTTAACTTTATACTCTGATTTTATTCTCGCCTTTCCCTTCCTCCCTCCCTCCCTCCCTCCCTCTCTCTCTCTCTCTCTCTCTCTCTCTCTGTCTCTCTCTCTCTCTCTCTCTCTCTCTCTCTCTCTCTCTCTCTCTCTCTCTCTCTCTCTCTCTCTCTCTCTCTCTCTCTCTCTC